>NC_091091.1:8750000-10000000 GCF_032405125.1 Capricornis sumatraensis | reverse complement strand
GAGTGGGATCGCTGGACCTATGGTAGCTCTATTTTTAGCTTTTTAAGGAACCTCCATACAGTCCTCCATAGTGGCTGTATGAATTTACATTTCCAGCAACAGTGTAGGTTTCCTTTCTTCCACATCTTCTCCAGCATTTATTGTTTGTAGATTTTTTTTGATAATGGTAGTTCTGACTGATATGAGGTAATACTTCATTATAGTTTGGATTTGTATTTCTCTAATAAGTAGTGAGAAGAAAATGACAACCCACTGGAGAAGGAAATGGTAATCCACTCAAGTATTCTTCCCTGTGAAATCCCATGGTTGGAGAAGCCTGGCAGGCTATGCTCCATGGGGTTGGAGAGAGTCAGACACTACTTAGTGAATAAATAGTAACAATAATAAGTGATGTTGAGCTTCTTTTCATGTGCTTTTTGGCCATCTGTATGTCTTTTTTGGAGAAATGTCTGTTTAGGTCTTCTGCCAATTTTTTGATTGGGTTATTTTTTGATATTGAACTGCATGAACTGTTTGTATATTTTGGAGATTAAGCCCCTTGCTTCATTTGCAAATATTTTCTCTCATTCTGACGGTTGTCTGTTTCATTTATGATTTTCTTTGCTATGCAAAGAAAAAGTTTAGTTAGTTCCCATTTGCTTATTTTTGTTTTTATTTTCATTACTCTAGGAGTAATGGATCAAAAAGACCCTGTTGTGGTTTATGTCAGAGAGTTTTCTGCCTATGTTTTCTTCTAAGAGTTTTATAATGTTCAGCCTTACATTTAAGTCTTTAATCCATTTTGAGTTTAGTTTTGTGTACGGTTTTAGAGAATTTTCTAATTTCATTCTTTTACATATAGCTGTCCAGTTTTCCCAGGATCAATTATTCAAGAGACTATCTTTTCACCATTGTATATTCTTTCCTTTTTGGTCATAGATTAATTAGCCATAGGTGTATGGGTTTATTTCTGGTCTCTCTAACCTGTCCCATTGATATATATTTCTGGTGGTTTTCTTTTTTTCTGGTGCCAGTACCATACTCTTTTAATTACTATAGCTTTGTAGTATAGTCTGAAACCAGGGAGCCTGATTGCTCCAGCATTGTTTTTCTTTCTCGGGATTGCTTTGGCTGTTTGAAGTCTTTCATGTTTCTGTACAAATTTTTGAGTTTTTGTTCTAGTTCTTTACAAATTCCATTGGTAATTTGATAGCAATTGCATTAAATCTGTACATTGCCTTGGGTAGTATAGTCATTTTGACACTATTGATTCTACCAGTTCAAGAACATGGTATATCTTTCCATCTGTTTGTGTCATCTTTGATTTCTTTCATCAGTATCTTATAGTTTTCAGAGTACAGGTCTTCTGTCTTTTCAGATAGGTTTCTTCCTAGGTATTTTATGCTTTTTGATTCAATGGTAAACGAGATTGTTTCCTTAATTTCCTTTCCTGATCTTTCATTGTAGTATATAAGGAATACAAGAGATTTCTGTATATTAATTTTGTGTCCTGCAACTTTACTGAATTTATTGACTATCTCTAATAGTTTTCTGGTAGCATTCTAATTTAGATCCCTTTTATTTCTTTTTCTTTTCTGATTTCTTTGACTAGGACTTCCAAAACTATGTTGAATAAAAGTGGTGAGAATGGAAATCCTTGTCTTGTTCTTGATCTTAGATGAAATGCTTTCAGCTTTTCACTGTTTAAAATGATATTAGCTGTGGGTTTGTCATACATGGCAGAAGGCGACTATTCTGAGTAGAGCCAGTCTTAGGGACATAGGAGCCATATGTTTGGGGGAGAGTTGTGAAACCCATATTATAGTAGTGGCATCAACCCATGTTCTTCTCTCCAGGAAGAAGTCAATGTTCATGGTATATAAGAGAATGCTTGTCATGCTTGTTTTCTTCAGAAACAGACCAAGTTCGGATGTGTCTCATGATAACATGATGGTCTAAAAATGAGAGGCTTGATTTTAGTTTTTCCTGTAAACATCCCAGAGGCCCATGGTACTACCTTCTTTCAGCCTGGCACAAGTCTCATAAACTAGAAGATAGCTTAACATTCAAAGTATGGTAGTTTTCCCTCATTACTTTTGCCCTTTTCTAAATACGCTATCTTCATAATGATATAGTAATATTCTTTTGCAAATTATATGAGAGCTGTTAACATGGATTTAAACAGTAAATCTAACAAATAGGTTGGTCTTTGCCTGATGACTCAGAGATTATTTTTTATTCTTCCATTTTAGGCATTTTAGAAAAAATTAATTCCTGCGTATGTTACATTCAATTGAATTTGAAGCCATAAAGAGGAAAGAAATAATAAGAACTGGAGTAGAAATAAATGAAATGGAGACTAAAAAAGCAATAGAGAGGCTCAATGAAGCCAAAAATTGATTGAAAGAAAAAAAACAACAAATTGACCAATCTAAAGATTAAGAAAAAAGAGAAAATACTCAAATTCTAAAATCAGAAATTAAATAGGGGATATTATCACTGACTTTACAGGAATAAAAAGTATTATAACAAACATGGGAGTGGGTAGCCAATCCCTTCTCCAGGGGATCTTCCCAACCCGGGGATTGAACCTGAGTCTCCCACATTGCAGGTATATTCTTTATCATCTGAGACACCAGGGAAGCCCCTATAACAAACACACAAACTACCAAACCTAACTAAAGAAGAAATAGAAAATCTGAATAGACCTATAACAAATAAGGAGATTGGATTAGCAGCTGGAAATCTCACAACACAGAAAAGCCTAGGACCACATAACTGCACTGGTGAATTCTACAAACATTTAAAGAATTAACATGATTACTTCTCAAACTCTTCCAATATTTAGAAGAGGAAAGAATACTTATTAACTCATTTTATGAAGTTATCATTATCCTGATACTAAAGCTAGTCAAAAAGACACTACAAGAAAACTATTGGCCAATATTCTTTGTGAATGTAGATACAAAATTCTTCAATAAAATGCTAGCAAATAGAATTCAGCAGCATGTTAAAAAGATCACATACCTTAACCAAGGGGGATTTATCCCAGAAATGCAAGTGTAGTTCAACATACAAAAGTCAATCAGTATAATTCACCACATTAATAGAATAAAGGAGGAGAACCATATGTCCATCTCAATTGATGCTGAAAAAGCATTTGATAAATCCAGCATTTCTTCATGATAAAAACCCTTATTAAACTAGGGATAGAAGGGAACTGTCTCTACATGACAAAGGCTATATATAATGAACTCCCAGGTAACATCATCCTCAAGGGAAAAAGACTGAAAACTGTTCTGCTAATGTCTGTGCTTGGTGTTTGAAAGTCAAACATTCAGAAACCTTAAATGTTCTTCAAGAAGAATATATTTTCTTAAAGTTTCTGGGGGTGGGGTGGGGAAATGTTCCCCTCTGTATTAAAACTTCTTCATGGACTTTCCTGGTGATCCAGTGGTTAAGAACCCATCTGCCAGTGCAGGTGACACAGGATTCAATCCCTGCTCTGGGAAGATTTCACATACTGAGGGGCAGCTGAGCCTGTGTGCCACAGCTGCTCTCTAGAGTCTGTGCTCCGCAACACGAGAAGCCAGCACAATGAGAAGGCTGCCCTCTGCAGCTAGAGAGGAGCCCCTACTCTCCCTAACTAGAGAAAGCCAGTGCGCAGCAGCGAAGATACACTACAACCAAAAATAAATAAATGAAAAATGTTTTAAAAAGGGAGAAACTTCTTTATAATGAACACTGTTACACTGTACATTAGGTAAAAGTATTACTTATTGAAGTTCTTAAATAATTGCTATTGTTCCTATAACTGGAGTATTTGATGTGTATTTTATATATATACAGTTTGCAAACAATAGGAAATCTAGAGGACTGGGTTACTTATTATCCTCTCTTTTACATGTGAATACAATAAAACATTTTTAAAGAAGTTTAAAAATTTTAAAGAGAATATATAAAAACATTTGATGATTTGGGATATAGATAAGGAATGGCTGCTTGTTTTTTAAAGGCATTTCTAGATTCTTAATATTTGGGCCAATTACTGTGACAGAATTTCTGCCCTCAAACCAAATCCCAGTGATAAGATATCTATTCTTCACATGAGCAACGACTGAAGTACATAGGATTAAACAAAATATTCATGTCTGTTATAGGATTAAGAAAGTGAGGAAAATGTAAAGTGATAATGTGCTAGTTACCTCAGAGTGGTTGGTTCAGATATGATGATACAACAGAATTGAAACAGCAAGGGACAGTGTCAGGCCCAAGATAAATATGTCAGGAGCTGAAAACTGCTTTGAATTTTTATCCTAAAGATAGAAATAATATTCTTATGAGAAATTGAACACTAAATATTAATAAATATGTATTACATCGATTTTGCTTGTTGACATATATGTTTATTTGTTTGACAAACAGTTATTGAGTAGCTATGTGGTAGTTTTTAGGCCTCAATTAATCCAAAGCAAAATTGTGAAGTATGAAGTTTCATTTCAGTCATTTTGCCTCTTTATACTATGCTCCTTTTGGATCCTTCAGCCTTCCTTTTCCTCCTTCAGGTTTAAAAACTAATAACATTAAGACTCTGATGACAGGAATGACAGGGCTCCTTAGGATGAAAGATGATTGTGTTCAGAGGAAAGAAAAGTATGTGTTTAGGAGCAAAGCTCTACCGCATTGTTAAATTCTACTATTAATATCTGTGGATAGACAGAATTAGGGGGCACATTATATTCTTTTTGCTTTCTATTGTAATGTTATGCCTTGCTTTCATAATATATGGAAAAAAGTACATATAAGAAAAGTAACAACAATAAAATGTGTTAAAATTTTTTTCTACCATTTCAGTTTTTTTTCTTTCTAATTCATTTTTAGTCCATCAGGCATACTTTGCTTGTCTGACAATGTTCTTTAAATTGTTTAAAAACTTCTGCAAATCGATCAACACTAAATGTTCTGAAGTACTACAGACATTATAAATTTTATGCATCATGTAAACGTGAAGCTTGGTATGAGGCAATGAACATTTTGAGTTGTTTTAAAATTTAAGTATTGGACATTTAGAGTGGTCTCAACTTGACACTGTTAGTGATAAGAGTTGAACAAATATAACTAGTTACTATGTTTAATCAACTATTTGACTAAATCATTGCTTTTCTTTGGGATCTTGAAGGATATAATATAGTATGAAGGAAAAGATTAAAGTAGATTAGGATGTGACCATGCACAGCTAAAACAGTACTTTGTCATTTTCCCTTTTTCCCATTTTTGAAGGTGGTTGATATCCACTTTTTCTTTCTTTTTCCCTCTCTTTCTTTCAGCTTATGAAGATTCCTAGCACAAACAAGAGGAGAGTTACCTGCAAATATACAAACTGTAGATCCACTGGGTCTTCCTGTTGCAGATGACTCTCACATTGTCTGATATTCTTTTTCTTTTTTCCTCAGTTTCTTTGTTGATACCTTAATATTGCAAGCCTGCTCCATTAGCCTTCTTACATTTTCCTCTGCCTTGTATCTCTGAAAAACTTAATTTTTGTAATAGTTGAAGAATTATTGCTTTACAAGATTGTATTCGTTTCTGCTGTACAACAGTGTGAATCAGCTATATGTGTACATATATTCCCCCCTTCTTGAGCCTCCCTCCTATTCTGCCATCTCTAATTGACTCTAGAAAGCTGAGCTCTGAAGAACTTTTAAGTACCTTCAAATTCAGCTTACAGAAGATCTCTCTTGTAGGTCTTTAGGAGAGCCAAGGCTACATGAAAGACTATGTTCAATCCTTCACAAAGCAGTAAGTCAATGATAGGGAAGACCATGCAGAGTGGGAACTTGACAGTAAAAGGAGTGAGAAACCACTGGGGTTCATACATATGAGCTTCCAGATTCAGATCAGAAAAGTGATTGTGCAGGTCCAGTGACTGCCCTTTGACAGTCTCTCTAACTGATAGAATTTGCAGTGATGGTCTTCAAAGCTGTTCTTGAAGTCTCATAAACAGTCATTCCTGATTTTCACCAAAACACAGAGTACTGTTCCTCTGGCATATGCAGCAGTGATACGGCAGCAAGAAAAAACTGTTCTTGATGAATGTCTTCATCATAGAGTAGGCCTTGCAGATCTTATAGAGCAATTCCTGGCCATGTCCTCTGGTATCTTTAATTATATGCAAGAAATGTATGATGACTATCACTCTCCTGGGCTTAGTTCACTGTGATAAGAAATTGATATCTATCCAGCATTGCCCGGTTGTCATGGCAGCCTGCTAATCATTACCTGTTCCTTCAATGCTTCAGGAACACCACTCTTTCCCACAGCAGATAGCCCTTTCTGTCGTGCACCAACGTTATTGTACCATCTTCCTAACAGTTCTCCCCAGAATATAGGATCATCTCAGGACAGTCCTTAGACATACCACCTGTCACACTTGAGAGTTCATTATCACTCTCCTCTTCTGCTTCATCCTCCTGCGGTGACACTGGACCCCATTCACCAACAGGAGTGATTGGTTCCTCCTTCTCAGACTTGCACTGTCAACTTACCACCTGATATATTTCCTGAATTGGTACGGCTTTTCCCCTCAGGCTGTTCCAACCTTGTGAAAAAGTAAAAGGGTTTCTCCTAAAATGCCACAAACACTCTTTTGCAGGGTACACATGTACAGCTGTCTCCAGCTGAAAATAGATAGCCTCCACTGCCTCCGTGACTACCATATCCTTTGCCACAGTCATATATACTCGTTTATCTTTTGGAGTTTCTTCATTAAGTGCCAAAATATTGATGCATTGCTATTCCACATGCCAGTGATAATATAAGCTCTCCCATCATAGCTCTTTCCCATGGATTCCATCTCCAGTAAATAAATGTCATAGTTCTTCATGTTTCAACCTAGACTTAATAAGATTCCAAAACATCTTTCAATAGCTAATTCTTTGTTAGAAAGTTGCTACACTGTAATCACAACCTTCTTTTCTATTCCCTGTTTTAATTTGACAGTATTTTTTAAAGTGTTATATTAGTACGAAAGATTATAAAACAGGGAGTGAAAGTCTTCCTCTCTCTGATCTTCCCTATTCAAATTTCCAAAGGTAAAACCATTGTTTCTTATATATCCTGACATTTGCTATTAGAATGCAAACATGTATATCTATATGATTCGTATGTGTATATATGTGTATATGTACACATACACACACAGAGGATCAAACTAAACTAACTTTTCTTTAGCTTACTTTTCCACCCAAAAATGTATCTTAGGCATTTTTCCATGGAAATGCATTTTTTAGTGGTTCCATAGCATTTTATCTTATGGCTGTACCATAATTTATTTAATGAGTCCTCTCATGATATTAGATGGTTTCCTGTTATATACTATGTCAAGCGATGTTGCAGTAATCATGCATACTTGTATACGAGTTTATATGTAAGAAAATTTTCTAAAAATGGAATTTCTAAGTCAACAAGTATTTTGCTATCAGTAGATATTACCAACTTGTTCTTTAAAAATGTAATACCAGTTTATACTACCCCCAACAGTTGATGGGAATGTCTTGTTTCCCTTCCCTCTGGCCTACACTGAGCATCATCAGTCTTCTTAATCTCCAGTGTATAAGATGAAAAGTGATATCCTACTTCTGGCTTTTGTTTTGTTTTGTTTTGTTAGAAGTGCCAGTGTGAGGAAAGTCTTAGTGATTGATGGAACCATACAACAATAAGTAAAGTACAATGACAGAATGTGTTAAACTAAAACTACCAATGCGAGCCATAAAGAGCAATCTTTACTGTGGCAGTCCAGTGCAGCCACAGAAGAAGCACTTTTGCTTACCACCATGCTTATAAAATCCACCTCTGGGCCCATACTTCGATCTCTATGTCATTCTCTTCTAGAGGAAACAGGTTTTTGAGGATAGTTAATGTCATGTCCTGCAGCAGGAAAAAAATGAGAAGCATCCAGAAATTCTGTTTTTTCTTTAAAGAAAGTCAGGATGTTCTTGGGATCATTAGAGGGAACTCTAAACAAGCAAAACAGGCCAGTTTAAGGATATTCCCTTAACCAGGTTGAGTCAATTTGATAATAAAAATTATAAGAATCATGTTAAATTAGAACTCACTGAATTTTTAAAAGACCATGAGTTTCTAATGATACCCCAAAGGAAAATTTATACAAAGTATAAAAATGATAGTTGTAATATAAAAAGATGAATAGAATAGATTATGCCTAGCTTCTGTTTATTCTAATAAGTAGGAAAATCCTTATTATATATTGCAATGCTAATATTATAATAACACTATGCACATATACATATGTAGATTAATGAAGTGTAAAGAAGAGTCCAGAAATAGGCATGTATATGAGATCAGTTGATTTTCAACAAATATGTAAATCACTAGGGAAGGCATAGTCTTCTTAACAAATGGTACCGCTGGTTCTATTGGATATCCATACACAAAAATGATGAACTTTTACATCGTACCATGTATTAGTTTTCTATGCTTCCATAACAAATCACCACAAATTTAGTAGCTAAGAAAATCCACAAATTTATCATTTCATAGTTTTATAGATCAGAGGTCAAACATGGTCCTCACTGAACTAAAAGCAAGGTGTTGAAAGACTTATGTTTCTTTCTGGAGTATTTAGGGAAAAATCTGTTTCCCCAGTGTTTCTAGCTTCTAGATATTGCCCACATTTCTTGGCTCATGGTCTCTTTCCTCTGTCTCTTTTTTTAAAAGATTTTTTCTTTTTGAAGTATTTTTAAAGTCTTTGTTGAATTTGTTACAATATAGCTTCCACTTTATGTTTTGGTTTTTTGGCCCCGAGGCATGTGGAATCTTAGCTCCCTGACCAGAGATTGAACCCACACCCCTTGCATTGGAAGATGAGGTCTTAACCACTGAACCAACAGGGAAGTCCCTCCTCTGTCTTTAAAGCCAGCAAAGTTTCATTTCTCTTGACCCTCTTCAATTTTTACGGTCCTCTGACCGTAGACAGAGGACACCTGTAATTAGATTGGGCCCACCAAGATAATCCAGGGTACTTTCCCCAGGTCTGTAACCTTAATTACATCTGCAAGTGTCCTTTGCTATGTAAGTGACTTCAGTTCAAAGTATCTGCCAAAGTGGGTATTTTTGATCCTCTTGACTAATTTTAGAGTATGTCTTTCAATGTGAGGTAGTGGCTCTGATTGGATAGGGCAAACTTCAGGATAGGCAAACGGTAGGATTGTTGATAAGGCGAGGCAAGGATTATGAAGACATACTTGAAGGGTAAAGCCGTCTGAATAGTCATTTGAGTGAGCTCTTGTTCTGGAAAGGGAGCTATTTACACTGATGAAGGCTGTGTGAGTAGTCTTTTGTTCAGATCTATAGATTTTCAGGACATTCTTAAAACAAACAAAAAAATTATTTGTAACTTTATTTTCTGGGGCAAGAATTTCCTAGAATACAGTCATGTTAATGAAAACAGTTCTTAGCTTTTTAAAGCTATGTTGCTTTCAGTTGTTTCAGCTTCAATCATATCCTCTATAAGATTCATCTCATCCCTTCCGTTTAGAAGTCATCTTTTTCCATTTTGTTATTCAATACCTGTATCTCTGTGTTTTTTTAAACATTAACTAAAAAAATACATGAGGTTAGATTATTTACACCTAGTATTCACATTCACACATAGATATCCCACACCTGTACTAGAACATGTAGAGGGCTTAAAACAGTGCCCACATAGAATAAGTGCTCATTAAATGTTTCCTAATAATTATCCCTCACTACAACAAAACATATCAGTAAACTGCCAGTTTTCTCAAAGATCAACTCCCTTGTTGTTTTATATATTTTCTACACATCATTATGCTAAAAAAAGTTTCTTTTTTTCCATTTTGAAGCATGCCTACATCCATATAGGCAATGCTGGCACATTCCTGTATGTATTCCAGTCTAGGTTTGTGCAAGGGACATCCTTAACTAACTTAAGTGCACCTCATCAATGTGGTGGTTACACATTGCAAAAAATATAATTGCAAGGTACAGGGTCTTCAGGCAAAAACAAAACCCTACTCCATCATTCTCAGGCTCCCTAGTCTACTACTGCCTGAACTTACTCCTGAGGAAACATATCAGAAGTCAGTTTCCTGGCCCTTTCCAAGAGATATTTGAATAAATGGTTAGACAACTACTGGGTTTGTGTTGAATGGGTTCTTGTAACAGTCTGCATTTACCTCTATAACATTTACCACCCTTTGAACTTAAGCTCTATGAGGGCAGGGATTTTTATCAGTTTTGTACATTGCTGTAATCCCAGTGCCTGACACAGAGATAGATCTTCAATAAATATCTGTCAGTAAATCCCTGGGTTGGGAAGATCCCTTGGAGTAGGAAATGGCAACCCACTCCAGTCTTCTGGCCTGGAAAATTGCATGGACAGAGCAGCCTGGTGGGCCAGGGGGTTCATGGGGCCACAATGAGTCAGATATGCCTGGGAGACTGAGCACACACATGCACACAATCATTCAATATAGCCCCCATCTGCTAGAACCAAATGGTTTGCTTATCTCAATAATGTGCATTCAAAACACCCACTTCTGTCTTGCCCTTGCAGAGAAAACTATTTTCTGTTTTGAATGACTCCAAAATATGTAGAAATATACATGTTTTCCTCTTCTCCTACTTCTTTTATAAATTGGTGTTGACTTTTTTGTTTTTATTAATAATTTGGAATCTATAATAAAAATCAAAATGCTGACAAGGTCTGTCTCTGATAACAAGTATTTCAGCTAGCTCAGAGAATAAAACTACCCTGCATTACATTAAAATTCATGTCTTGGAAAATTATATAATGTGGTTGGATGGAGATGAAGATAATTTATAAATTTATTTTGTTGATGCATATTCCATGATCATAACTTTTCTAAAATTAAATCTGAATGTATAACAATTTAAGACACCTTAATGCTAAGCCTTGTCACTTGAGTTAGTGACTTTTATCAAACTAGAGCTCTAAAATTACCGAGCATCATTTATCCCAATGATGTAACACATCAGTGGCTTACTTTGTATCATTTATTTTTATAATTTATCCTTCATGAAAAATATTACCAAAGGTGTTTACCATAAAAGTGAATGAAACTTAAAGACAAAAATAATAAAATTTGAATTAAAGAGAAACAATTCAGAGGATGGGAACAACTGATAAATTAAGAGTGAATGAGGGGATTATAGAAACATCTTATAATGTTCAATTATTGACCCTCTGTAAAGCCAAAATAAAGGTCAACAAAGGTCCATCTAGTCAAGGCTATGGATTTTCCAGTGGTCATGTATGGATGTGAGAGTTGGACTATAAAGAAAGCTCAGTGCTGAAGAATTGATGCTTTTGAACTGTGGCATTGGAGAAGACTCTTGAGAGTCCCTTGAATGGCAAGGAGATCCAACCGGTCCATCCTAAAGGAGATCAGTCCTGTGTGTTCACTGGATGGATTGATGTTGAGGCTGAAACTCCAATACTTTGGCCACCTCATGCGAAGAGCTGACTCATTTGAAAAGACCCTGATATTGGGAAAGATTGAGGGCAGGAGGAGAAGGGGACGATGAGGATGAGATGGTTCGATGGCATCACCGACTCAATGGACATGGGTTTGGGTAGACTCTGGGAGTTGGTGATGGACAGGGAAGCCTAGCGTACTGCGTTTCATGGGGTCGCAAAGAGTTGGACACAACTGAGTGACTGAACTGAACTGAAAGCCAAAACTCATTCTACATATGTAAAAAAGTGGTTACATTATTCACATAGCTACATTCTGGGATATGAGTAAAGTTGGAAGTCACTATGGTGAAAGATGAGCATTCCAGAGCAAGAATATTATTAAAGTTCTCTAGAGTAGAAATGTTAGGATGGTCTCATAGAAAGAGAGTATAGGATATTTTAATTGTTGTTGATGATTTCCACTAAGATAGGCTACATATATAGCTATAGGCTTTTAATCACAGATAATAGAATTAGGGAAAACTTCAAGTAATTCATTTACTCCTCTTTCACCTCTGAAACAGCCCATCAGTATACAGTGCAAATATTACAAACATAAAATTAAAAAGAGATACTGTAACCCCTTTCTGTAACCTACGCTTTAGGGGTATCCAACCTTTTTCTTCATTTTCTATTTCTAGAGGATTACACTTCTGAAATGTCTTTAGAATTCTCAATCTCTTTATTTTTTCATTACTACTGTCATCTTTCACAGAGACTAATCAGGTAGCTTCCTAAATGGTATCTCTGTATCTAGGTTTTCTCCTCTTCAGTATATCTTCCATCCTTCTGCTATTTACATTTCTAAGTAAATAGATAATCACATTACTTCTCAATTCACACACATCTGTTGGCATATCACAACTTAAATTTTAAAAAGCTCCAAAATACTTAATATCACATTTGATCTGACTCAATCAATTCTTCCAGATTCATTTAGTAACCAGTTCCCATCCCTTACCACATTGAAATGGGCAATATTGTTTAAACTTTTGGTACTTTATGTTTTCAAGGCATTTCAACTTCTTCTGCCTGAAATGTTCTCTCCCCAATCCTTTCTCCTCTTTTTTGCTTGCAGAGATTTTACTGTTCCATCACAGAATCTTAAATGTCATCTCCTATGTGAAGCTTTCTCAGGTCCTCATTCTCAGACAGAACTGTTACTTCCTCTTGACAGCTATGATTCTTCGTTTAACCTCCATCATAGCACTTAGCAGTGTGAATTTAAATGAGACAAAGTCTCTCAAACTCTTAAATAAGGAATGGAACAGAATCATAGGTTTATTGCTATTTTAAATATAAAGGAACAAGAAGGACGTTATGAAGCACTTCATGCTTAGTGAAGAAATCCTGCAAGCATTTATACTTTTCAGAAAAAAGCAGCCAATTTAAATGTTATTTGAGCAAGAAGTTATTACATAAGTCTACCAATCATAATTACAGAGATCTGACAACTATAAGGTCCCTTTCACAGGATATAGCAATATACTGAGAATTCAAGTATCTTAAAAGACTCTTCTTTTAAACAGAGGAAGGTTAAAGTACATTATGTAGGTTTTACAGGGGCTTCATGGTGGCTCAGATGGTAAAGAATCTGCCTGCAGTGTAGGAGACCCAGGTTTGATCATGGGGTTGGGAAGATCCCCTGGAGAAGGGAATGGATACCCATGGTAGTATTCTTGCCCAGAGAATTCCATGGACAGAGAAGCTTTGCAGGGTTGCAAAGAGTTGAATGTAACTGAGCAACTAACACTTTCACTTTCACAGGTCTTTACATTGGATAAGAGATAGGAGTGATGTTTTTGTGGATGTCCTAAATTCTTTAATGTGTGCTCTTTTGCATATCGAGGGAATATTTTCTTCTTTTCTTCCTGAGAGTCTTATTGTGAGAAGCATTATCAAAGTCATTAGATTAGTTAGAGACTAAAAGGAGACTTGAGCATCTTAAAACTTACAATATGGCAAAGAAGAGATCAGGATAGATGTTTAATAAATGGGATATTAGGCATATAATATTTTGCTTCCATATCAGAGTTTATTCTGCATGGCATTAGAACATCTTAAAGATTGGTTGTCAGGGAATGTTTAATAGGAGGATTCCTACATGCTGTTTCTCATAAATCCTCTGTTCCTTATCAGTTTCTGTTGCTAGATACCAGTGGAATGGCAAGCCGCTCCCAGGACTGAGGGCATAGGATGAGACAGGCTTGAATCTCCTTCAGTAAACATTCTCCTTACAACAAAACTGCTTAGCCTCGATCCTCTTTCTTGAGATATGGATTGTCTCCTGACCTGGTGACCATTATTAATCCCTTGTTCCCTTGCTAATGGTTGCTGTACATTTGGTTTTCTGATCTTTATCATTGTCGAAAGAAATTTCTTGTACAACAGCCTATATATACTCACAGAAAGATCATTAAAGCACCTTTGCTCCATCAGAGACTGGGTCCCCGTGTCTTTCTCTCTCTCTCTCTCTCTCTCTCTCTCTCTCTCTCTCTCTCTCTCTCTCTCTCTCTCTCTCTCCTCTCTCCCTCTCCGGCTCTCTCTTTCACTTTCTTATCATCGACTCTGGACCACCAGGTTCCGGTCCATTAAAGAACCCCAACAATTGGTCCTTAATATTATTTGAACTAATACATTCCATCCCTAACATAAGGAGGTTATTTAAGTATTAGAATGTTTTGAGTGGTATAACCAATATATTCCCTGTCTGTCAAAGAGGAAAGAAAGTATAATCATCTTTCTATTAGTAGAGTCTCCAATGTAATATAAGATCACAGGACTGATCCAAAGTGAATATCTAGCATATTTCCTGGAAAAAGCTCAGATTTACTATGAAATTCAGGGAACGGAACTCAAGAGACTTCATCCTAACCCTATGTTTCTTAGTTGAGCAGCCTTCATTATGTTTAAGCACTCTTCAGATTAGGAAGTATATTAAAGACAGGTTCAAAATGGAGATTCTCATACTAAGCCCCCATGTCACCAAACCCAGACTTAAAGAAGCTAATATATGTCTGGCACCCACATATACCCAATGAGTTCAGATAAATTGCTTAAGTCTGGAGTCTCCCAATTTAGAGTCTTACTAGTCCAAGGTAGCGTCCCAAACCTAACATCTTTCTCTTCATTTATTAGAACTTGGTGATTCTTCCTGCTCTCAGGATTCTGCCAGCTGACTGGCTAATGTGATAAATTGAACTAATGCTGCTATTTATCTGAAGTAATATTTGCACTTATACTGAGGTGCAATACATGATTTATGTGGGAAATACAAGGACCAGTGGAGACCTTTTATATTGGGGGGAAAAAAGCTGTCTTGGGATCCTTAAACTCCTAGCTTACTCTTTATTCTGAACTTACATCAACTCAAAGTCTAAAGAGGAACCTTTATGTTTCCTCAGAATTTCTTTTTGTAGGTATTATTTGAAGTGATAGAGTTTCTGTAATTTTTTCTTACCGACCATGCACAGGTCAAGTAGCTCATATGTAGACTTTGCAGTGTAAACAATCCAGTGTAAGGCTATGAAGGACTTGGTTACCACAGACACTTAGCAACTGAAATTTGGTCAGTCTTCAGGCACCAGCTCAAGAAATAATTTACAGGTGACAAGCAATGCATGATGGATGGCAGAGAAAGTGAATCCATTTGAAACTTTCCTATTTCCATTTTAAGAACAACCTTAGAAAAGAATGAAACCTCAGTACTAAGCACTTAAAAGTGAAGAGGAAGAGAGGTTCAATCTTTATTTCAGCCAGCGATATACATGAAAAGTCAGGAAGAAGCCTTGGTCCTTTAACTGGTATATGTTTGAATTGTATCTTCCAAACCATACAAGATTCAGAGGGGATTAAGGGGTTGGGGTGTGGCTCCTTCATCCTCTTCAACCTGCCCTCAGCACTTTAAGGGGCATGATTCCTTCAGTCTGTCAAGATCCATTCACTTCGTACACTTCCCCTTCTCCCTCCACTCTGCTTTACAGCTCCTGAGTTTCTTTAACCCAGTGATTCTCAATCCATACTAGACATTAGAATTCCCTAAGGTGTTTTTCAAATTTATTAATACCTAGGCCCCACACCTAGAGGGTCTAATTCCTTTGTTCTGGGGTAAGGTCATGGGCATCTTTTTTTCCCCCTTAAATTTCTGCCAAGGCAATGCACAGTCTAGGTTGAGGACCACTGCCCACCTCTGCTCCTTTCACCCTAGGTCCCACTTCTTTATCCTGCTAACCTTGCTAGTCACTCAGTACCATCAGGTTCCATTACAGGTGGAATGAGAGTCACTAGACATTTATAATGGAGTAGTTTCAATGTCATTATATTTCCCGTTTTGACTAGAAAGACTAGACAGACCTCCTCTCAGCGTGTCTTCTCTTCATCATTATGCTGAATGAAAAGTGTTAGTCACTCAGTCATGTCTGAGCCTAGGGACTGTAGCCTGCTAGGTTCCTCTGTCTGTGGAATTCTCCAGGCAAGAATACTGGAGTGGGTAGCCATCCCTTTCTCCAGGGGGTCTTCCCAACCCAGAGATCAAACCCAGGTCTCCTGCACTGAGATTCTTTACCATCTGAGCCACTGGGGAAGCCCTATTGAGCTGAAACTGCCACCATCTCTTTTACTACCTTGAATTGCTCGACCAAACGTACCTGCTTATTATCCTTGCCTCAGTACATGCTGGTCATAGCCTTTGAATCTGATCCTGTGCTAACTCAACAAGTATATTTCTGGGCCAAGAAAATGTTCCTTCATTTAGTCCTTTGTAATTTTCCTATGAATTTTGAAAGGATAACATTGACTTTTTGTTCTATAATTAAGAAACTGAAGCTCAGCAACAGTACAAAGTTCACTTGTTTACATGTCTATACACATCTGAATTTTAGCTACTGGATTTACAGCCTTTGGATTGGCCCTTAAAATAAGTTTAATTTGTAAATTCTTCTCTAGTGTACTCCAGAGCTCCCTCAGTTGCTAGCAACAGCCCTTCAGATGATAAAACACTGAGGAGTTTCTTCAGACATAATCATCAAAAATTTAAATATTTAACAGGCTATTGGTTACTTATCTTTGTTATTGTTGTCATTATATAGTTCTTGCTCCTTTATTTACTGAATTTAGCTTTTAAACCTTGTTAAATTATTTTAGCCCTGCCATCCATATTGAACCTGGGCTAATTTGTTGAAATAGTATCCAGAATTGTTAGATGCAAACTAGGAAAGTTAACTTGGTGTTCATTGTATCCATCAAAGGAAAGCTCTTTTTTTCCTCTGTCATAAAGTAATATGCTATATTTCAGGTCCAAATCTTTAAATTAAAATAAAGTTCTTTGGATTTTGTATTTGGAAATACACAATCAGGTCTGCTGGAGTAGGCTTTTAGTGCAAGTAGTAGAAAAAAGGACTTCTTGGTGGCTTAGTGGTAAAGAATTTGCCTACAATGCAAGAGGCACAGGAGACAGGGTTCAATCCCTGGGTCAGGAAGACCCCCTGGAGGAGGGCATGGCAACCGACTCCAGTATTTTTGCCTGGAGAATTCCATGAACAGAAGAGCCTGGTGGGCTGCAGTCCATAGGGTTGCAAAGAGTCAAACACAACTGAAGCAACTGAGCACAGCACAGTAGGAAAAAAATCCTCTTGCTTGTACTAACTGACCTCAGTCAAGTTATTTAACTTCTTTAGGCTTTGGTTGCCTCATTTATAAATGGGATAATATTAGCCATCTTGAAGGATTGTTGGGAAAATTAAAGTTAAGGAGTATTTATAAAGTACATGGTATTTAGCAGGATAAATAAATGATATCTAATGTTATTGTTTATATCCAAAAATAACAATGCAAGTTCATATTAGAAACTTTTAATTATTTAAATTATTTTATCTATGCGTGCCTGCATGCTAAGTTGGTTCAGTCGTGTCCAACTCTGTGGGACTCTATGGACTGTTGCCCCCTAGGATCCTCTGTCCACAGGATTCTCTAGGCAGGAATATTGGAGTGGGTTACCATGTCCTCCTCCGGGGGATCTTCCTAACTTAGGGATCAAACCCATGTCTCTTATATCTCCTGCTTTGGCAGGTGGATTCTTTACCACTAGCACCACCTGGGAAACTCTGTTTTATCTGTAGTATACATCAAAGGTAGTTTTGCCTAGACATTTTTTCACTTTTCTTCTGATGTTAAGTAGAGTTCCAAAACCTAAGCAGCAAAACAACAGTAAGGGAACATAGCGTACCTCTAACCTTTTATCAGTTTCTGGAAGACAATCCAGAACATGAACAGAAGAGCCTGGTGGGCTACATACAGTCCATAGGGTTGCAAAGAGTCAAGCACAACTGAAGCAACTGAGCACAGCACAGTACCAATCCCTTTCTTACCTTAAGGCCTTTCTGTTTCCATTCCCCTTTGACCTGGAAACCTTTTACTCAAACTGTTTACATGGCTGATTTCTTATCTTTTGGTTGTAAGCTTAATAACACCTCCTAAGAGAGGCCCTTCCTTATCACCTTAGCTAAATTGGGCCCTCCCTTCCACTAGTCACTATTACAGTATCTTATTTCCTTCAGAGAGCTTGTTGCAATCTGAATTACTTAATTGTTTTGCTTACTTGATTACTATCTGTCTCTCCCACTAGGCTCCAGGAGGTGGAGGGCTATGTCTGTCTTGAGGAACATTGAAGACCCACTACTTAGTGTATGTTGAAAAGCTAGTAAATATTTGCTGAAACAATTGATTAGTAAGCACTGTTCAAGTCCTCTATTTTCCTTCTTTTTTTAAAGAAATTTTCTTTTTAGTTGAAGTATAGTTGAATTTCAGTGTTGTGGGAGGTTTCTGCCTTTTTTACATTTATTTTTTATTGAAGTACAGTTGAATTACAATGTCAAGTCCTCTACTTTATAGATGAGGCAGGTGAGATTACAGTGTGACTAATGTAACAGAAATAGGATAGCCCAGCTTCCGAGAGTCATTCCAGGGCTCTGCCCAGTGTGTTAAATCCTGTATCCCTGGACAATACTACCACAATATTGGTAAGCTCTCCTTTTCCAGCTTCATATTCCATCCTCTTGATCCAGCACCCTTGGGATCTGCTTCCAGGCTTATTCCCTGGATTCCTGCTGGTAAATATCAACCAGATCCAGCAGATCCTTTGCCATATATTTCTCTCTTCCCTTAATAGACCCTGCACTTCCCCAGGTGGGTCATACTAAAATTTGAGTCTAGAATTAGCTGGTAAGAGAGAAATAAGATGAATTCTGAGCAGGGCCCGTGTTATTTTATAAGATACTTGACTAATCTGAAGCTTCTATATAGGTTTTCAAGCAAAGAGAAATTTTTCCTGTCTTCCAACAAGACAGAGGGCCATCTCTGTAGGGCCAGAGGGTGTTCAGGGGCAACTGAGTAATCAAGGTCCTAGCAGAGGGGCCTGCCCCCCACCATGCCTTGGATAAGAACACTCACTAGCTGGGACCTGGGACAAGTCTGTAGGAAGGTCAGTCATGTGAGTAGGATGTAGGTGAAGCAGTGGATGTACCGAGAACGAAACAACCACCTTGAGTGGACTGACCGTACAAACAGGTATCTGCATGCCAAGTTTCACAGTCTCACTCCTTTCTTATCAGGGCCCTGATTTTGACTGTGGGCCTTTGCCCAGGCCGAGAATCCACCTTCTCTGATGTTCTGCCACTGTGAATTAAGGTATATTCCTGGTTTTCAGCTTAATCTGCCCTCTGGTTGCCAGTGCTGAGGATCTCTTTAAAAGTTGCCAACAAGACCCTTTGACTCACATTGGGATTTCAGTTGATGCTTAATAGCTCTGTTCCTGCCATCTACACTGCTCAGTACATCAGTGGTGCTAAGCAACAGCCTCCCAGTTTCACAGTCTTTCAAGCCAGCCTTTTCCTGTATTGTCAAACACTAGATGCAAATACTAGATACATGACCACCTCTTAGAAAACAGGAAAGGAGACTCAGTTCAGTTCAGTTCAGTCTCTCAGTCGTGTCCGACTCTTGAGACCCCATGGACTGCAGCACACCAGGCCTCCCTGTCCATCAGCAACTCCCGGAGCTTATACACAAACTCATGTCCATTGAGTTGGTGTTGCCATCTAACCATCTCATCCTCTGCTGTCCCCTTCTCCTCCGCCTTCAATCTTTCCTAGCATCAGGGTTTTTTCCAGTAAGTCAGCTCTTCGCATCAGGTGGCCAAAGTATTGGAGTTTCAGCTTCAGCATCAGTCCTTTCAATGAATATCCAGGACTGATTTCCTTACAATTGACTGATTGGATCTCTTTGCAGTCCAAGGGACTCTCAAGAGTCTTCTCCAACACCACAGTTCAAAAGCATCAATTCTTCAGCACTCAGCTTTCTTTATAGTCCATCTCTCACATCCATACATGACTACTGGAAAAACCATAGCCTTGACTAGGACTTTGTTGGCAAAGTAATGTCTCTGCTTTTTAATATGCTGTCTAAGTTGGTCATTGGAAAAGGAAATGGCAACCCACTCCAGTACCCTTGCCTGGAAAATCCCATGGACGGAGGAGCGTGGTAGGCTACAGTCCATGGGGCTGCAAAGAGTCGGACATGACTGAGAGACTTCACTTTCTTTCTTTCTTTCTGTCTAAGTTGGTCATAACTTTTCTTCCAAAGAGCAAGTGTCTTTTAATTTCATGGCTGCAGTCACCGTCTGCAGTGATTTTGGAGCCCCCCCAAAAAATAGTCTGTCAGTGTTTCCATTGTTTACCCATTTATTTTCCATGAAGTGATGGGACCAGAGGCCATGATCTTGGTTTTCTAAATGCTGAGTTTTAAGCCAACTTTTGCACTCTCTTTCACTTTCATCAAGAGGCTCTTTAGTTTTTCACTTTCTGCCGTAAGTGTGGTGTCATCTGCATATCTGAGGTTATTGATATTTCTCCAGGCAATCTTGATTCCAGCTTGTATCTCATCCAGTCCAGCATTTCTCATGATGTACTCTGCATATAAGTTAAGCAGGGTGAAAATATACAGCCTTGATGTACTCCTTTCCTGATTTGGAACCAGTCTGTTGTTCCAAGTCCAGTTCTAACTGTTGTGTCTTGACCTGAATACAGATTTCTCAGGAGGCAGGTCAGGTGGTCTGGTATTCCCATCTCTTTCAGAATTTTCCACAGTTTGTTGTGATCCACACAGTCAAAGGCTTTGGCATAGTCAATAAAGCAGAAATAGATGTTTTTCTGGAACTCTTTTGCTTTTTCCATGATCCAATTTGATCTCTGATTCCTCTGCCTTTTCTAAATCCAGCTTGAACATCTGGAAGTTCATGGTTCACATACTGTTGAAGCCTGGCTTGGAGAATTTTGAGCATTACTTTGCTAGCGTGTGAGATGAGTGCAATTGTGCAGTAATTTGAGCATTCTTTGGCATTGCCTTTCTTTGGGATTGGAATGAAAACTGACCTTTTCCAGTCTTGTGGCCACTGCTGGCTTTTCCAAATTTGCTGGTATATTGAGTGCAACACTTTCACAGCATCATCTTTCAAGATTTGAAATAGCTCCACTGGAATGCCATCACCTCCACTAGCTTTGTTCGTAGTGATGCTTTCTAAGGCCCACTTGACTCCACATTCCAGGATGTCTGGTTCTAGCTGAGTGATCACACCATCGTGGTTATCTGGGTCATGAAGATCCTTTTGTATAGTTCTTCTGGGTATTCTTGCCACCTCTTCTTGGTATTCTGCTTCTGTTAGGTCCACACCATTTCTGCCCTTGATTGTACCCATCTTTGCATGAAATGTTCCCTTGGTATCTCTAATTTTCTTGAAGAGATCTCTAGTCTTTCCCATTCTATTGTCTTCCTCTATTTCTTTGCATTGATCACTAAGGAAGGCTTTCTTTTCTTTCCTTGCTATTCTTTGGAATTCTACATTCAAATGGGTATATCTTTCCTTTTCTCCTTTGCTTTTCAATTCTCTTCTTTTCATAGCTATTTGTAAGGCCTCCTCAGACAACCATTTTGCCTTTTTGCATTTCTATTTCTTGGGGATGGTCTTGATCACTGCCTCCTATACAATGTCACAAACCTCTGTCCATAGTTTTCAGGCACTCTGTCTATCATATCTAATCCTGTTTATTACTTCCACTGTATAATCCTAAGCGATTTGATTTAGGTCATACCTGAATGGTTTAGTGGTTTTCCCTACTTTCTTCAATTTAAGTCTGAATTTGGCAAAAAGGAGTTCATGATCTGAGGAAAGGAGATCTCCAGGAAAGGAGACTAGAATAAGCAAAGCAAAAACATGATAATTAAAGAAAGAAAGTAAGTGGAAAAATGAGACCTAACTGAAGTAACTAACTAGGGAAACCTCCATGAAGTTGCTCAGTCGTGTTCGACCCTTTGCGACACCATGGACTGTAGCTCACGAGGCTCCTCCATCCATGGGATTTTCTAGGCAAGAATACTGGAGTGGGTTGCCATTTCCTTCTCCAGGGGATCTTCCTGACCAGGGGATTGAACCCGGGTCTCCTGCATTGTGGCCTTTACCGTCTGAGCCACCAGAGAATCCCTCCATAGGGAGGTTTTAAAAAAGTGTTTAAGACGATTGTGTGGATAATTGTTTTCAGTCAAATAAACTAATTCTCAGTCGTGAAAGATAAGAAGGACTCCAGCACTAAAAGGGCTGTAATGACCCTGAGAGAAGATAAGAAAATCCCTGTGCATGGGCCCTGGGTACTAGACAGCAGGTGGTGCTATCAGCTTGCATAGCAAGGTTGCTCCCCAGAGCGGCAATTCAGTGAAGAAGGAAGCTGAAGTGTAAAAGGACCATTCACCAGCATGGGACTTTTCCAGCTGAGTATTCATAACTTGAGTATTATATATATTTCAGTATTTAAGACCTCACCTAACACTTCCATATCCAGTATATCAACCGATACTTAGCTAGTGTTAACTAGTATTAATAATATGCCTCCATTGACCAAAAGGAATTTTGGAATGAAATAAACCTAATAACTAGTGCCATCATTCAAAAACATTTTGTAAAAGCACCATATATCTATAAAAATTTTCAACTACCTCTTGATATTCATTCAATTGAAAATCAAATATACTTTGTGTCAATTCTCAATATTTAAGATAAATATTTTAATGTTGTTTTTATTACATTTTACTTTTGTTTAATCACTAAAATTGTGATACAATATTTCACCATTGTTAAAGATGGAGAGCATTTCAGTAACTTTATAGATTAAATAAATATTTGCTGGCCAGTCGAGAAAACCAAACAACTATTTAAAGATGAGGAAAAGATGCGCCACAATAAACAACCAAATATTGGAAATAGTTCCTGATTACCATTTTTATATATACGTTTTATAGAAATACTTGATTATTTCAATTCTCTATGTGTATTACAGATCACATTTTAACAGATTGGTTTAAATTTATGTGTATAAAAACTGAAAGGAAAAAGGTAAGTTCTTTCTGGCTGGTGAAATTAACTATGTTTCCCAAATAATCTAGAATGTATTATTAATTAGATTTGGCTTGGGTTTTATTTTTTTAATTAGACCAATATGTTTAAGATTGGACCAGCATTGTCATGAAGCATGTAAAATTCAACTGTCAAGCAATATCTTAATCTATTTATCATGCGCCCTTACAAGGAACACTATGAGCAATTCTAGGTACTTATGATCACTTGACAGTGCCTCCTCTTGAAAGAATAAAAGAACGGTAACATGAAAAGTAAAATATCTTGCCATTATAAATTTGGTAATGAAATGCGATGAAGGGAGATTATATTTTGCATTTAAGAAAGATTATAGGCTATGGAGGATAACTCTGGAAAAAGAAGTTTAATGATGAAAAGAAATATGAATTGTTTTAGAGATACAGTAGGGGTTAAAAGCACGAGAAGCATGACAGGCAGAAGCTGAGGACAGACATGAGTGAATTTCCTTGCTTTCAGGATGACAGATGTCCAAGACAGACAACATCTCCATCCAGGACAAGGGAGCCACTCAAGCTGGGATAAGAAATCTAGCTCTAAAGAGAATCGTTTTAATCATGGAACAGAAAGGAAGACTTGGGATCTATTGCTCTTTATCTCAAAGTACCTGGGAGGAATACCATTAGAGTTAGAATAAATGTATAAATAAAGGATGAATCAGACAGACAATCTAAAACTAAGAGTCATACCTATAGATGGAGAAGGCAATGGCACCCCACTCCAGCACTCTCGCCTGGAAAATCCCGAGGGCAGAGGAGCCTGGAGGGCTGCAGTCCATGGGGTCGAGAAGAGTCGGACACAACTGAGCGACTTCACTTTCACTTTTCACTTTCATGCATTGGAGGAGGAAATGGCAACCCACTCCAGTGTTCTTGCCTGGAGAATCCCAGGGATGGGATGCCTGGTGGGCTGCCGTCTATGGGGTTGCACAGAGTCAGACATGACTGAAGCGATTTAGCAGCAGCAGCAGTAGCAGCATACCTATAGAATTCCTATATACATATTATTATTTGCTAAGCTAATGTGAAAAATGGGATAATGTCTATGATTATCTGCACTATATTTGTATGTATGGAATACGGTACTTTGTTAGTCCTGGACTGGACCCATAAGGCAAAGAGGTTTACAACACTGGAAGAGAACACTACAGAAAAAGGGATATAGAAAGTCTTAAGGTCTTTGTTGCTTGCTGGGATATACATTAAACAGTGGGTACTGGCATTAAGAGCACAGAGCTTCAGGGAGTTATTAACACTGAGAGCGAAACACATGCCCACAGGAAGAGCTCACTAAGAATGTCCACCCTGAGAAAACTGCAGGACAATCATTTTCACATTCAAAGTAACTTTCCTTCTGCACTTTAGGGGCTCTATTATAGAAAAAGAAGCTGAATAAGAAGGAAAAGAGAAAAGATTATAGTCTAGAGGTTTGGAGGAGGAACTCTAAGCCAGCATTTCACCAAGTCCTCCAAACTATCTCTTTCAGAATTTTCCACAGTTTATTGTGAACCACACAGTCAAAGGCTTTGGCATAGTCAATAAAGCAGAAATAGATGTTTTTCTGGAACTCTCTTGCTTTTTTGATGATCCAGCGGATGTTGGCAATTTGATCTCTGGTTCCTCTGCCTTTTATAAAACCAGCTTAAACATCTGGAAGTTCATGGTTCATGTATTGCTGAAGCCTGGCTTGGAGAATTTTGAGCATTACTTTACTAGCATGTGAGATGAGTGCAATTGTGCAGTAGTTTGAGCATTCTTTGGCATAGCCTTTCCTTGAGATTGGAATGAACACTGTCCTTTTCCAGTCCTGTGGCCACTGCTGAGTTTTCCAAATTTGCTGGCATATTGAGTGCAGCACTTTGACAGCATCATCTTTCAGGATTTGAAATAGCTCAACTGGAATGCCATCACCTCCACTAGCTTTGTTCATAGTGATGCTTTCTAAGGCCCACTTGACTTCACATTCCAGGATGTCTGGCTCTAGGTCAGTGATCATACCATCATGATTATCTGGGTCATGAAGATCTTTTTTGTACAGTTCTTCTGTGTATCCTTGCCACCTCTTCTTAATATCTTCTGCTTCTGTTATGTCCATACCATTTCTATCCTTTATTGAGCCCATCTTTGCATGAAATGTTCCCTTGGTATCTCTAATTTTCTTGAAGAGATCTCTAATCTTTCCCATTCTGTTCTTTTCCTCTATTTCCTTGCACTGATTGCTGAGGAAGGCTTTCTTATCTCTCCTGAAGGCCGAAACTCCAATACTTTGGCCACCTCATGTGAAGAGTTGATTCATTGGAAAAGACCCTGATGCTGGGAGGGACTGGGGGCAGGAGGAGAAGGGGACAACAGAGGATAAGATGGCTGGATGGCATCACCGACTTGATGCACATGAGTTTGGGTGAACTCCGGGAGTTGCTGATGGACAGGAAGGCCTGGCATGCTGGGATTCATGGGGTCACAAAGAGTCGGACATGACTGAGAGACTGAACTGAACTGTACTATCTCATTACCACCACTTTTTAAAATCCCAGTGGGTAGAAAATTACTTAAATGGTGGGAGCATCATGAGCAAATACAATTAGGAGATTATTATCGCCATCTGTGGTATTGTATATGGTGGTGTGCTCAGTTATGTACGACTCCTTGCTGCCCCAGGGACAGTAGTTGGCCAGACTCCTCTGTCCGTGGAATTTTTCAGGCAAGAATACTGGTTTGAGTTGCCATTTCCTACTCCAAGGGATCTTCCTGACCCAGGATTGATTCCACATCTCTTGCATCTCCTGCATTGGTAGGCACATTCTTTACCACTATGTCACCTGGGAAGCCTACCATCTGAGAAG
This sequence comes from Capricornis sumatraensis, assembly GCF_032405125.1. Classification (NCBI taxonomy): domain Eukaryota; kingdom Metazoa; phylum Chordata; class Mammalia; order Artiodactyla; family Bovidae; genus Capricornis; species Capricornis sumatraensis. The sequence goes on along the minus strand of NC_091091.1, from coordinate 9,974,182 downwards.
GATGATAGTGGCCGCCATCCGTCAACCAAGCAAACTGATGAGGGCAGTAGGAAATTGCTTTGGGGGACAGCCTGCACATTGGGACTCACTGATGTGAAAGGTAGAGATCCGCGGGCATGATCGAAATCCAGGCAGCATGAAAGATGTAGACAAAAAGACGTATTCTACTAACGAAATGCTATGCTAGGATAAGCCGAAGGGGCACCCTTAGAAGTTTGAAAATGTTTTTGAGTAACTAAGATGAAGACAGTAAAATTTGAAAATTCCTTACTTTAGGTAGTAGTGCAGGTTGGAAATGTGTATTTATTTAGTGCAGATTATGTGATAAGCACTGGGAATAAAGTCAGTCCTTGCTCTCAAAAGGCTCATGGTCTAAATGAGAAGATAAATGTTAAAAAAAAATACCACAAGTGTTTAGCTCAGTTGTGAGAAATCAGGAAAACAAAATTGGACATTGTGATATGAAAGAAAATCTTTATAAAATATAACAAGATCCTAAATACATTGCCATTGATTATCATATTAAAAGGTTTTAATGTCTTTGATTTTCTCTAGTTTCCAGGTTTACAAGAAGTAGATGGTGTGTGGACTTTTCAGATAAAAACAATGTTTTGGTATAGATTTATCACTTATTATGTTCTCTTTTCCATTAAAAAGGGTTATTATCAGGCAGAGAATTTAGGACAGAGGAGCTGAAAAATATTTATTAGTCTCAGGAATAAGGCTATTATTCCAATTGCAAGGTTTCATTACAGACACTGAAATAGAATTAAAGACAGTTAACAATATCTATAAAACCAAAGATGCTGCTTACTTAGCTGGACCCAATCAACATTTGTTACCATTATTTTAGTTTTTCTTCATGTAGATAGGTACTTTATTTCTTAGAAGAAATCAATGTCCATAACAAAAATATTACTTAATTGGGAAATGGTTTTATTTAAATCAGTATTTTCTGATTATTGAACATTTCACATGAATAAATTAATCTTTATGCACATGACGGCTTATCTGAAATAGTTTCCCAATTCTTAAAAATTTCAAAGGCATCTTTTTTACCATAAAAGACTAAAGGCATTTGCTATACATTAGCAGAATAGGAAAATTAATCTTAACCTAAGCAAAAGCTAGAGTATAATTAAGTGAATAAAGAAAAATGGGACATTTGCCCATGAACTCTTCCTTCCAGTAATGTATCTAGTTTAAGAAATCATAAGACCAGAATAAGACAGAAGTATTAGAAGATACTAGGTTTCTCTTACTAGTAACTGTTGTGTGCATGCGTGCTAAGTCGCTTCAGTTGTGTCCAATCCTTTTTGACCTATGGACTGTAGTGAGCCAGGCTCTTCTGTCCATGGGATTCTCCAGGCAGGAAATACTTGAGTGAGTTGCCATTTCTTCCTCCAGGAGATCTTCCCAACCCAGGGACTGAACCCACATTGCTTACATCTCCCGCATGACAAGCAGTTACTTTACCACTAGCACCACCTGGGAAAACCACTAGTTATTATCAACTATTAGGAAATGAATGTATCTTTTATCTGTGGCTTTTTCAAAATCTATACTAAAAGAGAGTGAAAAATTTGGCTTAAAATTCAACATAAAAAAACTAAGATAGTGGCATCTGGTCCCATCACTTCATGGCAAATAGATGGGGAAACACTGGAAACAGTGACAGACTTTATTTTGGGGGACTCCAAAATCACTGCTGATGGTGAATACAGCCATGAAATTAAAACATGCTTACTCCTTGGAAGGAAAGTTATAACCAACCTAGAGAGCATATTAAAAAGCAGAGACATTCCTTTGCCAACAAAAGTCCATCTAGTCAAAGCTATGGTTTCACCAGTAGTCATGTATGGATGTGAGAGTTGGACTGTGAAAAAAGTTGAGCACTGAAGAATTGATGCTTTTGAACTGTGCTGTTGGAGAAGACTCTTGAGAGTCCCTTGGACTGCAAGGAGATCCAACCAGTCCATCCTAAAGGAAATCAATCCTGAACATTCATTGGAAGGAGTGATGCTGAAGCTGAAACTCCAATACCTTGGCCACCTGATGGGAAGAACCGACTCATTTGAAAAGATTCTGATGCTGGGAAAGATTGAAGGAGGGAGGAGAAGGGGAAGACAGAGGAGGAGATTGTTGGATGACATCACTGGCTTGATGGACATGAGTTTGAGTAAACTCCAGGAGTTGGTGATGGACAGGGAAGCCTGGCGTGCTGCAGTCCATGGGGTCGCAAAGAGTCAGATATGACTGAGCCACTGAACTGAACTGAACTGAACTGAACTGAACTCCCACACTGCAAGAGGATTCTTTACTACCTGAGTTACCATGCCATGTAGGGCCACCGAAGATGGACGGGTCATGATGGAGAGGTCTGACAAAACGCAGCCCACTGGAGAAGGGAATGGCACGCCACTTCAGTATTCTTGCCTTGAGAATCCCTTGAACAGTATGAAAAGGCAAAAAGATAGGAAACTGAATCATTAATGCCCCAGGTCGGTAGGTGCCCAATGTGCTACTGGAGAACGGTGGAGAAATAACTCCAGAAAGAATGAAGAGATGGAGCCAAAGCAAAAACAACACCCAGTTGTGTATGTGACTGGTGATGGAAGTAAAGTCCGATGCTGTAAAGAACAGTATTGTATAGGAAGCTGGAATATTAGGTCCATGAATCAAGGTAAATTGGAACTGGTCAAAGATGAGATGGCAAGAGTGAACATCGATATTTTAAAATCAGTGAACTAAAATGGACTGGAATGGTAAATTTAACTCAGATGACAATTATTTATACTACTATGGGTAAGAATCCCTTAGAAGAAATGGAGTAGCCCTCATAGTCAATAGAGGAGTCCAAAACACAGTACTTGGATGCAATCTCAAAAATGACAGAATGATCTCTGTTTGTTTCCAAGGCAAACCATTCAATATCACAACAATCCAAGTCTATGCCTCAACCAGTAATACTGAAAAAGCTGAATTTGAACAGTTTTATGAAGACCTACAAGATATTATAGAACTGGCACCCCCAAAGAGATGTCCTTTTCATTATAGAGAACTGGAATGCAAAAGTAGAAAGTCAAGGGATACCTGGAGTAACAGGCAAATTTGGCCTTGGAGTACAAAATGAAGCAGGGCAGAGGCTAATAGAGTTTTGCCAAGAGAACACACTGGTCATAGCAAACACCCTCTTCCAACAACACAGGAGAAGACTCTACACATGGACATTATCAGATGGTCAATACTGAAATCAGCTTGATTGTATTCTTGCAGCCAAAGATGGAGAACCTCTATACAGTCAGCGAAAACAAGACCGGGAGCTGACTGTGGCTCAGATCATGAACTCCTTATTGCCAAATTCAGACTTAAATTGAAGAAAGTAGGGAACACCACTAAACCATTAGGGTATGACCTAAATCAAATCCTTTGCAATGGAAGAGACAAACAGATTCAAGGGATTAGATATGATAGGCAGAGTGCCTGAAGAACTATGGACGAAGGTTCACGTACAGGAAGCACTGATCAAGACCATCCCTAAGAAAAAGAAATGCAAAAAAGGTTGTCTGAGGAGGCCTTATAAATAGCTATGAAAAGAAGAGAAGTGAAAAGCAGAGGAGAAAAGGAAAGATATACCTATTTGAATGCAGAGTTCCAAAGAATAGCAAGGAGAGACAAGAAAGCCTTCCTTAGTGATCAATGCAAAGAAATAGAGGAAAACAACAGAATGGGAAAGACTAGAGATCTCTTCAAGAAAATTAGAGATACCAAGGGAACATTTCATGCAAAGATGGGTACAATCAAGGGCAGAAATGGTGTGGACCTAACAGAAGCAGAATACTAAGAAGAGGTGGCAAGAATACACAGAAGAACTATACAAAAAAAGATCTTCATGACCCAGATAACCACAATGGTGGGATCACTCACCTAGAACCAGACATCCTGGAATGTGGAGTCAAGTGGGCCTTAGAAAGCATCACTATGAACAAAGCTAGTGGAGGTGATGAAATTCCAGTTGAACTATTTCAGATCCTCAAGATGATGCTGTCAAAGTGCTGCACTCAATATGCCAGCAAATTTGGAAAACTCAGCAGTGGCCACAGGACTGGAAAAGGTCAGTGTTCATTCCAATCTCAAAGAAAGGCAATGCCAAAGAATACTCAACCTACCGCACAATTGCACTCATCTCACACACTAGCAAAGTAATGTTCAAAATTCTCCAAGCCAGGCTTCAACAGTGTGAACCATGAACTTCCAGATGTTCAAGCTGGTTTAACAAAACACAGAGGAACCAGAGATCAAATTGCCAACATCTGCTGGATCATTGAAAAAGCAAGAGAGTTCCAGAAAAACATCTACTTCTGCTCTATTGACTATGCCAAAGCCTTTGATTTGTGTGGATCACAATCAACTGTGGAAAATTCTGAAAGAGATGGGCATACCAGACCACCTGACCTGCCTCCTGAGAAATCTGTATGCAGGTCAGGAAGCAACAGTTAGAACTGAACTTGGAACAACAGACTGGTTCCAAATCAGGAAAGGAATACATCAAGGCTGTATATTGTCATGCTGATTATTTAACTTCTGTGCAGAGTACATCATGAGAAACACTGGGCTGGATGAAGCACAAGCTGGAATCAAGATTGCCGGGAGAAATATCAATAACCTCAGATATGCAGATGACACCACCCTTATGGCAGAAAGTGAAGAAGAACTAAAGAGCCTCTTGACGAAGGTGAAAGAGGAGAGTGAAAAAGTTGGCTTAAAACTCAACATTCAGAAAACCAAAACTATGGCATCTGGTCCCATCACTTCATGGCAAATAAATGAGGAAACAGTTGAAACCGTTTTAACAGACTTTTATTTTGGGGGACTGCAAAATCACTGCAGCCATGAAATTAAAAGACGCTTGCTCCTTGGAAGGAAAGCTATTACCAACCTAGACAGAATATTAAAAAGTGGAGACCTTACTTTGCCAAAAAAGGTCTGTCTAGTCAAGGCTATGGTTTTTCCAGTAGTCATGTATGGATGTGAGAGTTGGACTATAAAGAAAGCTGAGCACCGAAGAAATGATGTTTTTGAACTGTGGTGTTGGAGAAGACTCTTGAAAGTACCTTGGACTGCAAAGAGATCCAACCAGTCAATAATAAGGAAATCAATCCTTGGTATTCATTGAAAGAATCAGTGCTGAAGTTGAAACTCCAATACTTTGGCCACCTGATGCGAAGAGCTGACTCATTGGAAAAGACCCTGATGCTGGGAAGGATTGAAGGTGGGAGGAGAAGGGGATGGCAGAAGATGAGATCGTTCAATGGCCTCACTGACTCAATGGACATGAGCTTGAGTAAGCTCCAGTAGTTGGTGATGGACAGGGAAGCCTGGCGTGCTGCAGTCCATGGGATCGCAAAGAGTTGGACACGACTGAGTGACTGAACTGAACTGAACTGATGAGCTCTAGGATGTGAAGGCTCTGCAGTTGTAGCACATGGTCTTAGTTGCCCTGCGGCTTGTGGAATCTTTCCGGACCAGGGATCATACTCAAGTCCCCTGCACTGGCAGGCGATTTCTTAACCCTGGACCACCAGGAAAGCCCAGGTCCTATCTTCAGATGCTTTGACTCCATCATTTGTCTCACTAAACCAGTGGTTCTCAACTTTGCCTACACTTTAGAATCCCCTAGCAATTCCTTTCCATTCCAAGATTCAATACAGGAAATGAAAGAGAACCAGTTTCAACGAACTAAGAGTAACAATTTTTACTAAAAAAAAACCCAAAGATTTCCCTAGTGGGAAGTCAGGTTTGAAAACAAACACTTTACAATCTTTTTATTCAAAGTACCCTATGTACTAACAGCATTTTTATTACCCGGGAGCTTGTTAGAAATGCAGAATCCCAGTCCCCATCTATGAATTAGATCTGCATTTTAACAAGATTCTCAGGTGATTCATAAGCCCATTGAAGTTTCTGTTTATTTTGTTCCGTGCTGTGCTTCGTCGCTCAGTCATGTCTGACTCTTTGCTACCCTATGGGCTGTAGCCTACCAGGCTCCTCTGTCCATGGGGATTCTCCAGGTGAGAATACTGGAGCAGGTTGCCATTACCTCCTTCAGGGAATCTTTCCAACCCAAGGATCAAACCCAGTCTCCTGCATTGCAGGCAGATGCTTTACCATCGCAGCCACCAGGGAAATCCTATTTTTTGTTTTAGTTTTTATCCATTCATTTCATTTCATACAAATAGGCAAGCATATAAAGAAACCCTCATATAGCTGACATTTTGTCCTGTGCCTTAAGATGAAGACGACAATGAAAAGAAAATAAGAGATAGATGCAATACCCTTTTGTGGTCTTTCTGGACTTTATTCATATACTTCCTTTCCCAGAGATGAGGTTGTTCTGGATGTTTTTATATCTTCATTGTATCTCTTCCTATTGCTTGGTGCTTCCACATTATTTCTCTTTAATTTCTAATTTGTATGTTCATTTAACATTCTATATTGAGAATACCCATGCTGATAGGTATAAAACCAATGAAATTATTTACTATAGTTTCATAGTCTACCATGTGAACATACCGTGTATTATATAATTCATTCTGTATTTTAAATTAATCATTAATCCAAAAATTCAAAAGGTTTTTCATTTTTCACAGTTGCAGTGTTAAATAAACATTTTACTCTGGCTTTCTTTATAACCTATGGAAGTGCCTCAATAGGTCATATATCTACAAGTAGATTTTCAACTTTTGCAATTTTATGAAACTACTCCAAACCCATTGTGCAAATAGCACAGCCACCAAATCCCAACATTCTGACCAACATTTTGTATTGTCTACATTTTTTTTCTCATGTGGAATAAGTGATATATAACATATGTGTTGGTTTGCATTTCTGTGATTATAGGCATAATTGATAAAAATTTGTTAGTTTAGTAACTCTTTAGTTTTGCTTTTCTGCCAAATATTAATCAAAGTCTTAATCCATTTTCTAACATATAAGTATTTATAACTAAAAACTCAATTTGCTTAGTTCTACAAATTCTGATATATTGTGTTTTCAGTTTTATTCAGTTAAAAGAATTTCTAAGTTTTTAAGACTTCTTTTTCTTAAGGTGTACAATGGAATGTTGACACATGTGTGCATGCGTGCTAAGTCTCTTTAGTTGTGTCCAACTCCTTGAGACCCTGTGGACTGTAGCCTGCTAGGATCCTCTGTCCATGGGATTCTCCAGGCAAGAATACTGGAGTCGGCTGCCACTTCATTCTCCAGGGCATCTTCCCGACCCAGGGATCAAACCCAAGTCTCTAACCTGTATGCAGGTCAGGAAGCAACAGTTAGACTGAACATGGAACAACAGACTGGTTCCAAATAGGAAAAGGAGTGTGTCAAGACTGTATATTGTCACCCTGCTTATTTAACTTATATGCAGAGTACATCATGAGAAACACTGGGCTGGAGGAAGCACAAGCTGGAATCAAGATTGCTGGAAGAAATATCAATAACTTCAGATATGCAGATGATACCACCCTTATGGCAGAAAGTAAAGAAGAACTAAAGAGCCTCTTGATGAAAGTGAAAGAGGAGAGTGAAAAAGTTGGCTTAAAACTCAACATTCAGAAAACTAAGATCATGGCATCTGGTCCCATCACTTCATGACAGATAGATGGGGAAACAATGGAAACTGTCAGACTTTATTTTTCTAGGCTCCAAAACCACTGTAGATGGTGATTGCAGCCATGAAATCAAAAGACGCTTACTTTTTGGAAGAAAAGTTATGACCAACCTAGATAGTATATTCAAAAGCAGAGACATTAATTTGCCAACAAAGGTTCGTCTAGTCAAAGTTTTTCCAGTGGTCATGTATGGATGTGAGAGTTGGACTATAAAGAAAGCTGAGCGCTGAAGAATTGATGCTTTTGAACTGTGGTGTTGGAGAAGACTCTTGAGAGTCCCTTGGACTGCAAGGAGATCCAACCACTCCATCCTAAAGGAGATCAGTCCTGGGTGTTCATTGGAAGGACTGATGTTGAGGCTGAAACTCCAATACTTTGGCCACCTGATGTGAAGAACTGACTCATTTGAAAAGACCCTGATGCTGGGAGGGATTGGGGGTAGAAGGAGAAGGGGACGACAGAGGATGAGATGGTCGGATGGCATCATCACCTTGATGGACATGGGTTTGGGTGGACTCCGGGAGCTGTGATGAACAGGGAGGCCTGGCGTGCTACAGTTCATGGGATCACAAAGAGTTGGACGCGACCGAGCGACTGAACTGAACTGAACTGAATGTCTCCTGCATTGGCAGGCGAGTTCTTTGATGTGAAATTATCACCACCATATAGCTAATAAGCATAGCTGAGTCACAGTTATTATTTTCTTTCTTTTTTGTGTGGTGAGAACACTTAAGACCCTCTTAGCCCATTTTAAGTATACAGTATAGTATTGTTAACTATAGCCACATTGTTGTACATTAGAACTTACTTATCTTGTATAACTGAAATTTTGTGCTCTTTGACCAATATCTTCCCACGTCCCCCTTCCCACCAAGTATGCCAATAATGGCGACCATTATTTTACTCTCTGCTTCTCTGAGTTTGACAATTCTAAGTTGCACATAAAAGTGAGATCGTGAAATATCTGTCTTTCTGTGTCTAGCTTATTTTCCTTGGATGATGTCTTTTACCTTCATCCAGGTTGTCACAAGTGGCAAGATCTCCTTTTTAAAGCTTGAATGATAGTCCATGAATATACATACCACATTTTCTTCATCCATTCATCTGTTGATGAACATTTGGGCTGTTTTCAATTCTTAACTATTTGTAAATAATGTGGCAATGAACATGGAGATGTAAATATCTCTTTGAGATAAAAATCTCATTTCCTTTGGATATATAACCCAAAGTAGAATTCCTAGACAATATGGTAGTTCTAGTTTTAATTTTTTGAAGAACCTTCTTACTGTTTTCCATAATGGATATATCAATTAACATTTCCACCAACAGTGTACAAGGGTTCCCTTTTCTGCAAATCGTAACCAACATTTATCTTCAGTCTCTTTGCTAGTAGAAATTCTAACAGGTATGAGGTGATAATTCATTGTGGTTTTGATTTATGTTTCCTTGATGATTAGTGATATTGAGCACCTTTTCATATATCTGTTGGCTATTTGTATGTTTCCCTTAAAAACAAAGTCTTTTCAGGTCCATTGTCTGCTTTTTAACTGGGTTGCTTGACTTTTTGCTGTTGATCTGTATGAATTCCTTAAATGTTTTAGATATTAACTCTTTATCAGACAAATGGTTTATAAGTATTATCTCCCATTCCACAGGTTGCCTTTTTACTCAGTTAATTGTTTCCTTTGCTATGCAGTCCCACTTGTCTATTTTTGCTTTTGTTTCCTTTGCTTTTGGTATCATAGCCAAAATAATTATTGCCCAGACCAATGTCAATATGTTTTCCCTGTGTTTTCTTCTCAGAATTTTGTGGATTCAAGTTTTACATTGTATTTAATCCATTTTGAGTTGACTTTTGTATGTAGCGTGAGATAAGGATCCAATTTCACCCTTCTGTTTGTGGATACCCAGTTTTTCCTACACTATTTGTTAATATTAAAGTGTTTCTGCTCCTGCCTATCCTTCACATGCCTCTTCTCTTTCCTAAGAAGGGTCAGGGGGGAGACAAGAATCCAAGAATTAGGAGAAATGACTGTACCCTCGTGTGCACTGATGGCCACCACTGCAGAAAGCAGAATGCATGCTATCCCGTCCCTTCAGGCTGGAATGCAGGTATCACTGTCCCGCTTGACCCTTGTCCCAGTGGCCACTTTGTTATGGTGCCAATCTTGATGATATCGCCCACCCTAGTCCACTGCTGGTCAAAGCTCCCTCTGAATACCGCCCTCAGAGGTAGACCAGTTCACCCTGCGACTAGGCCATGATACTCATTGGTTTAATTCATCATGTGGGGCTCTATACCCATGTATCATGATTCCTATCCAGGTACCTATGCCCACTTGGTGACTGGTGTCTCCAGTAATTCAGTGCAGTGCTCTGGGCCACCATTAAAAGTGCCTATGAAGTTTTTGTCCTTTGGACTGGCATCACTAGCTTTCTCCACACTGCAGATAACACATGTCTGCCAAGAAGGAGAAATGAGAGAGGATATGGGCTTAAGCAGAAATTAGACAAGGGCAAAGGGGTGTGGGGCTAGGAAACACTTCTTCTGAGAGTTTCCTAAGAGAAAACTCGTCTTGGTTATATTCAAACATGAAGTATAAAGCACAACAGAAAAGCAGAACAGTGGGGATTTAGAAGACGTGTGTCTTGTCCTAGTTCCCTGTGTGACCTTGGGAAAGTCAACCAGGACCCTCAGTTTCCCTCTTATTAGAATGATGGATAAAAATATTTGTAAAACCTGTCTCCAAGTTCTAGTCAAGTTCAAAGAGATAATATTTGGAATGAGGCTTTGAAATCTTTAAAATGTAGTATTAATACCAATAATATTTAGCATCATGGTAAGAAAAAAGATAATCTATGCCAAAACTGGCCTCAAAAAAAATCACACCTGCTTACCCATGAATTGCTTTTGCATATTATAAGGTCAAGAGTAAACTTGAAGTCTGGTCTAGATTAAAAATTAACAATGCTTTATTAGAAAGTGATATACAGCTTCTACCTTGTAGGGGAAATTGAGGCCATCCAGAAAGAATAAAATGTTTACTACAGGGGGGAAAAGGCATTTTGTTATAAAAGCATACAATAAAATTATCCACATCTTATTTTCTCAAACATCTATGCAATTATTCAGATCCTAAATACAGGAGGTTTTTGTATTTCACAATGTACCTTTCTGTCTACATAGATCTGAAGCAAAATCAACACCATATACATACAGTATAATGGCTTTGTTGATTTGGCTAAATTAGCTGAAGGCATTGTTGACTTCATCATTAAAATTCACTTCTCAAAGTTTCTTAGCTTTATTGACTCTTCCATCAATTCTTCCTTAGTTCTATCCTCATTCTTTTTCTCTTGTCTCTTTCAATTTCCTATCTATAATGTTCCAAAATAATTATCATAAAAATTTTAGAGAGATGATGAAGCTTTTTTTATTGGAAAGAGACAAACCTTCCAAACTCACTCTCAGCTCGTCACCACAGCACCTAGAATATTGAATAAAAATTTGTATCTTGAGAGTGCCTCAATGCTTAAGCATGCAGAACAGATGTTTCATTTCGCAAGTTTTCCCAATCTATTATACATGATATCTCTATCTGTGTGAGAGGAACACAGCTTTGGGGAATAGTCCTTTCCATTTTTCTCCCCAGCAAGCTGGTGCATGGAAATGGGCTGTTGAGTCAGCTTCTCTTCTCAGGAGAGATTTTTCTAGTGCTGATTATTTCCTTACAAGGACATTAAGGGGAAACAAGCACAGTTCCATGCTCTTACCTCTGCACATGTCACTTTCCTACCCAGAATCCATTTAGTTGGATGCACCTGTCTTGCAAGGCACGACTTCATTTCACATCTTTTGTGAAACTGATGAACCTGACTTGGAGTGATAGCTCTTTCTTCAAACAACTAAACAGTATCTGTTGGTGTTACTGTTTTCACCATCATCATTAGCAGTGTTAAAGGGAAAAGCATGATATTGCCTAGAAAAATATGATCTTCACCTCTTCCTGTTGCATCGTTAGCTCTGTGATTACAGAGACCATTCTTATCACTCTTTGCCACCCCTCACAATAGTTAGCACAGTGCTTTCACATGATTAGTATTTAAAAGAGATTGTTTAGTTAACTATGTAAAATGGCCTTGCTAACTTGGGTCTTGCATTAAAGTTGGAAGAGAGGAGGAAGAATAAATAAGAAACAAAAACCCATCCTGAAAGTTAGTAGGACAAAGAAGGGTAAGGAATATTATAAGAAAAACACGAAAATATGAATCAGATACCTTTCGGGTCTGAAGGTCTGGTTCCTCTCCTGCTCTAGACCCTCGGCCACCTCTGCTTCTCTTCATTCTCTTTCTTCCCTTCAGTGGTTTTCCAGACAACCATGAATTAGTCTCCTAATTTCACATTCTTAGGATATCCAAACCACTTATTCTCAGACGCTGCCGGTAGGTGGGCAAACTGATATAACCCTGAATGGAAAGCACCTGGGGAGTATACACTAAGAGTTCTAAAAATGTTCATACCTGTTGTCTCTGTAATTCCCCTTCCGTGACTGTATCCTAGCTGTGAACAAAGGTGTGCACCTTCAAGTTTTCAGTACAGCTTTATTTACACAGAGATGGGAACAGTCCAACAGTTTTGCACCAGTGGAAAAGATGAAGAAATTATGATACACACCTCTTGATGGAATGATTATTAACAAGTTATTTTAAATTATATCTTAAAAGCATTTCAGCCTATTCTATTTTTTAAATTAAGATACAATGAAGTTGATATTTTTGTGACCAGTTCTATGAATATTAGCATCTATATAGATTTATATAACTACCACCAAAATCAAGATAAGAAACAGTTTGATCACCCCAAAAAACTCCTTGTGCTATTCTTTTGTTATCACACCCTATGTTTGCCTCCCCACCCGTTCCTGACAACCAATACTGTTTCTGTATTTATAGTTTTGTCTTTTCAGAAAAGTCATATAAATGGATTCAGTGGTATGCACTTCAGTCCTTTGGGACTGGCTTCCTTCACTTCAGTATGACTTTGAGGTTCATCGTTGTTGCTGCACATGTCGATAGTTCTTTTCCTTTTTACTGATGAGTAGTATTCAAATGCAATGTAGCATAGTTTATTTATTTACCCATTGAAGGACATTTGGGTCATTTTGTGTTCAGTAGTGAATAGAGCAACTATACACATTAATGTACAAGATTTTGTGTGAATATAAGTTATTATTTCTCTAGGGTAAATACTTCAGAGAAGGCAATGGCAACTCACTCCAGTACTCTTGCCTGGAAAATCCCATGGATGGAGGAGCCTGGTAGGCTGCAGTCCATGGGGTTGGTAAGAGTCGGGCACAACTGAGCGACTTCACTTTCCCTTTTCACTTTCATGCATTGGAGAAGGAAATGGCAACCCACTCCAGTGTTCTTGCCTGGAGAATCCCAGGGACGGGGGAGCCTGGTGGGCTGCCATCTATGGGGTCGCACGGAGTCGGACACGACTGAAGCAACTTAGCAGCAGCAGCAGCAGCAGGGTAAATACTTAGGAGTGGGATTACTGGGTCATGTATTAAGGACTAACTTCATGAGAAGCTGTCAATCTGTTTTCTAGAGTTAAAGGCATTTTTAATCATAAGGAGAAGTGCTGATGTTATAAATGAGAAACCAGAAAGTGAAATTGTATATACATTATAAAATAGTGCTCAGAGGTCCCAGTTCCTCTATTAACTATAAATATCCAGTCTTGTCCAGCGAACTTCCCCCCTAGTTTTTTCTTATATCATAGGTGCAGAGCGATAAAGTCAGAACGGCTTCCAGTATCTCTGAAACTTGTCTCTGTGATGAGAGGGTTCCACTTCCTGCCTCTGGGTTGTCCATCTTGCTGTGCTACCCCCAACTTGAAGGCTGCGCTTCTGAAAGCTTCCTCAGAACCGCTGACTTCAGCTGTTCTTTCACCTTATTCACCAGGAGAGCTCCTGCTGCTTCTCCGCTGGTAACCTCTCCTTCGGTCACTCGCAGGCATGGTGAAGTGAGGCAGAGGCGGCAGGGGGACAACCTACCACCCCTCCCTCTACCACTGTCTTGCTGACAGCAGGCTTGCGCCTCGCTCACAGTGTTTTCTCCCGGGGGCTAATGAGCCTCCCTCCATTCCAGGCTCCGGGAGGGACATAAGACTATCGGGTAGGTCTGTGCGTGAGTGAAGTCCACAGTGGATCACAGATGGCGTTCCCTCGCACGGGACTCCCTCCCATGGTTGAAATCAGTAGGCCTGTTTCAGCACCCGAGACCAGAAAGAAGCTGCTGGGCAGTCTCTGGCAGCACACCACAGACCTCTAGGGGGCAATGTGGTCTCACACCACATATTTAGCTCTGCAGTGCAACTGGCTCTCAGCTCTGGTGGCTCAGATGGTAAAGCGTCTGTCTACAACGCGGGAGACCCGGGTTTGATCCCTGGGTTGGGAAGATCCCTTGGAGAAGAAAATGGCAATCCACTCCAGGACTATTGCCTGGAAAATCCCAGGAACAGAGGAGCCTGGTAGGCTACAGTCCATGGGGTCGCAAAGAGTCGGACACGACTGAGCGACTTCACCTCATTTCACTTCACTTCTTCAGTCGCTCAGCCGTGTCTGACTCTTTGCGACCCCATGAATCGCAGCGCCAGACCTCCCTGTCCATCACCAGCTCCCGGAGTTCACTCAGACTCACGTCCATCGAGCCAGTGATGCCATCCAGCCATCTCATCCTCTGTCGTCCCCTTCTCCTCCTGCCTCCAATCCCTCCCAGCATCAGAGTCTTCCAGTGAGTCAACCCTTCTCATGAGGTGGCCAAAGTACTGGAGTTTCATCTTTAGCATCATTCCTTCCAAAGATATCCCAGGGCTGATCTCCTTCAGAATGGACTGGTTGGATGTCCTTGCAGTCCAAGGGACTCTCAAGAGTCTTCTCCAACACCACAGTTCAAAAGCATCAAATTTTTGGTGCTCAGCCTTCTTCACAGTCCATCACTCACATCCATACATGACCACAGGAAAAACCATAGCCTTGAATAAAGGGACCTTTGTTGGCAAAGTAGTGTCTCTGCTTTTCAATATGCTATCTAGGTCGGTCATAACTTTTCTTCCAAGGAGTAAGCATCTTTTAATTTCATGGCTGCAATCACCATCTGCAGTGATTTTGGAGCCCCCCAAAATAAAGTCTGACACTGTTTCTACTGGTTCCCCATCTATTTCCCATGAAGTGATGGGACCAGATGCCATGATCTTTGTTTTCTGAATGTTGAGCTTTAAGCCAACTTTTTCACTATCCACTTTCACTTTCATCAAGAGGCCTTTTAATTCCTCTTCACTTTCTGCCATAAGGGTGGTGTCATCTGCATATCTGAGGTTATTGCTATTTCTCCCGGCAATCTTGATTCCAGCTTGTGTTTCTTCCAGCCCAGCGTTTCTCATGATGTACTCTGCATATAAGTTAAATAAGCAGGGTGACAATATACAGCCTTGACATACTCCTTTTCCTGTTTGGAACCAGTCTGTTGTTTCATGTCCAGTTCTAACTGTTGCTTCCTTACCTGCATACAGATTTCTCAGGAGGCAGGTCAGGTGGTCTGGTATTCCCATCCCTTTCAGAATTTGCCACAGTTGATTGTGATCCACACAGTCAAAGGCTTTGGCATAGTCAATAAAGCAGAAATAGATGTTTTTCTGGAACTCTCTTGCTTTTTTGATGATCCAGTGGCTGTTGGCAATTTGATCTCTGGTTCCTCTGCCTTTTCTAAAACCAGCTTGAACATCGGGAAGTTCACGGTTCATGTATCACTAAAGCTTGGCTTGGAGAATTTTGACCATTACTTTGCTAGCATGTGAGATGAGTGCAGTCGTGCAGTAGTTTGAGCATTCTTTGGCATTGCCTTTCTTTGGGATTGGAATGAAAACTGACCTTTTCCAGTCCTGTGGTCACTGCTGAGTTTTCCAAATTTGCTGGCATATTGAGTGCAGCACTTTGACAGCATCATCTTTCAGGATTTGAAATAGCTCAACTGGAATGCCATTACCTCCATTAGCTTTGTTCATAGTGATGCTTTCTAAGGCCCACTTGACTTCACATTTCAGGATGTCTGGCTCTAGATGAGTGATCACACCATCGTGATTGTCTTGGTCGTGAAGATCTTTTTTGTACAGTTCTCACCCGGCCAAATTATCACTGCACCAGAATTTTCCAAATTATTTAATGAGGAGTACTACTTTTATAAATGAGAAAAAAATAATAAATTAATAATAATCTGAATAAATCACAGAGTTATTTAAACATGAAAGCAAAATACTCATAGAAGGCATTACCTGAAGTGTAAAATTAACTTCCATTTTTAGCTTGCTGTCTAGACTATCACTTTAACTTTTCTCATGATTCAAAGCCCAAAGTTAAGTTGCTAGATTACATGACTCTTGTTTTAAATTTTCTATATTAAAATGGCATTGACCACTTGGTTTTTAAAATGTTTATTTACTTGTTTGCCTGTGTGGGGTCTTAGTTGTGGCATGCACAACTTACACGTGTCGGGTCTTCGCTGCGTCATGCGGGCTCTTTCATTGCCACTCCTGGGCTCTGTAGTTGTGGGTGTGTGAGTTACTTGCCCTGCAGCATGTAGGATCTTAAGTTCCTGGGGCAGAGATTGAAACTGAGTCCTTTGCATTGCAAGGCAGATTCTTAACCACTGGACCACCGGGGAAGTTCCTGACCACCTATTTTTAAAGCTTCTAAAATAATTTCAGTAGTAAGCTTCTTGGGAAAATGGAGAGTAATGCTTTTCCCCTTTCTGTTATACAGAGATAGCAGAGAACTAAAGAGATAGATATTAGTTCTTACAAGAACATCTATGTAAAAATGCAAAATAAACTTTTAAAAAATATTATTGAAGTATAGTTGTTATATTGTTATAATAAGTTACAGGTGTACACTATAGTGATTTGCAATTTTTAATGGTTATGCTCCATTTATAGTTACTGTAAAATTATAAAATATTGTGTTGTACAATATACGCTTGTAACTTAATTTGTAACCAATAGTTTGTGCCTTTCAATCTCCTACCCTTATATTGTCCCTCCTCTCATCCTTCTCCCCACTGGTAATCACTAATTTGTTCTCTATATCTGTGAGTCTGCTTATTTTTTCTTATATTCACTAGTTTGTTTTACTTTTTAGAATTCACATGTAAGTGACATACAGTATTTGTCTTTCTCATCTAAATGAAATGTAAAATATTCTAGTAATTGAAAACATAATGCTACCAGTTTGTCCGCATAAGAGCATGAGTTTTGAGTCTTCTGCATTGAGCTGTTCAACTTAAATGAGTTCACCCGCCTCCTTCCTGTGACCACTCCTTCTTTCCCGTTGCTAGTGGTAAAGGGAACATGCCGATTTATCAGTTGTATGGCCCGGGAGAAATAGGCTGTACAGAGTCATGGGTTGACTATAAAGATAACATGATATAAATATATAAAAATATGTATCTCTGACATAAAGTCAGATTCAGAAACCAAGCCATCAGAATAACACTTTATTCATTCACCAGATATTTACAGAAAGACCTCTATTTGCCAAGTCCAAGTACTGTTCCGGGTGCTGGAATATGGTGGGAAATTACATAGACAAGAGTCCTTCTCTCACATAGTTCACACTCTGGGCATGAGTAGGAGAAAGCAACAAAAGAGAAATAAATAAGAGTATTTCTTTGAGAATTAAAATAGGAAAGAAACTGACTTGCGGGGACTACTTTGTATTGGGGGATCAGGGAAGGCCTTTTTGAGGAGTAGTATTTTAGATGAAATCTGAGTGATAAGGAGCTAGTGTTGCACATAACAGGTTTGAGGGAATGCTCCAGGGAAAGGAAACACCTGATACAAAGGCTGGAACATATTGAATGGATTTAAGAAACAGAATTAGGCAAGAGTGGCTAGAGTAGAGCACCCAAGGAAGAAGATGAAATCAGAAAGGTAGGCGAGAGTCTACTCAACTAAGTCTTGTGGGCCAAGAAAAGGAATTTGAATTTTATTTTAGTCCATTGAGAGATGTGGGGAATTTCACACAGAGAAATGAAATGGTCTCATGTAGTTTTTTTTAAATTCACTCTTACTACCATTAGGAGGGCAAGCTGGGGAAGATGGAGATTATTATTATCATTTTAATTAAAATATACTTGATTTACAATGTTGTGTTACTTTCTGGTTTTCAGAAAAGTGATTCAATTATACATACATACATACGTACGTACATGTATATATATACACACACCTATTCTTTTTTCCTATTTTTTTCTGTTGTGGTTTATTACAGCATATTGAACATAATTCTCTGTGCTACACAGTAGGACCTTGTTGTTTATCCATTCTATATATAATAGTTTGCCATCTACTAACACCAGACTCCCAATCCTTCTCTCCTCCACCCTCTCCACTTTGGCAATCATGAGTCTGTTCTCTATGTTTGTGAGTATGTTTCTATTTTGTATATATGTTCAGTTCAGTTCAAATCAGTCGTGTCCGACTCTTTGTGACCCCATGGACTGCAGCACACCAGGCCTCCCTGTCCATCACCAACTCCTGGAGTTTACTCAAACTCATGTCCATTGAGTCGGTGATGTCATCGAACCATCTCATTTTCTGTTGTCCCCTTCTCCTCCTGCCTTCAATCTTTCCCAGCATCAGGGAGTCAGTTTCAAATGAGTCAGTTCTTCGCATCAGGTGGCCAAGGTATTGGAGTTTCAGCTTCCACATCAGTCCTTCCAATGAACACTCAGGACTGATCTCTTTTAGGATGGACTGGTTGGATCTCCTTGCAGTCCAAGGGACTCTCAAGAGTCTTCTCCAACACCACAGTTCAAAAGCATCAATTCTTCAGCGCTCAGCTTTCTATAAAGTCCAGCTCTCACATCAATACATGACTACTGGAAAAACCATAGCCTTGACTAGACAGAACTTTGTTGGCAAAGTAATGTCTCTGCTTTTGAATATGCTATCTAGGTTGGTCATAACTTTCCTGCCAAGGAGTAAGCGTCTTTAAATTTCATGGTTTCATGGCTGCAGTCACCATCTGCAGTGATTTTGGATTCTCCAAAGCCAGGCTTCAATAATACGTGAACCATGAACTTCCAGTATATATGTTCATTTGTATCTTATTTTAGGTACCACATAAAAGTGATATCATATGGTATTTCTCTTTTTCCTTTTTTTTAAATTTTATTTTTTTTATTGAAGTATAGTTGACTTACAATGTTGTGTTAATTTCAGGTGTAAAGCAAAGTGATTTGGTGTTTTATATATATATATATATTCTTTTTCAGATTGTTTTCCTTTGTAGATTATTATAAAATATTGAGTATAGTTCCCTGTGCTTTGTAATCAATCCTTGTTGGTTATCTATTTCATATATGATAGTATACACATGTTAATCCAAACTCCTAATTTTTCTTTCCTCCTCTTTTACCTTTGGTAAACCATAAGTTTTCTATATCTTCAAGTCTATTTCCATTTTGTATGTAAGTTCATTTGTATCATTTTTTTTTGTATTACACATATAAGCAATATGTGCTATTTTTCTTTCTTGGCTTGGCTTACTTCACTTAGTATGTTAGTCTCTAGGTTTATCCATGTTGCTGAAAGTGACATTCTTTCATTCTTTTTATGGCTGAGTAGTATTCCATTATATATATATATCTCACCCCTTCTTTATACATTCACCTTGATGGACATTGTAGTTGCTTCCATGTCTTGGCTATTGCAAATAGTGCTGCAATGAACATTGGGGTGCATGTAGTTTTTAAATTAGAGTTTCCTCCAGGTATATGCCTAGGGCTGGGATTTCTAGACCATATGGTAGCTCTATTTTTAGTTTTTTTAAGGAATCTTCCTACTGTTTGCCATAGGGACTATACAAATTTACATTTCCACCAATACTGTAGGAAGATTCACTTCTCTATATATCCTCTCTAGCATTTGTTATTTGTAGACTCTTCAATGATGGCTATCCTGACCAGTATGAGTAGGTACCTCATTGTAATTTTGATTTGCATTTCTCAAATAATTAGCCATGTTGAGCATCTTTTAATGGCTCTGTTGGCCATCTGTATGTCATCCTTGGAGAAATGTCTATTTAGGTCCTCCACCCATTTTTAAAATTTTTATTTATTTTTAATTAATAAAAATTAAATTAGGGTTATCTTCTGGTGTCATACCTTTTTGCCTTTTCATACTGTTCATGGGGTTCTCAAGGCAAGTATACTAGAGTGGTTTGTCATTCCCTCCTCCAGTGGAATACATTTTGTCAGAACTCTCCACTATGACCTGTCCATCTTGGGTGGCCCTGCATAGCATGGCCCATAGCTTCACTGAGTGATGCAAGCCCCTTCACCATGACAAGGCTGTGGTCCATGATCTCCTAGTCCATTGGTTTTCTTTTCATTTTGTTTATAGTTTCTTTTGCTGTGAAAAATCTTATTAGTCAGATTAGGTCCTATTTGTTTGTGTTTTATATCTATTTCCTTGGGAGACTGATCTAAGAAAACATTGCTATGATTTATGTCAGAGAAGGTTTTGCTTGTGTTTTCTTCTAGAAGTTTTATGGTATCATGTTTTATAAATAAGTCTCTAAGTCATTTTGAGTTTATTTTTGTGTATGGTGTGAGGGAGTGTTCTAACTTCATTGATTTACATGTGGCTGTCCAGCTTTCCCAACACAACTTGCTGAAGAGATTATCTTTTCTCCATTGTATATTCTTGCCTCCTTTGTCAAAGATTAATTGACCTTAAGTATGTAGGTTTATTTCTGGGCTCTGTATTCTGTTCCCTTGATCCACATGTCTATTTTTGTGCCAATACCATGCTGTTTCACTTACCATTACTCTGGTAATCTCTGAATTTTGGGATGGTGATATCTCCAGCTTTCTTCTTTTTCCTCAGGGTTGCTTTGGAAATTCTGGGTCTTCTATGGGTCTATATAGATTTTAGGATTATTTGTTCTAGTTCTGTAAAAAATGTCATGAGTAATTTGGTAATGATTGCATTAAATCTGTAGGTTGCTTTGGGTAGTGTAACTATTTAACAATATTAATTCAATATTAATTCTTCCAACCCAAGAGCCTGAGATATCTTTCACTTTCTTTGAATCATCTTCAATTTCCTTTATCGATGTTTTATAGTTCTCAGCATATGTTTTCACCTTCCTGGTCAGGTTTATTCCTAAGTACTTAATTTTTTTTGATGCAATTTTAAAAAGGATTTTTTTTTTTACTTTCCCTTTTTGATATTTCATTATTAGTGTGAAGAAATGCAACAGATATTTGTATGTTCATCTTGTATTCTGCTACCTTGCTGAAGTTGTTGACTAGTTCTAGTAGTTTTTGTGCAGAGTCTTTAGGGTTTTCTATATATAGTATCATGCTATCTGCATATAATGACAGTTTAATTTCTTCCCTTTCAATTTGGATCCCTTTTATTTCTTTTTCTTGCTGTAATCAGGACTTCTAATATTATGTTTAATAAAAGTGGTGAGAGTGGCTCTCCTTATCTTGTTCCAGATTTTAGTGAGAAGACTTTCAGCTTTTCACTGTTGAGTATTATGTGGGCTGTGGGTTTGTCATAGATAGCTTTTATTATGTTGAGAAAAGGAGTATGGGGATTATTTAAGCAGCTCTCACATAACTAAGGCTAGAGGTGATTAAGATTTAGAGCAAGAGTGTATCGGTAAAGGAAGAGTAAAGAGTCACTAAAGTTTTCAGAGATGGAGCTGCTAGGATCAATTGATTTATTACATATATATGGTGGGGGATGGGGAGAGGTGGCGAGTCAAAGGACTACTCCTAGATTTTTAGTTTAAACAAGTAACAGGGTGGTAGTTCCAGTTCCTGAGATGAGAAGATTGACGAGGGCATGTTCCAGAGGGAAAATTTGGTGTTGAACATGTGGGCGAGCCTACTAGCCAAGCCTTTGGGTGACTTCAGGCCTGTCTCTCTGCAGCTGCTGGTTGGAAGGGTATGCTCAGACTGGCAAGCATTCTTCTGAGTAAGCTGATCTGACTGAAGTTTTATCCAGAAGGGGATATCTAAGGTCAGCAATCTGTCACACCAACAGAGAAGTGTTTCCTAAGGTGATCAATAAATAAGCTTCCAGAAAGAGTAGCTCCTCAAAGTGGCTTAATTCCAACCAGGTGGCTATTACTCATTTGACTCCCACTTCTTGGCAGAGCTTTCTGATTTTTTTTAAAAGTGATTTGGGGTTGTATCTTATATATATTCACATGAATTGAAATCACATATATAATGTGAATTCCAAATACTTATTTTAATATTTCAATATCCCTGAAAGTTAAATAAGTGAAGCTTTACATTTCCATAGAGAGAGCACACATGTTTGAAAATAAGAAGTGAATAAAAATGACAAAATTGTAAACAGCTCTTAAAAGCATATTTTCAGCCCCCCAAATCTTAAAATGTAAATAATGCTTTAGTCCTTAACTCCCAAGCTAGAGAATTGTCTGTGTTTGAAGAATTTTGAAGTGATACATTTGCTTATAAACATCTTGAATAATCATGGTCCTTAATTGTACTTACCTCCTCTTCATCATGGTAAGTGTCTTTGTTAATCACTACAAAGATCCTTTTAGAGGAAATGCTCCCATAGATTCGGTTTCCTTTTGGGGAATTAGACCTTCCTACTTCAGCAAGTTCTTTCCAGTTCTTTCCATATTGGAGTCTTCAGGGAAAGTCATATTCTCTTGAAAGCTGAGAAAAAGTGAAAGTGAAGTCGCTCAGTTGTGTCCGACTCTTTGCGACCCCGTGGACTGTGTAGCCCACCAGGCTCCTCTGTCCATGGGATTCTCCAGGCAAGAATATTGGAGTGGGTTGCCATTTCCTTCTCCAGGGGATCTTCCCGACCCAGGGATCAAACCCAGGTCTCCTGCATTGCAGGCAGACGCTTTAACCTCTGAGCCACCAGGGAAGCCATACCCTTGAAGGGGTAGAAGGTTTGGGAGCATGGGAGTTGGACCCAGCAGCCGAAGTCTTATAACATATTTGAAATCTCTAAAGCAAATGCTCAGGGAGGGTCTATCCAGGCATCAACTTCACCTCCTACTTACTTCCCCAGGGTCGCCCACAAGTTCCTCTGTAGAGGGCTTCCTCTGCACAATTCTCTGATTAGTTGATAGTGAGGTAAGAGGGTAATATTTCAGGAATCTCAGTCATCAACCTTCTGGTACTAACTAGTCTGAAGTCTACCTGCTTGCGATGAGCCGTTTTCATCTGGTGAGAGTCTGGTCTCCATAAAAATAACTTAGGAATGTGCATCAGACATTATTATCCATGTCCTTCAGGGAGAAACTAAAGGTCCCGTGACTCTGCTGTATGGCTGTTTTATTGTTTAAATTGTTATCAATTTTGCGCCCAACTGCTATTTGTCTCTGTATATTCTCACTCTTCTGAATGTTAACCCTTGAGTCAGACTTTCTGAAATTCAGGGAAGGATCATAAGACTGATTTTTTTCTTTAAGCAAAAGGTGGGGAACACAAAGGGGTCTGTTGTGAAGAAAACCTGTCTGGGGATTGCTCGGTTTCAGTGCCACCACTGCTGCCCATGAGCTAACCCAGACATCCAACGTCAGCAACTTGTCTGGATCTGGAACTCCTCAAGTCTCAAAGTCCTTTCACAGTCTGTGTCTGCTCCCTGCCCTTGCTCCTGTCCACACCACTGCAGATGTCCTCCTGTCTTTCAGTCGGCAACTCTCCCCAGGGAAGACTGGCTACAGGACAGGAGCCAGTCTCCCCTGCTGCCCCTTCTATGCTTCTCTGCAAGAGGAGCTCTTTATCCTGTGAAGATTTTTCTGCCAGGCATTAGAGGGAAACAGACCTGGGATAATAAAAAGCCAACAAGTACTTTAAAAGGTTTTGAAAGATAAAATTTTCAAAGCTGTGTTTCTCATCTATATTTCTCAACCTTTTTGAGATGTTTGCATAGAATCATCTCTTTTTCTTATGTGCCTACTGTTGGGTAAAAAATACTGTCAGAATCTTTCAGTTATGTAGAATAGTAATAGAAAAAAATTATTGAGCAATTACTGTGTGCTTGGCACCATAATACATCTTGGTACAAAATTATCTCATTTAATCCTCACAACATCTCGGTGAGTTTGATGCTGTCAGCCTTCCTGTTTTACAGAGGAGAAAACTGGGGCCCAGAAACTAAATATACTCTGCAATATACTTACTTACACAGCTAGTAAGTTGAGGGTTCTAAATTTAAACTACAATTTATCTACTTTGAGAATTCAGATTTTCAACCACTGTAAAACATCTCTCATACATGCAGAAGGCTTATAGGTGCTATCTTCTGAAATTTCCAATAGTTGCTGCCATATGTTAATCCACTGAACAAATGTTTTATTGTATATCATTAATGTAACAGGTAATACTCTAACCACTGAAAAAATAGTGAGCAAACAAAAATGGCCCTTGCACTCATAGAACATGCTTCTTCTTAAAATCAAATTCCTGCAATCAGGATCAATAGACTTTAAAAGATGTATATATAACCTGTAACCAAGAATTCCATTTCCAAAAATGAAAATAATCTCAAATAGATACAAATAATTATACATAGAGATGTTCATCAGAACACTATTTGTAATAGTTACAAGTGGAAATAACTGATACGTCCAATAGAGGAGGAATCATTAGGCAAAGTTATGGCACTTTCATATATTAGAATATAATAGTCACTCAGAATAATGTTTTCAGAAAGGTTTTGTATTATGAACAAACACTTAAATTATCATGTTAAGTGAGATAAGCAAACTACAAAATAATCTTTTTAGTATGCTTTTAAGTAAAATAATATGTATTTAATATTATTTAGAGCAAACCACATGATATTAGCATTTCTGTAGGTCAAAGGATCATGTCGCAGTAATTTCTTGATGGGAAAAATATCTGAAATCAAATAATCTAAAATATTAATGGTTATTATTCTTTGGTGGTAAGATGATCAGCAATTTTCATTCTCTTCCATATACTTTTCAGTATTTTCCTATTTTTAACATTATACATATATTACATTTCTAATAAAAAAAGTATTATATAACAAAAAGAGAACAAATGTTCCTCTTTTGTCCACTTTACTAAATCATAATGCTAAATGCACTCTGGTTGAGTACCTATAATCCATCATGTCAGTAACTGTAGCAAATGTAGCAATGAACTGTAATTCTATTTTATACACGTTGCAGTAGAGATTCAGCCTAGAGTGATGCTTCAGGATAGCAATCTGAGGCAGGGAACTGGTTCAGATAAAATAAATGCTAGACTGTCCACACTTCATGGTAATGGGAAACAACTGTTTTATACTGACTGTCTTAGTGATAGGTTTCTAGGACCCCACTTATAACATTTCTAAAAAAGCCAACTGAGTTTCTTTTATATATATATATATATATATATATATATATATATACAGTTGAAGTATAGTTGACTTACAATGTTTCAGGTGCACAGCAAGGTCATTCACTTATACGTATATATAGTTGAAATATAGTTGACTTACAATGTTTCAGGTGCACAGCAAGGTCATTCAGTTATACGTATACACATGTATTATTTTTCAGATTATTTTCCACTATGAGTTATTACAAGATATTGTCTATAGTTCCCTGTGCAATACAGTAAAGTTTTGTTGCTTGCCGCATATCTATTTTTCTGAATTCTTATTGATGATTTCAAATACTTACAGAGAATTTTTGAAAAAAAAATGTATAACCAAAGAAAAGTATGTTATAAAGTTCTAGCTCTTGTGGATATTGGGGAGAAATTTTATATGCTGGAAAGATTTTTTTTAAATGGATGATCTGAAATAACTTATCAGCCTGTCATCAGTTAGTGCTGATGAACAGTCACATCTGTTATTATAGTCAGGAACATTAAATGTTTAAATAAGACAGGTCATCCTTTTCAAAATTTAATATAACTGCTCTTTCTACTGGAGAAGAAAATGGCAACTCACTCCAGTATTCTTGCCTGGAGAATCCCAGGGACAGAGGAGCCTGGTGGGCTGCTATCTATGGGGTTGCACAGAGTTGGACACGACTGAAGCGACTTAGCAGCAGCAGCAACAGCTCTTTCTACATTTAAACTTTTACCTCTGAAAAATATATATGTATATTTTAGTGAGTGCTTACTATGTACCAGGCACTCTGTTGAGACAAGATATAGATTATTGAACAAGACTGACAAGTCTCTTAACAGCTTAGTGACAGAGACAGACAAACATGCAAATAAATGCAAAATTATTCATTATGAGTCATATGTGTGTGTGTATATATATATATATATATATATATATATATATATAAAATTTTCTATGTGTCACTGAAGCCCTCATAAGGAAATGAAGATCCAAAGAAGCAGTTAGAGTTGAATACTTGTATACTGAGCTGCACGGAGTAGTGAGTTGTGAAAATGTGATAATGCTGAGGGGACTTGAGCTGGGGTTGTTAATAGTAGAGAAGTGACTAGGAAGATGAGGGTTATTTATAAGGTTTGTAGAGATTCCTCTCAACCACAGTCCCCCTTCACAGTCAATTGCTGACTGTAAACAAGCCCAGCAAGGTGATGACCCAGGGTGAGGTGACTCTGCAGCTGAAGCCATCCATGAAGGGTCTGACAGCTGAGGATACTCTGCCAAAAGCTTTCCCAGCAGCTACGGGATAAGGGAATCTGAGAGGCACATCCTAACATCCATCACAGTGACAAAGCTACAGCTGCTACAATTTCTACTGTGCTTTGTTGCTTACACTCATATTTGAAGAAAATGAATTTGACTAACAGGTTGGTAAAAATAAATATGTAATTTCTTAATGCCAGCAAATTCACGGACCCCCTACATGGACCCAGGTTAAGAAAAAT
Source organism: Capricornis sumatraensis (assembly GCF_032405125.1). Lineage (NCBI taxonomy): Eukaryota > Metazoa > Chordata > Mammalia > Artiodactyla > Bovidae > Capricornis > Capricornis sumatraensis. The sequence continues at coordinate 9,947,573 of NC_091091.1, read as the reverse complement.
TTTGAGTGAGAAAGGGGCTCCGTATTCAGAGGGGCTGTTCAGGCTCTGTGGCTTGCTGCACCAAAGCAAGGCTATCTTGTACTGTAGGAAAAAATGAGCCTAATTTTCTGAGCTAGAATGATGCCTATTGACAAAGAAAGTCAGACACTCGAGATTGAAGTCCTTGAGGGAGAGACGTAGAAACTGAGATGCAGTTATTTGAATTTGCTTTAGAGTTCCAGATTTTAATCCCCCATGAGACGGAAATATACCTCCATTCTTGATGTCCAAGAAACACCCCTGCATTTTTTAAGGGTTTAATTTTTTTTAGATTAGTTTTAGGTTCAGAGAAAAATTGAAAGCAAAGTACAGAGATTTTCCATATACCCCCTGTCCCCACACGAGCATAGCCTCCTCCAGTTTCAGAGTGGTCCAAAACCAGAGTGGTCCGTTTGTTACAACTGATGAATCTATACTGACAAATCATAATCACCTAGTAGTTTACCACATTATCATCCATAGTTTACATTATGGTTCACTCTTCATGTTGTACATTCTGTGGATTTGGATGTATGTGTAACGACACGTAGCCATCATTATGGTATCATACAAAATATTTTCACTGCCCTAAAAGCCCTTGTTTTCCACCTATTCATCCTTCCCCAGCACCCCTGATCTTTCTACTGTCTGCGTAGTTTTACCATTTGCACACTTTTCCGCAGTGTCATTTGTTGGAATCATGCAGTATGTAGCCTTTTCAGATTGCCTGCTTTTACTTAGTAGTATGCATTTAAACTTCCTCCATATCTTTTTCATTTCTTTTTAGCATCCCTGTTTCTTTATAATGAATTTTTTTGGTCACATAAGATAATTTAAGTAGGTATCTACTGCTTCCAAGCTAAAGTACCCTGTTGGAAAACAAGAGATACTTTTTTTTTTTTTCCTGGCTGCACTGAGAGGCTTGTAGGATCTTAGTTCCCTGACCAGGGATTGTACTTGGGCCCTGTCAGTGAAAGCATCAAGTCCTAACTGCTGGACTATCAGGGAATTCCCCACAAAAAGATATTTTTAACATCCCTTTCCCCAAATTCTTATAATCTGCAGGAGTTCAGGATGAGGAGCATCTGGCAACAAATATGGGATTGGAAACTGTCACAGCATTGGTGCTAAGGTGTGTCAAGTAAGGCTCTGAAATCTCCATGGAAACATTGACTTTCTCATTGGAAGGCCTTGCTATATTCTATAACCCACCTATAAAAGTGACTTCTGTTTTAATATACTGTGATAGACTTCAACATTTTCTTGACTGCCACCCTTTAAACTGGGTATAAAGATAGCTATTATATTTTTTAATTTGACAGAGCAAGGCAGACAATAATGAAATAGTATTCATAAAACAGCAATCTTTATTTTTAAAACCCAAAGGCACTCAATAATGTGACCTATGTACTTTCCCATTATGATGACATATAGCATATAAAATGTTAAGTATGTCTAATATTTATTTCATTTCAATCACATCAGTCTGTCATTACATAATAAATCAAAAAGAAAGTCTACCAACAACAGCCCCACAAGCATTTCCTATTGAACTACTCTTAGCTTTTTTTCATGTAGCCTCAAAACATGAAAATTGCCTCTCAATTAGCATAGCTATTCACACATTATTTCCACCACTGACAGAAAAATGCCGCTGTAACAGTTGCTGAATAGTTTTTTTATGCAAAACTGATGTTAGTGACAGATTTTTAAGCATGTAATTTGTCTTAGCACATGTGTCACTTTATTTGTAAAAACTCCTAGGACTAAAAAATGCAGTTTCAAAAGTTGCTTATTTTGTCTCCTTGCAGGGTAGAATAGATATAAACTAATCAACCAACAGAGCTGTGTGATGGTCTATTAGGTTCAGAATCATACCACCATTACAGAGGGGAAATAAAAGCTATTTCCATTATATCCCACCCCCTATGTCAGAAGGAAGTGAAGAATAAATATACGAAATGGACATAGAGTTGTCCATTGATATCCATAGGGATTAGTTCCAGGACCCCCGAAGATACTTCAGTCTACGGATGCTCAAATCCCTTATATAAAATGGTATAGTATTTGCATGTAACCTAGCATATCAATCTGTATACTTTAAATCATCTCTGGATTACTTATAATACTGAATACAATGTAATAACTATATAAATAGTTATAAACACAATGTAAATATTATGTAAATAATTGCCAGCATGTGGCAAATTCAAGTTTTGCTTTGGGAAGTTTCTGGAATTTTTTTTCAAATATTTTCCTTCTACAGTGGGCTGAATCTGCTATTTTGGAACCTATGGGTATGGAGGACCAACTGTACTTGGATTTGATTTGATTATTTGAGTTGATGATGCAGCATTTTATAAATGGGAGCAAATTCCTAAAAAAATTACTCTGCCAGCCCAGTTCAGCCCAGGTCTCCCCCTACCAGTTTTAAACCATTGAGTTGTCTGACTGCTAGATCCAAAGGGAGTGTCTTTCGTGGGCTAGCTTTAGCCAGCCCCAGCAGATGAATATCCAACTCCTTTGAAACATTTCAATCTAGCCTCTGTCCTAGGCACACAAGACCCAGTAATATGTTATGTTTCTTAAAGAACTCACAATCAAGTATAGAAAAAAAAGATTATTAGGAAAACGAAAGATTGAATCTTCTAATTGATGTCAAAGCAGAAAAGGAGTTGTGTAACCAACCTCTGGCCAAAGTGAACAGGGAACAAGCTTTGGTCAGAGGTATAAGAAAGCTATTGTGCAGAGCCCAAAAGGCATGTAATGGGTTAAAAAGGAAACTAAAAGTAGAGCAAAGATGGATTGTCGAACTTCCCTTGATTCTACTTGCCCCTGAGAAGAGAACAACCACCATTCACTCCCTGGGGCCAAACTGTGTTTACCCTTGAGGTAACCTTCCTCAGTACTCTCAGGGGAACCAGGAGACCAGACACACTGCGGCCCTTTAATTCCTGCCTCTGCCAGAGCTTTAGTCAGAGATCTGGGATTGCACCAAGTTTTTTCCTTTGTACTGCTAACACAAATTGATCATAACATTTTTGAAAATTCACACTGACTAGATACTACATTTATTTATTGATTTATTCATCTGTGAAATGGGGATAGCTACAGTATCTGCTTCAGAGTTGTTTTAAGGTTAAAGATTTTGTATATTTATGGGTACACATACATATACTCTTTATATATATATTATATATGTTCTTTACAACAATGCCTGCACATAGTAAAGACTATCATGTGTTAACCGTTGTTTTGCTATATTTGAAATATACTTAATTTTAGCTTTTAGCAACCTAAATTATTGTGTCTTAGGATATTGAATTGGTCTATGTCCAAAGTGAGCTTCACGTGAATATTTGCATTAACCAAGAATATGGGAAACTGCATTTCTGGACCACATGCTTTTCAATCCACAGAGTGGGATTTATCATTTTACCCAGGCATTAGATTTGCTCATGTCAAAATTCTTTACACTTTGCTCAGTCGAAGGTGTCATTTCCTGAAGCATCTTATACCATGGTTTTTTCCAAACTGATTGTTTATGAGATCTAAATCACAACTGTGGGGGGAGGGGGAAGGAAATACGAAAAAAAGTCAGGTTGCATCCCACGTGGTAATCTAAGTTGTTTTGTGTAATTTCAGTTTTGTGTGTGTCAGTATGTCCAGGATCACAAACCCTGCAGTGTCTTTTCTTTTCTCTCAAAGGTAACCAAAGTCCTGCTTTTTCTACAAGTTGCTATACCAGTGCCTTTCAAACATTTTCTACAAAAATCATCTATAAAAATTTATGTTCTGGTTCATGGGCAGGGCTCAAGAGTCTGCATTTCTAACAAGCTCATGATGGAGATTTAGTCACTAAGCCATGTCCAATTCTGTGACCCTGTGGACTGTAGCCTGTCAAGCTCCTCTGTCCATGGAATTCTCCAGCAAGAATATTGGAGTGGGTTGCCATTCCCTTCTCCAGCAGATCTTCCTGATCCAGAAATTGAACCCCAGTCTCCCACATTGCAGGCAGATTCTTTACCACCTGAGCCACTTGGGAAGCCCAACAAGACCATAGGTGATACCAATACTTCTTGTCCATGGACTACACTTCCAGGCCGGCTGCACACTAGAATCATCTTTGTGATTCCTGGTCTGTATTCCCCACCCAGTAGCCTCTTGGACCTCATCTACACTTGCTTTTCATACAATGTCCTACTGGGGCTGCTCCGGTCCTCTTGCTTTTCTCAGTGCACAGGTATGGTCCTCCTCCCTGGCTTCGCCCTGTTCTTCTCTCTGCCTGAACATTCCTCCTTTGAATGGCTCACTACTGTACTTCCTGTGGGTCTTTGCTTCAGTGTTATCTTCTCAGTGTGATCTTCCCTGTTTGACACTGACTCTGCTTCTACCCCAGCATTCCTTCTTCCCTGCTTGATTTTTCTGTTAGTCTCATCTCCATCAACATACTTTGTATTCCTTTGAAAAAATTATTTATTGTTTTTTTTTCCCCCTTCATTAGACTGAAAACTCTATGAGAATAGAGATTTTGGTCTGTTTTTATCCTCTGATCTCTCTCCAGCACCTAGCACAGAGTATGTGGCACATATTTTTTTAAGAGTTAAAATATTTATTAGTTTTTAACTTTTCCTTTTTTGTTGGCTAAGCCCCCAAATGGCAAGCATCTTAATTGTTTTCTCACCCTTATATGTAATGTGCAGTTGCGTGTAGTCATGTGTGATAGCTAATGTTGGGCTTTCTGTTATCTGTATTAATTTTTTTATTAAGTTTTAAATTAATTTCTCTGTTAATTTTTTGTTGATTCTTTCTGGTAACCTTATTTCTGGACCCATCCTCTTTTGCTTGTGTAGTATTTAGCCTACACAAGGAGGAATGAGTCTCTTTAAGATGCTGTGTGTAACAAGGCAGCTTACTAGAGATCTTCTCTAGACGTTGGAGATAATTATCAAGTTAATGAGTGATCCAGACCAGAACTATATATAATACTGGAAAGAAACTTTAACCCAGGATTTTTACAAGATGGCTGCTTTAGTCTGTTTAGGCTGCGGTAACAAGAATACCATAAACTGAGTGGCTTAAACAATAAACATTTATTTCTCACAGTTCTGGAATCTGAGAAGTCCAAGATCCAGGCACCAGCAGATTCAATGTCTGGTAGGGACAAGTTTCCTGATTCATAGACAGCTGTCTTTTCTCTGTGTTCTCCATGGCAGAAACTGATAAGAGAGCTCTGTGCAGTCTCTTTTGAGGGCATTAATCCCATTTTTGAGAGCCCCACCCTCATGACCTAATCACCTCCAAAACCCCTCCTCCTAGTATCATCACATTGCGGGTTAGAACTTCAACGTGTGAGTTTTGGGAGGACACAAGCATCCAGTCCGTAACAATGACTAAAGGATTTATCAGTAATTACTCTGTCTTTAGCTATGATATAGTGAGAGAATTATATCCAATTTACCAGGAATTATACAAAACAAGTAGGAGATTCTGATGTAAGTAGTTTTCTCTCCTGTTCACTACGGATCTGCTGTAGGAAATTATTTGTGGAAGAAGGAAAGTTATAAAATCATCTTTCTCTGTCTCATTTTTAAGGAAACCCTTAGCCTGGTGAAGCTGGAAGGGTGGATTTCTGTTCACATATTTTTCAGTCTGGCACTCTCTTCTGTCGTTCTCGTTCTTCTTTTGTTTGGTTGCTTTGGGTTCTCACTGCTGTGCTCAGGCTCTCTCTGGCTGCAGCAGGCAGGGCTCTCTTCGTTGTGTTTCACAGGCTGCTCACTGCAGTGGCTTCTCTTGTTGAGCAGCACAGGTGTGCCGGCTTCAGTCGTTGCAGCACACGGGCCCAGCAGTTGCGGCTCCCTGGCTCTTAGTAGTAGTGGTGATCAGACTTGGTTTCTCTGAGTGTAGAATCTTCCTGGAGCAGGGATTGAACCTGTGTCCCCTGCATTGTCAGGCAGGTTCCCATCCACTGTACCTCCAGGGAAGTCCTATTCTTCTTTTTTGACTATGCCCATGTTCTATGTCGAGGTAATAATTTCCCAATTGCAGGAAGTTCTCCATCCTTACCTGTTCAAAGCTCATTCTCCTCATGGTGTTTTCTCTTTCATGATGCATACTCTGTGAAATGACTGCTACGGATTTCTCATTACCTGAGAGTAGGCTTCACTTTGTTTTCACTTTATTCTCTTCAAATACTCTCCCTGCTGTTAAGTGCTATCTATCTACCTTCTTCCTTGGTTGCTTGTCATGAAAGGATTAATCCTTCTTGTGTTTGGGATCAGGATTCAGAGTGACTTCCAAATTGGAAGTGGGATTTAGAAAAAAAAAGGTCTCTGCATGGCACTTCATGGGGGTGTAGGGTTGGAGGGCACTGGGATACTGGTCCAGATCTCTCTTCAGGAAAGACATTCTGCTTTAGGAAAGACTAAGTCTCTTTCCTTACTTTGCCAACAAAGGTCCATCTAGTCAAAGCTATGGTTTTTCCAGTGGTCATGTATGGATGTGAGAGTTGGACCATAAAGAAAGCTGAGTGCCAAAGAATTGATGCTTTTGAACTGCGGTGTTGGAGAAGACTCTTGAGAGTCCCTTGGACTGCAAGGAGATCCAACTACTCCATCCTAAAGGAGATCAATCTTGAGTATTCTTTGGAAGGACTGATGATGAAGCTGAAACTCTAATACCTTGGCCACCTGATGTGAAGAACTGACTCATTTGAAAAGATCCTGATGCTAGGAAAGATTGAAGGTGGAAGAAGGGGACAACAGAGGATGACATGGTTGGATGGCATCACCGACTCGATGGACATGAGTTTGAGTAAGCTCCGGGAGTTGGTGATGGACAGGGAAGCCTGGCGTGCTGCAGTCCATGGGGTTGCAAAGAGTTGGACATGACTGAGCTGACTGACTGACTAAAATCTCTTTAGGACTTATTCTCCTAGCCGCTAGGAGTGCTTCTGGAAAAATGCCCTCTGGGTTGACCCCCTTGGGTCTGAGCTGAAACACACCCCTTGCCTGAGGTCATGCTTCCTGCTGGCGGCCCACATCCAGTGGCTAATGGACTAGACGTATGAAGGTTTGGCCCTCTTGCCAAGTGACCTGTGAAGTCATAATCTCATTTTCAGAACTCCCCACAGGATCAGTTCAGGCTTTATTTGAGACTGAATTAATAACTGGACTTCTGTCTCTGTCCCACTGGCTCCCCTCTCTTCCCTTGCCACATGCTAATCTCCATCTCAGAGTGGGCTCCTCAGAGAGCTCAGCTCTGCAGTGTACTGCTCTATATCCTTCCTGATTTCTTTCCCAACGATTTCCACCCTGACAGCCCTGGAAATGGGAGAGCTGAGCAAATAAGCAAGAAAGTGACACAAGCATAAGGGAAAATAGGCCGAGCTCGGTATGGGGACTGAAGACTGAGCTATGGGAAGTAATGTTAGCCACAAGGCAGAGGTCTGTCTACTAGAACCAGGGTAAAGATGAAGGTTGAAATAGCAATAGCTTTAGTATTGAGTAAGCTTGTTAAACATCCTCTGGCTGGGGTCAGGATTCATCTCAGAGTCTGGGGAGCTTGAAGCGTATAAAGGTGCAGTAAGAGAAGAAAGGATATTTGGAGCCTAGAATCTGTTCAGTGTGTTAAATGTAGAGACAGGAAATTAGGCAAGTTAGTCAGCATTTACATACTCACACTGCTGCTTTTGGGAAAAGAATCGAGCTTAAGGAGCAGTATATATTTTATTTGCTCCACTTTTCAAGGATTGCCCAGCAAAATTAAAGAGTAATTTTTTTTGACCACACCGTTCAGCTTTCTGGGTCTTAGTTCCCTGACTGGGGATTGAACCCAGGCCACAGCAGTGAAAGTGCTGAGTCCTAATCACTGGACTGCCAGGGAATCCCCCCAAAGACTAATTTTCTTATTTAAAATTCTCTAGTAGATTCCCTGCATTCATTCTCCATAGCATACCTTACGTATGGGTAACAAATCTCTAGGAAACCCAATGAAAATGTGAAGTATAAATAGGACATCTATATTTATGAGCGCAGGAAGGAAGTGTCAGCCAAAGATAGGAAACAGAAAAGGGATGTTAGGGTCTAGAAAAGAGCAGCTAGACAAGTCTGGTGACTTTGTTTAGTTTCTTCAGGATTGGAGAATCTGCATTTTGAGCAAGTCCGGCAGATGGTGCTGCTCCAGCAAAGAGCAGAAAAATCATTTTGTTTCCTAAGATGCAATTTATCCTGTTTACAGTTCTGAACTGGTAAGATTTTTGCCATAGTAAAATTTGAATCTTGTGTCTTCAGCTGTTAATATATATACAAAAGCTTGTGTTCAACAATAGTTGCCCACCTGGGTCATTCTTACTTCATATAGGGGGTTTATCTACAAGGCTCCCGATTTTCTCTTGCTATTTCCTGCTATGACGAGAGGTTCTTCAGTCAGTCCTGCAGTCATTCCTGCCACCATCACTTGCTCTCCACTGTGTGCTTGCAAGGAAGCACTCCAAAATCTGTCTCCCAAAATGCCGCTGTTAATGCTTTCTCTGCCTCTGTAGATATTTCTAACTTCAGATAAATTCACCTTGGGGATTAAAATTTCAACACATAAATGTGGGGGAGATGTAATTCAGTCCACATAGCACTCACTAACTACAAATGGACTTAATATCAAGATGTGTCAGTAATGCCAAAATGCAGGTACTATCATATATATTTTTGTCAGATGGAATACCCATTATCCTTGAGTCTAAACTTAACATGTTGAAACAAACAAACAAAATTTTCTGTTTCTTTCTAGAATGATTGAAGATTTTTAGCCACCAAGTAGTTTCCTTCTTTGTTTGTTTTTCAACTTAAAAAAATTTCAAACCTACAGAAAAGTTGAAAGAATAATATACCCATATATAGACTCACCTTTTTGCCACATTCTCTTACATCCCAATCATAGCCTCTTAACTTGGATCGCATCTTAAAGAACATTTGAGTCAACTCTCGCCTCTTACACAAAATCAGTTCAAGGGGTCATCCAGCCTCCACTTCTAGATCTCTGATGGTGGATCTTTGAGCCACCCGTCTTTGAGCCAGCCCCATCTGTTTTTGGAGGCCTCTTGTTGCCACTAAGTTTGTCTTAGAATAAACCAAAACCTGGCCTTCCGTAACTTTCCTCTGCTGGACTTTATATAACCTCTTTCGCCCGACAAGCTAATTCTAGTTCTTTTCTCACATGACAGCTTTAAAACATTTGAAGGCGCTTCTCATGTCGTCTTCCTTACTCTGCGGGAAGAAGGACTTACCAGTCCTGATTTCTTCATCCATGTTTCATTTGGAGTGGTAAAGAGACCTTACTTGCTTTGGTAGTAGGTTCATGTATTTACAAAGTGTCACTCAAAGTTGACAAGACCAATAAGGCTTCTTTATTTCTCTAATGGATGAGATTTTCCTCACTGACTGTGCCAGGTGACTCAGTTTCCTTGAAGTGTGTGGACGTCGAGAGTCCTCAAGACCACCTTCAATTTCAATAATTCATTAGAATATTTATAGAACTCACTCAACATTGTTATACTCATGATGATGGTTTATTACAGCGAACGTTTACAGATTGAAATTGACCAAGGAAAGCAATGCCTGGGGTCTGAGTCCAGGAGAGTTCCAAACACAAACCTTCCAATTGCCATCTCCCAGAGGAGTCTCTGACAGGGCTAACTTCTCCCAGCAGTGACATATAACAATCCGCACAGAGTGTTGTCAGCCAGGGAAGCTCACTTGAGCCACAGCAACCACTGTTTTTACTGGGGTTCAGTCACATAGATATGATTGACCACCTGCATCTTAGTTTCCAGCCTCTCCAGAGGTAGTGCTGATGGGGTGGCCCAAAGCCCCAACCATAAATCACATTGTTAGCATAGATTATCTTGTGTGCCCTTAAGGCTCCCAGGGTAAACAGACACTCTTATCAGGCAGGACATTCCAATGATTTAGGTATTACCTCCCAGAGTAAAGGCCAGATTTTTCTTGGGGCAAAATTATTTTCCAAAGAGGGGAGGTGAGCCAATTTTTCAGTTTCCTCTCTATTCATTTCCCACTTCTCTGTCAGCATGGTATCGGACATCTGCACCCCATTATGACAAGAGAAATGGGCTTTCGTCTAAGTACAGGTCCTCTTCTGACCTGTGCCTCTGCAGCAGGGCAGCTGATCAGGTTTCTGGAGTCTCAGAATGATGCTTCCCTAAGTTCAATGTTGTTCTTTGGTTCAGTTAGACCCACTCCGCCCTATATCTGTCAGGAGCACAGACCCTAAGGAAACAGGAGGGAAGGGAGCAGGGCACATTTAAAAGAATAGCATAGCCTGAGGACACAACATATACTGATTAGAACCAAATGGCTCCAAGATGGCAGACAAGTCAACTTTGACTAGATTTGATCCTCAGTATCAGTTCAGTTCAGTTCAGTCACTCAGTCGTGTCTGACTCTTTGTGACACCATGAATCGCAGCACGCCAGGCCTCCCTGTCCATCACCAACTCCTGGAGTTCACTCAGATTCACGTTCATCGAGTTAGTGATGCCATCCAGCCATCTCATCCTCTGTCGTCCCTTTCTCCTCCTACCCCCAATCCCTCCCAGCATCAGAGTCTGTTCCAATGAGTCAACTCTTCGCATGAGGTGGCCAAAGTACTGGAGCTTCAGCTTTAGCATCATTCCTTCCAAAGAAATCCCAGGGCTGATCTCCTTCAGAATGGACTGGTTGGATGTCCTTGCAGTCCAAGGGACTCTCAAGAGTCTTCTCCAACACCACAGTTCAAAAGCATCAATTCTTTGGCGCTCAGCTTTCTTCACAGTCCAACTCTCGCATCCATACATGACCACAGGAAAAACCATAGCCTTGACTAGATGGACCTTAGTCGGCAAAGTAATGTCCCTGCTTTTGCATATACTGTCTAGGTTGGCCATAACTTTTCTTCCAAGGAGTAAGCGTCTTTTAATTTCATGGCTGCAGTCACCATCTGCAATGATTTTGGAGCCCAAAAAAATAAAGTCTGACTCTGTTTCCACTGTTTCCCCATCTATTTCCCATGAAGTGATGGGACCAGATGCCATGATCTTAGTTTTCTGAATGTTGAGCTTTAAGCCAACTTTTTCACTCTCCTCTTTCACTTTCATCAAGAGGCTTTTTAGTTCCTCTTCACTTTTACCCTCATTGTAACACATCAGCAAGCTAAATGACATACCCAGAGGCACCATGACAGCTCCAAGGCTGACCATCAAAGACCAGAAAGTGGGTGGTGACCCAGTTCCTGGAAATCTCTGCCCTTTCCCCAAAATGGTCAGAATAATCCTCCCATTCATTAGCCTTTGAAGTTAGCCAGCCCATAGAAACTAACCACACCACATTTTATAGCCACACTTATCCTTTGCGACAGTCTACACTCTTTATCTGTGGTGTGTGTTTCTCTCTAAATAAATCCACTTCTTACCTATCACTTTGTCTCTCACTGAATTCTTTCTGCCGTGAGACATCAAGAGCCTGAGCTTCAATAGGTCCTGAACCAGGCATGTGATCTAAGTTGGAAGACTGTGGGGTTTGGCTGAGTTCGAGTCCTGGCCATGTGGGTTAGCGTCCCAAGCTGGGTTTTGACCAGGCTTGAGTTCTGGCACATGGGCTCAAGTCCCAATCTAAGGTGAACAGTTTCATCAAGTATCAGTCAGGACTTCTCTCTGACCCCTGACTGAGAGGCATCTCCCCTCTAGCCTCAATTTTAGGGTTATGTCACACCTAACCCTGAGGCCCTACCATAGCTGTTCTCAAGGCTGCCAATTCTGTTACTTAGCATGTCTCGCACAGGGTACTGTGGGAATTCTTGGAACTCTGACACTTAAGAGCCAAAGCAGGTATGGAAAGGGGCACACAGGTCCTCTCTCTGCTGAACTGTAACACCTTGCCATCTTCATTGTACTGTGGTAGTTCTGTATGGTGAGGACATTCTATATGGCAGTTTCCTCTCAGTTCTAAACAAATTGTGGTACAATTCCCTCTGCTTCTGAGTCTGGCTCTCTACCAGCTTATGTTTTGTCTCTCCTTCCCTCCTATTCCAGATTGTGACCTTGAGGGTGCATGATGTTGTTGTTTAGTTGCTAAGTTGTGTCTGACTCTTTGCGACCCCATGGGCTGTAGCATGCCAGGCTTCCCTGTCCTTCATTATCTCCCAGACTTTGTTCAAACTCATGTCCGTCAAGCCAGTGATGCCATCCAACCATCTCATCTTCTGTCGCCCCCTTTTTCTCTTGCCCTCAATCTTTCCCAGCTTTGGGGTCTTTTGCAGTGATTTTGCTTTTCACATCAAGTAGCCAAAGTACTGGAGCTTCAGGTTCAGCATAAGTCCTTCCAATGAATATTCAGGGTTGATTTCCTTCAGGATTGACCGGTTTGATCTCTTTGCTGTCCAAGGGACTCTCAAGAATCTTCTCCAGCACCACAATTTGAAAGCATCAATTCTTTAGTGCTCATCCTTCTTTAAGGAGAAGGCAATGGCAACCCACTCCAGTACTCTTGCCTGGAAAATCCCATGGACAGAGGAGCCTGGTAGGCTGCAGTCCATGGGGTTGCTAAGAGTTGGGCACGACTGAGCGACTTCACTTTCACTTTCTACTTTCATGCATTGGAGAAGGAAATGGCAACCCACTCCAGCATTCTTGCCTGGAGAATCCCAGGGATGGGGGAACCTGGTGGGCTGCCATCTATGGGGTTGCACAGAGTTGGACATGACTGAAGTGACTTAGCAGCAGCAGCAGCCTTCTTTATGGTCCAACTCTCACATCCATACACGACTACTGAAAAAACCATATCTTTGACTATATGTACCTTTGTTGGCAAAGTGATGTTTCTGGTTTTCAATATGCTGTCTAGGTTTGGCATAGCTTTCCTTCCAAGGAGAAAGCGTCTTTTAATTTCACGGCTGCATTCACCATCTGCAGTGATTTTGGAGCCCGTGAAAATAAAATCTGTCACTGCTTCCACTTTTTCCCCATGAAGTGATGGGACTGGATGCCATGATCTTAGTTTTTGAATGCTAAGTTTTGAGTCAGCTTTTTCACTCTCCTCTTTCACCCTCATTAGGAGGCTTTTTAGTTCCTCTTCATTTTCTGGCATTAGAATGAAATCAATCTGCATATCTAAGGTTCTTGTTACCCCGGCCATCTTGATTCCAGCTTGAGATTCATCCAGCCCAATATTTCACATGATGTACTCTGCATGTAATTTAAATAAGCAGGGTGACAATATACAGGAGGCATAATGCTTGTCCTTTTTCCTGTTATGGTTTTTTCTTTATTTTTGTTTTTCCCCACAACCCATCAGGCTAAAAGGAGGAATTCACTCACATCATATTTTCCTCTATTCTGATTAAGGATTTCCTCAGGCTCTACTAGTGGAATGGCTGCAGGGAACCAGATTTATAAAGGAAAGTAAAGAGAAATATTTTCAGAATATTATCTCAATTATATAAAGAGTTGGGCAACAGTGAGAGCCTGGAGTCACAAAAATAGGCAAACCTCTTTCCCATTTCCTTCCCTTTTTTCCATCTTCCTTATTGTCTGAAGTGATTACAAATAGCTTTGCAACTGAAAGGTCATGGTTTTGGAATCAGAGGCAATTCATGATTCCCTAGATTATCACTTTTCATGGTGATGAGTAGGTTTTATTTATTTGAATACTATATACCAACCTTTGTGCAGACTTCATTAATTCTCCAAAGTGCTATCATTATACCCATTTTACAGAGACTCAGAGAAGTTAAGTAATCCCAACTCTTATAGCTAGTGGGTCGTGTCACTGAAGTTTAAGCCCAGCATCACTGACTACAGGGACATGCACTGATTAACCACCACTCCGAACTACCTATCCATGAGGCTTTCACATTTCTCCTTTCTTTGTTATCACCACATGAGGGCTTCCAGTAAAGCACAATTGCACTCCCAATTTTACAAGCTTCCCAGGATCCCTTGGTGATAGAGTGGTAAGTGTGGTATTTAAAACCTGGTCTGGTGTTGGCAAGCACCCCGACAATGATGCTGGGATTGCTGAGGGAATCTGCCACTTGGGATTCTGTCTTTCTAATCGCTTCTTAAGGGAACTTGTAATGAATCTAATTGGAAGCATCAGCTTGATTCCCTATAGGATTATGTCACACAGAATAGTTAGCAGGAAAGGTACTAAAATCAGTAAATGAGCAAGAGAGAGAGAGGAGAAAGTTGAAAACATAGAGCTGAGGGGAGGGGGGCAGGCAGGACATTGATTTTGTAGCTCAGAAGGGAAATGTGAGCACTTTTTGATTACTGCTATGTTTGCAAAAGCACTTTATGGTTTGGGTATGGGAACTTTGGGTACATATTTCCCTTTGACATTTGGTAAATGAAGCTATGGGAATTGCCACGAATGCTGATTAAAAATGTGTAGCGGTGATATGTTCAAAGGGCAGCACTGCTGGCAGACTTCAGGCCATACAGAGAAGCTAGGCTATGTGACTGTGATCAAGACTGTCCTCAAGCCTCTGTTCACTTACCCATTAAAGAGTTGAGCTGGGCTTGAAGGATGGGTAGAAATGATAGGGCTAGACATTATAGGTGGAGTCAATACTAAGCAGAGACCTAAAGATGGGAAAATATGCCAGATATTTGGGCCATGACTGTTTCCTTTAGCCAGAGTTTCAGATGGAAAAGAGAAAGAGAGAGACAAACTCCTCACGATGGAGTGGGATCAAATTGTGTAACGTTGACAGTGAGGGTCCCCGGAATAATTCTCGGCGTAAACTTTCACTGCTGTACTCAGACAAAGCTATATGCAGTAACACTGCAATGTCTGGGCGTAGAAACAGCAGTGATGTTCTGAGCCTGGGTGGGATAGAAGGAGAACTTCATACTTGCTCCTTCATTGGCTACTCATAACAGGACAGTCCTTCAGGCAACCCTTGCCTCATGATTGTCCCACATATGCTTATCACAAATGCAATTAATAATTTGATTATTCATAGATACAACATATAGAGGAATAATATTTTAAAATTTTGCTAAAAGTATCTTCATTCTTACTAATTCATTTTAACCTACAGTCCTTCCTCAGCTAGAATTAGACAGTGAGGCAGAGACGTCTCCTCAGGGGGTGGACTGAAAGGGGGAGATAGAAATGAGCCTTGGTTTAAATTAACATTTCTAGAGAGATAACCCTGAACATTCTTTTATAAAGAATAATGTTGTCAGGATGGTGGTAGCAGTGGTCAGACTGCAGAGTTTAGAGAGTGACTCAGAAGTAGAGGTGATATTGTCAGTGAAGGTAGAAGAGAAAAAGGTAGGTCATTAAATAATCTTGGAGAAGTCTGGAGAAGAGCGTGAAGTTATACAAGGAGGTAATTTACGTGCAAACTAAAGGAGAAGGCAGTAAGAATTGAAATGTATTAAACTACTAAGCTTAAAGCATAGTCTTACCTAAGCAACTGATTAGGCTCCCAGAAGGGTAGGGAAGCTACAAACCAATCTAGATATACTTCCCAGTTTGCTTAGGGCCATCCATGTTAAAGGTAAAAAAATTAAAATCAAGTGCATTTCCATCTCTGTTTTTCTTTCTTTGAAGCATCTTAAAATTCACTTCTTTAATATCTCCTCATGTCAAAAGATCTCTGCCTCTGAGGAAATAGTTCCTCAATTTTTTCCAACATGTCATCTCTTAAAGCAAAAACAACAAAAGCCTAAAATTCATTTTGTCATAGGTTTAATAAGTCAATCATCTAGATGTTCAGTCTGCATGAAATCAAATGTACAGATGGACTGAACTGTTAAATGAAATTTTCCATCCCATAAATGTCTAGTTTGTATCCTGCCATCTCCATGGAATCATCACCACCTCTATGAATTCATAATAGTGGTTGCTTCTCTGAGCTCCCAGATCTCTTTTCTCTGAGTCATGCATTCTAGATGGTAGTCTGAGAAGCATCTTTAAATCTATATATGTGTGTGTGTGTGTGTGTGTACACACACACACACACAGGCACATTCTAAATTCATTTTTCCTCCTTTTGGCACAACAAGGCATTTGTATAGTAATTCCTTTTTCTCTTTAAGATGTAAGTATATATAATGGTTTTTTTTTTTTTTTCTTTTTCCAAGCAACTCTAGCTGGGAGCACAAAAAAATTTCCTGATTCAATATTATTCTAACTCATTTCCTTCAGGGTATGACTGTTCCTTTTTAACAACAACCACTACCATTATTATTGTTATAAGAATAATGAAGAAGATCTTAAAATGCTAATATCCTTGGGAGGGCTTTTATTAGAAAGAACATTTCTATTAAGGAACAAATAAACAATACAGATTTGATTTCTTTTTAGAGGTAAGATTTGAGAGGGGAGGCTATCAGCTCTGACAAGAAGAGGAGAAGCAGGGGAAAAAAAGGCTCAAAGCAACTGATTAGGCTCCCAGAAGCGTAGGAAAACTACAAACCAATCTACATTTACTTCCAAGTTTTGCTTAGGGCCATGCATGTTAAAGGTAAACATGAAAACTGAGTGCATTTCTATCTGTTTCTCTTTCTTTAAATTTGAAATTCAGGTTATCAGATATCTTCATGAATGTGACGCTGTTTTCCTTTCACTGCTGTACTCAAAGCTATATTTATGGTTTGTCCATGCATTGGAAGAAATTGAGTTTAAAATGATTTTCAGGGATATTATAAAATGTGTTGACTGCTCTGAAAAAAACAAAACAAAACAAAACAAAGTAACTCTGAATAATGCCCGTGGAAAACGGCTTTCTACTATTAAAAAAAAAATTATTTGCTTACAAAGAAATATTTCTTTTTAAATTTGGAAACTGTGTCACAGATTTAGTGCTATGCTTAGCTTGTTGTTCCTAAAAATAGTGAACTGTTAGCAAATTCATTAATTACGGTCATGTGTTTAACAATATCTGTTTGTTTAAAATGAGACGTCTTGTATTCATTACTGCCTATTTCATAAAACAGTTCTGTCCTTTAACTGCACAAGCATGCAGTAAATTATAGTCTTGAAATTCCCTGCTAGAGGTCTAATTTAGGTCAATGCTGAGATAATTGTGCTTCACAACTTAGCCACAACAGAATCCTGATGAATTTGTAAAAAAGCCTCCATACATTGAGAATACTGTCTCAGATGATGGGTATTAAAATGACCAGTACATTTAGGCAACCAGTGCCTTTTAAAAACCCTAGGTGAATAGTGATAGCTAATAGAACTGAAGCAATGAGGATTAGAAGTTTAAAGAAATGTTTTGATCAATCAGTTTCTGTAAGGACCAACACCTAAGGACTGCCTGTTCTAATTCTTGTGGAGCATCTCTAATAATAAAGCCACTCATTTAAATCTTGACTCTGGACCTTGTCTATAAATATTTTAAAGCTGATGCCTAAATTCCTTTTCCAGAGTTTTGATTTTATTGGTGTGGGTGCAGCTAGACCTCAAGATTTTTATGAGTTTCCAAATGATGGGGAAAAGTAGCAAGGTTGGGAACTTTAAAGGTTTACAGCTCCACAGGTTTGACGGCAACCTGACAACAGCTGATCATTTCCTTTTATGCCTAGTAATTCCGTTTCGGGAAGCCAGTGTATGGTCATGTCTCTCTAGAAAATAATATTCAAATTTGGACCTTTCTTGGACTCACTGAATGAGAATTTTTGAAAGTGGGCCCCCTGGCATGTATACTTCTCACATCTCCCCAAGCGGTTCTAATGTTCAGTCAATAATGCACATGAAAACTACAGGCAGAAATGGGCATCGTTGACTGTATATTAGAACCGCCTGGGGAGATGTGAGAGGCAGGCCTTCCCCGGTGGCTCAGTGGGCAGAGGGTCTGCCTGCAGTGCAGGAGAACCGTGTCCCATCTCTGGCTTGGGAAGATCCCCTGGAGAAGGAAATGGCAACCCACTCCAGTATTCTTGCCTGGAGAATTCCATGGACAGAGGAGCCTGGCAGGCTACAGTCCATGGGGTCACAAAGAGTCGGACAGGACTGAGTGACAAACACTTTTGTTGAATAACAACTTATTATTTATATTACATGTATAATAGACTTATTATACATATAGATGTTATAACACGTGTAGAATAGGCTTCTTGATCTAACAATAGCACCTGAGAGGTAAATCCTAATACCTGGGCAAACTGCACCAAGTAAAGGAAAGTGGCATCGTGAATACATTTTAACAGTTTTCTTACCTAAACATGAATGTCTGTCACCCAGGTGCCAATATCAGAATTTTTTTGATAGCTGTAGGGTGTCTACTACTTATTGTGGGTTACTTCAGGCTGCTTACTTGAGGGAAAGTGCCATTTCTCTGTTAAAATCTACCACTTGTTAACACTATGAAGTTCTTGTTTGGTGGCTCCCCTGCTGGGAAAGGTTTTATTTTCTCTCAAGTAAGCCACACCTTGCCTGCTCTTCTGTGCCTCTGGTCTTGAATATTCTTTCTGCAGTGGGGCAGGGGTCCCTGCTATCTTCACTGTCCCCCCATCAGCATCAGGACTTCTCTTTCAGTTAATACCCTTTTGATTTGTGGCACAATTTCATTCATAGGCTTCCTTTGGTTAACTAAAGGTTTAAATTCCTTTTTAAAGGAAATTTATTAAAGTATAGCTTACTCCTTGGAAGAAAAGTTATGACCAACCTAGATAGCATATTCAAAAGCAGAGACATTACTTTGCCGATTAAGGTCCGTCTAGTCAAGGCTATGGTTTTTCCTGTGGTCATGTATGGATGCGAGAGTTGGACTGTGAAGAAGGCTGAGTGCCGAAGAATTGATGCTTTTGAACTGTGGTGTTGGAGAAGACTCTTGAGAGTCCCTTGGACTGCAAGGAGATCCAACCAGTCCATTCTGAAGGAGATCAACCCTGGGATTTCTTTGGAGGGAATGATGCTGAAGCTGAAACTCCAGTACTTTGGCCACCTCAGGCAAAGAGTTGACTCATTGGAAAAGACTCGATGCTGGGAGGGATCGGGGGCAGTAGGAGAAAGGGACGACCGAGGATGAGATGGCTGGATGGCATCACGGACTCAATGGACATGAGTCTGAGTGAACTCCGGGAGATGATGATGAACAGGGAGGCCTGGCATGCTGCGATTCATGGGGTGGCAAAGAGTTGGACACGACTGAGTAACTGAACTGAACTGATAGTTGATTTACAATGTTGTGTTCATTTTTGCTATACAGCAAAGTGATTCAGTTATACACAGATACATATATGTACATTTTTCTAAAATATTCTTCTCCATTATGAGTATTGAATATAGTTCCCTGTGTTATACAGTAGAACCCTGCTGTTTATCCATCCTATATATAATAGTTTGCATCTGCTAACCCAGAACTCCCAGTCCTTCCCTCCCCTCCCCCTCCCCTTTGCAACCGCCAGTTCTCTGTTTCTGTCTCATATATATATATGTTCATTTGTGTCATATTTTAGATTCCACATATAAGTGATATCATACGGTATTTATCTATCTGACTTCACTTAGTATGATAATATCTAGGTCCATCAATAGGGTCGCAAAGACACAACTGAAGCAACTGAACATTCACACAGACACAGGCCTCTCATAAAATAAAATCACCGGCATGGAGAAATTTTGCCTATCACACTTCACTTTATCAGAAATAATGTATTAGGGACAGAGAGCTATCTGTAAATAGCAAAGCTTCTGTCTAGAATAACTGTTGCCATTGTAGAGTCTATCCATATTTTCTCTTGACTTGTATTATTAACTAAGAGGAAATATATCCTTCTACCTAGGCTCAGTACTTATTATATAGCCACTATAGTCAAGACTGTGGTACTGGCAGAGGAATAGACTTGCAGATTGATGGAACAGAACAGAAAGACCCAGAGTTCGGCTCACACAAATGTGCACAAATGATGTTTTGACACTGATGTAAAAGAAGTCCCATGGAGTAAAGACAGCATTTTGAACAAATGATGTTGAACAATTCATAGGGGGAAAAAATGAACCTTGACTCCAAACTCACATTTTACAAAAAAATTAACTCAAAATGGTTTATAAAAGTTAAATGTAGAAAAGAAAACTATAAAACTTTTAGTAAAACACATAGGAGAAATTCTTCATGATCTTGGACTAGGCAGAGTTATACTTGACACCAAAAGCATGATTCATAAAAGGAAAAAAATTAGACTTCATCACAGTTAGAAACTTTTGCTCTGCAAGACTCTGTTAAGAGGATGAAAAACAAGTTGCAGAATGGCAAAAGGTATTTCCAAACCACATATTCAACAAAAAGGACTAGTATCTGGAATATAAAAGGGAACTCTCAAACCTAACATTAAAATCTAACACTCTAATTAGAAAAGACATGAAGAAACTCTGCACCAAAGAGCATATTCGAAAGGCAAGTAAGCACACAAAAGGATGCTTGGCTCATTAGTCATTGCTGCTGCTAAGTCACTTCAGTCGTGTCCGACTCTGTGCAACCCCATAGATGGCAGCCCACCAGGCTCCCCCATCCCTGGGATTCTCCAGGCAAGAACACTGGAGTGGGTTGCCATTTCCTTCTCCAATGCATGAAAGTGAAAAATGAAGGTGAAGCCGCTCAGTCGTGTCCGACTCTTAGCTACCCCATGGACTGCAGCCTACCAGGCTTCTCCGTCCATGGGATTTTCCAGGCAAGAGTACTGGATTGGGGTGCCATTGCCTTCTCCACATTAGTCATTAGGAAAATGCAAATTAAAACCACAGCAAGATATTACTACATACCTATCAGAATGCTGCTGCTGCTAAGTCACTTCAGTCGTGTCTGACTCTTTTTGACCCCAAGGACTGTAGCCCACCAGGCTCCTCTGTCCATGGGATTCTCGAGGCAAGAACACTGGAGTGGGTTCCCATTTCTTTCTCCAATGCATGAAAGTGAAAAATCAAAGTGAAGTCGCTCAGTCGTGTCCGACTCTTGGCGACCCCATGGACTGCAGCCTACCAGGCTCCTCCGTCCATGGGATTTTCCAGGCAAGAGTACTGGAGTGGGGTGCCATTGCCTTCTCCACCTATCAGCATAGTTTAAATTAAAAAAAAAAATAGTGACATTACTTGCTGATGAGAATGAGGAAAAACTGGATCATTCATTCTTTAATGTTGGGAATGTAAAATGGTACAGGCACTCTGGAACAACTTGATAGTTTCTTTATGCATGACAGATTCTACATGTTAATATCATAGAACACAACAATTACAATGTTGAGATTTCATCCCAGAAAAATAAAGACTTACATTCAGATGAATGTTTAGCAGCTCCATTTATAATCTTTAAACACTGGAAACAACCTACATGTCCTCTAATGTATGAATGGTTTAGCTGTGGTACATTCTTACCGTGGACTACTGCTACTCAGTGAAAAAGGGAACAAACTATTGATATATGCAGCAACCTTTATGAATCTCCAGGTAATTATGCTGAGAGGAAAAGGGCAATCCCAAAAGGTTAAATACTGTGCGATTCCATTCTATAACATTGTTGAAAATGACCAGATTACAGGCATGACAAAAGTATAGAGATTACGTTAATGATCACCAGGATTTGGGAGGATATGAGAGAATTTGCATGGCTATCAAAGGGCAACAGGAAGGATCGTTATGGTGTTAAAAATATTCTGTACTTGACTGTATCAGTGCCAGTATCTTGGCTGTGATATTGTATTATATCAATAGTTTTGCAACATATGACCATTGGGGAAAACTGGGTAAAGGGGAAATAGGATCTCTCTGTATTATTTCTTACAACTTTATGGATATCTATAATTATTTCAAAATAAAGCTTCTTAAAAATAATAATAGTCAAATATTACTATACCACCTCTTTTCAGTAACTTCACCATTGTTGTAAGGTAAATAAAAATGCTTCCTGGTGCTTGATTAGAACTGTGTGGCCTAGCCCAGTGATTCCCAGCCCTGGAAGCCTGTTAGAATTACCTATGGAGCTTATAAAATATACTGATGCCTGGACCCTCCTCCAGCTCAATTAGATCTGGATCTCTAGGGGTAACTAGACACTAATTCATGTTGTGTTTGATTGAAGTCTGTCTCAAGACTTCCCTGGTGGTCCAGTGGCTAAGACTCTGAGCTCCCAATGCAGGGGGCCCAGGTTCGATCCCTGGTCAGGGAACTAGATCCCACATGCTGCAAACTAAGACCCAGCACAGCCAAAATAAAGAAGTATTTCAAAAAAATTAAAAAATTATTAAGAGGATAAATTTGGGACTTTCTTGGCAGTCCAGTGTCTAAGACTCTTTACTCCCAAGGCAGGGGGCCCAGGTTCTAACCCTAGTCAGGGAGCTAGATTGTACTTGCCTCAACTGTTCACGTGCCACAACTAAGACCCAGCACAGCCAAATAAATACATAATTTTTAAAAATTAAAAAAAAAGGTCTAACTTGCCACCAGACCATAGGCTCCACGAGGGCAGGAACCAGCCCTGTTTTTGTTGTCCATTGTACCTCCAGCTCCCAAAGCAGTGTCCGCCAGCTAGAAAGTGCTGGTAAACACATGTGATGAGAAATGAAAGAATGAGTGAAGGGAGGGGAAACATAAGTATCCTCCTCCCCTTCTTTACTGCCTCTCTGAAGCCACAGAAAGAGAGAAAGAAGGGATAAAGTGCCTTCCCTTGTCTCACCCTATCTTTCCAGAGCATCATTACAAAACTGCAGTCGAAATCACAGCATTGCTCCTAGAGAGATCTAGCCCAGAAGAACAAAATCCAAAAATGATGATGGTGCCTCCTCCTTCACACTCAATCAACAAACTTAATGAAAGTGAAACAGAAGCTGACAAGGAGGCTGAAATGACACATAGTCTTACTCATGCAGAAATAATGAAAAACATTTTAAACGCAGCTAAAAAAAATAAAGGCACTGACAAAGAAATGAAAAAAGATTTTAGGGATGGAGAAAAGCTGGGGGAAAGGAGGCTTCCAGCCTCACAACCTAGTAAGCACATTTACAGAACATCTTTCTTGTGTGCTGCTCATCAAGCCATCCTGGTTCACTTAATTTTCATGAGCAAGTGCAAGGATGCCGATAGACACTGAAGGTAGCGAATTCCAAGGTATTCTTGAGGTTTATGCTGATTTTCTCCTATTGCCGCGCCCCCCCCACCAGCATTTATGTCAACATTTCTAGTGAGACCACAATAATTAATGTTTTAAACTATTGCCTTGAGACATCGCAAATTCTGGAATTTTATAAAAATCTTGGTGCACAAATCTGCAAACACTATTGTGTGGGAAGTATAACTTTAGTTTTGGTAACTCCATTTAATCTCCATTTCTATACCACCATCACCACCACCACCACTGCCCATTCTCCCTAGTTGATGGAAAACCTACCTTTTTATTTTTTTAAGGGTCAATGTTTTTCAAATGCTCCCTGGAATCATCAAGGTTTAGAGTGGTAGAGGGACTTCCCCGGTGGCTCAGAGGTAAAGAATGCACCGGACAATGTAAGAAATGTGCATTTGATCCCTGGGTCAGGAAGATCCCCTGGAGAAGGAAATGGCAACCCAGTCCAGTATTCTTGCCTGAGAAATCCCATGGGCAGAGGAGCCTGGCAGGCGATAGTCCATGGGTTTGCAAGAGTTGGACAAGACTTAGCGACTAGACAACAACAACAGGGTGGGAGAGCGTCGTGGGGGTTGTGGGTGTGCAGGCTCCTGAGTTCCCTTTCCATGCTGGTGGAAGGGGCAAGGTCCGTGGTGTCTGGCAGCTCCACTCTTTGGACCCATGGTTTAGACTTTGGAATCTTTATTGGGTTGCTTACATTCCCAGCTGTCCAGGTATCTCAGTGGCCCTTCCTTCTCTGGTCTAACTTTCTTCCTAACAGCTGTGCTGGAAAGCTGATGAAGCACCCTTCTCTCTCTTTTCTCTTCTCCTTCCATCCAAACAAAATCTCTTTCTAGTTTGGGGTGAAAAGAAACCCCATCAGTTTCCTTCCCTGTTTCTGGCTGAGATGCCTTGTCTCAGTCTACCGGGACTCAAACTTCTGTAAACAAAAGTCGGGAAGTCTCAAGGTCTCTTTCCTTCCTCAACAAAGGCTGTGAAGGTAGATCTGCTCAAATAGGGGTTGGATGGAAGGGGACGGAAAAGAAGGAAAAGGGGACCTACAGTTAAAGAAGATAATTATCTCAAAATATCATCTTAAAACAAAAACATTTATTACACACTTACACAGTGTTCTAGATGTTGCTTTGTATGGATTATCAAGTAATCCTCATAACCCAGAAATAAGTTATTATTCCCTGGTGGCTCAGATGGTAAAGAATCCGCCTGCAACGTGGGAGACCTGGGGTCGATCCTGGGTTGGGAGGATTCCCTGGAGCAGAGCATGGTAATCCACTCCAGTATTTTAGCTTGGAGAATCCCATGGACACAGGAGCCTGGCAGACTACCGTCCATGGGATCACAAAGAGTTGTACACAACTGAGCAACTAAGCACAAGCACAAGAACCCACATTGTACAGGTGAGGAAAATGTGTCTCCAGGAGGTTTAGTCTCCTGCACAATGTCACACAGCTAGTAAGCGGCAGGGCTAGAGCACAAACTTGGCTTCTGATTCCAAAGCCCATTGCCTCTGGCTCTGCTCCAGTGTCTGGTTTCTGGTTCATGACACATGTCCCAGAAGGAATTTCTGCTTCAGATTGGTCCCATCATGTCATGGGAAATAGACGGGGAAACAGTGTCAGACTTTATTTTTGGGCTCCAAGATCACCGCAGATGGTGATTGCAGCCATGAAATTAAAAGATGCTTACTCCTTGGAAGGAAAGTTATGACCAACCTAGACAGCATATTCAAAAGCAGAGACATTACTTTGCCAACAAAGGTCCATCTAGTCAAGGCTATGGTTTTTCCAGTGGTCATGTATGGATGTGAGAGTTGGACTGTGACGAAAGCTGAGTGCTGAAGAATTGATGCTTTTGAACTGTGGTGTTGGAGAAGACTCTTGAGAGTCCCTTGGACTGCAAGGACATCCAACCAGTCCATTCTGAAGGAGATCAGCCCTGGGTGTTCTTTGGAAGGAATGATGCTAAAGCTGAAACTCCAGTACTTTGGCCACCTCATGCTAAGAGTTGACTCATTGGAAAAGACTTTGATGCTGGGAGGGATTGGAGGCAGGAGGAGAAGGGGACGACCAAGGATGTGATGGCTGGATGGCATCACGGACTTGATAGACGTGAGTTTGAGTGAACTCCGGGAGTTGGTCATGGACAGGGAGGCCTGGCGTGCTGCAATTCATGGGGTCGCAGACAGTCGGACACGACTGAGTGACTGAACTGAACTGAACTGAACTAAGGGCTGATCCAGCAGACGCTAGCTAGAGTACATGCCAAGGGCTCATCTGAGTTACTTCATTTTTGCCACTCAGGTTTTCTTGGAAACTTCCCCTTTGTTCTTTTTCTAGATGCACAGCATGCCCAGCTTTCCAAGGCTACTTGGTGAGTGTTTGAATGGTTAGGCTCAGCAGTTCCGTAGGAGGGGGCCACCATCCCATGTTGCAACAGGTAACAGAGGTATGTCCATACATCTCAAGCTTCTATATTAAGAAGCCTTCTAAAGGACTTCCCTGGTGGTACAGTGGATAGGACTCTGCCTGCCAGTGCAGGGGATAGGGGTTCGATCCCTGGTCCGGGAAGATTCCACATGCCGCAGAGCAACTAAGCCTGCGTGCCACACCTACTGAAGCCCACTCGCCCTAGGGCCCGCAAGCTACAACTACTGAGCCCATGTGCTGCAACTAACGCGCCTAGAGCCCATGCTCTGCAACAAGAGAAGCCCCCACAAAGAGAAGCCTGTGCAGCGCAACCAGAAAGTAGCCCCGCTCACCGCAACTAGAGAAAGTTCATTGCAGCAACAAAGACCCAGCACAGTGAAAACTAAATACACAATTTAAAAAGAAGTCTTGTAAAGAACTATTCCATTTAATGGTAGAATATGCACCATGCTCTGAATCAGACAGGGCAGCTCCAAAGCACTGAGGGGTTTTAGCTCATAGGGAAGTCTGTTACATCCATCTTGAGATGAATAAGGGGCTTTAAATGATTAGCTTGCCCAACAGGCAAGCATGTTAAACACACACACACACACACACACACAATTGTCATGTTAACTTTGTTTTGGCCCCAAGGAATAATAGACCATAATAGTGGTATGTAGCTACCACAGTCTTTAGAACTACCATTCTTAGTGTCATCGAGATGGCTCAACCAAAAATACAGATGGGTCACCAAAGTATCTGCACTGAAAACAGGAAAAATGATTAGGTTGGTGGAGGGGAGGGGAGACACACAAAAAAGTGAGGGAATATAAAATGAGAAAATAATGTAAATAATTATAGTAGAAAGACACATTGAAATTTGTGAATTTACTCAGTTTTGTCCTTTTAAATTTCCCCCTTCCATGAAGCCTCCTTTGGTTCAGATGTGATTATTGATCCTCTGCCTTTTTTATCTACATGGTCTCTTTCAATCACACTCAAAGCCCTGTGGAGAGTTAATATCATCCTTCGTGTAGACACAAGAGAATGTGGCTCCAGGAGGTTAATGAATATTTAGGCAGGACTTGGGGATCAGGAAATTATTTTTCTCTCTTTCTATTATATCAAAGTGACTCTAGGAGGTCCTTAAAGAGTGAATTTAGAGCTTTGAGGGAGAAACCACATATTAATCACGTAACGCCTGTCCATTTTGCCTGCATGTAAAGTTGACCTGGGCCAGAAGTAGAAAGCATTATATTTGCGATGTCAGGAGCTTCTCTTCCCTTTGGCATTTGAAAATAAATACTGTAAGGCAGTGGTGCACACTGAGAGCTTTACAAAATCTTGATGCTTGAATTGCACATCAGATCACTTAAATCAGAATCTGTTGGGCGCGGATTCCAGGTAGCAGGTGTTTCTCTTCCGCATTCACAGTTGAGAACCAGGGTTCTCAAACTTGCATGTGCATCAGAATCACCTGCAAGGCTTGTTAAATACCTGGTTGCTGGGACTCATCCCTAGAATTTCCATCAGTAGTTTGGGGGTAGGGTCCAAGATCATGCATTTCTAATCAGTTCCCAGGTGATCAGGAAGGTGAGCTGAAGGAAAAGTAAAACTGCTCCGAGCTTCTCCTCTTCTTCCCTCCTAGGAGATTACGAGGGGCTTACGTCTCAGTCTACTCCATGACTTCCCACAGGATGACTGGACAAGAACGCTAGAACATCATCATTTGCCAGGTAAATGCTAAGTGGCCTATGAGCAGCAGAAGCATTTTGAAATAAATTACACAATGAATCCCATTAGGCTTTGAGTGGATTCTAAGAAGTTGCCACAATTTTCAGTAAGAGAACAAATATTTTTCAAAGGAAATTCACCATAGTTAAATTTAGTTATGTCCCTCCTTCTACCAACATTTCTTCTTCTTTTTAAAAATTCCTTCCAATAACTGGTCTTTATTATTCTTCACGAAGTCAAGTTATAAAGTTTCTGGAGCTAGAACTCAAGGGAGAAGCATAAATTTTCAGTCTATAAGGTTGCCAGATTTAGCCATTAATATATATATACCCCAGGACATTCAGTTAAATTTGAATTTCAGACAAATGATGAATAATTGTAAGATATAAGTATGTTTCATTCATTGTTTGAGAATCTTGAGGATGGGGCAGATATTAGGATGAGAATAACGTATGTGCCTGCTTTGGAGAAATAGAACATATCCCATCTGTTTCTATTTATGATTAGACAGAAACAACCCTCAGACTTGTCCATCAAGAGCTGAACAATCATTGGCTGATTTAATTCAATATGGATACTTAAGGTATAAACATAGTATATAAAATTGCTGAGTGACATGAAAGAAGGATGCTTGATAACTCGAGAGCCCAAGAATTTTCTTTTCTGTTACTTCATTTTTGTTACTGTCTAAAGCAGTGGTTCCCAACTGAGGATGATTCCAACCTCCACCCCTACCCAGGGGACACTTGGCAATGTCTGGAGACATTTCTGGCTGTCACAGTTGGGAGGGGCAGTGCTACTGGCTTCTAGTTGGTTGAGGCCCGGGATACTGCTAAATATTCTATGATATACTGGACAGCCTCCCACAGTA
This sequence comes from Capricornis sumatraensis, assembly GCF_032405125.1. Lineage (NCBI taxonomy): Eukaryota > Metazoa > Chordata > Mammalia > Artiodactyla > Bovidae > Capricornis > Capricornis sumatraensis. The sequence continues at coordinate 9,919,425 of NC_091091.1, read as the reverse complement.
AAGTATTTTCTTCTCCAAAATGTCTACAGAGCCAAGGTTGAGAAAGCCTAGTCTAGATCACAGTGCACAATATTTAACAAATCTTTTGTTAAGTTACTCCAGATACGTCTTCCAGGTGTTAATTTGGCAGAGAGAATGTCCTCAATTTGCTGTACTATAAAGGTAATCATAGAAGAATTTCTATATGCTCCTTTAACATTTTACAGAACAAAGGAGGTGCTGTGGAGGTTCCAGAAAAAGTGCCAGTCCTCAATTGCTGCTGTTCTCTCTAGCATGTCCTAGATTTGAAGCCTTTGAAGAGTTTGGGTAGAACCTACGAAATCCAAGTGATTGCACTATGTAAATCCCTCCCTTAGTGTGAGAGAGAGAATTTTATTCTCAACCCTCCAATTAGTTCTGGCCATTCAGGACTTGTTTACAAATGATAGTTGGAGGAGTCACTGACCCAGTACATAGTCATTATTTTCTGTACTACAGCTGTGGCCGTAATCATTATCTTTAGAAGGCAGATGATTGCTAAATACAACAACAAAAACATTCTTAATACCTTGACAGTATCTGATATTTTCATTCTGTTTACTGCTAATTAGTTATAAGACAGTTAATATATTCTTATTAAAGATCTAATTAACTTCTGTGAAACCCGTGGGGAGCAAAGAGGAGGTGGTTTATATTATTCCCATTTTAAGAGGTGATAATCAAGCCTTGCCTGGAGTTACACACTGACTATTTAAAAAATTGGGAGCAAATTACAGCTCTTGACAATTGTGATGTGTCTGTCAGTGCAGCATTCTGTTGATAGTACTGATTCATCAGACCCTGGTTAGTGCCCAGTCATAAATGTCTAATTTCAAAATCCTTTTTAGATGCACACAGCAGATTGTGAAGAGTGGTTGCTAATTAGAGAGCAATAACGCAAGGACATTGCCATGCCTAGTGGTTTACCCTTTTTAAACAAAAACACAGTAACAGAAAAGTAAAAAGGAGAAAAGTGTAAAAGTTCAAGAAATACTGTGGGCTACCTGATGCTCACTCCTGTGCTAGGTGCTATGGAAGATTAAAAATAAATATATATCATCAATATGCTATTTAATAGGTAAGCTGTAACTCAAAACTTATCTGCAGGAAACATACAGAGAATTGTTAAAGATACAATGTAACTTAAGTAAATGCCAAAATGTGTAAATAGGAGATTTCTATGTCCTAGAAGGGAAAGAAGCTTTTATGAAAAAGGTAGACTTGGAGATGGGTTTTGAAATATTAGTAAGACTGGTTCTAGTGGACAGTAGGAATCTGGGGAAGGGAAATAAGATTCAGTTAGACAAATGGGATAATGAATATGGGTTGTTGTTGTTCAGTTGCTCAGTTGTGTCCAACTCTTTGTGATCCCATGGACTGCAGCACACCATCCTTCCCTGGCCTTCATTATCTCCTGGAGTTTGCTCAAACTCATGTCCATTGAGTTGATGATGCCATCCAACCATCTCATTCCCCTTCTCCTCCTGCCTTCAATCCTTCCCAGCATCAGGGTCTTTTCCAATGAGTCTGCTCCTCATATCAGGTGGCCAAATTACTGGAGCTTCAACTTCAACATCAGTCCTTCTAATGAATATTCAGGGTTTATTTCCTTTAGGATTGACTGGTTTGATTTTGCCCTCCAAGGGACCCTCATGAGGTTTCTCCAGCACCAAAGGCATCAATTCTAATGAATATGGGTAGAGTGAGTCTTGCTACTCTTTGGAAGAGAAAAATTTGGGAGCTCTCATGTGGTCATTTCCTTCTTTGTAAACTGAAGGTGTTACCCTACAACTGGGTTTGCTTCTTGGTGGGTGTTGAAACAAAAGACACAAGACAAAGATAGGGAGAAGGAACAACTTACTACTTGCAGCAAGTAAGAAGAACCCCAAGGATCTTTCCCAAAGCAATGTCTCTCTAACAGCAAATTGGGGAAGTTTTAAGTTAAGGATACCTGCATATTCCAGGTATCTTCCCAGGTGACAGAGTGATAAAGAATCTGCCTGCCAATGCAGGAGAGGCAGGAGACTCAGGTTCAATCTCGGGAAGAGCCCCTGAGGAAAGGGCAACCCACTCCAGCATCCTTGTCTGGGAAATACCATGGACAGAGGAGCTTGGCTGGCTGCAGTCCATGGTGTCACAAAGAGTCAGACGCGACTGAGTGACTAAGCACACAGCACACAGCATGTCAAGAAAGCCACGCCTGGTTTTCCTTCTCCCGGGACTTCCTACCTTATCTACTTGCTGCTGCTGCTGCTGCTAAGTCGCTTTAGTCTGACTCTGTGCGACTCCATAGACGGCAGCCCACCAGGCTCCCCTGTCCCTGGGATTCTCTAGGCAAGAACACTGGAGTGGGTTGCCATTTCCTTCTCCAATGCATGAAAGTGAAAAGTGAAAATGAAGTTGCTCAGTCGTGTCTGACTCTTCGCGACCCCATGGACTACAGCCTACCAGGCTCCTCCGTCCATGGGATTTTCCAGGCAAGAGTACTGGAGTGGGGTGCCATCACCTTCTCCAACCTTATCTACTTGGAAAGATGGAAAAACCCATAGTGTGAGGGGAGAGAGTAAATAGAGGGAAACAGAAAAGGAAACAGAGGGAGACTTCCTGGGTTCCTGTCAATAGTCCAATTCCTGGTTCTGATCTCTGTCTGAGCCTCAGCTGCATCCCTGATACACCTCAGTGTCTTCAAATAAATTCCAGCTTTTTGTTGACCAGGGAGAGAACCCCAGCAGTCATTGAAGCCAGGAATCCTAGCCACAGGCATAGGAAAAGGCCCAGACAGAGGTTACCAGATCGAAGCCTCAGGATAAACACTTGGAATCAGCCCTGTTGTGTGCATCTGGTTCTTCTGATCTGATCAAACTTGTTTTGGAAACTGGGCTGTGGGTTGGCCAGATGATGACCTTGAAAAAGGCCTCTAATGCCAGAGTCTAGCTCCAGCAGCCAGGGATTCAACCTGAAGGGGTGAGCGGTGTCGGCAAGAAACTGAGGCAGCGTCTCATTTTTCTTGGACTGCCTGTTTATTTCAAGCTTATGATTCTCTTTTATACTTTTACAAAAGCATAGGTCAGAGGTTTGATATTTTTAGTTCCAATTGACCCAGATTTATTTTTCTCCAAAAATCACTGTTGCCCCTCAAAAGGAGTTCCTTCCTCAGCGATTCTCTTATCTACTTTTTCTCATGCGTCCTTGTGAATACACTGTAACTCATGCTAATGTCTGGGCTGCATACCACATTCCTCAGTTTATTTCTTATCTTTCAAAGTCCTGTTTGCCCCTAGTATCCTAAGCTCACTATTTCTAAGAAAGGGCTTCTAGCTATCAGTTCAGTTCAGTTCAGTCGCTCAGTTGTGTCCAACTCTTTGCGATCCCATGAATTGCAGCACGCCAGGCCTCCCTGTCTTTCACCAACTCCTGGAGTTCACTCAGACTCATGTCCATCGAGTCAGTGATGCCATCCAGCCATCTCATCCTCGGTCATCCCCTTCTTCTCCTGGCCCCAATCCCTCCCAGCATCAAAGTCTTTTCCAATGAGTCAACTCTTCGCATGAGGTGGCCAAAGTACTGGAGTTTCACTTTAGCATCATTCCTTCCAAAGAAATCCCAGGGCTGATCTCCTTCAGAATGGGCTGATTGGATCTCCTTGCAGTCCAAGGGACTCTCAAGAGTCTTCTCCAACACCACAGTTCAAGAGCGTCAATTCTTCGGCGCTCAGCCTTCTTCACAGTCCAACTCTCACATCCATACATGACTACTGGAAAAACCATAACCTTGACTAGATAGACCTTAAAGTTGGCTTAAAGCTCAACATTCAGAAAACAAAGATCATGGCATCTGGTCCCATCACTTCATGGGAAATAGATGGGGAAACAGTAGAAACAGTGTCAGACTTTATTTTGGGGGGCTCAAAAATCACTGCAGATGGCGACTGCAGCCATGAAATTAAAAGACGCTTACTCCTTGGAAGAAAAGTTATGACCAACCTAGATGGTATATTCAAAAGCAGAGACATTACTTGGCCGACTAAGGTCCGTCTAGTCAAGGCTATGGTTTTTCCTGTGGTCATGTATGGATGTGAGTGATGGACTGTGAAGAAGGCTGAGTGCCTTAGAATTGATGTTTTTGAACTGTGGTGTTGAAGAAGACTCTTGAGAGTCCCTTGGACTGCAAGGAGATCCATCCAGTCCATTCTAAAGGAGATTACTCCTGGGTGTTCATTGGAAGGACTGATGCTAAAGCTGCAACTCCAATACTTTGGTCACCTCATGTGATGGGTTGACTCATTGGAAAAGACCCTGATGCTGGGAGGGATTGGGGGCAGGAGGAGAAGGGGATGACAGAGGATGAGATGGCTGGATGGCTTCACGGACTCGACGGACATGAGTCTGAGTGAAGTCCGGGAGTTGGTGATGGACAGGGAGGTCTGGCGTGCTGCAATTCATGGGATCGCAAAGAGTTGGACACGACTGAGCGACTGAACTGAATTGAAGTATTTATTCTTAATACTAATTTAAAAGATATTTTAATGACAGATTGTGATTTGGAGGTGATTCATTTTTATTTCATTGTTGTCTTGACAACAATGTAATTTATGATATTCTATGTACTTGAGAATTCTAAAATTTTACAACCAAGCAACTTAGCAGCAGCAGCAGCAGTATGCTGTTTACTTAAATTTTGAATAGAAAAATACACTGGTAAAACTCGTGTTTTACCCAAACTAGTGTTGGGTGGACTGGGAGAAGGACAATTATTTGTTTTCCTTAATTTTTTTCTTCTTATTTTGGTTACAAATGGTAGTGACTTAACAACCAGGACTACACTGAATATCAAGGAGGATCATCTCAAGTATTTCTTAAAATCATCTCATCTAGAATTTATTTTCACTGCTTTTCAATTTCTTATTTTCCCTAGTTTATTATAGCTCTTTCTCTTTGAATTATCTTATGAAATTGGAACAAATTGGAAATAGTTTTACACTTGCTTTTTTTCCATGTGTTTAAAATTATTCATGGAAAGGAATTTAGAATGCTTTTTATTATGAAACATTTCAAACATAGGAAAATCAAGAATTAAGGAAAAGAATTACAAGTATCACCCTAGTAAAAGCACTTACAAACAAAAACCACTACCATTTTATAAAACTCAGTTCAGCTTTCACTCCAGTACTCTTGCCTGGAAAATCCCATGGACAGAGGAGCCTGGTGCTGCAGTCCCTGGGGTCGCTGCGAGTTGGATACGACTGAGCAGCTTCGATTTCACTTTTCACTTTCATCATTGGAGAAGGAAATGGCAAACCACTCCAGTGTTCTTGCCTGTAGAATCCCAGGGACGGGGGAGACTGGTGGGCTGCCATCTATGGGGTCACCCAGAGTTGGACACGACTGAAGTGACTTAGCAGCAGCAGCAACAGCAGTAGTTCAGCTTTACATTGTGGGTGGGGCACTTTTGACTGGTTCCAAATCAAGAAAGGAGTATGTCAAGACTGTATATTGTCACTCTGCTTATTTAATTTATATGCAAAGTACATCATTTGAAATGCTGGACTGGATGAAGCACAAGCTGGAAACAAGATTGCTGGGAGAAATACCAATAACCTCAGATATGCAGATGACACCACCCTTATGGCAGAAAATGAAGAAGAACTAAGGAGGCTCTTGTTGAAAGTGAAAGAGGAGAGCGAAAAAGTTTGCTTAAAACTCAACATTCAGAAAACTAAGATCATGGCATCCAGTCCCATCACTTCAGGGCAAATAGATGGGGAAACAATGGAAACAGTGACAGAGTTTTTTGGGCTCCAAAATCACTGCAGATGGTGATTGCAGCTAGGAAATTAAAAGACGCTTGCTCCTTGGAAGAAAAGTTATGATCGACCTAGACAGTATATTAAAAAGCAGAGACATTACTTTGTCAACAAAGGTCCATCTAATCAAAGCCGTTGTTTTACCAGTAGTCATGTATGGATGTGAGAGTTTGACTATAAAGAAAGCTGAGCGCCGAAGAATTGATGCGTTTAATTGTGGTGTTGGATAAGACTCTTGAGAGTCTCTCGGACAGCAAGGAGATCCAACTAGTCCATCCTAAAGGAAATTAGTCCTGAATATTTGTTGGAAGGGCTGATGTTGAAGCTGAAACTCCAATACTTTGGGCACCTGATGGGAAGAACTGACTCACTGGAAAAGACTCTGATGCTGGGAAAGATTGAAGGCAGGAGGCGAAAGGGACAGCAGAGCATGAGATGGTTGGATGGCATCATCAGCTAAATGGACCTGAGTTTGAGTAAGCTTCCAGAGTTGGTGATGGACAGGGAAGCCTGGTGTGCTGCTGTCCATGGGGTCGCAAAGAGTCGGACACGACTGAGCAACTGAACTGAACTGAAAGACTCCTTGACACATGTCAACACCATCTGCTTCCTTGAATGGCATTTTCTAGAAGTCCAAAGTCTGGCCATTCTGCATAAACAGCACTTCAGAGAAATCAGCCAGCAGTTTTCTGGCACTTCCTCAGTTTGAAAAATTTACATCACAAGAAAGCAAGCCTTTCTTGCACTTCTTTGGTGTAAACTGATGAAAATATTCAGTAGGGCTACTATGACTCAAAGAGCTTTGGCCTCTGTACATCCAAAAGATGTTGCTGAACTGAATTGCAGTTTTTATTTTAAACCCCTACGTGACAAATGTACTTTCAAAAATCTCCCTGAAAGAGCAGTATAGTGACATAACAGTGAAGCAGCCAGAGTGAAGGGTGCGATTAAACGCCGGCACTGGGTCACACTCTCCGACCAGTTCACCCTCTTCTGGGGCAAAATTTCAATCCCTCGTTTATAAATCGAGGAGCCCTAAAATTTAGTTGAAATAAAGCAGTATAATGTTCACCAGAACCAGCTGGAGGGCTTAACTGAGGTGGCAGGATACCTCCTCTCCCCCAGTAGTATTTCTGATTCAAAACGCTGGAGGTCTAGCATTTCGCATTTCTAACAAATTCTCGGGTGATGGAGACTCATCTGGTCCTAAGGCCACAGGGACCCCAAGTGGTTCGTGGCAGGACATCAATAAAGGTTCACTATTCCAGCTGTGCACCGGCAGGGGCTCGGGGATATTACATCTCAGGGACAGCGATGGCCTCTGTCCAGAGGTTCCCAGCGACCCACCACGTCTCCGCAGGGAACAGATCAGAACAGGGAAGCAGCTAGAGCAACGGCTTCACTGCCTTACAGAAGGGGGCCCCTTTCTCCAACTTGCGCCTCTGGGAAAAAGCACAGGCCATCCACCCCCGGAGTCCTGCCCTCTCGATTTCACAACCGTTTGTTTTTAGCCCTCGCGGGAGCCTGTCCTCTCAGAAACCTAGGGCCAGAGCCCGGAATCCAGCGCCCTCGGGCGGGGCGGAGGCAGGTGCAGAGCAGAAGCTGGAGCCCGGCGTGAGGGCGTGGCGGGGAGCCGAGCTCTCTGCTCCCATCCTGCCAACTCTCCGGTCCGTCCCGACTGCCCACCGACCGAGGGCCCAGCGGAAGATGGCTGCCCGGAGCGCCGCGGACAGTCACGTGTCACGGCGATACCGCCGCACGCCCCCTCCCCCGCTCGCCGAGTCCCGGACCCCGAGGGTCGCGCAGCCCTAGGCTGCCTCTCCGCCACCCGGGTACCGAGCGGTACAGACAGAAGGGAAGATCCCACTGCAGAAAGCCGAGAGCTCGCCCGGGCATCCGCTTCCCGGGCGCAGGAGTCCGGCTCTGGCAGCCGGAAAAAACCTTCCTTCGAGCGACCTGCACCAGGTCGGGCCACTGGGCATGCGCAATGCTCCGGCCCGCGTGCGCCGGCTCTCCAGCTTTTTCCCGCAGCTCCTTCGGGTCTGCAGGAGGTGGGGCCGGGAAGGGGCGGGCCCGAGTCTCCCCCCTCCAATAGAAGGTACTCCAGGCCTTGCTCGCCTTCGCTCCCTGTTTTTGGGGAGTCTGTGAATAGAGGTTTGAAAATGAATCGTAGAGTGTGAGGTCCGCCATTTAAGTTTTGTTTGTTTGTTTTTATGATCAATCACGAGTTAATTCCAAGTGCTGTACTCCTAGGCTCGGTGGGAAAGAGAATCCTCGGGCAGCCAGCAAACTCGTGCCTGCGAACCGGGTCTCCAGGAGGCCGAGTTTGCGTTCTCTGCTCTGACCGGCTACATGGTTTTGCTCCAAGTGGAATACTGTCCCCACGCGTAAAAGCTGGCTTCCGTCCGGCCTCACTAAACGGCCCCCGAAAAATGTGCAAGCAAGGCCTCTCTCCTCGGTGGAGAAAACGCCCGCCTCCCGAATTTTCAGCTACTTGAAAATGAAATAACAGGGTGCCAAGCCTCGCTTGCCCCTAGGTGCGCAGTCTGGCCGGAGTCCTGCTGGGTCCGGGGACGAGCTCCCTGCAGACCCCGCCCGCCTGCCCCGCCCTCCCAGCTGCCGCGAACACCCGGAGGAGCGGATTTGCGTAGCGCGGGCAGCTGGGCCGGCTCGGGCAGCGGACTGGGCATGCTCGGCAGCCCGGGAGCGGTGGCTAGTCGGAAGCGTTCGCACCAGCTAGGCAGTGGCCGGGGCAGCGGCGGCGGCAGCGAGGGGCAGCACGGGAGCGGGAACGGCCGGCCAGGGAAGGCTGCTCTCGCCTAGCGCCCGACGAGCCGGACAGAGAGCGCAATCCGGGTACGGAGCCCCAACGCTGCCCTGCCCCGGATTTCATTCCGCGGCTGGGGGCTCGGCGAGCGGAATTCCGGCGGCTGCCGCGACTCCGGTGCAAGTGAGTCGGGCGGCGGGAGAGAGCCGATCGCTGGGGAGCAGATCGGACACCCACCTCCGGGGCCTGGCTTGACGCCAGGAAAGGTGTGCCGGCAACCCCGGGGCGAGGGGGCGTGAGCGCAGCCGGCTCCGTGCCTGGCGAGTACCTGGCTGGCACTCCCCCCGCGCCGCCGCTCGGGAGGCGGGGGGGCGGTCCCGCAGCTGTTCTCGGGGCCACGAGGGGGCGGGCCGCCTGCGGGGCTCCCGGACCTAGTTGGGGCGGGGAGAAAGGCGGGGGCGTCAGCGGGCACCTTTTTCAGAGGTCCTGCGTGCGGTCTGGAAGGCTGCCTAGTGTCGGTTTGGGGCGAGCGGACTGTGGCGGGGCCGAAGAACCTTCGGACAGTGGCGGGCGGGGGTCGGGAGACCCGCAGATCCGACCCCAAATTACGGCCCTACCCCCATCTGGTGGCGGCGTGACAGTTGGTACCTCTGGGTCCGATCGCAGCTGGCAAGGCACTCTGAGTTTCGGGGTACCTCCGCGCCACCCCCCTCCCCCGCTCGATGTCCGTGGGTAACATAACAGGTGGGACCCCTTTCGCTGAGCAGCGAGTCTCCCTCCACAGACCGCTTAACAGCCTCCAGGTTTGGGGGCGGCTCTGACACCCGGCGGGGCTGCCCCCACGCTTGAGGGTGCTTAAGGGTAAGGCCTTGGAGGAGCCATCAGCCAGCCTGGAGCTGGACATTCTTTCCAGGACGCGGCTTTTCCCGTGAAGGGTCTCCGCGATTCCGAGGCGACTTGTCAAGGGCAGGGCAGCGACAGCAGGGCTGTTTCTCCCACCTTCTTAGCCCAGGCTCGGGCTTTCTGCTTCCTCTGGTGGGTCTGGTACGGTGTCCTGGTCCGCTCACGGAGGCACACTGGAAGCTTCTTGTTAAAGCTTGTTTCCGTCTCCGGAGCTTCGAGTAAAATTCGGGATGAGGCTTGCCAGGGCCAGAGGGAGTGAAGAGAATCCTTCCAGGAGCTTCTCAGATGTTTCATTTCACCTTCAGACAGTAGCGACTTCAGCGGTACACTCTTACGACACGAAGAGTGACGACTGCTTTTCTGAAGAGGAAGTTTATTTTCTGTTTTCGGGCCTGCTTACTATTCTAGCTCCGTTGACATTTACCTTCCCGGGCCTTCGGAGCTGTTTGGACAGGTTATTTTGCTTGCGGGTTATTTTCCGTGCAGACTTGGGGGTGTTTTGGGGTTGGCTCCCTGGGTGTGGAAGTGGCGGGTGCCAATCATGGTGTGCTGTGAACTCCCCACGCTTCCTGGCACCGGGGGTTGAACATTCGGGGAGCTGGGGACCGAGCGGGCAGAAAGAGAGGAGTGGGACTAGTGACGTAGCAGCGGTGGGAGTTGCCTGGGGCTGCCCAGACAGAGCGAGGTTGGTTGGCTGTTTTGGCTGGTGCGGGAAGGGAGAGGGCTGGGCGTTTCATTGGTCCGGGGAGTAAGGTGTTCACGGGAGAAGCCGGGCGGGGGATGGGTCCCCGTCTGGTCAGTGCTCCAAGGGAAGCCCAGGGATGTTTAGTGATTCAGCAGGTGGCAACTTTCCAGCCCTGAAGCCATACCTTGGCCAAGCAAGCCAGCGGCAGCTGCTTGTGCCTGCTGTCAGAAGCGCCAGCTTCTGGGGAATCTCCAGGAGACTTCTGCCTGTAGAAGCGGACTTTCCTTATCTTGCTTTTTGTGTATGACAGGAGGCCTTGGTCTTTTGGGTTCCTTCCCCGCCTCTCTTAAAGTGTGTAGCATGTTTTCGAACCTCTCCAGCTCTGTGACCCTCTGAATAGCAGGAAGTGGCACCTGCCACCACGCACAGTTTATTAGTTAATGTGCAGAAAAAGATAGCAATATGTAAAGCAGAGAAATAGTCTGTTCCTTCTGTTTCTGCTTCAGAGATTAGAAATTTACATTTTTAGTTAAATAGTAGGGTCTATTCCTGCAGCTCTTCATTGCTGTAGTGAGCTATTTCAAATAGCAGAAAGCGTGAACAAATTAATTAAAGGAATTGATACATTGACATTAAAAGGACACAATTATTAAAACAGTGTCTTAATCATTTGAGGATCTCTAGCATCTTGCACAGTGCCTAACTCAATAAATGTTTATTCGACTGAAATTTAAAGAATTTTTCATAATAAAAGCTTGTTGGTAAGTTTTGACACTTAAAGAACTTTGTATGTTTTCAAATGTCAGAGTTGCCTATGTTGACCTTAGACATTCAATTTTACCTTGAAGCCTCAACCCTTTTACTTTTTCCAGGTAAGGCCCCTTAATTTGCAAATTGTGACATATCCTGCAGGTCAGCTGAAAAAACAGGCAGGTGTGTTTTGCTAACTTATCTCATGAAAATCTTGAAGACTCCTACATATAACTGTTATACTTTTTTTTTTTAACCTAGAAAATGGTCTAATTGCATATCAGAACACTTTATTTACAAAACTTTATTTTGTACAAAACGTTTCAGGACAACTGTAGAGTTCCGAAGCATTTATTATCACGTTATCAGTGAAAAGTCCTGCCATAGAAAAGACAAAACAGTGTTTGGAAAATAAAAGTTCTCACTTATTTGCTCGGGGGTAATTGGCCCCGTCTTTGAGGGCAGCTGGAGTGTTTGTCCAGTTCTTTCTGTGTTTTACCTTTGCTATTCTGTTCCTTCCTCCAGTTGTTAAGCTGTTTCTTCTTCCCCTAAAGACATACTTTCCTGGCATGGACTTGCTGACTTAAAGCTGCTTCATTTTCTGACCTAAAGCTGCTGCATTTTCTCACATAAATTCTATTAACAATGACCTTTATTTTTTAATTGTCCCATACACTTTCCCACCACTTCATATGATAAATTGTTCAATGGTCCTTTTAAAAATGGGGACTGGTGGAGTTGGTGGGGGCTGTGGGGGAAGGGGACATGACAGAATAGAGTTGGCTCTTTCTTTGCCTCTTTTGGATGATCTCTGTAGCCATAGCAACCTCTTCTGGAAGGACTGTTAAAGTATGCCCAGTCTTAAAGATTTTGGACTTTCTGTTAAGGCTCTTGGTAGGGAATATCAATGGTCACTTATCCTCTCCTACCACATCCTATCCCAGGAGTTGGTGATGGACAGGGAAGTCTGGCTGCAGTCCATAGGGTTGCAAAGAGTCGGACACAACTGAGCAACTGAACTGAACCACATCCCAAGAATTTTGACTGTAAAGTATGTCACTTTAATAAGCTACCCGATTGCCAGAGGACCATATTTCGTATCAGCCCATTTAGACAGGGGAGTTGGGAAGCAGCACTGGACGTGGGGGAGGCACGGGTGCAGAAAGGGGAAAAGAACAGTGAGTGGGGTCGGGGAGATGGCTTGGTTCTGCAACTGTGACTTCTGGTTTCAGTAAAGCAGAATCAAGTGTCTGATCAGCGTGTGTCGCTCAGTCTGTGCTGGAGTGCTCTGCTGCCCTCTCTAGTATTCTTCCCTCCGCCAGTGAGCACACCACACACACGTTGCCTCAGACAAATTCACAGACCCACACATGCGCAGACGTAGTGACAAGAGGCACAGACACGGATGTAGACACGTGTATCTTTTGCCAAAAGCTGAGCATCCCCACTTCTTTTTTAAACCAATATGTCACACAGGTAAAGCCCAGGGCTCAGTAGCAGGCTGAATTTGGGGGATCTGAAATCACCCTAATCATGTATTTCAGAAAGATTCCCCTTCTCTCTTTCCATGGCAAGCTGATCTGTCCCGCTTAACCCGCAAAGCTGCTGGGGGCTTTCACTGAAGCAAACATTAAAGGTAAATGTGGTTTTCACCATTTAGACTTTCTGGTGCTGGGGTTGAGTTAACATTCCTCGATTTGGGGCACCAGATCTCCCTGAACAAAGCCCCTTTCTTGTTTTATATTTTTCCTTCTTTCCCAGTCTCATTCCCTCTTTGTCAGAGGAACTTCCTCTCTCGCATTGGTGTTCTTGGGTGTGTCTGTACCCTTGTTAAAGGTGTTGTGTGCATGTTTTTAGTTTAGGTAAATAGTGCTGTGCTAGTACAGTTTCATTCAGTTGCTTTCCCATTCAATATTAAAACTTTTATTATGGAAATTTTCAGACATTCATAAAAGTTGAACGAATTTCATTTAGCAGTTTATTTGCTACCTGTGGTTAGCATAGGTTTATCCAGTGCCTGGCTGTCGTTGCTACTTGGTATGGCTGGCCTGCGACATACCCACTAATCTCACCATTTTTCTAATTATGTACGCTTAGCTCCCCTCCAGTCTTGCTACCATGAGCAAAGCTGTGATGAAGGAATGTCCTGGAGCATCTCTTGATGATACCTGTGAGACTGTCTGGGGTAGTGGTTCTTACAGTGGTCCACACCCAGCAGCATCAGCCTCACCTGGGAAGATAGCATCAGGATCTAACCTAGACCTCTTGAATCAGAAACCCTGGGGACAGACACCATCAGTTGGTGCTTTAGAGCAAGTCGTGGTCGTGCTGCAGTCTCGAAGAGTCTGAAAGGATCTCAAAGAGTCAGGCTCGACTTAGTGACTGAACAACAAGCAAGCTTGGAGACTGGTACCTAGGAAAGTTTGAAGACCACTGCTCTAAGTGTATGTCCCCAGGAGTGGGAAGGCTGGGTTAAAGAGAACAAACCCCTATTTTTACCAAGTTAGTCTCCAGTGTGGCTGGATTGGCTGACACTCTCACCGCAGTGCGTGAAGGATTCCTGATTCACCACATCCTCTCTAGTGGTTGATATTAACCGTCTTTCTAATTTTTTCAGTACTTGATGGCTATAAAGTGGCTCCTTATTGTTGTAATGTGAATTTAGGTAATTTCTTAGTGAATGTAAGCACTTTTTAATGTATTTGTTAGTTATTACAATTTCCTTGACTTTAGTCTGTTTTTCTAATGTGTTGATTTGCAGATGTCTTACATATTTTGGATATTAATTATCAGTGGTCTGTTCAGTTCACTCGCTCAGTTGTGTCCGACTCTTTGTCACCCCATGGACTGGAGCACGTCAGGCACCCCAAGCATGTCAGGCTTCTCTGTCTATCAGCAACTCTCAGAGCTTGCTCAAACTCATGTCTGTCGAGTCGGTGATACCATCCAACCATCTCATCCTCAGTTTTCCCCTTCTCCTCTTGCCTTCAGTCTTTCCCAGCATCAGGGTCTTTTCCAGTGAGTCAGTTCTTCACATCGGGTGGCCAAAGTATTGGGAGTTTCAGCTTTGGCATCAGTTCTTCCAATGAATATTCAGGACTGATTTCCTTTAGGATTGACTAGTTTGATCTCCTTGTAGTCCAAGGGACTCTGAAGAGTTTTCTTCAATACCACGGTTCAAAAGCATCAATTATTCAACACTCAGCTTTCTGTATAGTTCAACTCACACATCCATACATGACTCCTGGAAAAACCATAGCTTTGACTGGACAGAATTTGTCGGAAATGTCTCTGCTTTTTAATATACTGTCTAGGTTTGTCATAGCTTTTCTTCCAAGGTGCAAGCGTCTTTTAATTTCACAGCTGCAGTCACCATTTGCAGTGATTTTGGAGTCCAAGAAAATAAAGTCTGTCATTGTTTCCATTGTTTCCCCATCTATTTGCCATGAAGTGATGGAACTGGATGCCATGATCTTAGTTTTTTGAATGTTGAGTTTTAAGCCAGCTTTTTCACTCTCCTTTTTTACTTTCATCAAGAGGCTCTTTAGTTCCTCTTTGCTTTCTGCTATAAGGGTTGTGTCATCTGCATATCTGATGTTATTGATATTTCTCCCTCCAATCTTGATCCCAGCTTGTGCTTCATCCAGTCAGCATTTTGCATGATGTGCTCTGCATAGAAGTTAAATAAGGAGGGTGACAACATACAGCCTTGACGTACTCCTTTCCCAATTTGGAACCAGTCTGTTGTTCCATGTCTAGTTCTAACTGTTGCTTCTTGAAATTTTCAGTGGTAATTTCAGAAATTTAAAATTTTGATACAGCCCAATGCCATTACTTTTTGCCTTTTTCACAGTAAGAGTCTTAAGATGTTCTTCCTTACCCCAAGTTACAAATATATTCTATAGTTTCTTTTATCAACTTCCTACTTTTACCTTCACAATGACAGCTGTGATCTGTCTGAGGTTTGTCTTAATACATGGTATAAGGAAGGAATCCGGTGTTATTTTTTTTCTTTCCATTTTGTGAGCCTGCTACTGCTAAGTCACTTCAGTCGTGTCTGACTCTGTGACCCCATAGATGGCAGCCCACCAGGCTCCTCCGTCCACGGGATTTTCCAGGCAAGAGTACTGGAGTGGGGTGCCATCGCTGTCTCCATTTTGTGAGCCAGTTTCCCCCAGATCATTAAACTATATCCCTGGTATTTTAGGGATAAATATGGAGCTGCCTCTATCATTCATCAGATTCCTTATGTCTGTTTTTTTCTACTTTATTGAGTTATAATCTGTGTATGGTAAACTTCACTTGTACATTTAAAGTGTACAATCTAATGATTTTTTCTTTTTGGCCTTGGCCACATCTCATGCTATGTGGAACTTCCTCAACAAGGGGTGGAGCCTGCACCCTCTGCCGTGGGAGCATGGAGTCTTAACCACTCGACCACCAGAAAGTGAAAGTGTTAGTTGCTCAGAGGTGTCCAGCTCTTTGTGACCTGGTGGACTGTAATCCGCCAGGCTCCTCTGTCCTTGGAATTCTCCAGGCAGGAATACTGGAGTGGGTAGCCATTCCCTTCTCTAGGGGATCTTCCTGACCCCGGGATCGAACCTGGGTCTCCTGCACTGCAGGCAGATTCTTTACCATCTGAGGCTCTAGGGAAGCCCCCAGTTTGATGAATTTTGACAGGATGTGTACCTCTGAAACCACCACAGTCAAGATCCAGACCATTTCCCTCACACTAAAACTTCTCATTTGCCTTTCATCTCACTTTTGTGTCCAGACTCAGGAGGCAACCACTGGTTTGCTTTCTGCCACTAACAGGTTCGTTTGCATTTTCAGATTTTGAGATTCTTCACAGGGTTTAAGTTCTCTATTCTGTCCCAGTCATCTGTCTATTTCTGTGCCAGATTATTTTTATTATTATCGCTCTGCAGTGTCTTACATGTCAGAGCTTGTTTATTTGTGGACCTTTCCTCTTCCATATACATTTTGGAATGCTTATCAAATTCTTAACATCTTAGAAATGCAGTGACATTGCGTTGAGTGTATAGTCTAACATAGGGGACAGTTGACACCTCTTCCTTCTTAGCTGTAATGCTGTCCATGAACATAGTGGTCCTATCTTTTTCTAATGACATTCAATTGAGCTTAAATTTTCTCTATCATAAGATTTTGTTTTAAAACAAAAGTAATGTATTGTTTTGAGGAGAATTTGAACCTGGACTTCTTAGTCTGGACTTTAGAGGAAGGCAGAGGGTATGGGCTTGGGGGACAGATCTGGCTTCAATCTCCATTCTCCATTCACTTGCCTTCAGTGACACTGGGCAAGTTCTCTCCTTTGGTGGCCCCAGGTTTCTCCTTCCTCAGGCTGGATGCCAGCAGCCTCCTCCCCAAGGCTGCTGAGCTGCTGAGGGCTTTAAATGAGATAATGTAGGAGAGGCAGGGAGTACAACTTTGAAACATTTGCTGGTTAGTGAATGTTGGTGTCAAATATCTCCTGTGAGTGAAAGTCGCTCCGTCATGTCTGACTCTTTGTGACCCCATAGACTGTACTTACAGTCCATGGAATTCTCCAGGCCAGAATACTAGAGTGGATAGCCTTTTCCTTCTCCAGGGGATCTTCCCAACCCAGGGACCCAACCCAGGTCTCTCGCATTGCAGGTGAATTCTTTACCAGCTGAGCCACCAGGGAAGCCCAATACCTCCCCTAGTGCTGGCTTTAAATAGCACAGACTTTATACTTCTACTTCTTAGGGACTGATAATAAAGAAGTGTCAGAAAAGCAAAGTGAACAAGCCTACTGCAAGCCTACTTGTAACGCTCTCCAAGTCTACTCATGTAAGCCCATGTTTCTACCTAGTTGTGTGGGGTTTCACCGACTGGGGAAGAAAAGACCCATTCATAAGACACAGTGAGGGGCTTCCCTATTGGTCCAGTGCTTGGGGCTTTGCCTTCCTGTGCAGAGGTGGGGATTTGCTCCGTGGTCTGGGAGCTAAGATCTTACATGCCTTGTGGCTAAAAAACCAAAACATAAAACAGAAGCAATGTTGTAACAAATTCAATAAAGACTTTACAAATGGTCCATATCAAAAATCTTAAAAAAAAAAAAAAAGAAACAATTAGGGAACTCTATGTGACAGATGGCTTATAATCAAGGTTAAGTGGTATGGTGCCAGGGGAGTAAGGAGTAGGGAGAAATGCTGCTCGGTGAGGAGTGGTTTTTTTATTCAGTTTTAAAATTTCAGTTCAGTTCCGTTTAGTTGCTCAGTCGTGTCCGACTCTTTGCAACCCCATGAACCACAGTATGCCAGGCCTCCCTGTCCATCACCAACTCCCAGAGTCTACCCAAACCCATGTCCATTGAGTCGGTGATGCCATCCAACCATCTCATCCTCTGTTGTCCCCTTTTCCTCCTGCCCTCAATCTTTCCCAGCATCAGGGTCTTTTCAAATGAGTCAGCTCTTCGCATCAGGTGGCCAAAGTATTGGAGTTTCAGCCTCAGCATCAGTCATTCCAATGAACACCCAGGACTGATCTCCTTTAGGATGGACTGGTTGGATCTCCTTGCAGTCCGAGGGACTCTCAAGAGTCTTCTCCAACACCACAGTTCAAAAGCATCAACTCTTTTGCACTCAGCTTTCTTTATGGTCCAACTCTCACATCCACACATGACTACTGGAAAAACCATAGCCTTGACTAGGCGGACCTTTGTTGGCAAAGTAATGTCTCTGCTTTTGAATATGCTGTCTAGGTTGGTCATAACTTTTCTTCCAAAGAGCAAGCATCTTTTAAATTTAAGTATAGTTAATTTACAATGTTGTGTTAGTTTCAAGTGTACAGCAAAGAGATGCAATTATACACATGCACATGCATATATTCTTTTTCAGATTCTTCTCCATTATATGTTGTTGTTCTATATATCGGTCCCTGTGTTGTACAGAACGTCCTTGTTTACTTACTTTATAATTAGCAACGTGTGTATGTTAATCCCAAACTCCTAATTGGTCACCTACTTCCCCACCCGTCCCCCTCCTGCTACCCCCTCTGGTAACCATGAGTTTGTACCTACATCTGTGAGTCTATTTCTGTTTTGTAAGTAAGTTCTTTTGTGTCATTTTTTCAGACTCCACATATAATTGATGTTACATAATGTTTGTCTTACCTCATGGAAGACAAATATCTGACTTACCTCTCAGCACGTCTAGGTCCATCTGTGTGTCCTCAGTTGCTTCATCGTGTCCGACTCTTTGCAACCCCCGTGGACTATAGCCTGGCAGGCTCCTCTGTCCATGGGATTCTCCAGGCAAGAATGCTGGAGTGGGTTCCCATGCCCTCCTTTAGGGGATCTTCCCAACCCAGGGATCGAACTCGTGTCTCCTGCATTGCAGGCGGATTCTTTATGGCCGAGCCACTGGATAAGCCCCTATGTCCATTTATGTTGCTGCAAATGGCATTATTTCCTTCTTTTTTATGGCTGATTATATATATATATGGTATATGTATGTATACACCATATCTTCTTTATCCATTTACCTCTCAGTGAACATTTAGTTTGCTTCCGTATCTTGGCTGTTGTAAATAGTGCTATGATGAACATTGGAGTGCATATATCTTTTCAAATTAGATATATATGATGTATATATGCCCAGGATATGCCAGATATATGTCCAGGATATGCCAGATATTTGCTCAGGACTAGGACTGCAGGATCATATAATAACTGTTTTTACTTTCTTAAGGAATCTCCATACTGTTGTTGTCCGTAGTCACTATCAATTTACATTCCCACCAGCAGTGTAGGAGGATTCCTTTTTTTCTGCACCCTCTCCAGCATCTGTAATTTGTAGACTTTTTAATGATGACCATTCTGACTGGTGTGAGGTGATACCTTATTGTAGTTTTGATTTTCATTTCTTTAATAGTTAGCAATGTTGAGCATCTTTTCATGTGCCTGTTGGCCATCTATATGTCTCCTTTGAAGAAATGTCTATTTAGGTTTTCTGCCTGTGTTTTGATAGGGATTTTTTTTTTTTTTTTTTGCTATTACGCTGTATGAGCTGTTTGTATATTTTGGAAATTAAGCCCTTGTTGGTAACATTGTTTGCAAATATTTTTCTCCTAGCTTGTAGGTTGTCTTTTCATTTTGTTTATGGTTTCCTTTGCTGTGCAAAAGCTTATAAGTTTAATTAGATTCCAGTTGTTTATTTTTGTTTTTATTTCTATTATTCTAGGAGACAGATCCAAAAACGGATATTGCTGTGATTTATGTCAAAGAGTGTTCTGCCTGTGTTCCCCTCTAGGAGTTTTATTTACATTTAGGTCTTAAGTTCATTTTGAGGTTATTTTTGTATATATCGTTAGTGTATGTTCTAATTTCATTCTCTTGCATGTAGCTGTCCAGTCTGTAAGAGTTTTGACTTGACTTGAGTAGAATTAGATTACAGGGTAGTGAAGGGGCCTGAGAAACGAAGTGTAATTAGCATTTCTGTCTAGGGTTTTGGGAGCCTGGTATTGAACCTCATGACGGTAGATTTTGTGCCTAAATTTAAGTGTCTTAAAAATCATTCTTTGAAATCAGTGGTAAGTGACTAGTATTGCCTAGGTAACTAACAGCTCTGTGTCATTTAATATAGAGGTTAAGAGCACTGTTTCTGGGTTTAGGTCTTGGCCTTACTATCTAGGAGCTATGGAACCTTAGGCAAGTTATGGAAGCCTTCCATGCCTCAGTTTCCCTATCCCTCACTGTTGGGTCTCATAACTGCAGGTACCTCAGAGGTTGAGGACTGTGTAAACCTTTGTCAGGTGCTTAGTTCCTGGCAGAAGGTAATCACAATATAAGTGCTGTTCTTACGACTACTGTTGTTAATAATATTCATTGCCTTCCTCTCATATCTTGCTTTGAGGTGTGTGAGGCCTTACGCTCCAGAGTTGTTGGATGTCCAGAAAGACTGCTGGAGGCACAGTCCTGTAGAGAGAATTTTTTTTCTCCCCTCTGCAGATTGCCGGGCATATAGTGGGAACTTAGGTTGTAGGCTGAGCAAGTAAATGCATGGTAGACTGTGAAGCCAGGCCCTCTCTCTCAGGCGCTGTCTCTTGGTCCTGAATGTCTTCAGTCAGGTGATTGAACCCGGGTCTCCTGCATTGCAGGCAGATTCTTCACCGTCTGAGCCACCAGGGAAGCCCCTTGGGAATAGCAGAGACTTGCAGTTCAGGACAAGCAAGTCATGGCAAATATTATAGGCGAGTCCAACAGGTAAAGGAGAGGGATGCTATTTTATAGAGAAAAAAGGAGGAAGTTAGAAGGGTAGTTGTGAAGGAAAGTCCATTGGAAAAAGGTGAGCGTTCAGGGTGATGATATTCTCGCACTCACTGAGTCGCTGGGGTGTAGTTGACATCCTATGAGCAGATGCAATGTTTATCTTTTCCTGTTGGGGCATGTAAGGTTTTCCTTTATTAATTTTCACATTAGCATGCTAGAAGCAGGTTTTATTTTGCTGTATTCCTATTTTGATTCGACCTTTTAGCAAAGGTGTAGTAATTATAGGGATTCAGACTTGTTGAAGATGAACTGTGTGCCAGACCCTGTGTAAGCCCTTGACTCTTGTGACAAGCCTATAAGATGACTGTTATTATTATCATCCCCTTTTAGAGATGAGTGTGGAGGGTAAGTGCTGTTGGTATGGCGCCATTATAATTACATAGAATTGGGAAACACACGTTAGCCTAGCAGGGCAATCCCATGACCTTGGAGGTTTATCAGCCTACACTGATGGTTCTCAAATTTCAGCACATATTAGAATCACCTGGAGGCTCGTTAAAGCGCTTGTGCTGGGTCCACCTCCACCAGAGTTTTGGAGGCAAGTATCGATAGCTTGGGCTGGGACCTCATAGTTTACATGTCTAACATGTTCCCAGAGCATGCTGATGCTACTGGCCTGGGACCACTCTGAGAACCACTTCCATAATCAATACTCACATAAGTGAAGAGTCAGCTGCTCTTACTTCTACTTACAGTCAGGTGAGATGATTGCAGATTCAGAAATTTTAAATACTGTCCACCTCATGACATAAAAACTGAACTCACGTGGCCCAGTTTATCTAGGCCAGCAGAGGGATGTCTGAGCCAGGCCAGGGCAGTGGAGAAAATGCTTTCTGTCCTTGCCAGTGTTTTCTGATATGGGTTAGATGGATGAGGACCCAGGGTGGAGAGAAAATTTGGAAATGCGAGTTAAGGCTTAATATTCGAAGCGAGAAGTGCCATCTAGGGCATTCCATCTTAGGAAGATACCTGATTTGTTTTTATTTTGTTATTTTCCACCCTCCCCACTCCCTGCAATAGGCACAAAAAGGCTTGGTGTCCATTGTTTTAACCCTTTGGGAGACTTTACACGTGGAGAAATTAAAAATGTATGACGGTGCATAACCTGATAGGAGAGAGATAGATTATCTTATTTGATGGGATTAATTGTAGTAGTTTGTAGGAAAGCACTTAAAAAGAAGGGCTGCACCCGTCTCCAGTTGTGAGGTAAAATAGTCACATTGTGTCCAAATTTAGCTCCCACATGGGAAGCCCTCACCAAATGCATGATCCACTGTTATTCCAGATGAAGTTTTCTGTTTTGCAATTTAAAAAGTGCATTTCCCTCATCTCAGCAATGTTATACATGAAACTGAGGAATCAGAACATTTTCAGATTGAAAGATTTTGTAGGAGAGGGTGTCTTAGGATCACCTCAGAGAAGGACATGCAGGTGAACTGGGAGGAAGTGTTCCAGGTTTTTCCCTGTGCTAGTTGTCGGGGCTTTCCTGTGGCCCCAGTAGCTGGGGTTAGCTTGTTTGCTTGGTGAGGTGACGTGGCAGGGCAGAGGATGGGAGAGGGCCAAGCGAAGACTGGGGAGGCCAGACAGGCCTGTGCACATAGGCCAGGTAGTGGAGGGTGACCATGTGCTGGGGGTCAGCTATGGGCCAGACCCCTGTTGGGCCTTGAGATGCAGTAATGCGCGAGATGGGGTCTGGGTTCCTAAGGGACTCACGGGGGAGACAGGCTCATCCGCAGATAAAGCCGCCACCAAGTGGTGGGCAGCTGCACACCAAGCCCCCGGGGTGAGGCAGCTGGACAGGGAGGTGGCCCACTCCTGGTTCCCCATGTGCCAGAGCGCGTGAGAGGCTGACACCACAGCAGGGTGGCACAGATGGACCCAGATCTGGTATAGTTTGGTTTTGTTTCCTTTTGTTTTTGTGATTTCCATTTTAAGTGAGGGGATTTTGACTGCAGAGGGCCCGCAGACACTGTAAGGATCCAGATCTGGGAGTGCCCTTCAGAACCACTCAGGAGGTCAGGGGGCGGGTGCCAGATGACTGTCTTTGCAAATGTGGCTAATTTTTAGCTATTTCCTAGGAACATAAAACTTGCAGAAGATGAATGGCTTTCTATCTTTAAGGTATATCAGCTTTTAAAAGGAAGATTCTTTATTAAAAGCAAGGTTCTGTGAAATTAAGGTTCCCTTAATTTCTGGCAAAGTGCTAAATTCCAGTTTCAGTTCTGTTTTCGGTGGTTTGCTTCTCACTTTCCTTGTTCTCCCTTCTCTCTCCCCCTCCTCTCCTTAATGCCTTTACAGATACCCTGCCAGCCAGGGCATGCCTGCCCACACTATGACCTTGGTGAACTTGGGCCTCAGCTTCCTTATCTGTAAGTGGAGAGCTTGGATTAGCTGACTCCTAGTCACCTGGTCCCCACATCTGTGAGTCCTGTCACTGGGGGACACCTGAAAGTGACTGGTGAAGCCCCTTTCATCAGTCGTTTATTATTCTATTAGTAAAATAAGTTATTTCAGAACTGCCTTCCCGGATCCTATTGGTTGTGCATCCAAACCACTTTATAGGAACAGCAGTAAGCGGTTGATACTCCACTATCGTATTTTACAGCTTGTGATCCATATCCCTTCTGGCAGGCTGTCTGAGCTAAAGGGGCAAAATGTGCAGCTTTCAGTGTTTGATTCACGGGCCCACTGTGTGAATCCGAGAAGGATGTTATAACAAACGTTACCTAAGGACAAATGCTATGGGATGTTACCATTAATCTCAGGTTATGGGATGGGGTGGGGCGGGGTGGGGGCTGGTTGGATGATACTCAGGTTAGGAATGGAACTCCCAAGGGTCATAGGTCAAGTGATGTTTGGGGGTGGAAGGAAAAAGCCCCAGGAGCTGAGAGGTGGA
Organism: Capricornis sumatraensis; assembly: GCF_032405125.1. Lineage (NCBI taxonomy): Eukaryota > Metazoa > Chordata > Mammalia > Artiodactyla > Bovidae > Capricornis > Capricornis sumatraensis. Next base: position 9,896,290 of record NC_091091.1, on the reverse strand, counting down.
AAGAGAGACACGAAGACTGTCCCCTGAGGAAGAGGGGAGGGTTGGCCTAAGGGCTCCCCCTTCCAGCTGCAGGGGACAGTAGCAGAGGCCAGAGGTACCAAAAAGGGGAGAGAAAAAGCAGCTGGAGGGGAGAGGTGCTTTTACCCTTCCTGCAAACATAGCCTGAGGGTTTGCCTGAGGCCAGTCTGAAAAAGGGGGCCTGAGGCCAGAAGGGCAGAGTCTTTTGCTCTGAGGGAAACCAGGAGGGATGGGCAGGCTGGGTGAGTGGAGGAGTGGAGGAAAGCCTCTGGCTGGCCTGCTGGGTATCCTGTCCTAAGAGAAAATCCATGGCCTTCAGCCTGAGACAGGCTGCTGCGGTCACCTGAGACCAGGAGAGGGCAAGAGGGGACAGGTGCTGTCCTTTTGAGGCGTGGACCTTCTCCTGTGGGAAATGGCAGTAATAGGCACTGCATCACAGAGTTGTCACCTGAGGCCCTTGGTGCATGCAGGAGGGCATGGGGGGCTGCTTCCTGGTTGTGAGGTGACGTGGGCGGTGGTGGCAGGGGGTTACTGTCTGAGGGGGGCTGCCCTGCCGGTGCGTTGACCATTCACTTGAGTAGGGGGTCCCTGAGGGAGACTGAGAGCTGGTGCCCTGGGACTGCCCATCCGTCCCCAGCTCAGTGGCCATGAGCTGCTGGGATTTCTTACCTTGTGGCCTGTCATCCGATCCCTTGCTTTTCTTCCCCATCTTATCCTGGAGCCTGTCCCTGTTCCCTGTGTTTGACCCCAGTCTCCTCGCCCTAAGGTCCCAGGTGCACAGGATGGCCCATGTATGTCACGGCCTCTGTGGGAGCCTGCATGGGCGGCCTCAGTCTCTCGTATAGGCCTTCAGACTCACTGGGACCAGCACCTCTGGCTTGGACGAGGCTGAGGATACAGGTGAGACCAAAGTCTCTGTGTGCGTGGAGTGTTCTTGGTGACGGGGCGAACCCCACAGTCAAGTCAGCAAGTGTGAGGCCTGGCAGCGGGTCAGGAGCCAAAGCCTTCCTGTGCCGTGTAAGGGCTCTGTGCCCCATCAGAGGGTGGGTCGTTTGGCTTTTGCTGTCCTGCCACTCTTTGTGCAGTGATACCTGAGTTCCTTTGAAAGGCCCTGGAGAGATAACAGCAGTTGTGCCTGGCTGACTTCCAGGTTTCCAAGGGGCCCTGGACATGGTGGACTTTCCCCTCCCTCTGATTTTAGAGACAGAGATAGGGTAGCATGAACACCCCAGGAATATCTCAGGCCTCTTTTTGGCCATTGGTTTGAAGACCCAATCAGTGGTTCAGCGGTTCTTATTGGGGTCCATAGATGAATTTCAGGAAGCCACTTAAATCCGATTTGTCATTCTGGGTGTGCATGTTTCTGGTGAGAGTGTCTAAAGCTTTCATTAAATCCCCCGGGAAGAGCTCTGAAAGGTTTATTTTTATGAAAGTGGATGAAAAGATAGAATTGGGCCGTTGAGGGCTTCTCCTTATTGCCGTCTGTCCCCCTTTTAGAGGAACTAATGAGATGTAATTTGCCTAAAGTGGGGAGGCAGACACAGGCTGAGAGCCTCAGTACAGTTATCTGGGACTTGACATTGCTATGTCTTATGGTGGGAATGCATTCAGTTATTCCTTGGAGAAAAAAGAAGCAAAAGATGAGGCTAGCATCGTGGAAGACCAGCCAACTACTGGGAGAGGGGTAGGGGAGGCGTGTGTGATGCTACAGTGTGGTTTTGTCCTCCACTGAGCAGAAGGCTGAGGCTCGGGAGGAGAGCAGACCACTTGAGCAGATGCTGCTTCCCAGATTTCTGGGTCTGATGGGTACACAGCCCTAGAGAGGACGCTGTAGGACTTTGGCTGTTGATGTCAACGTCTCCTGTCTTAGGAGACTCTGCTGCTTGAGACTTCCACAGTAGTTGACCCAAATAATAGAGTTCATGACAGTTGGCCCTCAAGATGAGGGTAACTTGTAAGAGGAAAGGCATTAATACTGAGTTATTTGATTCAGCGATTCTACTCGAGGGGTTTATTTTAAGAAATAGTTAAGACCACTATTTATCACAGAGATGTTTGTCATAGTGAAAAGTTGAAAAGCTAGTATACAACAGTTTGGGGTTGGTTAAGCAAATGATGTATATCCAAATAATGGACTACTTGGCAACCCTTAGAAAGAAGATTATCAGAGGAATATTTGTAGAAAGTTTTCCAAAACACATTTTTATGTATAATGAGTTCTATACAGCATTCGTGAGACACACACTCTTCAGAAAACGCTGGTTGGGTGCCTACTATGAGCCAGGAGCCCAGCCGGGTGCTGGTGGCCCGGGGATAAACTAGGCAGATATGGTTCCCTCTCTTTAACCAGCATATAGTGTCCTAGCAAAATAGTCAAGCCATATCGACTCTCTCACTAAGTTTTATAAATACTCATAAGAGGACTATAAAAACAGTGACTCCTTAACAGGCACGATCAACCACCTGTGAAGTCAGATTCTGTCTGTTAAACCCGTTACTGGCCACATCCTTGACCTGAAATCTCTGATTTTCTGGCGAGCTTCAGGTAAGTCACTGACATAGTTTACTGATAACGCCTTCTTGTTAAACCATCTTCCCTTCTCCACTGCAGTGTGAGGCTCTGCGGGTGAAAGGCTGGTGAAGGCACCGTCACGCGGGGAGTGGGGCGCATCCCTGCTCTCCCTTCTGGCTTTGTTCTCGGTGCTCGAGTTGTCACAAGCCCGGCCAGCAGCTCACCTGGAATCGCCTCTTGTTCACCGTCGTCTCTCGTGGGCCCCGCCTCATTCTGACTTGGGTCCCTGACTTGCTGTCGTCTGTGGTGTTCGCCACCACGTGGAGGAGTGCTTCATTCTTAGAAATCACCTAGTTTCAATCCCTTCTTGGAGGCTGGCGAAGCCTGGACTGGAACCTGTGCGTCCTGACTCCCAGGTGGGCATCTTTTCGACGAGGCAGTAGTGTGGCTGCTCCCAGTCACCCAGGGACAGCTCTTCCAAGCAGGTCTGCGCCCAGCACCAGCCTGCATTTCAAATCGGTGGCCCCACGAAGCTTCAGGAAAGCTTGATTCCTTCAAAGGCAAACGGGCAGCAGATTTCTTGAGGAAGAGGAATTGAATCACTGCGTCTGGTAGTGTGGGCTGCCTGTCCCAGTATTGAGACCCAGTCACACTGTCATTTGGTGGGCATGTGAAAGGGCTGCATTCTTGGCCAAACTCTGGGAGCTTCTACCGTGTGCGAGCAGGCCAGCTCCTGGGATCCACACAGGAAGGCATGTGGGTCTCTGTTGCAGGGGTCCCTCTCCAGACAGAGCAGTCGAGATGGGCCTGACGACCACGCACTTGAGTGGATAAGATGCCCATCAGGGAGTCAGGATGCACAGGTCCCAGTCCAGGCTTCACCAGGCTCCAAGAAGGGATTGAAACTAGGTGATTTCTAAGAATGAAGCACTCCTCCACGTGGTGGCAAACACCACAGACGACAGCAAGTCAGGCGCCCAAGTCAGAATGAGGCAGGGCCCATGTGACGAAATGCGGTGACATGGACTCTTAGCAGTTAGGGCTAAAATGTTCAGGAAGGCAATCCCTGGGAAGGGTGGCTTTGAGGGCAGGATCACTAGGGGCACAGCTAATATCAGAGTCCATGTGAAGGTGACTGCTGGAGGCAGGGGGCGGCCTGTGCTGGCTGTTCAAGGCTGCTTGGCACTTACTTGCCTTTTAACCTAAGTTTGGCTTCTCTTTTTAGAAAACCTTTTTCACCTTCTCCTCCTCCTCTCCCCATCTTAGCCTATTCCTTCCCTTTCTCCCTGACTCCTTTTGTGCTTCTTCCATTTAGAAAATATCTAAGCAGAAAGAATATCCTTCATTATCCCATCACCCAGAGATAACTATTAATACTGTTACTTGGATGTGTTTCCCTCCCATTTTGTCTGTAAATACTAGACGTGCACATTGAATAAACATTTTGACCAAATGCCCAAGGATGGAAATGTTTAAATATCACTGTTTCTGAAATTGACTTCTGAAATATGGACTATAAATCTGAAATTTTATAAATGTTATTAACAATGCTAATATGAAAAATTATAACAGAGTTTGACATTATGCCACAAGAACTTCATTTTTCAGCATGTATGATCAGTGTTGTGAACATTTTTGAACCTGGGTAGATGTTGACTTTTGGAGAAAGCGATGGCATCCCACTCCAGTACTCTTGCCTGGAAAATCCCATGGATGGAAAAGCCTGGTGGGCTACAGTCCATGGGGTCGCGAAGAGTCGGACACGACTGAGGCACCTCACTTTCACTTTTCACTTTCATGCATTGGAGAAGGAAATGGCAACCCACTCCAGTGTTCTTGCCTGGAGGATCCCAGGGACGGGGGAGCCTGGTGGGCTGCCGTCTATGGGGTCGCACAGAGTCGGACACGACTGAAGTGACTTAGCAGCAGCAGCAGATGTTGACTTTCAGCTGAGGTGGAGGAGGTAGAAGCAAGGCTTTTATTCATTTATTTTGTTATTTATTTGGTTTGGTTTTTGAATTGCTTTTTATTATTTTGGTTAGCTGTCCATCTAAGATGCTGTAAGTTGTAGTTTGTATCCAACTTACTGAACTTTTGAGCAATGACTGGCATTTCCTCCTTAACTCCTGGACGTAAAGATTTCCTTGGTGATATTACAGTTTCCTGTGAAGTTATCCCTCACCCTGGCTTAGTGTGGTACGCAGAGGAGAATATGTCTGGATGATCTCAGAAGCAGAAATAAAATCTTAAACACATTTTCCTTTGATATTTTGGCCTGTGATTGCCGCTTCCCACAGCCAGCTGAGAACATAGCGCATCCCTAAGCCTGGGCTCTGAAAGTGTGGCAGTGGAGCAGCGTAATTGGCTTTTAAGATAACAAAGCTGTTTTCCAAATCTCCATCTGCATCTCAGCTTTCACTACCTGCACACCGATTTCAGCATCTCCCCTGGGGAAGAATGACAAAAGAATCTTTACGGAGGTAACATGTGAGAAATGTTTGCTCCTTCAAGGCAGCTCAGTTCCCAACAATCGACTGCTTTGCCTACAAGCAACCCTGGGTTGTCAGCAAGCAGGCTCTTTGATATTGTTAGTAAGTGTCCTGTGTCAATGCTGTTATCTGCAAAGTGCAGTGTTAGAATTTCCGTCTATGCAAACAGCCTTTTCACATATGTAATAACCAGCCTTCCCATCCCGTCTTGGAACATCTTGTGTAAGTACATGACAGAATCCCTTGGGCATCACATGATTTGCCTTTGGGTGGAGGAGTGTTTTCTTCTGAGGTATGCTTCTGGAATGCTCACCAGCATTTGGAAGTGAGTCTTTGGATGTTAACAGAAACTGTCCGAAGGATGTGCCTTGTTCCTATTGCTGATGCTGCCATGCTGATGGTGTAACCTGAGTGGTGATGCAGTCACTGATCAAATGCCTGTTCACGAATGCCAGGAATGATGTTTGAAGAAAGCAGTCTGCTCTTTGGCCTTCTACGTGAAAGTCAAAAATGGCAGTTCAGCCAAGAATGGTAGCTGGAGACAATTGCATTGGATCCTCAAATAAGCAGAAATATATGTATCTATATTGTATTTGTATAGGTCTAAAATATATTTCTAAGATGTGACTAAGCAAATCTATCATTTGCTTTTAAAAATACAAACATCTTTTATTTATTATTCTGTTTTATGGTAAAATATACATAACTTAAAATTTGCCATTTTAACCATTTTTGAGTGTACAATTCAGTGGCGTTAAGGACATTCACGCTGATGCACAACCAATACCACCATCTGTCTTCAGAATGTTTTCATCATCCCAAGCTGAAACTTTGTGCCCATTAAATAATAACTTTCCATGCCCTCCCCCCTCTATCCTCTGGCACTGCTATTCTACTTGCTCTATGAATTTGACTCTTCCAGGTACCTCATATAAGTGAAATAATACAGTATTTGTCCTTATATGTGGCTTGTTTCATGTAGCATGTTTTCAGCATTCACCCATACTGTAGCATATATGAGAATTTACTTTCTTTTTAAGGCTTAATAGTATCCTATTGTATGTAAACACTGTCCTTTTCTGTTTGTCTGTTGGTGGACGCTGGGATTGCTTCTGGGATGTTGCTTCTACCTTTTGGTGTGAATAATGCTGCTGCTGTGAATTTCTTGGAGTGAATCATCTTTAAATAGACTTTAAAAAAAGAAAGGAAAATCTGTGCCATTTTGTGATCAGTTTTATTAGAGGGCTACCACGTCCAAGTTTGGTCCAGGAAATGCCTCCCTCACAGACATGAAAAACCCCCAAGTACTTTCAACAGTGTTCAGCTGAAAGCTTTAGTATTTGCCTGAGGTCGAGAGAGCAGTTTCATACTACGTCTGAGCGGTCTCATCAGCGAACTTGGCAGCAACCTTGAGTGAGGCCTGTCAGGGTTCTTGGAAAACAGCCTGATGTTTTCATACCTTTTGCCCTGCTAGCTTTGCCTGTCAGGACCTCAAGAGGGAAACATCTGGCAGTAGCCCTGCTTCCTCAGCTCAGTCGTAGCTGCTGAAAGTCTCATCTGAACCCTTTCTGGATATATAGATAGGGTTTATGTAAGGGGTTTGCTCTTCAGTGAGCCTGCCTCTCTGTCTGGAGGGGAGCTCAGGGTCTGGGCTGCAGGCTGTGTGTATCCCACAAGCCCTCTTAATTTAAACTTAACATATTTTTCAAATCAGTGTGGTAGGGTAGGTCTGGTGGAGAATATGGGGCAGCCTTCTCTCCCTTGACTCCATTCGGTGGGCCCCTGGCTTAGTGGTGTCTGCTCATCCTGCAATGACATCTGAGATAATTTCTGGAGAAGTGGGAAATTGAGGTTAGTCCTGTTTTGTGGAAAAAGAAGTGAAATGTTTTGTACCTTGCAGGCTAGAGAACAGTTAACTGTAGTTAACCATGGTTTAAATGAGGCCAGTCAAGTCTGTTTGCTTATGTTGCTCATGTTCTCTCAAGACAAATGATACATCTGAACCCTGTCCATGAGTTTACTGATAGCATTGTGGATTTAAAAAATATATATTTATTTTGTGTTATTTATTTGGCTGTACTGGGCCTCATTTGTGGCACTCAAGATGTTTCTTTTTTTTCTCCAGTCATGACATGGGAACTCTTACCTGTGTCTTGTGGGATCTGGTTCCCTGACCAGTGATCAAACCCAGGTCGCCTGCATTGGGAGTCTAGAGTCTTGGCCACTGGGCCACCGGGGAGATCCTAGCATTGTGAATTATAGTTTTATACTAAAGGTCTGTTTCCATACTGCATGCTCTTTCTTTTTTAATTTTTGTCATTTCTCCTGGTCTTTTTAGTGATACATATGTGTATAGATTTGTAGAGTTGTGGAATAGATTTTGAAAGGTCCTCAATTTTCATAGGTGATCTCTGAAACGAAATAACGTACATGTTTAATCCTAAGTCATATAATTTTTATATGCAAAAGAGACTGATGGTCTCTTTTGCCCATTATTCAAATATTCTACTTCAAAGAATAACTGTAATACTGGCTGAATTAATTTTTTGATTCAAATACAAGTTTTAATTAGGGATGTATCTTTAGGAAAAAAAGATAATTGGGGTCTTTTTGTATCATTAAAATTTTGAGTGTGGCTCACTTACCTGGCAGTGTGTCAGGTAACTCGGCAAAAGCTTCTTTATCTTCCTTCTTGACTGTCAGGGAGCTCCTTTCTTTCATTTCCTTTTCCTCCTTTGGTTCTTGGGGACTCCGTGTATTCCTCTTCCCTGATCTTCCCGATTGTTCCTTCTCCGACTCCTTCCCTGTTGCCTCTGCCTGACCTGCATGTATGTGTCCGTGTTTCCTGAGGTTGGACCCTCGAGTCTCCTTGCTCAGCAGCCTGGCCTATGCAGATTCCTGCAAGGGGCCACTTCCCTTTCTCAGAGGTGGGATGGAGGAGGTTGGGGTCCACCTGGTAGAAAGGGCTCTGGCTCCTTATTTTTTGGGACGTGTGGTCAGAGTAGTTGAGGTCCTGCTACCCAGCCTGTGTGGGAAGAAGTGACAGAGAAAGCGCAGACCTGTTTGTACCAAGGTCTCTATTTTAGGAGTAAATTTATTGATATATAGATTGAATTTGATCGTTGCATTTTCTAATTTGTATTTCATTTCCAGACTTGTTAATGCGACTATTACTGGAATAAACAGCAGCCTGTATTTCAAATTTAATGCTATTCTTAATTTTTGAGAATTCAGTAAATAATAAAATCTCAGCCTGCTCACAAAGGCTCTGGTTTGTCTTATTCCTCTATTGCCATGTAGAGGGTGAGTTTTGTACACTGTCCACAGTAAGAAATGTTTAAAGATAGATAGTATTAGAAAGTGACTTTAAGAATTCATTTTTTTCCTCTCATTGATTTATTGCCTGTTGCGTCTTTAAGATCTGTTCAGATGTTATGGCTGTTTAAAATAGTTACACGGTATTTCTTTTATGACTTTAGAGGATTGTACAGTTGAGTTCTTTACTACTCAATTTTGTTTATTGCTTTGAGTTAACATTTGGAGGTACTATTTCTGACACTGTATACTTCAAGACTGTAGTTTCTTGGATTTTTTTTTTTAATTTACTAAACTGCCTGGTGGAGATTTTCTTTATCAGATTCACTCATTTGTGGAGCCCAGATGTTTATGAAAAATGAAAGGAAGGGAATATCGACTGTTGGAGGGCACACAGCACGGTGCAATGAAAGTAAAATCAGGGCTTTTGAGTCTTGGCAGAGATGGGTTTGGGTGCCTGCTCAGCCATCCCTGACAGCAGGATGTTGATCTAATGACCTGAATTATTTGAATCTTAATTGTCACATCTATAAAATGGGGACAATAAGGCTCATCTCACAGAGTCATGATGGGATCGGGTCTGTAAACACCCAGCACATCACGGATGTAGAGTAAATGGTAGTGATTGATTATAGCACTTCCTCTCCTGAGGCCAAAATGTACTATAAAGTGATTATAGTTTTCTGTTATTTTCTTTTATCATTTACCATTTTAGAGGATATGGAGGTAGAAATGAGGAAAGTCTAGAATGACTTGAGAACCTCATTTTATTGTTGGATTAAATTCATATCAGTGCATTTCTTTCTTTCCCCTGATTGCTTCTTTCCCCCACCCTGTGAAAGACGGTGTTAAAAATAAAACAAGTTACAGTAAGATTTTCTCTGTGTAGAACCTTTGTAAATGAATCAGTCTGACTAACTAGTTCCTTCCCGAGGGAGTAGAGGCTTTTCACTTATTTTTTCCTCATTTTAAATATTTTTAATATGAAAATATTTTGAACAACTAGAAAACAGAATAATATAATGAATCCAGCCCTCAGTTTTGTTGGATGTTTGTTTGATGTGTTTTGGTGTACATATTATTATTATTATTTTAAATATCCTATCTCCACTGGTCTAGAAGTTCAGAGACCTTACTGTCCGGTGCCTAAGACAGTGCTAGGTGAGGGACAGGCTCCAGATAAGCTCTGTGCATCCTTCTGCAGGGCCTGGACCTCTCTTCTTTTCAGAGGTAACACTGGCACCGATAGGAGAGCAAGGAGGAGGAGAAATATCATGCTGGGTTCAGCCAGTGACACAAATATGTGTAAAATCAGGACCACCCTTGAGGATTTTAGTGCCATGATGTAAGATAGGACCGTTGAATTCAGAAATAGCTCCTATAGAAATCAGAACATTCTCCCTGCGTTTGCTGAGCCACAGAGTAGCTGGTTATCAGAAGTAACTGTTGGGATGAGCTTTAAGGAGCATGGGGAACATGCTAATGAGCATGAGGATGGGGCTGGACTCTGTAGGCTGACAGGACAGTTGAGCCTGAGCTCAGCAGTGGGAACAGCGTTTCCAGGGACTGGAAGGAGGGTAGTTCAGGCCTGGACTCTGTTATCCAAAAGGAGGGGCAAAAGAAGAGTAACATGTCCACGGAGCAAGACTGTTGAGCTCTTATTACGTGTAAGTCGGATGACTAGGCCCTTAATGAGGCAGTGTAGTATTCTAGGTGAAAAACTGACTTTCTGGAAGCATACGATCCAGGATTAAGGCAAAGTCCCCTCTTTTGCTAACTGTGTGGCCTGAGGTAAGCCACTTAACCTCTCTGAGCATCAAGTCTGATGTGAAGGCTGTTCCTGTTTTGGCTGCTGAAGGTCAGAGCACCGAACTGAGTTCTTGCCCAGACATCCCATCTTGCCTAGACGTTCCATCTTGTCTGTGGGAATTCAAAATAGGCAGGTAAATGTTGAAGAGTGGGACTTTTTGGTTGGTCACAAATGTACAGCGTGACCTCAGATACGTGAAGGCACGTATAAAATGACTGCAGAGTGAACTCACCTTGCCCGCCAAGTCTGTGCTTCTCTAGTATCTTGTGAAAAGACCATCCTCTTCCAAGTCATTAAGACAGAACCAGGGAGGCATCAACAATTCCTGCCCTGCTACCCCTGTGTCCCTCCAGCCCCAAAGCAAGGTCCCTTTACCTCCTTACCAGCTCTTGTGTTCCTCTGTGTCCCCACGGCCTCGTTGCTGCTCGCCTGGATTTCTATACGTACAGCCCTCCACCTCCTGCCCTGCCTTCATTCCATTCTCCCAAACGTTGTCACAGTCCTCTTCCTCACCTGCCAGGGTCGCCGTGTGCGTCCTGCTTAAATATGTCCCTGGTTCCCATTGCCCTCAGGAGACAGCCTGAGCGTGAGTCTCCCCTGATGGCCCCTTGTCATCCTCTCAGGTATGAGAGGGTCCCTTCCTCAGTGGGTCCTGCTTCCATGCCTTCTGCCCACTCCGAATGCCTTTCCCCTGCTTGACTCATCTCATTTATTCTCATGTTTGAAGACTTGACTCAGAGTCAAGGGAGGAGCCCCGCCCTCCTCACCCACTCTGTGGTCTGGGCTGGGGTTTCCCCTACACCTGCCTCCGTTATGCCACCAAGCGCACTGGGTTGTGATGGGCTTCTTAGCTGTTTCCAGAGTGAACACACTTGAGAGCACAGCCTGTTTTGTTAAAAAAAAAAAAAAAAGCAAAACCCTCATGCTTCTTTGTGCCTAGCCTGGTGTCTGACACATTGAAGGTTCTCAAAAAAGATTAGTGAAATATACACGGATGAGAAATTACTTTTTTATCTTCCTCAAACCAGGAGGACTGAAGCTGGGTAACCAAAGCGTTCTTCCTCCCCACCTTTCTGCCTGTATCCATTCCAGCATCTGCTCAACAGCCAGCTGTGACGGAGGAGAAGCATATGGTTGACTTGAAAGAGGCAGCTGGGATGTGACTGTGTGTGAAATATATTCACCTGCCCTCCCACCCCACCCCACACAGGATGACAGTCGTGACACCTCATTCTTGTCTTTCTATTTGTGGTCCCCTTAAGTGCCTCTGCAGACATGATCTCATCCGGTGCGAGGGGCTGTAGCCTGGTTACTGGATGGGAGCACGCAGTGATGATGACCCCTTTTTTGTAGATGCAGAAAGGGCGATAAGGAGTGAACAAATTTGCCCAAAGTTAGTGAGTCGTTAGTGATGGAAGGGCTTCCCCAGTGGTCAAATGGTAAAGAATCCGCCTGCAATGTGGGAGACCCAGGTTTGATCGCTGGGTCAGGAAGGTGCCCTGGAGAAGGGAATGGCTACCCATTCCACTCTTCTGGCCTGGAGAATTCCATGGGCAGAGAAGCCTGGTGGGCTTCATGAGATCTCAGAGTCGGACACGACTGAGCGACTTTCGCTTCACTTTAGTGGTGGAAGAGACCAGGTTTTGAGCTGAAGTCACTTGCTCTTTCTCCTCTTTTATAACTGGTAGAGCTGGGTTGTATCAGATTGATGTTTTCACCTATAATCATTAAAAAGGAAGATTGGCTGAAGAGGTGGGGTTCTGAGGCCTGTTCTGGGCAGGAATGAAGAAGCTGCCTCATTTCAGTTGGTCAGTTTGGGAATATGATTCAATTCAAACAATTTTCCTCACAACCCAATAAAGTGACAACAATAAAATCTTAGTCCTTTTTAAGGTGTACTCTTGACATTCTACTAAATCCTTTAAAAGTGACTTTTTAAATTTTCCTGTTCCAAAATTCTGGAGTCGTTGCATAAACTTATGCAGCACAAGAAAATGGCTTGCTAGCATTCAACAGTCACATTGTCGATTTCCAGGAATATCTAAATTTTGAAAATTGCAGCCTCTGAAGTGGGCTATTGCAAGGGAACCACGCCTACATGTTTAAATTAAACTTTGGGCTTCTGACAGCAAAGATGAAGGTAGAATGAGATTGAAAATGCAAGGGTAAAACAATTAGGACACAAGATAAATTCAGACAAGGAGCAAGCCTTGTGTGATAGTCTTTTACTTTGTTGGGGGACAGGGGGTTGAACACTCACTCTGCTGATCTCTGACAGAGCTGTCTAGTTTTGTTGTCTTGTCAGTCCTCATTCTTCTTAACTCTTTCAACATTTGGTCGCTGAGCTGTTCCAGCTCCCCGCTACATTCACCGGCGTGCGCCTCTCTTCTCCTCCTTCTACTTGCAAACAATGGTAATCTCAGGCTCCTCCGGTCCCTTGCCGGCTATTGGTTACTTCTACCACCATCACTCCACCATCCACACCCATCTGTGGTTGTCTCATTATTTTGGTCCCTGATGGTGTTTGTGTGGGTGCATAGCTGTTTTTCTGTATCTGGATATCTTTACTTATTTTTCCTGCTCTCTTCCCAGACTCGGTAGCTTAAAAACAAGCTGACTTTGCAGTGTTTGTGGTGGAATGAACCTTTAAGATCATTTGCCTTGTCTCATGCTAGAATTAAAAGGCTCAGGGAGGAGATGTGGCTTGTGTAATTTGACAGTCCTCAGTTAGTGAAACCAGGCTAGAACCCCTCAGAGCTTCTGTGTTGACCCCTCCTCGCACGTTGGCCCTTCGTGGTCTCCTGAACCATCGCTGTTCCCTCTGCAAGGAGCTGCAGAGCTATTTGGCTTTCATGTGTCCCCTTCATCACCACAAACCAAGTGTCAAGTATCCATTCACCAGGACCTACCGGTTCTTTCTTATCGGTAAGAATTTCTATTGTAACAATTTCATTCTTTAATAATGAAAAAAAATTACCAATAGTGAAGTTCTCTTTTTTGGAGCGTGTAGATCTACGAGTTTTAACACATGCCTATAAACGGAGTAGAGAATAACCCAGCACCTCTCAAACTCCCTGGTGCTGCTTGCCTCTTTGTAGTTAAACCTTCCTCCTCCCCCTGGCAACACTGAACTGTTCTCTGTCACCATAGTTTTGCCTTTTCCAGAAAGTCCTGTAAGTGGGACTGTGTAGAGTCTATCCCTTTGAGACTCGCTCTTTTCACTTAGCACAATGCATTTGGGATTCATGCATATTGCTGTGTGTATCAATCACTTGTCCCTTTTTATTAGTAAGTGGTATTCCACAATATGAGTATGCCACTGTGTGTGTTTACTCATCATGCCAGCAGTGTGTGAGAATCCTAGTTGCTCTGAGTTTTTGTCAGCATTTTATATTGCCAGATTTTAAAATTTAGCTATTTTGATAGATGTGTAATGGTCTCGTATTGTGATTTTAATTTGCATTTATTTCTTCAATGATTAATTATGTTGACCATCTTTTCATGTGTGTATTTGCTGCCTGTTAGGTATATCTGTTTATCTGTTATCCTTTATGATGTTTGTTTGATGCACATCAGTATCACATCCCTATTCCATCTGGTTATTGTGCCTGACTTTCTATGTCAGCATTATTGCCCAGGTACACAGTACATTCCAAGGTCAAGGCCTGAGCTTGGAACTTTATATACATAATCTCATTTTACCCTTATAAAACCCTTGTGAGGTAAGTGGTGTCTTCTGTTTTTATGATGCAGAGCCTGTGTTCAGTAGATATTTGTTGAATGTATGTATGCTATAAGCCATTATTATACTCACTGACAAGTTCAGTGACTTTGGGCCAGTCATTTCACCTCTGAGTCGGTTTTCTTATCTGTTTAATAGGGATCTATATTGTAGTATTTTCTCTCAGGGTTACTGAGCAAAGGGTTTCTTTCTTTCTTTTTTTTTTTTTAGATTATTTTTTTAGGGTTGCCCTGGAGGTCAAGTGGTTAAGAATCTGCCTTGCAATGAAGGAGACACTGGTTCGATCCCTGGTCTGGGAAGATGCCACATGCCACAAGGCAGCTAAGCCCTTGCGCCACAACTACTGAGCTGGCGCTCTAGAGCCCGTGCTTCACAACAAGAGATGCCACTGCAACCAGAGAGCAGCCCCCTGCTCAGCGCAACTAGAGAAAGCCTGCACACAGCAATGAAGACCCAGGGCAGCCTAAATACACGAATAAAAATTTAAAAAGAAAAAATAAAAACCACTTTATAAAAAAAAATAGGGAAAAAAAATTACTTCTTTATTTCTTTGGCTGCTCTGGGTCTTAGCTGCAGCGTATGGGATCCTCGATCTTCACTGTGGTGGGTGGAATCTCTAGCTGTGATATGGGAGATCTGTTATAGTTTCCTGACCAGGGATTGAATGCGGGGCCCCCCTGCATTGGGAGTTTTTGCCATGGACCACCAGGGAAGTCCCCACGAGCAGAGGTTTTTAAAGAAGAACGTAGAAGGTTGTCCATGGTATATATTGAGAAACCATTAGCAGTGGCCGCTTCTGTTATTCTCTTCAAACCCTTCATAATGTACTGAGGCTGTTTCTGCCCCTTGCTGTCTACCTTCCTTTGGAAAATTGCCCCTTAGCAGGTCTCCTCCTCCACTCTGAATCAAATATTAGAACCAACACAAGACTGAGCCTTTTGATTTTAAGAAATATGTTACTCTGGTAGCTCTGTGTAGTGATTCACTGCACAGTGGCCAAAGTACTGGAGTTTCAGCTTCAACATCAGTCCTTCCAATGAATATTCAGGACTCATTTCCTTGACTAGCCTTGACTAGACAGACCTTTGTTGGCAAAGTAATGTCTCTGCTTTTTAATATGCTGTCTACGTTGGTCATAACTTTTCTTCCAAGGAGCAAGCGTCTTTTAATTTCCTGGCTGCAGTCACCATCTGCAGTGATTTTGGAGCCCCAAATCTTCATGGTAACCCTTTAAAATAAAAGCCCCATTTTACAGATGAAAACGTTGTGTGCAGTGGCCGTTTAACTTGCACAGTGTGGCCGCTGGATCTTTGACCATGCTCACTGCTCTTGTTGGAGGCCACTGCCTCAGTGCCTGCCATCAAGCCATGACAGCTGCTGCCTGCCAGGTGCCAAGAAAGCTGGCACATCCTCTCCCTCTGTGGCATCTGTTTCCTTCATGGGGGCTGTTCCTAAGACCCATGGCCAACAATTGTCTCCCCCAAGCCCTGGGACCAGGTACTTTTATTTTGTCCAGAAAGTCCACAGTAGAAAGAACATGAGCTTTAAGTCAGAGACAAGGTTCAAGTGGTGTCTCAACCATTGTCTTTATTGTCTATGTGACTGTGGCCAAGTTATGTAAACTCCTAGAGCGTAGATTTCTTCAGCTGTCAAATAGGAATAATACACGCTGGTGGAGATGTGGGGACAGAAACAACACAAGAAAGCACTTAGCAAGAGCGTGGCGCGTTGTTGATGCTTTGCAACTGGTAGCTACAGTTATTGTCACCATCGCAGGCAGGGCCTTCTAGCTAGTCTTAGGAGGCTGAAAGAGCTGCTGAGAGTAGTGGTTAGAATGTGGATTCTGTGGTAAACCAGCTTCAAATCCTTGTTCTACCACTCATCAGCTGTGTGCTGTGCACAACCTAATTGCTTTCTATGCCTCGGTTTCTGCCATCTGTGAAATGGGTGTAGCAATAGCTGCTACCTCACAGGGAGAAATGATTGTAAAGAGACAAGAACTGGAAAGAGGCTGAGTTGAAACAACCCCATTTTGGTCACTAACACCATTGTTTCTTTCAGTGACATGATAAGAGCCTCCTTGAAATTTACAGTAACTTTTCTTCTCTCCTGGCAACCCACTCCAGTATTCATGTCTGGAAAATCCCATGGACCGAGGAGCCTGGTGGGCTACAGTCCATGGGGTCTCACAGAGTCGGACACGACTGAGTGACTTCACTTTCTTCTTCCTGCCCAGATTGAAAGAATTTCTCATTTTTTAAATTTAATGCCAACAGAAATGTTTGATACTATGATTTTACTGGAAATACAGATTAAATTGTCACAAAATTATTATCTCCACCTAAGACATTGAAATAACTAAACCTAAATAGAATGTCTTTTTGTCTAGAGAATACCTAAGAGTTTTTAGGTGGCTATATAAAAACACAGGCAACTCGGTATTAAAAAAAAAAGACAACAGCAATACACTATTTCTTTGAAATGATTCGACTCCTCAGCTTTAAACTTGAATTTGGCTGGATTGCACGTGAGTTAATGTTTTTCCCCTTCAAGTTGACAGTAGTAAGTGGGGACCATAGCTGTGAGTCCACCAGGAAGAAGACAACCTCTGAATTCAACATAGGTCTAGAAATCCAGTGTGGGCAGTGTGTGGTGCCGGCTGGGTCTGCATCAGTATTCCGACGTCTGTCCTATGACTAATATGTTCCAGCTGTCTGGGTCACTACTTTGGAGTACTGTTTTTTGTAGCAGCGATGCTGCAGATAGGAAAAGCTTTCCCTTTTGTTGGTTGAAAGCTTTGCTGGTGATTAGCAAAACAAGCAAGCCTCTTATTTGGAGAGAGACGGGAAGGGTGGCTAAATAGTCAATTGTGGCAGCTACTTTGGAAAACGATCTGGCGTTTCTGAGAAGCTGAACGTATGTGATCCCAAGCCCTGCTCTCTTCTAGGGATACGCCCTGGAGAAACTCTTGCTGTGTGCACCAGGGGACGAGCACTAGAATCTAAATGGCAGCATTATTCTTAATAGCGAAAACCGAACAATCCCCAGATGATCCTCAGCAGTAGAATAGAGCGGTAAATTGTGGGTAAAGTCACACAGTGAGAACAATATGGTGGTGAAAAATCAGCTACAGTCACATGAGTCAAGAGGGATGAATCTCAAAATCAAAATCTCAAGAGGCGAGTCTGAATACAGTCCCGGTTTCCTTTGTATAACAATTAAAACCAGGCAGAACACAGCAATATATTGAGAATACAGATATGATAAAACCATGAGAGGAGCAAAGGAATAAGTCAGAATTCAGGCTAGTGGGTTATCTCTGATGGGGAGAATAGAGGGTGCGGAGCAGAGAGGATCTTGAGTAACACACCAGGATGTGTGGTATAGATGGGATTGTGTGTATCTAGAATTCATCTTACATGTACCTAGATCTGGCAGCGATCTGGGGCTCCTGAGTTTGAAGAGAATACTCTGAAACAGAGACCATTAGGAGTTTTCTGGGTGTACTGTGATATTAAAATGCCCGCCAGCTTGACACGTTCTCCCAAGGCCATCTTTAAGGAAAGAGAGAGATTGCAGCCCTTGCTCCCATCCTCCACAAGTCAGGGTGTAACTAGAAATGAACTAGGCAAGTAAGGGTAGGTATTTTAGCTTAAAAATTCATGCAACTTCATAATGCACATGTGTTTCATAATTAACAGTGTTAGTATCAGATTCATGTGCTCATCCTTCCTTCCCCCACATCTGTGAGTAAAGTTGTTGCTTCCAAAGGTGTGTCATGTTTTTTCCCTTGGTTTAATGTTGCTCTTCTTGGTCAGTATTCCTGGGCTCCAGGTGCTCTTGTCTGTGGGCCGTTGAGTCACATCCTGTCTTTTCTGTGAGCCTCAACATCCCTGTGAACAGGTATTCCAACCCACAGGAGGGGTGGCTGCTTGGGGAGGTTCTCTCAGCTTTTAATCAGGCTAGTGAGTGGAGGAGGCGGGACTGAACTCCAGGGGAGGGGACCCTTGACTTTTGTACACCAGCACCGTCACATGGCAGACCTCGTGACCTCTAAACCTTTGTGTATTGCCTGCAGCATTTTGGTGACCAGCAGATGACGGGCCACTTGAGGCTGTCACGGAGGGCTACTACCTTCTCCCCAGCAGTAGTTTTGACACTGCTTCCATCTTTATTGGCAGAACAGTCAGTGTCTGTGCCGTTGTATTTTACTATATTTTGCCTTTTATAAAAAATGAATGGAAAAATCCTCAACAGCGAGTGGTAATTGTCTATTGTTGTGGCAGAGATGAAAATTACCTGGGGTGCCATGTGAGGCTTGTTTTATTTCCTTTGGCCAATAGTGTGCCCTCTTGAAAAAGAAGGGAGAAAAATGAAATATATATATATATATATATATATATATATATATATATATATAAATGTCAAAAATACATTAAAGGGTATTGTGTTTCAAAGGGAAGTATAATTACTATCAGTAGCTGGTGATCATGAGCACAATATTGATGGTACTATTAAGGATGATTATTAATAGATACTCTTAGGGTGTGTGTGCCCTCCATCCACCCCACTCCCTCTTCCCCACCCCCCACCCCCCACAGTGCTGTGTGGCTGTCTTGTTTGGTCATTTGGCATTGAGGTTGGGTTCAGGATGTTGCTGTGGGGAGGGTGGAGTGGGGAGGGTGGGGACAGCCTGCACAGTGAGATAAGCCCTGAGCTTGGGGTCAGAAGATCCAAGCGGCAGATATCATGTCTGGTCTTGTCAGCAATACGTGAACCGTGAACTCCCTGACGTTCAAGCTGGTTTTAGAAAAGGCAGAGGAACCAGAGATCAAATAGCCAACATCCACTGGATCATCAAAAAAGCAAGAGAGTTCCCGAAAAACATCTCTTTCTGCTTTATTGACTATGCCAAAGCCTTTGACTGTGTGGATCACAATAAACTGTGGAAAATTCTGCAAGAGAATTCTGAGTGGGTGAGGCCAGTGGTTGTTCCCTGCATTCAATTTGTGATGGGATCGTTTTTCTCTGCTTTCACATTTCTCCTTGCCTAAAAAATAATTACAACAGTATTTTAATCTACAGGCTCGACACAGATTAAGAACATTGTGTCAACT
Source organism: Capricornis sumatraensis (assembly GCF_032405125.1). NCBI lineage: Eukaryota > Metazoa > Chordata > Mammalia > Artiodactyla > Bovidae > Capricornis > Capricornis sumatraensis. The sequence goes on along the minus strand of NC_091091.1, from coordinate 9,877,287 downwards.
GAAATAGCATTAACTTAATAAAAATCACTGATGGTAACATACTGTTTTGCTTCTTCTTGCAGGGTGAGGACAGCATGAACATCCCTAGGTGTGCCTCTGGGCAGATTTAGCCATTCGCTTTTGATTAGAAGAAAGGCCATCCACTTGAAAGGTGAGCAAAGATTTCCATGTGTCTTTTTATTACAAAATATTTCAAACTTACTGAAGAGTTATAGGATGAGCAGCAAGTTTTGTGTGTTCACGACCTACATTTTACATTTGTTAGCATTTTGCCATATTGTGTGTGTGTTCCGGTTTCCACATTTTCCTGCTGAAACATGTGAAAGTAAGTTGAAGAGATCATGATGTTTTTATCCTAGATTCTTGGGGATGCAGTTCCTAAAATTAAGGATATTCTCTCCTGAGAGGCATTTTAGAACATGCATAAACTCTATGGCAGAATCATTTAGTTAAGTACAATTACATTTAGGCAATGATTTGCTTAATGGACAGACCTGTAATATGAATTTGTTTGATATGAAAAACATCTGAATATAAAGAATTGGAATTTGTACTCTGCATGTGCCCTGTGTAGCAGAGGATTCCTGTGCTTTCTCTGTTCCTGGTAACGTGCCAGTCTGCCCCACTGTGGCTGATGTTTGTTCTCAGATCAGGGGATTGGATTACTGCTCTTCCTCCTTCCTAATCAGCCTTCACACGTAGACCAGTCTCTGTGATCTAATGTGATCAAAGGTCTTAACTGATTTTTGAAAACCGAAACTTACAGGAGAATATGAAAAGAACACGAGTAGTAATGTCTAGCTGAGTTTCAGTTCAGTCGCTCAGTTGTGTCCGACTCTTTGCAATCCCATGGACTGCAGCACGCCAGACTTCCCCGTCCATCACCAACTCCTGCAGCCTGCTCAAACTCCTGTCCACCGAGTTGGTGATGCCACGAGGTACTAGCTGAGGTTAGTGTAGTAAAATCAACATTAGACAGAGTCAGAATGATTCCCAGCCCTGTAATTTGACTACCTGCATTGAAACTTTACTTGCATTCTTAGCGATGTGTGTTCTGTTCTGGTTACAGTTAAATCAAGACCAGTTACACAACTGTTCATTACAATTCTATGTAATTCTTGCAAGGTGGCTGTTGGCTATTCTACATTCTAATCTCAGTTACGTTCCATTTATGGTATCTTCTTCAAGTAGTCCCTGAGTATTGAAGCATTTCTTCATAGATGTTTATGAACTGGAGTTAACTATTCAGAGCATTATTTTAAAAGAAGTATATTTAAGTGAGCCACTTAGAGTGGTGGAGTCCTTTTTAATATTCTCACTTCTCATTTAAAACAGAAAGTTAGTGATAGCAGTAAAGTTTCTGAAGGGCACTAACATTTTGAAGGAGCTTAGACTGGAATTACAGATATCTCAGAATGATCTCGTTGGCTTTCTCACTGTCTGGTTATGCTTTGAGATGATGAGAAGGATGGTTGGGGCTCCATATGAGGCAAGCGGCTCTGAAGGATGATGGAAGGGGAAGCCTTATGGGGCTCTGTGTGGGGCCTTCATATGGCTCTCTGGACCACTTCCAAGTGGTGGAATGTTTTTATTTTATTTTTTAAGCTTTTCATTGAAATAGAACATATATGCAAGAAAATATGCATAACGTAAGTGTATAGTTCAATGCAGCTTTCAGACTAAGCTCACTTATGTCACCAGAAGCCAGACCAAGAAACAACACTTTTACCACAGCCTCATGCCTCTTCTCGACACTTGATACTGGACACGACCTACTCGGTGGGGAATTACTCTCTTGACTTCTAAGAGCATAAATTAGTTTTGTTTGTTTTTCTTTGTGTGTGTGTGTGCGTGCGCGTGCGAGAGATATAACATGATTATATAATGCAGATTGTATTCTTCTGGGTCCAACCTTCTTCAGTCAACAATGCATGACAGAGATACCTGCATATTGTTGCATTTAGTTGTAGGTGGATCATTTTCATTGCTGGAGAGCATTCCATTTGTGAATTCAGCAGTTTATTCCTTCAGTTAGTTGCTGGTGATTGGGGGAGGGCACTCTGAAGCCTTAACCAAGGTTTCATCCTCATTGTGGTCATGGTTGAGATGTCCTGAGTTGTCCAACCTCTGCCCAGCTTTGCTGTGATGTGAAGGAGAAATCCTGGGAGCAGATGCAAGGTTGAGACACAGCTGGAAAGAGTGGTGTTTCAGGCCTGTGATGAGTCCTGTTCTTTTTCCTGTGACTCACTGCATCCCTTTTCTCTTTGCGCTCCATTGGCATGTGTTTTGTCCAGCCTTTTGTCAGCCATTAGAACTTTTCCTGCAGCCCCTCCTAGGAGACCATGACTGTATCAAACACTAGGCAGTCAGTAAGTATTTGAAGTCCATTGGATGTTGACATTATAGATGAAGCGTGAAGAGCTGACAGTCATGGGCTTGCTCTTGAGGAGCCTGTGTTGTGGTTATGGATTCACAGTTATGGATATGGGCCACATTCCTGGAAACCAGTTGTGCTATAAAGTTTAGGATGTAAGCTCAGAGGCTTGCATGGGACTGGCTTATATCATGATGGAAATTAATAGGGAGCAGGGTTGCTCAGTAAGGAGTGATGGAGCTGTGAGGAATGATTATATATGCCCTGCCCAATTTTTGACCCAACAAAACATGTCTGGCTGAATTTAGCAAGTCCACCAATGTCCAGCCTTTAGGAATAGAGTGTTCACTGTAAGAAAGTGGTTCTCATGCGATTTGAATGATTTTCTAGCCAAATTCTGTTTTTATAGATAAAGTTTTATTTGAACACAGCACAGTCATGCTCACTTGTGAATATATTGTCTATGACCATTTTTGTGTTACAACAGCAGAATTGAATCGTTGTGAAAGAGATTGGAATATCTGCAACAGTGACCATGTGGCTCACAATGGCTGGGATGTTTACCATCTGGCCCTTTGCATAAAAGTTTGCCACCTTCTGCTTTACTTCATCCAAGCAAGGACACAGTAATAATAACCTCTCTAGGCTTCCCCGGTGGCACTAGTGGTAAAAGCCCGCCTGCCAGGGCAGGAGACAGAAGAGGCGTACATGGGTTCGAGCCCTAGATCTGGAAGGTCCCCTGGAGAAGGAAACGGCAACCCATTTCAGCATTCTTGCCTAGAGAATCCTGTGGACAAGACGAGCCTGGTGGGCTACAGTCCATAGGGTTGCAAAGAGTCAGACACGGCTGAAGCAACTTAGCACGTGTGCAGAGGTGTGAAATAGTCTTTATTCGTTTATTTTTTATTTTGGTGGCACTGGGTCTTCACTGCGGCATGCAGGCTCCTGAGTGGACTTTCTCTAGTTGCACAGGGCCTTCTCTATTTGTGGCTCGAGGGCTTAGTTGCCCCGTGGCATGTGGGAATCTTAATTCCCCCACCAGGGATCAAGCCCATGTCCCTTGCATTGGAAGATGGATTCTTAACCATTGGACCACCAGGGAAGTCCTTTAATGCCTTGATGGATTCATTTATTTATGCAACATACAATGTACTTGCAGAGTGCCTATTGTATGCCAGGCGTAAAATGGTGATAGACATGATTCTGGGCCCTGTGGACTTTACAGAAACCCCTATGAATTTAAAATTCCATTGTAGGATTGTGCTTTTTGTGAAAAAAAAAAAATGTATTATGGAAATAGCTTTACTAAATCCTCAATTTTAAATTAATGTGTTGGCTATTTTTGCTAATTTTATACATTTGATGAACACATTCTATGTAAACTAATGGTTAACTCCATTTTAAAAAAGGATGTAGTATGACATCATATAAGCAATTATGTATTTAAAGATCCTACTTGTTTACATGTGATAACAAAGATGGTGTGAAAACAGACTGTCTGGATAGGGCTGTGAGCTTTGAAGAGCTCCCCAAAGCAAGCCAAGCCAACCTTCAATCTTAGGTAATAATAATAATAATAAAAAATAAGCCTCAAAGGAAAGAACCACATACAGGGTAATAAAGTTTGGAATGTAGTTAAACAGATTAATCTGTCTTTGTTGGTATGCTTATCTATTTGTTTATTCGAGGCTGTTAAATTTGTCTCTTCTTAATAGGAGCAGGTGGTGCTAGTGGTATAGAATATGCCTGCCAACATGGAGGCTTAAGAGACCTGGGTTCGATCTCTGGCTCGGGAAGATGCCCTGGAGGAGGTCATGGCAACGCATTCCAGTATTCTTGCCTGGAGAATTCCATGGACAGAGGAGCCTGGTGGTCTGTGGTCCATGGGGTCACAGAGAGTTGGACATGACTAAAGCGACTTGGCACACTGGCACACATAGAAGGCGATGCAATGAAGACAGAAAAGAGGGAAATACTTAAAAATTTTCTCCAGGGAATGTGAAAAGTGAAAGTCACTCAGTCGTGTCCGACTCTTGAGACCCCATGGACTATATAGTCCATGGAATTTTCCAGGCCAGAATACTGGAGTGGGTAGCCATTCCCTTCTCCAGAGCATCTTCCCAATCCAGGGATTGAACCCAGGTCTCCCACACTGTGGGTGGATTCTTTACCAGCTAAATCACAAGGGAAGCCCAGGAATACTGCAGTGGGTAGCCTGTTCCTTCTCCAGGGGATATTCCTGACCCAGGAATCGAACCAGGGTCTCCTGCATTGCGGGCAGATTGTCGAGGAATGTGAATCTGGTTTTTAACATCATTTTCACTGAACTAGTGTTTTCATATATGCTCATGTATGTTTTATGGTCAGATACTTGCATAGGTGACTGACCTGTTACCCAGCTGTAACACATAGTTATTTAGCTATGTGTACTAAGTTTGAGTGAGTTCCAGGAGTTGGTGATGGACAGGAAGGCCTGGCATGCTGCAATTCATGGGCTTGCAAAGAGTTGGACACGACTGAGTGACCAAACTGAACTGAACTAATCAAAAGAAAATGCACAATGTCCTGACAGTGTCTACTCATTGTCTTAGGAGCCATCTGACGTGAGGTAGCATGTGTGATTTGGGTGACCAATGGTGCTTTCCTCTGAAATCTAATTATAAGAATTTGTCTGAAGGAACTATAGGGAAGGAATGGTTAACTCGTGCAATGAATAATTTCATGAATGTGATTAAAACTCCATACTGGTTTCTTCTGTTACCAAAATCAATAAATAAGGCTAAGGTTTCATTTCTCTTCTTTACAAGGAAGAAATGATGTATACCCATACATAACTTTCTGTTGTGTTTAAAATGTTTTTAAAAAATCAACCCTGTTCTTCATTTTAGTAGTTTTTTGTAATGGTTTGGATTTAGGGGTAACTGAAAAATCAGAAGACCAAGAAGAAAGAAATATCACAGTTATTCTCCTTACAGAGCTGGAAACTCCAGAGTTAATTGTTTTAGTTAAAAATAAATTTTTATGAAACAAATTTGATGATAGGCCAAGTCACTTGAAATATGGCACTAAAAAAAAACAACACCCTGGATCTTCTATTCTACATAATATGGAGTTATTTTGTCAGGAACTCCAGCTTCAGGAGTGTTTAATTTGTCAAGGCTAGCTAATTAAAATTTATATTCTCAGTCTCTCAAGTTTTATTTTCAGAGCAGGAAAGGACTGAAGTGTTGCTGAATATAGCTTGATAGAATGAAACATGTTTTAGAAAGAGATCAGGATGATTCTCTTGGTTAAAGTAACAGAAAACCCAGTTCAAACTATCTTAAGTAAAAAAATTGATTGGTTCAGGCAGTTGAAAGCCTTGAGATGAATCTGGCTTCAGGAAGCACTAGACCAGGGATCCAGACAATGTCAGGAGGGAGGCTCGTTCTTGGCTGAATGTTCTTGGGCTACAGGTGAGACCTCCAGCATCTTCAGGTGCCGTCATGACAGAGACAATAAGACACTGCAGGGGCAATACTCTTGGCCTGGTGCTTAGCACTAGCCCGGTCCCTGTGGATAGGGACACTGGCCTCTCCTGGTTGGATTGCCTGGGTCATGTGCTTCACACCTAGCGTCTGAGATCAGCACCTCTTCAGCTGAAGATGAAGCATTAATGACAGTGGAAAATGTCATTACCAGAACTATAGAAATCAGGGACGGTCAGTGGATGCTGGGAGGCAAAATAATAGTAGTAATAATAATAATAATTGTATCTTTTTATGTTTTGCAAAGCAAACCATTCAGGTATATTCTGTTTTTAAAAATTTTTTAACTGGAGGATACTTGCTTTACAGTGCTGTGTTGGTTTCTGCCATATATACAACAACGTGAATCAGCCATAAATATATGGGTGTATTCTCTTGTTTGACCTGAAAGAAGTGTCAGGGAAGCAGGATAAAGAAATGATTAAGAACATGGATCCTGGGGCCAGACTGCATGGGGTCAATTATTAGCCACATAAGATTTTGACAAATACTTAATCTCTCTTTGCCCTAGTCTTTTCAACTGTGCAGTGTGGAGTAAAGGTATCCACCGTATAGGGTTCTGGGAAGGATTAAATTAATGGGCATTTGTGGGGGCATTTAGAATATTACCCGATGCAGGCTGGCCCTCTGTCTCTTGCTTTTCTCATTGATCTTTGAGACAAACTTGCCAGCAGACTGACGGGTGGGCTTGCAGAAGTCGAGTCACATGGCCTATGGGGGAAGCACCAGCAACAGTCAGGCATCCTGGCTGCGTCCTGAGCTGCACAGTCACCTCTGTGTAATGATTGTGGTGCATTTAGATTAATAATAAGTCAAAGAGGCAGTGAGGTAAGCACTTCTAGAGTAAGCCTGCTGTTTGGAAGTATCTACATGTACAAGCAGGGTGGTGTTACATATTCTATTTGCAAGCAGATCTTTAGCTTCTCAGGTATAGAGTGCCCCCAGGGATATTTAGGGGACATTCGTACTGGCATTGTTTCATTCTGGTGGGTGCAAGCTTGGCACAATTAGCCGTATCCAGAGTTGGCAGTCATTTGGGAAATGTTTGCTGATTGCTTAATCAGATCCAGTAATTCTAAGCTTTTGGGCTTCCCAGGTGGCTCAGTGGTAATGAATCCGCCTGCAAATGCAGGAGACGCAGTGTTCACAGGTTCAGTCTCTGGGTCAGGAAGATTCCCTGGAGGAGGAAATGGCAACCCACTCCCGTATTCTTGCCTGGGAAATCCCATGGACAGAGGAGCCTGGCGGGCTACAGTCCGTGGAGTCACAAAAGGGTCAGCCACAACTGAGCACACGAGAGCATATAATTCTGAGCTTTAGAGGAACCGCTTGTGTGGTTGGGAGGTGATTTGAACCCATCAGTATGGTGTGAGGATGTAACGTCCGACAGAGGCTCTGACCACCCCTAGACTGCTTCCAAGGCCTTTAACCATTTCTGTCTAGAAGAAGAAACCATTTTCTTCATTAAGAATGCTTTCCCTTAACAGTGAGGTTTTGTGGGGAAATTACTCAGATGACTTAATGCAGGAGGCTTGCCCTGGGGACTCAGCTTTGGCATGACCCAGACACTGGAGGGTCATGTTGCTTTCTGAGGATATAGACAATGATTTCTTTGTACTGACTGTGGACTCAAGACACTGTGTCACTGTGGATGACCTATAACCGACCCACCCTACCCCCAATATGCAGCTACGCATGCAAGAAAGAAATGAGCAGAAACCGTAAGTTTTCCTCTCCCTACAGCGCTTTTGAGGAAAAAGGGTGCAATTCAGCATTCCCCAAGCTTGCTTCATGGGCAGACTCACATGGGCAGACTTCCCCGCAAGACAGACTCTGCCCTGCAGTGAGTGACGCGTCCTCCCCCGCTGTTGCTGAGCCTGGTATGTGGGAGGCACTCAGATATTTCTTGAATGAACAAACCTCTTTGAACTGTGCCTTTGTCTTCATTTTCAGTTTCTCTTGACAAGAACTCGTTTACCATGTAGACGTCTCCAGGAGTTTCTTCTGAGTCCTCTGTTACCTTCTGTGTGAACTCACTGCATTTTGTTGTTTCTTTAATAAGGGGTGGTGTTTGAGTATTGATTCTAACACCTGCTTTTTACCATTACACTCCAGATAACACCACCTATTCAGAGAGTAAAGGGATTAGCTAGTAATTCTATAGAAATGACCCTTGGTTTGCCAAATGCTTGTGGGAATCATACAAAGTTCTTAGATTTAATCCCCCTTACTTTGTTCTTAGGTCCTTGGGAACGTTTCGTCTTGCTTAGTGGCCTGGGATTGAATACTAATAGATTCTTCATTGTCTTTAACCTGACCCATTTCATAGCTGAAAAATCAGGGGCAACCTTGTTTCCTGTAAGTCAACAACAAAAATAATAACGTTATTGTTCACTGTATGATGGGTACTGCCCTGAGTTCTTTTGTTGATTATTCTGTTTAATAGTCTCAACAACTCCGTAACTATTATTTTATAGATGATGAAATGGAGGCACAGCCAGGATGTGGCTGAGTAGCCCCAGGCCTCCTTGCAGGGCTCACATCTGCTGCACTGCTTATTAGCCTCCAGGCCAGGGGCTCTCAAACCGCCTGCGTGTTGGAATCGCCCTTCGGGCTGTAAGAGCCCTCCATGTCCAGGTGTTCTCCTACTTCCTCTCCTCATGTTTTTATTTACTTGGTCTGGGGTCTTGGGTGAAAGTGCTGAGCACTCAGGACTGAGAACCTTTGAACCTGAGCAGTGGTTCTTAAAACGTTGTCCCCAGAGCAGTAGCATTAGCCTCACCTGGTCACTTCTTAGTAGAACTTCGTAGGTCCCACCCACACCTACTGGGTTGAAACTCTAGGGGTGGCGTCTAGCCATCAATGTTTTGACGAGCTGTCTGTGCAATTCTTTTCCTTAAGTTATAAAAAACATAAACTTCACCAGCGTAACCTTTGTTGAATGTACAGTTCATTTGTGGTTCAGTGGCTCCTACTGTGACTCTCAGGTACACCCTCTGCATGCTACCCTCTGCCCAGTTCCGCCTCTGCCCCTGTTATTCTGGGTCGCTGTCATCAAGCTGCTTAACTTCCTTGTGGTAGTTCTCTCCTCTGTATAAAGGAGGTAACCTCACTTGCAGAGTTTGGTAAATGTTAAATGATTAGACATTTTATATAAGCTGTCAGGTGGTGTACTAATGAAATATTAACGTCTGTAATGAAATATTAGATGTCTCTTTTAAAAGTTTTATTGTTTTTTAGTCACTCTGTCACATCCGACTCCTTTGCGAGCCGGTGGATTATAGCCTCCCGGGCTCCTCTGTCCCTGGGATTTCCCAGGCAAGAATACTGGCTGCTGCTGCTGCTGCTGCTGCTGCTGCTGCTGCTGGAGTGGGTTGCTATTTCCTTCTCCAGGTTTTTAAAGTTTAGCTTTTGTTTTATTAAAGTTATGCAAGCTTGACTTTTAAAGGATCCATGCAAGACCTCTTACCCCTTTATGTTCTTGCTCCCCCTCCACCCCCAGTTTATTTGGTGTTATCTTCTACCGTGTAAACAGCATTCACAGATATGCCGTATGGTCTGGTTTGATTGCCTTCTTTTCTGCACACACTTTTTTCTTGGATTTAATAATTGTCTTGTTTTTTAAATTTTTGTGCATTTCTCACTAAGTGAGGCACAAAGAGCCTTCCATGTGAATCTCTTCCAATATTTTAGGTATTTTATCAACTTTATCTTATTGACACTCTCTCGCCTGAAGTCTTAGGCCCTGCCCCCGTCTAGACTGCTTCCTCTCCAGGCCTGTTGTGCACCATGCCTTGAGATGGACTTTTCCTTCAACAGTGTTCTGGGCATTTCTCTTATCTTACTTCTGTCTGGGCCTCCCTGTTTTTCTCACTCCATTTTCTCTTCTTTCTTGGTTTATTCCCCTATTTTTGCAAACCACATGCTCTAGAATCTTCCACACAGGTTACCCAGGAGGTAAGTCTGTGAGTTGTTTTAGGTCTGAGAGCATCACGTTTATGTTTAATATACAGACTGGCTGGTGTCCACCTGCCAATGCAGGAGACATAAGAGATGTGGGTTTGATTCCTGAGTTAAGAAGATCCCCTGGAGGAGGACATGGCAACCCACTCCAGTATTCTTGCGTGGAGAATCCATGGACCCAGGAGCCTGGTGGACTACAGTCCATAGAGTTGCAGAGCTGGACAGGACTGAAGTGACTTAGCATGCACGCACACACACTGGCTGGTGTAGACTTCCAGACTGGAAGTCTCTGAACCGCAGAATAGTGAGGGATTTCTCATTACCTTCTGACTTCCAGTGTTAGTGGTGAGAAGTCTAAGACAGTCTAAGTCCCAGTCCTGGACAGGCGACCAATCTTTCTGACTTTTTCTCTTGGACTTCTAGTTCTTCTCTTTATCGTCAGTGTTCTGAAATGTCATATAATATTCCTTGGTGGGGACGGTCTGTTTTTGTTTATTGTACTGAGATCCGAATAGGCATTTTCAGGCTGGAAAGTCACCTCTTTAATTTTAGGAATTTTCCTGAAGTCTGTCATTATTGACGTCCCCCTCTATTTTCTCCATTCTTTCCTTCTAGAATTCCTGTTAGATGTTGACTGACTTGTCCTGTGCTGTGATCTTTTCTTTCCCGCCTCTGTTTTTAAGGTGTTGTCTTAAAATATTTCCTTAACTTTACTTTCTAGTCTATTAAATTTTTTCTGTTTGTTATGTTTTTGTTTTCTGATAGCTCTCTCTCTCTTTTTTTGGTTTGTTGTTCTCTGATGGTTCTATTTGATAGAGTCTTAATGGCAACACAATCCAGTGTTCTTGCCTGGAGAATTCCATAGACAGAAGAGCCTGGCAAGCTATAGTCCAAGGGGTCATAACAAGTCAGACATGACTGAGTGAGTATTACTCATTCTTCTCTTAGCTATTCTCTTAGTTCTCCTAGGAGATTAATTATGCTTTGTTTTTTTCTTTTTTAAAGTTTTGTGTGTGTGTGTGTGTGTGTGTATGTGTGTGCCTCATTTGTGTCAAATTCCTTTTCTCCCCCGTTTGTTTCTGTCTTTCATGTTAGAGACTTTCTCTCCGTTCCTGGTGACTCCTGAGTGCAAGTTCAAGGTTAAGAATTCTTTCATTCATGCTCAGTCACGCAATCATGTCTGACTCTTTGCAACCCCATGGACTGTAGCTCTCCAGGCTCCCCTGTTCATGGGATTTCCTGGGCAAAAATACTTGAGTGGGTAGCCATTTCCTTCTCCGGGGGATCAAACCCATGTCTCCTGTGTCTCATGCCCTGCCAGTGGATTCTTTACCGGCTGAGCCACTGGGGAAACCCATCTGTAAGAATGGGGCTTCACACATTGGAAGATATGGCTTCTTTGGGTCTGCAAAATCAGTTGCCATTATTCAATTGATTCCCAGCTTTAAAAAGTTTAAAATTTAAATCTCTCTTGTTATCTCTGTCCTTGTGGGTTTATACCTTTGAAAAGCAATAAATGTTTGTACTGGGGGTTTAGGAGAGAGAGGAACTAAATATGTGTGTCTGTCCGTAGTCTTTAACCAGAAGTCAGTATGGAAGTCTTAAGAAAACTGCAGGGCAGGATTTATAGCATTGGTTATTTGGTCAGACACATACCTGCAGCGGTGAGTCTTAGCTGGTGTTCTTTTATTTTTAAGGCGTGATATATATTTAGATTGCTTCAGTAGAGATCTTGGCTTTCTTGTTAACATTGCAGCAGCTGCTTCATTTTCTTGGTTAAAGGCTTTTATTTCAGATGTAAAATACCAATAAATTTATACATAATTGGGCCTTAAGATAAAAAAACAATCCTTAAAAATAATCCTTATTGATGTTTCTAACAGGAATTTTCTGAGGGTAAGCATCTAATCCTTAGATTAAAATGCAGCTGACACATTAAGCCTTCTTACATGAAAAGCCCAATAAATAGGCTTTAATGCCATTTGTCCTTGACCACCCACAAAGGGCGCAGCCGCAGGCCAGAGAGATGGGACATAAGTACAGCATGGAGAGTGAGGCAGTGTTTGTGTTTGATGCTTCAACAAAGCATTCAAACTCAGATCATCAGAGAGTAGGTAAAAAACTAACCTTTATTCTGATAGCAGGTCTCTGCTAAAATTAAGCGGTTTTTGGAGTGTGGTGTGGTTCTTTTAATATAAGCCAACTAACTGACCTTGGGTTACTGGGTTATTTCCTGCTGTGCCCCTTGTGGTGATACGTCCAGTGGCTTTCTCTCCTCCCTGAGTGTTGGGTGTGTCCTGTGTCAAATACCCGTGCTTCTTTCCCGCTCGTTGGAACACAGCCCCTCAGAGGAATGGCTTGGTCACCCGGTGATAACTGAGATGGTAGTGCCTGGCCTGGTGGTGATTAGATAACAGTTCCTTTCAGAAGGCTTGCAGCTCGGCACACAGCAGCTCTTCAATAGCTCTAACTTCACCACTGGGAAAGGAAAAGAAAACATCTTTGCTTCCATGCTGATTGCTGTGGAAGCTTGCCCAAGAGCCTTCTTTTCGTGCTGGGCTGTGTGCAAAACCGAGAAATTGCTTTCTACTTAAAAGCATTGGCCTTTTATTACTCTACAAACCTTTGGGGAAATCAGATTCATATGTTTCCTAAGTTTAGGAAGTCCGTTACTCTTATTATTAAAGCTACTAACAATCTAGGGGTAATTTTAGTTATTGTCTTGAGGCTGAATTAGAGCCTCAGTAGGAGCACAGTATGGTAGAGATGCCTGGTTGGTTGTTGTGTTTTTTTTAAACAAGCAAATAGAAATAAATTATGAATTCTTGTCAGTTAGGAAGGGACCCGTTTTGTTAAACTAGCTACTTCTCTCTCTATATATACTTTGGTCTCCTTGCCCTTAATATATACTGTAGCAACATGACCTCCTGGCACTGTATCTTTTACTTCACAGGCAGAGGCTAGAGTTCTTAGTGCAAGAGGGAGTCTTGCAGGTGATGACAGGTTAGCTGCTCAGTGCCCAGCCTGAGGTTTATGAGTGTTGTCATCCTGGTTGATTATCAGCATTGCTGCCTCTGTCACACTTGCACTTTTAAGCTCTACCCCAGGCACGAGCAGAATATTTCCTTGGTTACTCTCAGCTTAATTGAGGCAGCCTGGGTTTTCTATTTTCTACATTCTGAGGGTCGGCAATGGAAAACAAACCTTTTTTGTTTTTCTTTAAATTAAAAGGAGAACTATGACTGTTCTTTGCAGAAACTGCCAGTTTCTGATCTTGCTAGAGCTATTTCACTCCCAGCGCTTAAAATCCCAGCTCTGTGCAGTATTTATAGATTCCTGAATAAAGAATCAAGGAAGAATCAAATATGTGTGGCTTCCAAGTGATTTCTATTATATCCCCTGTGGCATTTTATTATTAAAACTCTGTTCTGTCGCCAACATGATGTTGGCACTTAGTATGTGATAGTTATGGTTTGTATTCTTCAACAAACTTCTGTTGGCAGAGGTTGATAGCATACATACATTATAGTGTGATGTATAATATCAGAAAGGGAGGCTTGGGAGGGAGGGGACATGAGTGTACCTATGGCTGATTCTTATTGATGTATGACAGAAATTCACAAAATTCTATAAAGCAAACATACTTCAATTAAAAAAATAAAGTGGAAAAAAGAAATGAAGGGTTAAATTTATAAGATAAATAATTTTGTGATTGAAAAAAATTATGAGATGGACTATAGTTTTGTCATTTGTGACTTGAGATTGCATGAATAGGCCCTCATCTGGGGCCTATTCTCAACCTCATCTGGTTGATAATTTTAACTACCCAGTTTCTCTATGGGAAAAATTGTTCTTCAGACAGAGTGTGAATGAAATATTCTATCCATTGTGGGACTCCCCCAGCTCTTGCAGGAGGATGAGAAGAAAGAGTGGCATTTATGGCTGTTTTGCTGAAGGGAGTGTGTTCCTCCAGCTACAGTGTAGAGGCTGCTGGAAGGACTGAGGAGTCAAGGGTATCTAAAGAGGCTCTAAGATCAGATACTTGGTGAGGGGTTTCCGAGGTTGCTGGCTTTTCACGTAAGACCCAGATTTGATGCCTTTTGTGGAGGCCACGGTTATAAACTTGTTTGAGAGATTTACTGTTGGGTCCATGACGAGGATGAACTGGCTGTGCTTCTGTTGAACGAAATTGGGTCTCATCTGCAGAGTGAGCTGCTTCAGCTCATCTATCACCCACCTTTCTGTGGGGTATCTGATCAGAAATTGGGGCCGATCCAAGTTAGGTGGTTGTGTTTGTGGGGTTACTGTCTCTCACTTGGGAGCTGTTGGAACCTTCTTTGATGATATGGTGTATAAGGGCCCAAATTTTGAATTAGATAAAACTGATCTGTGTGTGTATCCTAACATCTTGGCTGTGCCCCTGGGAAAGTTACCTAACCTCCCTAAATCCCGATTTCCTCATCTTTTAAGATGGGGATGTTGTTTGCTTCAAGGTTATTTTAAGGATTAAATGAGATTTTACATATATATTTAGTACTAATTGTAAATATATTAATATATTTAATGTTTTTTGATGTCTTTATTTTTTATTTAAAAAATTTTTATTTTTACTTTATTTTACTTTACAATATTGTATTGGTTTTGCCATACATTGACATGAATCTGCCACGGGTGTACATGAGTTCCCAATCCTGAACCCCCCTCCCACCTCCCACCCCATATCATCCCTCTGGATCATCCCCGTGCACCAGCCCCAAGCATCCTGTATCCTGCATCGAACCTAGACTGGTGATTTGCTTCTTATATGATAGTATACATGTTTCAGTGCCATTCTCCCAAATCATCCCACCCTCTCCCTCTCCCTCAGAGTCCAAAAGTCCGTTCTATACATCTGTGTCTCTTTTGCTGTCTCACATACAGGGTTATCATTACCATCTTTCTAAATTCCATATATATGTGTTAGTATACTGTATTGGTGTTTTTCTTTCTGGCTTACTTCATTCTGTATAATCGGCTCCAGTTTCATCCATCTCATTAGAACTGATTCACATGTATTCTTTTTAATGGCTGAGTAATACTCCATTGTGTATATGTACCACAGCTTTCTTATCCATTCATCTGCTGGTGGACATCTAGGTTGTTTCCATGTCCTGGCTATTATAAACAGTGCTGCGATGAACATTGGGGTACATGTGTCTCTTTCAATTCTGGTTTCCTCGGTGTGTATGCCCAGCAGTGGGATTGCTGGGTCATATGGCAGTTCTATTTGCAATTTTTTAAGGAATCTCCACACTGTTCTCCATAGTGGCTGTACTAGTTTGCATTCCCACCAACAGTGTAAAAGGGTTCCCTTTTCTCCACACCCTCTCCAGCATTTATTGCTTGTAGACTTTTGGATCACAGTCATTCTGACTGGTGTGAAATGGTACCTCATTGTGGTTTTCATTTGCATTTCTCTGATAATGAGTGATGTTGAGCATCTTTTCATGTGTTTGTTAGCCATCTGTATGTCTTCTTTGGAGAAATGTCTATTTAGTTCTTTGGCCCATTTTTTGATTGGGTCGTTTATTTTTCTGGAATTGAGCTGCAGGAGTTGCTTGTATATTTTTGAGATTGGTTGTCAGTTGTTTCATTTGCTATTATCTTCTCCCATTCCGAAGGCTGTCTTTTCACCTTGCGTATATTTTCCTTTGTTGTGCAGAAGCTTTTAATTTTAATTAGATCCCATTTGCTTATTTTTGCTTTTATTTCCAGTATTCTGGGAGGTGGGTCATAGAGGATCCTGCTGTGATGTATGTTGGAGAGTGTTTTTCCTATGTTCTCCTCTAGGAGTTTTATAGTTTCTGGTCTTACATTTAGATCTTTAATCCATTTTGAGTTTATTTTTGTGTGCGGTGTTAGAAAGTGATCTCGTTTCATTCTTTCACAAGTGGTTGACCAGTTTTCCCAGCACCACTTGTTAAAGAGATTGTCTTTACTCCATTGTATATTCTTGCCTCCTTTGTCAAAGATAAGGTGTCCATATGTGTGTGGATTTATCTCTGGGCTTTCTATTTTGTTCCATTGATCTATATTTCTGTCTTTGTGCCAGTACCATACTGTCTTGATGACTGTGGCTTTGTAGTAGAGCCTGAAGTCAGGCAAGTTGATTCCTCTAGTTCCATTCTTCTTTCTCAAGATTGCTTTGGCTATTCGAGGTTTTTTGTATTTCCATACAAATTATGAAATTATTTCTTCTAGCTCTGTGAAAAATACCACTGGTGGCTTGATAGGGATTGCATTGAATCTATAGATTGCTTTGGGTAGTATACTCATTTTCACTATATTGATTCTTCTGATCCATGAACATGGTATATTTCTCCATCTATTAGTGTCCTCTTTGATTTCTTTCATCAGTGTTTTATAGTTTTCTATATATAGGTATTTAGTTTCTTTAGGTAGATATATTCTTAAGTATTTTATTCTTTTTGTTGCAATAGTGAATGGAATTTTTCCTTAATTTCTTTTCCTACTGTCTCATTATTAGTGTATAGGAATGCAAGGGATTTCTGTGTGTTGATTTTATATCCTGCAACTTTACTATATTCATTGATTAGCTCTAGTAATTTTCTGTAAATATGTAAAATATGTATGTTTCTGTGTTAATATATAGATTTTTATATCTATGTTATATATGTGCACGTAGACATGTGTACTGTATTCACATATAGTAGTACCTGGCATGTATGTGCTAAAGAAACAGAGGATGCTATTATCATTGTTGTCGTTCAGTCACTAAGTCGTGTCTGACTCTTTGCGACCCCATGGACCATAGCACACCAGGTGTCCCTGTCCTTCACTGTCTCCTGGAGTTTGCTGAAAGTCATTATCATAATATAATATATTATATGCTGTGAAAAGAGAAGTTTTAGTTGCTGAGTTATTTCCAACTCTTTGCAACCCCACGTTCCCGCCAGGTTCCTCTGTCCATGGAATTCTCCAGGCAAGAATACTGGAATAGGTAGCCATTCCCTTCTCCAGGGGATCTTCCCAACCCAGGGATCGAACCCAGGTCTCCTGCATTGCTGGCAGATTCTTCACAGTCTGAGCCACCGGTGAAGTCCTTACTGTGCTGTAGTTATGCTCAACCATTGTGATGTGCTGGGTACTGTATGGTGACCCTCCTGGGCACCTCCCTTCTGGATGCAACAGTGCTCACTGTGGGGAAGTGGAAAAGGTGTCTGGTTTTGTTTTAATTGCATCCAGATTTGAATTTGCTTTTTTTAGTTCTTATTTTTCTGATTCTTCAGCTCTTGCCTTTCTTAATGTTCCCCATGTTCTCTTAAAATCTTAACTATCAAAATGGACATGACAATTCTCTGGGCAGGGAACATAGGCTGCTCAGGCACTGGCAAAGTGGCCTTATAAAGACGTGTTTCTTCATTGACTTTTTAAGGTTTATGTTTCCATCCACGAAGGCAGTTTGTTTGCAAAACAAGCAATTTATTAGGCAAGTGTTTGTTTTTCCGCTTTTCGTCAGTAATTTGATCCTTGGGTAGCAAGAGAAAAGTGGTGTTTGCAGTTGGACTCGAGAAAATTCTTGCTGGAGGCGGACCATTCTATCACTGCAGGATAGTAGACAGAAGTGGTTTCTTTTATCCTTTTTTGAAATAAAAAATTGAAGGGCCCACTATATGATGTCATTAGTAACCTAATAAGGAACTGTAGTTACTCTACAGTAGCACATAGACCTTGAACGTTATCTCTCATTGGGTCTTTATTCTCGCTTTGGAAGAAAATTTCATGTGTGATATAGTGGTACTAGCTATACTTATGAGGGTCTGGGGTTATGCTGATGTTTTTGGGGATTACTAAAAAAATATATAGATGTTCAGAAAATTTAAGGTCCACAAGGAGTAACGTTGGCAGAATTAACCTGAGGCTTAACAGCAGATTTACCAGAAGAAGGTTTCTGTTATGTTCAGTGATTTTGTGTAATTGAGCTCCAGTCCTTTATTACCTCTGCTACCGAGGGACCCAGAATCAAAGATGTTGCTTGTGTGACTTTTTCAGCAGGCGAGGAAGGCTGGTTCAAATAGTAAAGATCATGCAAACACTACCTTCCATGTTCCCTGGACTTCCTTTAAGGGATGAGAAGCCCGAAGCCTTGAAAACATTTCCATTAGCCTTTATGGCCTCTTTCCCTTGGAAGGTCCACAGTGTGCAGTGCTTTGCCAGCACACACACAGCTGTTTTGGAAAATGTAACCAGACGTTCCTAGAAGGTCAGCGGAAGACCTTGAAAAAAGGCTGTGGAGAAGATTAGCCACAGTTTCCGCCCCTGTGGCAGACACGGTGCCAGGTGGTGCCATCTTGTGGCTTTGTCACACCAGCCTTCCATGGTGGGGATCGCTCCACCTTCTTCACAGGGGACAGAAAGTCTCTGGGAGGTTCAGCCCAGGTTGTGTGTTGGTGGCTGAACCAGCATTGGCTCCGGGGCCATCCGACTCCAGAGTGCATACTTTTAACTACCATGCTTTGTTGCCTCCTAGCTAGGAAAAAAATGTACTGTCTCCAAAACCTGGGTTCTTTCCACTGTACCATGTAGGCCCCATGCCCTGGCATCCTTACTATTCATCCCTTCCAAAAAAATAAAAAGCTTCCAATCCACACCATTTACTACATCTATAGGCATTCCAGGCAGTGCTTATAGCCCTCGCTTCTTTGGGACAAAGAAATACCACCTCAGTGTATTGTAGATTATTTTTCATTATTTATGTAGGGAAAAAGTAATCACAAGAGCATAAATGTGAGTTTGCATGTTGGTTTTTATAAACCAACCTTTACTTTTAGTAAAGGTTTTTAGGAAAATGAGCCTATAGAGTATGAATCCTAGCATGTGGACGGCAGTGGTGGGATAGCTGACGGGCTGGGTTTGGACAGATAGAGGAAGGGCATTTAGGCAGCTGCATGCCCTGGAGAGCAGGTAGTGAGGGCTCCTTGTGGCGCCCTCTGCCTCAAAAATAATGTTATTCTGTTCTGTTCCATTTCTGTTCCTTTGTTCATTCCTTCATTCTCTTTTTCATTCAAGCTTTCAAGCACTCGCCAAGTGTTATTAAATGACTATTTAAACTCTTTGCGGTGCTATGTGTGAACTAAAGGTAAGAGCAATTTTTGCCTGCCTCCTCTTAATGAGAGAAAAAGGAAATTTGGAAGAAAAAGAAATATGTACATGCAGCAGTTTGAAAATATTGCCCTGATAGCATCAGATGCTTTTTGCTCTTAAAAAAAGGATGTTTGATATATTAGAGAAATATGATGATCAAGGCAAGAGTGTTTTAAAAGTCATGAGTTTCTTACCCCACCTGCTTTTTTTTCCTTCTAAACTTGACAGGTGTTTCCAGGCCCTTCCCTACACCTAAAGGGTGGTATATATATAAACCAGGGAGGCAGAATGTTTTGTCATTTCCTGAAAACAAATATTTAAGTACAAAATGTGATGCAATAAGAGATGCTGCTGCTGCTAAGTCACTTCAGTCGTGTCCGACTCTGTGCGACCCCATGGACGGCAGCTCACCAGGTTTCCCTGTCCCTTGGATTCTCCAGGCAAGAACACTGGAGTGGGTTGCCATTTCCTTCTCCAATGCATGAAAGTGAAAAGTGAAAGTGACGTTGCTCAGTCGTGTCTGACTCCCAGCGACCCCATGGACTACAGCTCACCAGGCTCCTCCGTCCATGGGATTTTCCAGGCAAGAGTACTGGAATGGGGTGCCATGCAGTACTTTATAAATTAATATTTTCAGAAAGTCTAAAATCCAGGAAATGCTTCAAGTGGGAAAAATTTTGTTCTTCCTTTTTTTCCCCGTGTGGAAAACAGAAGTTTTGAAGCATCTGAATTACGTGTGTGTGTGTGTGTGTCTTTTTTAAAAGTTCACTTTATGGTGTATCTAAAACAAGAATCCACAGTGCCTCTTGGGACCAAGCAGGTAAAATAAATTTGCAAAGTGGATTTGATATTAAATGAAATATCAGAGCCTGGGCCCTGTGACACGTGGGAGAGCTGTCTGCCCCTTATTACTGGAGCAGAGGTGGGTAGAACTCACTCCATGTTGTCAGGTGGCAGCCCAGGTCAGGAATAGGGAACTGGATCTTCCAATTTTCATAGATATACAGAGTTTTAAGTAACTGATAGAAAACCTGAAAAAACACCAACGCCGTGTAGCTTAAACAAAACCTGCCTGTGGTTTGCATTTGACTCATAGGTCACCACTGTGAACCCTTTTAGTTTTATAGCACTAGAATATATTGTATGTAATAAGAGCTCACACAGTAATTACTTTGGTGTTTTACATTTAAAATAAAAATCTCAAACATTAATTACAAAATTTCCAGTTGAGTTTGAATTGAAATATCTCCATTTGTTATGAGTTTAGCTTTAATGCATAGCATAGTGCTTTGCACATAGTAGGCTTTGGATAAAGATTTGTTAAATGATGTACAATGTGAGAGTTGGTCCATAAAGAAGGCTGAGTGCTGAAGAATTGGTGCTTTTGAATTGTGGTGCTGGAGAAGATTCTTGAGAGTCCCTTGGACTGCAAGGAAATTAACCAGTCATTCCCAAAGGAAATCAACCCTGAATATTCACTGGAAGGACTGATACTGAAGCTGAAGCTCCAATACTTTAGCCACCTGATGTGAAGAGTCAACTCATTGGAAAAGGCTCCGATACTGGGAAAGATTGAAGGCAAAAGGGGAAGGGGGTAGCAGAGGATGAGATGGTTGGATGGCATCACCGACTCAACGGACATGAGTTTGAGCAAACTCTGGTAGACAGTGAAGGACAGGGAATCCTGGCATACTGCAGTTCATGGGGTCACAAAGAGTCAGACATGACTTAGCTACTGAGCAGCAACAACAAACTGAACTGAACACTACAGAGTTTAATAAGCTATCACCTTCCAGTTTCTAAGAATTGGCAAGAAATTTGAGAACAGAAGAAGCTGTCAACAGAATAAAACAAAGAAAAATCAATTTGTTTTCCCTTGTAGTGTCCTCCACTGTGTCAAGCAAATAGAGCATCAGTTTTCAAAAATGAGGGTGCTGTTGTAAAGGTTATGCTGCGAAAAAGAGGAAGCAGAACCATTGAATACCACTTTAGCAGCATGAATCTTTGGCTTGGTCTTATTTTCTGAGCCATCACTTCTCTGGTTTGCCTCCTTCTGATGTTTTATTTTTGTCATCCTCTTGCACTTCTCAATGCCAAAGGTCATCAGAATTTTCCCACTTCTGTCCGTGTGTTCTTGGTAGCAAATAAGAACTTAAGCAGAAAGAAGAAGGATACACTGAAAGGATATCCCACAGCTGCCAAAGGAGGCTGGGTTACCAGAAGCACAGCAAAACCCATAACCTAGAACAGTGACACCATGTGTTATCAACACCCAGTGAGGACATATGTGCTGGCTCCAGCCAGGCCCTGGATGCCCAGGCACTGTGGTGCCACTCTGCTCCATTCTCCTCTGTCCCTGTCTCCTGGGGTCTCACTCCAGATCCAGGGTCCCGGCTGGAAGCATCTGACTGTCTAGGCCCCAGTGATGCATGTACACACCAGGTGCCAGGGATGGAGGGGAGCATGGCCTTTCTTCTCAGAGTCTCTGATGGGGTGGGCTCCCCTCCCACCAGTGCTCAGTTACCGAGGAGGGCACCCCAACAGAGGAGATGCAGATGTTGGATGCCCGCATGTGTTAATTTTTAAATCACCCCCAGAGGGAGAGGCTGGAGATGTGGAACCTCCCTAGAGATAAATGAGTCAGATGTCCTGTCCTTTCTAGGACCTGGAACGTTGTGACCAAATGGAGGGTTCAGAGAGGTCAAGCGACTTGCCCAGGATTTTTAGGCTAGAGTTGGGTTAGATTTTAACCCATTTGTACTGGACTCCCAAACCCAGGCCTTTAACTACTTACTAATTCACTTCTTATCCAGATGTATCTTTCCTGCAACACCCATGGCAGCATCTAAGAATCCTTCCTCAGTCTCCAGGCTGAAAGATGCTGGTACTTTCTGTTCTAAGATGGTGTGGTAGAAGTCAGCGCTGCTGCCCTGACATAGATTACAATGTAATCTGCTTTGCAGCAGTAGGAAGTTCCCCAGTGTTGGTATAGATGCTTTCGGACACATGGTTGTATATACAAATGCCTGTGTGGAAGGGATCCCAGTCCAAAGATATCCTACCGAATGGAGAAGGACCATTTCTGCCCTTCAGCATGTACTTTAGGGGGAAGAAAAGGATATGGAACAATATATAAACACCTTGCTTAGTTCATAAAAATATGGCAAAGGGAAAACTTTGGAGGGTAAAAAATGTTGGAAGTCCATCTTGTAAAAGAAGAAAATCATTTATGCTCACCCTTCCCCCAGTGCTCCATGGGGGTGAAGAGAGTGGGTGCCAGGAAATAGGCGAGCCAGCCATGGACAGGCCAGGGCACAGGCCAGTGGGAGCACTCAGGGTGTGTCCTCCCTGAAGTAGCCTTTTCCAATCTGCTTATCTGCCCTTGTTTCATTCTCTTCTCTATGACGTTTTTTTTTCCCCCAGTGGATAAAACACTGGTTTATTGTAATCCATTAATGGTGGGTAATTCGGTAATTCCCATCTTCATATGTTCTCTTCTGCTCATAAAGTGCCGCACTGGCCAGCCCTACATTTGAGCTGTGGAGTTTGGAGAGCCGTGTAGACAATGGACGCTGCTCCCGGGTGTGTGGCCACCAGTGGGAACATCGCTCATAGTTCTGGTTGCCCCATGCACTTGGTCAGATCAGCCAGGTGTCCGTCGGGGATGTGTGATCCCAAGAGCTGGAGCCTGGTCTTCTTGTATAGTTTTATATCTCAGGTGCCTTTTTAAAAAGCTGGACACTTTCATCAAAGTACATAAAACAAAGATGTTCACATGTGAACATGTTATCATCGCCCAGACCAAGAAAGCAACATTTTAGAAGCTCTCCTGTGCTCTTCCCAGTCGCGACCCTGTCCCTTCCCACAGGGTGGCCTCCTTGTCCTAGTCACTTCCTTGCAGCCTGGGTTTGCCGTTGCACACTGCGCCAGGTCCTCTCTCCCACTCCATGTCTCTAACTGTGTCTCGCTGGGGGCCTCAGGAAAGCCAGGGCTCTGATGTGCGGACTCCAGGTGGCTGTGGGCTTGGGTGCCAGAGTGTTGCGTTCCTTTTGTGCTTTAATGTCACATAGGACACAGGTTATTGTGCTTGGCTGGAGGCCTGATGTGGCCCAAGGCCCTGAGTGAGGCTTGCTTTTTTTTTCAGTCTGAGCTTCTCCAGCCCCTGTGACACTTCCCCTGGGGAGGTGCCGGGTCTGGGAGCCATCATCTGTGTGCTTCTGGCATGGAGAGGTAGATTGTCAGTACCTTTGTTCCAAGGGATGCACAGGTGTAATCAGAAACCCTGCACCTGTGGGTTCCTGTAACTTAAACCCCAGTCACTAAGGGACTGATTGCATAGTAGACGAGTTCCATAAAAAGAGTTTCTTATATAAGAGGATTTAACATGGTTTTTGGTATCGTGGTATTTTAGCAAGGTTCATTTTAACCGTGGTGTAATACATTCCTTTAGTTGAATTACCAGCCTCTTGGCATTAGTTTTTTCCCAGTAGTCACAAGACTGCTTGGCCCATGTATACAGGATGCCCTTCCTGAGGGCATGGTCTGTGAGTGTGGAAACTCGAGGCTCCCATCAGGCCAGAGAATGTTGGGTTCAGAAGCAGTGACCAGCAGCTAGTCATCAGGCCCAGGTGGCCCACTGCACCCCTCCACACATTTGTAAGTGCCCCAGAGTGCTCAGTAGGAAGCTGGCATCCGCATATATAGTTCCCGAGTGACGCTACTGCTCTGACGTTTTCAAGGCAATTGTTCAGTGCTAGGAATGATTTGCCGAGGCTGCCAGGAATTCTGTTGCTGTTTTTTTTTTTTTTTTTTTGACAGCGTGGGCTAGAGCTTACCCAGTGAGGGCCACAGATGAGTGCTCAGATCAGGGGAGGGAAGTGTGTTTTGAAGGTGGATTTGGGAATCACGGGCAGATGCACAGGGAAAGGGGAAATCAGAGAACCCCTTCTGTTCATCAGCAGTATGGACACAAAGTTAAGGCTATGATTTAAAAGAGATGTGACTTTGAGCAGTAGTTACCAGAGGGGAAGGGGTTTGGCGGGGGTGGGGCGGGTAGGTCAAATGGATAAAGGGGATCAACTGTAAGGTGACGGATGGAAACTAAACTTCTGGCCGTGAGCACCCTGTAGTTTGTACAGAAGTTGAAATATAGTATATACATGAAACTTACATAATGTAATAAACCAGTGTCACCTCAATTTAAAAAATTAAAGAGATGTAACTTTGTTCTTGCATTCTCTATAGCGTTGTTTATCAGTATGGTTTTCTACCTGTGTACATGGCAGAGGAGGACAGGGGCGTATTTGTGTGTGTGAGGCATGCATGCAGGGAGTGTTAGGGGAAATGTGAATTCTTGAGCCCCAGAGCAGGCCCACCAAACCATAGTCTACTGGTATAGAGGGTGGGAGTCTGCATTTTAATCAAACACCGGGATTTTTGTGCACAGCAAAGTTCCTAGAATCTCTGATCTAGAAAGTGGTCATTTCATTCATTTATTTGGGTGAGGTGAGTTGGACTGAGGAGAGACTGGGACTTGAGAAAAGAAAGAAAAGAAAGGGTGGGCCTCAGACTGTCGATCTGAAAAGAGAAATGCATGTGAACTTGGGTGGGCTTTTCTGATCCCGGACGAGGATATGGTCTCTGATGGCTTGGAAGTGTTGCTTTAGTCTCTCCTTTCTTGTTTTGCCTGGTCGTGGAGGATGGGCAGACTGCTGGAGTCTTCAGTAGCGGGGTAGGGGAGGCCCATCTGAAATACTGTTGAGCGGAGACCAGCTTGTGAGCCTGGAAACTGTCTGTGGTTATATTTCCAGTTTCACTTATTCCAGAAGCAAATGTTTCTCTCTCTTGCATCCTTCTGCTTTTCAAGTTAGTTAATAACTCAGTTCTTCTGACATCAATGGAGAGCTGAATCTTCAAGAAGCATTTGAAGCTTCTTGAAGCTTCTTCAATCCATATGGATTTCTAGTTTGTTTTAGGTTGACCTTTAATTAAAGTCAGGGTTTGAAGTCAGGGTCTTGGAAGCTGCTTTAAATCTCACAGTGTTTGAAGATAAAAGATTAGTTGCTTGTGACCAGCGTTGACCAACTACAAAAAACTGGCATGAACTTAGTGACCAACTAAGCACTGGGCTGTCAGAATCATAGAGGGTCTGAGCTTTAAGGACCCCAGGAATCCTCTAATCTAGCAGCAAGATCTGGCTCCGGATGGCTTGTGCTCTGTCCTGGCTCTGCCAGCTGATGCAAACTTTGTAAGCTCATGCTTCTGTTTCCTCGGCTGTTAAATGGGGGTGATGATACCTGCTCATTGTGTTGTTGTGATGGGCTTCCAGTGAGCCGAGGTGTGCAGAATGCTTGACCAGTGTCCCGTGCACAGTAAACATTCACAGACTGTATCACAGATGGAAAAACAGACCCAGAGAAATGTTGATATGCCTGAGGTCAAATCCTTACTTCATATTTCAGAAACTAGGCCTTTTTTGCTCCAAGTCTTCTTTTGTTCCTATTGACTGTTCTAGTTTACTGGTTCTTAAACTATGATTTAAAAGTTTTTATCTGCCCAGTGTAAGCACTAAATTGGGTGACACGCTGCTTAGCTCAGAGACTGTTCTTGAATAACAAGGCATGATTACAACACAAAGAGACACAGCAGGTCTCTTCCATCCCAGTGATTGTGGTCCCTTACTAAGTAATGCAGTCTTTGAAAATTGCTGTTAGGAAAACTGTGTAGCTGGATACAGAAACTATATGTGGGTTCTGATCATAACTGGATAGAAACATGATAAGAAAAATGGGAGGAAATTCATGAATATGACATGCAAAGGAAATAGGAATACTGGGCCAAAGAGTATGATGCCTTTTTTTTTTAAAGTATTTTTATTTTTTTAGCATTAAAAAATTTGACATGTAGCTAATTCACAACATTGTGCTAGTTTTAGGTGTACTGCAAAAATGATTCAGCTATAGATATATTCTTTTTCAGATTCTTTTCCACTATAGGTTATTCAGTTCAGTTCAGTTCAGTCGCTCAGTTGTGTTTGACTCTTTGTGACCCCATGAATCGCAGCACGCCAGGCCTCCCTGTCCATCACCAACTCCTGGAATTCACTCAGACTCACGTTCGTTGAGTCCGTGATGCCATCCAGCCATCTCATCCTCGGTCGTCCCCTTCTCCTCCTGCCCCCAATCCCTCCCAGCATCAGAGTCTTTTCCAAGGAGTCGACTCTTCTCATGAGGTGGCCAAAGTACTGGAGTTTCAGCTTTAGCATCATTCCTTCCAAAGAAATCCCAGGGCTGATCTCCTTCAGAATGGACTGGTTGGATCTCCTTGCAGTCCAAGGGACTCTCAAGAGTCTTCTCCAACACCACAGTTCAAAAGCATCCATTCTTCAGTGCTCAGCTTTCTTCACAGTCCAACTCTCACATCCATACAATTACTAGATATTAAACACAGTTCTCTGTGCTACACAGCAAATTCTTGCTGCTTATCTATTTTATTTTATTTATTTCTGTTAAATTTTTATTTTTACTTTATTTTACTTTACAATACTGTATTGGTTTTGCCATACATATATAGCAGTGTGCACACGTCAATCCCAAACTTAATCTTCCTGCTTCTCTGCCCCTCGGCACCACCCGCCCTGCCCCAGCCCGCCACTGTTATCCCCTTTGGTCAATGCAAGCTTGGTCTCCCAAGTCTGTGAGTCTCTTTCTGTTTTGTAAATAAGTTCATTTGTATCATTTTTTTAGACTCCACATAAAAGTGTAGAGATCATATGATATTTGTCCTCTGTCTGACTTACTTCAGTTAGATTAATAATCTCTAGGTCTATCCATGTTGCTGCAAATGGCATTGTTTCATTCTTTCTTAAGACTGAAAAGTATTCCATTGTATACATATATACCATATCTTCTTTACCCATTTATCTTTCAGTGAATGTCTTGGCTATTGAAATAGTACTGCATGAATATTGGGGTGCACGTGTCTTTTCAAATTAGAGTTTTTTTCCAGATATATGGACAGGATTGGAATTGCAGGATCATGAGGTAGCTTTGTTTTTAGTTTCTTAAAGAACATCTATACTGTTCTCCATGGTGGCTGCACCAGTTTACATTCCTACCAAGGAACCTGTAAACCTGTGTAGGAAGGTTCCCTTTTTCCCACATACTCTCCAGCATTTACTGTTTATAGATTTTTAAATGATGGCTGTTCTGACTGGTGTAAAATGTTACTTCATTGTAGTTTTGAGCTGCATTCCTATAATAATTAATGATCTTGAGCATCTTTTCATGTGCTTGTTGCTAAACTGGAGTATGAGCCTTTTATGGTTGTTGCCAGATCTTTTGCTGAAAGATTTAGGCCACCAGAAATTTGTGGAGAGGGCCTCTCGCACTCCATTGATTTGGCTTATACTTGTCATTGTTAATATTCTTTCCTTGTTTTCTCAGTGCCTGGCATTAAGACTTGGTCGTTGTA
Organism: Capricornis sumatraensis; assembly: GCF_032405125.1. Lineage (NCBI taxonomy): Eukaryota > Metazoa > Chordata > Mammalia > Artiodactyla > Bovidae > Capricornis > Capricornis sumatraensis. The sequence continues at coordinate 9,849,807 of NC_091091.1, read as the reverse complement.
TTGCTAGAATCAACAAGGAAAAATATAAAACAGTGCACACACACTTCCATACAAATGTATATGTATGAATGTATGTGTCTACAGTAAATTGAAGGAAAAATTGTGAAAGTTCCCACTAAGAATCACTTTCTTGCTGGGCTATTTATAGCTGCCTATTTCCTTTCTTCCGTCTTAACAAGCTTTCCTGTGTTTAAACAGAGATGTTAGATGCTTCCTCCAGCTTACATAGCCGACTTGAAGTTCCTTATGGTAGATTCAGTTAGATTAATAACTGAGAAGGATTTTGTTTTTAGGAGTTTCTAAGTGATGGGACATACATTGAATCTAATCTTGTCCCTTCTGTAACTCCTAAGTGCCCCTTCCACGCTGTGGGTGTCTCCCCAGAGCTCGCTGTACGAGAAGCTCCGTTCTCCTCTGCTGGTGAAAATATTTCCTGTGTCCTTCGGGCAGGATCAGCCTGCTGAAACTGCTGATAATAGACAGATAGACAATGGCACCCCACTCCAGTACTCTTCCCAGAAAATCCCATGGACGGAGGAGCCTGGTAGGCTGCAGTCCATGGGGTCGTGAAGAGTCGGACATGACTGAGCGACTTCACTTTCACTTTTCACTTTCATGCATTGGAGAAGGAAATGGCAACCCACTCCAGTGTTCTTGCCTGGAGAATCCCAGGGATGGGGGAGCCTGGTGGGCTGCCGTCTATGGGGTCGCACAGAGTCAGACACGACTGAAGCGACTTAGCAGCAGCAGCAGCAGCAGCAGCAGCAGACATTTACAACCACGAGCAAGTTACTTAATTTCTCTGGGACTCGGCTTCCTTAGCAGTTAAATGGGTTTACATCTAGAATATATCTGATAGACAGATCTCCCATATTCAGACATTAGGCCAAGATAACTACATTTAATCCTTTCTCTTTTCCACTTTCACTCCCAAACAAACAGCCTGTGTGTTTATCATGTGTGACTGCCTTTGTGGACAGCAGAACAGATGTGGCAGCAGACACAGAATATGAGTGATTGCAGATGGCCTGGAAGGAGAGATACAGGCACACCTCTGGCAGCTGGATGGGAGAGGGCTTCATGGGTATGCAGTCAGTGGACGGGACACTGTTGTTGCTTAAAAAAGCGACAGCAAGTAGCGGTAAAAGACTGTGGCGAATAAAGCAACGATTAGGAGTCTCCTTTGTCCAAGCCTTGTAGTTCCAGTGACAGGTCTTTGATCTGTGGCGTGTACTCTGTGGCATGTTCTCCAGTCTCCCTTAGCTTTTGTGATCTGCTTTAGGTCAGATTTCTCTTTTTCAGGTGTTGTCTCAGTGGATCGTTGTGGGGCTGCCCTCAGTAGCATCCAGACCAATGCATACTTAGACTAAAGCAGTGACTGTTAGGTCCAAGGCCTTGACATGTCGTATCCTGGAACACTGACAGCATCCAGGTCTCCAGTGAATCAAAAGATGCCAGCTGCCATTTTTCGTCCTGGTGTTTTGGCTCATTCCAAGTTGCTTATCTGGGATATTTCAGGCATGAAATTTAAGCAGCCAGGAGTGACTTGTTTATTTTTTATGGCAAGAATGGGGAAGCTTCCATTCTGGGGAATTAGATTCAGCACATGAGGATAAAAGCTTGTGTGGTAACTTTTAAGTAAAATGTTCTTATAATTTAAAAAATAGACAGGTAAGCAGTGATAATGATGGTGCTGATGATGGTGTTAATGAGAGTTCATTGAACCATTAGCATGTAAAACTTGCCAATTGTACTCTGAAATCATATGGTCCAGTTGAAGTAGCATGGAGGCAGGAAAGTGTAGTGGTTAATAGAATGGACCTGGAGCCAGAATCCGTGTTTGTGTCTGACTTTTCCCTGGTGGTTCAGATGGTAAAGGATCTGCCTGCGATGCAGAGACATAGGAGATGTAGGTTCAATCCCTGGGTCGGGAAGATTCCCTGGAGAAGGGAATGGCAACCCACTCCAGTACTCTTGCCTGGAGAATCCTATGGACAGAGGAGCCTGGCAGGCTATAGTCCATGGGGTTGCAAAGCATTGGACACGAATGAGTGACTTTCACACACTCGTTACTGCTTAGTAGCTGTGTGAAAACTAGCTTCGTTTCTCTGTGCCTGAGTTTCTTCTTATAAGATAGGGGTAGGTTTAATAATAGCACTTATCTCTTTGAGAGACTGTGAGGATTATATAAATAAATATATGTTAAGTGGCAGGAATAGTTTCTGTCATTGAGTATGTCTATGTTAGTTCCCTTTGTAACCTTTAATCTTGCAAACTCCCATACCCTCCCTCTGGCTTTTCCTGTTGGCCATCTGCCTACAGTTGGGAAGCATGTCCCCATGGGTTTCTCTTGTCTATGGAGGCAATGAGTTCCCATGTTTGTACAGCGAATAGCCTTGAAATGTATAGTGTCTCTGGAGCAATGGACAGGCACACTCATTGCTTTTTATAAAAGATTTGGGTTCCCTAGGTTCATATAAAAGCATTGCCTTCTCAAACAATAAAATTACTTTTCTGGTTGTCTTGGTTTGGTTTTGCTATTGAAATATTGTTATTATTATTTTTTTAGTTTAGATTTTTAAATTAGAGTCTGATTTCTACAACAGTTGCATCTTTTCTTTGCATTTCTTCTGGTAAGCACATTTTCCTTGTAAACATTTCCTCATTTTTATTAAAAATTTTACAATGTTTAAAGCATATCTAGCAACAAGCTAGTTAATTTACTTTACCTCTCTTAAAGTACTTCCAGTGTGTTCTTATTGCTCTTTACTCATTATTATGGATGTCTAAAAATTATTGAATAAATAAGAAATACTGTTTAGTACATTTACAAAAAAAGTACCCTGTTTTTAATATTCAGATTCTAAAACATGTTTCTGAACATGATCCGATAATGTCTAAATGATGTTAACATTTGGGTCTTCCAGCAAGATTAACGGCACTATGTAGAACCAGGATTTGTCGATGGCATACTCTGTGTAGCTTATTAACATTGACTCTGTGAGACCGGCTCAGCATTGGCAGCAGACGGGACTGAGAACACACACTGAGAACAGGGTAACAGCTGTAAGCAAGACCAGGTGATTGGATCGCGGCAGCTTCACTTCTACATGCTCCTGGCCCAGTTCTGGAAAATGTTGGCCTTAACCTTCACCTCTGCACGTCAGCATTTCTGCTCCTCCTTTGGATTTGATGTCCTTGGATTCTAGGTTGATGGCTGAACAAGCGGGAGATTTATGATTCTTTCCTCCTATTTCTCAACTTATTTTTCTCAAGATTTGGAAGAACTGTACATTTTCCAAGAAATCCTAGATAGGAATTGCTGCAAGAAAGCATCGTTCCCATTTCACTCCAAAGGCACTCCTGGTGGTCACTGTTAGCCCACACCCGCTGAGCGTCAGCCCTCTCTGATCACACCTCTTAGGAGTCTCGCCCTGCCGGCTGTGGTCCAGTCACCCTGGCCTCTGCTGGCCTCGGATGCACAGGCCTGTGCTCCTGTCCATCTGGAATACTCTTTCCCTGACCCGTTGGTCCTCTCCCCTTCCGTCGGGACAGGCTCACATTTGCTGACCACGTAAATAAAGTAACCCAGCCCCCACCCCCCTTCCTGTCACCTCCCCGCCTTCTTTTTCTCCACGGTACTGATCACTTGTCTGATACCACTCTGGGTGGTCCTGAGGGCCAAAGATTGCTGGTGTGCCTGCTCCATCCTTGTGTCTGTCACATAGGAGGGCCTCTATAAATATCTGTCGAGTGAGAGAAAGGGAATCTTGGCAGTCTTGTAGGGAACAAATGGGATTGGTGACAGAGACGAGTAAGGAAGCTCTTATTGTGGTCACCCTGAAATTTGGTGATAGCCTAAAGCAAGGGGCTGGAGAGGAGAAGAGAGTCAGGAGACAGGGTGGCTAGGGTGGTGGATTCCACTTGGCAATGGAAAAGAGGGAAAAGGGAGCCATGTGGAATATTCCCTGTTGCTAGCTTGGCAATAAAGTATACCAGAAAAAAACCCCTAAGCATTTCTTTTATAAAGCAAATTGTATTAATAGGATAAGGAATAAATTATTTCTGCAATTTGTGTTTATCTGAAATACAGTTTCTCAAAGACTGTAAGTAACCCTTGCTGAAATGCTGATTTTAATTTGAGGTCAAGTTTCCTAAAATGTTTTGAAAGCTAGCCATGCCAGGAGGTTTTGGCCTCTAGGGAATTTATAACTTTAGACAGAGAGGTTTTTCTATATCCGGGAGCTAAACTGGATTTTCTGAAGGTCTGAATACTTAATTAGCTTTTTGGTATCTTGAGTTAGTAACAGAATTAATGTTTCAAATTCGAAGTTTAGAGTTCTTTCTTTTAAGAACTATTTCCTTCTATAAGAATGGCCTCTGAGGCAAAGGCCTCAACCACATCCTTTATTCCACTAGTTCCCCTCTGGATTTACCCCCAAGTTCCAGGAATTGGCATCTTATGGATGGCTGGAGTAAACAGCTTGCTTGGAGGCCAGGCCTTGCCCTCTTTCTTTAAGGCCTGGATCAGGAAGATGGTGAATTTCATGAAAATGTCAGCTGATTCCACTTCATGTGTGTTTTGGAAATAGATAGAACATGACTGCTAAGGGAATTCTAAGTAACTTGGGTGAATTTAGAGTGATTCCAGACATTTGCTATTAATAATTAAAAAAAAAAAAAAGCAAAGTTGATGGCTGTGAGGTTCTTCACTGATTACAGTTCATTACCTTGTTCTTGGATACTTTAGCTCTCCTTTTGCTCTTCATGTCCCCTATTGGAAGCTCTGCTCTTCCGGAAAGCTGAGACGATGATGTGATGCTGGTGACGCTGCCGACGTCGCCCCGTGTTTGGGGGCTCTGCTTCTTTCCTGTGTGGTTGAAGGACCTGGGGGCCTCGGGAGACCGCGTCACAGAAGGGACGGGGTCAGCCTAGAGACTCTGCAGTCATCTTCTAGCATGGAGATCCTATATTCTAACTACAGTTTCGGAAAGAAGAATGCAGTAGGTCTGCGTGTACTGATGTGGAAGGACCGTCCGTGACATACTGTTAAGTGAAACGGCTTGTAGAGCATTTTGTGTGTCTAGAGTAAGAAGCATGCATAGTGATCTAATCTATTAGCCGCTGGGGGAGTCAGGGCAGGGATTTGCACTTCATTTATATTTCTTGGAACTACATTTTATTCACTCATATGACTTTTACAGTCTTAGAGGAAAGCAAGCAGATAGTGGTGCTGTGACTGCCTAATGGCCTGTGCTGGTGACAGCCTGGAGCCCTCTCTGGGGACCCCCGCGCCCCCACTCCCATGGCCTCAGTGGCCTTGGGCTGAGCAGTGGCTGCCCGCTTGGAGCTTCCTTCTGGTTCCTCATACCTGCCAGCTGCAGCCACTTGCTCTCCATGCCTGAGTCCACTGGCGTTTGGGTTTGCAACCTCTGTTTTAAAATTTTAAAATAAAGGAAGTGCTTCTTAAAAATCCCTAACTTTTAACCTTTTCTGTAGTTGAAGCTAACTTTCTTGAACTAGCAGACCTCACTGTTTCGGTGGTCCCCGATCGACAGACCAGGACAGCTTGGCTGTGTGTCTACTGATGTGTATACTGTATGCTGTGCGTCTGTGTGTCACCACCAAGCGGGTGCTGCTATCTCTCTGTCTTGAATGCGGTCAGAGATGTGACTTATTTTCAGTTTTTTCCCACAGCCCCAGTTCTGCCATAACTCGTTAGTGTGACTGGTGCCTCTGTAGCTCCTCAGCTGTGAGGGGATGGACTGTGAGGGTGTAGAAATCAATGTAGATATTCTGAACTCCCACCGACTGTGCTCTGAGACCCCTACTCTCTGTGCTTCTCGCTAAGTCCCTCTTTCTCTCTGCAGATCCCAGGAGTGACTCAAGATCCTTTAAGTTCTTCCAAGCCTAGTCCCTAGAGCTGACCCCAGCTCGGCTGTCTCCTTTATCACTCGTGGGGCAGACCATGGTGGACTGGCATTTAGGGGTGGGGTGCGGTGTGAAATTTGTTGGTTGTGTTGATGACACTTTTTTTGCGTCCTTGTCCCATGTGACCAGGCAGTTCTCTGTTCATCTGTGGTCCATTTCTTGCACTCTTATCAGTGGGTGCCCTCTCTACCTGCGACAGCCCCCAGAAGTTGAGGAGGCCCTTTTCCACCTTTGTTGGGTGTTCTTAGTTCCTGTGTCTTAAGGAGATCTCGATCAGTTTTCTTATGATATCTGTTGGTTTCTCATGCAAATTCAAGTCATCATGGCCCATCCTGCTTCACCAGAATTCTAGGAAATTTATAGATTAAGTTGCTTGAGCGATAATTTTTTTAAGAATTCTTGATTGTGACACTCAAAAGGAGAGTGAAGGTGGTATGATCTTTTTTTTTCTATATCTTTTTTCAGAAAATTCCTAGTTTCTTCCTACAGCCCTACTTTGACTCTTTTACTCTAAAGAATACAAAAGTCCAGAACTAGTTTTAAAATACTAATTTTGCTAAGGATTCCTGCATTTTCATAGAAGTCTCTTAAAGGCTTTAGGAGTTGAAGTTCTGTGTCTCAAGCACCTGTGATCAATGGTGAGCCAATATTTATGATCAGGTACATTGTATGGAAACTCCTAATTCACTCACGTAGGCTGGTCTCACTGTAGAACGTGACAGCAAGTGGTGCCTAGGTTGTGTGCAGAGAATAGTGGTAGATGGGGCGAGACCAAGAGGTGGAAGACATGCTGGGAGGACTTTTCTACATTACGCCACGACCCTTATCTCTTTCCTGTGTTCAAGGGCCTTGTGACATCCCTGTATTGGGGCCTATCAGAATCGTTCCATCTGTTGCTCTTAATGTAAGCATAACCACACATTAAGATAAAGACTAGCAAATTGAGCATCAGCAGCTTAATAATTAAGAAAATACGTCTTTGCTGGCTCTTTGAACTAACTAGTATAGATAGCCCCTACAAGAGAAATAGCTGTAGGCTTTTTAATGAACGACATGATTTTAATGCATGACACTAAGTGCCTGTCTTAGAGCTATTAGCTGTCATAATTTATCAAGTCTCATGTTAAAAGCCATGATTCAGAGAGGCAAGCATGAACTTTTCCACTTGCCTTACCTTGCTGAGGTCATTTTAAATGTCCTAAGTTAGAAATTGGGTAAAGATATTTAGTTTGCCAAACTGAAAATAAAAGAATATGACATTTAGCTTGGAGTTGAAAGTAGATTTTTTTTGCTTCTAAGTCACAGTACTACTGTAATGTAATAATAGTAATTTTCATTTGTTGAGTGAGTATTATATGCCAGAAAACTAAGTGCTTTTTAGACATAATCTTATCTAATCCACAGAGCAACTCTATGAAGATAGTCCCATTTTACAGATGAGACAGCTGAGTTACAAAGAGGATAAATGCCTTGACTGAGGTCATATAATTAACTGGTAAATGTTAGAGCTGGCATTTGAACTGAGGTGGTTTAACCCAGGTCCAGATTCCTGACCACTGGCTCAACCTGTTTCCCTTAAATGGATGATGAAACCTCACTTTGTCATTGTTTGGTTGCTAAGTCATGTCTGACTCTTTTGCAACCCCATGGACTGTAGCCTGCCAGGTTCCTCTGTCCATGGAACTTTCCAGGCAAGAATACTGCAGAGGGTTGTCATTTCTTTCTCCAGGTGATCTTCCAGACCCAGAGGTCGAACCCATGTCTCCTGCATTGACAGGTGGATTCTTTACCACTGAGCCACCAGGAAAGCCTGGAAACCTCACTAGCTAAGGCTAACTGTGACCTATTGTGGACAGGGCTAATTTGACTTCACTTAGGAATGTTTAACCTCAGCAAAGAGCACAGCATCGTGATAGGTGCTGTGGCTGTATTACTTTTCTAAGGCTGCTGTAATGAATTACCACAAACTTGGCGACTTAAACAACACACATTTATTTTCTTTCAGTTCTGGAGGCTAAAAATCCAAAATGCATTTCACTGGGCTGACCTCAAGGTGCTGGCAGGGCTGTATTCCCCCCTGGAGGCCCCAGGAGATAGGCAGTCCCTTGGCTCTTCTGGTGGCTGATGACACTCCCTGGCTTGTGGCCTCTGTCCTCTGGTCTCTGCCTCCTGGTCATGTTTCCTTTCCTTCCGTCCACTGTCCGATCACCCTCTGCCTCTTTTTTATAAGGATACCTTTGTTTGCGTTTAGGGCCCATCCAGATAATTTTCCCATCTCAAGAACCTTAATCACACATGCAAAGTCTTTTTTTTCCATTAAGGTAACATCGAAAGATTCTTGGGATTGAAACATAGATGTCTTTGGGTGGGGGAGCCTGCATTATTCAGCCACTGTGACAAATGGAAAGAATTAGAACTTTCAGTCCACCTTGTGGGAGTATGCTTAATTTCAACAATTCCCTAACTGTTCTGCAGGACACAGATGCTAAAAATGTGAAAAAAATTTCATGGTCTAACAGATTTGAGAGTTACTGTGTAATATATCCCTCTTTAAGGAGATTCACAATGTACAAGGAAGGCTTTGACAATTCCTAGGACAGAGAAAGTTGCTTAACTTAGTTGGACCCAGAATTCCTTGGACATAATTGATTAAGAAGCACTTCCTTTTAAGGGTACACCTATTAACATGCCATGATGTGCTTCTAACACACTCTAGGAAGCATAGTACTAATAAGTAGGTGCTAGTTTTTATTCCCTGCTCGTCTTTGGAAGGCATGGGGGAATGTCTTTACTGACTTTGTGTTACTTAATAACTTAAACATACTTGGAATTGATTTGAAAGAACTACTCTGAACAAATACACAACACTGAATGATACCCTGATGATTTTTAATATTTTCACTGATATTTTGCCAGATGAGTTACAAGGGTCCAGATGGAGTTACGATAAGGGAGGAATTTTTCTTGTGTGGAATGATCTGAAGACCCTTCCCAGCAAAGGGACCCTAATTCATCTAGCTGGAGGAGAAGCAGGGGTCCCTCCATGTAGGAGCAAAGAGCTTAGCCAAAGGAAGAAGGGCTCATCTGGAGAGAAGGGTCAGGGGGTCTGTGGATTATGCCTTGAATGTTAGTTTAGGGGTTTAGACTTGCTTCACTAGGCCAGGGTTTGACACACTAGATGTATGTATGCCCTGTGGGCCAAATCCAGTCCCGTGCTTGTCTTTGTTGGAACACAGCCACGACCGTTTGTTTACCTATCTTCCGTGGCTGCTTCAGTGCTGCAGGGTAGGGTAGGCCTGCCCACCTTAAAATTCTTACTGCCTGGGCCTATACGGAAAAGGTATGCTGCTCCTGATACGGGTAAGGGGGGTGGCTATTGAAGGGCTCCGATCAGGAAGGCGTTATCCTCAGATTTGAGTGTTTGAAATCTTATCCTGACAACACTGTGGGGGATGGATTGGGGACTAAAGACTAGAGAGGGTGACGAGCAAGGGAATGCGAGAGGAGAGAACAGAAAGAGACATTTTGCACAACAGCAGGGGAGATGGAGGAGCCAAAGATAATCTTTCAAAGCAGACTTTTAATTTTAGATTAGTTTCAGATTTAGAGAAAAGTTGCAAAGACAATACAGAGAGTTCCTGTATGTTCCCCCTGCTCAGTTTCCCCTGCTGCTAGCATCTTATATTCGTATGGTACATCTGTCATTAGCTAATGATTCAGCATTAATACTAACGCCACATTCTATTCGAATTTCCTTAATTTTTTACATGATGTATCCCTGTTCTGTCTCAATATCCCATTCAGGGTGTCATGTTACATCTAGTTGTCCTATCTCCTTAGATTCCCAGAGTGTTAGATTATGGTGGCTTTCAGATATTACTCATTTTTTATGACCTTGATAGCTTCAAAGAGTGCTATTTTTTTCCAGAATGTCCCTCATTTGGGATTTGTCTGATGCTTTTTCATGATTTGACTGGGTTATCCATTTTCATTGTGTCTACAGTACATAGTGTCAACATGTCTTACCACTGTTGATACTGAGGTTGATCCCTTGACTGAGATAATGCTTGTCAAGTTTCCCCACTGTAAAGTTACTTTTCGCCCACCTTTCCATCCTCTGTTCTTTGGCCAAAGGTAATTTTGAAATTTCTGGGCAAGACAGCACTGCCTCCGTTTCTGACTCACAAACTTCTACTACTTAAATGAAGAAGGGAAAGGGGTAGGGTCCTGGGAGGTGGCTGTCCATTTAGGGATTGAGCAGAAGTAAAAGTTGTCAAAGGATGCTGAGGAGGAGGGGTAAGAGAAGCAGGTGGCTAACTGGAGTGGTAAATAATACAGCCTCCCAGGTCGAGGAGTGTTTCAGAGCGGCAGAGTGGTCAGCATGCTTGTAAGTCAAGGAGAGCATTGTTTAGGGGTTGATAGTATAGGAGCCTGGCTGGACTGGAAGGTTGGGAAGGAAGTGCAGTAGGAAATAAGGGGGGGCTAGATGTCCAGCCTTGCAAACAAATAGCAAATGGAATTTGCCTCTGTGTTCAGGAGGAGGGCTGAGCAGAGTGGTGCGTTAGGATAATTAGTTTGGCAGCCCTATGCAGATTAGAGGGGTTAGAATTTGTAGTTGCTTCATTGGGAAGCTGTTAGAAACAGGTATCTGGAGAAATTGTGCAGAAATGTGGGACCCTTAAGGGACCATTAGCCCATCACAGATTTTTGCATATACTAGGTTTTTTTTTTTTTTTCCCATAATATGAAGAAAAAAAAGTGGAATTAGTGATTAAGCATTCTGCTTACAAACAGTAAGCTTAAACAGCTAAAATATCAGGCTGTCTTAGGTCTTCCCTGGTTGTTTAGTGGTTAAGACTATGCTTCCATTGCAGGGGTGCAGGTTCCATCCCTAGTCCAGGAACTAAAGTCCTGCATGCCATGTGGCATGGCCAAAAAAAAAAAAAAGAAAGATACTGGTGGCCAGATTTCTTTGTTCAGACAGGAGAGAGGCTGGGGCTGATGAAGATGGATGTGATTAGGAAGGTGCCTCAGCTAGCTAGACCAGCCTGTGATTTGTTATTTGCACTGGGTTTGTTGGTTCCTGGTTCTTCTAGTCACTGGCCATGCTTAACTGAAAAACAAACAAACAAAAACCAGATTGTCCTAAATACCTACCTGCCTTGTTGTAGTTATGTGTGCATCTCTCCTTTTCTTGGAGAAGAGTTAGAGATGAACTTGAGCTCCGCCCAGGTTGGAGCTCACACCATCCAAGTTAATGGGATATGAAGTTTAAATTTGTTTTTCATAGGCTGACTCCAGTCAGTTTCATAATGATTTCCCGTGGAACTTCCTGCTTCATCCTCTTTTGGTGGTGGTTTTGTTTTAAAAGTTGTGATGCTTTCTGAGATAACTGATGGTGGAGAGAGACTGACTGAACCACAGTCTTGCGGAGAGAATAAGCCTGGAAATACTGACTGTTCTCTGGTTGCTGGCATTTTGAACTTATCATTTATTTTGCATATAACTAGGATGATAAGTGTTCCTACAGTTGAATCTACCTGTTTTATTAAAAGGGAAGCATATTCACTAAATTAGTGGTATGATCTGAACTTTTAAAAATTGCCCTGTTACTCCTGATTCTGAAGTAGAGTCCTATTTTATTATTTAATTCAGCCAGCCTCAAATGCTGTGATTTGTGATTTGGTTCAATAGAAGCAGTGAGTAGCTCTCCTTCGCCTTGTTTCTGCATCAGTCCTCTTTAGGTGAGAGTGAATGAATTTAATAAACCAGGTCATCCTCATTCACGTGATCAGCTGCCCATATCTATCAACCAGGAGCCTCTGTTAGGCTCTTTTCTGAGCAGTGACACCCACTATGGGGTGGGAACAACATTTTGTTAAAGATAACTTCCAAGATTTTTTTTTTTAAATGAGGATAAGAATTCCTACCTCATGTGGTTCTTAGTAGGTCTAAGGGATGAGATTCAAGTGCCTCATGTTCTACGCAGTCTTGTTTTTTCAAATTCTGTCTCTGGATTTTGCTGCAATGGCTATGCCTTGTGTTTGTTGCTACAGAGTGCTGTTTATTTAGCAGGAAAATCGTATGATACAGATCCTCGAGAAAGGAAATCGTTTGGTCTCCTCTCATATCATCCAAACAACAAATCACCAATGAGGGACACACCAGCACTTCTTTCCAAATTCACTGCTTACAGGAACGGGAAGAAGAATTTTTAAAAGCACTGTTGAGGATGGCCATTTCCTCTGTGCTCCACTAAGGCCAGGAATCTCAAATATGCCAGGCACAGAGGGGCCCTGTGATTGCCTGTAACATTACAAAACTTCGCCTGTTGAGACAGGTTCCCAGTGTTCTTTCCACACGTGTTTCAGAGAAACAGCTGCCTTGGCATCCTCAAAGCTCATCACTTCCCTTTTGCTTGACTTTGGTAATATTGTACGCATCTTCGTAGAGTGACCACCCATGCCTCAGCTGCTTTCCTTTCATCTCCTTTTCCTCCTTTCAGACCAAACCTATGAAAATTTAACCAGATTATTTACCAGCTGCAAATCGAAGGTGAAGGTGATTTCAATAGATCGAACACATAAATGGGAATAAATGGCACACACTTCTCCATTCCTTTTGGGCACATGAAGAGGGGTGGTTGCCTCGGGTTCCCATCCTCAGGGTTTCCGGCATGTTTGGACAGAGCTTACAGAACACGGGGCTGTGTGCTGCAGGCACCCGAGGTGTCCTGCCAGCCCCTGCTTACACTCTCATTTTCCCTCTCCTTTACATTGTCAAAACCCTTCGCCCTCTGTAACTGCAAGGCTGCGTTTTAGTTTATTGTTGCACGAAGGATCTATCTCAGGTTTACTTCCTGGAGTTCAGGTTAGTTGGACCTGATACACTGGGTCTGTCTTAGCTTTTCAGTAAAAGCCTTTGATTTAATTTTCTGTTAAGGAAAGAACTGAAATGAGGATAAGCAAACTCTTAGTTGCAACTGAGAATCTAGCTTAGAGATGGGAACACAAATGAAGTGAAGAAGACTCTTCAACCGACTTGCCTTTGCTGCAGCAGGCTTGTGACATGGTTCATAGAGTGTTTAGGTTTAGGGGTAGAAGTATGGGGTATAGGATTCCGGGTTCCCGTGTTAGAGACGGTGTTTGCAAGAGTAGACGCTGTGGTTCATCCCCTCCCTGTGTGACCTGCACACCTCACCTCTCCTTTCTGTGCTTCAGTTTCCTGACCCGTGAAATGGGACAATAAAAGTAACCCTCTCTGAGTTACTGCGAGGATTAATGGGTTGATTAGTAACTCTTCAGACACGTCCAGCATTCAGTAACCGTTATATGATATTGTTGTTTTATTATCACGTTGCTACAAGTTACATCAGCACATGTGAGTATAGCAGGTAAGCACAGCAGACATTTAGGAAATAGAGGCATCAGCACTTGTCCATCCAGGTGGGTCGTTTTCTCCCTCAGAATGGTCTCTGGTAGAAAGTGAGTCCTGATTGTGATGGTTCTGCCGGTGCTGGACGTTTTGGGGATGTATGCCCTGGGATTGCCTGTGATGGCTCCTTTACTGGCTAGTTCCCTCTCACTTGAGTGGATATAGGTTTGAATTTGTTTATTTTTTTTAAGTTAAAAGATATTTGGAATCAAGTCAAGTGAAACAATGATTTGCTTTAAAAACTTAACTGTAAAGTGTACTCACAAGCATGGTCATTGGACCACACTAAGTTTTTGGTGGCAACATGCAGATTATTTTGCTCTGGCTTTTGGGAGCCAGGGGGTTCCCTGGTAGCTCAGATGGTAAAGAATCTGCCTGCAATGCAAGAGACCCAGGTTTGATCTCTGGGTTGGGAAGATCCCCTGGAAACCCACTCCAGTATTCCTCCCTGGAGAATTCCATGGGCAGAAGAGCCTGGGGGGCTACAATCCCTAGGATTGCAAAGAATCGGACACAACTGAGTGACTTTTACTTTCATGTTTTCACTTTGGGAGCCAGTGTTTTATGTCTAGTTCTTGCTGAAGCAACTACTTCATGCCTGGTTATTTTGCCCTCCCTTTCTCCTCTGAAGTAGAACATTACATCCCTGTTTCAATTTTGTTTCATGGATTTACTCACCTGCAGGTTTATCCCTACGAAAACTCCTTTTTACTTGAATTTTTACCCCAAACCCTTTTGTTCTCATGGTTAATATTTTTTTGTGACTGGATATGTAACATGTGTATCCACTTGCCTCGGCTTTTTAAAATAGCTTGAGTGTCGGGCCTGCTGCATGGATGTGCTGGAGCTACTGTCTCAGGCCCTCAGTCTCCTCCCCTCCACACCCTCCCTCTCCCCACCGAGATTCCAAGTGTTATGAAAATCAGCCTCAGCTTTAGAGTCACTCCTAAGTCAGGTTGCCAGTCCCGCTAAGAGTCAGTTTTTCCAGCAGCATGTTGTAGTGGAAAATATCTATTTGCTTTGAAACACTGAATGCTCTGCAGAAAGTCAACACTTGGTTTGCAGGAAGGTTTCGGTACTAACATAACTTCTCTGTGCTGTCTGGATGGTGGCAGATCATGTTAAAAACGGTAAAAACTAGGAGATTAGAAAAAACTTTATTCTCTTTCACAGTTGGCATTACATTGCAATAACTAACCCCCCTTCCAAAAATATGCATGAAGGTTTGCTGAAAAATAAAAACAAATTAACAAATAAAATTGAGACTTTCTGAACAATATATATCATTGTGATATATATGTATATAATTTATAGACAGCTAGCTTTTTATATTTTTATATGTTATATATAATATACATTATATATAATATGCATATGTATGGTTTTATACATTTTATGTATTAAGCACATTTAGCTTTTCTGTTTTCTCACAAACTTTTCTTTATGGTCCTTAAAACAGTTTTCTTTTAACCACTTTACTTTGACTCATGTTATTCATAAATTCTTCCTCTTCTGACCTTTATTATTCACAGACAAAAAATATTTTTATGCATATTTTCTGCTTTAGCCTAGATGGATGAAGGCGTAGAAATTCTGGTTTCTCTGCTGTTTCTCAGTTCTCAGGTGTCTCACAAGCTATTCTTAAACAGGTGTCTAAGAATTCAATGGGTGGCAGCACTTCAGAACAGTGGTTTGTAAATATGTGTGTCAGATCTTTTTGAATTTCTAAAAATAATTTGGAGGGGAAGATGAAATGCACTTCTGGTCATTTTAGACACACAGAACCTGGAAAATTTTGTTTACACACCTCTTTTGGATGAAGTGCAAGTCTTTGAAGAATGAAAAGCAGAAGTTATAGGGTGTGGTTGTCTTCAGCTTTCTTTCCCACAAGGTCTAATTTGGTTGCTGGAACTTCAAAGCAGTGCCTTGAGAATCCAGTGTTAGTGGTGGTGGCTGTGGGAGGATTTTAAGAAAAAGTAACAGTTTCCACCAGAGTGATTTTAGGCAAAGGTGTGAGACATGCAGCCTTTTCCATGTCTAGGCACCAGCATCTTGAGCTTTTCCTAGTAAAACCTGTTTGCAGGGAAAAAAATCAGAAATTCTCTTTGAAGTGAAATAACTGTCAGTTTTAGTGCCTTCTTCCTAAGAGATTTGTATTTTATCAGAAAAGAAAATGTCAGTCTTCTTCTTTTTTTTTTTTTAAAGGTGGATGAGTCCTACAGTTGGTTCTCGTCATGACTTTCGGAGATGCTACTCTAGTTCTCTTGATTGAATTTGCAACAAGCCTTTTTATCCCCCCAAAGCTCCTGAGAGTGGATGGCTCTATTACAGTTTCAAGGATCTTGGCCCCATCTCTTAGCCTTGAATCCAAGTCCAGCAACTTAAAACAGCTCTATGCGCTTGGAGTATGACAGATAACAGCAAGTAGAGCTAGGTGGTCCTCATTCACTGGCTGGGGAGATGTTCTGGGAGGGGCTTGAGATGATCATATAGGCCGAGCTCTGAAGTGTCAGTTAATGCCCCTTATGAGGATGTCGTTAGGATTTAAAAGGTATTTAATCTCCAGAGAAAGATAAAATTATGTTGGTGTGCCATACGTAAGAAGGCAGAAAAGTACAAAATCTTTAGGAAATATTTTCAACAACAGGAGTTTTCTTGTTGCTTGAATTAAGTTGTTATGAGATGTAAAAAAATTGCAGTTAAGTGCTGTAATTTAGAAAATCAGACACTTATGTGATAACATTTCTGTTGCATTAAGTCTTTACCGGTGGAGTAGCATAACACTTATAAAATTTAACTAGATTGGAAAGGAAGACACACGATTGATATTTTTGTTCTTTTCTTCTTCTGTGCCTACAGACCCCCAGATTTTCAGACCTCAAATCTCTCTGAAGATCTCCAGCCGTGGTTGGTCCAGCTGCCTTGTAGATTTTCCAGCTGAATGTGTTCAAAGCACTTTAATCACAGCTGCATCTTGGTCTTCTCCTTTCCTCTCATCCTTTATATCAGGGGTCCTTAGCCTTCAGGGTCTAATGTCTGATGATCTGAGGTGGAGCTGATGTAACAGTAATAGAAATACAGTGCACCATAAATGTAATGCGCTTGAATCATCCCCAAACCAACCCCCAGTCTGTGGAAAAATTGTCTTCCATGGAACTGGTCCCTGGTGCCAAAAATGTTGGAGACCGCTGCTCTATATTCTTTCCCAAACCAAGTCACTATTGAGTCCATCTTCAAAAAGTATCTGAAATCCACCTACTTCTCTCCAACTGTTTGCCACTCACCTGTTCTGGTCACTTGGGTCACCTCAGCCAACACACCTCTCTGTGTTTACTGGGACTCTTTCCCATCTTCTTGAAATGCAAATTTGCTATTCCCACTTCCCCCAAAAAAACCAACACAAAGCAAAACCAGGGAACAGACAGGCATTACTCAGCTTTTCTGTAATGTCCCATAATCTTCTGTTGAAATTATGATCTCAGAGTCCTGTGTGACCTGGCAATAGCCCAGGCCTACACACCACCCCCTGCCCCACCGTCAGTAATCTAGCCCTGACTGGCTTGGTTTCAGTTCCTCAGAAATAGCATTCACTTCCACTTCCAGCCTTTTAAGATTTGGTTGACTTCTATTTTTCTTCACCTCTTCCCTTAAAATGCCATCGTTGTTGTTTAGTTGCTAAATCACATCTGACTCTTTTGCGACGCCATGGACTGTAGCCCACCAGGCTCCTCTGTCCATTGGATTTTCCAAGCAAGAATACTGGCATGGGTTGTCATTTCCTCCCCTAGGGGATCTTCCCAGCCCAGGGACTGACCCCGTGTCTCCTGCATCTCCTGCCTTGGCAGGTGGATTCTTTACCACTGAGCCACCTGGGAACCCCTTAACCTACCATCTTGTCAGGTAAAGCCCTAGGTTAGGTACCATCATCCTGCATCACACTGGTAGACTAAGTCCATCCCACTGGTAGACTTAGCACTCTTGGTATATCCCTGGTGCCCAGCGTAGAGTTTGGCATGCACTTAGTGGTATTTGTTCCGTGAAGGAAGGAAGTGATAGTTACAAACAGTTTAACTGCTTCTAACCCTTCCGAGGGGTGGCCTGTCTGGTCTGTGTGCACAGATGTTGTTGTTCAGTTGCTCAGTCACGTGTGACTCTTTGCGACCCCATGGGCCACAGCACGCCAGGCTTCCCTGTCCTTCACCATCTCCTGGAGTTCGCTCGCACTCACGTCCACTGAGTCGGTGACGCCATCCCACCATTGCATCCGCTGTCATCCCCCTTTCCTCATGCCTTCAATCTTTTCCAGCATCAGGGTCTTTGCCAATGAAGAGGTGTGCACAGAGGTCTCCCCTTTTCTCACCTGTGCTCGAGGCAGACATTGCTCATCCGCTGTGGCTCCGTTCTCTCGGGCTGGCTCTCTTAGTTACTGTGTAGGCAGCTGTTTCTGGTCTGCTAGGCCATCTGAATTGGCAGGTGGCGCGAATCCTCTTTGCCGTTTCCAGTCTAGCAGGAAAAGATACCGCATTCCAGAAGTGTAGGTTCTTGTTCTGATCTTTAGACATCGGCGTGAACTCTTTATGCCTTAGTTTGTGTGTAGTCTGATGCAGGTAATCAGATGGTTACCTAAGATAATCTTTCATGAAGAGAGTAAGAAATACTGAAAAATTAGTAAAACTATCCAATTATAAGGTAATAAAATCACAATCAGTGTGCTTTGTATAACAAATACTCATCTTGTGATCAAGCACTTATGTGGAGAATAAAATATAAAATTTTTAATAGACATAAATACAAGTTTTAATAGCAAGATTGCCATATCTGTATACAAGTACATTACAACAGGGACTCTAATCTGATCTCAGTTTTTTTAAAAAAAATTATTTCTTTTTAATGGAAGGATAATGCTTTACAATATTGTGTTGGTTTGTGCCATACATCAACATGAATCAGCCATCGGTATACATGTGTCCCCTCCCTCTTGAACCCTTCTCCCACCTGCCACCCCATCCCACCCCTCTAGGTTGTTACAGAGCCCTGGTTTGAGTTCCCTGAATCATACAGCAAATTCCCACTAAATTTTGTGTATGCTAGTATATATGTTTCCATGGTACTCTCAAGAGAAAACCCAGTATCATTCAGTTTTTATTTTGCTAGTAAAGAGCACATTTCAAGGTGATAGAAGGCAAAGTATCAAGGAAAAGCTGTTTTTTTCTCTAGTTTACTGTCATTCTGTGGCCATGTTTCATAAATGATCCTCATGGATCATCTATATCAGGAACACCAGGGATAGATTAAATTACAGATTTCTGCACCCCTCAACTTAACTGAAGCAGAGTTTCTGAGGCCTGGAAATCTGTGTTTTAAATAAGTCTGAGCACCACAGCCTTATAATACCTAGCATACAGTACCTCATTAATAAACATTGAACAGGATCTATAAAAGACGCCTCATTCACTGACCTTTTCAGTCTCACCTGAGTGTAACGGTGACATCAGACAACATATCACTGCCAACACCGTCTGGTAAAAGGTGAAGATATTGATGGTAGCCAAGGTTGAAATCAGTCAATGGCCTTATGCAAGCAGAGCACAGAAGATCCAACAAGGCCATTGTTCCCAGAGGCTTAGACACACTTGTCCTCTGAGCACAAACCCAGTCCTTTGATCACAGCTGATGTGGGCAGAAAGAAACCAGGCAAGGCAAATTCGGGCCAGTTCTGCAGTGAAGGGTTTGTGCTTCTTGTCTAGGTCTCTGGAACAGCCCAGCAGGGTTAGGCTGGCAGTGGCCTTCCCCTTCAGCGGGGCTCCCTGATTTCCTGCCTTCCCTGAGAGCCCAGAATGCAAGGAGAAAACTCGCCCCAAGTCGGAAGGCAGAAACAATAACAGCATTTTAAAGGTGGCATTGCCAAGCACGTAGGATGTGGTTTACTTGCAGTAACTGGTGTAATCAGCTTACCGGAGGGGGCAGTCCTCGGTGCTGGTGAGAAAGCACGTCACAGCAAACTTTCACCCTGGACTGGACTCCTTAGAGAGGTTGCAGCTCTCTCTCTCCCATGCCGGCAGCCTGCTTTGCACCTTTCACCTTCTTTGATCCCTCCACCCTTTATGGTGCTTAGAATTTGCATAATTCCATATCAGATTGATAATTGTTTTCTGTCATTTCCTAAGTGTTCATTCCATCTCTGCAAAAAGAAACAGAGATTCTTAATGAGTGATGGTGTCCTCTGCACCCTACCCCACGCCGCCCTCTCTACCCTAGTGTTTAGAAACCTGTAAGGACATTTATGGTTGTCGTGGTGATGAGGGGTGAGTATCTTAGCACTGAACATCCAGAGGGTGTGGATGCTAAGTGTCCCCCAGGCCTTGGACGGTTGCACACAATGAAGGATTGTCCTGTCTGGAATGCTAACGCACCCGCAAGAGAAACACTGGAGCTCTTTGGGTTTGCCCACGTCTTGTCCAGTGGTTCCTTGAGAACAGACCTAGCGTTTATCACCTGATGAATCTGCGCTACTTAATAGATGCAGTCTGGGCTAAATTGCATGCCAGGAAAATAAACAAACGGTCGAAGCCATTTTTGTGACCGGCGGTTGTGCCCTGACAGCAGAGCTGTCACTCTTGGATTCTGCTTTACAGCATGGCCCTTCCCGACGGGACACTGTTGACTAGAGTTAGGACCCAAACCATAAGCCTGGGCTGCTGCCACTGTTCCACTCAGGAGACACGCTGATGGAAAAGAAGCACCACTGTCTACTGCCCCACTGACACCTTGGTCTCACAAAAATAAACAGGGTGATGCTAAGCAAGCTGAATATTACATCATGAGATGGGGGTGGGGACAGGAGGTTCAATATTTTATCATGGACACCATCCTAGGTGAGTGCTCATATCAGTCATTCAGCTAAAGCTGTCAAAGAAATGACAGATGGACAAAGATTTAGGAACACAAAAGAGAGGGTGATATCAGCTCTTATTTTAAAAGACTAAGAGTTACACCGGAAAGCTTGCTGACCTAGGGATATCCCGTAGACCCTGGGATTTGAGTATCGTGAAAACCGGATAATAATTAGACTAACAGTAGAGGCAACAGGAACAGACTGGGGAGAGGTGGCCACACGCCGTTGAGAGAAATGCAGACGGAAATGACTCAGGGGGCCCGTTGTTCTTTCCAAGGTGCTCTGTGACCCAGGAGAAACAGAGTGTTCTTCCTTGGACTCAGCGAGCCTACTTCTAGGAGTAATTTCTAAGGAAGTGAGTAGAGCTTTGTTCAGAGACTTAGTTCAGAGTATGCGTAGTGAGCGTTGTTTGAAACCGAACGCTGGAAGCCAGCCAGATAGGTGGCTTGGGTGAGTCTGTTATGATTCATCTGTGTAATGGAATATTCTGTAACCATGGCAATGGTATTGAAGAAAAATACTGACATGGGACAAAATGTATAAAAAATAGGCTGTCATAGAATATATAACATTAACATTTTCAATAAAGAAATAAGTAAATATAAAGGGAAGAAACCTGGAAAGGCATTAATCAAAATGTTCGCTTGGAGTATCTTTAAGTGGTTGAATTCCAAGTACCTGGAATTCTTTCTTGGGGCTTAAGTTCTTAAAAGGTTTAATTTGAACATGTGTAATTATTTTTGTGGTTAAATAGCTTAATGCAGGAAGTAAAAACATGATCAAATGTATTAAAAGGTGCTTTGTCAACCTGTTACCCAAATATTTCAATATTTAATCATTTTTAAGTCCAAACATTCCTGGTGGTTCTGAGGCGTATTAGTCCCTCATGTCTTATTCTGGATTAGTTAGCACAGAGGAAAGGAGATGAGGGTTTTGATCACAAGGAATAAATGTGGGTGAAGGTCAGTTAAACACTGGGAAGAAAGAAGGGATATCAATGTTGTTGAGAGGAATATAGATAAATTAGGTCAAATACCTTAATAGTGACAGTATTTGCCCGGTTTGGGACTCTGCTCAGGAAATTCCCTCCTGATCCATCACACACTCATGTCTCCTAGGGGGGCTGGGAAACACCCACTAAATCTAGGTTAGACTCCCTTGCTCCCATGTGAGAGCCCTCCCAGGTCTCCAGGGCTATACGATTTCCAGCCCAAGGCCTAGTCCATGGTAGGCTTCCAGTCCCAAAAGGGAGGCCACTGAGCTGTATGAGTGAATCAGTCCGTTAAGAATTTAGGTCTTATTTTGAGGAAATACTTTGCAGCAGCATTTCTTAGAATAGACTCAGTGGGACACTATTCCTATGAAAAGGCTCCATGGGGACAAGTATAAAAGGAGGTGGGAGAAACCGGTTTGTGAGAGGAGACAGGTCAGCATGTCCACCAGCCCCAGGCCGTGATTCACATCTCATACTTAGTGTGTTGAGGCTCGGAGGTCTTACCTTAAAGACATCCTTTGGGTTTGGGTTAACCCTGAGTTTACTAAGTTTAGTTAGCTGTAGATTTTTTTTTTTCACATAAAGATTTTTACAACTATTTGGGTGAAGATGGATACCCTTGTATGTGAATCTAGGGTAGCCTTTTGTTGGGAGGATCCTCATTCTAGCTAAAGTTTAGAGCTGAGAGCTTTCAGCGAATGAGGCACTCAGGGAAATAAAGAATCTTCTCCACCCGTGGCGTGTCCTCACTCTTCTGGAGCAACACTGTAAACTGAGGTCCAAGTTCACTTGATGATAAGAAGTGTCTGTCTAGCTTAGTGATCTTCATAGTCTAGCACTGCGTTTTTGTTAAAATCTCGAATGACAGAGGTTGGCACGAAATACTTAGTAATGTTAGTGCCTGGTCCCTCTCTTCTGATTTCCCTTCAGTGAGTCTATACTGGGCTTCCCAGGTGGCTCAGTTGTAAAGAATTCCCCTGCCAGTGCAGGAGACGTGAGTCCAGTCCCTGAGTCGGGAAAATCCCCAGGAGAAGAGAGTGGCTACCCACTCCAGTATTCTTGCCTGGAGAATTCTCACGGACAGAGGAGCCTGGTGGGCTACAGTCCATGGGGGCGCAGAGGAGCCTGCACGAGTGAACGGCTTAGCCACACACACAAGTATACGTTACTATGTGAAGCTCCCCTTCCCTCAAAGTTGTGTTAATAAGACAGTGGGTGTATAGCTCTTCCAAGCCATTTCCTCTTGAAAAGAACAGGGTAGAAAGGCTGCTAACGCAGTCTGTAGAGGAAGGGTCCCTGGTTGCCGCACCTGACACCTCTCTGCTCTCCCACGCTGGAGGGAGGAGTCCTGGAGAGCAGAGGGGCTTGTGAGCCAGGGGTGATTCCTGCTGGAAAGTCCGAGAGGGAGAGCCAGATGGAGCTGGTACTTGCAGGCCCACGGCCACCTACTCTGGCTGCTGTGGTTCTCTTGGGGCTGGAACACGGAAGCGACTTTCTAAGTCTGGGGGGTCAGCGGGGCTCACCCTGAGATAAGAGTTTTACTTCTTAAACTCCATTATAGGGCCCCACACGGGAGACCAGGGACATAGAAAGATAGTGTAGAAAAGAGGTATTTTCAGTAAAAATTGTTCGTGTGTACTCAACTCACTCAGTGATGTCCAACTCTTTGTGACCTTGTGGGCTGTCCATGGAATTTTCCAGGCAAGAATCTTGGAGTGGGGTGCCATTTCCTTCTCCAGGGCATCTTTTTAATCCTGAGATCAAGCCCACATCTTTTGTAAGAGTCTCCTGCATTGGCAGGCAGATTTTCTTTACCACCGTGCCACTTGGGAATTGGCTCTGATTAAAAAAAACTCTTTAGACCCTTTAGGAGAGTGCTCATCTTGTGAAAATGTGGCCAGTAACATGTGGAAAATCTGCAGACGTGCAAGTAGTGATAACTCTGGGCAGTACATTTTTTCTTCTTTTTCTTTTTTGACATGAGCGAGAGCCTTAGTGAGTCAGCTCAAGCCAAACCAGACTTCTGGGAGGTTCACTGGGGCTCAGGCCCCTCTGAGGCTCATCATGGAACCACAGGCTCCCTTCCTCCTGCCCTGCAGTCCCCACCTTCACGGTTCAAAGCTCAGTAAAGTCCTCCTGTGGTACAGGTAACAGGAAGTGGGCCAACAATGGGTTTTGACCCAGGGGATTAAAATGTTCAACCCTTCTGAGTTCAGCAAGAGCAAACAGTTTGTCCTGTTTTCATCAAATGAGACCCCTCTGGGAAATGAATTAAAAGAAAAGTATTCCTGAAAAATAAACCTTTAATTAAAACTTTGTTACTGGCACCTCTAGTAAAACCAAGTGGAACGCATTACCCACAAGGCGATTTTAGATAAGAAAATAAACATCTAAAAGCCTCTTCCTTTCGTTAATAATTCTACATTGATTTGGTTCCTGTCACAAATGTGGAAAAACAAGATAAATGATACCCGTATGATTCTATTTTCTGGCTCCTGAGAATACTTAAAGCGTAGTAGACTCATTTAATTCTGTAGCTGGAATGAACTTTAGAAAGTCGGTTTTTGCAGAACATCAGGGTATAGATTAAAGATAACAAGGACACTAAATTCCCAGGAACCTAACTCTTGAGTCCCACTCATGTTGGTAAAGGGATGGAAAGGAGCATGAATATCATTCCTGCCAAGTGACAGATGGGACAAAACCTCCCCCTCCCCAAAGTGATGTTTTCACTGTGGTGCTCCAAACCGGAACCTCCTTTTTTTTTTTTTTTTTTAGCCACAGTGTACGCATGTGGGATCTTAGTTCCCCAGTGAGGAATAGAACTCGTGCCCTCTTCAGTGGAAACGTGGAATCTCAACCACTGGACCACCAGGGAAGTCCCCAGGCACCTCTCCCTAACAAATGTTGGACATATTTCTTATGAATAGCCAGGGCACAAATAAAAAGAGTGGACACTTTAAAAAATGGGATGTGTTGTCTTTAATGGCGAAAATGGTTCATTCAGCTATGTCTGCATGCCTACCATGAGCTGGAAACTGTTCCAATTGCTATGATAAGCAAAGAAGGAAGGCACAAAAACATTATTTTGTCAATTTACATGGTATATTTTGCCTATTGCTTTTCTGTGTATACATATTTGTATGTTATCTTATAAGGATATATTTGTATCCTGTTTTCCTCATTTAATATAATATCTTAGGCATTTCTGCATGATTATAATTTTTAAAGTCTGCGTAGTATTCTGTTTTGTGTCTATTTCACAATTTCTTAAGCCATTTTCCTGTTGATCAATTAGAAATGTTTGACTTTTAGTAGTGAAAACAGGGATAAACATTGATGTATAAAAGTTTATACTCATTTCTAATTATTTTCTTAAGATAGGTTCAAACTGGAACTGCGTCAAATGATATGAGCTTTTTTAAGGCCCTTGGTACATGATGCCAAATGCTTTCTTGAATGGGAGAAAGTATTCATTTCACTTTATCTTCATAGCATGTTTCTTTCTTTCTTTTTTTTTTTTTTTTAGTGCTGCTACATTGGAAAGCATTTTGAGTATTGGTCTTTCCTAGAAGGTCTTGTTTCAGGGACCAACTTCTCTATGACACCTTCCTGCACAAGGTGTTTTCAGTCATCTTATTTAGTACTTTGGTGGTGCTAGTGGTAAAGAACCTGCCTTCCAGTGCAGCGGACATAAGAGACATGGGCTTGATCCCTGAGTAGGGAAGATCCCCTGGAAGAGGGCATGGCAACCCACTCCAGTATTCATGCCTGGAGAATTCCATGGACAGAGGAGCCTGGCAGGCTATAGTCCAAGGGGTTGCAAAGAGTCAGACATGACTGAAGTGACTTAGCATGAACACCCACATTTAGTACTTTTAAACTTGATAGAAAGAAAAGGTATTTATTTTGATATTATCAGTGCCTCCCTGAGCACCTTCTTTGAAGTACACTTTAATATGAGACTCATAGTAAAAATATAAGGAACCATGTAACACTGCTTCTTCATGTATTAGAGCCATTGTTTAAAAAAAAAGATTCTGTTTCTCAGCACCTAAGGGGAAAAGCCCTTTTCTAATCTTCCTTTGATCAGAATTTTGTGGCCTGCCGCATTTCCCCTTTTGCTCTGGCTATTAGGACTGTAGAAATTTTACTGTTCAAGAACACCAGCAACATTATCTTGTAATTGGAAAACCAACTTCTTTTTTCACTTCATTACTTTATATTTGTGACTTCCAAGTACATATGTATCTTTTATTGAATGTCATCCCAAATCTTTCTTGCAGATGGGTAGCATGTCAATAATTCAATAAAATGAACTGCTAACGATGAGGTGATGATTTTAGATAAAGAAATCATTTGGCTTGTATCTTTAATATTTTTGGACAGAAAATTACATACAGTTTTAATTGGGTATAAGAAAGCTAGTAATTTGGGAGGAAACATTAGGGCCAGAAAATTCTGATACAGCTTTTATAAGGACTCAAATTGTGTATATATTTTAGCAACCTGTATTATATTTGCAACCAATATTATGGTTTGGCTGATCATTAATTGAGAAACTTCGTATTAAACTAGCATATATTAATGTGCAGTCTTTCCTGGGGATGTGATGATGTTTGAAGAGCATGGTGACTATTTAAAGTACTTACTATATAAACAAACTGTGCTGCTTTTTTGCTTTAAAGAAAAATGAGAATTGGACACGGAAATTGCGAAGGACTTTGGGAAAAGAAAGATCCTTCCTCATATGTGGGACTGAAACGCTCAGCCGGCTTAGTCATGCCTTCCTCTGCACCCTTCCGCACTCAGCTCCCTTTGCCGAAAGCTCTAATTATATGGTATTGTAATTATTTGTTTACAGTCTGTGTCTCTATTAAAATCTAGTTGGCCCAGCCTTGTTCTTCATTGTGTCAACTGTGACCAAGCACAGTTCTAGCTATAAATTTTTAATGTATATGATTCATGTTTCTGAAATAGCAGGTTAGAAGGCACATTTTAGGTCAGTAAGTATCTCAAAATATTGGTAAATATTTTGAATAGTCAAGAGGAGTTGGGAGGCATTTTTTTTGCCCCCAGTGTGTTCCTTCAAAAAAAAAAAAATCATAAAATCTACTTTTCTGAAATCCCCTATTTCTTTATTTTTTTTAATAAAAAATTTTTTTTGATGTGGACCATTTTTTAAGTCTTTATTAAATCTGTTACAGTGTTGTTTATGTTTTGGCTTTTTGGGCATGAGGTATATGGGGTCTTTGCTCCCAAATCAGGAATTGAACCCTCACCGCACACTGGAAGGTGAAGTCTTAACTACTGGATCACCAGGGAAGTCCCAATCCCACATTTCTTAGAAGTATTCAGTTGCAAGCAGCATTTTGGCACTGAGGCCTGCTTGAACGGGCTAAGTGACCCTTCCTGGGCAGCCCTTCTCACCGATTCTCCCCTACATTTTTTTTTTTTGTGTGGCCTTGGAGTGGTTTGTGGGTTCTTTGTTCCCTGACTCTGAATTGAATCTGGTCCCTCAGCAGTGGAAGTTTGGAGTCCTAACCACTGGACCGCCAAGGAATTCCCTCCCCTACAGTTTTATATTTTTCTGGGTGTGAACATCACCCTTATTTATTGGAGTCCTGTGATCTACCCGTCCATGTATTGTGCCGAGGATACAGTGGTGACCAACATGTGAACTCTGTGGTCAAAGATGGAGTTCATATACTGGAAGTTTTAGAAGCAGACTCAAGTCTTAGAATACATACAGTGAACTTCCCTGCTGCCTTCATTTTTGTTTTTGTTGTTGTTGTGGACGAGTTGACACATGGAGAACCACAAATAAGTTTGCGAGTCACTGATTTGACTGTTTGTGGTAAGGATCCTCTGCCGTAGACAAAATGAGAAAAGGATATTTCACCTCATCTTTCCTTCTGTATCCTTACCCCAAACACATACTTGGCGCAGCGCTGTCAGTGTTCATTTTCACAGCGTCCCTGCTCTAGAACCCAGTTTGTTCTTGGGTGGAAATCTAGTCGCTTTTGGAGAGCTGTTAAGTGTAAGTGAAAGTCGCTCAGTCATATCTGACTCTTTGTAACCCCATGGACTATACAGTCCATGGAATTCTCCAGGCCAGAGTACTGAAGTGGGTAGCCTTTCCCTTCTCCAGGGGATCTTCCCAACCCAGGGAAGATCTCCCACATTGCAGGTGGATTCTTTACCCGCTGAGCCACCAGGGAAGTCCAAGAATACTGGAGTGGGTAGTCTATCCCCTCTCCAGGGAATCTTCCCAACCCAGGAATTGAACCAGGGTCTCCTGCATTGCAGGGGGATTCTTTACCAGCTAAGCTACCAGGGAAGCCCTAGCAATTTGTAAATCCTCTCACCGATCTTGTTCCCAAGGGCCTTAATGACTACATTGGGTGATAGGATGAGATCCGTGGTAGTTTATCACTTTAATGGGAGACATATCCTGACTTTGCAGTGACTTGGAAGTCTTCCTTAAAGCACAGAACACATCTTGGGGATGGGAGCTTGTTTGCACTGAATGTTTAAAATTCCGGGGGGTGCCAAAGAAATGCTCAGTGGAGGGACTGCCTGATTTTGAAATTGCCAACCTGGTTGCCTCACTGGTAAGTCTTCTTCAATTTTAAGCAGCAGTCTCCGCTGCTTATTGTGGAGCCCATCATTAACCAGCGAGAGGCTCAGAATCCTCTCCTGTAAAATTGGGATGATTTGTACTGAAGAATTTATTTACAGGGAAACAGTGGAGAGACAGACATAGAGAATAGACTTATGGACATGGGGAGAGGGGAGGAGAGGGTGAGATGTATGGAAAGAGTAACATGGAAACTTACATTATCATATGTAAGATAGAGAGCCAACAGGAATTTGCTGTATGGCTCAGGAAACTCAAACAGGGGCTCTGTATCAACCTAGAGGGGTGGGATGGGGAGGGCAATGGGAGGAAGGTTCAAAGAGAGGGGTATATGTATTCCTATGGCTGATCCATGTTGAGGTTTGACAGAAAACAACAAAATTCTGTAAAGCAGTTACCCTTCAATAAAAAAAATAAATGAAAAAATTAAAAATTGGGATCGTTTGATGAACCTCTGAGTGGTTTTGAAGACTGAGTAACATCTGTGAAGTGACTAAGAACAGAGTCTGCCCTTAGTACACACCAGCCTCTCTTATCTCTTAACATGGAAGACTTTTCTTATTCCCTAGCATTTAGAAACATGGGTTTATAGTATTTTTAAGTTACAGCGGTTCATATTTATTAATAATGAATCCACAGTGTATTTCCGGTACCATAGATTGAATTCTTCTTGATTTATAAACTGATATTATCTAGCTGTTGAGATTTTCCCATGTGGCTTAGGACAGTGTTGAAGCTAATCTGCAATTGTTTAATCAATGAACATTATCATTTTACTTGTACAGTCCTCAGTACTGAGTACGAGAATGAAGTCCTCTATATAAGCTCTGTCACTTAGTGCTTACAGTGAAGATGCTGAAGCACACAGAAAGGCCAGGCGGTTTGTTCAAGGCCACATTGGAGGGTTCTGAGTGCTCCTCTTTCCCTTTAGTGCGTGTTAAATCACTGAGAAGTGGGTTCCTCGGAGTGGCAGACGTCAGTGCTTTGTGCCTGGTTTTCAGTCTGGGTTGGAATCATGTGCCTGACCGTGTCATTCCGTAGTTAAAAGGACTCATGCTCGGTGTTAGGCGTAGAGCTAGCCCAGCTCACTCATGAGCACTGCACTTTACTTACGTTCCTGCTGGGCCCTTCCTGTAGTCCGTCCTCTCTCTAGTTCTTAGTGGCCTTGGAGGAAGCAGTATAGCTAGTGGTTAAGAGCCCAAGGCTCCGAAATTGGACAGCCTGGAATTAAATCCGAGCTCTGCCAGTTACAAGCATATCAGCTAGAGCAAGTTACTTATTTCTGTGTCTCAGATTCTCATCCATAAATTGAAGATAATAAATAGTACTTAAAGAGTTGTTGTGAGGATTAATAGAGTATACACACACACACACGGGCTTCCCAGGTGGCTGGCTCAGTGATAAAGAATCCACCTGCCAAACAGGGGATGCAGGTTCAGTCTCTGGGTTGGGAAGATCCCCTGGAGAAGGAACTGTCAACCTACTCCAGTATTCTGCCCTGGGAAATCCTGCCGGGGTCCAGCCCCAGTGGATCCAGGGAATGTGAAGGGGGGACGGAGTCGGCGTCTTAGAAAGGACTATTTAATTAGAAAGGAGAGATTAGGAAAGAATGGTGTAGTAGGAAAATTAGTGGAGAAAAGATGCTGAATAACTTGGTTTACGTGGAAAGCTAATAAAGTCTCAAGACAAGAAACTTGCACCACCTACGTAGGCCACCAGCGCCTGCTTGACTAGCGGAGGGTGCCCCGCCTTGGGCTCCCTCTCACGTGGGTCTTAGAAGCCAGGGCAAATAAGTAGACATGGCGAGCCTCCACGCTCCAGATGGGAATTCAGCCAGAAAAGAAGAGAAGGAGAAAAGACCACACTGGGGAAACCAGTCTTTCCAGTGACTGGTCCATCCTTTATTGTCTGGGAAAGCTTTTTATACTTTTGGTTGTACATAGAGATCAATGGATAATACAAGGTTATGCAGTGTCAGCAGCCCTGACTCTTATTGAGACCAGGCTTTCTCTCTGCATACCTAGCTGTATACAGAAGTCTTAGGTGATTGACATCATCTTCTGGCCAGGAGGCCTATTAGCATTTTATGGCCCTTTTCTGATAAGGGTCCGTCAACCAGAAAACTTATTTGCCTTAAAAGTGTTGTTCTTACTAAAGTCTGGTGCCACTCTCAGAAAGCACTAATTAAGGTTACATTCTTACATAGCAAGGACACAATAATTTATAAAAGGAAAGAGGAGTACAGTGATTTATAACAAAGAGAAAATTCATTAACTCAAAAGTCTACTATTGCTAACATCAAAACTACTATATTCCTTTTTCTATATCCCAGTTGCATTGATTAATATCCTCCAGGTGCCTAAAAGATAAAGAATATGGAGGCCTGGCAGCAGTCATTGACTCAACAATGAAAACCCATCACCAATATAATTCTTAGCTCTTTAGAAAAGGCTCTATATCTTTAAGATGTTTTAAGCTGTGTGCCTCTTGTGGTTGAGGGGCTGTAAACAATCACAAGTTGTAAAAGTCTCTAACTGTCAGGCAAGTTAGAGAGCCATCAGAGGGGTTTGAGCTGAAACACTCCTTTTATATGCAGGAGACTGTTAACTGGAGCTCTAAGTTAACTCTTTCCAGAGAAAGGTAGTTGGGGATAGCCCCCTGTTATGTCAGAAGAGTGGAACGCACAGTACAATAAAGCAGGCAGACTCTGGTTTTGGGGGTAGATGCTCAGGAAAATCCAGGGGTACCCCTGAGGCCTGATCTCAGCCTTTGGCTTTTGCCAGGCCCCCTTCCTCATGACCTTTGCCATGGGCGGGATTCCCCATGCTGGCTCCCAGCAAAATCCCATGGACAGAGGACCCTGGTGGGGTATAGTCCATGGGGTCGCAAAAGAGTCAGACACATGTAGCCACTAAACGATAACACACACACACACACACACACACACACACACACACACAGTACACAGTACTTGAGGTGCTTAGAACAGTTCCTGGCACATAGTGAGTATTCTGCAGTGTTTGCAGTTGATAATAAGATGATGGTGTTCTTTGAGCATATCTTGGGCCATGTCATTTTTGTCTTCATATTCTATACAAGGTCTGCCCCAGTGTTCTACATGTGGTGGGCATTCCATAAAGGTCTATTGATGAAATGGATGGATGTGGCTGGGTGGAATGGTTGAATGCATGACCAGTTCTTTTTTACCCTGAAGTAGTATTTGCCTCATTGAGATAAGGTCTCTGTTTAGTTTCTGATTCAAGATTGAATAATTAGAAGTTGACCCAGAAAAGTTAAAATTATTTGTCAATTATAAATAGTTATTAAGTGCTTCCTGTGGGGTGGGCACAGGGTAAATATTTTATGATTAACTTACACAGCCTTTCAAGAGCCTTGTGAAGCAGGTACTATCCCATTTTACAGATAGTAAGTTTCATGTTGCATTGCGTTGTGCACATTTAGTTGTGTCTGACTCTTTGAGACCTTATGGGCTGTAGCCTGCCAGGCTCCTCTGTCCATGGGATTTTTCAGACAAGAATACTGGAGTGGGTTGCCATTTCTTCCTCCAGGGGACCTTCCTGACCCAGGGGTTGAACCTCTGCCTCTTGCACTGGCATCTGGCTCCTTTACCACTGAGCCACTTGGGGAGCATTCACTTTTACCCCTGTAGTTAAGAGGTAGGACTTTGAATCAGGGGAAACTGTGAAGCCCACATCACCAACAGAGCTGTCATCTGAGCTCTGAGATGTGTGACCTTTAGCCTAGAGTAAAGCACTCATAGACAGTTGTATTATCTGTTATTATTACAGCTTCTCTGAGGCAGAATCATAAACACCAGTACTACGTGAGTACAAGTGTGAGAGCCCTGGATATTTGGTGTTTATCGTATCATAGCAAGCATGTCATGGGTGTACAAACTACATATTCCTTTGCTGAAAATTCTGGCTTTGGGGAAAGTCTTCATATTGAAGCTTAAATTTTAGTACTTAAGTTTAAAATTATTTTCTATATGATGTCTTTGCTGGAAATAGAAAAATGCTGTCCATGGCTCTCAGTAGTGCTTAAAATGAGTGAAGTGTGGAGTTGTCTTTATTTTCTCTTTCCTAGGTTAAACTCTTTCTTTGAGTTCCATACTTTTCATCCCTGTGGATTTCATTTACCTTTGGTTCTTTTCAGTTTTCCCCAGAAGTATTAAGAGCCCAGCATTAGTCACTCTGAGCCTGGCTGATATTTATTATGACCTGAGGTAGTATATCCTCCTTCACAGTCAAAGTCTGCGAGGTGACGATGCCTCTCCTGTGTGGGGAGAAGACACCTCCCCTGTGTGAGGCGATACACAGTACTGAAACACTGGTTGGAAAGATTCGCTGGAGAAGGAAATGGCAACCCATTCCTGTATTCTTGCCTGGAAAATTCCGTGATCACAGGAGCCTGGTGGGCTACAGTCCATGGGGTCATAAAGAGTCAGACACGACTGAGCTCACACACACACATTGTGCGTCTCCAGTATGGAGAACATATACTCGAGAAGCAGAAAGAGGTCATTCCACATTCTGCCTGGCACACTGTATGGAAAGCTGTGTGTGTGTATACATGTGTGCAAACGTGTGTGTGTGTGTGCACGTGTGCTGTCAGCACAATTCTGCTGGCTTGTACCGGGAAAGGCCTATTCTCCATTTTCCTGAATGGCAAACTCCTCTTTGCTCACAGTATGTGAGATGAAAATATTATTCTTGTTGCCAATTTCCTTTTGATTAGTTTTGTATCTAGGGCTGCAAGTTTTCCTTTGGACTATTTTTTTTCCTGATTATTTTCTCACCAGTGGTTAGGAATAGAATTGGAAGGAGGCCAGGAAATGACTTATCTGAAAAGGAGTCTTCTCCCCACCCCTAAGTACATGCACGTAAATAGGGAGAAAAATGAACAGCAACTAACTTTTGATTCCTTGGCTAGATTATAGTGTTTTATTGTGCCACTTAGAAGAAGAGTTATGGAAATATATGTCAGAGTGATAGCCAGCTGGCTATCTGAAGTGAGTATCAGCTTTCTGGAAGCAGTAGAGACATTTTCCTGTCATTTTATTGCATTTTTTTAGAATTGCCTGACTGCTAGAGAGTGTTTTTCTTGCCACAGTGCTGCAATAAAAGTAAACACATACATTTCTAAGAAACAGATTATTAGAGAGTTTCTTTGAAGTGTTTAAATAAAGAGCATTTGTTATATGCTCCAAGCGTTTGATTCTTAACTCTTCCCAATGGAGCAGCCTCGTGCCTCTCAACCATCACTTAGCAGTGAAGGAATCTAGAGAAATTGAGAGGCAACCGGTGCTGGACCTGCCCTTCTCTGGTAAACTAGAGACCTGGATGACACACGAGGCAGTTACTGTCAGTCCCAGGAACACAGGCAGCCAGGACTTTGATCCGTGAGAGAAGAGTGGCATGAAGTGAGACCCACATTTGCCCTAGTTTTCTGCCGGAGCACATTCCCTGTTATGTGCGTTCCTTGGTCTGAGTACCAGGAGCGGAAGCGTATGATAGCCTGGTGGTCTCCGAATTCAGGGCTGTTGAAGAGGCTGAAGTTTGTATGGCAGGCTGCTGGGGAGGAGGGAGCTATGAGAGGGGAACGCAGAAGCTGAGATGTGTATCCATACAGGTTGAGACCTAGCAGAGAGCAGCTTCTCCGAGTGGAAAAGAGAACGGCCCAGGCAGGGATCACGCAGTGTGGAGAGAAATGGAGAGTTCTGGGTTAGCCAGGGTGGAGAGACCTCTTTGAGCACCTTAACCGTTCCCTTGAGACACCAGAAAGACCATGCCTAGGGGTTAAGGGTCATGCACTAGGACTGAGGACATAACTCATAGACCCATCTTAACCAAATATAAAATCAAGCCTGACAGAACCGAGAGGATCTGCCAGTGACTTAGCTGCCATCAGCTGCATGAGCGTGTTGTAGCCATGGTGGTGAAGTCCAGGCCAGGCAGGGGTCACCAATGAATGCTAAATCTAAGGGGAAATTTGATGAAGGCAAGAGGTTTGCATGGTCTGAAAACATCTCTCCACAGGTTACTTATTATAAGGGAAAAAAATAATTTTTCTGGGGAGAAACTGGACAGCACTTTGGCTCGGTGATCGAAATTTATATTGCCAGGGAGGGGCACATAGACTTCACATACTTTCAGCTCTGACACCAGGAGAAGAAAACATCACCTCTGTCGTTTTCTGGCTGATAATGCATAAGGTGAATTGAATCATGAGGACATGTCAGACAAGTCAAAATGGAAAGGTTTTGTTAATATAAGAAAAGGAAAGTGAAAGTTGCTCAGTCGTGTCCGACTCTTTGTGACCCTATGGACTATACAGTCCATGAAATTCTTCAGGCCAACTAGAGTGGGTAGCCTTTCCCTTCTCCAGGGGATCTTCCCAACACAGGGATTGAATGTGGGTCTCCTGCATTGGAGGCAGACGCTTTAACCTCTGAGCCACCAGGCCATATCATTTCTGTTCTTTATTGTGCCCATCTTTAAGGAGTCATAGAGCATTCCAATTCTGACTCTGATGCTTGCTGGCTGAAGGGTCACTGGAAAGTTCCTTAACCTTGGGATATTCGGCCACTGCATTTTACAATAATATTTGCCTAGCCTCAATATCTTACAACTTCAATGAGAAAATGCATGTGAAACCTTTTTGTAAATAAAAATGGTTTCTTCTGCAAACATAAAATTACTATTAATAGTTTAGTTAAATATGAAAATTGCCTTGGACCAAGGTAAAGACTTTCCTTAATTCAGGTGGCCTTTCTTCCTTTTAAATGTCAAGAATGACTATACAAGAGTGTTTTTTTTTTTCCCCCTTGGACCTTTTTGTTCCTTCTGATTGCCTCGTTTCTAATTCTCTGCCTTTATTATTCTAGGCAAAGCTGCAGTGACAAAAGGAGTGGTGTAATTTCTGAATTTCAAGAACAGTGAAGTAGGAGATGGGAGAGAGCGTATAAAAGGACACGTAAGTCAAACTGAGTGTTTTCAAACGTCCGTTCTCAAACATCTCATGGATCTGAAGTTCCTCAGAATCTCTCCTGCTTAGTTCTGCAATGGTCTGTGAGGCTCTGATGGATGGAAGGATCTTTCCGGTCTTCAGCCCCAGATCAAAATCAGCCAAGGAAAGGCCAGGGTGGTGTGCAGGAGGAAGGAGAAGGGTTTGAAGAGGCCACTTTACTCATTGGAGGCGAAAGGCAACATGGGTCAGGGTTGGAGAAACATGTAAAACAAAGGGCACCAGAAACACTGTCTCTTTGAGTCACTGCAAGTGACAGAAAAGGGCCTTGCCAGATCAGAAAGCTTCAGGGAGGCCTGGGGCAGTCATCTCCTCTAATCAGAATTGCCTTGGGTTGCAACTCCTTATCCAGGAAGATTACATTTACCTGGTCTGCTCCTTCTCTGGAGTTGAAGAGTCTAGGCCAGCGCTTCTCAGACGTGAGATTAAGAATTTGCCCTAGAACTAAATGTGGAAACTTCTTCACTTCTTTTCAGAGAAATTCTGTCTACCAAAAGTAAAAGTCAGTTGAACTAAACAGTGTTCTTTGTAGTGGTAGTTGACTTCCATTCTGGCGTATAATGTTACTATGTCCATATATATATCCAAATAAAAATTGCCTAG
The DNA here is from genome assembly GCF_032405125.1 of Capricornis sumatraensis. NCBI lineage: Eukaryota > Metazoa > Chordata > Mammalia > Artiodactyla > Bovidae > Capricornis > Capricornis sumatraensis. Next base: position 9,814,263 of record NC_091091.1, on the reverse strand, counting down.
TTTTTAATCTTGATAAGAACAGTATATTGCATGTGATATTCTGCAGCTTCATTTTTTTCACTCAGTTGTACTTTTAAGATTCACTTGTTGCATGCAATAGTAGTAAATGAATTTTTATTGTTAAATAAAATTCTACTCCAAAAATCTATCATAGTTTATCTATCTGTTGCTCCATTTCCTTCCAACATTTGGTATTTTGTTGCCATTCTAATGAGTATAAAATAGTATATCATTGTGGTCTCAATTTACGCTTTCTCATGAATGGTGAGATTGAGCAGTTGTTGTTTTTTTAAGTGTCCTTTGGAGAGCAGAGTTTATGACTTTAATGTAGAGAAATTTTTCAGTCTTGAAGTCTTGTTTCTTTTTTTTTTTTTTGGTTTTGTTTTTTGAAAATAGTCTAGCAGCCTCACTTTCAATTGTGTTGTGGTTTCATTGCTCATCTTCATTCTTTTTGATTGAAGTTTTTGTTGATTTGTGTTCTCACATATTATATCTTTACATGTTTACTTGGGTTCTTTATCTAGTTCCTCTATTGAATATTTACTCCCTTGGAAGGTGGAATCGCTACTTTTAGAATAACTCCCAAGAACAAAGTCTATTTTCTGCTAAAGTATCCCTTTTCTTTTTACCCAGAATCCTAGATATGTGGATCTCTGACTGAAGATGCCCTTCTTCCACATGTGGAGTACAGGAAATAGATATTTACTGCTGTGAATTAGAGGCATCATCTCTGTAGACTTCTGTAGACTTATATTCTGGATCCTCTTAATGGACATAGAAAGTAGTTTGAAGATTTTGGTCTCTAAAATGTTAAGTTGCCTTGTCCTTCGGCACATGGGGGAAAAATATTATTTCAAAATAGATGTCAACTGAGAGTGCTGATTTAATAGTTTTTTAATTCATTCTGCAACAGAAACATCATCTGTAGGCAATCATACCTTTTCAGAGACCACACAGATTTGATGGGAGTGTGTGCATTAGGATTTTGTGTTGACAGTGACATGTTAGACAGGTTTCTACTCTGCAGAATCTTTGTGCTTTGCAGGTTATAAATTGGATTTTTAATGCTAGTGTTATCATAGAGAAGGTAGGCACAGAAAACATCCCCAGGGAATGCTGAGCTCTGTGATGAGAGATTCTCCGAGGAGCTACCTCTTATTGGACCCATACCTTCACTTGGAAAATATAAATATCTTTTATTTATAGATGTCTTTTCCTCTCTTGGATAGCAAATTCTAGTGAGTGGTTACTTAGTATGTGTTCTTATTTGCTTGGTTATTGTTGGCTGTCGGTTCACGTACTACTGCCATTTTGGTTTGGTTGGCTGAACACTCCAGGAACTTTGCCTGGAGAGCTAGGAAAGAGATGAAGAAGAAGTGGAGAAGTTTACCAGGAATGGCCAGTGGGTCCCCGAGGAGGTCCTGCCCAGGCTTTGGGCTGGGGAGCCATCATTCACAAGCACATACTGCTTGGATCTGAAAAGGGTCTGATTACCACTTCCCCCAGTTCTGTTGGCCTGGACTGGCCAGTTCATTTGATAGATCAGCAGCTGGCCCTTTGAGCCACCCAGTTCTCCTAACTATAAATGTATCCCCTGGAAGACTGTGATTTGAGTCATTAGCATGATTTTAATACAGTTCACCTGAATGCAGTTTCTTTCCTTCTGCAAAATTGTGACTCCAGTTGTATCAAAATGGTGCAGAGAGAGAGCTCCAGAATGTGGTCTTTCAGGTGTCATTTTAGTGAGGGCATCAAAACTAGGGCTTGACAGGCATTGTCAGGATGAGTGACCATAAACCTGAGTTTGCTCACCAGGCCCCATTGTGTGACCCAGAGCTGTGCTTTGCTTCACACTCGCTGTACATCTCCCAGACTTTGGTCCTGATCGTGCTTTCCAGACCAAGAACAGTTCCTCACTGCTCTCTGACTCAATCCTGGAATACTTGGCCATTTGTAACATTTTCCTCCTTTCTCACATGACATCATAAATTTGTATATTTCAAAAGAAGGTTCTGAAAAGTAGAATTGTTTTAAACACTTTTCTTCTCCAACCTGCCCTCCTTGCTCCTCACCAGATTCGCATCTGAATACTTATTATTGCGCCCTTTGTCTGATGCCTTCAAACATGCCCACAAAATAATTTCTGTTTGCCTTTGTCTCAGGCCAGGTGTTCGGGGTGGGAGGCATGATTTAGAGGGAGCCACGTTAGGTTCCTCAGTAGCCAGATGACCTGGCTTCAAGTTGAATGTCTACTTGAAGTCTGTATGACTTTGGTTAATCACTTAGCTTTTCTGTTTTCATTTTCCCACCTCATCTATTCATGTGCTGGAGCAATTGTTCTCAAATGTTTTGGTTTACAGTTCAGTACAGTTCAGTCGCTCAGTCGTGTCCGATTCTTTGCGACCTCATGAACTGCAGCACGCCAGGCCTCTGGGTCTGTCACCAACTCCCGGAGTCTACCCAAACCCATGTCCATCGAGTCGATGATGCCATCCAACCATCTCATTCTCTGTCGTCCCCTTCTCCTCCTTTCCCATCATCAGGATCTTTCCCAATGAGTCAGCTCTTCACATTAGGTGGCCAAAGTATTGGAGTTTCAGCTTCAACATCAGTCCTTCCAATGAACACCTAGGACTGACCTCCTTTAGGATGGACTGATTGGATCTCCTTGCAGTCCAAGGGATTCTCAAGAGTCTTCTCCAACACCACAGTTCAAAAGCATCAGTTCTTCAGTGCTCAGCTTTCTTTATAGTCCAACTCTCACATCCGTACATGACTACTAGAAAAACCATAGCCTTGACTAGACGGACCTTTGTTGGAAAAGTAACGTCTCTGCTTTTCAATATGCTGTCTAGGTTGATTATAACTTTTCTTCCAAGGAGTAAGTGTCTTTTAATTTCATTGCTACAATCACCATCTGCGGTGATTTTGGAGCCCAGAAAAATAAAGTCAGCCACTGTTTCCCCATCTATCTGCCATGAAATGATAGGACTGGATGCCACAATCTTAGTTTTCTGAATGTTGAGTTTTAAGCCAACATTTTCACTCTCCTCTTTAACTTTCATTAAGAGGCTCTTTAGTTCTTCTTCACTTTCTGCCATAAGGGTGGTGTCATCTGCATATCTGAGGTTATTCATATTTAAGGCCCCTTTATACTCTTTAAAAATGATCGAGGGCCCCAAAAGGCTTTGCTTGTATGAGTTATAGCTAGCATTTGCGGCAGGCAGAAAAATAGCCCCCCAAAGATGTCTACTTCCTAATCCCCAGAACTGATGCATATGTTACTTTACCTGGCAAAAGAGACTGCCAATGTGATTACATTAAGGATCTCGCAGTGCAGAGATTATCCTGGATTAATCAGGAGAGCTCGGTATAGTCAAAAGTCCTTATAGGGGAAAGGCAGTGTGCAGGTGGCCTCCAGAAACTGGAAGAGGCAAGGGACACATTCTCCTCTGGGTTCAGGAGGAGCTCAGCCCTGCCAACACCTCCATTTTAGCCCTGGAAGGCCTGTTTGTAGACTTCTGACATCCAGAACTATAATTTATGTCATTTTAAGCTACCCATTTATAGTCATTTGTTATAGCAGCAATAGGAATCTAATGCAGATATTTTCTGTTAAAAATTAAAAGTGACAAATTTAAAAAATTTATTTAGATATAATAAACTCTTATAGGTTAGCATCAATTACTTTTTTGGGGTGGAATAGCTAGTTTTCAATTGTTAGTGAGACAGCTACCATTGGTATACATTTTTATAAATCTCTTTTAATGTCTGGCTTAATAGAAAGTACCTGGATTCTCAAATCAGCCTCTGCATTCAATTTGTTGTGGTATCACATGTCATGTAACCTCTGAAAAACTCCCCTGAATATACTCACAGAGAAAGAGCATTGAAAAGGCAAATACCATCTTAATATTATTATAAAAATAATTTTGGCCTCATGCATTACCTATAACATAGGCCTCTTAGGAAGTACCCTACTTTGAGAACATCTGGGCTAGAACATAGCCACACAGCTATACCTAGCTGCCAAGAGTCTGAGAATTGCAGTTCTTATTCTAGGTGCCAGCTTTTAAAAGTGAGGGTTTAGAAAGGGACATTAAAGGGCACTGATTATTATATATCAAAGTTTGATACCCATGGTAGGTAGACAGTTGCCAAAATGTTGGTTTCCTTTCTCCTTGTCCTCATATTAGCGAGGAAAAACGGGCATTCTGCTGAGACCACATCCTTTAGAAATACCTAGGATGGAACACAGTGGTATGTAGGTGGAGTCATAACTGCGTAGAATTGCATTTTTAGCATTTGTAGATTGATTATATGAAATATCTTTTGTTTGGTGCTCACAGACAGCATTTGATGCCTTGTTTGGGTCTTTTGAATTTAACAATGCACTTCCTTTCCTTGGATAGGATTCTAGTTGAAATTGAACTTCAGCCTAGCTTTGATTCAGAGTTGTCCATAAAGGGTTTGAAACTACAAGGGGAGTAACATTCCCTCCTGGTCATTTTGTAGATAGTTCCTGCTTCTCCCTGTCAGTATCCTTTTGCTGAAGAGTAACCCAGTTCCAGTTTCTGATGTGAAAGAGCAGTTAGGAATATTTGTGCAAAATAGCCTATAGTTTAAAAAAAAAAAGGTATGTAAATACAGTAAAAACAGTTTGGAGTTAAGTGGCATGATTTTGAGCTTAATATAAAGCTTAATACTGATCTCATTAATTGATGATATGTGTTTAATGTATTTTTAGTACTATCCTCATCTTTAAATTGATTATTATAATAGCTTTTGGGTGAATAAGGACTTGGAAGATATTTTAACATCCCGAATATGGTTAGTTCAACCTCTGGAGTGGGAGAATCCTTTGTACGTTTCACAGGGTTGACTGTCTATTTCCTGACTGAACTGATTGGAAACAAGTTTTGATTTGGGATGGGGCTGGGGGAGGAGAAGAAGCAGAATTTAGAGGCACAGGCACTTGGGGAAAATGTGTACCTGATGTTTCCTTGGGGAAAATGTGTACTGACTGGTGGGTACTGTGGACCAAAAAAAAAAAAAAACCAAAAAAATGCTGCCTGTTGTTTTAGTAAAGGATTTAGAAAGGACTGTTGTGGCCATAAAGTCATCAATCACTGCAGCAGCCACCCAGACCTTGCACCGTGAGGGGAGCTCAGGATGGAGAAAAACAGGCTGCTAACCATCAGGCCATCAGCTACTTCAGCCACCTGGATGGTGCACCATGAGGGGAGCTCAGGATGGAGAAAAACAGGCTGCTAACCATCAGGCCATCAGCCACGTCAGCCACCTGGATAGTGCACCATGAGGGGAGCTCAGGATGGAGAAAAACAGACTGCTAACCATCAGGCCATCAGCCACTTCAGCCACCTGGATGGTGCACCGTGAGGGGAGCTCAGGATGGAGAAAAACAGGCTACTAACCATCAAGCCATCAGCCACTTCAGCCACCTGGATGGTGCACCGTGAGGGGAGCTCAGGATGGAGAAAAACAGGCTACTAACCATCAAGCCATCAGCCACTTCAGCCACCTGGATGGTGCACCGTGAGGGGAGCTCAGGATGGAGAAAGACAAGCTGCTAACCATCAGGCCATCAGCCACTTCAGCCACCTGGATGGTACACCATGAGGGGAATTCAGGATGGAGAAAAACCCAAAACTGGCCCAAAACTGGATAGCTAAGATGCTTATCAAAGGAACCCAGACTCTTGCATCTTCTGCATACATAAATTAGCCTGAGATGTCTGGATTTTTTGATTAAGAGCAATCTTTTGATGTTTAACTATTTTTTTTTTCCTTGTAGGAAAAATTCCTGTATCTCCTGGCTCCTCCCTTATCTCTTGGAAAGAGTTTTTCAAAGCTATCTGCAAGACAGCAGTCCCTGGCTATAGTCCTTAGTAAGGTCTGCGAACAAACATAACTCTCCACTTTTGGGCTGTGCAGTTTTTTCAACTGACAGTACTCTGGGGCCAGAGGGTCACTGCAGTGTCTGGTGACAGCTGTGAACTGGAGCTGGTCAGGGCGGTTTTCCTCGCTTTGCTCTTTTCCCCAGTAGCCTCTGAAAACTACCTTGTGATTGTCAGTTTCTGCTCTACCCTATGGTGTACTGTGTTAGCAGGAATTGGATTGAAAGCTTAGTTAAAACAGAGAGGGTGGAAGCAATTTTTTTGTGACTCCAACTTGAGGTACCACAAACTCCTGGTACTAAGCACCCTGGATCTTGGGTACTCAACGCTTTTAGCAACTAGCATCATAATGGTAGCACTTATTACACATATATGAGCATAACAGAAAAAGTGTAAGTGAAACTGATAGGAAGGGTTGTCCCTATGTTAGTTTCTGAATACATTTCAGATCATCACTGGTGGTTCTCCAAGCAGGTCATCCCTAAAGACTTGCTAGGTGTTTCAGGAGGCAAAAGTGAGGTTGCCCGTAGCGCACTGCCCTCTTTAGGGGGTTTACAGTCACATCCACGTGGTGGCAGAGGTTAGGGTGCTGATTCAGTGAAAGTCTTAGTTAAAAGCCATGTGGTCATTCATTGCAGCAGCTAGCAATTTTGAAAACATGGGCTGGAATATTTTTCTGATGCTTTAAAATAAGAACAAAACAATTGTTTTAAGATTGCAAAACAATGAGTGTTTTGATTTGGCAGTTCCTGCGTTGGCTAATCACTAAATGTAAACTATTTCTCTGAGCAAGAGGCTCCACTAGCCAAGAGCTGTGCCTTATTGTATTTTTTTCATCAGCTCTTTAGCAGGCCTGGGCCCAGGAGGCATTTCAGGCTTGTAGCCAGCCCTCCCAGGCCTTCAAACACACTCAGTTGCCTCTTTCACAGAGGGCCCCAGGGTGTTTTGGAAGCCACGTGTGACTTTAAGGAAAAGATTAGAAAGAGGCAGAAAAGCACGTACTACAAACTAGCCGCTTTTGGGGATTTTTTTCCTTTCACTCTCATTTCTGACTGATTTCCGGGCTGACTCCCACAGCAGCTGTTGCACGCACTTGCTCGTTTTTGAACTCCTGGCCTCCCCTAGCCCAGCCCACGGCAAATGCCCTCAGAAACGAAGTCCTGGAGGGACTTCTCTGGTGGTCCAGTGGCTAAGAATCTGCCTTCTGATGCAGGAGACACGGGTCCGATCCCTGGTCGGGGAGCTAAGATCCCACGTGCCATGGGACAGTTAGGCCCCCACACCACAACTAGAGAGCCCGTGTGTTGCAGTAAAGGTCCCGTGTGTCGCAGATAAGACCCGATGCAGCCAAACAAATAAAATGTTTTTTAAAAAAGAAAGAAATGAAGCCGTGGGGACGGAGCCTGCCCTCTGCCTTCCTCCTCTCCACCACAGTCGAGCTGCCATTTTCCTGCAGGTGTCACTGCTGGGCTGGTCCTGAGCTTCATCGGGTGCAGGGGTGTCTTATGTCTCCCTCCCTCACACGTCTCCCTCATCCCGTCCTGCCCTCTGTCAGCTGTCCAAGCATGCTTCTGTTACACTTAGCTACCCTCTTGTACGACTCTTGAAATGGGTCAACTGTCCGATGCCTCCAGTGGTGTCGTTCACATGCAGACTCATTCATTCCCTCAAAGCCACACTTCACACATTATAATCTGATAGACGTGCCTTGAATATTCAGAAAACATTTATGGACCACCTCCTGTGTACACAGCAGCTGTGTGCAGATGCCAGGAGATACAGAGATGACTCAGACCCTTTGTGCTGTTGGTGGAGAAGGGGACAGAAGTGTGGGAGCAAATCGTGAGAGATGACTTCTAGTAAAAACATGGGCCAGCTATAGTGAGGACACAAGGGGAGAGGGAGCAACTTGGTCCCAAAAGGTGTGTAAGTATGGGCCCCGAGACAGGAGAAGAGGGTCATAGCAGCCATCAGCCAGAAGCGGACTCACCCCCTTCCCAATGGGGTTCCACCGTGACTAGCCTGGAGCAGGGGGACACCTCTGTAATGAAAGGATCTCTAGTGGTGGATTTGGCTCACTGCGGCAGAGGGTGGGAAAGCAATTTGGGAGGCTGCAGCTATCCCTAAAGGAACAGCATGTGTAGGCTTTGACCTAAGAAGGTGAATGGACCTTGGTGCAGCTTCCCAGTGCTGGAGGACTTCCTTATATTCTTCCGCTTTAAGAATTTGTTGGTTATGTGCTCACTGTTTAATGGCCCTGATACTTAGATGCTGTGTTTCTGTGGGAAGCCCTCATAAATAACTGAGTTTCAGGATGAGCGTAGAGTGCAAAGACCTCCCAGTCCAAACCAGATCATTTTTACTTCTCATTCATGGATAGTACTTGCCCCAGTTTGTAACTGTGTGTATGTAAGTATCTCTTCACTCTTAAGTTCTTTTAGACATGAGATCTGTTGGTTTCCTTTTCAACCTTATGTCCATATTGCCTCCACTGGGCATAATAAGGAAAGAATGAACAGAGCAGACACCCAGCCTGGAAAGTGAACAGAAAAGTCAGCGGTGGGGTTTGCACAGTGAAGCCTGAGAATAGATAATTGACTTTTTTTTTTTTCATTTTTTCAAATTGAAGTGTGGTTGATATACACAGGTGTACAACATAGTGATTCACAATTTGTAAAGGTTATACTCCATTTATAGTTATTATAAAAGCAGTGGCTATGTTCCCTTTGTCGTGCAGTATATCCTTGTAGCTTATTTTATACCTTAGACTTTGTACCTCTTAATCCCCTGCATATCTTGCGCCTTCCCCCTCTTCGCTCTTCCCACTGGTGACCACTAGTTTGTTCTCTGTATCTGTGAGTCTGTTTCTTTTTTCTTTTAAATTTTGGATAACAGAGTTCTAATTTGGTCAAGAAAAAAGGGCAGAAGAAAGTCCTCATTTACTGAAGTCCCTTCCAGCAGATGATGTTTACAGAACCAAAAATGTCTTTTCAAAATAGAATGTGCTTAATGGAACAGATATATATTCTGATTATAGTAGAGCTTATATAAATCTATACATGTGATGAAATACTATAGAACTGCACACAAAAGAAAGGGGTAGGAATTGAACATGTCAAAACAAAGGAAATCTTAGCAGGGTCTGTATTTTGGTTAACAGTATTGTACCAATGTCAAGTTCTTGCTTTTAATACTTTTATTATGGTTATGTAAGATAAGAGGTGCATACATGGGAGCTCTCCACTATTTTTGTAACTTCTGTACGAGTCTCAAAGTATTTTGGAAATTCCTTGGTGGTCCAGTGGTTAAGACTCTGTGCTTTCACTGCTGTAGGCGAGAGTTCAATTCCTGGTTGGGGAACTAACCACAAGCTGTGTATCATGGCCCAAAAAAAGTTATTTAAAGGCAAATGAAAATAGATATTACCAAGTCCTGGCAAAGATACAGAACAGCTTGAACTCTCTTGCACTGCTAGTGGGAATGTAAAATGGTACAGCCACTTGGAAAACCTGGGTTGTTTTTGTTTTTGTTTTTTACAAAGTTATATGTATACTTACCATGCAAGACAGCAGTTTTGCTCCTGGATACTTACCCAGAGACATAACCTCTGTTCACACAAAAACCTGTGGGCTAATAGTTGCAACAGTGTTACTTATTTCATGTATTTAGTTTGGCTGCTTGCGAACTTCATTCCCTGACCAGGGGTTGAACCCAGGCCCCCAGCAGTGAAAGATCAGAGTTGTAACCGCTGGACCACCAGGGAGCTCCCAACAGCTTTATTTCTAATTGCCCATAACTTGAAAAGACTCACATGTCCTTCAACAAGAGAGTGGATAAGCAAACTGGGCATCAATGGAATATTACTCAGTACTAACAAAGAACAAACACAACTACCTGGATGAATCTCAAATGCATTATGTTATGTGAAAGAAGCCACGCTCAAAAAGATACATTCTGTGCATGATTCCATTTATATGACATTCTGGAAAAGGCAAAAGTGTAGGGTTAGAAAAAAGACCAGTGGTTTCCTGGGGCTGGGAACTGGGGAGAAGCTTGACTTACAAAGGGTATAGGGAACTTTTACCTGTATCTTAACTGTGTGATGATGACATGACTATATGTTTTGGTTGAAACTTATGGAACTGTTACCTAAAAAGGATGGATAACTGCATAAAAATTATACCCCAATAAATCTGACTTTAAGATGAAAACACCACCAACAACAAAAGGGAAGAATTAATGATATTCTTTAGCTTAATACTCATGAAGAGTTCAGTGTCTGTCACTTGCCCATGATTGGATAAAGATTTGTGAAGTCATTGATTACAATGATGTCTTGTTCAAACACCAAAGTGTAGCCCTTTAGTACTTTGGCCTGTAATTGAGCAATGAAAATAACTATGACTGTAGAGACGGATGTTCCAATATTTTTAAACAGAATGCTTTTGGGAGATTAAAACAAAAGCTTCTGACTCTTGCTTTGGCAGATGCAGTCTTTAGTGTGTGAACATGTAGTCAATTGTTGCTCTGTCTCTTTTCCTGGCTTCTTTGCCCTTAGAACAGTCATTAATGGAGTAGACTTTCATGCATTTTTAGATTGTTTTAAATCTCAGCTATAACAACTGGGCTGTGATTTTTTCCCCCTCCTAGAATGGATGATTCAATATTGTATTGGGAAAAACCCAAGTTTCGATTTGGATGAGAAGGAAGGCTTATTTTGTCACTATAGCCAGTATAATTTAAATATAACTCACAAATGTTGATAGCAGGAATTAGAAGATTCAGACTGAAAATTCAGTGGGGCTCTGAGGCAGTATCTCTTAATAACCACCATCTTCTGTAAATCGAAGTCAAAATTTGATTTTGAAGGAAGATTTAACTCTGAACTCTTTGCTTGATTTGTGGGGTTGAAGGATATAACTTCTCCGTTTATGGAACAGATAGCTGGATAATGCATGTGAGATTGCAGCAGTCTTTTCCCAGTAGAAGACTCCTTGTTAATTTAAAACCGGGGCTTACTAGGTTGGTTTGGATTTAATGCAATCCAGTATTTCAGCGGAGCAAACACTTAATCATTAACCACTTGTAATGCCTATTATGAGGGTTGGGTTTGCACAGCCAAATAAGCCGCAAGCCTTGTTTTCAAGTTCAGCATCCAGCATGGCCACCTGAGCTGTGTGCAGCCCCCTTAAGTGCAGCTGCAGGAGAGACCCCCAAGGAGGAAGCCCTGACCTGGGACGCGTCACTTCAGGTGGGCCTTGTAAGCAGACTTTTGTTTGGTCCTGAAAGAGAGCACTCCGTTCTTCAGGCAGAATGAACCAAGTGCCAAATGAAAGCTTTTGTGATCAGGGACTCATAACATGGAAGCAGGGTAAAGAATTTCTTCTCTTCCTTCCCAGTTAAATAAGAGTTAAAGTCATAATATAAAAATTCAGACTAGAATATAGATAGATATAAATACCAGAAAGAATATATAAAATTATACTAGAAATACTGAAATACTAGAAGGATATAAAATTATAAGTAAATTACCCCTTTTATTCCTCTATTAGTTTATATTGCTGGCATAATTAATTTTTACCACATTGTTACTGTTATGAAACAACACAAATTTATTATCTTAATGCTTCTTTAAGCCAGAAGCCCAATATGGCTCTCACTGGGTTAAAATCAGCATGCCTTGAGACTCTTGGCCTTTTCCAGGTTAGAATCAGTGTGTCTGAGACTTCTGAGAGGCTGCCACTATTCCTTGGCCTGTAGCCTCTTCCTCCATCTTCTCGCTGACATTTCAGTTCAGTTCTTTGTAGTCAAATCCAGGAAAGGGTTTCTGATTTTAAGGACCCATGTGATTAGATTGGGGCAGCCTGGATAATCCAGGATACTCTTCCCATGTCAAAATCCTTAATTTATCACATCTGCAGAGTTAGGTAACATGGTCACAGGTTCTGTCCACAAGATGTGGACATGGGGCCATTATTTTGTGCACTATATCTGCCTACCCTTATTCCTTTTATTCTCCCCACTGGTAAATTATCTGGATACCAAAGCTAGCATATATATACATAATGTATTTATTTATGAAAGTGAAAGTGTTAGTCACTCAGTTGTGTCTGACCCTTTGCAACCCCATGGACTGTAGCCTGCCAGGCTCCTCTGTCCACGGGGGATCTCCAGGCAAGAATACTGGAGTCAATAGCCATGCCTTCCTCCAGGGGATCTTCCCAACCCAGGGATCATACCCCGGTCCCCTGTGCTGCAGGCAGATTCTTCACCTTCTGAGCCACCAGGGAGCCCATACCTTAAAGTGCTGTCCTTCTATGAGCGCTCACTGAACTGCCGTGTTTATTGCATGTGCTGTAATTGAATTCTAGTGAGCAGGTATTACTTTGTTTTGAAGATCACAATTAATGCTGGAGAGAGCATCTTTGGGCATAGATCTTGATATTCTTTTCCACACACATTCGTAAGGAAAATATGAATATATGTGGGTTGTTGATTTTGAAAGAAGATTGTAAGTGGTTAATAAAAGGGGAGAAGAAAAGGAATACGTGATACTAATGGGAGTTCTCTGAAAGCACTGAAGAAGGAAACGAGCCTTAATTTATGGTTCATTCTGTGCCATTCACCATGCCAGCAGATGACTTCCTTTTTCTCAGATCATGTTCCATGGTGTTACCAAGAGATCTGTTGTGAGCCCCAGTCTACTGATGAGGGAAATGAGCAGCAGAAGCTCATGTAACTTGGTCCATGTTGCGGCTCCGGGATCCACATCAGCCTGCCTCCGCAAAGACAATGGGGACCCCTTCAAGTTACACCCCCTACAGCTCAGTCCTCGGATGTGGGCAGCATACCAAGTGGTGACTCTTCTGACACCCTTAGATTGTTTAACTCTTTGAATATTTGAGGTGCCCTCTTGTGCATTCTCACTTGCACTTAAAAGAAGATCTCAGGGAATGAGTGACTGCAGTTTTAAATCTGGCATTGCTGCCACACAGCACCCTCCAGGGACTCGTGTGTTGTGACCAGTGGCTCTGGCTGGGCAGCGGGGGCTCCTGACAGTGGGTGACCTTCAGGACACTCAGAGAGTCACCCTGATGGATTCTGCTGTGGGGGCTGACGTGGGCTACACCCTATCCTGGGCTGAGCTGGGGGTCCCTGTTGCCAGGGGACCACTGGTCTGGAGGCCTGGTTGGAACAGAAGTTCTCCTGGGACTCCCGCAGCGGGGTGTTCACAAGTTGGGGTTTGACCCTCCTGAGGATGGCATGAGGCCCGGTAGGGCTGCTTTTCAGAAGAGCTTCCAAACACTAAGCATGTGTAATTGCTGCCTCGGTCCAGCCTGGCAGGGCCCACGCTATCTGGTAACCAGTATGATACCAGGCTGTTGGCTGTTGGCCGGCTCACTTGGGAAGAGGGCAAGGGCTTGGGTTCCATGGTACATTGACCTAGATGTGGTGATGGTTTTGCTTCTGGGGTCATAAAAATCAGGAGGCTGTTTCAGGGAACAGGTTCAGGTTCCCTGGTTCAGGTCTTATTCCTGAACTTGCGCTTATACAGAAAGAAGCATGATCAGTGTGAGCAAAATTGTTTATCGCTTCTCCAGAGTGAACAGCATTTGATGAAGGGATGTCAGAACCGCTTCCTTTTCAGCCTGTTTAGCATGGCTCCAGCTGGCCTGGGCCCAGGGCCTCTGTGTTCCTGGGCTTCTGTCACTTAGAAGAGCTGCATGGTGGCGGGACACAAGGGGCTGCTTGTGTGCATTCCGACCAGCGGCAGCTGCAAGAGAAGAGAGTGATAAAGTCCTTCTGTTTTGCTTTTGCTCAACTCTAAAGGCTACTTTAGGATGTTTATAACATTACAGCACTCCTTAGGAAAGCTCGATTTGGGACATCTATTCTGAGGGTTTCAGGGATCTTTTGTGAGGAGAGGTAGTATCTGTCAGAAGGACAGTCCCACACGGATGGAACTCTTGGCTGCCCCTAGCTGCCATCACGCTGTGTGATCTTGTGCCAGTCATCCCCCCCTCTCTGGTCCTGTAAGCTGGGGAACTGGGACGAGAACAGCCAAGTCACTCACACTCAGAACCAGCACTCTGGACACACTTGGTACTAGAACACTGTGTCCCCATTGACACACTTAGCTGAGGATTTGGAGGCTGAAAGGGCTGCTTCTGATGCCTGGGTCGTGCCACTTAGACCTCCGTGAGCCTGAGCAAGTGACATTATTTCTTTGGTCTCCTTGATCAGATTGGGGATAAGTCACTTCGATCATGGGGTGGCTGCCAAGATTCAGTTCAGTTAAATGAGGCGGTGAGTGGGGAAGGCACTCTGCCAAGGGTCTAGTTCCTGATCAAGATTGCCGGGAGAAATATCAATAACCTCAGATATGCAGATGACACCACCCTTATGGCGGAAAGTGAAGAGGAACTAAAAAGCCTCTTGAAGAAAGTAAAAGAAGAGAGTGAAAAAATTGGCTTAAAGCTCAACATTCAGAAAACGAAGATCATGGCATCTGGTCGCATCATTTCATGGCAGATAGATGGGGAAACAGTGGAAACAGTGTCAGACTATTTTTTTGGGCTCCAAAATCACTGCAGATGGTGACTGCAGCCATGAAATTAAAAGATGCTTACTCCTTGGAAGAAAAGTTATGACCAACCTAGATAGCATATTCAAAAGCAGAGACATTACTTTGCCGACTAAGGTCCGTCTAGTCAAGGCTATGGTTTTTCCTGTGGTCATGTATGGATGTGAGAGTTGGACTGTGAAGAAAGCTGAGTGCCGAAGAATTGATGCTGTTGAACTGTGGTGTTGGAGAAGACTCTTGAGAGTCCGTTGGACTGCAAGGACATCCAACCAGTCCATTCTAAAGGAGATCAACCCTGGGTGTTCTTTGGAAAGAATGATGCTAAAGCTGAAACTCCAGTGCTTTGGCCACCTCATGCGAAGAGTTGACTCATTGGACAAGACTGATGCTGGGAGGGATTGAGGGCAGGAGGAGAAGGGGACGACCGAGGATGAGATGGCTGGATGGCATCACTGACTCGATGGATGTGAGTTTGAGTGAACTCCGGGAGTTGGTGATGGACAGGGAGGCCTGGCGTGCTTCGATTCATGGGGTCGCAAAGAGTCGGACACGACTGAGTGACTGAACTGAACTGAACTGAACTGAGGGTGCAGCTCAGGGTAGCCGCCCACCATTAGCTGTGAACTGTCTGATATATGAGGGGCTTGTGACACTGTCCTTTTACTTCTTGTCACAGAGTGAGTGGCTCCCATTAGCTTTAATTAAAATGAAAAAAATCTGATAACTGTGAACCAGCGGGTTCACAGAACCCTTTTCCCCAGGGTTCTCTGTTCTTTCCTGTTACTTTAATTTGCTCCTTGAGGAGTCCTGTGTGGTCTGAGGAGTGGGCTCTGCTTAACTGGGCTTCCCTTTAGGAAGACAATTTTGTAACATGAAACAAAACTAAAAAAACCAACGTGATCCAGATGGCTGCACTCGGGACTTCTCAGTTTGCAACTCCATTATTCCAGCGTGGCCTTTTCATCGTTCCTAACTCTAGTCATGAGAAGACAGTTTTGTGAGGCATAGATGATGGGGTGGAAAAACGCAGCCCCACATTTTCCTTGAGAGAGAATACAGAGATGTGTGAGGAAGAAGGCTTAACTTCCCAAATGTGTATTGAACTCCGCTATTTTTAAGGCATTTGGAGATGCAAAAAGGAATTCAACTGATGTGGCCCTTGTCGCCATAGAGACTAGTTTATGGGAACAGGGCAGCCATTAAATTATAGAAATAATGATTTACTTATAGTTGTGATGGTGCTGGGGGAAATGCAGGGTATAATAAGTGGGCAGGGTAGGACTGCACGTGATGGGAAGATCAGAAAGTCACCCTGGGGCAGTGGCTTCCAGTTTAAGGTCCGAAGGATGAGAGGAAAGTGTGCCAGGGGAGATGAGGAATGCGTCTCCCCAGACAGAAGGAGCACACTGGCAAAGGCAGAAAGAAGCGAGGCTTGTTAGGAAGACTGGAGGAAGGCCAAGGTGGCTCAGAAGCTGGTGCGCTCTGGGGACAAGGATGTGAGTGATTTGGAGAGGTAGGCAAGGGCTGGACTGTGCCATCAGGCCTGGGCATCTAGGATCCAGATTTTTTTTAATTCTAATTTTTATTTTATATTGGAGTATAGTTGATTTACAGTGTTGTGTTAGTTTCAGGTATATAAGAAAGTGATTCAGCCATACTATGTATACATAAACATTTTCCCTCAGATTCCCTTCCCATATGGGTCATTACAGAATATTGAGTGGAGTTTCCTGTGCTAGAGGGTAGGTCCCTATTGATTATCTGTTTTATATATAGCAGTGTGTATATGTTAACAGGATCCAGATTTTATTCCAAAGAGCAGGGGGAAGCATTGAACTAGAAAAGGGCCTTGATGTAACTGCATATGTGTTTCCAAGCGGTCACTCTGGTTTCTTACTGGAGCTTAGATTTTTGGGGATAGGAGCACAGAAAATATGGGGAGACCAGTTTGGAAGCTGCTGAAGCCATCCAGGTTTATTACGATGTCCTGTTCTCAAGCAGGGAATGGAAATGAGTATTTAGGAAGCGCAGCCCACAGGACCACCTTGATTGACAGGATGGGGAGATGCGAGGGAAGGGAAGGAGCCCCGTGCAGTTCCTGTCCTGAGCATCTGGGAGAAGGGTGGTATCTGGGCAGATAGAAAATTTGGGGGGCTTGTGGTTTAGGCAGGGATGGACGAGTGTCTGCTGGACACAGTTCTCCTTCTTTGGCGATGGACTCCCCTAGATGTTCATGGCTCGCCCTCCGTTTCCCTGAGGCCTCTGCTCTGACAGCCCCTTGTTAGGGAGACCTTTGGAGGCCACTGCAGCCGTCCTCCTGGTAGCACCTGTCACCATCTGGTAAACTGCTTATTTTCTTATTTCTTTAGAGTGTATATTCTCCTAAAAGGCTGTGAACTCCTTAAAGGCAGGAGTTTTTTGTCTGTTTTATTCTCTATTATGTATCCATAGCACCCAGAACAGTGCCCAGCATATAGGAGGCCCTCAATAAATACTCACTGAATGAATCAGGAGTCTTATTTCCATTCTGATTTTTTGTATCCTGTTCAAACTTGAGTGACTTCTAATTAACCCAAGCCCAGGAAGAGGCATAGGGACACTGTTCATTTGACATATCAAGTCTTTTTTTTTTTTTAATCTAGACAGGATGAGTAGAAAAATTTTCTTTTCTTTTTTTTTGTTTTTAGTGTTAGAAGTGAAAGAAGAGGGCAGTTATGAAAATATTTGAACATCACACCTTTTTTTGTTCTTTACAAATCAGTATAAACATCTAGCCCTCCATCTGATATATTGTTCAGATTTGGGGGCTAAATTATAGCATTTTGTAATTCTTCTGAGCTTATTTTTCGGGGGGAGGTGTCGGTCATTGACTTTTTGATTACATCTTTTCCACTTGCTGGGGAAAGGTATGGAGACCAGGATCCAAACTTGCTTAAAGGTGAAATCGGAGGGCAGAACAGAGTAAAAACCTTTTGTTAGAGCTATTGCTGGATCCCTGGATCTCTACATGGCTGATAATTTGAAAGTACTAGCAATTCGTACGGAGAAGGCAGTGGCAACCCACTCCAGTACTCTTGCCTGGAAAATCCCATGGATGGAGGAGCCTGGTAGGCTGCAGTCCGTGGGGTCCCTAAGAGTCGGGCACGACTGAGCGACTTCACTTTCACTTTTCACTTTCATGCATTGGAGAAGGAAATGGCAACCCACTCCAGTGTTCTTGCCTGGAGAATCCCGGGGACGGCGGAGCCTGGTGGGCTGCCGTCTATGGGGTCGCACAGAGTCGGACACGACTGGAGCGACTTAGCAATTTGTAAATAGTTTCCTAAATCGTTTTTACTTTGGGTTCTAAATCAGTTGCTACCACTTGTACTACCACTTGTAAACAATCTCTGCCTGTGAAAGAAGAGGTTGTATACGTAATGGTTAAGGGTGCGGCTGTTGGAGTCACACCTCTGTTTGATTCCCTCCCCACCCTCCCTCCCACCATCATTTGCTAGCTTGTAACTTTGCACAAGTTACTTAAGCTCTTTCTTTAAAATGGATATTACCAAAATCGTATTATTATTTGAGGAGTTAGAAGACAGATACTCATTATTGTTACCATTTATAAGCTTAACATGATTGATGGTATTATTAAATGGGATTTAAATGTAGAAGTATCTTAAAGAGAACTAAGTGTTATAGAGTATAATTGACTCAATTCAGTGTTCCCCAAACTTGGCAGAATGTAAGAATCTCCTTGAGGTGCTTGTGGAAAATATAGCTTCTCAGGCACCTCCCAGATTTACTGGCTCAATCCCAGAGGAGGAAGCCTGGGAGTTTTGCTAGGTGGGCAGTGCAGTGACACGGCCTGGAGCTTGTGAGACTCTGCCGTGCTGCGTGCTGTGCTCAGGCGCTCAGTCATGTCTGACTCTGTGACTCCATGGACCATAGCCCACCAGGCTCCTCTGTCCATGGGGGTTCTCTAGGCTAGAATACTGGAGTGGGTTGCCATGCCATCCTCCAGGGCATCTTCCTGACCCAGGGATCGAACCCACGTCTCCTGCAGTGCAGGTGGAGACTGTCTTTTCTTTCTGATATTCTGTTTAGATTCTAGATGTGTGTTTATACTTGTCAGAATCTGTCCCAATTTTGAGATAGGAAACGTGTCACCATTTATATACGCCGTCTTATTCAGAATCTTCTCTCTAATCAAAGAAGACATAACATGCTTCTGGGTTCCCAGGAACACGAGAGGCTGTATAGCTGCAAATTAGCCATGTTGGTATAAGTAACTCAGCTTTCTTGGCTGCCTTTCTTTCTCATTACAAAACCTATCTGATCTTATTAATCAGCTCTGTGAAATATGCGCAGGGACATGTCTAAGGATCTTGGCAGCCTTCTGTCCTCCAGAGTCTCTAAGGTCTCAGTTATTCCAGGCTGTCGAAGCGGCAGTGTCTGCGTGGAGGCGACCCCTGAGCTTTGTTCAGTGGAGGCCAAGCCTGAGGAGCTGCTCTTTGCTCCCCTGAGAGCTGGGAACCAGCAAGGAACGTTGCACTCCACTGCACTTAGGACAGTGAGTTCTTGATCAACTGTTCCGGAAAAACAGCATTTTATTGTTTTCACACAGCCTGCAAGTTCATTTCCCTTCTTTGGCCCGGGCAGTAATGAATCAGTGACAAAGGAAGATGAACATCTGAAACTTTTTACTCTCAAGGCTGAGCTTTCCGCAAACATCACAAGTGTAGTTTACACCTCCCTAAGGAATACAGGATTCTCATTGTCTTGAAGGTGGTACCTCCCTATGCCAGGTGGCGCCTCCCTATGCCAGGTGGCGCTTGGGGTAGCTGTTTTCTCACAGGAGTCTATGAAGTGTAAAAGAAATTTCTTCTGGGACTTCCCTGCCAGTCCAGTGGTTAAGATTCCATGCTTCCAATACAGGGGGTGTGGGCTCCATCCCTGATGGGAAACTGAGGTCTTCACCCAACGTGCCGCACAGCATGGACAAAAAAAGAAAAATTAGTAAAGAATTTTCTTCAACAGCTATTATTCATATTGGTCATGGTTTTATATTGATAGTTTGATTTCAGGTTGGGCTTAACTGTATCTTTCTATTTTCATTATTGTGGGAGAAATTGATTTATGCTGAGAATCTTATTTGGATGATAAGTTCATTTTCTGACCCGTAACAAATCAATCCACTGTTTGTAGCTGTTGTTAAAATGGAAAAGTTGGCGTACATTTATGAATTTGCACATTGCTACTTCCTTAGAAAAAGCCTGTGAGGTCTTAAGGCCACCTACCTGGATGGAGGTAAAGTTGAGGATCTGGAGGTTGGTAGGAGTAGGAAAGGCGTATCTTCTTTTCTTTTTCATCCTAATAGTCTCGCCTGACAAAACTTTCTATCTGCACAGTATTAAGTAACAGAATCCTGAAATTTTAGTGAATTTAAGAAGAGCTCATTCAGGAAATGTGGGCAGATCTTTGTCATTCTGTGGGCAGACCTGAAGGACTAAACCTTCCCAGTAGAAAAGGCAGGAGGCACGTCCGTGTGCAGGTGAGTTTTCCTTCCTCTGTCCTGTGGGCAGAGAAGAGGAAGCAGGCCTGAAGTGGGGACTCCCCTCAACTCCCTCAGGAGCTCGGTTATGGGATGAGTCTGGGCCTGCAGCTTTCTTTCCCAACTTCTCTTGCTGTTTCAGCTTTTTTTTTTCTTTTCTCATCTGAAATTATCTTTGTGTGGGGAGAGGTTGGAGGTGGAAATTAAGAGTCTTCTTTTTTACAAGGAGTAGAGATAATTACCCAGGTAAATGGTATTCTAATCAGCCATAGTCACAGATTCCTATCTTGTCAGGTAAGAGGCGTCTCAGGGAGGAGGGAGTCTGTGGAAGGCCCTCCAGTCCTGTTGACAGGGAGGAGGCAAGGCCCAAGGCCTAAGCCAGGCATTTCTAAAGTGCTAATACAGCATGTAATAAAGATACTGTCTGCAAAGCCAGACCTCTGTTTAAGCAAATTAAAAACCAACCAACTCTGCCTTTCCTCCAGTGAATATACATATAAACAACAAAAATGGACAGCGATGCAAGACGTGCAATTTTAATTTTGTTAAATACCCCTACTTAAAATTGCAATTATTTTAATAACTATGTGTTATAATCTAAGAAATAGTCCTAAGGTTTTTTTTTTCTTTTTTGCTAGAGTTTTAATGGTACCATATATTTTAACATCTTACCACATTGTCTAACCTTGTAACATAGGAACCTGAGGTTCCTATCCTACCCTTTTTTTGAAAACTCCTGTGGTACCGAATAGAGAGCAGAGCACCTTATAAGGACTTAGAGGCGACTTGTTGAATTGGATTGAAGCATGACTCAGTCCATTTATGTAGGTGGAATTCTGCATTACTTGCTTGTGGGTGTTCACATATTCATGATGTTTATTTACAAGCTGTCTAAGCTAAAGAAATGCCTGCTAATTTTCTTAGTCTGTGTGTGAATCATATGGAATTATCTCTGCAAATTAATTCCTTTAATTAACCCAGAGAAGAGGGAAAAATCAAACATTAAGTTTCATTAAGTGCTCTGCCTAGGGTAATTAAAACATGTAACAAAGTACCCTTGGATATAATACAAAATTTTGTATAAAATGTCTACAATGAAAAGCTTTAAATAAGAATGGTAGTTAGTGGACAGGTTTCCTTCCTCCTCTCTATCCCTCAGTATTGAAGTGCAGGTCCCGGAGCCATGCTGGAAATGGACAAGCAGAGGAGTTCCTCCATGTGAGTGAGGGATGCAGGAATGAGGGGCACATTGAGGGAAGCAGAGATATTACTGCCCGCGCATAACATCGTGAGAAGATGACAAGGGATGAATGTGGCAAGGCTGGGGCACTCCTCCAGGATCCTGAATGTCCGGAGAGCATGGTGCTCTTTGGATTTCAAGCAGGAAGGAGCAAGATGCAATTTCTGCTTTCGATGGTTCTGCACCTTTTTGGATCCTGGGCTCAAAGCCACAACAGCGACACCAACTCAACATATTCTTTCTCCAGTCCTGCCTGCCTGTCTTGGCTTTATATCCTTAGACGCCCTTGTGAGCAGGGTGCACAGTGTGTGCTTCATTTACTTGCCCGTTGTCTGCCTTCCTAACTAGAATGTAAGCCTCCTGGGGGCAGGGATATAGCTGTTTTCCCCGTGTAGCGTCTCCAGTACCACCACCACGCCCAGCAGGTGGCAGGTGCTCAGCAAGTAACTATTAACCAATCAACTCAAGGTTGGTTTCTGAAATCATTGTGTCATTGTTCTCCTCAAAAATTTGATAATTGACTACAAAAGGAAAAAAAAAAAGTAATAGTTCAGTGGGGAAACTGGACAACACTGTAAACAAGGAGTCAAAATCCACCAGTAATGGCTTCCCATGCGGCGCTAGTAGTAAAGAACCTACCTGCCAGCGCAGGAGATGTGAGAGACACAGGTTCGATCCCTGGGTCAGGAAGGTCCCCTGGAGGAGGGCATGGCAACCCACTCCAGTATTCCTGCCTGGAGATCCCATGGACCGAAGCACCCGGTGGGCTGCAGTTCCTGGAGTCGCTGAGTCGGACATGACTGAAGCAACTGAGCAAGCAGGAACTCGCACGGTAAGAAATAGCGAGCGTCGCACGTCTCTGGGTGGCACACCCCAGACAGGAATCCAGATCCAGTCATGAATAAGCACCAGAGAAGCCTAAATTGAAGGATGTTCTCTAAACATTATTGGCATATGTTTCTCAAAAATATCAATGTCCTGAAAGATAAAAGCTGAAGAACTGTTTCTGTTTAAAGGAAACTAAAGAGGCCTACGGAGAAGGCAGTGGCACCCCACTCCAGCACTCTTGCCTGGAAAATCCCATGGACGGAGGAGCCTGGTAGGGTGCGGTCCATGGGGTCACTAAGAGTCGGACACGACTGAGCGACTTCACTTTCTTTTTTCACTTTCATGCATTGGAGAAGGCAATGGCAACCCACTCCAGGGCTCTTGCCTGGAGAATCCCAGGGACAGCAGAGCCTGGTGGGCTGCCATCTATGGGTTCGCACAGAGTTGGACACGACTGAGGCAACGTCGCAGCAGCAGCAAAGAGGCCTAAGAGTTGAATGCATTTGTGATCCTATGCTGAGTCCTGGGGAAAGAAAACTTCCGTGAAGGACATTAGGATATTTGATGAAAGCAAAATATGCAAGGGGAGGGGGGACGAACTGTGAGCTAGAGTACTTCTGTGCAGCTGAACTCTGGGTAAATCATCAGGATTCAGAAGCGACGTCTCTGGTGGCCTGAGCCGTGCCCCAGGCCCCAGGGCAGCAGATGAAAGATCTATAAGAGGAGGAGCCCTGGCGTGGGATTCCGGAGACCTGGCCCTGCGACTGAGCTGCTGGCCCGTGGCTTCTTCTAGAGATGGGGGTTCTGAGACTGAGACTCTGGCCGTTACGTGACTTTGAATCTGAGCAGCAGACTTAGTCCTAATGCTGAGAGCTTTAGGCAGGCAGAGGTGACAGGAACACCTGCAGGTCAGCTGTGGCCGCCTTGCGGGTGGGATTCACATTTCAAAAACCAATAAGGGAAGAAAAAATAAGCACAGTGACTTAACGGGGTATCTTGTTTGTTAGCACTGGTGTTCCTATTCTTACTCGTCAGTGTCTTCTTGGTGGTCAGATCATAGTGAAAACTCAGAGGGAGGTGGAGACACAGAGAAAAGCTTAGTATTCAAAATGTGCAGCTTTGGGGGGAATGTATGGTCTTTTTGTCATTTAAAGTAGTGAAGCTAATTGCAGGGATTTATTTTATCGGGCAGTAACTTCAGCCCAGTTCCTTCTACTTGACTCTCGTGATCACTGAGAGCCAGTGACAATACTCATTGACCATGAGCCTTTCTAGGATTAAAGAGTTTGTTGAAAAATCAGCTGAGATCACACATTAAATCTTAAAACACCAAGGAAAGAGTTAAAAATTATATGCCCATATGCATTAATTTTTGAAGTTAGAAAATAATTTTAAAACTGTTTCAAATAATAATGGTTGTGGACCCTGGTGGTCCAGTGGTTAAGACTACCTTCCAGCGCATGGTGTGTGGATTCAATCCCTGGCTGGGGAGCTGAGATCCCATATGTCTCTAGACCAAAATACCAAAATATAAAAATCAAAAGAAATATTGTGACAAATTCAGTAAAGACTTTAAAAATAGTCCACATCAAAAAATCTTTTAAAAAATTGAAATAAGGTAACAGTGGTTGAAACAGAATTTGCTGGTTTAAATCTGAACTAATAAACTGAAATAAATGCCATTATCAGGGCATCCCAATGTTTTGAACCACTTGTTTGGGTGGGTGGGAGAAAGTCTAGTATGAGTTTGTATTAGCCAAGGTGGAGAGATGAAGACCATCTAGAAATCTGAAGCCAGTAACATAATTAAGGTTTTGGAGTATTGTTTTACCTGAATATTTCTCAGTGGAGTATATAAAGAAAGTAATATGTCCAAATTTTAAGGAATAATTTAAAATACATTTATAATATTGATGGAACCCAAATCAGAACCCTTTATAGATATTAAAAGTGTTAATAAATGTAAAGTCCTTAGAATGCCTAATGTACATGTGCACATGCCCTGAGCTGTCTTGAAGCGTTTTGATGATGAATCTGTACCCTTTTGATTTGACTTTTGTTTTAAAATTCATTTCTATTTGGCTTGCTTAAATTTGCAGTATGCATACATCATTTCCACCTGCCTTAGGTTCCCAAGTGTTTTGTATGTTACTGTAATTTATCAGTAAGGCAGTGGAAACGTATCTAACTATAAGGAGTTATATGATTTCTAAGTCTTTCTCTCAGGTCCTGTGAATTTAAACAAGAATCCAGATGAAGATGTAAAGTAAAAAATACTTAGAGATGGGACTTCCCTGGTGGTCGGGTGGCAGAGACTGCATATTCTGAATGCAAGGGTCCTGGGTTCGATCTCTGATCGGGAACTAGATCCCACGTGCTGCAAGTGAAGATCCTGCATGCCACTGCTAAGACCTGGCACAGTCAGATAAGATAAATAAATTCTAAAACATACCGGAGAGGCTTCAACAAGTAGAGTTTGTTTTTTTAAATATAGTGTGCAAATTTAGCCTGAGCCATACTTCAGAAGATAACCATTTGGCACTGACTCTTTAATTAAAAGAACAGAGAAGAACAACCTTATCTCACACTGTACTTCCACCTTTTTTCTCTAACTGGGTGAAGTATACTTTGAACTATGTGACAAGTTGTTGTTACTGCTTTTTCAAATTTTGGAAAGTACATTTTGGGGCTATGTTACTATTGCTTAGTTTCTGATATCCTGTCTTCACTGGAGAAGAATATTTATGTTTATATATTTATATATAAGAAAAATAGTATCTTGGCTACAGTGACACCTTTGAGATTTGAGGAGTAGATGTATAAATTGTGTAGAACAATACCTGAATAAACGAGGAAAGGCTATGCATATATAAAAGGCAAAATAAAAGATCTTTTTGTGACTTACCTTTTAGTAAGTATTCTCAGTATTAGTATTACTACTAGTATTAGTATTATTCTAGTAATAACGAAACCTTCCTGTTCCTTATCGTCATATGTTGTTCATTTAGTGTCTGTTAGGTGCTAGGCACATGCTAATGTGTATTTTATACAATTCTGTGCCTCAGTTCTCCCACAACTGTAAGAAATGAGTATAGCTTCATTTCTCAGATGAGAAAACTAAGATTCAGAGATGGTACTTTCCGTACCTCAGAAAGGGCAGCTTCAGATTTTAATACAAGGTGGTTTTTGTGTCCAAAACTTTTTAAATCTTAGATGTTTATTACAGTTACCTCTCAGAAGATGAATATTTAACACACTCACGAGAATCAGATTTGCTAACATTCTTAGCGAACTCTATAGGTGGAAAAAAAGTTAATTCGGTCAACCATTTTAGAGTTAAAAAAGTAAAGATTTGCCATTAGGATGCTACTATCAAGAAAGAAGAAAGGAAAAAAATAATCCACGCAGAAATTAACAAGTGTTGACAAGTATGTGGAGAAGTTGGATCTCTCATGATTGCTGGGAATGTAAAATGGTGCATCTGCTTTGGAAAACCATATGGTAGTTCCTTTAAAAAATTAAAAATAGAACTAACATATAATCTAGAAATCTCAGCTCTGGACATATACCCCACAAAGAATTAAAAACAGGGTCTTGAAATGATACTTGTACCCCCATGTTCATAGTAGCAATATTCCCAATAGCTGACAGGGAGAAGGCGATGGCACCCCACTCCAGTACTCTTGCCTGGAAAATCCCATGGGCAGAGGAGCCTGGTGGGCTGCTGTCCATGGAGTCGCTAAGAGTTGGACACGACTGAGCGACTTCACTTTCACTTTTCACTTTCATGCATTGGCGAAGGCAATGGCAACTCAGTCCAGTGTTCTTACCTGGAGAATCCCAGGGACGGGGGAGCCTGGTGGGCTGGCGTCTATGGGGTCACACAGAGTTGGACACGACTGAAGTGACTTAGTAGCAGCAGCAGTAGCAGCAGCAGAAGCAACCCACATGTCTGTTGATGGGTGCATGGAAGACAAAATGTGATAGAGACTCACAATGGAATATTACTCATCCTTAAAAAGGAATGAGCTTCTGATACATGCAACAACATGGATGAACTTAAAGACATTATGCTAAGTGAGATAAGCTAGTTGAAGGAGGATAGACATATGATTTCACTTATATGCGGTACCTAGAGTGGTCAGAATTGTAGAGACAAGGTGGAAAGGTGGTTTCTAGGATCTGGAGGGAGGAAGGAATAGAGAGTTATTGTGTGGTGGGAATAGAGTTTCAGTCTGGGTTGATGAAAAAGTGCTGGAGATGGATGGTGGTAATGGTTGCACAACAATGTGAATGTTCTTAATGCCGCTGAACTTGACTTAGATGTGGTTAAGATGGTACATTTTATGTTAGGTGTATTATATCACAGTTGAAAATAATAGTTTAAAAAAAGGTTGGGGGGAAGAGTGAGGTGACTGCCTGTGAACTCTTCCTTGTGAAGGATAAAAGGGATTTTTATCTTAGTCACATATATCGCAGGTTAAGTTATTCCAGCCCACCGTAACAGCATTCACTGGAAAAGCAAGGGTGGTGGAAAATCATGGAGATGTTGAGTTTTATTTCCCTAACCCCCAACTTGTTTGAGGTCTTCATTCTCTTCATCTTATCCAATGCAAAATGAGTTAGACTTTTCTTAGAAACTGAATTCTTTGGAGGGTGGTATCAGGAGCCTTTCACTCTGAGTACTTTAGCAGCAGCTTTCTCAGCCTGAGAGGAAGAGCCAGGGGCTCACATTCAAACAGATAAATGAGATGCTTCCAGAAGTGAAACTTGTAACCGAGAGTTACATACTCTTCAGTTAGGCCTCGTTTTAGATGGTAGATGGATGAATCATCTAGTCTGAGCAGGTCAACTGAACGATGTGGAATTTGACTAATATCTGGTTACCTTTAGGTTTATTGTTCAGAGTCTCACTGGTGCTATTCAATTCCAAAAGTTTAATGTGATGCAACAGTGAAGCTGGTTTTCCTGTCTTCCAGCTTTTTATGGTTGTGAGAATGTAGTACTTGAAAAGAGGGGCCTGTGACATTTCTTGTTGGTTGACAGCTATGAGGGCAGGTGTCTCGTGGTGAATGGAGCTCAGTCTGGCACAGAATGGTCCTTATTTGGCATCTTCCTATTTATGATGGGAAAAGTTTAATGAAGTATTGGGAGCATCTGGCACAGGCCTTTACCCTCTCTGGGAGGAGAGCAGTATGGGTGGAGCCAGAGTGCCCCGAGTTAAAGGGCTCCCTGGAGAGGTTTGCCACAAGGCTTCTGGACTTTTAGCAAGTGGGAGCTGTTACCACTTTTCAGTGGGGAGAGGAGGGTAGATGTAACCAGGATGATTAAGTCCCTCCCTGCTTCTTTCCCTGTATTTATTTTTTAAACTTTCTATTTTATATTGGAGTATAGCCACTTAACAATGTCATGATAGTTTCAGGTGGAGAGCGAAGGGACCCTGCCATACGTATCCATGTATCCATTCTTCCTGAAACTCCCCACTTTGAAGGCTACTTTTACTGCTGGATAGAAACTAGAATTAGGAATAGGGAATTAAGGAGACCAAACAGGAGGCTTCTGCAGGATTGTATCCAAAGGTGATGGCGATGATAGGAGCTGACACACACGGAGGGCCACCTTGTGCCAAAAGCCCTGCTTGTCTTGCCCTCGCTCTGTGAACTGTATGTAGGTCTGTGGCATTACTGGCACCATTTCCCAGATGACGAAATTCAGGAACAAAGAGACCGATCTTTTTTTTTTTTTTTTTTCTTTAAGGTCACACAGCTTGTGTTGAATGGACCCAGGATGATGGGAACTAGGAGCTGGTAGAGAGGAGCTGTTTTCATTTTTCCAAAGCCATGTATCACCAAGAACATAGTGTAGGAAGGAGCAGAGACAGCTGATTGTGTTTAAACTGGGATTTGGAAGCCATGGTGCATCCCTGACCATATCTCTTCCTTCTTGGGATAGATGACAGCTATTGTCCAGGATCAACCAGGTTGGCCTGAGTTTGGGGGAGGAATGGGCCAGGTAGGGGTGTTGACTGGAGCTGTGTGCTCCCAGGTAGCTGGCTGCTTTTCCGGATGTGGCAGTGGTGGGTGCTGGGCGAAGTGTGGGGTGCTGGCAGAGTACGCAGTGTGGTTCTGATTGATGAGTGAGCTCTCTGTGGATGTTTATTGATGTGAGCAGGTTCTGTCAGTCCCCTAGGCATTCGGTTGCGAGATAACGAACAGTCAACAAGCCATGGAATGCTTTTCGTAATGTTTGCTTTATGGAAGACTGTGTTTGGCACTACAACCTGTTCCACAAGAGAGGCAGCAAGAAATTCAGAGGCATTTGAGTGATTTATACCAGAAAACAAACACGGTCTTTTCAAGTGTTTTACGGGCCTGTTTCTTACAGGCGTCTGTGGACATTGTTTATTTCGTCCCTTAAAATTTAGGAAAGGTGGTTAGCAGTTTTATAGAGAAGCAGGGAACTGTAATTTTCCACTTTGTTTGTAAAAATCTACCTGCCTTGGTCATGCTTATTGCTTAATGTGTTGGCTTTAGTATTAAAGGAAAACTGACAGGTGGGGAGCATCTGCTCTTTTGCTTAAAAAAAACTTAAGTATATTGTTTCTTTTTTAAATTAAAAAATGAAATGCAAAAAATTCTGATAGTCCTGTGGTTAGGACCTGGTGCTTTCACTCACAGGGCCTGGGTTCAATCCCTGGTCTGGAAACTGAAATCCTTAAAGCTACATGTTGTGGCTAAGCGCCCACTGCCCCTGAAACAAAACAAAACAAAAAAATTAAAAATAGGCACATGGTTTTAAAAAATTTCCTAAGCAACATAAAAGGATAAAAGAAATCCTCCTTTCATTCTACTCCTCCCTTGCCTTTTCCAGAGATAGTTTCAGTTTTTGGGGGTGTATTTTTCATATATGGGCTATGCAAATAAAAACATATCCTGCATAATAAAAAACAATAGAATGGGAAAGACTAGAGATCTCTTCAGGAAAATTAGAGATACCAAGGGAACATTTCATGTAAAGATGGGCACAATAAAGGACAGAAACGGTATGGACCTAACAGAAGCAAAACATATTAAGAAGAGATGGCAAGAATACACAGAAGAACTGTACAAAAAAGATCTTCATGACCCAGATAACCACGATGATATGATCACTCACCTAGAGGCAGACATCCAGGAGTGTGAAGTCAAGTGGGCCTTAGGAAACATCACTACCAACATAACTAATGGAGGTGATGAAGTTCCAGTTGAGCTATTTCAAATCCTCAGAGATGATGCTGTGAAAGCACTGCACTCAATATGCCAGCAAATTTGGAGCACTTAGCAGTGGCCACAGAACTGGAAAAGGTCACTTGTCATTCCAATCCCAAAGAAAGGCAATGCCAAAGAATGCTCAAACTACTGCACAATTGCACTCATTTCATACGCTAGCAAAGTAATGGTCAAATTCTCCAAGCCAGGCTTCAAGAGTACATGAACCATGAACTTCCAGATGTTCAAGCTGGATTTAGAAAAGGCAGAGGAACCAGAGATCAAATTGCCAACATCTGCTGGATCATGGAAAAAGCGAGAGAGTTCCAGAAAAACATCTATTTCTGCTTCATTGACTATGCCAAAGACTTTGACTGTGTGGATCACAACAAACTGTGGAAAATTTTTAAAGAGATGGGAATACCAGACTACCTAACTTGCCTCCTAAGAAATCTGTATGCAGGTCAAGACGTAACAGTTGGAATTGGACATGGAACAACAGACTGGTTCCAAATTGGGAAGGGAGTACGTCAAGACTGTATATTGTCAACCCTGCTTATTTAACTTATATGCAGAGTACATCATGAGAAATGCCTGACTGGATGAGGCACAAGCTGAAGTCAAGATTGCCAGGAGAAAAATCAATAACCTCAGATATGCAGATGACCACACCCTTACGGCAAAAAGTGAAGAAGAACTAAAGAGCCTCTTGATGAAAGTGAAAGAGGGGAGTGAAAAAGTCGGCTTAAAACTTAACATTCAGAAAACTAAGATGATGGCATCTGGTCCCATCACTTCATGGCAAATAGATGGGGAAACAATGGAAACAGAGACTTTATTTTTTGGGGGCTCCTAAGTCACTGCAGGTGGTGACTGCGGCCAAGAAATTAAAAGACACTTGCTCCTTGGAAGAAAAACTATGACCAACCTAGATAGCATGTTAAAAAGCAGAGACATTACTTTGCCAACAAAGGTTTGTCTAGGCAAAGCTATGGTTTTTCCAGTAGTCATGTATGGATGTGAGAGTTGGACCATAAAGAAAGGTGAGCGTCGAAGTATCGATGCTTTTGAACTGTGGTGTTGGAGAAGACTCTTGAGAGTCCCTTGGACTGCAAGGAGATCCAACCAATCCATCCTAAAGGAAATCAGTCCTGAATATTCATTGGAAGGATTGGTGCTAAAGCTAAAACTTCAGTAGTTTAGCCAGCTGATGCTAAGAACTGACTCATTGGAAAAAACCCTGATGCTTGGAAGAATTGAAGGCAGAAGGAGAAGGGGACATCAGAGAATGAGATGGTTTGATGGCATCACCGACTTGATAGACGTGAGTTTGAGTAGGCTCCAGGAGTTGGTGATGGACAGGGAAGCCTGGTGTGGGGAAGTCCATGGGGTTGCAGAGTGTCGGACACAACTGAGCAACTGAACTGTATTACTGTAACTGTATCGTGCATAAATGTACACACTATTCAGTGCTTTGCTGTTTTCTTTGTGTAATATTATACTTTTTCAAGATGATTTTGTATCAGCACATATAAATCTATCCCGTTTGTTTTAATAGCTATATAGTTCCAATGAATGGAAGAACCAGAATTTATTTACCAGGCCCCATCGAAGACCTTGGGCTTCCCTGATGACTTGGTCAGTAAAGAATCTGCTTATAATGCAGGGCGTCCAGGTTTGATCTCTGGGTTGGGAAGATCCCCTGGAGAAGGGAATGGCAACCCACTCCAGTATTCTTGCCTGGAGAATTCCATGGGCAGAGGAGCCTGGCAGCCTACAGTCCATGGGGTCGCAGAGTTAGACATGACTAAGCAAGTAACATACTTTGAGCCCTTACTGTCTTTAGAACTAACCTGTGTCCTCATTATTTCTCACTGTGTGAGGATATGTATAGAATAAACTTCTCTGTCAACGTATAGTTAAATTTGAAATCTTAGAAGACTTACTCTTGGCCTTAGTGAAAGTAGAATTTGAACACCTATTGCATGAAAGATCAGTTATTTTGGAGAATTTTGCTTGATTAACATGGTTTTTAATCATGCCAGGGTAGCAGTTTTGAAAAGATGCTGATTAAATAGATCACATCTATTTAAACATTTACTCCAAAAAGTATTTCAATCAAATGGTATTTCAGGAAGATACAATTTAATCATTAATTAAGCCCTGCCCTTGACAGAATACAATCTAGATTCTGAGCCCGCAGCCTCCCCCGCCCCCTGCCCCCCCACCGCACCCCTCCATTAACATGGAAGAACTTCAAGCTAGTGAGCTTCAAGCTAGTGAGCACAGGGGCCATTCATGTTCCCGATGAGAAACCTCGTGATCCTGGAGTGTGGCCAGTGGCTGAGTGTCTGTTAAAGGGCCGTCGTCAGCTGCTGAGGAGCCTGCGTTTTATTGGAGCCAAAGGTCTGCGTTGCTGCTCTGCCGTTTCTCTGGGCTTGTGTGTTGCCAGTTCCTGAGCCGTTTCTCTGCCAGCTTCATGCTCGTCCACCTGCCGAGTGGGTTGGGGGCTTGAACTTCTGATCAATGTTAAAGCATTTCTGCAAATGGTGTTTGTTATTTTTCACCATCTTTCCAAAATTTAATGTTATTCACAGCGTGTGAGGGGTTTTAAAAAGCTAATAATGGGTTTTTGTTTTTATTTATGTTTAGATTTTTCAGTATTTGACCCTGGGTGTGGAACCTGGACTTTACCATTTAATCCTCTCAACTATTAATTATGTTTTGGGACACACCTGGAAACCTTGTGTGAGCTATGCCTCATTAGTCAATGCCATTAGTATGTCTTTAAAAAAAAACAAAAAACACCAGCATACAGATTTGTTTTGAAAGACAGTTTGCTGAAATGTCAGTTAATATCACTGAAGAACAAGCCCTACTTCTTTTTACTGATTGTTCCTGTTGGTGGTGATCTGAGATGGGTATGGTTACTAAGCTTCTGAAATTGTGTATATATTATAATAATAATGTAATTGTGTTCTGTAATATGGCCTTGAGCGGCCATGGAGTCGGAGTACCCATTGAACACCTGTTAATAATCAGCCCTGCACTAATAATAATAACTAACATGCCCTGAGCCACGGCTCATCAAAACCCTGCGCTTTTTTTTTTTTTTTAACTAAGTTTAATGGGTAAGGACAGTGAGGAGGTTAAGCTGAAACATACAAGGGCCTACCATTTATAGAGCCAGAATTAGAATGTGGGCAATTTACTCATGCTGTTTTATACGTTAGTCTACAAAAGAAACGTTTGAGGTTGGTAATTATATTCCTATTTTACCTTCAGGGAGCTTGAGGCTCAAAATTAAATGACTTTAACCACTGGTCATTCAAGGTTACAACTCCTGAGAGAACATGTGATCTGAAATGCAGATTCTTCCCTGTTGCTCAAAGCTTTGATTTCAGGGAGGACCTCATGTGTGGGTCTGTCCCACATTTTCAGGATGTTTAGCATCCCTGGAGCCCACTCACTAAATTCCACTAGGAACCTCTATCACTGTGCCATCCAAAAATGTCCCCACGTGTGTCTACTGTTCCTATACTAGGTGTCATATTTACATTTCTTAATTTCAAACTTGTCTCTTGTCATTATACTACATTGCCTCCCACGGCAATTTTTAAATCAACAGTAATCAAACTCAACTCTTGCTCATAATTTGGAATAGTTAGAATAATTGGAATAATTTTAATGCAGATCACTTGAGTACAAAATCACAGATGAGCAAGAGCATCTCCTCCAGATCCAGATCCTTATTTTATAGGTTAAACACACACACAGACATGCCCACAGACACACACGCACACACACCCTCTACCCATCCTGAAGCACAGTCACTCAGTCGTGTCTGACGCTTTGCGACCCCATGGACTTGAGCACACCAGGCTTCCCTGCCCATCATGAACTCCTGGAGCCTACCCAAACTCATGTCCATCGCACTGGTGATGCCATCCAACCATCTCACCCTCTGTCATCCCCTGCTCCTCCCGTCTTCATCCTTGCCAGCATCAGGGTCTTTTCAGATGAGTTGGTTCTTCGCATCAGGTGGCCAAAGTATTGGAGTTTCAGCTTCACAATCAGTCCTTCCAGTGAATATTCAGGACTGATTTCCTTTAGGATGGATTGGTTGGATCTCCTTGCAGTCCAAGGGACTCTCAGGAGTCTTCTCTAACACCACAGTTCAAAAGAATCGATTCTTCGACGCTCAGCTTTCTTTCAACTCTCACATCCATACATGACTACTGGAAAAACCATAGCTTTGCCTAGACGGACCTTTGTTGGCAAAATAATGTCTCTGCTTTTTAATATGCTATCTAGGTTGGTCATAACTTTTCTTCCAAGGAGCAAGCATCTGTTAATTTCCTGGATGCAGTCACCACCTCCAGTGATTTTGGAGCCCCCAAAATAAAGTGTCTCACTGTTTCCATTGTTTCCCCATCTATTTGCCATGAAGTGATGGGAATGCCATGATCTTCATTTTCTGAATGTTGAGTTTTAAGCCAACTTTTCACTCTTCTCTATCACTTTCATCAAGAGGCTCTTTAGTTTTGCTTCACTTTCTGCCATAAGTGTGATGTCATCTGCATATCTGAAGTTATTGATATTTCTCCCAGCAATCTTGATTCCAGCTTGTGCTTCAGCCAGCCCAACATTTTGCATGATGTACTCTGCATATAAGTTAAATAAGCAGGGTAACAATATGTGGCCTTGATCTACTCCTTTCCTGATTTGGAACCAGTCTGTTGTTCCATGTCCAGTTCCACTGTTCCTTCTTGGCCTACATACAGATTTCTCAGGAGGCAGGTCAGGTGGCCTCGTATTCCCATCTCGAAGAATTTTCCACAGTTGATTGTGAGCCACACAGTCAAAGGTTTTGGTGTAGTCAATAAAGCAAAAGTAGATGTTTTTCTGGAACTCTCTTGCTTTTTCGATGATCCAGAGTATGTTGGTAGTTTGATCTCTGGTTCCTCTGCCTTTTCTAAATCCAGCTGGAACATCTGGAAGTTCATGGTTCATGTACTGTTGAAGCCTGGCTTGAAGAATTTTGTGCATTACTTTGCTAGCGTGTGAGATGAATGCAATTGTGCGGTAATTTGAGCATTCTTTGGCATTGCCTTTCTTTGGGATTGGAATAAAAAGTGACTTTTTCCAGTCCTGTGGCCATTGCTGAGTTTTCCAAATTTGCTGGCATATTGAGTGTAGCACTTTCACAGCATCATCTTTGAGGATTTGAAATAGCTCAGCTGGAATTCCATCACCTCCACTAGCTTTGTTCTAAGTGATGCTTCCTAAGGCCCACTTGACTTCACATTCCAGGATGTCTGGTTCTAGGTGAGTGATCATGGTGGTTATCTGTCATGAAGGTGTTTTTTGTATAGTTCTTCTGTGTATTCTTGCCACCTCTTTTTAACATGTTCTGTTTCTGTTAGGTCCATCCCTTTCTGTCCTTTATTGTGCTCATTTTTGCATGAAGCACAGAGGTGGCAGGAAAGACTTTCTCAAAGTCAAAAGATACACTGGCAGCCTACTAGACTGAACCTCTATTTGTGGGGGGCTGATTGGCATTTCTTTGTATTATCAGTTTATTTCAGGCAAATGTGTTTGATTGAGCTGTGTTTATTTTCTAGTGAGTGTTTTTGACCTTTTAAAGGCCGACATTTGGAGGATTGATGTAGTTGAGTTGAAAAGGCAAGGCAAGAGACTGCAGTACAAGATTGTGGCTATTTTAGAGAAGTTATTTTGCAGATGGTTTTTTACAGTTTGAAAGGGAAAGGGGAAAAGAAAAGTCACTCAGTCGTGTCCGACTCTTAGTGACCTCATGGACTGCAGCCTACTAGGCTCCTCCGTCCATGGGATTTTCCAGGAAAGAGCACTGGAGTGGGGTGCCATCACCTTCTCCATTACAGTTTGATAGTGCTGGCAAAACTGGACGCATCTGATGAGGCTTGTCACTGTTACCTTGGCAAATGTTTGTGCAAGCTCCCATCAGATTTAAGTGGAATAACAGGTAGGTTGAATAATCTCATATATATTAATCCTGATGGTTCTCATGGAGCAAAGAATTTTGGTGAAAGAAAGGTGTTATTGTTTGAGAACCTTCAGTTGTTCAAAAATTTGTTCAGTGCCTATTGTGTGGCAGATAGAGGTTTTAATTTTCATGGATGAGGTGGGCATAGATTTTCCCTGTTGTTTGTGGTGCTGATTGTTTCCAAACCCTTTCTGTATCTTCAATAAAATACACCTTAAAAAAAAACATGACTTGCCTGCATCCACTGAGGCCACTATACAACTGTATTGTCTATCGTATAGGACCAGGGTTACAGATTAGTTCTGGTAAACGTCTTCACCTGATAGTACCAGTCTCACTGATTTAAGTGTGTGCCTCTAGAATATCAAATGTGTTTTTGGGAACAGATTTAATGAGGAAGTTGATTCATTATGTGAGAGGGTCATCAGATGATCCTATCTTTTTAAAAAGCATTTCTAATCTCACAGAGTTCTTGGGCCTCAAATATGGATCTTGGTTAATCAGTTAAGTCACAGTGCTTGAAGAAACCATGACCAGTGCCTAATTGTCTTCTGATGAATGATGAGAGAGAATTTGCAGATGTTGGAATAAACTTGCTCCAAATACTCATATACAAATTTGAAGGCGATGAGGGATATGTGTTTCTTACTGACTGGAAACAAAAAAGTTCATTGAAACTGTTGACATCAACTTTTCATTCAGTTCAGTTCAGTTGCTCAGTGTGTCCAACTCTTTGCGACCCCATGAACCGCAGCATGCCAGGCCTTCCTGTCCATCTCCAACTCCTGGAGTTCACTCAAACTCACGTCCATTGAGTCCATGATGCCATCCAGCCATCTCATCCTCTGTTGTCCCTTTTTCCTCCTGCCCCCAATCGCTCCCAAGCATCAGAGTCTTTTCCAATGAGTCAACTCTTTGCATGAGGTGGCCAAAGTACTGGAGTTTGAGCTTTAGCATCATTCCTTCCAAAGAACACCCAGGAGTGATCTCCTTTAGAATGGACTGGTTGGATCTCCTTGCAGTCCAAGGGACTCTCAAGAGTCTTCTCCAGCACCACAGTTCAAAAGCATCAATTCTCCGGCGCTCAGCTTTCTTCACAGTCCAATTCTCACATCCATACATGACCACAGGAAAAACCATAGCCTTGACTAGATGGACCTTTGTTGGCAAAGTAATGTCTCTGCTTTTGAATATGCTATCTAGGTTGGTCATAACTTT
The DNA here is from genome assembly GCF_032405125.1 of Capricornis sumatraensis. Taxonomy (NCBI): domain Eukaryota; kingdom Metazoa; phylum Chordata; class Mammalia; order Artiodactyla; family Bovidae; genus Capricornis; species Capricornis sumatraensis. The sequence continues at coordinate 9,777,668 of NC_091091.1, read as the reverse complement.
TCTTCCAAAGAGTAAGCGTCTTTTAATTTCATGGCTGCAGGCACCATCTGCTGTGATTTTGGAGCCCCAAAAAATAAAGTTTGAAACTGCTTTCACTGTTTCCCCATCTATTTCCCATGAAGTGATGGGACCAGATGCCGTGATCTTTGTTTTCTGAATGTTGAGCTTTAAGCCAACTTTTCCACTCTCCTCTTTCACATTCATCAAGAGGCTTTTTAGTTCCTCTTCACTTTCTGCCATAAGGGTGGTGTCATCTGCATATCTGAGGTTGTTGAGATTTCTCCCGGCAATCTTGATTCCAGCTTGTGCTTCTTCCAGCCCAGCGTTTCTCATGATGTACTCTGCATAGAAGTTAAATAAGCAGGGTGACAATATACAGCCTTGACGTACTCCTTTTCCTATTTGGAACCAGTCTGTTGTTCCATGTCCAGTTCTAACTGTTGCTTCCTGACCTGCATATAGGTTTCTCAAGAGGCAGATCATTAGTGATTCAGAAATAATAGAAGTTGTTTTGAGATCACCCAAGTCATAGTAACAGGAACATAACTTTTCTCATTCTCATCTGCTTCCCCTTCCTCAGTATTATGATTATTAAGAGAGTAGGAACATGACTTGGAAACAGTCTGTTTGAATTAGTAACTCACTTGGCAGGCACGTCAACTGATTGAAGTTTTATGTCTCTTTTACTTTCATGAGGAAGAGATCACTGATTGGAGAGCTTGATATTGGAGATCTCTTTTAAAAAACATCGTAAACAAACAAATAAACCAGCCCAGACTTACTGGCATCTCCTGGCATCATTACCCTGACTTGATAACATATGATTTGCATCCAGAGCTACAATGTATTACAATAATCAATGTTCTTAATGGTGACCTTTGCCTCATGATGATCATGTGAAACTGGATTCTGAGTATTCTTCTTTTGTCAAAAAATCAGGAAATAACCCCAGAAGTGTTTAAGAAGGTAGGAAAATATTTAGGATATAATTTGAGTGAAAACAAATAACAAAGTATTATGTATCTATATCCTCAATATGATAAAGCCCAAAGGCATTTTCCAAAATGTTACAGTGAACCTGGGTAACTCTATAAAAAAATATTACTAGAAGTTGGGAGGAAATCCTGATTCTCCACCAAATGGTCAGGCAACCATCTCAAAATAGAGGTGGGACAGAGGGCTAAGATGTAGAAGAATATTTAATAGTTTAATAGTCTGGAAACATATCTACATGTTGTGACATGAAAAATTATTACAAAACAGTATGCATAGTCCTAAATTTGTGAAGTGAATGAATTTATAAGGTGAGAAGTAAAGAAAAGTGTATATAAAGATTATAGAAAATATACAAAGTTATTAAAAAATACACAAAATTTATGCAGGAAATAGAAAGTATTTACTTATGGGGTTTCCTCATAGTTGGTAAAGGACATGCCTGCAATGCAGGAGACCTGGGTTCAATTCCTGGGTTGGAAAGATCTCCTGGAGAAGGAAATGGCAACCCACTCCAGTATTCTTGCCTGGAGAATCCCTTGGACAGAGGAGCCTGGCAGGCTACAGTCCATGGGGGTGCAAAGAGTCAGACACAACTGAGCGACTAAACCACCACTATCTATCTGTCTGTCTGTCTATCTATCTATCTATCTATCTATCTATATACATATATATAGTGGAATTCTCTAGGCCAGAATACTGGAGTTGGTAGCCTTTCCCTTTTCCAGGGGATCTTCCCAACCTAGGGATCGAACCCAGGTCTCCCACATTGCAGGCAGATTCTTTACCAGCTGGGCCACAAAAGAAGTCCAAGAATCCTGGAGTGTGTGTAGCCTATCCCTTCTCCAGCAGATTTCCCGACTCAGGAACTGAACCGGGGTCTCTTGCATTGCAGGCAGATTCTGTACCAACTGAGCTATCAGGGATGCCCATATATATCTTTGGGATGTCAGAAGGACAAGGATTTTTGTTTGAAAGGCTGACTGAGGGCTGAGGTTATTGGTAATTTTTCTTGTCTGTGTGTATTTTCTAATATCATTCAGAGAGTATCTGTTACTTTTACTAACAGGGGGGAAGGAAGAAAAAAAAATGTAATACATTTTGGAAAGATCTCCGCTTACTAAAAGAGAAAACAAAAAAATTATCCCAGAAAGTCACTTTTCTTTCATCTGGGCACTTAAGCCTCCACTTTATTGTTTGATCACTGAGCCATTTGAGGATTTTTGTTTTAACCAGGTCTCCTAAGGGAGGCAATGCGCTGTAGCAGCCCATGGTTGTTACTACTTTAATGATGCAGACTTAGAACATCAGGGCCGTGAGTGAATGGATGCATAGTTCTCAGGCAGTTCTTCAAGTCCTCAGGTGACACTTGGGAGGTGAGGCCCTCCTTGTCCCTGCATGTGGCTGGCCTGGATGGATACTTAACTCTTGGCTTAGAAATAAACCCGATGGAGGAAGCTCAGGAGGCAAGCCAAGAGCATCATTTTCCCTAGGAATTTAATTTCCAAAATCTAGTCTTTCGAGTTCTGAGAAGTGAGAGGCAGTATGTTACTTCAGCCCTTTCTTAGAGACTCTTCTGCTCACTAGTCTGTTCAAGCTTCTGAGAAATTCCAGAGCAAAGGTAATTACTGCTAAAGGAAAGTTTTAATTTATTTTTATTTTTTTGACCACACTGTACTTCATGTGGGGTCTTAGTTCCCCAACCAAGGATCAAATCTGCACCCCCTGCAAGGGAACAGAGTCTTACCCACTGTACCACTGGAGAAGTCCCCAAAGAAGGGTTTTTAAAAAGCAGAATTTGACTGACTTCTAAGCAGTGGGGGGCTGGGTGGATGGGGCCCTCAAAGGAAAGAGTAATCCTTGAAAAGGAGGAGGAAAAGACCTTTTACATTAAGGGGGTCCCTGCACAGATCTGGGAATGACGTGAAGCTTGGTGTTTCATAGATGTGGTTTCAACAGCAGCAGTTTTACATATGCATGAAGTTTTAAGTGATTTCCTGAAGAGTTGTCAAGGCCTTCAGAAGTATGTTTCAATCACATTTTATAAATTACATAAACTTATTTTAAGTCTTAGTAGGACACTTGTGACTTACAAATTGTTGTGATTTTGGCTACATAAATGGTTAGTGGAAATACATTTTCATGCATCATATTTAATTATATCAAGAAACTCCTAGTGACTCTCCGTTGATGGGTGTTTTCTTTTTTATAAATTTAGAAAAATGAATGATTCAATTACTTCCACTCACTGTTTCTGTAAAGTGGAATCATTCAGCCCTGTTTTCTGCTAATGTTTTTCTTTTAAGACAGTCTTATCAAGTGATGAGTAGAGAACCTTAAGTCCCCAGTTTTGAGGAGTTTAAAGGTTGCCAAGAATTATTTTTTTAATTGCCTCAATATATGTGCCTTGCTTTGCTAATTTAGATGTGTACTTATTTAGCTCAGAAAATGAAAGGACAAGAGCAACAGATTACAACCAAAATTATTATTATTTTTTCTAAACAAATAGCGTTGCTTCATGTTGTAGGTTATGTGTCCCACTGGTCTTTATTGCATGGATCTGACTGCATTTTTATTTGTATTTTTCTTTGTCACACACACACATAGTCATATGATTTTCCATGTGAATTTATTTGGATTTTATTTACATTGTATCCATTAAGAAGTAGATGTATGATATGTATCTATGCAATTGGGATTCAAGGCTTGATACCCACTGAGGTACATAAAAGACCAAGAATGTAACTTGCTTTACTGATGAGATTGCTGTGACGTCATTTCCATTTGTCACTGTATTGTAAGAATCTGGCTCCCAAACAGCACAGACTAGTTATTCATAGCCTGGTAGGTTATACCACGACCAGTGGCTGTGCGTGACTGCAGACTCTCTTGTAGGTGTTTATAACAGAGTGATTTTAAAAATCATCATTGCTAAAGAGTAATTTTTAAAAAATTTAAAAAGTATTGAATGTAGGTATAAAATGACCATATATCATAGTTTTTGTCCAATTTATAGAATTAAAGAAGTATTTGAAAAACTGAATAAAAAAGCAGAAATGCTATAATAAATTTATTAATAGATAAATAAATTTTAACAGAACAATAAAATGTAACATTTGGGTCATCTTTCGTTTCAGGCAGGTCAAATTTTATTTGCATTGGTATGGATAAGAATTATTTGGAAGTACTGTCAGTTTTACAGAGTTGTAAATTAACAGTGGGTTAGAGATGGATTGCCCTGTTGACTCAGGAAATCCCCAGAAGGCCCTCTGGGTGATGTCTAACACTCAGTGAAGGGATAGGCCCCTAGGAATGTCTTTCGCTTGTTTCAAAGTCTTCAGTTCAGTTCAGTTCATTTCAGTTGGTCAATAATGTCTGACTCTTCGCAACCCCATGGACTGCAGCACACTAGGCCGCCCTGTCAATCACCAACTCCCGGGGTTTACTCAAACTCATGTCCATCGAGTTGGTGATGCTGTCCAACCATCTCATCCTCTGTTGTCCCCTTCTCCTCCTACCTTCAATCCTTGCCAGCATCAGAGTCTTTTCAAATGAGTCAGTTCTTCGCATCAGGTGGCCAAAGTACTGGAGTTTCAGCTTCACCATCAGTCCTTCCAGTGAACATTCAAGACTGATTTCCTTTAGGATGGACTGGTTGGATCTGCTTGCAGTCCATGGGACTCTCAAGATTCTCCTCCAACACCACAGTTCAAAAGCATCAATTCTTTGGTGCTCAGCTTTCTTCACAGTCCAACTCTTCACATCCAAACATGACTACTGGAAAAACCATAGCTCTGACTAGATGGACCTTTGTTGGCAAAGTAATGTCTCTGCTTTTTAATATGCTATCTAGGTTGGTCATAACTTTTCTTCCAGGGAGCAAGCGTCTTTTAATTTCCTGGATGCAGTCACCATCTGCAGTGATTTTAGAGCCCCCCAAAATAAAGTCTGACACCATTTCCACTGTTTCCCCATCCATTTGCCATGAAGCGATGGGACCAGCTGCCATGATCTTAGTTTTCTGAATGTTGAGTTTAAGCCAACTTTTTCACTCTTTTCTTTCACTTTCATCAAAAGGCTCTTTAGTTCTTTTTCACTTTCTGCCATAAGGGTGGTGTCATCTCCATATCTCAAGTTATTGATATTATTGAAAGTCTTGGACATTTATAAAAATACTTTTCCAGCAGTTTCATTTGCTGAATGCTTATGATGAGATTAATGCTCTTTTATTAATAATGTGTTAAAAATTGCATGAATGACAAGAATATTTAAGGTAGGTATTTGGATTTCCAGTGTCTTGTTTTGTTACCATTTTTCCTCCAAGCCCCACTTCACACAAGGGGAGTGTTGAAAATATTACGGTGAAGGTGGTGGCACCATCTTTCTAAATATTTCCGCTAAGGTACAAATTGAATAATACACTCTCTGCTTCTTAGTTTCTTTAAGGGAGAGGTAGGGCATTGTGGTATCATTTTATATGTTAAATGAAAAAATAGAGCAATTAAACACAGTATAGACAGTTCTGGTGTTCTATATACATTTGACTAAAATGGGATAGCCTGGGAAGTGATGCATTTTTTCAATAATTTTATTTTTGGCTGGGTTGAGTCTCTGCTGCTGCTCTGGCTTTTCCCTAGTTGTGAGCAGGAGCGGCTGTCTAGTCGCGGCACACGGGCTTCTCATTGCGATGGTTTCCCTTCTTGCAGAGCACAGTCTCCAGGCGCATGAGCCTCAGTAGACGGGACCAGCAGGCTCTCAAGCACAGACTCAATAGTTGTGGTGCATGGACTTAGATGCTCCAAGGCTTGTGGATCTTCCCAGATCAGGGACTGAACCAGCACCTCCTGCATCGGCAGGTGGATTGTTTATCACTGAGCCACCAGGGTAGCCCTTTATACATGTGTAATTTTCTTTCTTTCGACTGTGCTGAGTATTCCTTGCTGGAAGTGATGGATTTTAAGTTTTTACAGAAACATTTGTTAGCTCCAATTATGAATTTAATGGAATGAAAATTCATCACATGACAGCCCAGGTAGGAGAGAATGTTTTCCATCACTGCTTGAAAGCTTTTTATCTCAAAGTACAGTTCTCCTTGGTCTGAAAAGAGCAGGTTGATACACCAGAGGCTGCCTATACTGAGACTGTAAACAATACAAGAGGATTTATAGACTTTCTGATGAATTGACCTTATTTTATAGGTGTGAGACTTGAAGTCTAGAAGAAAGGTAAAGTTGAAAATAGTAAACCTGTGTTTATCCAAAAATTTGACCTCAGATTCCTTCCTAAGTGCTATGAGCCGTTTGTTTCCCCCAGTTAGTCTAAAAGTGGGTGTTCTTATTCTAACTAAACACGTCAGTAGTAGGTCTTACATACACGTTTAATTTGGGTTTCTATCATAAGCTCTGTATTTTGGTAATTTTGGGGTTGCAAACACCAGGTGAGTTTCACTAAAGAAAAGGTAGAGGGTGCAGATGGAGATCAGGATGTGTCTAATCCCAGGAATTGAGTCAGGTTCAGCTCTCATTGACCCTCAGTGTCTCTCTTGACCTTTTACCCCAACTTCTAACTGGCAATTTCCTTTGGAGTTTCTTAATTCCAGTTTTTGAGGCAGAGCATCTTGATTGGCTAGGCCTGTCTTTCTAGCCAGTAAACAGAAGCTGAAAGTTCTTGGCCAGCCTATGAATGCCTAACAAAAAGCAGAATGCCTAACAGAAGCCTATGAATGATCTAACAGAAGATATTAAGAAGAGGTGGCAAGAATACACAGAAGAACTATGCAAATAACATCTTCATGACAAAGATAATCACGATGGTGTGATCACTCACCTAGAGCCAGACATCCTGGGATGCAAAGTCAAGTGGGTCTTAGAAAGCATAACTAAGAACAAAGCTAGTAGAGGTAATGGAATTCCAGTTGAGCTATTTCAAATCCTCAAAGATGATGCTGTGAAAGTGCCGCACTCAATATGCCAGCAAATTTGGAAGACGCAGCAGTGGCCACAGGACTGGAAAAGGTCAGTTTTCATTCCAATCCCAAAGAAAGGGAATGCCAAAGAATGTTCAGACTACCACACAATTGCACTCATCTCACGTGCTAGTAAAGTAATGCTCAAAATTCTCCAAGCCAGGCTTCAACAGTATGTGAATCATGAACCTCCAGATGTTCAAGCTGGATTTAGAAAAGGCAGAGGAACCAGAGATCAAATTGCCAACATCTGCTGGATCATGGAAAAAGCAAGAGAGTTCCAGAAAAACATCTACTTCTGCTTTATTGACTATGCCAAAGTGTTTGACTGTGTGGATCACAATAAACTGTGGAAAACTCTTCAAGAAATGGAAATACGAGGCCACTTGACCTGCCTCCTGAGAAATCTGTATGCAGGCCAAGCAACAGTTAAAACTGGACATGAAACAACAGACTGGTTCCAAATCGGGAAGGGAGTGCTTCAAGGTTGTATACTGTCACTCTGCTTATTTAACTTATTTGCAGAGTACATCATGAGAAACATTGGGCTGGATGAAGCACAAGCTGGAATCAGGATGGCTGGGAGAAATATCAATAACCTCAGATATGCAGATGACAGCACTCTTATGGCAGAAAGTGAAGAACTAAGGAGCCTCTTGATGAAAGTGAAAGTGGAGAGTGAAAAAGTTGGCTTAAAGCTCAACATTCAGAAAACTAAGATCATGGCATCTGGTCCCATCACTTCATGGCAAATAGATGGGGAGATAGTGGAAACAGTGTCAGACTTTATTTTTGGGGGCTCTAAAATCACTGTCAATGGTGACTGCAGCCATGAAATTAAAAGACGCTTACTCCTTGGAAGAAAAGTTATGACCAGCCTAGACAGCAGAGACATTACTTTGCCTACAGTGTTCCATCCAGTCAAGGCTATTGTTTTCCCAGTAGTCATGTATGGCTGTGAGAGTTGGACTGTAAAGAAAGTTGAGCACTGAAGAAGTGATGCTTTTGAACTGTGGTGTTGGAGGAGAATCTTGAGAGTTTGTTAGGCTGCAAGGGTATCCAAGCAGTCCATCTTAAAGGAGATCAGTCCTGAATATTCATTGGAAGGACTGATGGTGAAGCTGAAACTCCAATACTTTGGCCACCTGATGCGAAGAACTGACTCATTTGAAAAGACCCTGATGCTGGGAAAGATTGAAGGTGGGAGGAGAAGGGGACGACAGAGGATGAGATGGTTGGAAGTCATCACTGAGTCAATGGACATGAGTTTGGGTAAACTCCGGGAGTTGGTGATGGACAGGGAAGCCTGGCGTGCTGCAGTCCATGGGATCGCAAAGAGTCGGACATGACTGAGCAAATGAACTGACGTGAACTGATGAATGCGGCTGTATGTTTCTCCAGGTCCAATTAGCTAGGGCTGTGTTTGGAGACTTGTAGCATATGATATAGAAGATGGCAGGTGAAGAGCAACTGAGCCTGAGGGCGTGTTAGAATCCCCCAGAGATATTTATAGGACTGGGTGAACTAACACAGTCATGTGTCTACTGAAAATTTCATTTCAGTAGATTAGTTGATTCTCAGTTTAAGAAACATTTCTCATAATCGCCTTTCGAATTTAATGTTTTAATCTGTTTCAACATTGAAGTTCATTTGGGATTTATTTTTAGTTCATCATATATTCTTATTAGGCAGCTCTATTTTCTCTTTTTAGGAACATAAAAGACAGCTTTTGTGACTTGCAAAGTTTGTTATGGTAGCTTGGTTTGACAATTCATGCTACCTTTTCTTTTGAAGCTCTAATGTTACTTCAAAGTATTAAAAAGGAAGTTGTTAATAGAGAATTCTCACAGTTGTGAGTTCCTTTAATTTCCATTAAATATTTATTCTCAGTATCTGAAAAGAATCCAGAACCAAAAGGTAAAGCATTTTAAAAATATTTCATTTTAAAAATATCTCTTACATTGCTGACCTGTATATACTGTATGTTTAGGATATGGCATAACATCTGTGAGACTTTCTGACTAGTTAGGGACATAGATATGAGACTGTTTCAGAGGGAGGCTGCTTGTACAGTAATAGATTAGACATGGTTCAGATAATTTTTTAAAAGACATTTGTAGTTTCTGATCCTACTTTATTTGAAATTTTTTTGATAGTGATGCAAGATTGTAAAGTTGGTTTCACTGAAAGTTAAACTATAACCAAATACTACGTGGATGTAATTATCAATCTAGAATTTATTGGTGTACATATAATATTTTCTGAAAAAAGTTCTTAAGAAAGAGCATGTGGACTATTCCTTCCATTATTACAAATATGTTTATTTCTATTGTTTTCACTGAGCGCAAGGACAGACATGGACGAACAGTGTGAGGAGCAGGGTGGTGAAGGACATTATTGGGAATTGCAAAGGCAAACATTTAGCAATGAATAAATCTTTTGAGGGTAGGTAGCAATCCAGTTTTGATTAAAATGACTAAATGTGAAAAGTAAAGGTAGGTGAACTGAGGTCTTAATAATAGAACTGAAAAGCTTAATTTGCTAAAATTGGTAACAGAGAAACATGATAGGTTTGGTTGGATGCTCTCCAGTGTTTGTCCTGCATACTGAGAGCATTATATGAACACTGGTCAGGTATGGCACTTACCCTCAAGGTGCTGTGATTAAATACATGTGAGGAAGGTTATGTTGGCACATCTACGGGTAGGGATTTAATAACAACTCAAACCTGCCCCAGTAAAGTACAGACAGGGCATTGTTGATGGAGCCCTTGATAATAAGACCTGTGATTTTAGAAAGCCCTTTCTTCAATTTGTAGGTTTCTCAGTAAAAGTTCTTGGATCTTGAGACTCTTCTGAGGAGCCTGCAAAAGGTAAAATAGGGATTTAAAAGTGTTTGGAGGTACGAATGGGAAGTATCTGAAGATTTCATTATGTTGACTTATAAAAAGATCCCTACATGAGAGTTGGGAGTTACATTTTATTTGGGGCAAACTGAGGACTGCAACTTAGGAAACTGCACCTCAGAAAGCTCTGAGAAACTGCTCCCAAGAGGTGGGCTGTGAGGGGGGTGAGGTCAATGTATGTGATTTTGGTGAAAGAGGGAGTTCACGCAGTCAAGCACTTATCTTACAAAAAGGTTTTCTGCTGATGTCACCATGGAAGGATGTAGTGCTTTTTCTAGATATGAGAAGATGCAAAGATTGGGCTCACAAATTCAGTTCCTGAAACTATTTAACTGTCTAAAGACCTGTTCCACCAGATTTCCTGGAGCACAAAATGCCTCATTCCTATTATCTATCCTGAACTCCCTTGAGGACGTGTCAAAGGTCAGCAGCTGAAGCAGCACAGGATTCTATCCCTGCAGAGGCAGAGGGCAGCCTTGGCCGGCACTAATTTGTCTTTGAGAGGACTCCCTCATGGTTATAAGTGCCACCCTGCTTTGGGAGGGATTTCATGACCATCTTGTCCCACAGCGCTAGGAAATCCCATTCCTAGATCTGGTGAAGATTTTGCTGATAGGCCTCTCAGTGTCCTGGACGAGGTCTTAATAGGTCAAAAGTACAAGTAACACAGCTGGCAGTATTATTAAAGTCGTAAGTGAGAATTAAGCCAGAAACTTCCACTAGGTGCAGTCCAGTATATCCTTAGGTTGACTTAGTCTATTCTCTACCAATCTTTCTTTCTTTTTGGGACGTTATGTATTGGCATTATTCATAAGGCTCCCAGCCCAATTTCCTAGTGTTACTAGGCTGATTTATCCTTAGTGTAATTTGAAAACTTAAATGACCACAGCCTGGTGTCAGCCACATAAATCCATCCCAGAGTTGTGGGGGGTTTTATTCCTTGGTTAAATTTTTGCTTATTGCTCTGATTGAGCTTGTGTAACTTTAGAGGAAAGTTCATATTATGGCCAGGGTCATGGCAGCTATTATTAATTGGCCAGGTAAGAGGAACACACCGAGGAATGGGATCCCACCAAGAGAAGCCTAAACAGAACTGAACTTTCTTTCTTCTAAATGAATTTCCTAAAGGCTATCCAATCACAGCTAAGGAGTGGAGAGATCCACCTAGGTAGTTTAGACGTACTAGACACAGGTAATTGGTCACAAACCCAATAACTGTATTACAGTTGGATTGAAAACTAGCGTAGGATTGTGTGCATGATAGAAAACATTTGCTTTATATGCAAAGGTCCAAGAAGTCGAGAAAGCATCATAAATGATCGTACAAATCAGGTCCAGCATCTTGGGTAAGCTGCCTGCTTCTGCTGTTGTCTTCTTCTCATCCTGGTGCATTCTAGTTTCCTCTGTTTGAGCGTCATTTTAAGATGAGTTTGAGGTCAGCAGCCCTCTCTGTAGGCCAGTCTGTGTAGGGATCTTTAGAACTGGGCACTAATTGGTCAATTTTCCTTCAGTTTCACTGTGCATGAACTACTTAAGAGTACTAGATAAAAAGTCCTTCCATCCAGATTGAAGACAGTCCTTTAAATTATATCTTTTCCAGTACACATAATTTTCCTGTTGCAGGTCATGGGACATCTGATCTTCATCCAAAGATTACTGAAATAAGCTTCAGAAACAAGCTTAGAATGTTCTTTAATTATTCATTTTAAATTTTACATTAATATAACAGCAAAGAACTATCCAGGAAATGAGTCTTAATAGATCCAGACCTCCATTTACAAAACTGGGATTTAACATTCATTGAAACATCTTTTTTTCCCCCTAAAATTACCCTTGTTTTTACCAAATATAACCAAATTAAGACTAGTTTGTTTGCAAAATAAGTCTGATTTCAATAAACTTGGCCCAATCATTTATGTAACTGTAATTGATCATAGACCTTTTTATTTTTTTGCTTTGCTGAAACTTTATAAAAGTTTCAGACTGAACTTTTAAAAAAAACCTCCCAGGCTAGGAAAGTCATACCTACCAGATCTAGGTGAATTCCTCCCTTTTCAAGATCTCTAAAATTTCTTGAGATTTTTGCACCTGTTATTGAGATAGCCTTCCTAATTTCTCTGATAAAGCTACTGGAAACATTACAGTTTCCCGTCTCTGGAGGGATCAGATAGAGAGAAAAGGGAAATGTTTCAATTCTGCTTACAAAGGTAAAATTTTACCAAATTACTGTAAGTCATAATTAATTTGAGGGGAAGGGTTTTCCATATACCTGGAAAACACAGATTAAAACCAGTAATTTTTCAGACAGAAACTATAAAAATTATAAGCATATTTACCAGTTCATTCAGTCCATTTGTGAATCTTTTATGAAGCCAGCAGGTTTCCCATTAGAATCCTTTAATTTCTTACCCAGTCCAGCGTTTTGGTCTGAAAGTCAGAAACTTGCATTTATCCAAAAGTCTTTCCTATAAATCTTCTTGAAGAGGAAGAATTTTTACAAAAGCATCAGAATAAACCATAACTGTCTATAATGACAAAAAACTTAAGAAGTCATGTTTAAAATCTGATTACAGCGCCATTGACAAAAAGACGATTCCTGCTGTGACAACACCTTAAGACAGTAGCTAGATGTATGACTGATAACATTCTACTGGGACATATCAGAATTTTAGGAGCTCCATATAATTCCTAGGATATATATATTACTAAAATTTACCATACACTGTAACCTGAGGAGATTTATTACTCATTTGACAATTCTTTCCATGTAGTTCAACATATCAAATGAACCTAACTAGTTGAATATCTCTCTTGGGGATGTTTTAGGGACTCACTGAAGCCTCCCAAAGTTAGCTAGAGGTCAAAAGGGCTTCATTAGAATTTGATTTAGGAAGTTTTGTCAATAAATATCAAAAGGGTTAAAAACACTCAGTCAGGTAAGATCATGGGTCACTGTGAAACAATAGTTATTCACTTAACCAAAGTAACAATAAAAGATTTCAAAGGCAAACACAAAACAGATCACTTTGGTAAAGAAGCTGAAAATCTATTATCAAGGGTAATTCAACATCTGAAGAAAGCTTGTCTTCTTAACAGAGAGAAAAGCCAAATTCAAGTTTTGTATCGGCTTACTTTTAAATTCATTTATTCAATTAAATGTATTTTAAACTTAGTCAATCCAGACCACGCACAAAAATCTTTTCTCAGGATTCACTTTCCACAACCTTTTTATCACTTTCTGTATTCATAATTTTATTTTCCTATTCAGAGACAGACACCTGTAAATCAGACCTACTTCCCTTTCTGTTAACAAAATGCAATGTCATTCCTCATACCTTCTTAACTAAAAACACACATCCCGCTTTTCTTAAGCAATCATGAACTGTCCTTTATATTAATATTCTGTAGATTGGTGAACATAAATACCAATGATAATTTATAAAAACATTTGCTTTCTTATAGAGAACATCTCAGACTGGCACCAAACATATTCATTAGTAGTCCAAAATCTCTTTTGTTTCTCTGTGAGAGGAAGTTAGTGTTCAGTAATTAATGTTTCAGAATCTTATTTTATTTGGAAATGACCTGGCTATTCCATAAACTTTCATCATTTAGTTTAGCCCAACCCTAGAAATTAAGTTACCCAAATCTGGAGAGACTATTTTAGACAGACATTCCTAAAGCATAATTATTTTTAATAGAGTTTATCTAAAAGCTCATATGTCATTTACATTTTCTTTTCTTAGAAGTTTCATTGCTCGAGTTACTTTCCTTGCTGACAAATTTAGAACAGATATAACAAGACATATTAAACCTAGGTACAATGAAATATACTTAATTGTAATAACTCTTAGACATATCTATATTAATTAGATCAACAAACATTAATACCAGGTATTAATTTCATATTGAATATTTCCCAGTTCACATGAAACTGAAATTCACTTAGTTTAATTTATCTTGTATTTAGAATTGTTTGATTTGTTGGCACTTACTTTTCTTTAGGCCAGTTAGATTAGAGCTCATTTACAAATTAACCTCAGCAATATTATCCAAAGACAAAGATATATACTGAGACATACATATATCCAGACAGATATAACAAGAGATCTCTCTTTATTTTCTAAACTTAGTCATGAATCAGATATCACAATATAAAACTCACTTATTGTAAATAACAGTTGGAATAAGAAAATTTTAAAAGGCTTTGTTCCCCTCCACCCCCCCATCCACCCTCAGTTTCAGAAATTGGAGATGGTCTCAGTTCAGTTTAGTAGCTCAGTCAAGTCTGACTCTCTGCAACCCCATGAATCACAGCACACCAGGCCTCCCTGTCCATCACCAACTCCTGGAGTTTACCTAAACTCATGTCCATCGAGTTGGTGATGCCATCCAGGTATCTCATCCTCTGTCATCCCCTTCTCCTCCTGCCCCCAATCCCTCCCAGTATCAGGGTCTTTTCCAATGAGTCAACTCTTCACATGAGGTGGCCGAAGTATGGGAGTTTCAGCTTTAGCATCAGTCCTTCCAATGAACACCCAGGACAGATCTCCTTTAGGATGGACTGGTTGGATCTCCTTGCAGTCCAAGGGACTCTCAAGAGCCTTCTCCAACACCATAATTCAAAAGCATCAATTCTTCAGCACTCAGCTTTCTTCACAGTCCAACTCTAACATCCATACATGACCACTGGAAAAACCATAGCCTTGACTAGATGGACCTTTGTTGGCAAAGTAATGTCTTTGCTTTTCAATATGCTATCTAGGTTGGTCATGACTTTCCTTCCAAGGAGTAAGTCTCTTAATTTCATGGCTGCAGTCACCATCTGCAGTGATTTTGGAGCCCCCCAAAATAAAGCCTGACACTGTTTCCCCATCTATTTCCCATGAAATGATGGGACCAGATGCCATGATCTTCGTTTTCTGAATATTAAGTTTTAAGCCAACTTTTTCACTCTCCTCTTTCACTTTCATCAAGAGGCTTTTTAGCTCCTCTTCACTTTCTGTCATAAGGGTGGTGTCATCTGCATATCTGAGGTTATTGATATTTCTCCCGGCAATCTTGATTCCAGCTTGTGCTTCTTCCAGCCCAGCGTTTCTCATGATGTACTCTGCATATAAGTTAAATAAGCAATTGGTTTCCTGCAAAGAAGTTACTTTGTCATTTCCTCTTTTAGAAGCTTCTAGATACCAAAGTAAGCATTCTGTTCAATATGTTTGATCTTACAGCCAGCTTTTCTAACTGTGTGCACAAAAATATCCATTTTAAAATATCAACAAAAACCTGATTTAGCCATTTTAGGTTGAGATCTCCTTTGGTATAATTTCCGCAACTAAATAGGTACTTGGAAGTATAAGTTTTGTATGTACATAACCCTGGCTGGGGTGTTAGTTAGAGGCTGGTTTCTGATGCCCCTTGGTTTCTCTGTTTGAGAGGCTCTTTTTCCCATTTAAGTTGAATTGTTATCACTGGATAAAATTTACTAGTGAAATTATGTGGTGGGCCAGTGTGATTTTTGTGAGCTTGACTTCTCTGGAAATCACCCCAGAGTCTGTTCATCTGGTTTTACATGTCATGGTTTCTCCCTCTGGCAGTCTAAGACTACCTGTGGGTGCTCGGATCGCTGAATGGGTAAACAAGTGTTTTAATTAATAAGTGGGTTTCCCTATGGGACCACTGCATGGTATGAAGACTTGGTCTCCACCACTCCTGCAAATTTCTCAGTCCCCTGAGAAAACCAGGACTGGCCGGGAGAAGTCTTGTCCCTTTTCTCTGGAGCTAACCTCTCATGCGATATGTTCACTTTTTTCCTGACAAATTCTATTATGGCAGCTGAATTGAGGAAAAGCATCAGATCAGCCTCTTACCTTATACTCAACACAGACCAATCTCCTACAACTGAGCAACCTTGGTATCTTTCAGCTGAGCCTCAGGTATTCCTCAATATCTTTGAATCAAACTCCACCCGCACCGCCCCCACCCCCACCCCGCCAGTACCTTTCCAGTGGGTGGGTATTCCCCTGGTATCTTTCAGCCAAGCCCCACCTAGTATCTAGATGCTGAGTGGCTATGCCCCATTAAATCCTGTCCTTGTTTCCACATTTTAATAGACTGCTTATTTGTTAACCTGTCCTTTTCTTTGCAGTGAACTTGTTCTCTATTCAAATGCATTTTAGAGAGGAAAACGGAAAAGGAAAGGCCATTTGAGAGGCAAATTGGGCAGTTGCTAAACTCCCAGGGAAGTTAGTTAATGGACGGTCTTTTATATTTTGTGTTTTCTCTTGCACCTCAGCCAAGCAACTCAAAGAAAGAACTCTTGTGATTTACCCAAGAGAATCCAGATGGGTTGCAAATTGAGGCAGGCTTTGGGGAAGAGCTGAGAGGAGACATTCAGTTTATTCTTTGTGATATTATTTTAATCTGGAAAACGTAAGGATGTCCTGCAGTGAAGGAGAGAATAAGGCTGGCCTCCTTGGTGGCTCAGATGATAAAGAATCTGCAATGCAGGTAGACCCAGGTTTGGTCCCTGGGTTGGGAAGATGCCCTGAAGGAGGGAATGGCTACCTACTCCAGTATTCTTGCCTGGAGAATTCCATAGACAGGAGCCTGGCAGGCCATAGTCCATGAGGTCGGAAAGAGTTGGACACGACTGAGCAACTAAAATTTTTTTTTTTTTTCTATTGAGTGTAGTTGAACCATGTTCTCCCTGGTGAAGAGTGCTGGTTCCAGCTGCTAGCAGGAGGAAGCCTTGCGATGTTTCCAGCAGGAGACTGCAACTTTCAGTCACCATGAACTAGACAGGATGCCTGGGGCTTTGCAAGTGTAGTCTTAAGACTGTAAAGTTTCCTCTCCAAGCCAAGAAAGAAAGGAGAGTTTCAGTTAAACTGTGTTTACTGAGAGTTAGATATTAGAGGAAGAAAGCACTAACTCTGTACTTTGGATTCTCTTAAAATTAAGATTTAATTGGCATAACACGCTGTTTATGAGTGACAGTGAGGAAACTTTCAGTGGTTTTTAGTATTCTAATAAAGTGTAATTCTAACAGAAATTTTCATAAAAATAGAAAAATATAATTAAATCAATCTTGTGCTGTTATTGGTCTCTCTATATTATTCAAGTCTAATTACACCGTCTTCCCCCTGAGAAGGAGCAACTGGATTATAATAGTAGTGTTTGGGACACAGCTGCCACAGAACGAAGCATGCCTGCTCTGATTTCTGTGTCTTATGTCCATGCGGACAGTGGCAGCTGGTTCCAGCATTGTCTCGCGGTGCTGGTTCCTAGGCAACCACTTCCTGTCAATCTAGCAAGCAGCCCCAAGGTGAACCATTGCCCTCTCTGATCTCAGGAGGTCATAAGCCTTGGAAGGACTGGCCCTCCTACAAATGGAAGCTGGTAAAGTGGGATTGTGCCAGGCCTTGGAGAATGCTGTGAACTCAAGTCTTTTCCTTCCTCAGACTTGCTCCTCAGGATCATTCCTTTTTCCTTTGAATCTGTTACTTCAGTGTGGTTTTTTCTTGGGACGAGGTCACCAGTAGTAAAAACACAAGAGTTTGAGTATTTCTCAACCAGAATTATTGTGAATAAGCAAAGGGTACCTTCCTCTGTCCCGCCTCCCCCCAGTGTTCTTCTGAGTGTCACTGGGTTAATGTTTACAAAGATCCTTGCCCTACTATACTCTTTATAATTGAACGTTTAGAGCTACGGCCATCCAAGTGTGATTTGGGGTTTTTTGTTTTTTTTTTTCTGCTTTAGTGTACAAGGTGAACATAGTTAACTCTCTTCCTCACTAGTCTTAGGAAGAACTCACATTGTATCTTCTCAGCATGTGTCTGCTGTAATCAAGCCGCTGCCTATACTATGCTTTCCCTGTGTTAGATCCCATATAAAGACAATCGCTGGAGAGCTCTCAGCTGCTTTAGCAGTTATCTAATCTATAAAAAGACTCCATCCAGACCTATTTTTGTTTCCTGTCCACAAGCCAGTGGCAAACAAGACACTTCCCCCCATCTCACAGAAGGAAGACATGTTAGTATTCTTTGCTTAGGACATATCAAAAACAACTTGAAACCGGAAAATAGTGAAATAATCATTAAATGATGTGGGATTGAAAAGCCAAATTTGGTTGCTTTCATCATTAAGCCCAAACTGTCCTGTGTCTTGGGCATTCGACACACTTGATTTGGGACCCTTTCCTACTTCTTGCATCGTGGTCTTGGACAAACTTGTGACTTTTGTCACAAGACAATTTTCTGACCTTGGACAAGTTAAATATATAACCTGTTTGGGCCCAGTGTCTGCATTTGATTAGCTGGTGATGCTGACCACTCCCCACTTGCAGGGTTCTTATGGGATTAAATGTGAAGGCATTTCATCACGTGTGGCAATCATAGTTATTGTCATTGGCACATTATTTTGTATTTATCAGTGAGGATGCAAGAAGGCCTGGTCACACAGTCTGATAACAGGTTTTCTAGATATTTTATTTCCTCTCCCTCTCAAGGAGCGGAATACAAAGTTCCTGTTTTGAAGAGTGTTCCCTTTTTGGCCCCAGCTCTTTGAAAGTACTTATTACAGCATTTGATATTCATGGAGGTCTGGCATGTCATTTGAAGGTGACGTTCTCATAGGTTCTGGTAGTCACTTGCCTTCTGCGTCTGTGGCTTTCTCTGAGGGACACCTTGTTCAAGTCCCCCATACAGAGTGGCTAAAACAAATTAACATGTCAGAAATGTATACCTTGTGAAATTTAAGCATTACTTTTGAAACTTCCAGAGAAGGCAATGGCACCCCACTCCAGTACTCTTGCCTGGAAAATCCCGTGGGCAGAGGAGCCTGGTAGGCTGCAGTCCATGGGGTCACTAAGAGTCAGACACGACTGAGCGACTTCACTTTCACTTTTCACTTTCATGCATTGGAGAAGAAAATGGCAACCCGCTCCAGTGTTCTTGCCTGGAGAATCCCAGGGACAGGGGAGCCTGGTGGGCTGCCATCTCTGGGGTCACACAGAGTCGGACATGACTGAAGTGACTTAGCAGCAGCAGTAGCAGTTTGAAACTTCTCCTTTGAGGTACAGAAGGATGAGTGGACCTACTTTACAAGCAAAAGAATCATTTAACTTTTTAGTAATTCAGAAGCAAGACTTTAGGGAATTTGAACTACTTGGTTCTTTTTCTTTTAATGATTCATGGGCAGGGATAACACAGCATATTCCACATCTCATGACAATGGCTTCTTTTCTGTGCACATTTTCCTTTTTGCTTTTGGTATCTCTAGCCCTGCATGCAAGCTGTAAAGAACAGCTTTGCATCACCTACTAACTGTTTAACTTTAGGCACTCTGCTTTGAGACTCAATATCCTTCCCTGTCTACAGGCAGATAAGATAGACTATCTTCAGAGCAATCTGAAGATCAAATGAGATGACGCCTCAGTAACTTAGTGGAGCTTGTTGTTGCTGCTGCTAAGTTGCTTCCGTCGTGTCCGACTCTGTGCGACCCCACAGACGGCAGCCCACCAGGCTACCCCGTCCCTGGGATTCTCCAGGCAAGAACACTGGAGTGGGTTGCCATTTCCTTCTCCAATGCATGAAAGTGAAAAGTGAAAGTGAAGTCGCTCAGTCGTGTCCGACCCTCAGCGACCCCATGGACCGCAGCCCACCAGGCTCCTCCGTCCATGGGATTTTCCAGGCAAGAGTACTGGAGTGGGGTGCCATTGCCTCCAGTCGAGCTTGTTAGAAGGTGGTAAAGAACCCACCTGTCAATGCAGGAGACATGGGTTCAATCCCTGGGTCGGGAAGATCCCCTAGAGAAGGAAATGGCAACCTACTCCCATATTCTTGCCTGGAAAATCCAATGGACAGAGAAGCCTGGTGGGCTACGGTCCATGAGGTCAAAAGAGTCAGACATGACTTAGCAACTGAACGACAGCAACAACAGACTAACCCTACTAGTTTGGTAATTATCTTTATTTTATAGGTGTTTTTGTATCTATAGAAAGGAAACTCAAACTGCCTTGCCCTCTCCCCTCTTTGCTCTGCTCCCACTTCCTGTATCTCACTCCCAGCAGTACACTTATCCTGGAGGACAGGAAGGAAGGCCCTTTTGTGCTATTTATATCACAAAACAGCTTCCGTTTCCTCCAGTCTCTGGAGACCTTGCAGGTTGATTCTACACAACCATGCAGCCAGTCAAACAGCCGTACAATCTTAGACACGTGAACATCTTTCTGAAATAGTATCTTCTTGCTGTGTCTGACTATTTGCTTCTCTCTTCCTAAAGCATTTTATTTTGGTTCAGACCCAGAGATTCTTAGACTCTCAGAAAAACCCTTGATCCAACAGGCAAAACTAACATGGTATTTGAAGTCATCACAGTGGCGACCTTTGGGAGAGAGTGGTCGTTACATGTATGTGTTCACTTTAGCAAAATTAAGCCACTCAAGATTGCTCTGCTTTTCTTGCAGTAGGAAATGGCAAGCCACTCCAGTATTCTTGCCTGGAAAATTCCATGGACAGAGGAACCTGGTGGGCTATAGCGCATGGGCTCGCAAAGGTCGGACATGACTGAGCATACACACTCACACAAGGTTTCTGTGCTTTTGTTTGTGTGTACATTTATGCAAATGCTTGTTTTTTAAAAGGTAATTTTCCCCCTATTTTTGCAGATGCTGTAATTCACATGTGTATATTCACATATATATTTTCGAAGGGTTATATTTCATTTTTAGTTGAGAAAGTCTTTCATGAATGTCAGTGAGGGAGCATTTCTACACCTTTAAGATGATGTGGGTTTGTCTGTTTATAAACTCTTTGACCACGTGTGCATGGTTAGTTGCTCAGTTGTGTCCGACTCTTTGCAACCCCATGGACTGTAGCCCGCCAGGCTGCTCTGTCCATGGGATTCTCCAGGCAAGAATCCTGGAGTGGCTTGCCATTTCCTTCTCCAGGGGATCTTCCCGACCCGGGGATCAAACCTGTGTCTCCTTCATCTTCTCCTGCGTTGCAGGTGGATTCTTTACCACTGAGCCACCCATAAAAATATTTACATGGTCTACAGTTTCACTTGATATGCTATTTTTAAAAATTTATTTTATATATATATAGCTGATTTACAATGTTGTGTTAATTTCTGCTGTCCAGCAAAGTGATTCAGTTATACATATATATATTCATTTTCACATTCTTTTCCATTATGGTTTATCACAGGATACCGAATATAAACATGTTGCTACCTTTTCCACTCCAGAGTTCCAATTCTTACATTTTGAAAATATACTTTATTGCTTCTTTATCTTTGTTTATTGCTTCTTTATCTTTTCTTTATCACTGTTGTCAGCGGTTACTTAGCTGAATGGTGATAAGATAATTTATAAAATGTTGATATATGATTCTAAAACTCTTGTGAGAACTTCCCTGGTGGTCCAGTGGTTAAGAATCCACCTCCAAATGCAGAGGACACGGGTTTCATCCCAGGTCCAGGAAGATTCCACATGCCACGGGGCAACTAAACCTGTGTTTCACAATTGTCGAGCTCGTGCGCCACAACTACGGAAGTCCACACACTCTAGAGCCCACGCTCCTCAGAAGAAGCCACCACAATGAAAAGGCATGCACGCAACTAGGGACTAGCCCTGCGCCCCCTCTCCGCCCCCCCACCCCCCCAGCCAAGCACAGCAACTGGAGAAAGCCTGTGCACAGCAGCAAAGACCCAGTGCAGCCCAAAGTAAAACAAATAAGTACATAAGTTTAAAAAATAAAAAGAAAACTCACGTGATACCGTTAGATGCACTTGGATGCAATTTTTTATTGGCATTGACTTTATGTGCTTGCTTCTCCATGGCTTTGTATTGTAAAGTTTACTCTGAATACCATTACAGCTGGAAATTAGCTGGCAAGTGCAAAAGAATAGTTTTGCTATGGCAAGGGAACAAGAAGTAAATAGTTCAGTTCAGTTCAGTCACTCAGACCTGTCCGACTCTTTGCGACCCCATGAATCGCAGCATACCAGGCCTCCCTGTCCATCTCCAACTCCCGGAGTTCACTCAGACTCACATTCATCGAGTCAGTGATGCCATCCAGCCATCTCATCCTCTGTTGTCCCCTTCTCCTCCTGCCCCCAATCCCTCCCAGCATCAAAGTCTTTTCCAATGAGTCAACTCTTCCGATGAGGTGGCCAAAGTACTGGAGTTTCAGCTTTAGCATCATTCTTTCCAAAGAAATCCCAGGGCTGATCTCCTTCAGAATGGACTGGTTGGATCTCCTTGCAGTCCAAGGGACTCTCAAGAGTCTTCTCCAACACCACAGTTCAAAAGCATCCATTCTTCAGTGCTCAGCCTTCTTCACAGTCCAACTCTCACATCCATACATGACCACAGGAAAAACCACAGCCTTGACTAGACAGACCTTTGTTGGAAAAGTAATGTCTCTGCTTTTGAATATGCTATCTAGCTTGGTCATAACTTTTCTTCCAGGGAGTAAGTGTCTTTTAATTTCATGGCTGCAGTCACCATCTGCAGTGATTTTGGAGCCCAAAAAATAAAGTCTGACACTGTTTCCACTGTTTCCCCATCTATTTCCCATGAAGTGATGGGACCAGATGCCATGATCTTAGTTTTCTGAATGTTGAGCTTTAAGCCAACTTTCCTCTTTTACTTTCATCAGGAGGCTTTTTAGTTCTTCTTCACTTTCTGTCATAAGGGTGGTGTCATCTGCATATCTGAGTTTATTGATATTTCTCCCAGCAGTCTTGATTCCAGCTTGTGTTTCTTCCAGCCCAGCATTTCTCATGATGTACTCTGCATAGAAGTTAAATAAGCAGGGTGACAATATACAGCCTTGATGTACTCCTTTTCTTATTTGGAACCAGTCTGTTGTTCCATGTCCACTTCTAACTGTTGCTTCCTGACCTGCATACAGATTTCTCAAGAGGCAGGTCAGGTGGTCTGGTATTCCCAGCTCTTTCAGAATTTTCCACCATTTATTGTGATCTACCCAGTCAAAGGCTTTGGCATAGTCAATAAAGCAGCAATAGATGTTTTTCTGGAACTCTCTTGCTTTTTCCATGATCCAGCAGATGTTGGCAATTTGATCTCTTGTTCCTCTGCCTTTTCTAAAACCAGCTTGAACATCAGGAAGTTCACGGTTCACGTATTGCTGAAGCCTGGCTTGGAGAATTTTGAGCATTATTTTCCTAGTGTGTGAGATGAGTGCAGTTGTGCAGTAGTTTGAGCATTCTTTGGCATAGCCTTTCTTTGGGATTGGAATGAAAACTGACCTTATCCAGTCCTGTGGCCACTGCTGAGTTTTCAAATTTGCTGGCATATTTAATGCAGCACTTTCACAGCATCATCTTTCAGGATTTGAAATAGTTCCACTGGAATTCCATCACCTCCACTAGCTTTGTTCATAGTGATGCTTTCTAAGGCCCACTTGACTTCACATTCCAGGATGTCTGGCTCTAGATTAGTGATCGTACCATCGTGATTATCTTGGTCATGAAGATCTTTTTTGTACAGTTCTTCTGTGTATTCTTGCCACCTCTTCTTAATATCTTCTGCTTCTGTTAGGTCCATACCATTTCTGTCCTTTATCGAGCCCATTTTTGCATGAAATGTTGCCTTGGTATCTCTAATAGTTACCTTGGATTTTATAAGTTTTTTTTCCCCCCTTATAAGCACCTCATTACCAGAAGAATGTACTTTAATTTACTTCCTATTTTCTTCTAGATTGGAAGACTGATAAAGAGAAATAAGATGATTCAGGTAAATGGAATTAATTTCTTTATGTACCTTTTATGTTTAGTTTACATTTCTCATGTTTTCCCACTGAGAAGAACAAAACAATTTTTGTGGTCAATTTCAATGTATAAGGGATGTTTTACTTACCCATGTGTATTTAATAAGAACAAATTTATATGAAACAAAATTTGGCAAGTAATACTTTTTCCTACTTCAGGATAATTTCCTTCCAGTTCTTAACATACCATATTTGATGACAATGCCTTTATTATTAGAGTCATCTTTGAAGCATCCAGTACTATTTATCAAATATGTTATCATTTTACTTGTTGGTGATATAGCACTTTTGGAATTCATGTATGGTGCTGTAATTGGAAATTTTGTTCCAACTCACAAGGATCTATTTGCATAATGTTAGAACAGTTACTATTTTCATTCTTTCTGTATAGATAAACATCGGAGAGCTCCACTGTGTAATAGTTTGTAGATTTGCTCTGTTAAATATTCTTTCCTTCCTTCTTCCCTGTCTTCCTTCCATCCATTTATTCATTTATTTTACTTATTTTGTGGTAATTGCATGTACATTGTTGAAAATTAAAATAGTATAGCCACTCTGTTCTTCTTATATCCCCATTGCTCCTTTATCCAAAGATAGTATCTTTCAACTCTTTTAGTTACATTTTCTGATACCCACCTTCCAATTTCTCAATGGCATGATGTATGCTTTAAGTGCATTCACTGAATGTTTTTTAGTTTTAGACTTACACACTTGTTCTTCTAAGGATTCACCGCTCATACACAACTCCTTACTCTCAGTACTCAGCTACACTTGTCTCATGCAGTCATGCCACAGTCTGTGGTTAAATACATATTTAGTGTTTGCTTTATTGTGACAGTATTTTTTTTTTTATGAATGAATTTTTTGAGACTTATGTGGCTGTTTCTCAGGCCATTTTGTTTTTCTAGTTGGTTGGTGTGAACTGTTTGATTTCTCTGGAGAATGTTTGACTCTTCCTTATCCCCAGAATTCTGAAATCCATATTGGAACATATGTCTTACAGTTTATCGATGTACTTGATCCTTTCAATTCAGAAACTCATGTCCTCTAATTTAGAAATTTTTCTTTTATGGTTTCTTTGATCATTTCCTTTCCTATACCCTTTTCTCTATTTTCTGTGTTTGTTAGTTGGATATTTGGACTTACTGGCTTAATTTTTTAATTTTCTCATGTATATTTCTTAGCTATCTTCTAACTTTGTATTTTTCCCCTCAAGAGGTTTTCTTAGTACTTTTTGAACTTTAATTTCTGCCAGCATATTTTTCAAATTTAATTTTTCATTGCCCTCTGAATATTTCATTTAAAAATGGGATCCTGGTCTTATCTCATGGAAATAATGTTTTCTGTTTTCACTTGAGAATATGAGTTGAATTAGTTTGCTGTTGAATAGTTTTTGCCTGCTCTTCATACTTTTCTTTTTTTAATCAGCTTGATCTGTGTTTCCTCTTTTTATCAGCTTGTTTTGGCCCCTAATTTTAATGTTAGAAGCTTTTCTCTAATGGTGAGACTTTAATAGCCTGTTCATATTTGGGAGAGAGACTATATATAAAAAGTGGACTGGAAACTTGTTTCCCTAGTGGGCTTCACTATAGGTTTTTGGGGTAGGAACCCAGATGTTTGAGCTGCTGACTCCTAGATAACAGAATCTGCAAATCTTTTTTTCTTGGATCTATTTCTCCAAAAGGCTTCACTATAGGTTTTTGGGGTGGGAACCCAGATGTTTGAGCTGCTGACTCCTAGATAACAGAATCTGCAAATCTTTTTTTCTGGGATCTTTCTATTTCTCCAAAAGGTTCTCTTTTGTTCATCTTTTTTGGGGATAAAAGCCTCCTGTGAGGATTTGGGTGAGCCACATAGGGGGAGGGGGCAAGAGGTCTCACCACCCAAGCCTATAAACATGAGCTCTTGATGTGTCTATTCTGGCTCTCTAAGTCTGAAATCTTGCTATATCATTTTCTCCAGAGAGTAAACTACTTTCCGTCATGGAAGTAGGGATGGTTGGTCTGGCTCTACCAGTTGGGGAGAAGACCTGGGGTATTAACTACGTTTTCTGGTTGTTATTTAAAATAACACAAGTTTATTACCTTGAACTTCTGTAGGTCAGAAGTCTGACATGGGTCTTACTCAACTAAAGTCAAGGTTGTCTACAGGGCTACATTCCTTTCTAGAGGAGAGTCCATTCACTTGCTTTCCCAGCTTCTAGAGGCTGGCTGCACTCCTTGGCTCTCGGCCCACCCCCACGCCCTCCTTTAAAGGAGCAATACAGGTCAAATACATCTCATGTTGCGTTTCTTTGACCTCTTCTGCTTCCCTCTTTCACTTTTGAGGACTCTTATGATTATGTTGCCCTGGAGGATGGCATAGCAACACACTCAGTATTCTTACCTGGAGAATCCCCAGGGACAGAGCAGCCTGGTGGGCTACAGTCCATGGGGTTGCAAAGAGTCAGACATGACTGAGCGACTAAGCACACAGCACGTGATTACACTGAACCCATCTAAATAAATCAGGATAATCTCCTTAATTTTTTTATTGGGGTAAAAATCACAATTTAAAATATGCTATCAACTTTTTCAATGTGTAATATAGTAGTGTTAAGTGTATTCACATAGTTATGAAACAGGTCTCTAATTTTTTCTTCTTGGAAAACTGAAACTCTATACCCATTAGTCAACTCTCCTTGCCCTAGCCTCTAGCAACCACTGTTCTATTTTCTGTTTAAAGAGTTTGACTACTTAAGTTGTCTCGTATAAGTGGAATCTTACAGGATTTACTTTTGTGATTGGCTTATTTTATTTAGTGTAGTACCCTCAATAGGAAAAGGAGTACGTCAAGGCTGTATATTGTCACCCTGCTTATTTAACTTATATGCAGAGTACATCATGAGAAACGCTGGGCTGGAAGAAGCACAAGCTGGAATCAAGATTGCCAGGAGAAATATCAATAACCTCAGATATGCAGATGACACCACCCTTATGACAGAAAGTGAAGAGGAACTAAAAAGCCTCTTGATGAAGGTGAAAGTGGAGAGTGAAAAAGTTGGCTTAAAGCTCAACATTCAGAAAACTAAGATCATGGCATCTGGTCCCATCACTTCATGGGGAATAGATGGGGAAACAGTGGAAACAGTGTCAGACTTCATTTTTGGGGGCTCTAAAATCACTGCAGATGGTGACTGCAACCATGAAATTAAAAGACACTTACTCCTTGGAAGAAAAGTTATGACCAACCTAGATAGCATGTTGAAAAGCAGGGATATTACTTTGCCAACAAAGGTCCGTCTAGTCAAGGCTATGGCTTTTCCAGTGGTCATGTATGGATGTGAGAGTTGGACTGTGAAGAAGGCTGAGCACCGAAGAATTGATGCTTTTGAACTGTGGTATTGGAGAAGACTCTTGAGAGTCCCTTGGACTGCAAGGAGATCCAACCAGTCCATTCTAAAGGAGATCAGCCCTGGGATTTCTTTGGAAGGAAAGATGCTAAAGCTGAAACTCCAGTACTTTGGCCACCTCATGCGAAGAGTTGACACATTGGAGAAGACCCTGATGCTGGGAGGGATTGGGGACAGGAAGAGAAGGAGACAACAGAGGATGAGATGGCTGGATGGCATCATGGACTCGATGGATGTGAGTTTGAGTGAACTCCGGGAGTTGGAGATGGACAGGGAGGCCTGGTATGCTGCGATTCATGGGGTAGCAAAGAGTCGGACATGACTGAGCAACTGAACTGAACCCTCAATCAAGGTTTATCCTTGTAGCATATGACAGGATTTCCTTTTTTTAAAAATTGTTTTTAAAGAGTAAATAACATTTTATCTTTTGAACTTTTTATTTTGTATTGGAGTAGAGCCGGTTAACAATGCTGTGATAATATCAGGTGAACAGTGAAGGGAGTCAGCCATACATGAACATGTATCCTTTCTCCCTCAAACCCCGCTCCCAACAAGGCTGCCACATTAACATTTAGCAGAGTTCCATGTGTTTAAAAAAAAGTAAATAATATTTTATTATATTTACGTACCACATCTTCTTTATCCATGCATCTGTTGCCTCCTGGTTATTGTAAATAAAGCTGTAGTGCACAGGCTTGTGTAAATACTTCTTTGAGATCCTGCTTTCAGGTTTGGGCCTGGGGTAATAGACCTGGAAGTGGGATTGTTGGATCATGGGGTAGTTCAGTTTTAATTCTTTGTAGAACCTTCATGCTGTTGCCAGTAAAGAGGCTGCATTATTTTACATTCCTACCCACAGTGCACAGAGGGTTCCCTTTTCTCCATGCCAACACTTGCTATTTGGGTCTTGATAGCGGTCATCCTCACAGGTGTGAGATGGTATCTTATCTGGTTTTGATTTTCATTTCCGTCATGATTAATGATGTTGAGAATACTGTCATTAGCTTGTTGACTGTCTGTACATCTTCTTTGGAGAAATATCGCTTCAGGTTTTGTACGCATTTTTTATTTGGGTTTTTTAGCTTTTCGTATTGAGTTGTAGAAATTCTTTATATATTATTGGCATCAGTTTCTTATCACCAATATAATTTGCAGATATTTTCTTCTGTTTCATTGGTTGCCATTTCACTCTGTTTCCTTTGCTTCACAAAAGTTTTTATGTTTGATACAGTCTCATTTGTCCCTTTTGAAAGCTTTTGTTGCCCATTCTTTTGGTGTATAGTCAAGAAATCGTTGCCAAATCCAGGGTCATGAAGATTTTGCCCCATGTTTTCTTCTAGGAGGTTTATAGTTTCAGGTCTTACATTTAGGGTTTTAATCCATTTTGAGTTCATTTTTATTTACAGTATAAAGTAAGGGTCCAACTGCCTTTTAGGCAGTCTGTCAGCCCATCTCCCTCTCCTCAGCGCCCTACTCTCTTCTCCCAGGAGCCAGAAGCTGCATTTCCTGAGCCTTTCTGGAGCAGTCAGGGGGATTTTTGTTTGCTTCTAAGGCAGTGAGCTTGTAGCCTGCTTTCCCCTGCTCCACTCTGCTCAGCAGTCATCTCTGCCTTCAGCTTCGAAGTCTGGTGTCCTCACTGGTTTCCTGTTCTCTTTGTCCTTATGGATTTATACCTTTTGTCCTCTTTGCTATAATTTTAATGGGATTCAGAAGGAAGTAAAGATAAACAGACATATTCCATTGGGCATCCATAACCCCCAAATCCATGTTGCTTTTTAAAGTGATATTTAAAATACTTTAAAAAAATGATAATTCACATTTGCTATTGTTAGATCCTACCTCTGAAAATAATTGTTCAATCTGTTTCTTTGATTCTTTTTATTAACCACTTTCTGTCAAGTGACCTATAAGCATCCAAGGATAGCATTAATTAATGTTTATTTTCCCAAACATTATTTCACTGTTCAAAATAACAGATTTTTGTTTATGAAACTTAGTGAGGTCTTGAATATAAGGTGACACCCTATTTCTTGAAGTTTACTTATTTTAGGTGCGGGGGAGCCCTTGATTTACCTTTAGGTGTTTATGTATTTTGGTCAAAAGATGGTGTTCTTGGGAATTCCCTGGCAGTCTAATGGTTCGGACTCTGTGCTTTCACTGCTGAGGGTGTGGGTTCAACCCCGGGTCGAAGAACTAAGATCGTACAAGCCATTTGGCACATCCCTCCCTCCCCCTTGAAAACAGAAGATGATAATGTTCTTTTGTATAAATATATTTTTCTCTTTAATTGAACACTTTAAAGGTAATGGCAAGAGAGTCTTGTTTGTTTGTTTTTAGTTAGTTTGTGACAGCTTTCTTTTGACTGTATTTGATTATTTACAAAGGTAGCGATATTTCTTACAGATAGGATAGTGAAGTGAAGTCACTCAGTCGTGCCCGACTCTTTACGACCCCGTGGTCAGTAGCCTGCACCAAGTTCCTCCATCTATGGGATTTTCCAGGCAAGAGTACTGGAGTGGGTTGCCATTTCCTTCCCCAGGGAATCTTCCCGACCCAGGGATAGAACCCAGGTCTCCCACATTGTAGGCAGACGCTTTACCATCTGAGCCACCAGGGAAGTTCACAGATAGGATTAAAATTGGTTAGAATGGGAGATTACTTAGTGTAACTAGGTCTTTAGGGACTATCACAGAATTAAGCCTGCTAGTTGGCTTAAACTAGGAACTCACTTTGGTCCATGTAAATCCCGAGGGTTTTTATCCTGGGGGTCCAGGGATAGGCTTCAAAGAGTTCAAGATCCTCCTGAAATTTGAGTGGTGGTATCCCCTGGAAAAGGGAATGGCAACCCACTCCAGTATTGTTGCCTGGAGAATTCCATGGACAGAGGAGCCTGGTGGGTTACAATACATGGTGTCGCAAAGCATCAGACTTGACTGAGCAACTGACCCTTTCACTTCAGAACAGGCTTAGTTATCAGCAGATATCCCATGATGCAGGGCTTATGTGATCCTGAAAAGAGTTGAAAACCCACGTCTAATAGATTAATATAAAGAAAAGAAATAGAATGTTACTGATTAAATCTAACATGATCAAAATAGATGCCATTGGATTCCACATTCTTTCACATGTGCAAATCATCATCAGTGAGCGACTAAACGAACAACTTTCTAAGTTCTTTGTTGGGCACAAAACATTATCTCCAGCTTCCTGATTACGCACCCACCCATTTATACATATGTAACTATAAAAAGTATCATTTATGAGGGTAATGTTTTAGCCTGGAGGAATGACCACCTTTTTATCAACCAACTTGTAAAGTGGGTAATTTAGTAATTGCGCTTTGTTTTCATAGTGAAACTGCTATAATTTGTGAATATCAGTTATTTGTTGACAATTGAAGATAACAGATAATATATAGAGGGAGAGATGCCTCTATTATAGAGGCATAGATAGAGGATTACAGACTTTAGTCTTCAGTTAAAAAAAGATGAGATAGGTTTTACGTTATGCATATTTTATGAAAATTTTTATAAAAAGCTTGAAAGCAAGAGGGAAAGAAATGAAAAGCTGGGAATGAGAAAATATGGGGGTGGGGAAGGTCAGTTGTGAATTTTTTGTTTCCAGCCTGATACTTTAAAACTCATTGATGCTCTTGTTTACAGTGAAGTGTATTGATTGGTAAGATCTCTTTCCACATAGGAATTTCATGATTCCATTTTCAAAGTGATTAAGCTTAAATTGCTCTTTTATTTTAGGTACACCGTTAAGTTCCTTGGAATACACAAAAGTATCTGACTACAAAGCTCATGAAATAGAAGACAAGATCCTGCCTCAGGAAGTGTACATGAGAATAATTTTAAAGGAGCCCAGCGATAAATGCAGAACAGTAGCTGTCGGAGGTATGTCGTGACTTAGAACCTGCATTGAACCCGGTGTGGTGCACTCTGCTATAGGAAGTCAAGTTCTCTGGGAACCTTCAGATAGCAGAGCCTCAGTCTCTGGCCTCAAATGCACTAGCGGCTGTTGTTCTCTGAACTTGACTGTGTAATAGGATGTGTTAACTTTTTCTCAAGCAGCTCTGATTCGGCCTCTGGAGCCCTTCCTATTGCTTGCAGACAATAAACCAAAGAGACAATATTTGACTCTGGACATTTGAAAATGATAGTAAATTTCTAACCAGAAGCCTCACTGTCTTCTCTTCTGAGAATGGGCCAGTCAGTATCAAAGCTCAGTGAATGTGTCCTTTGAATTAACTGTTACTTATTGGCTTTTTCTCTACCCTGTGTGACATCAAGGCCATATCTGAGTCTGATTGGGTGGTGGCTGCGTTGGATTCACTGCTAAGTCGCGTCAGTCGTGTGCGACTCTGTGCGACCCCATAGACGGCAGCCCACCAGGCTCCCCGTCGCTGAGATTCTCTAGGTGAGAACACTGGAGTGGGTTGCCATTTCCTTCTCCGTTGGATTCACTAGTCCTTTACTAGTCACTGACTTTGACCTGCTAGTCTCCTTGACTTCCCCAGCCAAGTTACAATGTTAAGTGGTAAACTTCATTTTCTTGCTCATAGCGATAATTCTTATCTCCGCTAAGTTTATCATCAGGGTCAGTGTCATTCATTATTTTGTATTTTGTGACTTTCAGTAGATGCCCATCTTTTGATTCACTGGCTCTTTTTTTATGGCACAGCCTATGTCCTGTTGCAAGTCACGTTGATACTTTAGGGTTTTTTCCCCCGTCTGCCAATGTAGAATACTTTAAATGTACCCTGTGCCATGTAGTTTATTTCTTTAATCATCACACCATCATGAGAACATTAAACAAGTCCTGCTTTTTTAGATGACAGTGCTGAGGTTCCAAGTGGTTAAGTAACCAGCCTCCTATTTCTGAGCGAGTAAAGGCAGACATGGGATCCAGCACTAGGCCTGTCCGTCCCGTATTGTGCGCAATAATGACGCTAGGCCTGTCCTTGCCGTATGGTGCGCAATAAAGACGCTAGGCCTGTCCGTCCCGTATTGTGCGCAATAAAGACGCTAGGCCTGTCCGTGCCGTATTGTGCGCAATAAAGACAGCCTACCATGCTCTTTCCCCTTTTTCAAGCAGGGTTGGAAAAAGATCCAAATGTTTATGGAATTGTAACCTTCTGCTCTACCTTCTTCACAATTTTTTGCTACCTTTTCCCATTTCATGGTTTCTTATTTGGTTTATAATTATATTTATAGCATTAATTAGCGAATTAAAATCAAGTATTTTCTAACTTATAATTTTACTGAGAATATATTGTTGGTATGAGACATCATGAAAATATGTCCTCTTTCTAACAGAGGCTCTGATATCTTTGCTGGTGCATTCTGAATTGCTTATGAGGCCAGTGTAGGAGGTACAGGAAGGCTTCCCCAGCCGCTCAGGTGGTAAAGAATCTGCCTGCAATGCAGGAGACCCAGGTTCAATCTCTGGGTCAGGAAGATCCCTTGGAGAAGGAAATATCTACCCACTCCAGTAT
The DNA here is from genome assembly GCF_032405125.1 of Capricornis sumatraensis. Classification (NCBI taxonomy): domain Eukaryota; kingdom Metazoa; phylum Chordata; class Mammalia; order Artiodactyla; family Bovidae; genus Capricornis; species Capricornis sumatraensis. The sequence continues at coordinate 9,745,121 of NC_091091.1, read as the reverse complement.
TCTTGTCCGGAGAATTCCATGGACAGAGGAGCCTGGAGAGCTACAGTTCATGGGGTCACAAAGAGTCAGACAGGACTGAGTGGCTAACACTTCCACTTTCACTGGGAGTAAGAGTGGACCTTGATGCTTCTGATAGAATCCTGTTGTGTCTCCAGCATTTGCACCAGTGCTCAGATACTTTCAATATAGTTATTGAAGATGGTATAGATAAGGAATGATGAGATTTTGCTAGAAATCTTCTTGCATGGTTCACAAACCTGTTTCAGAGCCTGAATCCTTTAAAATATAGAACCATCTATTCAAGTGCTTAGTTTTGGCTCAGATGATTGTTTTGAAGTGTGTCTATAGCTTGGACATTGCCCTGAAAGATGTGTCTTAAATAGTATCTTTTTTTTTTTGATCCCCAGTAGTGGGCTGCATGAGTTGCAAATGTGTATATTTAGACTTCTAAAATATTTTTATTAAATTAGCAGAGGCTCTGTATACTGAGAAGTATTTTGAACCTTCACTAAAATCCTGGGCAGGTTGGTGTGGCAACCTTCTCTGAAAGATGGATAACCTGAAGCTTGTGACATTACAAAGCTTGTCCAAGCCCGTGCAGCTAGAGAATGGTGGAGCCAGAACCCGAACCTAGATTTGTCTGATTTCACGGACTGTGCTTTGAACAATTACTCTGCCCCACTGATTACACGGTGGTGACATTCAGATTGCAAATGTGTCCAAGGATTTTTTTCCTGCTTTGTGTTAATACAAAGGCAGTCTTAAAACAAACAGTTAAATAGGCCTCATCCTCACCGCGGCAAAGGCTTCTAGATAGGCCTGGTGCAGTCACTGATGGGGTTACAGCCAGTTCTGTTGTGATGGTCTGAGAACTGGGAAGCGTGCCTCCCTGTTCCTGCGTGTCCTTTTCCCCGCTGAGCCTACTACACTGCATGTTGCATACTCACTCGCTGAGTCATGTCTGACTCTCCTGTGATTGCGTGGACTCCAGCCCGCCAGGCTCCTCTGTCCATGGGATTTCCCAGGAAAGATGATTGGAATGGGTTGCCATTCCCTTCCCTAGGGGATCTTCCTGACCCAGGGATCAAACCCACGTCTCCTGCTTGGCAGATGGACTCTTTACCACTGAGTCACCAGGGAAGCTGCCAGGAACAATTAGGCTTGGCTCACCTGAGCCCTGATGAGCAGCTGTTGCCTCCAGAGAAGGTGTGGCTGGAGTTTGGCTACACAGGCACACAGGTCTGACATCTGGATATGAGTCTCAAAATTTATGAAATGTACAAACCTTGGAACTTCAGGTATATTGTATCAATTTTACTAAAAGGGAAATTTCTTTTTGTTTTTAAATGTACTGTTTTCCTGATTCTAAGTAGAAAGTTTGGTAAGTATTAAGTTCAAACAACAACAAAAAAAGCTACCATTCGGAGGTAGCCACTGATAATATTTTGGTGTGGCTGTTTCAAGATTTTATTCTCAGGACTGTGTATACCTTGTAAAAAGTTCAAAATTAGAATTAAAGTTTTCTAGATCCATTTTTGCTCAGTATAACTTAAGTGTTTTCCCCATTTTTAAGTTTTCTTTTACATCATGCTAAAAAGTGGCAGCAGAGTATTCCATGTGGATAATAACATAAGTTATTCTATCCCATTATTAGGTAGACCTAATTCTCATTCAGTTCAGTTAATACCCCTCCACTTTAGGACACTGGTAGGAAAGAAATATTAAAAGAAACAAGAACTCCATAAATGCCACTAGTTTTCATGGTATCTTGTAAAATAACTAATGCCAGTTAAGAATATGATGAGAAAACCCACATCACTTCTTCTGACACATTATACAAAGAACCTGACTTGTGAATTTCCCATTACAAATGCATGAAGGAGGTACTGGAAATTCCCCATTGACCTGTAAAATTTGAAACCTCTTTTTTCTTTCATTGGGGTAACCCATCTATGACATGTAACTTCAGTTTTTCCTGTGGTTACAAGAAACTTCTCAAATTCTGATTTGTAGAGAGTTTGGTCCTATGAGCTTCTTAAAGGTACTTGATGCTTCATATACTGGTTAGCTGAGCATTACTCCCTCGTTTTTTTTTTTTTTTTGCCTAAATATTTTATAAGTGTTCAGCACTAGGTCAGGCAGCTGTAGTGACCTGCAGAAACCTGAGTGATGCTCCTTTGCAAACTCTTAGATAGACGTTCACACTACAAATATGGCTTCTCTTGAACTGAAGAGTTCTGTGCTTCTAGGAGTCGGAGTTCTGAAACAGAGAAAGTAATTATAACTGAGACGGGTCAGCATTTAATACATGCCTTCTATTCAGGGCGGCTTCCCACGTGGCACGGTGGTAAAGAATCTGCTGCTGATGTAGGAGTCACAGATTCGATCCCCGGGTGGGGAAGATCCCACAGAGGAGGAAATGGCAACCCACTCCAGTATTCTTGTGTGAAAAATTCCATGGACAGAGGAGCCTGAAGGGGTCGCAAAGAGTCCAACATACCTGAGCATACACAATACTCAGAACAGGCTGACATGGAGGAGGGACTATAGTGTATTGATGCTTATTCTTCTTCTATAAAGATATCATTGTTAAATTAAATTATCATCATTATCATTATACCATCATCACCAGGCCAGTGTTTTTCAGGCATGGTTCCTTATTGCCCCTGGGATTCCAAATATACCTGGGGGTAGGTTACATGTGAGGGAAGAGGCAAGACTTTTGACCTCCAGCGGCTCTGCTCTTGTATGTTTTATGTAGTGAACTTCCACAAACTTGTGTTTAAAGAAAGCTTTGTTTACTTCCTTGAGGAAGTAAAGACTGAGAATCACTGTGGCACAGAGAACCTATAGAAGTAAACCTACAGAAGTAAAAAACCTAAAAAGAAGTAAAACAGTCACAACAGTATTACTTCCAGTTTTTATCATGCCTATAATTCTCCTGTAGGGGCACAATCTGTCTTGGATTTGGTACTTAGCCTTCCAGTTGGAATTCCTATAGACTGACCTGCTTTAGGACAATGGTTTCCCTAGAGGTGCCTTAGAAGTTCTAAGGTTAGGAGAGATGAAGTGATACCCTTACAGTCTTTGGTGGTTGAAGGTAATCTTTGGTGAGGGGTCCGTGAAGGGTGCTAAGTGTAACGCCTGAAAGTTTAGCCCTAGGAGACTGGGTAGCCCCCAGTGTTCTGGTTGATGTGGGTAGTACAAGGTTTTCTTGTCATCAGGCGATGTGGTAGTGAAATTGGGCCCGACATTCTGTGAAATCTTCATTATCTATTTCTAGCTTCTTTTAAAACTTTGTGGGTGGGCTGTCTTAAATTGAAGATGGATAGTAATGAGTCACAGAACTGAGGCTTCATGAATCAGGCACTTTAGTTATGTTTGTCTCACAGCTCAGTGGATTAAGTAAAGAATTTCCCTAAAGAACAGCTTAGTAATAGTTTTTAAAATGAAACTTTGCTTCTTTTCAAATTTTGCGTTATTGAGATATATTAAGTACACTTATTTTATGCTGATAATTCTAGGATTCCAAGTCTTTTCAGATCTGATTTCATTTGCCCATTTCATGTTGGTGCTCATTCATAGTATCTTGTTTCCTTGTGTTTATGATTTATTGACTGTGAGCTCATGTTCCTTGAAAATTTTATCTGTGTGAGTTCTTTGGGGTCATGATTAAAAAGAGGTTTTCCCAGGGTTTGTTTATATTTGCTTCTGCCAGGTACCTCTAGGTACCGTCAATCTGGATAGTCTTTAAGTTCTCTGCTTGGACTTTCTCAAAGCACATAGTATGAATTTAGACCACAAACCACACGAGTAGTAGTTGTTGGCTATGAATTCTCAAGGGAGATTTTCCACCCAGACCACTGGTGTGCCTCACCCCACCCCCCCAAACGCTGCTAGGGATAAAAAGCAGTTTCTCTTCTCTTATGTTGGAGCAAGTTTATTTCTCACTGCCCATATCCTGAGGGCCTAGTTCTGTGAAGTTCCAGTTTTAAGATGGGATCTCTTTAAACTCATGAGCTTGAGTGATTCTGGTTTTATCTCCTCTCTTGCTCCATGTAATTGTTACCAGGGTTCTGGTTTTGATGCTTTCTTCAGTTCAGTTCAGTTCAGTCACTCAGTTGTGTCCCACTCTTTGTGATCCATGAATCACAGCACGCCAGGCCTCCCTGTCCATCACCAACTCCTGGAGTTCACTCAGACTCACGTCCACTGAGTCGGTGATGCCATCCGGCCATCTCATCCTCTGTCATCCCCTTCTCCTCCTGCCCCCAATCCCTCCCAGCATCAGGGTCTTTTCCAATGAGTCAACTCTTCACATGAGGTGGCCAAAGTATTGGAGTTTCAACTTCAGCATCAGTCCTTCCAATGAACACCCAGGACTGATCTCCTTTAGGATGGACTGGTTGGATCTCCTTGCAGTCCAGGGACTCTCAAGTCTTTTCCAATACCACAGTTCAAAAGCATCAATTCTTCGGTGCTCAGCTTTCTTCACAGTCCAACTCTCACATCTATACATGACCACTGGAAAAACCATAGCCTTGACTAGATGGACTTTTGTTGCCAAAGTAATATCTCTGCTTTTCAATATGCTATCTAGGTCGGTCATAAGTTTCCTTCCAAGGAGTAAGCGTCTTTTAATTTCATGGCTGCAGTCACCATCTGCAGTGATTTTGGAGCCCTCCAAAATAAAGTCTGACACTGTTTCCACTGTTTCCCCATCTATCTGCCATTAAGTGATGGGACCGGATGCCATGATCTTTGTTTTCTGAATATTGAGCTTTAAGCCAACTTTTTCACTCTCCACTTTCACTTTCATCAAGAGGCTTTTTAGTTTCTCTTCACTTTCTGCCATAAGGGTGGTGTCATCTGCATATCTGAGGTTATTGATGTTTCTCCTGGCAATCTTGATTCCAGCTTGTGCTTCTTCCAGACCAGCGTTTCTCATGATGTACTCTGCATAGAAGTTAAATAAGCAGGGTGACAATATATAGCCTTGACGTACTCCTTTTCCTATTTGGAACCAGTCTGTTGTTCCATGTCCACTTCTAACTGTTGCTTCCTGACCTGCATATAGGTTTCTCAAGAGGCAGGTCAGATGGTCTGGTATTCCCATCTCTTTCAGAATTTTCCAGTTTATTGTGATCCACACAGTCAAAGGCTTTGGAATAGTCAATAAAGCAGAAAGAGATGTTTTTCTGGAACTCTCTTGCTTTTTCCATGATCCAGCGGATGTTGGCAATTTGATCTCTGGTTCCTCTGCCTTTTCTAAAACCAGCTTGAACATCTGGGAGTTCATGGTTCATGTATTCCTGAAGCGTGGCTTGGAGAATTTTGAGCATTACTTTACTAGCATGTGAGATGAGTGCAATTGTGCGGTAGTTTGAGCATTCTTTGGCATTGCCTTTCTTTGGGATTGGAATGAAAACTGCCCTTTTCCAGTCCTGTGGCCACTGCTGAGTTTTCCAAATGTGCTGGCATATTGAGTGCAGCACTTTCACAGCATCATCTTTCCGGATTTGAAACAGCTCCACTGGGATCCCATCACCCCCACTAGCTTTGTTCGTAGTGGTGCTTCCTTCCCGGCTTTTCTACTTTTACTGTCTCTCACTTTGTTGCCACTCTACAGGTACATTTAGAAAGATATTTTCTTCTTTGTTGATCTCTAGGAGAGGACTTGAAGATATCTATTGTGTCATTTTGCAGAATTGAAAGAGATCTTTTTTTTCCTGCTGTTAATAGGTGCTTCTAATAGATGAGGTGGGAAGATATTTAGGGCAGAGCTCAAAAATGTGTTAAAAATTTAGATACAAGTCCAGCTTCCGCCACACCTTTTGAAGTCTGTTTATTTTAGTATTGGCTGTGTTTGGTCTTTATTGGTGTGTGCAGGCTCTCTCTAGTTGCGCTGAGTAAGGGGCTGCTCTCCGGTTCTGGTGGGGAGGCTTCGCATTGCAGCGGTTTCCCTTGTTGCGGAGCATGGGCTCGTGTGGGCTTCAGTAGTTGTGGCAGGCGGACTTAGTTGCCCTGCAGCATGTAGAGTCTTCCTGAACCGGGGACGAACCCCATGTCCCCTGCACTGGCAGGCAGATTCTCAACTACTAGACCACCAGGGAAGCCCCAAACCTCCCCTTTTAACTGGAGTGTCTGCCATAGACAGTTGCACCAGATCAGGATTGACGTGGAGAAGAATTCCTTTTAATATGCTGTCTGAGTTGGCAGGGGCCTTGATGTCTTTGACTCATTACTGAGCTGAGATTTATTTTTGTTCCTTGATTTGATTAATTATTTGTCTAATATTTTACCATATTATACAGTTAACTCCCCCGCATTATGGGCGGTTATTTGTTGTATTTTTCTTAAGTTATAGCTGCCAGTCTGCCATGGGTCTACATGGTGATGTCCTGAGAAGCTCTGGTGTATGTTGGCTCATTTATTTAGTATTATTTTATTTGATTCTGAATTAGTGGAATATTATTTGAAAGTGAAAGTAGTTGCAATTAATATAATATTAATAATAATTAATATGCCAGCAAAGCAGAAAATAAATCAGTCTCAAGGAGAATTTCTTATGTTATGGTTTAAATGTACAACATGTAGATCCATGGAATCAGTTTAATTTGATAATTCAGCCGACTTATTCGTCTTTGACGACAAAACAGGAGGATAGCAAGAAACATTGCCATCTGATAGAAATGTGTAATATGTACATGTGCCACTCACTAATCCATATGAATCACACACTCGGTTGTGAACTTTAATGCCTTTGTTTTGAGACCCCCGTATAAGATTAATTTTGCAGAGAAGGACCTGCTATTGGGGTTACTGATCTAACGTACCTAGCCTTCCTTGGTCCATCCGTCAGTCTGCATTGCTATATCAGAACACAGTTTCCTGGAAACAGCCATATTTTGGTATGACTTAAACTAATGAATACTCTTTTTGAGCATGTAGTATCAGTTCAGTGCAGTTCAGTCGCTCAGTCGTGTCTGACTGTTTGCGACCCCATGGACTGCAGCACAACAGGCCTCCCTGTCTATCACCAACTCCCAGAGTTTACTCAAACTCATGTCCATTGAGTTGGTGATGCCATCCAACAATCTCATCCTCTGTCATCCCCTTTTCTTCCTGCCTTCAATCTTTCCCAGCATCAGGATCTTTTCAAATGAGTCAGCTCTTCACATCAGGTGGCCAAAGTATTGGAGTTTCAGCTTTAGCATCAGTCCTTCCAATGAACACCCAAGACTGATCTCCTTTAGGATGGACTGGTTGGATCTCATGGCAGTCCAAGGGACTCTCAAGAGTCTTCTCCAACACCACAGTTCAAAAGTGTCAATTCTTCGGCACTCAGCTTTCTTTATAGTCCAATTCTCACATCCATAAATGACCACTGGAAAAACCATAGCCTTGACTAGATGGACCTTTGTTGGCAAAGTAACGTCTCTGCTTTTTAACATGCCGTCTAGGTTGGTCATAACTTTCCATCCAAGGAGTAAGCATCTTTTAATTTCATGGCTGCAGTCACCATCTGCAATGATTTTGGAGGCCCCAAAATAAAGTCTGACACTGTTTCCACTGTTTCTCCATCTATTTGCCGTGAAGTGATGGGACCAGATGCCATGATCTTAGTTTTCTGAATGTTGAGCTTTAAGCCAGCTCTTTCACTCTCCTCTTTCACTTTCATCAAGAGGCTCTTTAGTTCTTCACTTTCTGCCATAAGGGTGGTGTCATCTGCATATCTGAGGTTATTGATTTCTCCCAGCAATCTTGATTCCAGCTTGTGCTTCCTCCCAGCATTTCTCATGATGTACTCTGCATATAAGTTAAGCAGGGTGATAATATACAGCCTTGGGGTACTCCTTTTCCTATTTGGAACCAGTCTGTTGTTCCATGTCCAGTTCTAACTGTTGCTTCCTGACCTGCATACAGATTTCTCAAGAGGCAGGTCAGGTGGTCTGGTATTCCCATCTCTTTCAGAATTTTCTACAGTATGTAGTATGGTGGTAAGCAAATGTTAAATGGAATCAGTGTTGATTTAAATTGGAAGAAAGCTCAAGTTATGATGACTAGGGTAGGGATAACGATTGCCTGGAATATTTATGTATTTTGAGGTTATGAAAATTAATATTGTGTTTTAAATATTTGCCATGGAAGGAATCAGAAACATATCCTGGTAAGCATGACATCTGGATTAATAGCATCATTTGTCAGCTGTACATTTACATAAGACCACCTTATGATTAGAAATTTTAAGATTAGTATTTCAGAGGCTTAGGAATGTTTATTTATTATGGTTTTTTTTGAGTAGCTGTGTTTGGAAGTTTTAATTTTGTAAAATGTGTTAGCTTAACAGATCTTCACATTTAGTTCTGAAAAAATGGCTGTTTGTTTATTTTAAAAATATTGTAGTGTTTACTTTGAATTGGAATTGGTAGAAATACTATCTAAAGAGGAAACTGGTTTGCATCCCATGTTTCAGATATATTCAGACTTTCAAACTATTCAACCCAAAGAATCACTATTTATTATTTTTGCTCAAATTTTGGAATATAGAATTTTCCTAGTGTTTTCTTTTTCTCATCACAGTTATATTTTTCAGCAGAGTACATTTCTGAAAGTGATACCATTGATATTTTAAATAAACTGAATACATTTAAATTGACAAGGAAAGTTCACTAATTTTAGATGAATTCTTAAGAAATCTTTTAATAAAATGAAGAAAGCTTTCTTGGTGTGAATAGGTCTTTTTCTCTTTTTTATGCAGAAGTTTTTAATCTTGAAACACTGTTCTGATATCTTTTTTAATATCACATTTGAAGATATGTGAGTATTTTTTGACCACATATATTTATTGCTACCTGTGTTAATTTGGGAAAGAAACCATAATAGAAAGGAAACAAACATTATATAAGTAATAGCTCATTTCTAGAATTTTTTTTCTTCCTAAATATTTAATGGGAAAATGTCAATTATTAATGCAGTCACTTTCAAACTTCCACACAGTCAGAAAAACAACTGTTAAGACAAACATTTAAAGATATGCTTACGGTTCTAACATTCTCATGTTCCCTCCAAGAGGGACAGCTGTTGACTGGGCACAGCTGTCATCACCTGAATTTGGTGTACTACCTGTGATTTGAGTCCATATGTGTTATTTTTCTTTTTTTTGGTCAGAATGAAGAAAAATATTTAAAAAAACTCTTTTTGGATGAAACATTTGTTAATGTAGGTGCTGTTTATGGCACTGTGAATTTGATATTAATTATGATGAAGCAACCCTGACACCCATTCTTAGAGTCGTGACCAGAGTGATTTACTGTGGGGTTTTCTGGTCAGTTTTAGTGAATTTCAGCGGCAATAAGAACCTAGTTTCTATCCTAGTGTCGTCTTTCTCTTGGAACCACTTTGTGAAGATGACTGAGAAGTTAGGATAGAGCCTGAAAGTTTGGCAAGTAGGCTAAGTAGGCTAGTCATTTTCCTCTGTATGGGCCTTTCCTTCTTTTTTGTATAAGAAAAGAATTATTTCCATAAAGAGTATAAGATTGTACTGAATTGATTCAAGTGACATTCAAAGGAAACATTCTTGTTCCAAATACGTTTGTATATTTTGAATAAATTTTGAGAGCTACTATTGCTGCTAAGTCACTTCAGTTGTGTCCGACTCTGTGTGACCCCATGGACGGCAGCCCACTAGGCTCCCCCGTCCCTGGGATTCTCCAGGCAAGAACACTGGAGTGGGTTGCCATTTCCTTCTCCAGTGCATGAAAGTGAAAAGTGAAAGTGAAGTTGCTCAGTCGTGTCCAACTCTTAGCGACTCCATGGACAGCAGCCCACCAGGCTCCTCCATCCATGAGATTTTCCAGGCAGGAGTACTGGAGTGGGGTGCCATTGCCTTCTCTGGAGAGCTACTGTTAGGGATGAACGAGTGTTTGGTAATTACTGAGTTCTCTGACTGGTAGGAGTGCTCTCCAACAATAGTCTTGTCTCCTCTTATTTATAGCCTCTGTTTGGTAGCACCACTTTTCCACTTTTATGGTTTCTTCCTCTTCACAGTGCTGGTTTGCACACGGTTCTCCTGGCCTTTCCACCTCATCACGTCTGCCTTCAAGTCCCAAAGCTACTTGGACTCACATCTCTGTTCATCCACTCAAACAATACACATTGATCACCTGCTCCCCAGTAGACAGAGTTCTAGGTACTGGGATACAGCACTGAAGCAGACAGAGGCCATCTTCTCGTTGCATGAGGGCAGGGAAAACAAAGAGCAGACAAGTGTGTCAGGCAACGGCAAGTTTTAGGAAGAATAATAAAACAGGGAAAGGTTATGAAGTGGCAGTGAGAATGGCGTCTTCCATGTGGAGTGTTTGAGCGCTGATCCAGGGAACAAACCTCAGTCAAGGCGATCTGAGGGGATTGGGCTTGTGGCAGAAGAAACTGTGACTGCGAAGACCTTGAGGAGAGAGTGTGAGCATGTAGACCAAGGGGCCGGGGTAGCTGTAGTGCAGTGTGCAAGGGGAGGGCTTTAAGAGTTTGGAGAGGCAGTCCTGGCCCAGCTCCCAACCTCTGTAGGCTCTGATGAAGAGCCTAACTTTTGCTCTGAGTGAGGTGAGAAGGTACCTGCAGTCTTAAGCAGAGAAGTGACTTATGATCTGACTTATACATTAAGTCCCTCTGGTTGCTGTGTGAAGACTGTGCCTAGGGGACACAAGAAGATGCTTGCAGACCAGGTAGGAGGCTGTTGCCAAAGCCTAGGTCAAGATGTGTAATTTTGGACCAGGGTGGAAGGAATAGTGGAGCGATAAGAAGTGGTGAGATTGCAGATATATTCCTGAAGGAAGCTCATTACATTTGGATACAGGGTTAGATGTGGGTTTGAAACAGAGGCATCCTGGATTTCTCCCAAGATTTTGACCTGAGTTGTTGCTAAGTTAAAGTTATTATTTACTGAGATGGGAGAAGAGTGCAGGAGGAAAATGTTGGAGTTGTAGGGCAGGTGGGGAGTAAAGACTTTATTAGTTAAAATAGTTACCTTTTAGACATCTGAGTGAGATTATTGCATAGGCAGTTGGCTATTTGAACCTGGAGTTTAAAGAGTCCAGCCCAGAAGTATCATTTTAATTGAGAGCTGTCCTAGAAGAGATGGTATTTAAAAACCATGGGCTTGGATGAGAGCATCTAAAGTAGTTCTCAAAGTATAATAGGGATCTGTGGGTTCCCTGGACCTCTATAAGGAGGTCTGCAGAGTTAAAACTTTTTGTAGTAATACTGAATGTGCCATTCAGTAGTGTTTTCCAGAAGCATGTGTGACGTCGCAGATTGAATGCTAACACAGATGTGGGAATCTGCTGTTTTCTATTAAGCTAGGTGTGAGGAATATGTTTTAAAAATGTAAAATTATGCTATCCTTCTTACTAACATATATATTTTTATTTTGGAAAATGTATTTCTATTGAAGTATGTTATTTATGTTGATTTGTAATGGGTTTATAGTTGCTTTTAGATGCATTAATAATTAAAAATTTTCTGTTTTCTAATGCAATAATTATCTATAGGTATCATGCTCATACACAAAAAATTTTTTGAGTTTCTTATTAATTTTTAAAGTGTAAAGGAGTCCTGAGACCAACATGTTTGAGAACTGCTGACTTAGAGAGCGAATGATAATAAAGAAGAGATCTGAGAATTGAAGGAACTTCTGGGCAGAACACACAGAGATAAGAAAGCTCACAAAGGAGAGTGAGAAGAAACTGCTGGAAGGAAGGCGGACAGTGGAGTGTACGGTGTTCTGGGGACCAAGTAAAGAAAGCATTTCAAATGCAAGCAACAGGCCAGCCAGCCGTGTAGCATGCTGCCAATAGGTCATGTTAAATGAGAATTGAGAATCAGCCATTGGCTTTGGCAATGTTGGAGGTCACCACTGATTTTGAAATGGGTAATTTCAATAGAGGGAATAAAAGTTGGCTCAGAACAGAAGGGAAGGGATTTGTATCACAATTAGTGTCCTGAGGGTGAGAACTGACTCAGCCCATTGCTTCCTTTTGAGGCATAGTCTGACCAGCCTTCAGATTTACCTCCTATAAGCATCCACCTAAGGCAAACCAGCTGTGAGGTTGGAATGGAGGATGTGGGGAAGTGGTACAAATTATCTAATCCCCTTTGCTGTGGAGATCATTTCCTTTAAAATGTATTGGGGTTCTTTCTTTCTTGGGTTAAAAAAAGGTTTGCCCTTCAAAAAGAATAACTGAATTTACTATGTTTACTTTTTGTATATTATTGATCATTATTAGATACTATGGTTTTAGAGGGAAAAGAAGTGATATATTTTCCCCCAGTGGGGAAATTTAAATTACCAATTTAAGTTTAATTGCCAATTAAATTGGTAATTGTAAATTGCCAACTTCTATTCTATTTATTTATTTACACTTTGCAGTAATTTTTTCTTCCCCTTGACCGAGAACTCTTCAATAATAAGGTGGAAGTTTTTCATTTCCCTAGTAACTATCATCTTGCCTGGAATACAGTAGAAATTTAATAAATGTTTTAGAATAGTAAGATATTGGAACATTTGGATTTATGTTTCATAGTTTACTTTTTGACTCCTTTTTTCATTGTGCTGTTCAAAGTAAACTTTAAATTGTTAGTGGAGTAAATAGCTCAGTTGGTAAAGAATCCACCTGAAATGTGGGAGACCTGGGTTTGATCCCTGGGTTAGGAAGATCCCCTGGAGAAGGGAAAGGCTACCCAATCCAGTATTCTGGCCTGGAGAATTCCATGGACTGTATAGTCCATGGGGTTGCAAAGAGTTGGACACAACTGAGCAACTTGTACTTTCACTTTTCACTTTCAAAGGGAAGACTGTTTTAATTCTACTAAGTTGGAGCAGATATCAAAAAGAGAATTTTGATAGGAATCAGATAATGGTTCTTTTTCCTTTGCTTTGTTTGGGTGTATATTTAAAAAAATGGCGTGGAAATATACACTTTCTGGCTTTGAGTCTTTAGAAGTTGTCCCCAAAGATAAGAGAGATAGCTTTGACCTGTGAGAGACCATATCTCCTTCAGAACTAATTCCAAGGAAGTTGTTTGTGAACTTTTTTAAAATTTGGATATAATTTTGCATACTATACAATGTACAAATTTTGTCGTCTCTCTCAAGGTATAGAACATTTCCGTCACCCAGAAAATTCCCTTCTGCCATTTCGAGTCAGCGGTCCCATCCCAGAAGTAAACAGTAGTATGATTTGTATCAACAGAGCTTGCTGCTGCTAAGTCGCTTCAGTCGTGTCCAACTCTGTGCGACCCCATAGACGGCAGCCCACCAGGCTCCCCCGTCCCTGGGATTCTCCAGGCAAGAACACTGGGGTGGGTTGCCATTTCCTTCTCCAATTCATGAAAATGAAAAATGACAGTGAAGTCGCTCAGTTGTGTCCAACCCTCAGCGACCCCATGGACTGCAGCCCACCAGGCTCCTCCATCCATGGGATTTTCCAGGCAAGAGAATTGGAGTGGGGTGCCATTGCCTTTTCCAACAGAGCTTAGTTTTGCCTATTCCAGAACTTTGTAGAGTTATACAGAGGGTACTTGCGTGTCTGGCTGTGTTTGCTTCACTTAATGGTGTTTTGGAGAGTTCTGTTTGTTATGTGTATCAATGGGGGTTTCTTTATGTTGCTGAATTCCATCATATGAAGTTATCTGTTTATTGAAGGACATTTGGGTGGTTACAATTTTTGGCTATTATGACTATAACATAATTATACAAGTCTCTCTGTGGACGTATGTTTTCATTGCTTTTGGATATACCCTTAGACGTGCATCACAGGATAAGTGTATGTTTAATTTTATAAAAAAATGTCAAACATTTTCCCAAAGGGGTTATATAATTAAACACGCCCATCAGCAATGTATGAGAATCTCCAATATGATCCAAGCCTTTGCCAGCACTTGCTATTGTCAGTCTTTTCAATATTAACACTCTAGTGGGTGTAATGTGATATCTTGTGGTTTCCTGATTTCCTTTATGATAATGATGTTGAAAAACTTTGCTTGTACTTATTGGCTGTTCCTGTGTCTTCTTTTATGAAGTATCTAGTAAAGTTGTTTTCTATTTTAAAAACTGGGTTTTGTGACTTCTATTCTTGACTTTTTATGCTTTTCAGTTCTTTTAGTATTGATAATTATTAATGTATTCTAGGTACAAGTCTTTTGTCAGATATATGTACTGTAAAGATTTTTCAGATGGTGGTTGCTTCTTCATTTTCTTGATTGTTTTTTGATTCCTTCAAAAAGGAGCAGTTTTAATTTTGATGCAGTCCAGTTTATCAGTGTTTTCTCTTATCCATGGTGCTTTGCCTAATAAGGCAGAAAAACATCTATTTCTACTTTATTGACTATGCCAAAGCCTTTGACTGCATGGATCACAATAAACTGTGGAAAATTCTGAAAGAGATGGGAATACCAGACCACCTGACCTGCCTCTTGGGAAATCTGTATGCAAGTCAGGAAGCAACAGTTAGAACTGGACATGGAACAACAGACTGGTTCCAAATAGGAAAAGGAGTACATCAAGGCTGTATATTGTCACTGTGCTTTTTAAAATTATATGCAGAGTACATCATGAGAAATGCTGGGCTGGAAGAAGCACAAGCTGGAATCAAGATTGCTGGGAGAAATATCAATAACCTCAGATATGCAGATGACACCACCCTTTTGGCAGAAAGTGAAGAGGAACTAAAAAGCCTCTTGATGAAAGTGAAAGTGGAGAGTGAAAGAGTTGGCTTAAAACTCAACATTCAGAAAACGAAGATCATGGCAACTGGTCCCATCACTTCATGCGAAATAGATGGGGAAACAGTGGAAACAGTGGCTATTTTTTGGGCTCCAAAATCACTGCAGATGGTGACTGCAGCCATGAAATTAAAAGATGCTTACTCCTTGGCAGGAAAATTATGACCAACCCGGATAGCATATTAAAAAGCAGAGACATTACTTTGTCCACAAATGTCCATCTAGTCAAGGCTATGGTTTTTCCAGTAGTCATGTATGGATGTGAGAGTTGGACTGTGAAGAAAGCTGAGCACCAAAGAATTGACACTTTTGAACTATGGTGTTAGAGAAGACTCTTGAGAGTCCCTTGGACTGCAAAAAGATCCAACCAGTCCATTCTAAAGGAGGTCAGTCCTGGGTGTTCATTGGACGGACTGATGTTGAAGCTGAAACTCCAATACTTTGGCCACCTGATGCGAAGAGCTGCCTGGAAAAAACCCTGATGCTGGGAAAGATTGAGGGCAGGGGGAGAAGGGGACGACAGAGGATGAGATGGTTGGATGGCATCATTGACTCAATGGACATAGGTTTGGGTGGACACCGGGAGTTGGTGATGGACAGGGAAGCCTGGCGTGCTGTGGTTCATGGGGTCGCAAAGAGCTGGACACAACTGAGTGACTGAACTGAACTGTACTGAACGTGCTTCCCCCACTTAATGGTCACAAAGACATTCTCCTGTTTTCTTGCTTTATAGTTTTAGCTTTGGTTAGTTGTGGCTTAGTTGGTGAAGAATCTGCCTGTAATGCGGGAGACCGAGGTTTGATTCCTGGGTTGGGAAGATCCCCTGGAGAAGGAAAAGGCTACCCACTCCAGTATCCTGGCCTCAAGAATGCCACGGACTGTATAGTCCATGGGGTCACAAAGAGTCAGACACGACTGAACTATTTTTACTTCACTTCACTTCAGTTCTATGTGAGATGTTGATGTCAAAATTCATTCTTCTTTCCATATGGATGTCTATTTGTTCTTGTCTAATTTGTTGAAAAGACCATCCTTAAAGTGACTAATTATTTTGTCCTCCTGGAAAAAAAAAAAAAAACAGAAACAGTTGACCTTCTGTGCATCCCTCTATTCTGACTTCTATTCCCTGGCATTGTCCTGTCCATCTGTCCTTATACCTTTCGGTATTCTGTTCAGGATTTTTGCAGATATATTTTCTGGGTGATAGAGGCCTACAGTTTTCTTTTACTCTCTTTGCCTGGTTTTTGTATTAAGGTTGTTTTGATATATCCACCTGTTTATCTATCTGTGTCTTTGCATTTAAAACACACCTTTCTTTGCATTTAAAAACCAGTGTTATTAATAGATGGGGATTATTTTTGATGTATTCTGGCAATCTGCCTTTTAATTGAAATGTGGTCTATTTACTGTAAGTATTGATATGGCTAGTTTTATATATATCATTTTGTTGCTTCCTATTTATCCCATCTTTTAAACTTTTTCTTAAATCCTGTGATTCCTTTTCTCCCTTCTTGTTGTTTGGGCTTTCCTGATGGCTCAGGATGGTAAAGAATCCGCCTGCAGTGCAGGAGACCTGGGTTTGATCCTTGGGTTGGGAAGATCCCCTGGAGGAGGGCGTGGCAGCCCACTCCAGTATTCTTATCTGGAGAATCCCCATGAACAGAGGAGCTTGGTGGGCTATAGTCTATGGGTTCACAAAGAGTCTGAGTGAATAAGCACAGCACAGCCTTCTTGTTATTTAGTTGAATATATTTTAATTTACATTTATTTTCTCAGATTTTCAGCTATACCGTTATGCATATTTTTTGTAGTTTCTCTGCAGATTATTATTTACCCTTAATAAAAAGTCTTTGTTGAATTGAAATTTTACTACTTTGTATGAAAATGTGAGAAACCTACAAAATATGGTTTCATTTGCCCCTCCCCATCCATTGCACTATAGTCTTCATACATTTTACATCTGTGTTTTTTACAAACTGTATACTACAGTATTACAATTTTAATATATTAAATAAGCACAAAAATACAGTATTACAATTTTAATATATTAAATATATATAAAATACTTCTATACATAAACTATATTTATATTTAATGTAGTATATCTAATAGGTGTATCTTAAGGAAATTATGAGAAGTAGTCTTTCATGTTTACCTATAAATTCACTATTTCCAAGGTTCTTCATTTCTTTCTCTTGCTTAAAATTTACGTCTGGTATCACTTCTCTTTAGCTTAAAGAGCTCTCTTTAGTATTTCTTGCAATCAGACAGATTCTCTCAGGTTTTATTTACAGGGAGATTTAAAATTTTTCCTTTATTTTTGAAAGATAATTTTGTTGCCAATAGAATTCTAGGTTGACCATTTTTCCTCTGCTTTTCTTTCGGTGATTTGAAGATGCTGTTTTTCTGTGTTTGGTCCTCCTGTTTCTGATGAGCTGTCTGCCTTCCTTCTGATTATTATGCTCACTGTGTAATCGGTCCTTTTTTGTTTTTTTGCTTCCGAGATTTTGTTGTTACCTTTGGTTTCCATGACTACGTGTGGTTTTCTTGTGACTAGGATTTCTGCTTTGATATTGGGCTGTTTTTTGCTCCATTTTGAAAACTGGCCTGTGTTGCTTTACACATTTTTCCCTGCCCCATTCTCTCTGCTGCTGCTGCTGCTGCTAAGTCGCTTCAGTCGTGTCCGACTCTGTGCGACCCCATAGATGGCAGCCCACCAGGCTCCGCCATCCCTGGGATTCTCCAGGCAAGAACGCTGGAGTGGGCCCCACTCTCTCTACTCTTCTGTAATGTTTACATGTTCAGAGCACTTGATACTGCCCCGCAGATCACGGAGGTTCTTTTAAAAACATAGTTTTTTCCTCTGTACCTCAGCCTAGATTCTTTCTTTAAAGATTTTTTTTTACATGGACCATTTTTAAAGTCTTTATTGAGTTTGTTACAATAATGTTTCTGTTTTATGTTTTGGGTTTTTGGCCACAAGACATGTGGAATCTTAGTTCCCTGAGTGAACACTCACCCCCTGCGCTGGACGGCAGTCTCAACCCCTGGACCACCAGGGAAGTCCCAGCGTGAATTCTTTATACTGATACACCTAAAATTCACCAGGCCTTTTTCTCTATTATGTTCAACTTGCTATTAATCTAATTCAGTATGTTTTTATTTCAGATATTGTAGTTTTAAGTTCTAGATCTTCTTTTTTATTTTTACTTTTTGCAGTTTCCGTATGTCTCCTGACATTTCCTATTTCTTTACCCAGTAAATCTATCTTTCTCTGTAAATTCTTTTAATATGTTTTGCATTGTTAGAGTCTTTGTCTTCTGATTCCATTTTCTGGATTATTTGTAGGTCTGTTTCTGTGCACTGATTTATCTTTAATTACGGAGTTGCATTTTCCATTTGCCTCAAATATCTATTAATTTTTCATTGTATGCTAGACATGGTAGATGCTACATTATAACGACTGGGGATTCTGTTGTGTTCCCTAGAGAAGAGTTGAGTTTTGTTTAAAAAGTAGTTAAGTTGGGGATCATCTTGAATGTTATACAGGCTCTTTTTTTATGCTATTTCCATTTTGCCTATATTTCCCAGGAAATAGCCTATAGTCAGGATGTTCTTTTTTCTTAATCTGTGATGCTTTTGTGGCATCACAGAAAGGTATGAGGCCTTAACCAGGCCCCTGACACCTGGTACAACTTGAGCTTCAAACTCTGAGGTGGGCAGCTGTTAGAATTTGTCAGCTTTCTGAAAATTTTTCACCTGTTGTTTTTTTCCTCTCTGGGATTCTGGAAGCCTTACAATTCTGGGTGTAGCCAATAAGTGTAGAATTCATTTGCAAATTTGGGGCTCCACCCTCCATGACTTCCTCATTTGGTGGGATTTTTCTTAGTTTTTAGCTACCTTGGCTGACCTATATTCTAACCCATAAGGCTGTGGTTTGCTGCTTGAGTTCCATCTGCTGCAATATAAACCTCTTAATAAGCGGTACAAATGTAAATTATTACTCAGTGTAGCTCCCTTATTTAAGGGCTGTAGATTATCCACTTTTCGCCTGCTTTTGGTTATTTTTCAATGCCTTCAAAATTGCCTTTTATATTTGCTTATAATTGTTATTGGTTGGAGGGCAGTTCTGCGACCATAAAGCCAGTCTTTTAAATAGTTTGTTTTGTGTGGTTTATTTCAGTCATTTGTAAAGAGCTGTTGAATCTCATTTTCATCTGGAGTTTAAAAATACCTTGAAGTCATGCATAATGGATTAAACTTGTTATTGGCCAACAGAACATTGTTTAGACACAAGACAATATTTATGAAATGATTAGTATTTATGAAAAGAAATGTAACCTATTAAAGCATACTCTTAAGATGGGAAATTTGATTATCTCTCTGATTTAGTCATAGGCTGGTGTTAGATAACCACAAGAATTCTAACAAAAGATACTTACTATATGTATTTAAAGACTCCAGTGTAAGCAATGGAAGTATATTTCAAGTAAGTACTTCAGCATTTCCAATGTCTGGCTGCCAATTTCTGACCTATATAAATGACCTTTAAGAAAGAAGATCTCACTTTTAAAGTTTTTTATCTGCTCCTATTGCATTTTGGTCACTAAAATTGGCTAGGTAAGTTAGTGCAGTTCTCAGAGTCCAAGACCAGAAAGAAATTAGGCCAACTTAAAATATATCATGCTCCAGGAAAAGTAAGGATGTAGTTAGAAACTGAAATTAACACCCTCAGCATTGGTACTATTTTGCTTTTGTCTGCTGATGCTCACCATGGTAAACTGTATCATCATTATGGTATTGGTAGGAATGGGTGAACATTTAAGGAGGTCAGAAACTTTTTTTTTAAACTCTATCCGCAAAGCTGTATTAAGTAATGCAGCATTGTCCTGTTTCACATTTTCGTTATGTTTATTGTTTCTTTCAAACAACTTTGAAGTATTGTCTAATCATCAAGGATTTTTATTTTAAATGACTTAAAAAAATTCTTTTTAAAATGTGTGATCACTGTATAGAAAGAAGAAAATACTAATAAATAAAAGGGAAAAAAATTAAATTAATCCAAATTCCTCTACCAGGTACGACTACTTTGGGGAGGGCATACATCCTTTTAGTTATTTTCCTGCTTTGGACTATACTCTTATGTATTTTATAACCCATTTTTCATACCCAAGTAGTTCGAGCAGTTCTATAGGCAGGTAAATGTTTGTACTTTTATGTATGTATGCTGTGTGTATGTATTTAAACATAAAGAAACTGTGCAGATATTTCTTTTAAATCTATCCTGCTAAATTCTCTGAATATGCTAGGGCCTAGGCTTGGAGAAGGAAATGGCAACCCACTCCAGTATTCTTGCCCGGAGGATCCCATGGACAGAGGAGCCTGGCGGGCTATAGTCCACGAGGTCGCAAAGAGTCGAACACGACTGAGCGAGTTCACAGGCTAATGAAAATTTTGTCATTAACTAAAACCACGTTTTCTTCCCTCTCCCCGCCCCAACCCCTGAAGCTTCTAAGAATGGGTAGCCTGCTCTGATTCTGTTTAAACATAGGGGCAGTTTGCCTATGGGCACCTAGTCATAGCCTTCCCTCTTCCACTTTATCATATCGTACATTGCTGAGGCTGGGAAAGACCCAGAGTTGCCCTGTGAAGTCATGCATTGCTGATCATCACCAGCTGTATACTTAGTCACTCAGTGCAGGCTGTCAGGTTGAAACACTCGAGCCTTCTATTGAATCAAGGTCTCATTTCCAGCTTTGTGACCAGGTGTTGAACAAGGCAGGTTTCTGGACTTTGTAGTCTAGAAGGGAAGCAGACATCAAGCTAGAAAGGAATTATAGGAGAGTAATGAAGTTCGGTGTCATTGAAGTGTATGGCAGGTGTTGACCTCCCTGGCATGTTTTTCTGGAGAAAAGGGTGTTTAAATAGACACCTAAATGAGGAACAAGATGTAGGTAGGGAAATGGGACAGGGAAAGTCAGGGAGAGTTTTCCAGGTGAAGGAACTGTCAGAGACATAAGCTAGGATTCATTCAGTTGCTTCTGTTGCCTCTCAGTTTTCTTTTGTATTTGTTTTTGAAACATTGGGATGATTTTTCCTATAATCATCCATGTAAAATATAGGGTAAGCCTGGACTTGTCCTGTGAATCATAATCAACACAGTATTTTACAGATTGGTTCTTTGCATGTGAATAACTTCGGATAAGCTATTACTGAACAAAGGCATCTCTCTGTCACCTGATCAGAAGGCCATGCTGAGTCCCCAGCAGACTCGGTACTTAGGGAATGGCAGCACTCAGGGCACCTGCTACCAGCAGAATGATTATGTTGTTCCCAGATTTTTTTCTGTTGGCTACAGCATCTTTCTTTTTGCTTCTTTAGTACGTCATAGGCTTCCTGTGGAGGCCAAGTGACTGTCCAGGCCAGGCGTTAGCAAACTAAAGCTGAACAGCCAAATTTGGCCGGAGACTAGTTTTTGTCAGTAGAGTTTTATTGGCATACAGCCATGCTCATTCATTTTCATGTTACCCATGGCTGCTTTTGGACTGTAATGGCAGAGCTGAATAGTTTGAAAAGATATCCTATGCTGTGCAAAACCAAAAATATTGACTATTTGGTCCTTTATGGAAAATGCTCAAATTATGTGCATTAAAATCTATAGCACCCCCCTCATAATCAATATTACTGAATGAAAGCCTTTTAAAATGTATGTTTAAAATCAGACTTATTGCGTTGTGAAATTAAAGGAAAGATCAGATGATAACTCTAGAAACTAGAGACATTTTTATTCCTGTATGACAAAATTGTGGGTAGCATTTTTGTCACTGTACTTTCTATGGTAGAAATTGATGCAATTGATAAAAATACAGACTTGGCCAGGCTCAAGATAACATATATTATTGAAAAGTGTAACCTGTTTTGTGAAAATAATGTGACTACCAAAGCTAAGGAATTTTCCATTACCTTGGATTAGGGTACAACAGTAGAGAAGGTTACCTATGTGGTTTTGTCTGGAAAGGAGATGGTGGTTTGA
Organism: Capricornis sumatraensis; assembly: GCF_032405125.1. Lineage (NCBI taxonomy): Eukaryota > Metazoa > Chordata > Mammalia > Artiodactyla > Bovidae > Capricornis > Capricornis sumatraensis. The sequence goes on along the minus strand of NC_091091.1, from coordinate 9,723,308 downwards.
GGTCCAACACAGAGAAGAAAGTGGAGGAATAGCCTTGTCTTTTAGACACCGTGTGATACTGAGTTCAAAGAGTAGGTTCACTGATGACCCGCTCTGCAGATGCTTTGTCGAACTGTGTAGTTTATGTACTTGCATCTCTTTGAGGAGGATTTTGTTTTACTTATTTTGTGAAAGAAATGTTTACCTTTTTCACAAAGATCTTGTCACCCATTTCTGTTTTAAAACTTATTGGTGCCAGGGCTTGAGAGGATGGACAGTTGACTAATACCCCTGTTTCTCACCCAGTTTTGAGACTAATGGCTAGGCCAGCCAAGGGGAGGTGGACAAGCACAAGTTTATTAGGACTGAAGCTGATTAGAGGACTGTGGCTAAGTGGGTTTTCTGGTATTTCACACTCAAGTGAGACCAATTTCCCCTCATAGTGTTGGAGGGAGCAGCCTTGGCTCCCCCTAGCCTCATCTGTGGGCAGGCCAGCACTGAAAACAACTCAGGAGAGTCTGGGCCATGTTGTCCAGACCCTGCCCCCAGACCCACCTTTCACATGGTTCACTTCTCACCTGGGTGGGGAGGAAGCTGGGAGGAGACTGGACTGTCCGGCTAATGGAAAGTCCTCCACTTGGAAACTTGAAGCCTGGGGAGTGGAGGTTTCTGCTAAGGCTTCAGTTAAATGTGCCTCTTGAGTAATTGTGCCTGCCTTCTCAGTAACTCTCTCTCAGTTTTATCCTCTGTAAAACTAGGATAACAATAGTAACATGCCTCACAGTGCTCTTGTCAAGAGTAAATGAACCTGTGAAACATTTAGAAAAAGTCCCGCGTGTGGTAAACAGTTTGTTTTTACCTTGAGTAATATCAGTGTTTGTAATACTCTGTCAAAGCATTAACATGTAGTTAAAACAAGGGTTAAATCACTCCCTGCGAGGGTAATACCCATAGAATGTAAGTTCATGCTGAGGAGAGAAAACTGCTGGCTACCTAGAAGAAAATAAGACCTATCTCTTTTTTGTTTGTTTTAAACATGTATTTGTTCTTGGTGCTGAGAGGAAAAGATTAGGAAGGAGAATGTGGGATGAAAGACCTCTTTCTTTTAGGCCATGGAAAGTGTTCCCTAGTGAGACTTCTAGAAGGATACCACCTGTGGATGTTTAACCCCTTTATTTTGATAACTCCCGCTGTTGCCCCATAGGCAGGATTATTACACAGAAAAACAAGTTGATTTTTATTTTAAATATAGAAGTTTCTGGGGGAATAGGGAGCAGGCCATTCAGTTCAGTTCAGTTCAGGTTAGTCGCTCAGTCATGTCCGAGTCTTTGCGACCTCATGAATTGGAGCACGCCAGGCCTCCCTGTCCATCACCAACTCCTGGAGTTCACTCAAACTCACGTCCATCGAGTCGGTGATGCCATCCAGCCATCTCATCCTCTGTCGCCCCCTTTTCCTCCTGCCCCCAATCCCTCCCAGCATCAGAGTCTTTTCCAATGAGTCATTAAGTCTCCATTTTTAGTAGTCTACCAAAAGAAAAAAAAAAGACCACTGGAAATCTTGGTCTCTACAGTGGCTCCTTGTTTACATGTGGCTACTTCTGTTGAAAATATTAATAAAGATTATTTAGGTCCAAATAGTTTCCTTTTATACAGCATCTACTATGCCTATGCCAAAATGTCTGTGTAATGAATATATCTGTGCAGTGAATCAGTGCATTTAGGAGTGGAGATTTATGAAGCAGTAGAATAAATGCACTTGCATAAGTGTTTTTTCTATGCCTCCTTTGATTTTCCTTTATACTTAGCATTCATCAAAAAAAAAAAAGGCAGAGCATTCATAAGAAAAGGCAATCTATTTTAGGGGCATCTCAGTTTACTTATCTGAATGGTCTAGTGGTTTTCCCTACTTTTTTCAATTAAAGTCTGAATTTGGCAATAAGGAGTTCATGATCTGAGCCACAGTCAGTTCCTGGCCTTCTTTTTGCTGACTGTATAGAGCTTCTCCATCTTTGGCTGCAAAGAATATAATCAGTCTGATTTTGGTGTCGACCATCTGGTGATGTCCATGTGTAGAGTCTTCTCTTGTGTTGTTGGAAGAGGGTGTTTGCTATGACCTATGCATTCTCTTGGCAGAACTCTATTAGCCTTTGCCTTGCTTCATTCTGTACTCCCAAGATCAAATTTGCCTGTAACTCCAGGTGTTCCTTGACTTCCTACTTTTGCATTCCAGTCCCCTATAAAGGGAACATTTCATGCAAAGATGGGTTCAATAAAGGACAGAAGTGATAGGGACCTAACAGAAGCAGAAGATATTAAGAAGAGGTGGCAAGAATACACAGAAGAACTGTACAAAAAAGATCTTTATGACCCAGGTAATCACAATGGTGTGATCACTCACCTAGCGCCAGACATCCTGGAATGTGAAGTCAAGTGGGCCTTAGGAAGCATCACTACAAACAAAACTAGTGGAGGTGATGGAATTCCAGTGGAGCTATTTCAAATTCTAAAAGATGATGCTGTGAAAGTGCTGCACTCAATATGCCAGCAAGTTTGGAAAACTCAGCAGTGGCCACAGGACTGGAAAAGGTCGGTTTTCGTTCCAATTCCAAAGAAAGGGAATGCCAAAGAATGCTCAAACTATTGCACAATTGCATTCATCTCACACGCTAGTAAAGTAATGCTCAAAATTCTCCAAACCAGGCTTCAGCAATACGTGAACCATGAACTTCCAGATGTTCAAGGTGGTTTTAGAAAAGGCAGAGGAACCAGAGATCAAGTTGCCAACATCCACTGTATCATCGAAAAAGCAAGAGAGTTCCAGAAAAACATCTCTTTCTGCTTTATTGACTATACCAAAACCTTTGACTGTGTGGATCACAATCAGCTGTGGAAAATTCTGAAAGAGATGGGAATACCAGACCACCTGACCTGCCTCTTGAGAAACCTATATACAGATCAGGAAGCAACAGTTAGAAGTGGACATGGAACAACAGACTGGTTCCAAATAGGGAAAGGAGTACATCAAGGCTGTATACTGTCACCTTGCTTATTTAACTTCTATGCAGAGTACATCATGAGAAACGCTGAGCTGAATGAAGCACAAGCTGGAATCAAGATTGCCAGGAGAAATATCAATAACCTCAGATATGCAGATGACACCACCGTTAAGGCAGAATTTGAAGAAGAACTAAAAAGCCTCTTGATAAAAGTGAAAGTAAAGAGTGAAAAAGTTGGCTTAAAGCTCTACATTCAGAAAACTAAGATCATGGCATCTGGTCCCATCACTTCATGGGAAATTGATGAGGAAACACTGGAAACAGTGTCAGACTTTATTTTTGGGGGCTCCAAAATCACTGCAGATGGTGACTGCAGCCATGAAATTAAAAGACGCTTACTCCTTGGAAGGAAAGTTATGACCAACCTAGATGGCATATTAAAAAGCAGAGATATTACTTTGCCAACAAAGTCCATCTAGTCAAGGCTGTGGTTTTTCCTGTGGTCATGTATGGATGTGAGAGTTGGACTGTGAAGAAAGCTAAGCGCCGCAGAATTGATGCTTCTGAACTGTGGTGCTGAAGAAGACTCTTGCACGTCCCTTGGACTGCAAGGAGATCCAACCAGTCCATTCTGAAGGAGATCAGCCCTAGGATTTCTTTGGAGGGAATGATGCTGAAACTGAAACTCCAATAGTTTGGCTACCTCATGCGAAGAGTTGACTCATTGGAAAAGACCCTGATGCTGGGAGGGATTGGGGGCAGGAGGAGAAGGGGATGACAGAAGATGAGATGGCTGGATGGCATCACCGACTCGATGCACATAAGTTTGAGTGAACTCCGGGAGTTGGTGATGGACAGGGAGGCCTGGCGTGCTGTGATCATGGGGTCCCAAAGAGTTTGACACGACTGAGCAACTGAACTGAACTGCACAGTTTACTTTAAAAATCCATGCATTGCTTTCGAAAATGGATTGAACATTTAATGTTAATGTCTATTCAGTGTTATTTTTCCCTCTTGCCACAGATCTTAGTTTTTTTTTTTTAAACTTTTTACTTTGTATTGGGGTACAGCCCATCCTAAAGGAAATCAGTCCTAAATATGCTTTGTAAGGACTAATGCTGAAGCTGAAACTCTAATACTTTTGGCCACCTGATGCAAAGAATTGACTCCTTAGAAAAAACCCTGATGCTGGGAAAGGTTGAAGGACAGAGGAGAAGGGGACAACAGAGGATGAAATGGTTGGATGGCATCACTGACTCGATGGACATGAGTTTGAGCAAGCTACGGGAGTTGGTGAAGGACAGGGAAGCCTGGTGTACTGCAGTCCATGGGCTTGCAGAATCGGACACAACTGAGTGATTGAACTGAACTGAACTGATAGCCCATTAGCAATGTCATCATAGTTTCAGGTGAACAGCAAAGGGACTCAGCCATACTTATACATGTATCCATTCTCTCCCAAACTCCCCTCCCATCGAGGCTGCCACGTGACATGGAGTAGAGTTCCACGTGCTGTAGAGCAGGTCCTTATTGGTTATCCATTTGAAATATAGCAGTGTCTACCCATCAATCCCAAACTCCCTCACAGATCTTAGTTTTTACACGTCGGGGCTTTGTAGAGTCAGAGAAAGTTAGTCCCCATTTTGTTCCTCACAGAATGTTTGATACCACTGATTGTATTATGTTTCGAGTTGAAGATAAGGTTTGGTAGCGTTAGGTTGTTCACTTGTGTCCGACTCTTTGCAGTGCTGTGGACTGTAGCCCGCTAGGATCCTCTGTCCATGGAATTCTCTAAGGAAGAATACTGGAGTGGGTAGCCATTTCCTTCTCCAGAGGATCTTCTCAACCCTGGGATTGAACCTGGGTCTTCTGCATTGCAGGATGGTTCTTTACTGTCTGAGACACCAAGGAAGCCTCGAAGTTTGGTAGATGTGAGCACAAAGAGGCCTGGGAAACAGGAGGTCCAGGCTGTGCTGCTGGGTGATGCTGAACAGGTTTCCTCAAGTCTCTGGGTCTATATGTCATTATCTGTCAACTCTGAGGCTAAGACAAAAAAACTAATGAGGATATTCCAGCATTCAAATGATGTGATCATAGGATTTCCCTACCAGTTTCTGTGTGTAGCAAGATGGCCTATTTAGGTAAGAGATCTCTGGTTCAGTGAGTCATAGCTGTTTGCTCTGCCTGAGAATTGTTACTGGAATTAATTTGTAGAAGCTGTTAGGTATTTGCTCAGCAGATTTCAAACTACATGTTTGATTTTTTCAGGAGCCCATATTAGCAACTGGATGGAACTTTAGATGTTTGAATTTTTATTCTGTCTTCAAAAACACTGCTACAGAAAGTAGAAAGTCTCTAACGTGTCTCTCTAAATATGTGTTTTATAGTGTTTAGTTCATTATATCAGATTTAAGACACAATTTTACTGAAATTATTTATAGGTAGGGTCATAGTATAGCTCATAAGATGCTCAGAGTTGTTTTGCTGTTTCTTTTCGTCTTTTAATTAATTAAATTGAAGTATAGTTGATTTATAATGTGTTAGTCTCTGGTGTACATCAAAGTGATTCAGTTTGTATATATGTGTCTGTATATATATATGGGCTTCCCTGTGGTTCAGAGGTAAAGAATTTGCCTACTAGTTCAGAAGATGCAGGCTAGATCCTTGGGTCAGGAAGATCCCCTGGAGAAGGAAATGGCAACCCACTTCAGTATTCTTGCCAGGGAAATGTCATGGACAAAGGAGCCTGGTGGGCTACAGTCCCTGGGGTTGCAAAGAATCTGGACATGACTTAGTTACTAAACAGCAACATTTTATATATATATATATATATATATATATATATACACACACACACACAGATACATACATATTTTCTCAGATTCTTTTCCCTTACAGTTGATTATAGTCAATTATAGTCAATAATTCCCTGTGTTATACAGTAGGATCTTGTTTATCTGTTTTATTATATAGTAGTGTGCATCTGCTAATCCCAAACTCTTATTTATCCCCTTCCCCCTTTGGTAATCATAAGTCTGTTTTCTATGTCTGTGAGTCTGTTTCTGTTTGTTTTTTTTGTTTGTTTGTTTCTGTTTTGTAAGTAAGTTCATTTGCATCATTTGTTAGATTCCACTTATGAATGGTATCAGGTATGTCTTTTTTTTTGTCTGGCTTACTTGACTTGCTATGATGATCACTGGGTCCATGGATGTTGCTACCAATGACATTTAATTGTGTCAGTGTTTGGCATGTTAAATAGCCTTTGCAGGCCGGGCAGGGAACCTGACTGCCATTTATAAAACTGTTATTTCCTTGATAATTATAATCTACATTGTCTTCCAGATGATTAAAAAAAAGGATGACAAGATGTGTGTGGTAAGAGAGGAAACTGAGGGTCTGAGTCAGAGGTAGTTGAATGGGAGGATGCATGCCAGTGTGATGGCAGGATCACTCTCCCAGGCCCTGGCCCCTGACCTTCTCCTTGCTTCCCCTCCTCTCTCAGAAGAATAAGTGGTTGCATCAGGAGCCTGTGCGAACTCCCTGCTATATTGGCTATGCATAGCTGCATGGCAGCACCACTACCAACTTCGTTGCTGAATTAGTGCATAAACCCTCTGGGACAGAACTTCGTTGCTGAATTAGTGCATAAACCCTCTGGGACAGTTTCTGTGCATCAGGAGTGTGGCTGTGATTTGTCTTGGTACTTGATAAGGCTCCAGCCAGGGTGTCAGCCAGGGCTGCTGTCTCATCTGAGGCTCGAATGTGGAGGGCTTTCTTCTGAGATCACGTAATTGATGGCAGAATTCAGTTTCTGGTGGGCTCTCAGTTGCTTGTTCACTGACAGCTGGAGGCTGCCTTCCGCTGGCTGTCTCCTTGGCAGCTTGCTTCAGCCTTTCCCACAGAGAATCTTGCTGCAGAATGGACGTTACTGCCTCATGTGATATAACTACGTGCCTTGTCATTTTGGTCTTATTCACAAGTCCCACTTGCAGTCAAGGAAAGAGGGATTACACAAGCATGGATAATAAGAGATGGTGGTTATGGGGACTGTTTTGGAGTCTGGCCAGGAATATGACTTCTTTTTATCACTGCTTTCCTCTCTGGGTATTCTTCTACTTAACTTGGGGGCACAGTTCTTCTGTCTTATCCCTTCCTTCTGACCAGCGTGGGGAATTCAGCACCCTGGTGGCCTTTCTTCAACTCTTTTCTTCTGTAGGAACACCAGGGAGAGGTAGCAGGAAACTCAGTCTTGATAAGAAACTCGCATGCTTTGGGGGCTCTCCTGTAACAGCCCCCACTTTGTGTGTGTGATGTGATTCCTGGCAGGTGTTTCTAAGTCATAATGCAGCTAACATAATGATTTAAAAGGCATCTTCTCAGCTTTTCTGTCTTCTATTCACTGTTGTCTTTAAACAAGTGCTGAAGCCCAAAGCTAGTTCGCTTTCCCAGGGCCATCCTTTTAGAATTCTTGCTATGACTATGCTTTAGATTTTAATTTAGAATCATTGGCCCTGTTAGCTGCCCATTTGTGTCATTTCCCTTACTACCCTCCTCTCTTCAGTCATCTTTACCGGGTTTCCTGCCTTTCTCTGGTCTGCTCCTGGGCTGCGACTTGGTCAGTCTCCAATTACTGCTCTTCCTCATTGCTGAGGAGATAGCATAGTATCGGGTTAAGAGCAATGACTGAAGCCAGGCTCCCTGGTTTTGAATCTCAGCTTTGCCACTTATTAGCTGAGGAATCTCGAGCACGTGATGCAGTTTTGTTTCCAGGTGGCTGCTGTGAACTGTCCTGATTTTCTCACGGGCCAACACGCCTCTGCTCTCACTGTGCTCCCAAGACACGTGCACAGATGCGAGAGTGACGTGTGCTCTACCGCTCACTGAAACTTTCAGTTCAGTTCAGTTCAGTTGCTCAGTCGTGTCCAACTCTTTGAATCCGACTCCATGAATCACAGCACGCCAGGCCTCCCTGTCCATTACCAACACCTGGAGTTCACTCAGACTCATGTCCATCGAGTCCGTGATTTCATCCAGCCATCTCATCCTCGGTCATCCCCTTCTCCTACTGCCCCCAAGCCCTCCCAGCATCAGAGTCTTTTCCAATGAGTCAACTCTTCGCATGAGGTGGCCAAAGTACTGGAGTTTCAGCTTTAGCATCATTCCTTCCAAAGAAATCCCAGGGCTGATCTCCTTCAGAATGGCCTGGTTGGATCTCCTTTAGATGAAGGCTTTTTTTCTGGTGAAGTAGGCCAGAACATTTCTGAGCTTCTGAGGATACCTCTTTTTTTGGTTAGTGTTGCCTTGGAACCTGCAAACCTCCTAAAGAGGAGGATAATTCACTTCTTCCAATAGCACAACGCTTAATGAGCACTTGGTGTTTGCCATGAGCTTCGTAAAGCTGTGTGCAGGCAGTCTGTGTTTAGCCCATAAAGCAACAATGAGTTGTAGTGCTTCTGTTTTTCTCATTCTATTGATGAAGAAACAGAAAAGTGAAAGTTTAAGTCGCTCAGCCATGTCTGACTCTTTACGACACCATAGTTTGTAGCCCATCAGGCTCCTCTGTCCATGGGGTTCTCTAGGCAGGAATACCAAGGCTCAGGGGAACTTAATGACACCCTCAAGGTCTTCAAGGTAGATTGGGGAGTGCAGTTCTCTGTGACTGCAAAGTACATGCTTTTAATAACGGAAGGACACCATCTGCCACAGAGAAAATCTAAGCACTTTTCATGAACTCTTTAGGAGAAAAGAGGCCCCAAATGCAAAGCAATCATGTCTTACGATACAAGTAAATTTCCTGTCTACTCCTGCCGTCTTAGTGCAAAGGCCATCCTCTAGCATCTCAGGTCTCAAATGATCTTGGCTTTGATGCCCGCCAGTCACCTTCTACCTTCGGGAAGTTTGGCCTCACCCTCGAAGATAAAGTGGGTGTTCGAAAAGGTCTGTGTCCTTGTTAGCCAGATTCCTTCATGACTGTGGTAGAATCCTAACATTGTATGTGAGGTGCGATTAAGAAATGCTGGGTTTTTGACTATCCCACCCAAGGTCTTACATACCCAGATTGTTCTCGGTAAGGGCCTCAGCTAAGGTAATTGATTCGTTCTGGTGAAACTGCCATCGCACTGCCCTCTCTTAAATGAGCCTCACCTTGACCACCTGGTAACTCCTTCCCCACCTCCAGCAGAGAGCAGTGTCTTCTGCCAACTGCATAGTCCATAGCTGAAGTCACTTAGAATTCTTTCAGATAACCATGGTGGTGGCGAATGACCATCTTTGAGAAAGAATTTGATTCCTAGAACCTATTAAAATGCTTTCCATCATAGCAAAGAATGTGTTTTTGTTAAAAAGTCAGGAGCAACTAAACTGTAATGAGACATTTTCTTGTGTGTTTTGAAGGTCCAAGAAGAGTATGCAATGTTCTCTGAGCAGTCAGCATCACAGGAGCGAGTTCCAAAGAGATGAAGGGGATCAAGGAGTACTTTTTGTAGATAGAAAGTTCTGTTTAAACGTGGGTATTGCTTCACCTCTTGGCCTTTGTTTCCTTGAAAACATAGCTGATAAATTCTTACTATTGTTGATGAGGCTGTAATGCAAAGCTCACCTTGGAGATAAATAGGTTGCCTGCCAGTCTCAGTGTGGTTTTTATTCCCCACAGATGCCCGCCGAGTGTTTGGCATTATAATGCAAACCAGAAGAATTAACACTAGTGGAAATGATTCTTTCCCTCTTTGAAAAATTTATCATCAAAAACAGAAACTTGCTACTGATACAAAGAATGCCAACAAATGTATAACTAGAACTTTTGGTTTGCATTGTTAGTAAAGGCTGCCAACGAAAATGGAGATGTTTATTTAACACTTCATTAGGATCAAAATAGAAATGTTTCATGTTGCTGTCAAAAGTCTCACTTGAAACTCCTTCCAAAATGTTCACCTACAGAAAGAGTCTGAATTTAATGGACTCAATACCATAATTACGTTGGTAGCTATGAATTTAATAGACTATCATGCTTGCACTAGCAAACACAATAATTATATTTGGGGGACATATTCTGTGGTGAACACTGTACATGTATTATCTCTAATTTGCACAACTACTCTCCAGGGGGATGTATTATTGTCCCCATTTTACAGACCTGGAAACTGAGGCTTAATAATTAAATTACTTGGCAAAGACCACACTGCTGTTAAATAGCAAAGGGTGGAGTTCACGCCTTTGTGTTTTAAGCTTACATCAAATCCTCTGCGTTTTCCATGCTTTTAAAAGGCTTCCATGCCAAGTGACCTGGACTATAAAGCTATGGCCAGCCTATGAGCAAGTTCCTCTGTGCTGGGTATAATCTATAAATCTTTGACTCTTCATTCCTTCCCTGCTATTTTTGTTGGTATTGCCAAGAACTAGGAAGTTTTCTGTATTGGTGTGGTGTTTTGCATTTCTCTCCCTTTTTTATGCACCTCTCACACACACATACACACATACACCCTAATGGTCTGGATAACTTGGAGATTCTACCTGTTCTGTAACTGAGGTGAACTGTGTCTCATGGTATCTCAGTGCATGGAGCCATTTAATAATTAATATTATCTCCTGTCTCTGAACTTCTTTAACACTGATGCTTCAAGGGAGGAAAGTTAACAGGTTCCTCTTTTATAAGTGTTGTCTACTTGGAGCCGTATGTTCTTCACATAAAATGAGCAGTCCTTGCGTTCTGCTTGGTAGAAGTGAGATGTTTTCATTTGGGCTGTATTGTAAAGGGAAATTGGAACTTCCTATCCCTTGTTGGTGGGCCCTAAAATGTTATGAAATTGAAAAACAGAAGTAAAACATAGTCTGATCACCCTTTCAGTAAAAGGGGGACAGTTTGCTGAGTGTAATCCATTCAGTTCAGTTGCTCAGTCGTGTCCGACTCTTGGTGACCCCATAGACTGCAACACGCCAGGCCTCCCTGTCCATTACCAACCCCTGGAGTTTACTCAAGCTCATGTCAGTGATTCTATCCAACCATCTCATCCTCTGTCATCTCCTTCTCTCCTGCCTTCAGTCTTTCCCAGCATCAGGGTCTTTTCAAATGAGTCAGTTCTTCGCATCAGGTGGCCAAAGTATTGGAGCTTCAGCATCAGTCCTTCCAGTGAATACTCAGGACTGATTTCCTTTAGGATGGACTGGTTGGATATCCATGCAGTCCCAGGGACTCTCAAGATTCTTCTCCAACACCACAGTTCAAAAGTATCAATTATTTGGTGCTCAGCTTTCTTTATAGTCCAACTGTCACATCCATACATGACTACTGGAAAAACCATAGCTTTGACTAGGTGGAACTTTGTTGGCAAAGTAATGTCTCTGCTTTTTAGTATGCTGTCTAGGTTGGTCATAACTTTCCTTCCAAGAAGTAAGCATCTTTTAATTTCATGGCTGCAGTCACCATCTGCAGTGATTTTGGAGCCCCCAAAAGTAAAGTCTGCCACTGTTTCTCCATCTGATTGTCATGAAGTGATGGGACCAGATGCTATGATCTTTGTTTTCTGAGTGTTGAGCTTTAAGCCAACTTTTTCAGTTTTGTCTTTCACTTTCATCAAGAGGCTCTTTAGTTCTTCTTCAAATTCTGCCATAACAGTGGCGTCATCTGCACATCTGAGGTTGATATTTCTCCTGGCAATCTTGATTCCAGCTTGTACTTCATTCAGCTCAGCATTTCTCATGATGTACTCTGCATATAAGTTAAATAAGCAAGGTGACTGTGTACAGCCTTGATGTACTCCTTTCTTGATTTGGAACCAGTCTGTTGTTCCATGTCCAGTTCTAACTGTTGCTTCCTGACCTGCATACCGATTTCTCAGGAGGTCAGGTGGTCTGGTATTCCCATCTCTTTCAGAATTTTCCACAGTTTATTGTGATCCACACCGTCAAAGGCTTTGGCATAGTCAATAAAGCAGAAGTAGATGTTTTTCTGGAACTCTTGCTTTTTTGATGATCCAGCAGATGTTGGCAATTTGATCTCTGGTTCCTCTTGCTTTTCTAATTCCAGCTTGAACATCTGGAAGAACATGGTTCATGTACTGTTGAAGCCTGGCTTGGAGAATTTTGAGCATTATTTTGTTAGCGTGTGAGATGAGTGCAATTGTGTGGTAGTTTGAGCATTCTTTGGCATTGCCTTTCTTTGGGATTGGAATGAAAACTGCCCTTTTCCAGTCCTGTGGCCACTGCTGAGTTTTCCAAATGTGCTGGCATATTGAGTGCAGCACTTTCACAGCATCATCATTTAGGGTTTGAAATAGCTCAACTGGAATTCCATCACCTCCAATAGCTTTGTTCGTAGTGATGCTCCCTAAGGCCCACTTGACTCCACATTCCAGGATATCTGGCTCTAGGTGAGTGATCACACCATCATGATTATCTGGGTCATTAAGATCTTTTTGTATAGTTCTTCTGTGTATTCTTGCCACCTCTTCATAATATCTTCTGCTTCTGTTAGGCGTGTACCCTTTCTGTCCTTTATTGAGCCCATCTTTGCATGAAATGTTCCCTTGGTATCTCTCATTTTTTTGAAGAGATCTCTAGTCTTTCCCATTGTATTGTTTTCCTCTATTTCTTTGCATTGATCACCGAGGAAGGCTTTCTTATCTCTCTTTGCTATTCTTTGGAACTCTGCATTCAAATAGGTATATCTTTCCTTTTCTTCTTTGCTTTTCACTTCTCTTCTTTTCATAGCTATTTATAAGGCCTCCTGAGACAACCATTTTGCCTTTATGCATTTCTTTTTCTTGGGGATCATCTTGATCCCTGCCTCGTGTACAATGTCATAAACCTCTGTCCATAGTTCTTCAGGCACTCTATCAGATCTAATCTCTTGAGTCTATATCTCACTTCCACTGAATAATCGTAAGGGATTTGATTTAGGTCATACCTGAACGGTCTAGTGGTTTTCCCTACTTTCTTCAATTTAAGTCTGAATTGGCAATAAGGAGTTCATGATCTGAGCCACAGTCAGCTCCTGGTCTTTTGTTGTTGTTGTTGCTGACTGTATAGAGCTTCTCCATCTTTGGCTGCAAAGAATATAATCAGTCTCATTTCAGTGTTGGTCATCTGGTGATGTCCATGTGTAGAGTCTTCTCTTGTGTTGTTGGAAGAGAGTGTTTGCTATGATCAGTGCGTTCTCTTAGCAAAACTCTATCAGCCTTTGCCCTCCTTCATTCTGTACTACTAGGCCAAATTTGCCTGTTCCTCCAGGTATTTCTTGACTTCCTTCTTTGCATTCCAGTCCCCTATAATGAAAAGGACATTTTTTTTGGGTGTTAGTTGTGGGTCTTCTGCATATTTGAGGTTATATATGCAGATGACACCACCCTTATGACAGAAAGTGAAGAGGAACTACAAAGCCTCTTAATGAAAGTCAAAGAGAAGAGTGAAAAAGCTGGCTTAAAGCTCAACATTCAGAAAACTAAGATCATGGCATCTGGTCCCATCACTTCATGGCAAATAGATGGGGAAACAGTGTCAGACTTTATTTTTGGGGGGCTCCAAAATCACTGCAGATGGTGACTGCAGCCATGAAATTAAAAGATGCTTACTCCTTGGAAGGAAAGTTATGACCAACCTAGACAGCATATTAAAAAGCAGAGATATTACTTTGCCAACAAAGGTCTGTCTAGTTAAGGCTATGGTTTTTCCAGTAGTCATGTCTGGATGTGAGAGCTGGACTGTGAAGAGAGCTGAGCGCCAAAGAATTGATGCTTTTGAACTGTGTGTTGGAGAAGACTCTTGAGAGTCCCTTGGACTCCAAGGAGATCCAACCAGTTCATTCTAAAGGAGATTTGCCCTGGGTGTTCTTTGGAAGGACTGACTGATGCTGAAGCTGAAACTCCAGTACTTTGGCTACCTCATGTGAAGAGTTGACTCATTGGAAGACTGATACTGGGAGGGATTGGGGGCAGGAGGAGAAGGGGACAACAGAGGATGAGATGGCTGGATGGCATCACTGACTGAATGAACATGAGTTTGAGTGAACTCTGTGAGTTGGTTTTGGACAAGGAGGTCTGGCGTGCTGCAATTCATAGGGTCACAAAGAGTCGGACACAACTGAGTGACTGAACTGAACTGAACTGAACTGAACTGTAGGTCTTCAACCTTTTGAAGGAGGTCCCCATTATCTTCATTACCTCCACCATAGTTTGGCCCCCAGGCGTGTATAACAGGGAGGGAACACAGCCCCACCCATCAATAGAAAACTGGATTAAAGATTTACTGAGCTTGGCCCCACCCATCAGAACAAGACCCAGTTTCCCCCTCAGTCAGTCTCTCCCATTAGGAAGCTTTCATAAGAGTCTTATCTTTCTCCATCAGAGAACAGACAGACTGAAAACCAGAATCACAGAAAACTAACCAATCGGATCACATGGCCCACAGCCTTGTCTAACTCAATGAAACTATGAGCCTTGCTGTTTAGGGCCACCCAAGACCAATGGGTCATGGTGGAGACTTCTGAAAAAATGTAGTCCACTGGAGAAGGGCAAGGCAAATCACTTCAATATTCTTGCTTTGAGAACCTCATGAACAGTATGAAAAGTCAAAAATGTAGGACAGTGAAAGATGAACTCCCGAGGTTGTTAGTTGTACAAAATGCTCCTGGAGATCAGTGGAGAAATAACTCCCGAAAAAATGAAGAGATGGAGCCCAAGCAACAACACCCAGTTTTGCATGTGACTGGTGATGGAAGTAAGTGAAAGTGAAAGTTGCTCAGTCATGTCCGACTCTTTGCGACCCATGGACAATACAGTCCATGGAATTCTCCAGGCCAGAATACTGGAGTGGCTAGCCTTTCCCTTCTCCAGGGGATCTTCGAAACCCATGGATCGAACCCAGGTTTCCCACATTGCAGGTGGATTCTTTACCAGCTGAGCCATGATGGAAGTAAAGTCTGATATTATAAAGAACAATATTGCATAGGAACCTGGAATGTTAGGTCCATGAATCAAGGCAAATTGGAAGTAGTCAAACAGAAGATGGCAAGAGTGAACATCGACATTTTAGGAATCAGCAAACTAAAGTGGACTGGTGACTCAGATGACCCTTATATCTACTACTGTGGGCAAGAATCCCTTAGAAGAAATGGAGTAGCCATCAGAGTCAACAGAAGAGTCTGAAATCCAGTACTTGGATGCAGTCTCAAAAATGACAGAATGATCTCTGTTCGTTTCCAAGGCAAACCATTCAATATCACAGTAATCCAAGTCTATGCCTTGTCCAGTGTAATCCATTGGTCCACAAATTATATGGATCACCAATATCTGAACTGGAAGTATGGACAAACTAGCAAGTCTGAGGACTGAGTGTCCCTTGTTAGATTAAAGCATGCTTGACTTTGGCAAATCATGTCTTTCATTTTATTTAATCTGAACAACCACACAGTATGGTAGGGGCCATTTGATCCTCTTTCAGAAATAAAGAAATTGAGGCTGGGGAATGTGAATGGATTTTCCCAAGGTCATGTGACCAAAAAGTGGTAGGACTTTGAGCAAAGCTTTTATCTAAGCATTGTCTTTTGACAGATGGTGGTTTGGGTGGCCAAATCATTTATCTCTTCTATCTTGTAATCTTCAAACAGTTTGTGAAATAGAGCAACAATTCAAATGGGAATCAGCATAGGTAGTAACTTAATTATTGATAAAAGCAGGATTGGAAATCTCAGAAGTGTCAGTTCCCTCTACATGCATTGGACCCCAGTAACTCCAATGGAGTCATCCTAGTCCAGCAACTCTGCTGGAGAGAAGCCAACAGAGAGAGCTGGCTGGTCCTCCCAGAAACGGGCTGCTGTTGCCCTGTTTACTGTGGGGAAATTAGCTTGACTCCTGGTGTTGGAGAGAACTGGGGGGAGACCCTTGCTGCCCAGCTCAGTGTGGGGCCTCAGCACTAAAGCAGTGGTTCCTCTAGACTTCCCAAGTGGTTGAAAGCGAAGTTGCTCAGTCGTGTCCAACTCTTTGTGACCCCATGGACTATAGCCTACCAGGCTTCTCCGTCCATGGGATTTTTCAGGCAAGAGTACTGGAGTGGGTTGCCATTTCCTTCTCCAGGGGATCTTCCTGACCCAGGGATCGAACCCAGGTCTGCTGCCTTGTAGGCAGATGCTTTACCCTCTGAGCCCCCAGGGAAGCTCAAGTGGTTAGTCATTCACTTTTGAGAAGGAAGAAGGGGTTCGGGGAAGGGGAGAGAAAGTGGCTTACTCTAATACTGCTTTCTTCCCAAGAGGCAGACTAAAAATTTCTTCCTGAAAACATAAGGGAGGGTATTTTAAAAGTCTTCACCCCAACCCCCCTACAGTAGAAATAGTGCTCTTTAGAGGTTTTTCTCTGGAGGTGATCTTCTGTGTTGTTCTCCGCTGCCTGTTTGATTTTGGAGAGAAAGGAAGAGACGACCATAGTTCTCTCTAAGTTATAATGAAGTGAGAAGACTAATGTGGTAGAAGCTGAGAAATGGACTTTACGAGACATCTGATCAGGTTCGCTCTTCTCATGGCAGGTGGCGGAAATGCGCACGAACAATGGGAAAAGCCGGTAACTTATAGGAGGCCAAGATGACAAGAATTTTAAAAAATGATCAGTGAGTAAAATTTGGTTAGCTCTTTGGCATTCTTTTGACTACAGGGTGAATTTTCTGTAAGAAACAAAGTTAAAATAATAGCCCAATTAAATACCTTAAAAGTTTAAAAAAGAAAATTTTGAAAAGTAAGTATCTGAGTCTGTAAATACTTCAGAAATTTGGCGCCAGCATTTCAGAGATTGCTTTGCATTGTTCTTTCTTGGCAGAGTGTCTCATTTTAAGTTGGGTGTGTCAGTTTGGTGGATAGAGTATAAATATTAAAAAAAACTGAAAGGGGATCCCTCTTACATTACCCTTGGACTTAGCCTGTCTCAAATGCGGATCCTTCTTTCTTCCACTGTTTCCATGGGCCTTCTTTCTTACTCACTTTTTGTGGGTACATTTTGGAGGTAAATATGCAGAAACTTGGTGAATATGAAAAAATTGAGCTCTTTGTCTATTCCTCTTCAATGTACCTTTTTCTTTTAACACATAAGAGGCCATTAGAATTTGCAAATTATGTGACAGTTATACGTGATTGGTTTTGGTTTCATTATGGTAGTCATAATGTTAGTAAGTAGGTAGTTGGCGGGAAGATCATACATTTTTGAGTCAGACATTCACACACCTGACTCTGGCTATTGTGCTTTTTGTCGTTACTCAGCCTCTCCACCTCAGTTGACTCATCAATATCCTGGGTTTGATAATATTTCTCATGAAATGAAAGACTATTAGGATAGTACTTTGTGCTGTGACTGTTACATTACAGGGCCACAGTAAAAGTAGTTACTTTCCATCCTTATATTTGCATCATGATTTATAGTTTACAAACCTTTATTTGGATTTAGGAGACTGACCAGCTCAACTTCCTGAGCTACTGTCAGGCAGTGGTGGGTGGGTAAACATTGCAGATATTGATATGCAAGTAAATGTTCAGAGTCAGCCCTGATTGGGGGGCTGGGGGCAGGCGGTGCTTTGTAGCGTTTGCCAATTTCTGTAGTGTGAACACTCCCACCATCGCTGATTTCGTGCTCCCAGCAAGCATTACTGCCAGCAGAGTTGAGAAGTGATTGCAGGAGCACACCTTTATATGATTTCCTACCAACCAGGTGCAATAGTTGCGAAGAACATCAAAGATCATCGATCATAGTAAAACAGGAAAAGATGTGTTTTGAGTACTTATGATCTTTGTTTCTACTATAGTTTATTTTAATTGTTTTGGACAAGGCAATGGCACCCCACTCCAGTACTCTTGCCTGGAAAATCCCATGGACAGAGGAGCCTGGTAGGCTGCAATCCAGGGGGTTGCTAACAGTCAGACACGACTGAGCGACTTCACTTTCATTTTTCACTTTCATGCATTGGAGAAGGAAATGGCAACCCACTCCAGTGTTCTTGCCTGGAAAATCCCAGGGACAGGGGAGCCTAGTGGGCTGCCGTCTATGGACACGACTGAAGCGACTTAGCAGCAGCATTGTAAATGTATGTTTATATAATTTAGCATTTACTGATGGTGTGTTTAACAATCACCTTGCCCCAAATCCTGAGAATATGCAAGCTTTCAAGGGACTGATACATGAGCTGGCCTCAGCACACCAATGGTGGTAAGTTTCCTATTGTGAAGACATTTCCAAGCCAGAAATCTTCAATTATCTTTCTCAGCCCTAGTGGTAAGCGTTTGGTTTGGTTGATAAAAGCAAAATCTGCTTTTGAATCCATGCTAGGTAACCCAAGTTGTCATACCCCCACAGCTTCTGGCAAGAAGATAAGTACAAAAGATCAATCCAGAATTTAGATCTGTTTTCTTAAGTGTGTGACTAGAGTGCTCATGTTATTAACTCAGCTTTGTAACTGGCCCCTGGCACCCCTCACTTCTGGCTTCTGAGTGATAGTGTGTGGAGATAAGTCAGACTGTTTACTCTCCTTTGAACTTTCTCCTTCCCTTCTTTGTACTCCGGTGAGTCTGCATTTCCTCAGGTAGTGACACTTTGGGGACAAGCAGCCAAGGTGCCTCTTGACTAATGATGGCATGTAGCTTCACTTTTGATCCAGAAATTAAGAAAAAGGAATTGTCTCCAGAGAGAACGAACCAAAACCAAAAACCTGAGCAGTTTAAAGTTCATACCGGCTGGATTAAGATCTTAGGGAGTAAAATGGAGAGAAGCAAGGAAACTGGATCAGATATCTCAGTGTTTCTTCTGGAAGCAATTTCTTCAGTCTTGTCACTTGCCCTTTAGAAGGGAACAATTGAAGCCTGAAATTGCTAAGTAACTGCTAAGATCGTGGTGCTTGTATTTATTTTAAATCTCACCCACCTAGTTCTCAAAACACATTCTTTATTGAACCTTCAAAAAAAAAAAATGCCTTGGCTATTTCAAAACCTTCGTTTATGTCAATTCCCTGAATCAGACTTACATAATCTTAAAACATGTATTTCCCTTATTTCTTCCTAAAACAATAGATATTTATATTTCCTACCGAGTCAGGATTGGACTTGGATTATTATAAAAGTAATTCTTGTCCTTTTGAAGAGGAAGCTCATGGATAGAAATCTGAGAGACTAATTTCTGGACTAAGAAATATTGACTTATATCTTAAGTTGAAAAAGGGTGTCTTTGGTAACTCTGAAAACAAACATGGGAATAATGATTAATAGAGAAATGTTCCCACAGATAAAATATCCTGACTGATAATTTCTCTCTCCAAAATGGACCCTATGCATCTTCCAAACATCCCCACAGTAGATTACTTTTTGATTAGAGCACTAGGTGTACAAATGTCAAATGTGCAGACTTTGTAGCCTTGCTTTATGCTCAAATCAACATACTCAGTAGTGTCTGGAGACTTGAGAGTCATGGGTCATTAGGACAGATTCCCTGCTGACTCAGATGGTTAAGAATCTGACTTGGGTTCCATCCCTGAGCTGGGAAGATACCCTAGAGAGGGGAATGGCTGCCTACTCCCAGTTTTCTTACCTGGAAAATCCCAGGGACAGAGGAGCCTGGAGGGCTACAGTCCATGGGGTCACAAACAGCTGGACAGGACTGAATGACTAAGGAGCAGTAAAAATAAAACAGGCTTATTCCACTTATTCAAGAGTTGATAATCCAGTCTGAACCAAGAAAACGGTCATTTCGAAACAAGTGTGGTAAATGTTATGATAGATACATTAAATACTCAGGAAACAGACAAGACAGAGGAATTACCTGTGTGATTAAGAGTGGGCTGGGGTGGGGTGATCAGGAGCAGATGACATTTGAATTGGGTATTTAATGATTAATGCCTTTTAATTAAAATGCCTTTTTTAGGTTATGAAGTTAACAATGCTAATTGGAAAGAGTGTTAAAATGTGAAAATTATTAAGATTAGAAAACTCATTATCACTACCCAGAGATACGATTAGGTTTTTTTTTTTTTTTGTATTTTGCATACTGTTCCTATGCCCAAATTAGATATTTTTCTCTCTAAAATGGATCATTATCAACATTACTTTGAAACCTGATTAGACTAATAATAAACTGAGACCACGCCAAATCAATAGATATAATCTATATCATTTTTGTTACTGTTTGATAGCATCCCATGTATATGTGATCTGTAATGTATTTAGCCATTTCCTTACTAGTGAGCATTTAGTTTGCTTTCAACTTTCCATTCTTTTAAAGCCCACTGTGATGAACGAACATCTTTGTGTATGAACTGTGGTACACTTAACCAATTATTTGGACAGGATCTTTGAACAGAGTGTGTAGGGAATACGCTAGGTAGAACTAACAGTTTTTGAGCCAAGAGAGAGGTGGGAAAGGGAGATTCCATTCTGGGGAAAGGCCAGAATTGTAGTTTGGTTGAATGCAAAGAGAGAAGACAGGTCGTGCTAATTAGGACCAGAGGCAGAAGACAGAGGTGGAAGCATCTTTGATGTTAAGTCCTTCATTCACTCTCAGTTGGGAGCCACGTGTGGAATCTCTATCATACTTGAAATGAAGACTGTCTTTAATTGCCCTTCATTTCTCTTGTTTGGGAAGAAATAAGAAAATAATAGTGCTGCCTTCTGAAACTTCTTGAGAGTCTTAAGAAACTGACCAGTCAGGAAGTAAATAAGTAAGAGAAGTCATGGGGAAAGTACGTGGGTGTGCATAAAAAAAACTCGACTCGGGGAGCTTATGGTTTTGACAGGGGAAGAAAATATCATTAATAAATGTATTTTCTACTTAAGAAATTTAAACAAACTATTTATGATTAAATTTAAAGATAATTTGGGAAAGATATAGGATAAGGGTTAAATATCATAACTTAATAATAATACAACTTTATATTTAGCAAGTACTTTTATTTCCTTATGAGTTTTACTACATTGTTTTACTTAATCTCTCAACAACTGTCTTAGAAAGTATCTAAGATTATCTCCATTTTGTGGGTGAAACCAAAGTCTCAAAGGCTGCTTCGGTGAGAGATCACCAGAATTGGGTTCCAGTTCAGGCGCCACTGGGGCCTTGGGCAAGTCCTGGGATGGCAGTAGGATGGTTGTCAGAATACAGTGAGACACACTGAGGAAACCAGAATTGAAAGAGACACGTGTGCCCCAGTGTTCATCACAGCACTGTTTATAATCGCCAGGACATGGAAACAACCTAGATGTCCATCAGCAGATGAATGGATAAGAAAGCTGTGGCACATATACAAAATGGAGTATTACTCAGCCATTAAAAAGAATACATTTGAATCAGTTCTAATGAGGTGGATGAAACTGGAGCTGATTATACAGAGTGAAGTAAGCCAGAAAGAAAAACACCAATATAGTATACTAACGCATATATATGGAATTTAGAAAGATGGCAATGATGACCCTGTATGCAAGACAGCAAAAGAGACACAGATGTGTATAGCGGACTTTTGAACTCAGAGGGAGAGGGAGAGGGTGGGATGATTTGGGAGAATGGCATTGAAACGTGTATACTATCATGTAAGAATCGAATCGCCAGTCTATGTCCGATGCAGGATACAGCATGCTTGGGGCTGGTGCACGGGGATGACCCAGAGAGATGTTGTGGGGAGGGAGGTGGGAGGGGGGTTCATGTTTGGGATTGCATGTACACCCGTGGTGGATTCATGTCAATGTATGGCAAAACCAATACAGTATTATAAAGTAAAAATAAAAATAAATAAATAAATAAATAAATAAATGAGGGGGGAAAAAAAGAATACAGTGAGACAATATCTGCAAGCTTATGAGAACAGCGAAAAGCATCATAGAAATGAAGACTGCTTTTTATAATAGGACACCTTCTTCTCTCATGACTGAAGGGAAGAAAGCACTTCTCTAGCCGTTCTCCATTCCCTTTGCCGTAGGTTACATTGCCATCAAAACATTTGCTGTTCGTTCCTACCCATGCTCCATCCTGTGGGAGGATTATGCTGTCACACCCACTGAGGGTTGAGCCCCATGGCTGTCTTGGCCCTTGGACTTGTAAATAACAATGGCATGTGCCATTTCCAGGCAGAAATGGAATCCAAATTGCCTGCTTCTACCATCTCTCTTCTCTCTTTGCATGAGATTAACCTTTCCCAGGTAGGGCTGCCACTTCTGCCTTGGTCCCAGAGGGAAAAGGACATGGAGCCCAGTCTCAGCTCACCTGCAGAGAACCAAACAGGAGTCAGAAATAAACTTTCATCTGTTGTTGGCTTCTAAAATGTTGGTTTTACTTGTTACTGCAGCATAATTTAGCCTAAACAGATACACCCTTTTCACCCCTTAAGTACCACCCTCTCGCCCTTTTAGGACACACACAAATACACTGTACAGAGAGCACTGTTGTGAAGCTGAGAAACAGTGCTCCCCATCATCAATTGTATTACACTTCCTCTCCTGCATTGAAGAGGCCAACCTTCATCAGAGGTTATTGCTTTAAATAAGGCATTTAAATAAGGTACTTAGGGTTGATCAACAAACATTTGTAGAACGTGTCCCATGTCAAAGTCTGGACATCTAGAGGTTTAAAAGATCCAAGCCTTGGTCCTGGTCTTTAGAAATCTTAAAAAGTCTGATGCAATCGGATGCTGTGTATCTAATGCAGGAGACACAAGTTTGATCCTTGGGTCAGGAAGATCCTCTGAGGAAGGAAATGGCAACCCATTCAAGTATTCTTGCCTGGAAACCCCCATGGACAGAAGAGCCTGGCAAGCTATAGTCCATGCTGTTGCAAAGAGTCGGACACGACTGAGCGACTGAACAACAGCAAATCCTAACGGCTATAAAAGAAGGCAGTGTCGGGTGGTGAAGGAGAGTGCCGCTTTGGTGAAGGTGTCTGTAGGTGTTCGTATAGGTGTCCCCGTTTTGTTGTATGCCATCCTTAAGATGTTTTTTAAGTATTGTTGCTTTCTTAGTTAAGCTTATCTTCCTTTCTCCATCTCTTCCTTAGCATGTATTTATTGTGCCATTTAATTGTACTGTGTGCTAGGCTTCCTTATTCTCAGTATGTAGTTTTTAGTCAAACAGTTCATAGACTCGCTCACTGAGTGTGTGTGCCCTTTCTTTTTGACATATGGGGAAACTCTTTGGGCTTCCCTGGTGGCTCAGCTGGTAAAGAATCCGCCTGCAATGCGGGAGACCTGGGCTCCATCCCTGGGTTGGGAAGATCCCCTGGAGGAGGAAATGGCTACCCACTCCATTATTCTTGCCTGGAGAATTCCATGGACAGAGGAGCCTGACAGGCCCCAGTCCATGGGATTGCAAACTCTTTAACTTCTTTACCTCCATTTTTCCCCACAACTGAAGTTGCTTAACACACTATTAAAACAAAATTATAGTCTTAATAACTGATTGACTCTTTTCTTTGGTTTTTCCCACTCTCAAGTTTTTAGTTCTTCTCACCATATGATACATGAAGTGAAGTTCATGGTTGTTAATCCATGTGCTCCTTTTTTCTTCTTCTTCTTATGGTATCTGATGTGCTTAAGGCTCTGCATGGGAGAACCAGTTTGTCTTGGCTTAGTAACACCTTACCTCAATTTGGAATAATTTCCAGATGACTTGTCGTATTTCAGATCACATGCCTAATAATGTGACTAATGACTAGTCCTGGCTTTGGATGATGGAGTAAAACCAGAAGCTTTTACAAGTCTGTCTGGCCAGCGGTTGCTAGGTTAAGACAGTGTACAATCTAGCCATCCCCTTACTTTATGACTGAATTCAACTGTTTTCTAAAATATTACTTCTGGCCATCTCTCGAGTTTGATTTCAAAAGGCATAACAAGGTTAATTTATTATTAAAGTCCCCTCTTGAATCAAGGGGTTTTAAACTTTTTGTCCAAGATGCACAGAAGGAAGGGATTGCCCACCTCCATCAGATGGGAAGGAACACTCAGGGACTTGCCATAGTTTATCACCAGTGGTCTGCTTTTAGGTCGGGCGATAGGTTTATGATTGTTGATTTTATTATTATTTTTCCTGACCGATATGTTAGATATATTCTCTTATATGTAATACATACTCCTTAACCAAACACATTTTTTAAATGTGATATACAGCTAAAGTTGTAAAGTGCATCCATCACATTTATTTTGGCAGAACTGAGTCACCTCAGTTATTTCTGCAATTTTAATCTTTTTTAAAACACCTGTCCAAGTGCCCTCTTAAGATAGTGCCATCTTTTTTCAACAGGGCAAAACAAATTTTCTATGAAGATACTATCTATAGACCCTTAATTTTCAGACGATCTTCATGTCAATACCAGCATTTGTATAACTTGAAGTTTCCCCAGAGAAATATTTTCTTTTGTTTTGCCACAGAGAAATACCTTTTCTTGGGAAGATATAGAAAGTTGATGTCTGGCTATTGGCTATGACTGCCCACTAGTTCCTTCTCTTCTCTGCAGGGAAATCTAGATATTTACACAGAGTTGGAAATGTTAGCTCAGCTCTCAGTCACCTGAACTAAAAGCCCACTCTTGTCTGGCTGCTATGGACATCGGACAGAATACCACCAGCTCTGGGGTCAGACATTCATAGCTTTGAAGCAGGCTGTGATACGTCTTCATGATTGACCTTAAGCTTCAAAACCTTCTCGAACGCTCAGTTTCCTCATGTGTTCAGTACAGTTGTTAATACCTGCCTTGCTGTACTGTGTACAGGTTAAATGTCAAGTGATATGTGCACAGTGGAAGCCACCATCATTACTAGATCCTCAGTAAATGAATTCAGTTGCACATGTTTTTCTTGCTATAGGTGGAATTTCAAGTACATTTTCCTATAGGAACAATGTTATGAATGGGGTTTGAGTGTCGTATTAGAACTATTAACATTACACCTCAGATAAATCATGAGTTAAATAGGCCTTTAAAGACTCGCCAGAGAAGCCAGTCTCTCTACATCTGGTCTCTAGTGAAATGCATTTCAAGTGCCACAGAAGAGTTCATTAACTTTAGAGTTCATTAAATAACTCTCAGAATGTAATTTATTACCAGATTGAAGACTGTTTAGATAAGCTTTTGTGTTAGACTTGAAATGGAATTCCTTGATAGGTGCTGATGTTTCGGGGACAGACAAAGGAGCCCTCCTTTTTACTTCTGGGAAGTAAACACCTTCTGGAGAACTTAGTTGCTCTTTCCTCCAGTTCACAGGTAGTTCTAGCATAGACTAGTCAGTCATGGGACCTTGGCCCCTGGGGTGGCTACATGGCCCATGCTGACCAGTGTGAGTTTTTCTTCAGAACTTTTAAGATTATAACTATGGAATAGCCCCTCTTAGTGCCAGAGCTGGGAGTTAAGTGGAAGAAGGCAGATTTTAGGAAGGGAGAGCAAAGCCAACCTGTAGAAGCAAAGATGTCCTCCTGTCCTGGTGGAGTCACAGTGAAATGGCCCTAGAGCCCAGCCACACCTGTGGCTTTCATGTTGCTAGCCCTGGCGGCTCAGCAGGTAAACAGTCTATCTGCCATGCAGGAGACACAGGAGACGCGGGTTCAATCCCTGCATCGGGAAGATCCGCTGGAGGAGGAAATGGGCAACCTGCTCCAGTATTCTTGCCTGCAGAACCCCATGCACAGAGGAGCTGGTGGGCTGCAGTCTGTGGGGTTGCAAAGAGCTGGACATGACTGAGTGACTAAGCGCAGAGTCAGTCGCTCTATCTTTTGCCTCTGCTGCTTCAAGTGCCATGTTACCTGCAAGTTAAAGAAAACTAACTAATCTGGTTGTTTATATTTGGAATATTTAAGAAGTGTGTCTCTGTCATGAGCAGTTGTAATAAATGTAACTGCATAGTAGGGCAGCTGATCTATCACAGCTCTTTTAGAACAACGGTAGTGTTTATTCTCATCTCATAAAAGGAGAACTGTATTAGCACTAATCAAAAGAGATGAGTGACTCTGTATGGATGAGAATGACTCTTGAATAGAGGCTTGCTCTAATGCAAATGTCATATACTTTTTTATTTTAAACCATATAAGCAAATGGAAACTTATGATGGTTCTAACAGTTATATGTTGCCTCGGACAACTGCCATGTGCTAACTTTGATGCTTAGGAGCACTTTAAGGTAAACAGGTAAGATATTTCTATTTAAGGAGGAATTGGTCTTTGGTGAGATTGTCAAATATGTGTGTATGTGTTCCTTATTGGAAAGGGAAGATAGAAAGACTTAGTCCCTCTGTTCTTGTGGGTGGGTTAGTATTTGGGGAACTGAGATGGTATGTGCTGACACTCTTTTGTAAACTGTACTTCCTTTTAGGAAGTATCAGATTTGCTTTCTCAGTAGTGGCATTCTTTACTGTTGGAACATGTCGTAAAGAGCAAAGACTCACATCTGTCGCTTGGGTTCTGATTGCCAACTGGGCTGAACAGCTATAATATTTGTGTATTCTCGATGTGTCAGCAGTCAAAGGAAAGTTTTTCTTTCTCCTTTGTGGCTGTTATATAACTCAAACACCATTATATCAACAACAGCTATTTATTCAGAATCTGCTAGATCCTGGGGAGACAAGGCCTCTGAAACATTGTCTCTGTCTCCAATGGACTTTTGTCATCGGAAAGAGAAAAGCCAGAGATTTCAAACAGAAGGAAGACACTTAGGCTCTCTAAGTTAGTTTTGAGATGGAGGTATTAAAGAATAAAGCTGTAGGCATTTGGAAGAGAGGAGAGTTCCCTGGGATTTGAACCAGTCAATAGGGTTCCAGAAAAGGAAGGGGTTGGAGAGGATCTGAAAGGTGGTAAGTTTTAAGGAGAGTGGGAGAGACAGAGGCCATGCATGGGCCCAGGTATGGAAGTGGTAGTGTGCCTGTTGCTTTAGGGGAACAAGAAGTAGGCTGGTGGGATTATTTGGCCAAAGGTTTTTTAAGTGGAAGGTGGGGGCTGAAGAGGTGAAAGCCAGCTTTTGAATGACTGAACATCATGGCCCCAGATGCTGGGAAAGATTGAGGGTAAGAGGAGAAGGGCGAGGCAGAGGATGAGACGGTTAGATGGCATCACTGACTCAATGGACATGAGTTTGAGCAAACTCTGGGAGATAGGGAAGGACAGGGAAGCCTGCTGTGCTGCAGTCCATGGGGTCGCAAAGAGTCAGACACAACTTAGCAACTAAACAGCAGCAGTAGCATGGCGCTGGGATTGGAGCTAATTGTTTCTTTTTTAAAACCATAGATTGCAAAGAACAAAGACTGTCATTTTAACTTTGGACAACAAAGATACCCTAGAAATGGTGACCCTTTTTCTTTTGTGAGAACATTCTGATAACGTTGGTAATTGTGTCCTTATTTCCAAAGCATAAGGATCATTGAAAACATCTTTCAGGTGCTTTGAGCTATGATCACAGGTGAACTTATTTATGAAACTTCCTTCTTCTTGAATGGAGCACCCACTGTATACATTTTCAGCTTGACTGGATCCCAGATTAAAAAAAAAAAAACAAAAACTAGAGTATCTCTCTCTTTCCTGTGTGGGTTACCTTTCCCGTCCTCTTTTATCTATGTATGGCTGCACACATGCATACAGTTGCATAGTTTATTCTATTTTTTATTTTATTTTTTGGCCATGCTTCACAACATGTGGGATCTTAGTTCCCCCAAAAGGGACTGAAACCATGCCCTGTGCATTGGAAGTGTTTAACCACTGGGCCACCAAGCAAGTCCCCAACTGCACATCTTAAACTGCAAGGTCACAAAGTTTATTGAGTTGCTCATATTCACATAGGTTTTATATATATGTATACACACACATATATAGTCTTTCATATACTATAAAAGAGCTACAGTTCTTGATGTAACAGCCAACATATTATCAGTTTGAAAAGTGAAAGTGAAGTCGCTCAGTTAGTATAATTGACAGTAATGGTTTCATAAGCAGAAAATCAATGTGCCTAAAAATCAGTATTAATTTCAATGACTGTTTGAAGAAAGTTGCCTGCAACACACATGTTTTCCTCTTGATTTCTACTACAAAACTCTACTTGTTTGATTGATAAGAGAGAAGTGTTTATGATATGATGGCATGCTGGACTCTGACAGTTTTCACGTGACAATGATGTCCTGGAAGCAGAGAGGATTGGACCTGGCAGCAGGAGCAGCAGTTAGGAGACTCAACTTTAGTGACCCTGGCATGAGGGTCACTTGAACCAGAATGGAGAACCAGTACAAATATGAAAGACATTAAGAAGCTGTCATCATGCCAGGTGATAGTGAATTGTCAATAGGGAGGGAGGGAGCACAGATGATTCTAGAATTTAATTTATAATGTCTAAGACCATAAAATTAGCTTTATAAGGAATATGAGAGTCAGGAAAGATTTATCAGTTTCATCGTCTAGGATATAGGCCCATTTTATGTGAGTCCCTTGGACTGCAAGGAGATCAAACTAGGCAATCTTAAAGGATATCA
The DNA here is from genome assembly GCF_032405125.1 of Capricornis sumatraensis. NCBI lineage: Eukaryota > Metazoa > Chordata > Mammalia > Artiodactyla > Bovidae > Capricornis > Capricornis sumatraensis. Next base: position 9,694,903 of record NC_091091.1, on the reverse strand, counting down.
GTCCTGAATATTCACTGGAAGAACTGATGCTGAAGCTGAAGCTCCAATACTTTGGCCACGTGATGCGAAGAACTGACTCCTTAGAAAAAACCATGATGTTGGGAAAGATTGAAGGCAGGAGAAGGGGACGACAGAGGATGAGATGGTTGGATGGCATCACTGACTGGATGGACATGATTTTGAGTGAGCTCCAGGAGTTAGTGATGGACAGGAAAGCCTGACTGCAGTTCATGGGGTCGCAAAGAGTCGGATGACTGAGCAACTGAACTGAACTGACTGACTGACTATGCCTGTTGCTAAGGTTAAATGTTAGGTCATAGGTTTATCTTGCGTCTGCCCTGTTTGGGGCCATAACTTGCTTAGGAATCTGCAGAGAAAGATGAAGCAGTTTACGCAGGGCCACATACCTGATCACTTACTGGCAGAGCTGGGATGAGGACAGGACCTTTGGACTCCTGGTGAAGCGTTCTATTCTTCCATGACGGTTCACAGAAAAGAGCAGCATTTTATAAAGAGCCCTGATCTCCCTTGAGATTTTATCTTTGCCTTAAAAGAGTATTTTAAAGAAATCCTGGCCTATGGAATGATCGATCGGTTTTAAACAAATACAAGGAAGTTAAATTTAGATCTTCTCCAAAGCCAAGACGGTTTAATTGGTAATTTTAAAAATAAAAAAAATTATTCATCTGTAAAAATTCTGCCCCCACTAGTAATCAACTGGTGCTCGGGACCTAGCAGTTCTGTGGCCTCCTGTAATTTGCCAATTCCAAACTACTTACAGTTTCTCTTTTCAATCTTTCTATTCCAAAATGGTGTTTAGGGTACAGTGACCCAGATGGAATGAATATTTCCAAAATCACGCTTACTTTTTAAAAGTTGGTTTAACTGTGGCATAATTCCAATTCTAAGCCTTTTTTTTTCTTTCTTGCTACTAATTAAATTTCTCTGGTAAAACAAGAACACCAAATTCAAGAATTCTAAACCAAAAGCTCCTTGAGGTTTTTTTTTTTTTTTTTTACCGCTTAAATAAGGAACACTCACACCATGCAAATACCAAAGAACTATTTGAGTTCGAAAAATTTTTGGATATTTTAACTTAACCAGAATTTAAACAGAAAAATTACGGGCCAGTTTGTCCACAAGTTTGGAGATTTTGAGTCCCAACTCAGAGGGACAGACAACATTGTCTGACTGCTTACTCTCCGTGTCACTGTGTCAAATACTCTGCCTGTATTATTATATATAATCTGTCCAGCAAAGTGCTGGATTTTATCTCCTTCATTGCTGATAATTAACTCCGCAAGACCAAACAGTGTCAGAGGTTAGATCTCAATCTTGGAGGTTAGATCCCAATCTGCTCTGACGCCAGATTCCGAGCTCATTACATCCAGGATCGCTGCCTAACTCAATTAACTTTTACTAAGTAACAGAAATTAACATAGGTCCACAGATCAAGTTAGTTATCATAACAGAATTTATCCTTGTTTTTCTTGACGTTGTGAAAGGCTTAAGTTTTCCAAAAAAAAAAAAACAAAACCAAAAAGGTCTGTAAAAGGCTCCTAAACCTGACATAAATCAAGAAAGGCAAGTTCCGCCTTAACGGACTGTGAACACGCTTATTGGTTAGGATCGCACGGGCTGACTCATTTCTTTTTTGCTGTGTTAGAGGGCCACACCCTGAATTCCAAAAAAAAAAAAAGAAACCTCTGCTGCCCGGCCACACCCGCGGGTTCCCTGCCGGAGCCTCTGGGGTTAGAGCCGGAGTGCCTGCTCACAGCTGCCCCCCGGAGAGAACCCTCCCGCCGCACGTCTGTCCGCCCGCCCGCCAGGGCGCCGGCTGCGAAGCGCCGCGGTCTTCGCACGCCCGCCCGGCAGGCCGCGGGAGAAGGCGGTCCGGGCCGGCGGAGGCGCGGGCGCGCCCGGGAGCCGGGGCCGGGGGTCGGCGCGCCCCGGCCGCCTTCGCCTCTCCACCGGAGTCCCGGGCGGGCAGCGCGCACCCTGAGCACGCCGTACCCGCGCGCAGACTTGGCGCCCCAGGAAGTTTCTGGAGACTTGGCCTCCAGGGAGGGAGACCGTAAGTACTGCTCATTCTGGGATGCTTGGCTTCATTAATAGGCTCTCTGGGGGCCGCGTGGTAACACTCTCAGGCAGTGAGACCTGGTTAAAAGCTGGGAGAAACAGCCTTCCCTGCCTTGCAGAAAAGACTTGGTATCGCAGGCTTTGCTATTCCCTCTCCTAAGGGACTCTTAGTTTTTACTGGATGGGCTTTGATGATCAAACAGGCAATTGCTATTGATCCCTGAGAACTCTAACACGGTAGTTGATTTTAGAAAGTGAGGTCTCAGTAGAGGTAGGTAGGCTAACAGATGCTCTGTTGGGGTACGTTTGAGAGTCAAGGGGCCAGGAGGTGGTTTCCGTTTGGGGTTATCAGGCTTTCCTAATGCAGGGTTTTGAGAGAGTGGGGTTGTATTAACAGCTTGGTTGCTCTGTTTTGGGGAAGTACTGACTTTCTCAAACTCCAGTCGTGGTACAGAAAGGTCCTTCAGCCAGCTCCTTTGCCTGATTGGGAGCAGCTGGTGAGTGAGCTCAGCGCGCAGTGCCAGAAGAAAGCACGTGCTCCGGGTATTTTGGAATGAGCGTGTTTACTCCACAGCCGTGCTTTCTGTTTATTGTGGCCAGGTGACTACTCCTGTGGAATTTGGGGAAATGAAAACACTGAGAAGAAGGCATGGTGCTTGCTTTCCCCCAGCGCCCCACCTGTTTGTGTATGATATGTGTAGATGTTACTTAAGTTGTAACGGGAGCCGGAAGACCTAAGGTCTGTTGACTCTGTTGAATTGATCACTTTTCAATTTGTGTAGAAAGAGTGAGCCTCTTTGAAAAGTCTGCTTTTATTTAGAACTGCTTTTTATGTAAGAAGTTATCAGCACGTGCATAGCGATTTGTATGGTGGAGGCAAATATTTTCTTCTAAGAGGGGTGAGGAGGTGGAGGAGAAGCAGATTATTTCTGTGATTATTGTTGTTTTATTGAGGACACAGTGTGACTGTTGTCACCACCAGAAACTCTGTACTGAAAAGGCAGGCTGAAGATACCGCAAGAGCATAAAGAGCATAAAGGATTTCATAAATGAATTATGAAATTACACCTGCCAGTTATAAAGGTATGAATAGTACCTTTACTCTTCATTTTTGAAGATACAAACTAATGCAACAGAGAGAATGAGTTAAGTGCTTAAGCAGCTGACTTTTTTAAACTCTATAAAGGAAGTGCCTCTGGAAAGAAATCACTTCCAAGTGGAATAATTAAAGTAGTTTGCTAGAATTTTTAATCAGTTGCACTTTGAATTCCTAGTTCCACTTCTTTTGTGCTCATAAGCTCATGGTTAAATTCAGTTGCTTTGAGTTTAACTAATCAAAGGCCTTGGAGTGAAAGGTGACATCTTGGGAGCCCATTTCTTTTGGAAAACAGACTGTCATGTTGACAGAAATGACCATAAGTCCACTGGGGTAGTTGGAAGAGCACCCCCCCAGGTGGTGAGAATGGGAAAATATTTAATTAACTCTAAGATGTCTAAAATCTAAAGGGATAATTAAATCTAAATTTTGCTTCCAGTTTCACCTGGTAGCTATAACAGACCGGAACATTTAAGTGAGATGCTTCACACCTGCGGCCTCATTTTCATTTTTTTCCCAGTAATGCGGAGAGGTAGACGTATTATCAGCTCTGCTTTATGGATGAAGAAGGTTACCTCATCTCCAGATTTTGCAGCTGGTTACATTTAGAGTTTGTCATTGTTCCCCGTGTGGCCCCAATTGCTCCTAATATAGTGTTGATTTTTCTGTGTGAAGTAATCCAGAGGAGGTTCTGGGTTCAAAGCAGATTTTTGAAGGGGTTTTAAGCTCCTCATTGCCCCAGTGCTAGAATATCAAGGTTCCAGGAATAATGCATTTACTTTGGAAGCTTGCCGTTTACAAGTATTTACTAAGCAAGCCCTCTTCTTCACAAGCCCTGCTGATCCTGAGGCTGTCTCATGGTTGCTGGTTTGCGGGAACTTTCTCCTCCTTTTTTCTCAAAGCCCTGCTGGTTGGGTGTGTGTAGATTCTTCTGTTTCTCACCAAGTATGGCTCGGCCATTCTCTGATTTTAATACCAAGCACCTGAGTTTATGGTCATCCAGTGGGTGCATCCATCTAAGTGCACTCCTGCAGTGTTTTATATGCTATGAGAAATGTTTTAAGATTTCTACTAGCATTTAGGTTAGTGCTGAACCTATTTGTTAGGAATGATAGGGTCGTGAAAAGCATGCTCTGTGAACGCTAAAGATTTCTGTTATTGTTGAAGATGGGGTAGACTCAGGGCGTCTCACCAGGGGTGGCCAGTTCTGAGAGTCCATCTGCTGGATCCGACTTTCAACCTCTCAGAGCCTCTCTGCCAGGCTCCTCTGTCCATAGGATTCCCCAGGCAAGCATACTGGAGTGGGTTGCCATTTCCTTCTTCAAGTGACATTCCCAACCCAGAGATTGAACCCATATCTCCTGCATTTGAGACAGATTCTTTACCAATTGAGCCACCAGAGGATCTTCTGTTGGGTTGCCACATAATACGGAACAATGCCACTTTCTTAGAAGACAAAGAACTACATTGTCTGTTCCAGGATGGAATATGGCTCACATGCCACCTCGTCGTTCTTGGCATCTGTTTGACACTGAATACCCACCCACCTTCCCAAGCAAAACAAGGATGCCTTGGCTTCCTCCTTAAACCTCTCTGAAGCCCCAGCTGCTTTAAGTGAATGGAATTCTTGAGGGTGTTGAAAGGACATGCGTCTGTGCTGATAAAACCATTTGGGGGTGACCTTGAGAAAATTGTGGGGAGGAGGAAGTGTGCCAGTCCACTTTGATTTTCACAACTGGGGAGATGGTAAGTTCTGGAAACTTCAGCTGCAGAGTGTATGTTGCTGTTTAGCAGGATGGTAAATCACATTTTTGAAAAGATGAATTGGGATCACTTTTTACAAAAGTGGTGGTGATCAGTATGTAGCATAACTCGTCTCCAGTAGACCCCATTTCCTTTTCAGTTTCTTGGATCTTGTGCGTGCTCTGCGTTCAGTCGTGTCCAGCTTTTTGTGACCCCATGGACTGTAGCCCACAAGGCTTCTCTGTCCAGGGATTCTCCAGGCAAAAATACAGGAGTGGGTTGCCATTCCCTTCTCCAGGGAATCTTCTGACCTAGGGGTGGAATCTGCATCTTTTGTGCCTCCTTCACTGGCAGGCAGATTCTTAAGCACCTGCACCACCTGTTACTTAAAAAGTACACAAGGACGTGGACGTGCCATGCTATGGATACGGCATGTCTGCTCTGGCAAAACATTTCACAGCGTGCTGTGTGTTCTTTACTCAAGATGGACAAATACGGGGTGGACAGCAGTGTCAGTAAGTGGGTTTGTGTCTTGTCATACCCAAGGAAGGATTATCAGTAGAGTCACCTCAGACTTGAATAAGGTACCCACAGTATGCCTTGCTGAGGGCATTTGCTACAACTGGACAACAAAGCTCACTAGTGGAGACAGAGAATTTAGAACCCAGGAGGTGATAACTCCACAGTTCTCTGAAGTCCTGTAGATACTGGTTCAGAACAGGGGTTTTGGAGCCTGATCTTGGGCAAGTTATTTGAGTGCTCTTTGCCTCAGTCTCCATTCATAAAATCAGGTGATACGACTTCCTTCACACGGCTGTTGAAGATGGTAAGGATCAAATCAGAGTATTCAACCCAACTGCTTAAAAACGGAGCCTGACCATAAATGGGGTGTGCCAATTTGGTCTTCTTTGTTGCTTCTGCTTTTTCTCCTGTGGCAGTGTTGTGCCTATTTCTGGGTTTATGTTTAAGTATGTGTCCAGAATGGAGTAACCAGGTTTTTGGAGAGGCTCTAGAAACTCTATGAACAGTGGTTAAAGATGCTAAGGATGTGTACCGTAGTGTAACAGCTTCGAGACAGTAATCATATACTGAGAGGTGATCACTTCTGAATTCTGAGATACTTCATCCAGTCTAAGTGCTTTCTGTTAAGGAATTGTAGCTTGGTATAAAAGAGGTCTCCTTTAAACTAGGATTTAATGGGATTCTTTTCTGGTTATCAGTGCAGTCTTTAACACCGTGGCTTTCCATGGTGTGTGAGTTACCCCTCAGGACACATTGGTCATAGTTTTGATGGACACAGCTAGGGTGGGAAGAGTGCTGCTGGTATTTAGCAAGTAGAGACCAGGGATGCTGCTGACATCCTGCAACGCACAGGACGGCCCCAAACTGACAGCTATCCTTTTCAAATGTCGAAAGTGCCAACATTTGAGAGACCCCGGCTTACCTCTTCAATATATGTGTTTCTCTTTGTGAAATCTGAGTACTGATCTTGGCTTTAGCAACATCACAAAGTAGCTTGAAGAGTATATTTATGAAAGGGCCTTTGAGAGTTAACGTATTCTGAAATCTGCAGATGAGTACAACATATACATTTTATCAGCAGCGACACAGTAAAGTATCACTTGCTCCATTCCAGGGAGAGAATCTGATAAGTCTGTGCTTGAGACTCAGCCCTTCCAGTTTAACTAGCTTTGTGATTTGGGGCAGGTTTCTTTAGCATATCCCTAAAATCAGTTGAAAGTTAATGTCTTTGACTTATGAGTTTCACTGTGTGTGTGTGTGAGAGAGAGAGAGAGAGAGAGACAGAGAGAGAGAAAGAGAGAAATAAGGTTTGGATTGAAAGATCCCCAAGTGTATATAACCCACCTGCTGTCTACCTTGTAAAAGTAGAATGCTTTGTAGCAGTGTTCATCTTTCAAGGAGGTAGTAATGAAAAGTTCCCTGAGTTAGAAAGAGGCTCTTACTCAGGTTGGAGAGTGGAAGTTAGTGATTTTTTAAAGAGAGTTTACTTCCTAATTTTTTTCTCAGTCCTCACTGCATTGGAAGTGAATTGTTTAAAACTCACATAAACAATGAACTGAGCCCTTAGATGGAGAAGGTGTTAGTCCCCCGACAGCTGGCCTCTCTATGGGCATCAGGAAACGTTCCTCCTTGGAGCGGCAGGGAGAACTCGTGGCTGGCTTACACCCTGAGAGTGATGGCAGCCCCGAGGTGAAGTGTAGCAGCCAAGCCTCAGTGGCATGTGGAAGGGAATGACTTGAGGACCAACTTACACTTAGGAGAAATTTATAACCCAGACTAAACCCTGTTAGTGCTTGGAGGCTTTCATTAAGCTAACCTTCAAGCTTGCTTAACTCTACTGATGGTACAGAAATAGAAGGTGGTGTTCCAGACCCTCGTGGTCTCCAGCTGCTCTTGAATTGCTTGGTAAACAGTCTTGGTGAAAGCTCAGTGATTCTAATGGAGAATCTTGAACTGGTTACACAAAATTGCATACCACTGTGGGGCAAGAGTTTGATAGTCAAGCCAAATGGAAAGTCAGGTTAATAATAAACTAAACGAGGTTAACAGAGGCATCACAATTTTAGATAGTACCAGTGACCACAATTCTTGAGACAGCTTAGATGATTGCTCCACCTTGTAGGTACATCCTTGGATATATCATTTTGATTTCTCCCATGTGGGTGAGACCAGAAAATTCCATAAGCTGCTGAAAGTGTTGTGGAAAGTGTTGGCAGGCTGATTATGGGTTTCCAAAGGCCCCTGGGCATCAGCTTCATCACTAGTGAAACTGTGCAGTAGTGGGTACCAAAATCCAACTTTTAACCTTGTGCTGAGTCAACAGATCTAAGATAGATTTCTTTGAGTCTTGAAACTAGAATCTCACCAAAAGACCCCAACAAATTTTCAACCTAAAAGGAACAAAGAGATTTAAAATGTCAAAGTAGAGCGCAACAGGATAGCTCACCCTCCATGTCTAAGGCCTGTTAGTTTGTATTTTTGGCGTTTAATGATTTTTAAAAAAGTGTATGTCTTTCAATATAAGTTGTGAGTGGAGTTTTTTTTTTTTTTTTTTTGTTTTTAAAGCAGTCCATCCCCCTTTCCTGAAATTCCTAAAACCTTCATGTGGAATCATCGGCTTCTACCCCAAGTGTGGTGTGCATACCATACATGAAGGCCAGCAGGGAGATCCCTTCTGCTTTCTGACCTGAATTAAAAGATGAGACCCCAAAAGAAACTGTAAAATAGCTCTATAATGAATGGATCACAGAAAAGATAGGTGAAGTAAGTAAAGAGATTAAACGGCTTCTAGGGTAAAATTATAGCTTAGTCAAAGGTACTGACATCTTAGTCTGAAAAAGGATCCCTTTGAAGGGGACTTCAGTGGAGTGAAACTTGGAGAGGTCAGGTTGGCCTTCCTATTGCAGAAGGTCCCCTGGCCCTCATACAGCCTCACTGGATCTGCCTGTGGATCTGACCCCAGTGGTGGGGCCATCTGTGGGTTGACATCAGTTGGTTAGGTTCCAAACCTGACTTAGACTGTAATCTTGCCCTCATCACTGAACACCCCTGAGCCTACCTGAACACTCATGTGCAATGTCAGGCCACCCAGGAAGCCACAGAAGCCCTCCTGTGCCTGTGAGGCATTCTTCTGATTCTACTTTGGGTTCCTTGTGAATTATGCTTTTTGGGAGACATAGGATCAGCACATATCAGCATCCAACATCTGGTCTGCATGACGGTATTAAATTGATGTTCTTACTTGAATGTCACCCTGAGCGTGGTTAGCCTGAGCCATCTCCTGACCACCACATTTAGGAGTTGCAACATTCAGGGGTCAGCCTTGGACTGTGGCAAGTCCACTCCAAGATGATGGTATTCTGTAGAGACTAGCTGCATTCTCCAGTGTTTGTCTTTGCCCTGAGTACCCTTTTCTGCATGACCAGCAACGTAAGAAGGTGATGCCCATCCTAATGGTAGTATCGTTTTTGCTTTTTTGAAAATGATGAGAAGAAAAATGAGTTTAACAGTGCTTTGTCATGCTGGAAATGCAGTGGTCTCTTGTTAGTGAGTCACGTAAACGTGAATAAAGCTAACTAGAGTACATTGTTATTGTTACAATTACAGTGTAACCTAATTCCTGCTTTGCTAGTTAGCATATCCTGTAATTCTCATTTAGATGGCACAAATTACTAAGCAATTACAAAAGTCCCCAGTCAAAGCAGTTCATAGCCAGCATTTCACAACAGCGTTTTGCAGTGTGATGTAATATGGCTAAGATTCTTGTGATTTATAAAGCATACTTCTATTTGTTTCTCAGGATAACATGGCCAGTTCTTTGGGGGCATTTGGGTTCCAAAAGCTGTGGTACTTGTAAAGTCTATTCACGTTAAAACTATCCTTTTAATATTATATTCCAACAGATATACTGAAGCGATTCCCTGAAGTTAAGTACTTTTGATAGGAAGTGATTGTGTGTTGTTGAGGCATGGTTGGATAATACCAGTCTACCAGCCTGGGAGAGTCACCTTCTGAAATCTTTAGCATTTACTTCCAGGAGCAGAATTCTCAGGAGAAGCAGGAGCCTGATGTCATTTACGCTGATGATGTCCGTGTAAAGGCCAGACATGTGAAAGGGAATGTTTCTAACCCAGAAGTTAGTTATGGCTGGTCTATATCAAAGGGAATGTCTTTCACAGTTGCAGCAGCACCGGGATAGATGAAGGTATGTCATGTGGCTACCGCACAGACCCAGGAAGACAAGAGGAATCCTCTTGGAAAGAGAGTAAGGATCGGGCTGGGACAACAGGAAATTAGCATGGGGCGGAATAAGCATGGGGTAGTTCCCATTGGGTTGAAAAATAGGGAACACAGAGCAAGAATTCTGTTACTTACAATTCCAGAGCTCCTCTTCTTACTGGAGTAAAGCCTATACTTCTCAACAACCCACATTTCCTCCAGACCTTCATTTTCAAGCTGTCATTGTGTTTAAAGGAGGTTTATTCTCTAAAAAATTTGTTCACCAAGGTCTCTGAGTAAATTGAGTGCTTCTGTGGTTGGGGATAAGGTAGGCCAGAGGTGGTTAGATTTTTACACTGTGAATAGAATGAAGAAAAGGGCTGGTAGTTCTACAGTTCCTGTGTTTCTGTCTGTGCCACCGGGTCCCCACCAAAGCACGCACAGCAGGAGTCCTTTCCCACCACAGAGACGACCGTATACTAGACCTCTGCTGGCCAGCACTGTAGCCCCTGGCCACGTGTGGATATTTAAATACAGTTAAATGAAACATTCTGTTCTTAGTCATGCTAACCACATCCAAGTACTCAGGAGCTACCTGCCTGGTGGCTGCCATCGTGGGGTGGAGCAGATAGAGAACATTCTCATCAGTTCACCCCAGGAAGATGATTCAGCCGTAAGAAAGCACTGGATCCATTTTCCTATGTACTGGCTGCATCTCTAAGCAATTCCTATGTACACAAAAACATCTCTAGTATCTAGCAGTCGAGTCTTTTAGGCCAAATGAAGGTATATTATCGAAAACCATAGTTTTCCTCCAGTTTCAATTTTGAATCCCAGCAGAGCATGACTGCTTTTGAGTCAAGGTGAATTACCAGCACATTATAACGTAACTGGTTCCTCAGGGACTAAGTAGGAAAACAGAAGCCGTTTTGTTTACAGTTGAGGGTATTGAGTGAAGTTCCTCCATAGGTCATGGTACAGCAGAAGCTCGAGGAAGAAACCTAGAGATGAGTCACGACTGTCCTCAGGCTGGAGCGACTGGTGGTGGAGGCTGTTACTGAAGCTCAGGCGCCGATAAGAGCCAAAGCCCCAGAGGAGAACCCAAGATATCGGCAGATACTAGCAGATAGAAAGGTGAGAAGTGTTCCACTTTGCCGTCCGCTCTGTTCTCCGCCTTCTGCCTCTGCCTCCTGTTGGTTGAATCCAGCAGGTTGATTCCCTGTGACTCTGCAGAGCTGGGGACCAGAAGGGATGGATCTGTTAGCCCAGGGCTGACTCAGCTGGTATCAGTTGATAGAGACAGCTGTTATATATAAGGTGACCTCCAAAGGTGGCCCCCAGCAGGCATGCACAGTGGTGCGGTTTTCTGCACAGCACTTACCGGATTGCTTTCTGTGTTTCTCTCTGGAGAGGAACCAGAAGTCCTTGGCAGCAGGGACTGTGTTGCAAGCATCTAGGTACTTCGGGCCCCTGGCACATGGTGGGTACATGTTTAGGTTTTTAACAGATTGGTTCACAACTTACATTCTCTGGAAGATGTGTTTCTCAGAAAACTTTTCTTTCTTTCTCTTTTTAAAGAATATGTTTGCACTTGCCAGTTCCCTCTCCTAGAGGGTAGGAAGGATGAGGAACCTAGGACGATAGTAACACGAGTAAGAAGAAGAGCAGGCACGGGGAGGGCCTGGAGGTAGGGAACCAGGGTAGGAACAATCTGGGGAGTTCATTAGGGTCTCATAAATAAATGTCTGGATGAGCCTACTTATCACAAGGGCTAGCTTCTCAGAATCCCTGCAGTTTGTCATTTTGGCCCCAACTAGGGAAAAGCAGAGGCCTCTGAAAAGAACAGCCCCCAGCAACTAAAAATACTAGACACTGATTATACAGAAATGTAATTCCTAGTATTATAGAAATAATTCTTAGTATGCTGTCAGCTTTGACTGTTTCTCTCCCAATATTTTAAAATTTATTCTAATCTCAGAGATTTTCTACACTGAGCCCACTACTGTCCTGACTCATGTGGTGATTTATGATAACAGTGAATTTGCACCCAGCATAAAGAAAGGATTCGATAAATGTATGTTCACCAAGTGAATGGGCGTATGGTTAGGAATCATACTTGAAAGCATTTGGCTGTTTTTCCTAACACGAAATCATTGTGGAGAGTGCTGACCTAAACCTGTACGTTTCATTATCTGCACTATGTTGTGTGGCAATATTAGTTTCCTTACAGCTGCTCACCACGGCTGGGCCTTCTCTCTTTCCTTCACAACTGTTGTGTAAGCCTGGCACTTTGGGGTTCCTTGAGCCACTGAGGCAGACCAAAATTCAGAGGCAGGTAGAGTGGTCTCCTATAGGACGATGGTGGTGTCACGGGGGTGATTAAATAACATCATACAAGTTTGTTTTTATGCCGAGAAGCTCTGATGGCAGGGAGGATCTTACACCTCCCTGGATTGTAATGACGCACATGACCCCCTCTGAAGGCCAGGGTGTAGGCAGCGACAGCGGTTCCAAGCAGGAGGGGACATACTCCATTTAGGAGAAATCTGTGGGGTAGACTTGGTGGGATTTGGTGACCATGTTTATGTGAGAAAGGGACGGAGTGGGGCAGGGTGATGGCAGTTCTTGACCTACGAGAGAGTGCCTTCCCCTACTGTTCCTTCTCTTCCTTCTCTCCAAAAAAGTCCTTTTTTTCACGACGTGGAGTTTAAGCTTACAACCAATTACACGGGTCTAATCTAACCAGGAGATCCTCTAGGGAGAACCACACTTTTTTCCCCCAAAGTAATTTTCATCTAAGTGGGGAAACAGTTTTAATACAATCAACAAATCATAGAACTTCTTACCTTCTGCCCTTCTATGACTGTTTCTTAGAGTTTTGTTGGAGCAATAACTTGAAAAGTGAGGAATAGAAATGTCGGATTTTTCTCGTCTCCCTTTTTAGCTGTATTTGTTTCCTGAACAGATCTCCTGATCTTTGGAGCCTGGAGTGCTCAGCAGATTAGGGCTCAGGTTCTCCATGTGTCAGAGTGCCAGGTGTGGATAACTAACGGCATGTCAGGTACTGTGGGCTGGGTGCTGGATTTGTGTTTCGCCTATGCTAGCTTAATTTAATCCTCACAGCGCTATATTATAGATAGCAAAATTATATATATATATATATATATTTTTTTTTTTTTTTTAAGAAGTGAGCAACTGAGGATGAGAGAATATAGGTAAGTTTAAGGCCGTGCATACAGGGACAGAATTGCAGAATGTTAATTGCCTGACTGAATGAAAGAAAAATAAAATTCAGAGAAAAGGGTGGGCCTTTTCCGCCTCCTTACGCCAGTTATCGGTTTACTGCTTGTCAGCCGCAGGCTCACACTTCACTGCCTGATCTGCAGACATGGATCTGGGCCCCTGAAGTACTTTTTCGCTAGCTCACTTGCATGATGTTGTTAACCACTGTTGGTAGAAGACGCCAGAAGGACACTGCTGGGAGGAAGGCCCTGTGCCTCCCGGGTCCGTTGTGCTCCTTGGCAGCCCCATGCTGCATGGGCAGTAATTCACATCCTCAAGCTTTGAACACTATAGAGTTTGATTACCTGTGTTATCCATATAGTGACTTATCACTAAGGGTGCTGAAGATTGTTTCTTTCCTTTTCATTTTTATGTTTTGCCTCTTAAACCTTGGATAAATACATGGATAATCAAGAGTTGGTGCCATTTATGAAATGTCATCCAACCAGATGACATCCCATGCTTTTTGTTTAATGCATGTGAAGATGTTTGTTCTGACCTAGAATTATAATTGTTGTTCGGTCGCTAAGTCATGTTTGCAGCCCCATGGACTACATACAGCACGCCAGGCTCCTCTGTCCTCTACTGTCTCCTAGACTTTTCTTAGTTTCACGTCCACTGAGTCAGGGGTGCTATCTAACCCCCTCATCCTCTGAATTATAATAACATGTGAAATAATTCAGTTTGAGATTTATTTCTGAGTCTTTGTAAATATTTGCCAAAGGACATCACAATGTAATATAGGGTTATGTTTTTATTTGTCTGTACTGGGTTTTTTATTTGGTTTGTTAGTGCATTTCTTTACTGCTTTCTTGTGAATTTGGAAGAATAGACCTTCCAGAAAAGCTTTTTAAAGATTTTCCCTCCAGGTTGCTTTCTGCGTTCTATAGCTTTGAACTACTGCATTTCATGGCAGTCTCTTGCCCCCTAACACCATGCAATGCATAATTTATCATTTTGTTTAAAACATTTGAAAGGGACAAATACTCAGCCTTTACCTTGAACCCAAGTTGGTACTTGATCTCTCTGTGCCGCTTTCATTTTCTCTATTTAACTTTTTATTTTGGTGTGTTTTTCTCCCTCAGAACTCTCCTAAAGAAATGTTTAGCTCATTAAATATGTTTCCAGAGGTTCAGACTTTAAATTTTTTAAAAATTAGATTTTATTGAAAAACAATGTATAGAGAGATAACTGCCCATAATCTTAAATTTAGGTAACCCATGTTGATGTTGAAGATAAATAAAAAACAGTGCATGTACGTGGTTAGCATGCAAATGATACCAGAAGGTACAAAAAGAGAAGGAAAAGCCTCTCCTCAATGTAACTGTTACGTTTCTTGTGGTTTCTTCCAGGGGAAAAATGTTTTTGGCATATATCTGTATCTGTCTGTCTGTGCTTTTCACATTTTTTTCATAAAAGGATTCAATTACACATTTTCTGTACAGTTTTTGGTATTTTTCCTGTGTGTGTGTGTGTGTGTGTGTTTTAGAGCTCTTTCCCATCAACATACAGATATCTTCCTTTTTCACTTTAATATGATATGGTTAAGCTTTCATTGTTTATCCACATTATGGGTGTGTAGTAATTGGTTTTACCTGTGGCTTAATTCTAGCTAGTTTAGTAACTTCCAGGTATTTGTGGGGAGGAGTTGTGGTTACCTAGTGGAGTTACTGTAGTTTGCTTCTTCGCAGGTAAACATCCTGCTGATATATCAGTAGGTTATATTCCTAATAGTGAGATTGATAAGTCAGAGAATAAGTGCATTTTTAACTTTGTTATTATTCAGTCACTTACTTGTGTGCAACTCTTGGGGATCCCATGGACTGCAGCATGCCAGGCTTCCCTATCCTTCACTATTTCCTAGAGTTTGCTCAGATTTATGTCCATTGAGTTGGTGATTCTGTCTACCCATCTCATCCCCTGTCACCCCTGTCTCATCCTGCCCTCAGTCTTTCCTAGAAGCAGGGTCTTTTCCAGTGAGTTAGCCCTTCATATCAGGTGGCCTAACTATTGAATCTTCGGCTTCAGCATCATTCTTTCCAGTGAATATTCAGGGTTGATTTCTTTTAGGATTGACTGGTTTGATCTCCTTGCTGTAAGGGCTTTCCTGGTAGCTCAGGTGGTAAAGAATCTGCCTGCACTGAAGGAGACCCCAGTTTGATTCCTGGGTTGGGGAGATCTGCTGGAGAAGCAATAGGTTACCCAGTCCAGGATTCTTGGACTTTCCTGGTGCCTCAGCTGGTAAAGAATCTGCCTGCAATGTGGAAGACCTTGGTTCTATCCCTGGGCTGGGAAGATCCCCTAGAGAAGGGAACAGCGACCCTCTCCAGTATTCTGGCCTGGGGAATTCCATGGACTGTATAGTCCATGGGGTCGCAAAGAGTCAGACACAACTGAGTGACTTTCACTATCCAAGGTACTCTCACGAGTCTTCTCCATCACCAGAGTTCAAAAGGATCAATTCTTCAGTACTCAGCCTTTATAGTTTAACTCTCACATCCCTATATAACTATTGGAAAAATCATAGCTTTGACTGTATGGACCTTTGTTGGTAGTGATGTCTGTGCTTTTTAATACACTGTCTAGGTTTGTCATAGCTTTCCTTCCAAGGAGCAATTGCCTTTTAATTTCATGGGTACAGTCGCAATGGCACCCCACTCCAGTACTCTTGCCTGGAAAATCCCACGGACAGAGGAACCTGGTAGACTGCTGTCCATGGGATTGCTAAGAGCTGGACATGACTGAGCAACTTCACTTCCACTTTTCACTTTCATGCATTGGAGAAGGAAATGGCAACCCACTCTAGTGTTCTTGCCTGGAGAATCCCAGGGACAGGGGAGCCTGGTGGGCTGCCGTCTGTGGGGTTGCACAGAGTCAGACACAACTGAAGTGACTTAGCAGCAGCAGCAGTCACTGTCCACGGTGATTTTGGAGCCCAAGAAAATAAAATCTGTCATGGTCTCCGTTTATTCCCCTTTTATTAGCCGTGAAGTGATGGGACAGTATGCCATGATCTTAGTTTTTTGAATGTTGAGTTTTAAGCCAGCTCTTTGACTCTCTTCTTTCACCTTCATAAAGAGACTCTTTAGTTCCTCTTCGCTTTCTGAGATTAGAGTGGTATCATCTGTGTATCTGAGGTTGATATTTCTCCTGGCAGTCTTGATTCCAGCTTGTAATCCATACAGCCTAGCATTTTGCTTGATGTACTCTGCATATAAGTTAAATAAGCAGGGTGACAATATACAGCCTTGATGTACTCCTTTCCCAATTTGGAACAAGTCCCTTGTTCCATGTTCAGTTCTAATTGTTGCTTCTTGAACTGCATGCAGGTTTTTCAGGAGACAAGTGAAGTGGCCTGGTATTTAACTTTGATAAACATTACCAAATTGTACTCCAGAAAGGCTACAGAGATTTGTTGTCTTTTACCAAGGTTGTATCCTTCTCAATCTTCCGCTCCCAGGCCCTGTAAATCACCAGACTTTAACAGTTTTGCCAGTCTGATAAGTTAAAAATGTTATCTGTGTATTCACTTGCTTATCTTTAATTACAGGTTTAATATCTTCCCATAGGTTTGTTGAGCATTTGAATTTCTTTCTGTAAATTGTCTGCTCTTGTGCTTTATTTTGGACTATCTTCTTCCTCTTCCCCCTCTTTTTCCTCTTCTTCCCTATAGGGTTCTTTAATCTCTGTCAAATTGATTTATATGAGCTCATTTTAAATTAGGGAAATTAGTCCTTTTATATATGTATTGCAAATATTTTTTTCTCCTGTTATATCCTGTCTTTCAGTGTTCATTAAAAACATTGTTGCTGTAAGGAACAGAAAACTTTTTTTTTTTAAGAAATGAAAGAAGAGTGGAAATTTAGAAAAGTTGGCCATACTCTGTGCTGTGTCTAAGCCCTAGTAGTTGTAGTTTGGGAGAGTGTGTCTTCTAGCCTTGGAAACCCCATGCCATCTGACACACCGAGACCACTCAGAACGAGCAATGGGTATTGGTGTCCTTCCAACCTCCAAATTTGCCTACGTCCTCAGTAATTTATTGGGTTTCTTAAGAGCTGGTGAGGTAATGAACAGCCATATCTATAAATGTCAAATTTAGCCACTTGATGAGATCATTCCTGGTGGCCAGACACCATGGGTAATTCTCACTTCTGTGTCTTAGCACCTAGCACAGTTCCTGACATGAAACACTGTGTATTGAATTTATGGATGGAGACCAGGAGGAGCAAGAAATTCTAGTAAGAGATGTGCAGGAAAAATGAGCTTGAGTGAAGAACTGACTTTAGAATGCTCTAGTCAGCTTGATGTGTTCATGCCTAGTGGCCAGAGCACTTCATTTCCTACATTGTAGCCCCTCTTCATTTAGCTTCTAGACAGCAGGGGTGGTTCTAAGATAGTGATACATTATTTATCTCATGATAAATTTTATAGAATATTGAATGTAGAGATAGTGAACTGGCTCCAAGTTCACTGGAGCCAGCCTCTTCTTTCTTTGTGTTCATGTGGCTACCTCTCCACTGGCCAGTCAGAATCATATCTATTCTCTTGTGAGTAGAGTGTTACCAAAACAATATTTTTAAATCTACTTTTAAAATCATCAAGAGATCAAGAATGGATATCTCTCCAAATTTCTTCAAAGAGCAGACTTCTCATTTGAACATTTAAAATTTAAGATTCTGGTTAACAAGAATTGAGTATATAAAGGCTGGTTATATATATATAATATAAATTGTGACTCAGCCTGAATCCAAGGAAAATATTTATTTCACTAGTTCTTTATTTAATTAAATATTTCCAGAGAAGATGTTAAGGATTTCTTAAAAGTTTATATATATATATATATATATATATATATATAAATATAAATATAATATACACTTCATACCTTCACACATACAGAAAGCCTTTTAACAGTATCCTGTAAGGGGCGGTATTATGGTACAGTATTTTCTTGGTTTGACCTACAATGCTACTCCTTGAAAAGTTTATCAATAAATCTTAATTTCCAGTAGGATCCTGGCCTCTTCTTCAAGCCGTTTGATCTAAGATGAGATATCTGATGGCTTTGTTTACTCTTCATAGTTCCATGGAGGCAGTTGATTCTGTTAAGCTGAATTTACTGAAATAAGAGCTTTACAATAGGAAGACGGATTTATTTTTGAGAAAGCTAATGCCAAGCTTTGACTTCTGTAACTGTTCAGTGATATTCAGTGCAAAAATAATTGGACATCAGAACATTTGGAGGACTAGCCATTGTTGTTCTGGATGATCATGGTGCTTATTAAGCCTTTCTTTCAGTACAGACTGCTGAAATAAGTGATGATGTCATTAATTGGTCTTAACCAGATAAATTCTTTTGTAGTTTGAGAACAGCGCTTTTCTTTTCTAAACAGGATATCAAAATGAAAGATGAATAGAGATGTGTAAAAATTCCTAGTTGTGACAAAGGGAAGCTCACAAATGATTTCTTGGGCACAATAGTTATGTACCACTGTAATCCACTTTGTATCTCCAGCTTTAGCTTATTAATCAAGTTGACTAAATAAGGCTGACAGAAATTCTTTTGTAAATTTGTCTTTGACATTTTATACAGGAGGATAAATGAATAAGACGAATGGACTCTACTTTGAAAAATGAGTTTGTAAAATCAGGGGTGTCTGTGGTTTGTTCCACTCAGTGTGGGTGGGTTGGCAGGTGAGAACTTGGTGCGTTGTCAAAAGGCATCAAGTGGGCCTTAGAGAAACTAAACAAATGAAAGATAAAATATTAATATCAACAGTTACCATTGTAAAAAAAAATGGTAATGATAACCCTCTATGCAAGACAGCAAAAGAGACACAGATGTATAGAATGGACTTTTGGACTCTATGGGAGAGGGAGAGGGAGAGGGTGGGATGATTTGGGAGAATGGCATTGAAGCATGTATATATCAGGTAAGAAACAAATCGCCAGTCCATGTTCAATACAGGATACAGGATGCTTGGGGCTGGTGCACGGGGATGATTCAGAGAGATGATATGGGGTGGGAGGTGGGAGGGGGGGTTCAGGATTGGAAACTCATGTACACCCGTGGCTGATTCATGTCAGTGTATGGCAAAACCAATACAGTATTGTAAAGCAAAATAAAGTAAAAATAAAAATTAAAAAAAAGACGCTTTGAGAAAATGCAGAACTTTGGTGGGATATTTTTGATTAACTGGTATAAATTTTTGGTGGTTATACACCTTTTGGAGGAATGCTTTGCAGTTGGAATAAAAACTATGACCCACTCGAGAATGAAATGAGTGAGATGTACAGTGAGTGGGAAAGCGGAGGCTTTGAAAATGGAAATTTCTGCATTTGATTCTTGTGTTGCCCCTCCAGGCTGTTCCCAGATAGGGAATACACTCTCTCCACGCCTCCCTTTTTTTAATTTGTAAAAGCGGAGGTTAAAAGACCTACCTCAAAGAGTTTTGAGAGAAGTAGATGAATTTGTTATAGTCATCACTGGACGAACACGTGTCCTTCCTCTAAGGAAGTTTCTGGCATTGTGCAGATGGAGAGAGCAGCTGCCAATAATGGTCTGGGTCTGATGACACTGAATGGACCTCTTACAACACTGGGTATGGGAAATGGGGCTAGTTGAGAACTTGCTGTTTTTCAGGAAGGCAGAGATGTGCACTGTTATTAGAATGTGATAGTTAATGATTTTTCCCATTGCTGGCTCAAGTGTCAGATAATTGACCCCGGTTTATGTTGTACGTCTCGAGATGAAGCTACGAGTCCCACTGAGGTCAATTATAGGCAGAAGTATTTATATTGGGGCGTTTGTGTTTCTGGAGTCCTCTGCCACTGGGTCTGGTCACGCAGGCTAATTATCGCCACTGTGAGACAGCAAAGTTGCCTTGGCGGCAGCTGCATTAAAAACTGGTCACAACACATTGAGCCAGGGCACTTGGGAGCTTCCTGCCCAGGTAGCCTCTGGCCTCCGTGTGGCCTCACAGGGAGGTTGATTACATCATTGTTGGTCATCAGACAGGTTCTGATGACAGTCCAGACTTTGATCAGTGCCTGATACATCCTGATCACATACTCATATTGAACATACTTGCGGCAGTGGAACAAAAAGTCAGTGCATGTGATTTTTTTTTAACCCCAGAAACATTTTGTACTGGTATATAGCTGATTAACAATGTTGTGGTAGTTTCAGGTGAACAGTGAAGGAACTCAGGCATACATAATACATGCATCCATTCTCAACCAAACTCCCTGCTCTCTAGGTTGGCATATAACATGGAGCAGAGTTCCATGAACTATACAGTAGGTCTCTGTTGGTTATCCATTTTAACTATAGCAGTGTATACAGGAGCCTGGTGGGCTGTAGTCCATATTTCGAAGAGTTGGACACAACTAAAGAGGCTGAGCACGCATGCATGCACGCACACACGCACAAGTGCCTGTGATTTTATATTTCTCTCTTTTCCCCCGCCAAAGTAGTTTCTTTTCATGTTTTTTTTCCCCTAACTAATAATGTATTTATATATATATGCTAAGTGCTAACAGGTAATACTTATTACATACTGTACTCTAAGTGCCTTGTGTATATCATATACTTAGTTAATCCTCATAAACTATAGTGTAGGTGCTATTATTATCCTTGGTTTACGAAGACAAAAAGCTGTGTCACAGAGGGGTTGAGTAATTTGCTCAAGATCTCACAGCAATAAACAGATGAGCCAGGATTTAAATCTGGATCATCTCTTGACTACTACTATATCAGCCTTCCTCTTCAATAAGAAAATTAAGATAGTTAAAAAGAACATTAAAAAAAAAACAACATATAAATCCTGTGTATCCGGTGACATCCATTTTCAACACTTTGGTGCACTTACTTCCAAATTTCTTCCTTGAACTTTGATGGAAAATCCTCTCTCCCCATTTCTACTTCCAAGGGCTAATGAAGCATTGTGAACAGCTTGTTATTTATCTTCCCAAATATACATGCAAACACATGCACAGGCGTAGATCATTCACATCCATTTCTTAATGTCCTACTATATGTATTGTTCTGCAAGACACTTTTTCACTTAGTATAGGCTGGACATAGTTCTCTATGTATTGTGTATAATCTAACACATATATTTTGATTGATAATTTAGTATGAATTGTACTACTTCAAAGGATGACTGTACCATAGTTTCTTCCAATGTACTGCTTTCATTAACGGACATTTAGATGGCTGCCCACTTTTCCCTACACCATTTACAGTAACTGCATATATTTTACTATGTGAAATTACTATAACTTTCCTCTTATGAGATTCAGGTTGTTAGAAAGTACTAGGATGAACATTCTCACAACTTGAGGATGTTACTTAGTTACTTAGTTACTTCCTGGTCCCTAACCAAACTTAATATTGAGGTATATTTTATATACTGTACATAATGTAAAATTCACCTCTTCTAAGTATATAGTTCTGAGAATCTTAATAAATGTACTGAGTTAAGAAACCAACACCATAAATCAGTTATGTTAATGGAACGTTTTCATTGGTCCGGTGAGATCCCTTTTCCCCGTTTACGCTTACTCCCCTTTCATCCCCAGCCCCGGATGACCACTAATCTACTTCCGTCTCTACAGGCCTTTTCTGGACATTTCACATACTCTGTCACTTTTAAGAGTTTAATATCCATGAGTAGTATTTCTTTCCTCATTCTTGAATAATTTGGCTCACATAAACTCCTGGCTAGAATTAATTCATTATATTAGGGCTTAGTACTGTCTTTCTTGAATATTATTATTAATATATATTTTTATCTTATGTTCCACAAGCTGCAATTTGAGGCTTCCTCAGTAACCCGTGCCATATCAAAAGAGAACTGTTGGGTAGTTTTCAACTTGTTTAGTTAATTTATTCATGTGGTGGATTGATAGTAATGGAGATTCTTGACTTAGTTTGAGAATATGTGCTGATTTCACAGAAGACATGCTACCAAGACATGTCAAGAACTTACCCGAACCTCACCTTTGAGAAAGGGTGCCAAAAAGTTCTTGGCTGTGATATCCCAAACCAGTTTGGGGTACTAAGTGTTACCTTCATATTGCTTAGAAAAGTTGGGCAACCCATTTGGACTGAACAACTCTGTAGTGTTAAAATAATTCAAAAATTGTAAAAGTTACAGTTGCCATTCAGTGCTTTTATAAACTGTTTTGAATGAAAAGCTGATAATTTTAAAAGGATAATTTCATTTCAATATTTATTATTTCAACATCTGATTATCCCTGCAAATACTTTAGATGCCTGCTCCCTGCATTTGTCGAGGTGTGAATAATCTCATTATTTTTATATCGTCTGTTTTGGCGTTTCCATTTGAAGTACACATACATTTATTTCTGTTATTTCAAGTGAGTAATTACTATTGCCCAAAGAGCTTTTCAGTTTTAAGAAGTTCAGAGAGAGTAGAGAAATAAGCAACAAGCCTGCCTCTTTTATTAATGAGAAAAAATGCAGTATGATATTAACTACATGCTAAGATATCTGTTAGCACACCAGAACGTGAGGTCCAGGTGTGAGATTATTTCTGTGTGTAGCCTTCTGAAAGTTATCTGGTACATGGAAAAGATACTCCCAAGTCATACACTGAGGAGATGTGAAATGATTCAGCATCACAGTTCTCAGATGCCACGTCACTTGTTGAGGTAAATTTCATCACCATCATCCCTGCATAGGCCCCCAAACTCATTTGCCTTTAGCGGCTCCTTTATGAGTCAGTGATTAACTCCTGTGGAAGGGAAAAGCTCTTTCTTTAAAAGCAATAACAGATTTGTCTTGACTACCTTTGAAACCTGAATGATTGCTTAGGTAACAGCTGTCGCGTCTTAACGATCTTTGGCAAATGGGAAAGGCAGCTTTCTCAACTTGTGTTTGTCCTACACAGAGAAAACCAAAGCAATGTAGAGTGGTCGATGCTTTCCCAGAAAAGGTAACTCGTGTGCATAGAGGCAAAGAGTTGTAGACAGATGTCTACCCAGATGTCTACAACTTTCTGCCTCTATACACACGAGTTACACCCAGGCACTTTGTCCTTCAGAACTTTTAGAAATTGATTTTCTCTTTCATGGAAGGGGAGTGAGCTGTGATCAGCTGTGTGTGTGCTTGAGGCTCGTCGGAATGTGGTTAAGGCTGGCTGTGCCCTCTTCTTTTCCCCTTTCTCTCTTGATTCTGTGTCATGGCTGACACCTTTCATTTAAGGGTTGGACCCGGTCACTCCCATACTTATTCTTTCCTGGACCCTCCAGTGCTTTCATCTCGCTTCACTGTGCATGGGTACGGTTTCAGGCTGCAAGGTCCTTCCCTTGAGTTGGGCAGTGACAGTATAAACAGACACTGCCTGTGGCCGTGTATCTTGCCTGGCATCCACAGAGCACCCCATCCTGAGTGAGCTCTTATCTAGGTGTGCAGTGAACCAGCCCCTCAAGGATGGTAATCTGCTGTTTGGAAAGAGTGTACAATTTGAATCTCTAGATCTGGCAGCTGCATCAGATATCTTAGATGATCAGATTCCCTGCAAGAGAACAGATTGTGGGGGTATTGATGTAAAAAGGAGGAGCTGTTTTCTGGGGAGTTTGTTTTTGATCTTACAGTACATTAATTTTGAGTAAGTTTAATAAATCAACTGATGTTCACATTTTGAGTGCCCCATATTTTCACAAGACTGTGCATTCTTTACAAGTGTATATCTTGTAAATAATGTTACCTTGCCATATATAGATTTCTTCATTAACAGAGCCCCTGAGTTCTTGCTCAGGGAATCACTGAGGTGTGGGAACTCAGCTAATTATAGGAGAATCTTTGAGTTCTTTAGGGAGGCAAGATGTGAAAAATAATGCCATTTGGGGGATGTGGTTGTTAGTGGGGTTTGATGTGAGGAAGTGTACTACTAAAAGCAGCCATGATTGATTGAGCACCTACTGTATGCCTGGACCGTAATAGGTACCTTGTAATTATTTATTTCAATTAATTCTATGTAGTAGGTGATGGTGTCTGTATTTTTACATACAGGGAAACTGACCTAGACAAGTTAATTTTTCCAAAGTCACAGATGGAGTTTAAATCCTGTTCTTTCTACTTCATAACTCATTTACTTTCAAACTAACCTGTTCATTGCTATCCCTGGTTCCAAAATATCTCCCCCCTCTACAGTCCTGTGTTTTAACTTCCCTTTTGTATACTCTTAACCTGCTGCCACTTACAGATAGATCTTCTGAAATGCCCATATCCTGGGGAAAAGAAACACCTTTGTAGTGTGAGTTGGCTTTGCTTTGCTTTGCCCAGCTCCTAGCTGAGCAGACTTGGACTTGACATACAGAGGGTTGTAAATGCAAAGGAGAGAGAAGAGGCAGTGTTTAACCTTGGCCTCCAGACAGACTGCCCTTAGGGCCCCCTCTCCAGAGCCTAGGAAAGTGCAACCTCCAGAGGACATGACTGCTGAAAAGGGGCTGAGATTTCATCAAGGCCGGCTGTCTCCCTTTCATTTTTGTTCAAGTTCTTTATCAAGGAAAGATAAAAATCAAGTATTTTGTCAAAGAAAGAAGAAAATAGAGTGGGTGAGTCCGGATCTTGGTTTAGTTCCTTAGAGAAAGTTTTTTCAAATACAGTTAAGACCCATAATTGGATGATTAATCACTTGAGAGCAGAGATAATGAAAAAATGACCCATGCCTGCCATCAACATTTTATTATACTGGTATTTATTAAATACCGATGCTAAAGGGATCCGTTAGTCTTTCATTTAGTGTCGAGAGTGTTTTCTTTGGATATCAGCCCTCTGTTTCATGTTCCATGTTGTCTTTCCTTCACAAACTATAATCTGGTGTGCCATCGATGATGTCCAGTCTTTATTTCTTTAAAGCCAGAGCATGAAGACTTTCCAAGCAGCTCAGTACCGAATCCGTCTAGATTTTAAGTTACATTTTCCCATTAGAGTCTTACCTCCAATACACCTAATTTTTCAGCGGTCATTGTTAGCTATTTACATATTTCAGGTGTTTCTGAAGCATTCAGTTTAGTTTTATAGAAACAGCAGCTCACTGTTTTCAAACTCAGATTTCATTTATTAGTTCATTTTTTGTTAAACTATGTAATAACAGAAACAAGTAAACCTGCACAAACAGGTTTAGAAAGCGGATGTAACTTGAGTCTTGGTTAAGCATTGCACATCTGCCAGCAGGAACAGAGCTGTCAGGCTTATCTTAGTTAATTCCAGTCAGTGACAGTGAGTGGTTACTTAGAGGGAGGGGTTAATCTAGTCTAAAGATTGGTTAAGGTGGACCCTACCAACTTGTTACTATGCTTTTTACTATGAATTGCGTGGTGAGTTGTAGACGTTCAAGACACTAATCATCACAGTAGCCCATAAAGGTGTTTTTTGGTATCTAATCAACAAAAATAAGTAACCATGTGGCTAGAGTGATCAGGGCATGGATTTTGCCATTACCTCAAGGCTTGCTGGGCTTCCCAGGTGGTGCAGTGATAAAGAACCTGCCTGCCAGTGCCGGAGAACAAGAGACACAGATTCGATCCCTGGGTTGGGAAAATCCCCTGGAGAAGGAAATGGCAACCTGCTCCATCATTCCTGCCTGAAAAATTCCCTGGACAGAGGAGCCTGGTGGGCTACAGCCCATGGGGTTGCAAAGAGTCGGACACGACTGAACAGCTGAGCACATGGCTTGCTATCTCATGATATCCCTGGATTCGAGGGATTAGCTCATGAGTTAGACGTGAGCCAAAACTCCCAGCTAACTCAAGTGCTTCTGCCAAGCTCTTCCTGTTACGTAAAAACTAAAAGGAATCCATGCAGATTGCAGTGTTATTCTATTTACGATAATTAGTTCACAGAGTATAATCAGCTCATGTAGTGATTTGTTAATTTGGTACATTACTTGATTTGCTTTTAAGAAGCAGTCATTACCTTCATTATTTCTGCTTTTTAGTTAGGCAGCAGTTTCCCTCGTAGCTCAGTCAGTAACGAATCTGCTTACAGTGCAGGAGACCTGGGTTCGATCCCTGGGTTTGAAAGATCCCCTGGAGAAGGAAATGGCAACCCACTCCAGTATCCTTTCCTTGAAAATCCTATGGACAGAGGAGCTTGGTGGGCTGCAGTCCGTGAGGTCGCAAAGAGTTGGACACGGCTAAGCAACTAACACTAGACAGAAGTTCACACCACTCATACCTTGGTAAGCCATTTGGTGTTGAATGAGAAGCAAAAACCTAGAAAAAGAGCAACTTTGACTCTTAACAGCCTGAACACTGGGGTCAGACTTGTCTTGCTTTCCTGCCTCTCAAATTAAATTAGCTATGACTTAAAGCAGAATGTATAGACAGCTATTAAAAAAAACCTAAAAAATAAAACTCTAGTGTTTTTGATATTGCATGTTTATTTCACATAATCTCAGATTTATTTTTATTTGCGTCTCATAGTGCCTGGCACCAAAATTTGTATAGACCTCTTGAAAGACCACACCCTCTGAGAAAATTCACACTTTGAAAGTTACCGATAATTGCATGACAAGAGAAGTTTTCTTAGTGGTTGTGGTTCTTGATCAAGTCCGCAAAAATTCTTTCCTGTCATGTGTCATAAAATATGGTCCAAAAGGCATATAACATACCAGGGGAAAGCCAGCATTATGCCATCACCCATGCCACCATCCCTGACTCTAATTTCTCTTGAAGAAGAAAGTCACGTGGCTGGTGACGTTTTGGATCCACATAGCACACACTCAGACTTGTTAAGTTATCAGCGCTGAATCTTCACGTCTCGTCCAGTTGTTAGATTTGGCTCAGGGATTCCTGGTGGGCACAGCAAAATGAGAAACAGTGTAAGATTCATATTATCCATAAGATGGGAACCGACCAGTTTTTTAAGAAAAACAAGTTTCTTCTAAAAGTTCAGAGAGGGACTTCCCTGGCGGTCCAGTGGTTGAGCCTCCACGCTTCCACTGCAGGGGGCACAAAGTGAGTTTGAGTTTGAACCCTGGTTCGCAACCTAGGATCCCACATGCTACAAGACATAGCCCCCCAAAAAAAGATCAGAAAGGAAGGGTGTGAAAATGGAATGTTAATATTTTTGCCCTTTAACCCAGAGAATGTCCTTACGTGACAGTTTTCCCTCCAGTTTCTATGTGTCTGTATATAAGGAGGATGTATGACTCAGGGGCAAAGGTGAGGAATCTGGATGTTAGGGTAGGGAGGACCTTGCTCAGGGAGGATTGAGCACAGTCTCCCGAGGACACATGTGAGCAATAGGGTTCTCCTTGTTTGGGGACTTCGGTCAGCTCATCTGCAACATCTTTTTCAGCTGCCCGTTCAGCCATTGCTTTGGTTACCTGTATCCTGGATGTCCATCCTAATAGAAAACATTTTGCCCAGAGAATCTTTTTTTTTCTTGTTGAGAGACAGATATCAGATGCACAGGTGTAATTATCCCCAGTAATTCTTCTCAGAATTCGGTGCCTTTATCAAATGGAATTTCTCATGTATCATTGCTTAACAATGCCTCCTTATCTCCCAGTACTGGAGTTTCTCAGATATTTCTTGATTTCCTTATCAGCCTCTGGACCTAAAAAGGAAATGTGGAGTGAGTTTGGAAATAGTAACAATGATAACACCTCCCCACCCCACCCCTGCCACATACACACAGAATGAAGCTTTTGTGTGTATCTTCCTGGTAAATGGCAGGCGGTGATGTTGGCGTCTTTAGATTTTTATCATCCACCTGATTGTGAGGTGTTCTTGCTTGTCAGCTTGACTTTTTTGCCTTTTTTTTTTTTCTCTTGTTGACTTGACCTGATTTTTGTTTTTTTGTTTTTTAATATATATAATCATCTTTATTTATTTTTGATTGATGATTGTTTTATAATATTGGTTTGATTTCTGTCATACATCAACATGAATTAATCATAGGTTTACGTTTGTCCCCTCCCTCCCACTTCCCACCCTTTCCCACACCTCTTGGCTGTTGCAGAACCCCAGTTTGAGTCCCTTGAGTCATACAGCCAGTCTCCACTGGCTGGCTGTTGTACATACGTCCGTGTCTATGCTCCCACGCTGCTCTCGCCATGCATGTCCCCCTCTCCTTCCTCTCTGCCGCCCTTGACCACAAATCTGTTCTCTGTGTCATTGCTGCCCTGCAAATAGGTTCATCATTACCATCTTTCTAGTTTCCATATATATGCACTAATACATGATATTTGTTTTTCTCTTTGGCTTATTTCACTCTGTATAATAAGCTCTAGGTTCGTCTGCTTCCTTAGAACGGACTCCAGTGCATTCCTTTTTATGATGGAGTAGTATTCCATTGTAAATATGCGCCACAGTTTCTTTGTTCATTCATCTGTCAGTGGACATCTCGGTTTCTTTAGGGAATCTGGAAATAGTTTCATTTTTGACGAAGAGCTATGGGTGAAAGCCCCATTGCCTGTGGGGACTTCAGGGCGGGTAATATTTGGGGATACTTTTAGGCTCAGGTCTCACCTTGCTCAGAGAGTGTTGTGTGAGTGGGCAGGTTATTAAATAGACAGTGGTTTCACACAGTATATTGTGCATCAACTCATTGTATCGTGCACCTTACAAAAACGAGCGGTAGGAGCTCCAGTAGATGTTGGTGAATGCATGAGGCTCGGAGGAGAGAGCTTCTGACCGGCGCTTTGGTTACTAGTTCTCTGTTTCATTCTCCCATGCAGCAGAATTTTTTTGATGTATTTGTTTTAAATAGCCCTTAACATTTTGCCTCTATACTTAACAGTCTCCACTTCGCCTCTGTATATTTCTTACATTTATCTCATCCTTCCTGCTCACTACTCAAATACACACTTGCCCTGCGATTTCACCTCCTTCTCCTTGAATTCTCTGCCAAGTATATATTGTTTGTGTTTTTATTTATTGTATTTTGTTTCTGTCAGAAGAAAGCCTAGCTGAACATTTATGTAGTTTTGGCCTGGGAAAAAAACTTGGTACCATTGACCCAAAATGGTAACTGGAAAGTACAAAGAAATAAAAATGATAAAAATTAATACTTAAATATCAAATGCCTGATATATGTCAAAAAAGACTCAAAGAAAAATTAAAAGGTGAATAACATGTAGAAAGAACATTTCTTACAGTCAAGTATATAATAGAAATAATAATACTGATTGTTATTCTACAATGTTTTATACTCTACACTGAACATCCACACAGTTTATTCCACAAAGACTTCATACTTGCTTGCTAAGTCACTTCAGTCGTGTCTGACTCTGTGTGACCCCATAGATGGCAGCCCACTAGGCTCCCCGTCCTTGGGATTCTCCAGGCAAGAATACTGGAGTGGGTTGCCATTTCCTTCTCCAATGCATGAAAGTGAAAAGTGAAAGTGAAGTCACTCAGTCGTGTCCGACACTTAGTGACCCCATGGACTGCAGCCTACCAGGCTTCTCTACCCATGGGATTTTCCAGGCAAGAGTACTGGAGTGGGCTGCCATTGCCTTCTCCGAAGACTTCATAACGGTCCTGCAAAGAAGGTAGAAAGCAAGGTTTCTGAGCACAGGCACTAAGGGCAGGTCATTCTTGGTTGTGGGCCACTGCCCTGCTGAGTAGCACCCCCGGTCTTTACCTACTGGATGCCAGGAGTCTCCCGACCCCCACCCTTGCCCATATTTTGACAACCAAATGTCTCCAGACATCCCCAGATGTCCCTGGAGGACAGAATCATCACCAGTGGAGAACCACTGCCAGAAAGAAATAGTATCTCCTTTTTCATAAGCTGGGTGAAACTCTAAAAAGTTAATTGTTTTGCCCCAATACACCCCTCCCCTAAATGACCTATAAACCTGACAGTTACAGGACATTGCCATGAATGCTTTGGGTAAAACACTGCTGCTGCTGCTGCTAAGTCGATTCAGTCATGTCCGACTCTGTGCGACCCCATAGACGGCAGCCCACCAGGCTGCACCATCCCTGGGATTCTTCAGGCAAGAACACTGGAGTGGGTTGCCATTTCCTTCTCCAATGCATGAAAGTGAAAAGTGAAAGTGAAGTCGCTCAGTAAGTGTCTGACTCTTCGTGACCCCATGGACTACAGCCCACCAGGCTCCTCCGTCCATGGGATTTTCCAGGCAAGAGTACTGTAGTGGGTTGCCATTGCCTTCTCCGGGGTAAAACACTAACTGCCATCAAATGGATTGACTGTGATTTTTCTAAGCCAGCTATCTTCTATTACAGACATCTCTGAACTCAACTTTCTTCTCAGTTGATTCAGTCATGATTTCAGGCTTTTTTCTTCCCCCAAAAGAAAAACATGGCATTATAAGCTTCAATAGAAATCCACATTGAGACAATTTTACAGCACATGCCTCACTCCCCCCCCCACCCAAGGGAGATTGATTCTATCTTAATTTGTACAGGATTTATTAAAAAAGCTATTGCTCTTACAGCTAATGTACCATCCAGCCTTTATGATCCACCTCTGTCAGACACATAGAAAACACTGAAAGTATTCTCTTTTTATACAAGCAACATAGCAAGAAAGCTAGTCATATACTGGGAGGTAAAAGCAGAGTTGAAGACACTTTGATTATATGACCAAAAATACTTCCAAGTAGACTTGAACTTCTGTTGGAGCTTTGTGAGTTTCCTTAATGATCTGACTGTGTGTGGTCTTATTCAGTGCAATAAATAGCAATTCTTTCTTTCACATTATCATCCTTTCCCCATGTCTGAAAAAATACTAGATTCTCATGTTAATAATTCTAAACACAGACACTTCAAACGATTGATCAACAGCTGTGTCCAAGCAGTGTTCTTCCTCTTTTCAAACTGCTTCTCAGCAACAACAAAAACAGAAAAATGGAATTGTTTCATGTAATGCATTGCCATCTGTGTACAGACTGATAAGATGCAAAGAGAATATTTGAAAGTCAGGGGAACAGGGTTACAAAGCATACCTTCCATGACATACACCAGTGACCCCGCATCCTTTCTTTGATGATGCAGCTCTTTGCCGTACTCCGCTGGGCACGTACAATCCACAGTCTCTTGGATCTGCGACAGCTCCAAGTTCTTCATAAAGTCATTGTCATTGGATCTCCTTTGTGAGATCCTTGGACCTTTGGTAAGAGAGAGAAGGCTTACTGGCGCAACTGACAAGCGTTTTCAGTTTGTGAGGTAGAGCAGAGCCAGAAAGTGTCAGGCATAGAACAAAGGCATTTTCTTGTTAGGGATCCAATAATTTCCTGACCAGCCTGAGAACAGAGTAACTCCATGGAAGCAGGAAAAACCTTGAGAAATTTACCTTTAACTATCACTTAATGAATGTGAGACCAACAAATAAGCAAAATTACACAATTCAGTTTTGTTTTAGGACCTTTTTAAACCCAAAGGTCATGGGCAAGCCAATGGACAAACATTTTAAACTGAAGCTTGCAACTTAGATAAATAATGACTAGGAACAAAATACGACAAAATTTTATAGAACACACAGTATTATTTCCATGTTTATATATTATAAAGAATATCATGATGTATTGTACTGGACACAATTACAGTAAAAGACCCCATGAATCGCAGCACACCAGGCCTCCCTGTCCATCACCAATACCCAGAGTCTACTCAAACTCATGTCCATTGAGTCAGTGATGCCATCCAGCCATCTCATCCTCTGTCATCCCCTTCTCCTCCTGCCCCCAATCCCTCCCAGCATCGGAGTCTTTTCCAATGAGTCAACTCTTCACATGAGGTGGCCAAAGTACTAGAGTTTCAGCTTTAGCATCAGTCCTTCCAAAGAACATCCAGGACTGATCTCCTTTAGAATGGTCTGGTTGGATCTCCTTGCAGTCCAAGGGACTCTCAAGAATCTTCTCCAACACCACACTTCAAACGCATCGATTCTTTGGCACTCAGCTTTCTTCACCAGTCCAACTCTCACATCCATACATGACCACAGGAAAAACCATAGCCTTGACTAGACGGACCTTAGTCGGCAAAGTAATGTCTCTGCTTTTCAATATGCTGTCTAGGTTGGTCATAACTTTCCTTCCAAGCAGTAAGTATCTTTTAATTTCATGGCTGCAATCACCATCTGCAGTGATTTTTGAGCCCCCCAAAATAAAGTCTGACACTGTTTCCACTGTTTCCCCATCTATTTCCCATCAAGTGATGGGACTGGATGCCATGATCTTCGTTTTCTGAATGTTGAGCTTTAAGCCAACTTTCTCACTTTCATCAAGAGGCTTTTTAGTTCCTCTTCACTTTCTGCCATACGGGTGGTGTCATCTGCATATCTGAGGTTATTGATATTTCTCCCGGCAATCTTGAAACACAGTCCAGCTTGTGTTTCTTCCAGCCCAGCGTTTCTCATGATGTACTCTGCATATAAGTTAAATAAGCAGGGTGACAATATACAGCCTTGACGTACTCCTTTTCCTATTTGAAGCCAATCTGTTGTTCCATATCCAGTTCTAACTGTTGCTTCCTGACCTGCATATAGATTTCTCAAGAGGCAGGTCAGGTGATCTGGTATTCCCATCTCTTTCGGAATTTTCCACAGTTTATTGTGATCCACACAGTCAAAGCCTTTTGCATAGTCAGTAAAGCAGAAATGGATGTTTTTCTGGAACTCTCTTGCTTTTTCGATGATCCAGCGGATGTTGGCAATTTGATCATTCTCTATGATCTTACTTTATGTGGAGTCTAATTTTAAAAAAACTCATAGAAGGGATCAAATTTATGGTTATGAGAGGTGGTATGTGGGGGGAGGACGAATTTGAGAAAAGATGGTCAAAAGGTACAAACTTCCAGTTATAAGATAAATAAGTACTAGTGACATAATGTACGGAATAATGACTATACTTAATTACCATATAATACATAAGAAAGTTGAGAGTAGATCCTAAGAGTTCCCACCACAAGGGTAATTTAACTATTTTTTTTTCTTTTTATTTTGCCTACATGAGATGATGGATGTTAACTAAAATTATTGTGATAATCATTTCCCAATATGTGAATCAAACCATCATGCTGTTTTGTACAGTTTAAATACATATGGTGATATATGTCAAATTTTTCTTGATAAAAGTGGAAAAAATATGTGAAGAATGGTACAAGTACAATGTTACTCTGAGTAAATGATGGGCAAAAAGGTGGTGGTAGTAACTGCAGTTGGGGTAACCGGAAGAGTAGTATTAGAGTGTACAGTCATGACTTGGAACAGTATCAGAAGGACATAAGTAAAATGTTGGCATGGGTTGCCTTTGATGACATAATTATATATTTTTTCTTTATTCATTTCTCTATAAAATTTTCTAGAATGGGCATGCTGTGTTTTTTTTTTTTAATATGGAAAACTCTTACCAAAAGTAGTTTCTGAAAAGTGACTGCTATGATGAAAAGTAAGAATAATAATATTCTGCTCATTTAAATAATGACTTAGATACTCCGTACTGGTTGGCTGCTACTGGTATATTCAGTAGTACTATTTTCAGTAGATTCTCTTTCACATGGCCTGTGTCTAAATGCTAATGATAGGAATTTTCACTTAATGAACAGATAATGATGGATCACCCAGTGGTTAGGGGCTTCAGAATAGACTCAAAGAATCTTTTTTTGTGAGAATTTCACTTTAGTTGGACAGAACAATTTAGCTACATGTTTCCTTTAATGTTTTTTTTTTTTAATTCCAACTTGCTAAAAGTTTATTTCTCCTGAGGCAGAGTTGTTTGCCTTGAGTATTCAACACAAGATGTAAAACTTTGTCCCCATTTATGATTTTCATAAGATCTCCTTTCTTAATTATCTTCACCATTCTTATTTCTGTTTTCCCAGGCACATTATATTTTTGTGTGTGTTTGTGTGTAATTTTCAAAACAGAAATTGAATCCATACTGTATTATGGCTTAAACATTGTGCAGTGTCGGAGTCCGTACTGTATTATGGCTTAAACATTGTGCAGTGGCGGAGTCCGTACTGTATTATGGCTTAAACAGTGTGCAGTGGCGGAGTCCGTACTGTATTATGGCTTAAACATTGTGCAGTGGCGGAGTCCGTACTGTATTATGGCTTAAACATTGTGCAGTGGCGGAGTCCGTACTGTATTATGGCTTAAACATTGTGCAGTGGCGGAGTCCGTACTGTATTATGGCTTAAACATTGTGCAGTGGTGGAGTCCGTACTGTATTATGGCTTAAACATTGTGCAGTGGCGGGTTTTGACGATGTGGAGTGACTGGCAGAGCAGTCTGCATGCTTATCACCCAGCACTGACA
This sequence comes from Capricornis sumatraensis, assembly GCF_032405125.1. NCBI lineage: Eukaryota > Metazoa > Chordata > Mammalia > Artiodactyla > Bovidae > Capricornis > Capricornis sumatraensis. The sequence continues at coordinate 9,660,692 of NC_091091.1, read as the reverse complement.
GCCGTCGGCTTTCCGTGATTCCTGTTCCATCTTTGCCTCTGCCCTCCTTTGTTCAGGGTCAGGGGAGGCAGAAGAGGGAGCCAAAGCAAACCTCAGGCATCACTGCCATTGCCTTCCCAGTACTTTGTTCTCAGGTTTGTTGTTCAGTTATTTACTTTTTGTCTGTTGACCTTTCTTTCTCTTGTTACTGAAATAACTCCTGGACTGTGCCCTGGTGGCATGAAGAAGGAGTGCTCCTCTGGAGGCGTTGTCCTCTGCATGGCACTTGGTGGGCTGGTCTTCAGGGATCCCGAGGAGGATGGTACTGTTGGTGGGACGTTCATGGTCCAGTTACTGGCAGAACCCAGAGGCATGCCTGTTGCCTCCTTAGCCTGTGGGGTCAGGTGTGTGGCAAGGCCTTTATTGTGTGATGGTATGTTTAGAAGAAGTAGACCCAAATCTAAGTCATAATGATTTGTATTATTTATTAAACTCATACAGAAAGCATAGCTTTGAATAAAACTGTCTAAAGCATGTGTATGGATCCTGTTTTGTTTCTTTAGTTACCTAGACAGGAAACTGTTGATATTACAATTTAATCATTTATAAATTTGCCATCCTTTGAGTACTGTAGTGATATGTGTAACATTTCACGGTTCTGGAAGGTTTGTCATATTCAAGTCTTACAATAGCATTGTGAGGGAGGAAAGATATGAAATTTCTGCTCAATGAACTCAGCAGAGAAATTGGAAGATGAGAGAGGTAGTCATTGGCTTGACTTGAGGTCTTATGTCTTCTTGTCTTTATGCTTTGGATGGTTTTTGAGTTGCTTTAGAATGTGTTGTGAAATTGGAACTCGCATGTTATACTTAAACATTGTTGTTTTAAATGGTTGGGAAATTTGCACCACCTTGGATAAGGTCTTGGTGATACTTGGGGAAGGCCATACTCTTAACTGGGTCTTATTCCCAGGCAGGGCCAGGGCAGCAAGCAGAACCCTTATGGAGCTGTCTGAGTGCCAACATCAGCGTCCGTCCCCATGACACTGGTTTCCGCCTCTCTCCACTGTTGTCCCAGACTGCCATTGCCATCTGCACCTTCATGCACTGGTTACTTTTGTGACAGAGTAGAATGCATTTGAGCCTAAGATCTCTGAAATTTTTCCTGGGGACTAGAGACATTTGATCCAGTAGAGAAATTATTCAGACATTCCTTCACTCCCATTGGAATTTGTGCAAGCTCCAAATATCTCAGTCCCTCCCCCCGCAAAAAAAATCTAGATGTGAATGTTCTAATAGCTTAAATTCCCTGAGGGAATACAGGGATTCTTTAGAGTTGATGCTTTGTTCAGGACATTTTTATAGTAGCTATCTAAAAATGTGTATACTTATTTCTGCCAGAGATACCTTTTTTTCCTTTCACCAGTTAAAATTGGTTTCCTGCTAAAGTGTTTTGCCTGCTGCAGGTGTCTTTTGTAAAACATGATTTATGCATTTGATTTACGGACATTACACTCATAGAAATTACCAGATATTTTGAGGAAAAATGGAACATAATTTCAGTGCAGATATTTTAACCCATGTTTATTATTCAAGAAATTCTTTGTATAAAATAATCTAATTTTTAACGATAATTTTATTGACTCAGTTAGTTTTGGCTGGGCTGGGTCTTCCTTGCCGCGCGGACTTTTTCCTCTAGTTGCAGAGAGGGGGTGCCATCGTCTAGTTGTGGTGCGCTGCCTGCTCATTGCAGTGGCTTCTCTCGTTGCGGAGCACAGGCTGTAGGGTGTCGGGCTTCAGTAGTTGTGACTCCCCGGCTCTAGCGCACAGGCGCAGTAGTTGTGGCGCATGGGCCTAGTTGCCCCATGGCATGTGGGATCCTCCCGGATCAGGGATCAAACCTGTGTCTTCTGCATTGGCAGGCAGATTATTTACCACTGAGCCACCAGGGAAGGCTGGTTAACCTAATTTTAATATGACATTGCTTTGAAACAGTCAAGGGAAATCCAACTAAAATCAGGGGGGTGTGTGTTATGGAAGATGTTAAGCAATAGAGAATACTGTTTTCAAACATTAAGTTAATCAAAATGATTAGTTAACCAAATGTTTTCATACCAAGGTTCTGATCGTATCAGATAAATAAAACACACAGATCTGCAATTTGTGCATTAACCAATATGCAAATGGTACAGCCAGGATAATTACCAAAGTACTTAGAAACAGTTTTGTTTATAAAAACAAAAAAAGTCTTCATAAAGTCTAATAGATACAGGGCTTGTGGAGGTTTTATGTTTTGTGGGCACAGCTGGAGTGAGTGATTCTGCAAATGGATGTGGGCCCCCAGATTCAGGTGAAAATGAGAGGGTTTTTATTTGGGGGAGTCGGTGCAGGATGGGTGGAGGTGGGGAGAAAGTCACCCAGAAAGACCTAGGCTCTCATGAGAAACTGCTCTCACAGCCTGCTCTCAGCTTTGCCAGTCTTTGCTGTGTGATCTTGGGCAAAGCACTGGTTTTGATGACCCCAGTTTATTTAAAATTTGAAGATTCAGCTAGATTCTGACTTTTACATTGGAGTCCTCGAATTCCCCCATATGTGAGGTGGTGGGTCAAGAAGTGTGAAGTAACATGATAAACATATTTCTTAAAGATTTAGGCAAAGACAGTGATTTTTGTATGAACATAACCCTTATTATAGAGCAAAATACAAAAATTACATGTAACTTTAAGGTCAACTAAACATAAAAATTGTCCCTCTTACAGAGTCTGTGCACCCAGAGTTTTGGATGGCTATATTTACTCTCTTTGCCAATAGGAATCCTCCCTAATAGCGAGGAGATGTTAGAATGATGATTGACATCTTTGCCAGTTGCTAGATGAGATCTAAAATCTTCTCTCTTAGTGTATACCATTTCTCTTATAAGAACCGATCATGACCACCTTTCCTTGTCAGTTGCCAAGGGTTTTCATTCTGCTATTGTTGTTTGTGACTTACAATAGGCAGAATAATTCCTACTATATTGGAAGACATGGACTCATTTGCGGCTTTCATTCTGCAATATCCGTTTTGGACTTTTATTAAGTCCATTTTCTTCATTGTATGTTTAACTCTTGTTAGTATTTTGAGTAGATAATGCATTCGTATGGTTTCAAGTTCAAATGGTAAGAAAGGGTGTATGGTGACCAGTGTACTTCCCATCCTCGCCACCCAGGTCCTCCTCCTGGAGTCAGTTGCTATGACTATTTATTTTGAAGCCTTCAAGTAATATTTTGTGTATATATTTGATATGTTAACAAATAGGTATCTATCTCCTTCCCTCCCTCTCCTTTAGACAGATGATATTATACAATATAGGTAAGTCTGATCCCTTTCTTTTTTCTTTTAACAATTAGATTTGGATTTTTTTTTTTTTTTGAAGTCCTGAAGGCTGAACATCAAACTGTTAGAACTAGTTATCTCTGAAGGATGTGGTCAAGGAAACTTGCTTGCACTTCCTTGCTCCCTCCCTCCCCCTCTTCCTTCCTATATAACTTGAACGTACTTCTGTATCATTCGAATCTCTTTTAAGGGACTATATTGGTTTTATAAGAGGGAAAGTCTTTTTTGAAGAAAGAAATAGCATAAGGTAAATAAGTTCATGCAAACAGGTATAAATCAGTTATTTGGTCCTTCTAATAGCTCCTTAAGGCTTGGGACCTGAGGGAGTAGTAATATGGGTAGGGAGAGCTTTCTGAGCTGGGCAAGGGAGCACTCTGAAAGAATCCCCCGGTAACGTTCTCATACTTTTGCTCAAGGGGTTGAGGAAAGTGAGCCTGTGTGGAACTTCCTTCTCTAGGAAGTTCATCCCCCATGTGACCCACACCTTTGCAGATGTGACTTGTGTTCAGGACGTGCCTGTGTGGTGCGTGCAGGTGGCGCCCTGGAGCAGGAGGGGTGCTCAGAGCCTGGGAGGAAGGCGGTGTCCTCAGCTCAGGCTCCACAGGAAGCCTGCAGTTGTCTCCCAGCAGATGGAGCCAGGCTGTGGCAGAAGGTGGAGGAGGTGGGAGAGGCCCGGGTTAGTTTTAGGTCTCTCCAGCGGGTGGGGTGTTTGACCCAGAAGTAATGCGGCTGAGACCACAGAGAAAGAAGAGAGACGAATTTGTCAGTCACAGGGCTTGTGGCAACAGTGCACCTCATTTTAAGGAATTGAAAACACGTTCCAGAGTCTTCTGTCAGCTTTGTCCTGTGGTTTGACGGGAAGGGACAGCATCACACTAGCGCTGCGCTGCTCAGTGGGGAGCACACAGGAGAAGGAGCCCACTGTTGGAGCCCTGCTCTGGCCTGTGACCTTGAGCACTGAGCCTTACTTCAGGGCCCTCAGTCCTCACCTGTCAACAGGCATTCTTAATCCTTTTGATAGGATTGCTTGGATTTCAATGAGTGTATAGTCTAAAAAGCTTAGGTCCTAGTTCAGTTCAGTTCAATCACTCAGTCATGTCCAACTCTTTGTGACCCCATGAACCACAGCACATCAGGCCTCCCTGTCCATCACCAACTCCTGGAGTCCGCCCAAACCCATGTCCATCGAATCGGTGATGCCATCCAACCATCTCATCTTCTATCGCCCCCTTCTCCTCCTGTCCCCAATCTTCCCCAGCATCAGGGTCTTTTCAAATGAGTCAGCTCTTCACATCAGGTGGCCAAAGTACTGGAGTTTCAGTTTTAGCATCATTCCTTCCAAAGAACACCCAGGACTGATCACCTTTAGAATGGACTGGTTGGATCTCCTTGCAGTCCAAGGGATTCTCGAGTCTTCTCCAACACCACAGTTCAAAAGCATCAATTCTTCTGTGCTCAGCTTTCTTTATAGTCCAACTCTCACATCCATACATGACCACAGGAAAAACCATAGCCTTGACTAGACGGACCTTTGTTGACAAAGTAATGTCTGCTTTTGAATATGCTGTCTAGGTTGGTCATAACTTTCCTTCCAAGGAGCAAGCATCTTTTAATTTCATGGCTGCAGTCACCATCTGCAGTGATTTTGGAGCCCAGAAAAATAAAGTCAGCCACTGTTTCCACTGTTTCTGCATCTATTTGCCATGAAGTGATGTTTACTAGGTTCTAGTAAACTCTTATTAATATTGGCTAGAAGACAGAGCAGGAAGGTGAGCGAGCAAGTAAGTAATGGACCTTCCATCTCACACAAAGGGCAGAAATGTGCTGAGAAGGGACCCTGGACTCTTGATCCGGCTTAGTTCTCTACTTAAACCATCCTCTGAAAATTCAGTGCTCTTCACTGTCATTTATAGGTCACATGGTCCTCATCCTGGCTTGGAAGCCATAGCATCAGGCTCCATCTGGCAGATTGGTTTTTTCAGAAAACTACATGTGCATTTTATTTCAGCTCTGTGGACATACAGGTTCCCACTTGGGCATAGCGAGAAGTTAGATGGCTGTTAACATCCTAGTCTCTAAGGTACCAATACTGTAGAGCTCGGCTAATAATAACAGTATCTTACAGAAGACTGATTTTCTAGTTATGAATACTTTAACACTTAATGATGCTCTGATACTTTCGTAATCGGTATTTATGCTCGATGAAGTAACACGGTTCTTATTGTTACTCTCTCATGTCTATGAATAATGACGTGGCTTTCGAAAGCTAAGGTTAAATCCACAAGCGCTGTGGTGCAGTAATTACTTCTATGATCCTTCATATGGTCTGACAAGTGTTTAAAGTCCAGATGCCCCCAGGATTAGTTTTACCTTTATTTTCTGGTTTCTTTAGGGTTAGGCTTATTTTTTTAAAAGGAAGAACGCATTTTAACTACTGTATGTTAGGTAGTTAAACTACCTGTCTACACTGGAGTGTGATGGCAGAGGCAGCTGCGACCAGTTTGATGTCATGTGTCAACAGCCTGAAAATCCCTGCAGGAGATCCTGGCAAGCAGAAGGTAGTGATTTTACAAGAGAAGATTAAACAAGGGAGGAGCTTCCATGGCATGGAGCAGATAATAGGCTCTTGCATCATGGGGTTCTCTGCCAGAAATCAAGCACGAATGCCTTTGGGTTCTCAGGCCCCACTTGCAATGCTGGTTTCTGCAGGGAAAGATGAGATGAAATTAAAGGGATGTGCTCTTTGTTCTTCCATGCCTTTCCCCCAATCTGACATCTTTCCAGCCTACTCCTACTCCCACAATGCTCTAACTCACTTTTCTTCCCCCTCAGATCTCAGATCTCAGATCTCTTTGTCTTAAGCCATAGCACTTGTTTTGCAGAAAAATAGTAACTTACTTAAAAAATAATAGTAGTGATTGATTTCATGGAACATGCATAAATTCCAGGCACTAAGTACTTTACTTACATTATTTCATTTCATCTTGTTTATAACAGCTTCATAATAGCTTCACAAGTAGTTTTGTCTTTACTGGACACAGTGGAAACTGGGGAAGTTAAAAAAACTTGTCCACGGTCACAAGGAACTCGTAAAATGAACATTGGAACCCAAGTGTACATACCTCCAAAACTTTTGTTCTTAATTTAAATTTTACCATAACAATAGCTGCCATTGGTTGAAGGTATGTTCCCAGAACCAGCACATAGAAAAACAACTTTCTTAAAGAATCATGGTTTGCATTGCCCCAATAATGATGTATAAAGTTCATGTAATTAACTCTTGATGTGATTACTGAATAGGACACAACATCACTTCTAGGTATTCTTGCCAAAATCGCATAACTTTAATCATGAAAACATCTGAGAAACCCAAACTGAGAGATATTCTACAGAATAACTGTTTTTATTCAATAGTATCAAGGTCATAATGGCAAGGAAAGATTGGGGAATTACCATATATTGGAGGAGATTAAGGAGATTGTGGGAATAGAAAGAGGAGATTGGGGGGAAATTGGTGAAATTCAAGTATGATCTGTTTTTAAGTTAATGATATAGCAATGGTAATTTCTTGATTTTGATAGCTACTGTGATTAAGTTAATACAGGAAAAATGTTGTGAAGGATATACCTCAGTTTTCTGTTCTATTATTTTAACTTTTATATAAATCTACAATTATATCAAAATAAAAAATATTTTAAGCCATCTGAGATCAATATTATATATTCTCTGTTTAGAGATGAGGCAACAAAAATTTCAACTGTTAGGTAACTCACCTAAGATCATACAAATGGTCGTTATTGTTAGCGAAAGAATGAGAAAGAATTCTAACTCGGTCTTGGAGATTTCCAAAGCTCATTTTAATCACATGCTTTATGGCTGCCTCATGTTTAAGTATGTGTGTTCAAAACATTAGCTAAACTCCATCCTCATTAGACAGCTCTTATACTAGGAGGGGAAAAAAAAAAAAAGCAGCAACTTTGTGCCTATTGAAAAAAAGCTATGCATATATTTCATTCAGTTCAGTTCAGTTCAGTAGCTCAGTCGTGTCTGACTCTTTGCGACCCCATGAATCGCAGCACACCAGGCCTCCCTGTCCATCACCAACTCCCGGAGTTCACTCAGACTCGCGTCCATCGAGTCGGTGATGCCATCCAGCCATCTCATCCTCTGTCGTCCCCTTCTCCTCCTGCCCCCAATCCCTCCCAGCATCAGAGTCTTTTCCAGTGAGTCAACTCTTCGCATGAGGTGGCCAAAGTACTGGAGTTTCAGCTTTAGCATCATTCCTTCCAAAGAAATCCCAGGACTGATCTCCTTCAGAATGGACTGGTTGGATCTCCTTGCAGTCCAAAGGACTCTCAAGAGTCTTCTCCAACACCACAGTTCAAAAGCATCAATCCTTTGGTGCTCAGCCTTCTTCACAGTCCAACTCTCACAGCCATACATGACTACTGGAAAAACCATAGCCTTGACTAGACGGAGCTTAGTCGGCAAAGTAATGTCTCTGCTTTTGAATATGCTATCTAGGTTGGTCATAACTTTTCTTCCAAAGAGTAAGTGTTGTTTAATTTCATGGCTGCAATCACCATCTGCAGTGATTTTGGAGCCCCCAAAAATAAAGTCAGCCACTGTTTCCCCATCTATTTCCCATGGAGTGATGGGACCGGATGTCATTACTATTATAAAATTACATGATAATTTTGTGTGTAGATATGGAGCAATATTAATAGAGAATTTTATACTTAAGGGAATTTTAAATCAAAGTTATATAGTTATATAAATTTTTACCAACAAAAATGAAAACTATTCATTATAAAGCTGTTGTTATTTTTTTCAAATAATTTCTACATCCTACATCTCCAAATTAAAAATATCATGTTTCTGTCTCTTCTTGCTACCCAGCTCTCTCAAACTTTTTTCTATAAATGTCACTGGCACAGTGAAGCTAATACTGTTTAATGCAAAAGAGCCAAGAAGAAAGCCATATTTTTGTCTTATTAAAAGATTGATATTTTGGGGGAAAAAAATGGATAGACTGTTTTAAAACTTCAAGCCAAATAGGAGAATGCAAAAAAAAAAAAAAAATCCTCTGTAAGTTTAAAAAATCTTGATAAAATATAATTACAATGGAAGTCTTTTTAAACTTTGAAAGAAAAAAAGAAGTGGATCAGTTGGCTTTGTTCAAGTCTAAATAATTTAGTGATAAATTCTGGATAATTCTTTGATGTATAGAATTGTGGCAGTATTCTAGTGCTAAAGATCTCACTTGAGGTTGCTTACTTTCTGAGCCTCCATGTCCTCAGCTGCAAAATGGGTACAATAAACTTGCCCAAAAATTTTGCTTAAAGAAGTGGATAATTTTATAGTTTATATACCTTCACATAAGAGATTTAAACATTCGGGTTTTTTTTCTTATTAAGGATCTATTGTACTGCTGATTGTAACCCCTGAAGTTAGCTTGCTTCTAAAGACTTTGACCTTTGTTATTTTGATTTACATGTGTTAGGTGTTTCAAAGAAAGTCGGAAAACAAGTTTCTCTTTGCCAAGACGTTACACCAACCAGCATGTTGTGGTACTATTTTTAAATAGTATATAATTCCTTGTGGCTGTTTGATAAAAGCAGAAGCTCATACAATGAAGCCCAGAGTGGCAGACCAATAAAATTTAGTTTGGTGAAACCAGAGCTATTTCCGGGGGTGCTTTCAGAGGAACTCCTAGCTTGGATCTGTCTGCTAAATTTAGTCTGTCAGCTTGACAGTTTCTCCTCTCAGTTTCTGTTGATAATAGAGGACATGGGGGTGTGTCTGAGGGTTTTTAGTGGGGAGAGGGAAAGTGTGTGTACTGGGGGAGGGCATCCACTTTTAAAATAGCTATTTATTTCTATTTATTTATTTTAAATTTATTGGTTTTGCCATACATTGACATGGATCCACCACGGGTGTACATGTGATCCCAAACATGAACCCCCCTCCCACCTCCCTCCCCACAACATCCCTCTGGGTCATCCCCGTGCACCAGCCCCAAGCATGCTGTATCCTGCATTGGACATAGACTGGCGATTTGATTCTTACGTGATAGTATACATGTTTCAATGCCATTCTCCCAAATCATCCCACCCTCTCCCTCTCCCTCTGAGTCCAAAAGTCCGCTATACACATCTGTGTCTTTTTTGCCAGATATATCTTTACTATTTTTACAATCATTCCTTTTTTTTTTTCGCTTTTTTCCCCTAACTTTTTTTTTAATTGTTAAGTCTTCTATTTCTCCTCTAATTTTTATTTCTATAACCTACTATTACTTTTCAAAAAAAAGACTCTTTTTTTATTTCTATTTTATTTATTATAGCCTTTTATTGATAAGATATATGTCTGAATCCACCAGAAGCTAGCAAAACAAAACATAGTAAATTAACTATACTTTAATTGATCAATTAAAGTGCTTAGTTAGCAATTAAGTGCTTAGTTATACTAGACACTATTAATGATTAATTCCACTCCATTCATTCATTCATTCAACAGATATTTATTGAAAGCCTATGCTGTGCTAGATGTTATAGTAGTCCTTTGAAAGTTTTAGGTACGACTATTTATTTCTACTCAAGTTTGGAGTATTTCGAAATAAAAATTTTCCATTAGTTCACAGATACTTCTTGGGACTTCCCTGATGGCTCAGATGGTAAAGCATCTGCCTACGATGTGGGAGACCCGGATTCAATCCCTGGGTTGGGAAGATCCCCTGGGGAAGGAAATGGCAACCCACTCCAGTACCCTTGCCTGGAAAATCCCATGGACGGAGGATCCTGTTAGGCTATAGTCCATGGGGTGGCAAAGAGTCGGACACAACTGAGTGACTTCACTTTCACTTTTCACTTCTTTGAGTATTATGGGTCGTATGCGTAATGGATTGAAAGGGGGCAGATAAAGCTTGCCAGTGATGTCTTTGCTAGAGTATATGTTGTTGCTAAGTCACTCGGTCATGTCCAGCTCTTTGAGACCTCATGGACTGCAGCACTCCAGACTTCCTGTTCTTCACTGTCTCCCAGAATTTGCTCAAACTCAGTTCCGTTGAGTCAGTGATTCCATCTCATTCCATCTCATCCTCTGTCGCCCTCTTCTGCCCTCAATCTTCCCCAGCACCAGGGCCCTTTCCAATGAGTCAGCTCTTTGTATCAGGTGGCCAAAGTATTGCAGCTTCAGCTTCAGCATCAGTCCTTCCAGTGAATATTCAGGATTGATTTCCTTCAGGATTGACTGGTTTGATCTCCTTGTAGTCCAGGGGACTCTAAAGAGTCTTCTGCAATACCACAGTTTGAAAGCATCAATTCTTTGGCGCTCTTTATTCTTCTCTGTGGTCCAACTCTCACATCTGTACATGACTACCGGAAAAACCATGGCTTTGACTATATGCACCTTTGTCAGCAAAGTGATGTCTCTGCTTTTTAATATGCTTTCTAGGTTCATCATAGCTTTCCTTCCAAGGAGCAAGTGTCTTTTAATTTCATGGATGCAGTTGCTGTCTGCACTGATTGGGATCCAAAGAAAATAAAGTCTGTCACTATTTCCCCATCTATTTGCCATGACATGATGGGACCAGATGTCGTGATCTTCATTTTTTGAATGTTGAGTTTTAAGCCAGCTTTTTCACTCTCCTCTTTCACCTTTATCAAGAGGCCTTTTGGTTCCTCTTCACTCTCTGCCATTGTGCTGTGCTTAGTTGCTCAGTCATGTCCCTCTCTGAGACCCCATGCACTGTAGCCCACCAGGCTCCACTGTCCATGGGAATTCTCCAGGCAAGCATACTGGAGTGAGTTGCCATGCCCTCCTCCAGGGGATCTTCCCAACCCAGGGATCGAACCTAGGTCTCACACATTGCAGGCGAAAACTTTACTATCTGGGCCACCAGGGACACCCCTGCCATTAGGGTGGTGTCATCTGTATATCTGAGGTTGTTAATATTTCTCCTGGCAATCTTGCTTCCAGCTTGTAATTCATCCAGCTTGGCATTTTGCATGATGTGCTCTGCATGTACGTTAAATAAGCAGAGTGACAATATACAGCCTTGCCGTACTCCTTTCCCAATTTGGAACCAGTCTGTTGTTCCACGTCCAGTTCTAACTGTTGCTTCTTGGCCTGCTTACAGGTTTCGCAGGAGGCAGATAAGGTGTTCTGGTATTCCCATCTCTTGAAGAATTTTTCACTGTTTGTCGTGATCCACACAGTCAAAGGATTTAGCATAGCCAATGAAGCAGAAGTAGATATTTTTCTGGAATTCTCTTGCTTTTTCGATGATCCAACAGATGTTGGCAGTTTAATCTCTCGTTGCATATAGATGATGGCATTGAAGTTTACTAAGCTTAAGAGGGCATGCACAAGGAGTAGGTTTGGAGAAGAGCTGGAATTTGGTTTTTGGCCTTTTTAGCCTGGTTAGACAGGGACCGTGCTGTATGCACCCCTGTCCCCCAGGATGCCCATGGCAATGCTTTATGCATAGTACACAATTACTGTTTGATTTTATTTGGATTCAGTGATTTGGCTTTTATTAACATGTATGCTTTTCAGTCCTTGGCTCTTTAGTGCTGGCTTTGTTTATGCCAAAAAGAAAAGCTTATTATGAATATAAATAGAAAATAAATTTGAGCTGTGTTTCCAGTGAAGTTGATGTGCCCCGTACCTTGCCAGAGTGCTTTGTTAATGCTGCTGAGTCGCTTCAGTCGTGTCCAACTCTTCACGACCCCATGGACTGCAGCCTACCGGGCTCTTCCGTCCACCGGATTTTCCAGGCAAGAGTACTGGAATGGGGTGCCATCGCCTTCTCCAATGAACTGGATCTCTATAATGCAGACTTAGCTCTTTACAAAAAAGAACTTAATTTAGGTGTGCAGATCTTTATGCGTTTGAGTTGATTTTTGTAGCACAGGTGTGGAACATAATCAGATATGGATTAGAAACCCACAGGATTGCCATTGTTATTTTATGGTAAGAATGTAGTTTTCAGAAATACTTTGAAGTGCCATTTTGGGCATTTTAGGGGAAAATTTTATCTGCCCTCCCACTTACTAAGACACTGAGAGATTCTTTTGTCCTAGATGTAGCCTATCATTGTTCTTAGTCATTTTTCCAGTTTCCATCTTTGTGGCTGGTGTTTTATGTCTTTGCAAATTAAATCCGTGTTTTCCCCTGCTCCTCTTTCTCTTTTCTACTGAAATAACTTTTGACATTTTAAAGTTAAATTCTTTGATCTCACATTTTACATCTTTAGATCATTTGACAGGATTTTGAAATGCTTTTAATGAGCTATGTCACCTTTTCAGGTTATGATAACACAGTGTTCTCATTGTATGTAAAACTGACATTTTGTCAAATGGTTTAGGTATTAATGCATATAGAATTTTGAAAGAAAGATGAGACTACATGATCTGAACGTTAAGAAATGCGACTCAGAACCGTGACACTTGTAGCTCTGTTTCAGTGGCCAGGGCCTAATAAGGAGAGTGAGTAACTAGGGACTTGCCATCTCCATGCATTTGCTTAGATGCGCCTGTGTTACTATCCCAGCCAGTGTCTCAACAGCTAATGCAAATTAATGGGAACAGCGCATCCGAAAAGAATCTGGGAGTCTCACCTTCAGAAACAGTTGGGAAACATCTGTAAGGTCTTATATTTAGGCTCTTTTCCACTGTGACACTTAAAAGTCTGATTAAACATACTACTGAGGAGGGTTTTGGTAACTTTGAAAAGTGTGAGGGCTTAATTTTAGGTAGGAAATGGCTGTGTATACAGTTTGGGGGAAAAAAACAAGTATTTTTACTTAATTCATTATTGTATAAATATGAAATAATAAATGTTTGAATATTTTTGGTTTTTGTGTTATGGCATTGACTCTGCATTGTCTTTTAATTTGCTCATAACAAAGAATAAAAATTAAGGAACCTCTCTGAGCCTTCTGTTTAGGCATAACAACTGGATAGTGATTCCTTTTCTATGTTTAAGGAATTAAGTTCCTACCAACAGGGACTAATGTTGTTTTCTTCTCGTATTAAAGAAAGTCTAAAAGGAAAAAATGGGTGGTATGATTAAAGGAAGTATGTTTTCCCATCTGAAAAAAATCCTAGCTGTATTTCTTTTCAGGGGATGATATTTTAAAGTAACTTTTTGATGAAATGGTTTTATAGATTTATTCCTTTTTTTTTTTTAGTTAGATGGGAGTTGTAAAGAATTATTGAGAATGATGTGGTCGGCCTCAGATGATGAAGAATCTGTGTTTAACACCTGTGTTCTTCGTATCAAATACAGTCAACTGCCTTCCTTCTCTAGTATTTATTTTTTAACTCATGAAACAGATACTAGTATTGAATGCCTACTGTGTGCTAGCTCCCAAGGGTACAATAATGGAAAAAACACAAGAGACCTTGTATCTTGGAGCTTCCATTTTGGCTGGACAGAAAGACACTCAGCAAGTAAGATGATGTCAGTAAGAGGATGGTCGTGAAAGGCCTGGTGAAGAGATGACCTGTAAGAGTCGAGGCCTGAAAGTTGAGTGGAGGCCTATGGTGAAGAAGGAGTAGGGTGAGAGTGTTCAGGTGGTGGCAACAGCGTGTTTGAAGGCCCTGGGTGCTGGGGTCCAGCCTCAGCAGGATCCAGGGATACCCTCAGGATGGATGGCATCGGCGAGAGAGAAACTGAGGCAGCCTCTCAGTCTTTCTTTGGACTGCCTGTTTATTTCAAGCTTATGGTTCTCTTTTATACTTTTACAAAAGCATTAGGTCAGAGGTTTGATATTTTTAGATCCCATTGACCCAGATTTATTTTTCTCCAAAAATCATTGTTGCCCCTCAAAAGGAATTCCTTCCTCAGCGATTCTCTTATCTACTTCTTCTCATGTGTCCTTGTGAATACACTGTAACTCATGCTAACGTCTGGGCTGCATACCGCATTCCTCAGTTTGTTTCTTATCATTCTAAGTCCTGTTTGCCCCTAGTATCCTAAGCTCACTATTTCTTAGAAAGGGCTTCTAGCTAATAATATCTCTAAAGTCCCTAATTTTTATAAGCTATAGTAGAATATTGTAACATTACAGCAATCCTTAAATCTTTAGCTTCTAACTGTTTTAATTATTCCTAAGCCCTAAATTCAACAAACTTCTTTGCCATAAACACTGTTCTCACAAATGGGCCTCAGATAGGAATCCCTCCCATGGTTTCAAGCTGTCGCCTCTGTGCTCACCCTGGAACACTCTTTTGTAAAAGTCCTTGAACAAATGTCAGTGATTAACTTTATGAATTATTCTTTGAGCACAGCTGTGGAAGGCTTGATGCCTTCTCTTGCTCCTCTCAAAAACAATAAGCACCTTAATAGTCTCTTCAGTCAACTCAGCCGAGGAAAGGAAAACACAAGTCAGAATCACAAAGCCCAACTCCTTCATTCCAGGTCCGTGCCTATGGAACAGAGGGAGGGGGTTTAGGGCCGTGCCTCTGCTTTGTCAGTAATGTCTAATGCGGCTCCCGACACCTGGGCGCCTGGAAACTGGAAATAGACTGGCGTGGCTGTCGTGTAGTGCGCAGCGGAGGTACTTGGCCATACGAGGGAAGGATCAGTCTTACAAGTTGTGTAACAATTACGTGTGGACTTTATTCCAAGAGCACTGGCAGACATTGCAGGATTTCAAATATGGGAAGCACACAGTGTGAAGAAGTTCTCTTTGCTGCCCCATGGCAAATACAGTTGGTTTGGACACAAGAACATCATTGAGGAGGCCATGGCGGTAGTTTAAATGAAATGTAGTCTTGGCTGAACTGTGGTGGTTGTATGAAGTACAGAGAAGTAAATGGATTTTGGTACAGTTGGCAGAACTTGAATCCTTGGTGACATTTTTGCTGTTTTAAGTTATGGTTCTTTTTGATCTTTGCCAACTCAATCACTGAAGAATGGTACCTTGCTATTATATATTTATGTATTTGTTAACTTGTGAGATTAAAAAAAAATTGTGCGTGTGTGTGTGGCCTATTTGCAATCTTTGTTTAAAATCATTTCCTTAACTGATTTTTAAGAGCTCTTGATATCTGTGATCTATGACAAATTTTAAAAATATTTTGTCTGGTGGTGTTTGTTTTTTAATTTTATCTGTGGAGTATTTTGTTTGATGTTTTTATGGTTGTTTAAAGCTGTTTCATACATTTGATGTCACATGTGTTAATGTTAAGAGATTTCAGAAACGCATGTGAACATGCATTCAGTTGAGATAATACTTTATATATTGACTTATTTTGAAATTAGTTCACTATAACGTAACATAGTAATATGTGTTCAAGGCTTTTTAAGAACTAAGAATTTATTTCACCTGATGCACAATAGCTTTAGCTATGCTTGTTCAGATCTTTCAATTTTATCATGCCTTAAAAAAGTTAACTAATAACTTCTGTAAACTTACATATTTTTACATCACTGATTTAGTTGCAGGGTTCTCTTTTGTTGCATTGAGTTATAGTAAAGGAAGCCAGAAAACAAAGCCTATTACACTTCTATATAAACCAACAATAAATGTTTAAGTGATTGTCTTACAGTTAGTTAGTGCTTCTCATAAACTGTGTTCTTTAATTGTAGGCCTTTGCACTTCTTTGAGGTCCTGCTGCCTAGGCATAGTCTCATTAGGGTGAGATTGCAGAATAGCTCAGATACGCAGCATGTTTGAGAGACTGGAGGTGGCCCCATTCCTAACTGTAGAGTCACTAGACCCACTTTAGAATCACGTGGGTCTAGTGTAAGGAGCCTCAATTGCTGATTTAGAAAAGAGGGGTTCTAGTTCTTGCAGTTTCACCCCTAAATGTATTGCTTAGGTGTAGGGTCTCTGTTGGAAGATGTCTGTCAAACCCTTCATAGTTTGCTGCTGCTAAGTCGCTTCAGTCATGTCCGACTCTGTGCGACCCCATAGACGGCAGCCCACCAGGCTCCCCCATCCCTGGGATTCTCCAGGCAAGAACACTGGAGTGGGTTGCCATTTCCTTCTCCAGTGCATGAAAGTGAAAAGTGAAAGTGAAGTCGCTCAGTCGTGTCCGACTCTTTGCGACCCCACGGACTGCAGCCTACCAGGCTCCTCCTCCCGTGGGATTTTCCAGGCAAGAGTACTGGAGTGGGGTGCCATTGCCTTCTGTTTGGGAAGGGTGCTAAGATGAGTCTGTGATTTCATAGGCTTTCTGCTGCCCCCTGGTGGTATTCTGCCTTAGTCCACAGCTGGAACTTTTACAGATCCCTTGACAACCTGAATCTGTGTTCCAGTGCTGACTGGCTTGATGAGTGAGGAGCATCCCTTTTGTGCAGCTGAGCTTTGGTTCTGCTAACCATTGGCCAATTGATAAAGACGCTCAGCGAAGGTGAACCCCGGAAATTTGGGAAATTACCAGATCGTTGGAGCCAAGAAGATAGCCAGTGATCACTAGACAAGAGTTGACCAGCTGATGGGTATTCATTTTTAAGAGTTAGTATAATTGCTGTCAGAAAAAAAAATGCTTAGTATATTTTATTTTTTGAGTGTGGAGATAAAGGTAAAGAAGACCTACACTTGCTTTTCCTGAAATCCAGGAGACCAGGGAAGGAGTCTGGCACAAGGAGCCATTTGTTGGAGAAGAATAAAACATGATGGGAACACAGACGTCACCTTTCTGGCTAGGACCGACCACAGGATGTACATTTAGGTGCCGTCAGTTTAGAAGTCACCCCTTTAGATCACCTCTAGGCTGAAAATAGTTAAAACTCAGCTAGCTCTCAAAGTTAGTATTAGGAATTTATTTTGGGACATAGACTTAAACTTGATTTCTCCTATCTGGGCCTGTGCCTTGTTGCTAATTCTGCAGTGTAGTGTTGGTCACCAGGGTCATGTTCCTTATACTAGCTTTTTTTAAATTCTGTGAGTCACATATATTTTTTATTAGTGTAGATTTAGAAGAGATTTGATAGATATTTTTCTCACTGAAAGGGAAAAACTTTCGTTTCCCAGCCAGTGGGGATTTCTGATCCTCAGTAGACTATAAAAAGTTGTTTCACTTTAGATCAAGTTTTTTTTATTTTACATTAATCAAGAAATTGCGTCTTCTCTTGACCTAGTATTAATCTGTTATCGACACTAGGCAGTCCCAGTGTAAACACCAAAGGTGTACTTTAAATTAGTAGTGTTCTGTTATTGCCCATGGGGAACAGGGCCCCCATCAGGCTTCCAGAGTCTGTGGATTATTAAGAGTGGCGATGCTGGGCTTGTCTGGTAGCTCTGTGATAAAGAATCCGTGTGCCAGTGAAGGAGATGCAGGTTCGATCCCTGATCTGGGAAGATGCTACCTGCCACACAGCAGCTTAAGCCCACGAGCCACGACTACTGAGCCTGTGTTCCAGAGTCTGGGAGCCGCGCTGCTGAAGCCCACGTGCCCGAGAGCCTGTGCTCCGCAGCAGGAGCAGCCACTGTGACAAAGATCGGCCCCCGCTCACTCCCGTTAGAGAAAGCTCACACAGCACTGAAGGCCCTGCACAACCGAAATAAAATCATTCCCTGGTGGTCCAGTGGTTAAGAATCTCCCTTCCACTGCAGGGGGTGTGTGTTTGATTCCTGGCCAGGAAACTTAAGATCTCATATGCCTCATGGCCAAAAAAAAACACACAAAACATGAAACAAAAGCAATATTTTAACAAATTTGATAGAGGCTTTTAAAAAAATGTGATGCTTCTGTTTCAAATTATTGGCACACATCTAACTAAAACTTTTTTAAAAAACAGTTTCTAGGTAGTGGAAGCATTCTGGGAGAGAATTAATTTAGAAACTGAAATAGTAAACCTTCTTGTACATTTTGATGATGTATGAGATGAGAAAAATACATTTGAAAACTGAACTGCTTTAGAGAATATGGGGAAATGCTTATTGTTCAGAAAATATATCTGAAATTTATGATACTGTTACTCTCCAGCAAATTTTTAGAGTAGCGACAGGACAAAAGAAAAGACTTTTTGAGCTTCTAGGGGAGGTAAAGGTGAAAAGGCAAATACATGGGAAAAGTAATGGTGGAAACGGGTTAGTGTTAGCATGGTTTGTTATATAGAGTCCGCCAGTACCATCTTTGGGCTGATGCATTTTTAGACTCTTAAAGTTGTTTCCAATGACTAATTTCTGTTCTTCCTTGTAGAGGAAGAGGGAATATGTCTGCAAATTTATGCCCTTAATTCAGTTCAGTCACTCAGTCGTGTCTGACTCTGCAACCCCATGGACTGCAGCACGCCAGGCTTCCCTGTCCATCACCAACTCCCAGAGCTTGCTCAAACTCATGTCTGTTGAGTTGGTGATGCCATCCAACCATCTCATCCTTTGTCATCCCCTTCTCCTCCTGCCTTCAATCTTTCCCGGCATCAGGTCTTTTCCAGTGAGTCAGTTCTTTGCGTCAGATGGCCAAAGTATTGGAGCTTCATCTTCAACATCAGTCCTTCCAATGAATATTCAGGACTGATTTCCTTTAGGATTGACTGGTTTGATCTCCTTGCAGTCCTACTTTTGGGAAAATAGGGGGATAGCAGAGAGCTTTTTCTGAATCTGCTTCTGTTCTTAAGCCCATGTTTGGGTGCCCAATGCACTGTGAGGCCACACCAGATTATTGAAGTTTGGAGCTCAGAAAGGTTTATTACAGGGCAAAGCAAGGATAACAGGTAGCTTATGCTCAACAAGCCTGAACTCCTCAGTTCAGTTCAGTTCAGTTCAGTTGCTCAGTCGTGTCTGACTCTTTCTTTTCTCAGAGAAGAGTTTTTATAGGAAAAATTGATTTGGGGGCAGGGGAACTGCAAGGTGTGTAGCCCTCCTCTGGCTGGTTGGTGTAAGCTAACACGCTGGTGTTCTGGGACTCTCAGCCATCAGTCTTCTGGATCCAGGCAGTCTGGGGTCCACTGTTTGAGCCCAGCCTGAAGTTACCATCGTCAGCCTGGGGTGGGGGCCCTAATTCCTGCAGAAGAGCTCAGAGATCTGTATCAAAGTATTATGCACCTCTGCTAAGGAGGAGCCGGGACCCTGACTTATCCTGCACTGTTGTTTCTTTCTGTATTCCCTAATTCCCCTGATTCAGTTCAGTTCAGTGTCTCAGTCATGTCCAACTCTTTTCGACCCCATGAATCGCAGCTCACCACGCCTCCCTGTCCATCACCAACTCCCGGAGTTCACTCAAACTCATGTCCATCAAGTCGGTGATGCCATGCAGCCATCTCATCCTCTGTCATCTCCTTCTCCTCTTGCCCCCAATCCCTCCCAGCATCAGGGTCTTTTTCAATAAGTCAACTCTTCTCATGAAATGACCAAAGTATTGGAGTTTCAGCTTCAACATCAGTCCTTCCAATGAACACCCAGGACTGATCTCCCTTTAGGATGCACTGGTTGGATCTCCTTGCAGTCCAAGGGACTCTCAAGAGTCTTCTCCAACACCACAGGTCAGAAGTGTCAATTCTTTGGTGCTCAGCTTTCTTCACAGTCCAACTCTCACATCCATACATGACCACTGGAAAAACCATAGCCTTGACTAGATGGACCTTTGTTGACAAAGTACTGTCTCTGCTTTTGAATATGCTGTCTAGGTTAGTCATAACTTTCCTTCAAAGCAGTAAGCGTCTTTTAATTTCATGGCTGCAGTCACCATCTGCAGTGATATTGGAGCCCCCAAAATAAAGTCTGACACTGTTTCCACTGTTACCCCATCTATCTGTCATGAAGTGATGCGACCAGATGCCATAATCTTAGTTTTCTGAATGTTGAGCTTTAAGCCAACTTTCTCACTCTCCTCTTTCACTTTCATCAAGAGGCTTTTTAGTTCCTCTTCACTTTCTGCCATAAGGGTGGTGTCATCTGCATATCTGAGGTTATTGATATTTCTCCCAGCAATCTTGATTCCAGCTTGTGTTTCTTCCAGCCCAGCGTTTCTCATGATGTACTCTGTGTATAAGTTAAACAAGCAGGGTGACAATATACAGCCTTGACGTACTCCTTTACCTATTTGGAACCAGTCTGTTGTTCCATGTCCAGTTCTAACTGTTGCTTCCTGACCTGCATATAGGTTTCTCAGGAGGCAGGTCAGGTGGTCTGGTATTCCCATCTCTTTCAGAATTTTCCACAGTTGATTGTGATCCACACAGTCAAAGGCTTTGGCATAGTCAATAAAGCAGAAATAGATGTTTTTCTGGAACTCTCTTGCTTTTTTGATGATCCAGAGTAACTGTTTAAATTTGCCCTTTGGAGCTCAGAGTAAGTCTAGGAACCTGAAAGCCTTTTTCCTACAAACAGGAAGGTGACACCAAAAGGCTCTTGTGCCTGGGAGGGCCCCATAGCATCCCATTTGGTTTCACTTCTCAGTTGCCTTCAGCTCAAAATAATAGTTTGCCAACGTAGTATATTGTGCTCCCCTTGAAGACCAGAGCACGGTCTTTGTGCTTTAAGCCTGCAGTAGTCCAGGGACAGAAATACCAGTTAGGAATGTCAAGGATGGAGATTGGCAGTTGTGGTTTGAGGTACGTGCATAGTAAGTCACATCAGTCATGTCCAACGTTGTGTGACCCTGTGGACTGTAGCCCACCAGGTTCCTCTGTCCATGGGATTCTCCAGGCAAGAATACCAGAGTGGGTTGCTGTGCCCTCCTCCAGGGGATCTACCCTACCCACGGATCTCTTGTCTGCCTGAATTGGCAGGCAGGTTCCCTGTGGTTTGAGGTAAGGTGGAAGAAAACACAGCCAGGGTGGAGCTAGTGTATTCTTCAGGATTTTGTCTCCTTAAAAATAAGAAATAAATTGGTACAGGATAATAGTAACAAGCATTCTCAATCACTGTTCTTGAGTATGTACTGGACTCTCAGTATAGCAATTCATAGCCCTTTGAGTTCTGAAAAATATTCTTAAATAATTTCTCTGGTTATAACTTCCCCATTTTTTCCTATGCTCTTTCTTGAGCTCCTTCTAGTCACATACTAAACTTTCTAGATGACTTTTTTAACGTTCTTACTTTTTCTCTCAGTTTTCCATCTTATGTCTTGTTCTGCTTTCTGAGATATTTTTTCCAACTTTATTTTCTATTGAAATTTTCATATTTACCATGAGTTTCCAAGGCCTTTTTAAAAAAATGAATTTTTTTGGGGTACCATTTTGTTCCTGTTCAACGTTTCTTTGAGAATGTTCATAATAGTTTTTCTTAACATTATAATTTCCCTGCTTAGTGTGTTCTTCCAAGTTCTTTTTTGTTTTAAGCTTTCATATTTATTAGAGTTTCTTCAAATGTCTAATAATTTTTTAACCCACTCTTATTTTATAAAAAGCACTAAAAATGCTGTTTGAAAGCACTTTGCATGAGTGGAACTTGTTTGCTTGGATTTCAGTGCAAGATAATCAGTGCTCTTTTCTCATAAAGTGTCTGGAGTTGCGGGGAGGGGGAGGTCTGCCTGGAAGTTTTCATTGTGGCTCCCAGCATGCTGGGTGTTTAATGAGGTAAAGGATTAGGACAGGTCTGGCAACATCTCTTTGTAACTTTTATTCAATCCATTGTAGTTAATACCCCACCTTCAGCTGTGTCCCTGTTCCTTTTCTAGCAACTCTCCATTTCCGTTTTCGAGACAATAAACTTCCCGTCTTCTCTGGTGTTGGGCAGAGGTGGTTGTTCAACTGTGGGAAGTGAGAATTTGATGGTCTTTCAACCAGTCCTATTTTTAGCTCCACCTCACCCCCATTTTGCGATGTATCTATGCCTCCAATTTCTTATGCTTCTAAGGCCTCTTTTTACACAGACTGCTTTTCATTTCTCCTCCTTACTGGCTTAGGGTTTTGTTTTCTTGGGTTTTCTCTCAGCTGCTACTAAGTCCATCCGCTTCCTGACCTCCTCAGTTAGTCGTCTCTTGTTCTCTTTGCCCTTTTCCCGCTCCTTTTTCATCCCTGTATTATCACTTCAGGAGAGTTTTAAGAGGCAGTGGAAATTAATGCGTGTGTGTGTTTATCTGTGTGTGTGCGCCCAGTTGTGTCCAACTCTTTGTTATCCCATGGGCTGCAGCCCACCAGGCTTCTCTGTCCATGGGATGTCCCAGGCAAGAACACTGGAGTTGTTTGTCAGGTCCTTCTCCAGGGGATCTTCCTGACCCAGGAGTTGACCCCATGTCTCCTGCACTGCAGGTGGATTCTTTACCACTGTACCCCCTGGGAAGGCCCCAATGCCCATGTTTAGTTAGATATTAATATATTAAAAAAAAATAAGTTCCATCTTTTGATGGACTGGATTCCACTTTCCACTCCTTTTCTGCCTACAAAGAGTGTATGGGTGCTGGATTGCTTGAGTTTGGGGATTGGAAAAAACCTGTCAATTGCATTTAAACATATACTGTATATTTTTGCTCATTTCCCCTTCTCTTATGACCTCCCTGTAACCTTTTGCTTTCTCCTTTTCATCCTGAGGTATCAGCCCACCACAGGCCAAGGAGAGAAGCTGGGATTTTCCTGTATTTTCTTTCAACACACCTGTCTTGTCTTTTCTTTTTTCCCTACCATGTCTTATTCTTTTATTAATGTTTTAATTCTCTTTTGTATCATTAGTGCACTCACTTAACCACCTCTTTAAACTTATTTTCTCAAGCTCATGTTGTTTGTCATGCCTGCTAGGTTTGCCTCATGGTGGATTATGTCCTTACATGGTTTATACTTTTCGGTAACTTGTGTATCCCTAACTGAGGTTGGTTTTTCCGCGGGAAATCTGTGAACTCTTGCTTGTTGAAGAGTCTCTAAGGGGCTGTTGTGCTTTTACTTCTCTTTTGTAATTTACATTAATTTCTTGAAGTTTCTTTAAAACAGAGGATAGTAAAACATGGCCTCATCTTTTTCCCTAAGCCAGTGACTTTTTTCACAGCCCTCATTTATGATAGATTCAGAGGGTTGTGCAATCTCTTTAATTCTAGCTAAACAAGCAGTCCAGTGGAAGGGTTTTAGCTCTTAGTTTTAAAAAGCAGAATGGGAAAAAAAAAAAAAAAGAGAGAAATGGAGTGAGATGTGGGGGAAATAAGAGCCTGGGTTAGCTGTTCCCAGGCTTCTTGAGGCAGATAGATCACCACTGTGCATGTCAGGTGGACATGAGAGCCAATGGAATTTGGAAACATCAATTATGTCCTAACAATCTTGAGTGCTGCCAGATTGTGTCCGTGTCCCAGAACTATAGATTAACTTGATGAATGTTAAAAAATAGCCCTGCTGTTTCAGACCTAGAAAGGCAGTTCATCAGTTGAGTGGGAATAGACTCTTCAGAGATTTGGTAATTGTGTTCTAAGAATGAAAACCCAGGGGAAAACTATCGTGATTAGTTGTCATTAGTGTTAGGCAAAGTTTTCCTTGCTGTAATGATGATAAGGCAGAATTTTCACATGGGTTTTACATTTTTGCAGTAGGCTGGAGAGATGGATATTGAAGAAAATCTAGATGACAGAAGAGTTGTCATTCTGATGGTTTGTCGTTGTTTTCTCTCTGGATTGATAGACAGTATCTGAGACCAGAATTTTTTTATGCACTTAGGTTCAGATTTCAGCTTTATCATTGTCAGTGGTTTGGCTCATATCCTGAGACTATTATGTTTGGGGAATTTGATGGCTTTGTAACCTAATGATACACAGAGGGCAAATGTTCCAATTATTTAGAGAAATCTGCAAGCCCATTTCATATTTTTAAAGAAAGCAAATGTAGGAAGCATCTGTTTTAGATTTTGCAATGCTGCCTGTACATTTAAAAACAAAACATACTTGAAGGGAAAACAAGCCTTTTCTTTTCCAAACACAAGTAATGTATCCTTATCAAGGAAATTAGAAAACACTGGAAAGAATAAAGCCAAAAATTATTTCATAATTTTGTAACAGTTTAGAGGTGATACACACCTTGTAGACTTTTCTACTATGGATATTTGTGATTCGTGTTTCCAAAAATGGTATCATTCTCTTTGTAACCTGTTTGGCAGAACTACACATACATATATATATATAAATATGTATCACAATAAATATAGAAGTACAGTCTAGTCTTCAGTGGAGGCTTCGTATTCTGTTACATCATGATGTATTTAGTTCTCAATTTCAGGATCCATTTCAAAAGGAATGATTTTATTTGCTAATCAGAGTCTGGCTATGAAATTGTGAACAATAGCAATTTAAAATAAATTAAAGGTTAAAGGTTAAGGCATCAGAAGTAATCTGAAATTTCCTCAACAGTAGATTGAAGCTATGTGATTGTTATTCTAGCCATTTTTTTCTTCTTCTGATAAATACAGTTTTATAACTTCTGCCTATTTAAGTCAATTCTTGTTAAGTAACAACAAAAAATTTTTTATAGCTACTTAGATTGGCTTGGAGAAAAGCAATCAGGAGTCATCCAAATTGAGTCAGAGAAAGTGTAAAACACCTACCTCACGAGTCTTTCATTGGGCTGCGTTGCCCTAAAAGGTCCATTAGGTTACTGTTGACTTTTATGGAAAGTTCTGGTAGATGTAAAGACCTTTATCTGGATTAGAAGTGTTTACAAAAAGGCAGTTCATCTATTTCCTAATAAAATAATATCAATACTCTGTGTTTCTCTTTAGGAGGTTTTCCACAGGTAATTTCATGTTATAAAATCTGAGCTAAATATTACGTGCTCACCAAATTTTGACCTTGTTTTAAGTTGATTATGTAAGCCAGTGGAGTAGCACCACATGGATGCCCCAGGCTGCTTTAGCTTTTAGAGATTTGACACAGGGAGCCAACGTTCACGTCGCAGTCAGGCACGCTTTGTTTCCTACTTTCTCTTGCCGTTACCAGTGTTTAGAAACTTCTGAAACTTCCCTATAGTTTCTTCCCTGACATGCCAGCTATGTTTGTTCAATCTTGGGTCCATCGTGCCTTTAACAACTCATAAAAATTCAGTTCTTTGTATTAATTTTATATACTGCAACTTTACTGTATTCATTGATTAGCTCTAGTAATTTTCTGGCTGTGTCTTTAGGGTTTTCTATGTAGAGGATCATGTCATCTGCAAACAGTGAGAGTTTTACTTCTTCTTTTCCAATCTGGATTCCTATTACTTCTTTTTCATCTCTGTTTGCTGAATCTTCCAAAACTATGTTGAACAGTAGTGGTGAGAGTGGGCACCCTTGTCTTGTTCCTGACTTTAGGGGAAATGCTTTCAATTTTTCGCCATTGAAGATAATGTTTGCTGTGGGTTTATCATATATGGCTTTTATTATGTTGAGGTATGTTCTATTTCTGCTTTCTGAAGGCTTTTTATCATAAATGGGTGTTGAATTTTGTCAAAGGCTTTCTCTACATCTATTGAGATAATCATATGGTTTTTATCTTTCAATTTGTTAATGTGATGTATCACATTGACTGATTTGCAAATATTGAAGAATCCTTGCATCCCTGGGATAAAGCCCACTTGGTGATGATGTATGATCTTTTTAATGTGTTGTTGGATTCTGTTTGCTAGAATTTTGTTAAGGATTTTTGCATCTATGTTCATCAGTGATATTGGCCTGTAGTTTTCTCTTTTTTTGTGGCATCTTTGTCTGGTTTTGGTATTAGGGTGATGGTGGCCTCATAGAATGAGTTTTGGAGTTTACCTTCCTCTGCAATTTTCTGGAAGAGTTTGAGTAGGATAGGTGTTAGCTCTTCTCTAAGTTTTTGGTAGAATTCATCTGTGAAGCCATCTGGTCCTTGGCTTTTGTTTGTTGGAAGATTTTTTATTACAGTTTCAATTTCTGTGCTTGTGATGGGTCTGTTAAGATTTTCTGTTTCTTCCTGGTTTAGTTTTGGAAGGTTATACTTTTCTAAAAATTTGTCCATTTCTTCCAAGTTGTCCAGTTTATTGGCATATAGTTGCTGATAGTAGTTTCTTATGATCGTTTGTATTTCTGTGTTGTCTGTTGTGATTTCTCCATTTTCATTTCTAATTTTGGTGATTTGATTCATCTCCCTTTTTTTTCTTGATGAGTCTGGCTAATGGTTTGTCTGTTTTATTTATTTTCTCAAATCCCTTGAATTCCTATACACTAACAATGAGAAAACAGAAAGAGAAATTAAGGAAACAATCCCATTCACCATTGCTATAAAAGAATAAAATACTTAGGAATAAATCTACCTAAAGAAACAGAAGGTCTATATATAGAAAGCTATAAAACACTGATAAAAGAAATAAAAAATGATGCAAATATGTTGAGAAATATACCATGTTCATGGATTGGAAGAATCAATATAGTGAAAATGAGTATACTACTTAAAGCAATCTACAGATTCAATGCAATCCCTATCAAGCTATCAGTGGTATTTTTCACAGAACTAGAACAAATAATTTCACAATTTGGATGAAAATACACAAAAACCTTGACTAGCCAAAGCAATTTTGAGAAAGAAGAATGGAACTGGAGGAATCAACCTGCCTGACTTCAGACTATACTACAAAGCTACAGTCATTCAAGACAGTATGGTACTGGCACAAAGACAGAAGTATAGATCAGTGGAACAAAATAGAAAGCCCAGAGATAAATCCACACACCTATGGGCACCTTATCTCTGACAAAGGAGGCAAAGATATACAATGGAGAAAAGACAATCTCTTTAACAAGTGGTGCTGGGAAGACTGGTCAGTCACCTGTAAAAGAATGAAACTAGAACACTTTCTAACACCATACACAAAAATAAACTCAAAATGGATTAAAGATCTAAATGTAAGACAAGAAACTATAAAACTCCTAGAAGAAAACAGGCAAAACCCTCTCTGACATAAATCACAGCAAGATCCTCTATGACCCACCTCCCAGAGTAATGGAAATAAAAGCAAAAATAAACAAATGGAACCTAATTAAACTTAAAAACTTTTGCACAATGAAGGAAACTATGAGCAAGGTGAAAAGACAGCCTTCAGAATGGGAGAAAATAATAGCAAATGAAGTAACTGACAAAGAATTAATCTCAAAAATATACAAGCAGCTCATGCAGCTCAATACCAGAAAAATAAACGACCCAATGAAAAAGTGGGCCAAAGAACTAAACAGACATGTCTCCTAAAGAAGACATACAAGTGGGTAACAAACACATGAAAAGTTGCTCAACATCGCTCATTATCAGAGAAATGCAAATCAAAACCACAGTGAGATACCATCTCACTGCAGTCAGAATGGCTGCTATCAAAAAGTCTACAAAGAATAAATGCTGGAGAGGGTGTGGAGAAAAGGGAACCCTCTTACACTGTTGGTGGGAATGCAAACTAGTACAGCCACTATGGAGAACAGTGTGGAGATTCCTTAAAAAACTAGAAATAGAACTGCCATATGATCCAGCAAGCCCACTGCTGCACATACACACTGAGAAAACCAGAATTGAAAGAGACACATGTATCCCAATATTCATCACAGTACTGTTTACAATAGCTAGGACATGGGAGCAACCTAGATGTCCATTGGCAGACAAATGGATTAGAAAGCTGTGGTACATATACATGATAGAATATTACTCAGCCATTAAAAAGAATGCATTTGAATCAGTTCTAATGAGGTGGATGATACTGGAGCCTATTATACAGAGTGAAGTGAGTCAGAAAGAAAAACACCAATACAGTATATTAACACATATATATGGAATTTAGAAAGATGGTAATGATGACCCTCTATGCAAGACAGCAAAAGAGACACAGATAGAAAGAAAAGACTTTTGGGCTCTGTGGGAGAAGGTGAGGGTGGGATGATTTGAGAGAATAGCATTGAGACATGTATATTACCGTATGTGAAATAGACGACCAGTCCAAGTTCAATGCAGGGCACTCAAAGCCGGTGCACTGGGACAACCCAGAGGGATGGGATGGGGAGAGAAGTGTTCAGTATGGGGGACACATGGGGGACTCCATGGACAGAGGAGCCTGATGGGCTGCAGTCCACGTGGTCACAAAGAGTCGGACACGACTGATCAACTGTAGCACTCAAATTCTGTAGTGTTACGGAATAAAGAGTTTATGTGCAGCTTTTATTCTTCTTTTACATCTTCCCAGTTCCGAGAACTAAGTTTAAAGCTTTGAGCTCTGCATTATTTCTCAACTTCCTCCCAGTAATGGATTCAGGGTAGCATCTCTGGATGATGGTGGTAATAGTAGTTTTCTGAGTCCAGCCTTACATACAGTCTTCTGGGTCTATGTTAGAAAGCACTTTGCCTTTCCCACCTCAGACACACCGTATGCTATAAATGAACTGTGTAGGGACAGTCACTGTCTCGCTTCTCCTCCTACAGCCAGGCTCTGGGGTCTCTGAGTAAGTCCTCATCTTTTCGCTGTGGCCCTGGAAGTCCTCATTGTATGCATGCTCGGTCGTGTCCAACTCTATGGACTGTAGCCCACCAGGCTCCCGTGTCCATGGGATTTTTCAGGCAAGAATACTGGAGCGGCTTGCCAGTTCCTACTCCAGAGGACCTTCTTGACCCAGGGATCGAACCTGCATCTCTTGTGTTTCCTGCATTGGCAGGTGGATTCTTTACTACTGTACCACTTGGGAAGCACCCATGCTACACTTAATCTTAGCTTTAGCCAAAAGGCTGGAAAGTACTGAGTAGCTGCCTAATGGTTACTTCCAGAGAAATGAGTTTTTTCCTTATTGTGTGATTTCAGCATTAGCCTCAGGAAAGCTACATGTGTGCCTTTATTTTCAAGCTTGCAATCTTGCTTGGAAAAGAAACTTTCTTTTCTCATGAAATGTGGAAAGATGTGCTTACTCCTGTGTCCGAAAGATTTGGGCTTTTAAAAATGCCATTTGGGACTGGCTGCTTCATTTAATAGTAATGAGATGTCACTATGGGCCCTGGTGGGCATTAGAAAGGAAGCAGGACATTACAAAAATAACAAGATATATTTCTTGGAGTATTTAATAGCTTTCATTCCTTTTACATGATCGTCACAGCAGTAGCAGCCCATGTGAGGAGAGGTAAGGTAGGTAGTTGTTAATGCCATTTTCCTTCAGAAGCTGAGCTTGAAGAGGTTAAAGGATTTTGTCAAGAAAGGAGGTAGCTGGAGCTCTTCCGACCACATCTTGCACACAAGACAGTTAAATTGTATTTTGTGGCATCGATATTAGAGGTGTACAGATTCAGAGAGCGGGGAAAGATTGTGAAGGAGTGACCAGGAAAGGCTTTGCAGAGAAGGACCTTACAGACAAAAGGAAGAATCTGGACTTGTTGAAGGGGAGTAGATGGAGCACTCCAAGTTGGGGGTGGCGGGCCACAGGGACATCTTAAGGAGTGAAGAGTTTGTTTGTTCCAGTTAATTAATGGAAGCTATTGGTTTATTTTGCTGTCTCTTTAAGAATTCCACTGGTTATTTTAAACTGCCTGATGGACTTGTTATTTGCAAGATTAGTGTTTTTTCATTTGGATAGACAGTGCCAGTGTGTGTGTGTGTGTCTGTGTGTCTGTGTGTCTCGTGTGTGTCTTGTGTGTGTCTCTCTCTCCCTCTCTCTCTCCCCCATGGCCCTGTATTATCTCCTACCATTTGATATTTTTCTGCTTTGAAGAAGATTGTGTCTGAGGAGGATATTATCTGACTGTGTTTCCCCGTCAAAGAGAAGTGAAATAATACCTTGTCCTTGGTCTGGTCTTTGTGGTTCTGAGGGGTTTTCCCCTCCTGGTAGACTTCCTGCACTGGGCAAGGGGAGAAATGAAGAACTTGTGTATATGAAAAGCCCATGTTCATTTCTTTGAGCCTGAACATTCAATCACTGATTTTTCTTTAGAGTTCTCATAGCCACTTCAAGGTGCTGAGCATTCCCTTGGCTCTATCCTGATTGCTGAGGGATATTTGGGGAGAGGCCTGGGGTCTGATGCCAAGAGATTTCCTTTCCTACAGGACCTTCTGCTAGGACTCCCATTTGGCAGATGTCTTCTTGTCACTCTAGGTTGGCTAGTGGTGATTGAAGCCCCTCTGTAGTGGTTTTTAAGTGGCCAGAGATTCACTCTGGTTTCATTTCACTTTCATTTCTATCTGGAGGATACCCATCCTATTCTCCTTGACCATTCAAATTGTTTGAAAGTAGTTTTGAGTATCAGTGGCATTTTCAGTAGGTTTACTTTCCATTAAACCATCTACATGTTGCTAGTTGGAAGGGACATTTCCTTGGATACTGAGACAATACTAACTGGGCACCTTTTGGCCCCTTTGAAGTTGAGACATGTGGATGCTTAAGGTTGTAGCCCTTGCATGGTCCCTCGGAGTCCCCTTGGGCAGTCTAGACAGACCCTGAAGCATGAGGCGATACGTCAGGAAGGTGCAAAGCATTGAGGGCTCTCAGAAGAGAACTCTCTTGCAAAGCCTGGACTAGCTGTCACGCTCTGCCACCATCTGGTTGGTTGTTACTTAGTCTGGAAAGCTGGGACTTAGACATACTGTCCATTTTCATACCAGAGTTGGGTTTGAGGGGTTCGGTAGAGACAAGTTTGCTCTTTGAAATCGGAAGGCCTGAGTTCAGGTCTTGTTTGTGCCGGTACCTCCCAGTGGGTCCATTGGGAGCTCATGGTTACTAGGGAGGAAATGGGATTTAGAGCAGGACAGCCCGGATGAGGTCAGTTTAAGAAGTCCTGGTAGAGTTTCTTTACTGGGGGATTTCCAAGTGCTTCTGACATACTAATGTGTACTGCTAGCCCTTGGAAGGATTACTCTGCAGTTCCTAGGCTCATTTGGATTTTTTAAAACATGGAGCATTTTCTCAGATTATTATTCCACAAAGCATACTTAGGGAACACTGTCACTCCTAATTTCTAGCTCTTAAACCTACAAATCTGTGCAAGTTTTTTTCAGTTAACACAACATTCTTTTGAGAAAAGAAGTTAGTCCACAATTGGGCAGTGTATTTCATCATGAGCTATAGTGAACAGTAGCTATTGGTTATGATATAAAATTTGAGGAAGTAAGAAACTATCATTTTATTTTTAGGCATATTGACATATGACATTTTAGTTTCATATTTGCAGCATAATTTGTTACTTGTATATACTACAAATTGATCACCACAGTAAGTCCAGTTATCATCTGTCACTATATAATCGACTTCTCCTTCATCTATTTCACTTACCTCCAACCCTCTCCCCTCTGGTAGCCACCAGTCTCTTCTCTATAAGATTCACTGTGCTTATTAATTTGTTTTTTAGATTTCACAGATAAGTTATATCACGCAGTATTTGTCTTTCTCTGTCTGACTTATTTCACTTAGCATAATAACCTCTAGGTTCATACATATTGTGACAGACTTGTCACAAATGGCAAGTGTACACTGTTGGTGGGAATGTAGATTGGTGCAGTCGCTATGGAAAACAGTATGGAGGGTCTCAAAAAAATTGAAAAGAGAACTACCATGTGATCCAGCTATTTCACTTCTGGTATTTATCTAAAGAAAACGAAAACACTAGTTCATAAAGGTCTATGTATATTCCCTTTGTTCTTTGCAGCATTATGTATAATACCCAAGATAGGGAAATAATCTAAGTGTCTGTCCATGGATCGATGGATAAAGATTTGTGCGCACGTGTACATACACAGTGGAGTGCTACTCAGTCTAGAAAACAGAAAGTGCTGGGTTGCACATCCCCAACTTTCACATACGGATTTTAAAGTACTGACAACAACCCTGTGAAGGAGACATTTGATCATGGCCATTTTGCAGATTAGTAAGCTGAAGTTCAAATAGCAGGTTATGCATGGAGATGCTGAAAGTCAAACTATGGTCTGCCTTTCGCCAAAGGCCACATTTCATTAACCACAATGCTTTGTTATAGAGCTCAGTCTTAATTTTAACTTCTCTTGCTTTTTTAAAAGTTTTAAATGATTATCACAAAATTAATATATATTTACTAAAGATAAGTAGATGAGAGAGAAGTAGAAAATGCCCCCCCAAGGCAATCATCAAGTAGAAGAACTTCAGTCAGTATGTGATTTCTTTCCCATTGTTTTATGCAATGTTATGTTCATTAACCATACTTGTGGTTAAATATATGTATGTACAACGTATATACATTTTTATACTCTCTATATATAATTTTTAATCTCCTTACAGATGTGCGTTTTGGTTATTGCCACATCACTGATAAAGTATTTTAATAAACACACTGAACCAGGACTTGGAAACTTAACTTGTAGCTCTTTTATACAAGCTGTTGCTTGACTGTAGGCAGGTTCATTGACCTTCCTGGAACTCAGTTTCCTTGTGGATAAGTGAGGATCAGATCCCTGGTTTTGAAGCTGTGGTTTTCTACACAATCTCCTGCAGGCTAGGGGTAGAGATGTCATCAGAGCAGAGAGGACCCTGGCCCTTTCCTCCCATCTGTTTTCACTCAAGCATCCACTCTTATAACTCTTGTATAGATTTGGGGTCCAAGCACATTTGCAAAGAGGAACTCGCTGAGGTTTTGTGGAAGAGTATAAAATTGTTGGACCTGATGATCCTGAAGCTCGCCACTTCTATGACTCTCTTTTATGATGTCTGTTAAGTTCTGTGTGCTCTGTACATTTAGAACATTTCTTCACCAATCTACACTAATCTAGAGTGGTAACTAAGCAGATTTGCTGCAGTCTTTCAGCTATCTCAGGAACGACGTAATAAGCACAAAAATAATCCCTGATCAGTGCTGAACAATGTTTAAAGCACTGTTGAATTGTTTTTCAGCAAATTTACCACTGTCTTTGACTTGATCCATCTCAGGTCCAATTTAATGCCTCTTTAGGGGAATACTAACCAGGAGTCATTGGTTTCTTAAAACTAATATATGTGTGAAAACTATGGACTCCACCAATAGCTGGTTTTCCATTTTCCTTATGCACGTGAAGGTTATGAATCTTGAAGGGTTAATTTGAAAGTCCCAGTAGCTTGACTTGTTTCTCTTGCCTCCACAGAAGGAAGAATGTTCTTCAGAAATGAGGTGAATTAATGCTCGGGCACTCAAGAACCCTGGACAGCTACATGAGGTGTTTAAAACCTGCCCTGACCCTCTCGCCACACAGCTCTGTTATGAGGCCTGACAGGATGAACGCAGCATGGAGGGACGGTGTCCTGCCCTGTCGGAACGGTGACTGCTGACCCACCGGGAGCAAGCAGGGGGCCCCCACGTTGTCTGCCAGCACAATGAAGGAAGTGGTCTATTGGTCACCCGAGAAGGTGGCAGACTGGCTGCAGGAGAATGCTATGCCAGAATACTGTGAGCCTCTGGAACATTTCACAGGCCGGGACTTGATCAACCTCACCCAGGAGGATTTCACAAAACCCCCGCTGTGCCTCGTCACCTCTGACAACGGGCAGCGGCTCTTGCACATGATAGAGACCCTGAAGATGGAGCACCACTTGGAAGCACACAAGAACGGCCACGCCAACGGGCACCTCAGCATTGGCACCGGCGGCCCCTGCCCTAACGGCAGCTTCAGCATCAAGGTCAAACCCAACGGGATGCCCAATGGGTATAGGAAGGAAATGATCAAGATCCCCATGCCAGAACCGGAGCGCTCCCAGTACCCCATGGAGTGGGGCAAGACTTTCCTGGCCTTTCTTTATGCACTTTCCTGCTTTGTTCTCACCACAGTGATGATCTCGGTCGTCCATGAACGAGTACCTCCCAAGGAGGTGCAGCCTCCACTACCGGACACGTTTTTTGACCATTTTAACCGGGTGCAGTGGGCCTTTTCTATTTGTGAAATTAACGGCATGATCCTTGTGGGACTCTGGTTAATTCAGTGGCTGCTCTTAAAGTACAAGTAAGTAAAAGCAAAAGTCTGCAGTTTCAGGGATTGGGAGGTGGCACGACAGATGTTTAATATTCATTATTGGGAAATTAAATTGCTCAAGCAGTAGGAATCAAAGCACATTCATTCTTTTTTTTTTTTAACCACATAGTCTGTTGAACCAACCAAAGCTCTGGCAGCTTTAAGGAAGTGCTATGTTTTGTACCAGGTTCATACAGAGTGATGAACAGGATTGTTAGAGATGAGGGTTTTTTTTGTTTTCACATCACAGGAAGGAAAACCCTCAGACATTTTCAGAGAGTACAGGCTATTAAACCGCAGAAAACTATCCAGTCTTGGTGTGTTTAACCCGTCAAATCAGTGGTTGACAGTTGGCCCGTGGGCAATGAATGATGCTATAGCTTTTTCCACACAGAATCAGATCTCTGAACCTTTGTAATATATATCTGAAGATGCTTCACACATAGAATTCAGAACAGCTGGTCCAGAGTGACTTGAGCTAGTGGAGAGTGATACCCACTTTAAGGTAGGATGTGGAGGAACCTGCACGGCTTTCCACCTTTCTTTAGAACGTATGGCATTTAGAGCAGAATTCCAAGTTTCTCAGGATTTTCAGTAGGCATCTCCTTTCAGTTTCAGGTGAATCCAAAGTGGCTTCATGTCCCAGGCTCTAAACTCAATGCAGCAAAGTTATTTGCTTGAGTTGCGTATAGCAAACTGAACACATACTTTGCCCTCATCACGGGTGTCTGATTTTTTTTCCATTTGCAGAACATCTTTATGGCTTCCACGCATGGGAGTTGGACATTGGTTTGCTAAGGAACTGAGTTTCTCTCTGGTAGACTGTGTTGCATGACCCACAGTGTGGTTGCATATTAAGGAAATCATCTTAAAGAAAACAAAATTCAGACTGAGAATTTATATTGAACTTTAATGGAAATGATAAGCTTTTTCTTGTATGTTTTATGAAGTCTGTGTTTTCTTCCCTTATAAATTAGATATCTAGAAGTGGAAATAAAAGCAACTCCTGAGTCTTTGCCAGTAAAGGACTGTCTTTATGTTGTATATAGGAAGCTATTTAAGTAGCCAGTTTTTATTTGGGGGCTGGTTTGGCTATCCCAGAGTTTAAGCAGGGAAGCCTGGTGTGCCACAGTCCATGGGGTCACACAGAGTTGGACATGACTGAACGGCTGAAAAACAACAAAAGAGTTTAAGCTAGATTTGATAAGAGGAGCAATGGTCTGGGGTGCGTTTGAGTTGGTGGAAGAAAGACTGTTTGAGAGGCTGAATAGATAAGAATAGGCCGTAGAAGTATGAGATGCTCAAAATTTACTAATTACGTTCTTCTTCTGACTGTCAGACTTCAGTTCTGGTTTTGACTTTCAAAATTTTTTCCCTAGAAGCTCATTAGAGGGAAAAAAAAAAAGTCTGTATATTTTCCCTTAACAAAGGCAGGGTCAACTCTAAATTAGGTTTCCTGGGGTCTTCCTGATTTTTGTTGTTTTGTTTATATGAGTTTGTTTTCTGGTTTTTATCAAAATTCTTACATGCCAGCTAATAATTTACTGTCCAGAAAAGAACATTTATGTACTTGTATGTACACATCGAAACCTTTCACAGAACTGTGACTTTTGAATAGTTTTATTCTTGTTCTAAGAAATGTCCTAACCACAGGGATAATTTCTTGAAAGTATATTACTATTGGTATTTCTCTCAGCGGGGGCTTTTCCTCAAATCTGTTTCTTTTGAGGCTTTCTAATTTTGTGTTTTACTGGTATTTGTTGCTAATACTGTAGTCATTTGCGTATTTAAATTGTTCTACAGCCATAAATCACTTAATTCGTGCCTGGGGCAAAGTTAAGCCAAGGCTGGGACACAGGCAGCCCGGGCCCCAGCCCCAGCCATGTGCTAGCATGCTGATAGAGTGGATGAATCTCCAAATCTCAGGAGCCTTGTTTTTCTCACAGATACAATAAAGACCTCTCGGTCTAGATGATTTCTATTTCTCTATACCACTGTGTTTTATTTGTTTACAAAAACAACTGAATGAGCCAGTTACATTTGAGTGTTACTAGCTGCAGAGCATTTGTAGTTCAGAATATGTCCAACTTTAAAGATTCTTTAAAGTCCTCTCTCTGGTTTCCTCATTGGCAGGATAACCCAGTTATTTTCATGAGAGTCTTCAGCATCCCCACCCCTGTCCGACTACTGGGGCACATCCCTAGCTTCCCATCTCCCTCCTTGAGACCTCTCTGGAGTGTGTGTGGCACACCAGACCTGGGAAAGGCAGGAAGAAGGATAGAGGTGGGCACATCAAGCAGTGGCTGTCAATGAGCTCCCTTTCCCTGGCCCTCGTAAGGGTTGAACTGTTTCCTAGTGCAGAGAGACACCCTTATTCCAGTTATTTGGCTGTGACAGTGTAGCAGTCTGTTATTCAGCGTGTTGGGAAAATGGATCCTTCTGGTTATGGAATATTCTGTTTAAAAGCAGTAACCCTCTCATATTTTCTGTGCTCAACTCTCCTGACACTTGACCCCTCTCCCTCTCCCCCCCACTCAAAGTCAACTTTTCTAAAACTGGATTTATCATCTTTTTCTTTCAACTTCTTCCTTCTCTGTAGGCAGTGGCATTTCCT
Source organism: Capricornis sumatraensis (assembly GCF_032405125.1). Taxonomy (NCBI): domain Eukaryota; kingdom Metazoa; phylum Chordata; class Mammalia; order Artiodactyla; family Bovidae; genus Capricornis; species Capricornis sumatraensis. The sequence continues at coordinate 9,623,963 of NC_091091.1, read as the reverse complement.
AGAAACCTAGAACTTCTCAGTTCCTTTCGTATAAATAGTCACTGCTGCTGCTAAGTCACTTCAGCCGTGTCCAGCTCTGTGTGATCCCATGGACGGCAGCCCACCAGGCTCCCCCATCCCTGGGATTCTCCAGGCAAGAACACTGGAGTGGGTTGCCATTTCCTTCTCCAATGCATGAAAGTGAAAAGTGAAAGTGAAGTCGCTCAGTTGTGTCTGACTCTTAGCTACCCCGTGGACTGCAGCCTACCAGGCTCCTCCGTCCATGGGATTTTCCAGGCAAGAGTACTAAGTTCTGTCAATTCTAATTGCAGATTCATTACCTCTTTTCATTCCTACCTGGTGATGTATAGTGAGTACTCAGATGGAGGCCCAGTTCCCTAGCCTGAAGCTCAAGGTCCTTCATATATGGCCCCAGGCTGTTTGACCTCATCTGTAGCTGCTCTACTCAGCGGTTTCCCTTGAACCCTCCAAGCTCATGTCACATTCTGTTCTATTCTGTGTGTGTGTGTGTGTGCGTGTGCGTGTGCGTGTGCGTGCGTGTGTGTGTGCGTGTGCGTGTGTGCGTGCGTGTGTGTGTGTGTGTGTGTGCGTGTGTGTGTGTGTGTGTGTGTGTGTGTGTGTGTGTGTGTCTAAGTTCCCCAAGGGAGAAGACCGGATCCTATTTGTCATTCATCTTGGTATCCCACTGCCCCATACAGAGTCTGGCACATACAAAGTGCTCGTTTAAAATTCATTCACTGAGACCCTCCTGTATGCCAGGCACCGTGGTAGACCTTGGGGCTGCTGCAGGGCTCAGAGGCCCCTGATGCTCACGCGGAGCTTGTATTCTCACCGGGATGAAACAGTTTGTGAACAAATGAATATAGCAGGGAGGGAGTGGTGTTTCAGATCAAGTGTTTAGAAAAGGCCTCTAATGAGGTGAGCATTGAATAGACACCTGAATCAGATGAGGGGGATACCAGTTGGTGTTTGGGGCAGGAGCAGTCCCGGTAGGAGACACAGCAAGGGCAGAGTCTCTGAGGTTTACCTGGGGAAAAGCCACAGGCCAAGCAAACTGGGAGAAAATGGCCATACAGAGTCAGGGAGGTTGTGGACGGCACATGGGTCATGGAAAAAAGAGGCAGGACTTTTGTTCCAGGTGTGATGATAAGTCATTAGGGAAGAATGCTGTGGACAGATTTGTATTTTAGAAGAAGCACTCTGGCTGCAGTGAAGAGAACAGGTCAGCAAGGCTGGAAGCGGGGGATGGGTTAGGATGCTCTTACACATGGTCCATTTGGGAGATGACCATGAGCTAGACTCGTGTTTGGCCAGTGAATACATTTGGTGCTGGGCTGGAGGGGAGGGACGAGCTCTTTCTAGAAGCCATGGCTTCGGTTACATTTAGAGCTCCTTATCATTTATAGCCACAGGGCTGGTGTCTTACAGAGACTCAGACGAGGTTTTTGGGTCTGTCTCTGAATCTCTGAATTTTATATGAAATTTAATGAGGAATGAGTCAAGATTGAGATTGAATTCACTTATTTGGGAGCTCTCACAGCTTTGCTGGAATATATTTTATTTCAGAGCAAAGTCAGGTGATGTGTATATTCTGATATTTGTTTTCTGTCACGGCTGCTTTTGGATCAGATATTTGCCTGCAGGGCTTCCCAGGTGGTGCAGCAGTAAAAATCCACCTGCTAACAAAGACCACGGTTCAATCCTGGGTCAGGAAGATCCCCTGGAGGAGGAAATGGCAACCCACTCCAGTATTCTTGCCTGGAGAATCCCACGGACAGAGGAGCCTGGTAGGCTACAGTCCATGGGCTCTCAAAGGGTCGGTCAGACATGACTGAGCTACTGAGCACACACATTTGCCTGCAAGGAATATCACTAGTCATTTTGGGGGTGGGAGTGGATGGTATAAAGATGAATTAAATATTGCAGGATGATTGGTCCACTGGTGGTGAAAAGATCTGAAGAAAGAAAGAAGGAAAGGAGCCGCGGGATACTTGGGACATGAGGTGAAATTGAAAGAACTTTGTGGTTGAGCATTTGGGGCATGGGGTAGAATAATCTGGCATAAACTGTTGTGTAACATTATGGAAAGAATGGTCACCACGTAGGTTCTTTGAAAATTGATCTCAGGCCCAAAGAAGGAACTGGAGAAGGGGATGGTGTTGGCCGATTCTGCGTTAAGACTTGATGTCTCTATTCAGAACTGTCTCTTGGGGCGTCATTGATCCCGCAGGAAGGAACGAGTTCAGGCTTCCAGCGTGGCTTCCCAGGATTACACTCTGAGGACACTGCAGTGGATTTTTAGGTGTTTGGCAGCAGTGTGTTTTTTATGTTCAGAGACTGCTTCGGAAAAGACTGACTTTGTGTTTTATCCTTTGATAACATGCCCTGGGTTTGGAGGCCTTATTTGTTAGGCAGGTGTCTGCAGCATTTGCCTGTCTCCTGTGGATGGAATCTAATTTCCAAGGACATAATCCTTGTGCTGATTGGCAGCTGCTGCTCTCAGATGCTTATTTAATGTTTTTGTTTGTGTTGTGTTTTATTCAATAGAGAAGATTCTCCATCAGCATGTCTCTTTCATTTCACCCCAGTATAATTCCATCAGTGTCTTTTCACATTAAGTTGATTGGTTTAAAGTGCTTATCCCTTTCTTCTTCTAATCCTCACAGTAGTTTATGACCAGAGTTATTGTCAACATTTTAAAAACTTTGTTTTCAAGTCTTTAACGATTAAGTAAAGTCTGTAAAAGCTGTTGATGTAGAGCATTTAATGTGAAGGAGTTCCCTCCAATAATGTTTATTTTTCAAGTTCCAGAAGGGCCTTTTTTAAAAAAGGCCATTTCACTTTATTAGAAATCAGCGGTGCCCTGTGGGCCACTAGGCTGGTCTCTAAATGGAACTTCAGGGCATCTTTACATTTAGTACTTTATCAAGAATTATTGAAAACTAGTGCTAGAGATGGAGCGCTGAGCAAAACAAAGCCTCATAGAAACAAAACTGCATAGTTATCTTCTGGGAGTTTTTGTGTGTTCTCACAGTAACATCTCAGGTTGTTGACGTGTGGGTTGTCCCAGACTATCCTAAAGTACAAAAGTCATGAGGACAAAAATTCCTTTCCAAGCTGTAGGGCACCTAGTGCATTATTTAATCAACTGATAAACCATCCTATTCCTCTCCAGCCATAAAGCAAGATAAGAGCTCAGAAGTCATCATTTCCCTCCCTTGCTTCTCTCTCTACAATGTACCTGTATCTGTTATATACTTAACTCAGAGTCTCTATTCTTCTGTTCCTCTTTATCCATGTTGCCGAAAATCGTTATCACCCCGTTCACATGGCACATTCCAAACATTTGAGTAACAGGAATTTTTTTTTTTTTCTTACATGCGTTGAGTTATTTGATCCAGTCAGCTCTTAAGATGAGCAGGACCATTCTTTTGTCTCTGTGAAGATAACTGATGATAACACAGAAAAGATGTTGACTTGCCCAAGACCCCACACAGAATATTTAGAAAATTGAAAGTTTTTCAGTGTAATCCACTGAAATGTCCTGGGGAAGTGTATTTTCTTAGCAGATATAGTACCATTGATTAGACAAGCAGAGGACCAGTAGAAGAATGAAACCAGATAAGTCCTGCATTGAATAATAAGGTTTATACATTGCATTCAAACCAGGAGACATTCCTACTTGCTCCAGGATTGGACCTGCCAAACCTGCAGGCCAGCCTGTCTTGCTGTCCCACCGTTGCTCGTGGAAGTGTGCTGAGCTCTGTCCCATCTGCCTGCTGCCCTCTGACCTGCCAGGTGTGGTGTGGTCCCTGTCACCACGGGTTTCGGAAACCCCCAGTGCCACCGAGTGCAGTGACGCTTTTCCACTGCAGACCACCAGTCGGGAGTGCCCAACCTTGTGCTTTTACTTTATTCAGTTTTGATTGGAGGATAATTTGCTTTACAATATTGTGCTGGTTTCTCCCATAGATCAATACGAACCAGCCGTAGATATGCGTGTGTCTCGTCCCTCTTGCGCCTCCCTGCCACCTCCCACCCCTCTAGGTTGTCACGGAGCCCCAGGCTGAGCTCCCTGCACACACAGCGAATTCCCACGGGCTGGCTGTTTCGCCCGTGGTAGTGTTTGTGTTCCCGCGCTGCTCTCTGTTTCTCCCGCCTTCTGCTTCCCCTGCTGTGTCCACGAGTCTGTCCTCTCCGTCTGCATCGGCGTTGCGGCCCTTCTTGCTCTTCTAGCTGGTTTTCTCCCCTTGAGTCTGACCCCATTGTCCATCTGGACTGCAGAGCCTGGGCTGAGATCCCGTTTTCATTCTGGGGACCTTTCCTGTCCCCTCTTCCCGTGTAATCTGGACCTCCTAGGTGTTTGCCAGCTTCTGCTCCACCTCCCTGGAAATGGGGAAGAACAGCCAGTCTAAGCCCTCAGTGATGGACTCACTGCCAGGCTCTGTCTCACTTCTCATGCTCACATTAGCGAACAGATGGTCGTACCTGCTTTCACCTTTTCTTTTATCAGTTTCAGTCTCAAGACCTAAATATTAGCCTGAACTCTAGGAATTGTCAGGAAACTAAATTCAGTAATCCCAGAAATTTAGGTTTTAAGTGAGCATAAATATTATAAGTGGCTTTTTAAACTGAGAGGATAAAAGGGAGAGAAAGAAAAAAACATACAGAGATGCAATAAATTATAGTTTTCATGAGTTAGTTTTTATTTGTGACCCTAAAGAAACTAAGTAATGTACCTTGCTTATAGGCAGATTAGAAGCTAAAAATAAACAAAAAGGAAAAATTTGCTGATGGCACCTAAGATAAATAATGCTAACATCTGATTTCATATTTGGCGTAATATTTTCCTGTATGCTCATATAGGTGTAATCTGTATATGTGTGTATTTTTAGCACCGTATTTTCCTTGTATTTTACAATGTGCCTCAGGATCGTCTCTGTCCCTTTCTCTTAAAAAATCATCATGGATGTCTGTCTAAGCATTCATGATCTTATTTAGCAGTCACTGCATCTGTCCCTCCCAGCTGTTTGTATCAGGGCGATGGCAGTTAAGCATCAGTTATATTGTAAATCTCAGTTTAAGATCATCTTAGCCCTACAGGCACCTGTTGACTTGAGATGAGTTTGGTCAGGTCACTTAACTACTTATAGTAGCATTGTTTCCTCATCTGCATAACGGGCCCAATAAAAATAGGGTCTGTCTCAGCGTTGCTGTGCCGATGGAGTGAGGTGCATGTATGGAGCACTTAGCCGAGTCCTTGGTGTCCTCCTGCTTCCTGTGCCTGCCCCGCCCCCGTTCCCATCTTATGCTGTCGGTCAGTGCTGTCCGACTCTGCAGCCCCGTGGACTGTAGCCCACCAGCCTCCTCTGTTCACTGGATTTTCCTGGCGAGAATGCTGGAGTGAGTAGCCATTTCCTCCTCCAGGGAATCTTCCCGACTCAGGGACTGAACCCACATCTCTCGCATCTCCTGTATCTGCAGGCTTATTCTTTACCCCTAGCACTACTTGGGAACAGTGTCTGTCTTTCCCCCGACTCTCAGGCCAAATGTCTCGGTTTTGTTGCTGGTACCCGCTTCCACCCCACATCTGGCCTTCATGCCACCACTTCTCACCAAGTCGCTGCCCTGCGTGTCGCTGGTGTCACCTCTTAGCTGGGTGGTTACAGGAGCTTCCTCCCGGTCTGCTTCCATTCTTGCTTCCCTTACATCACTTGTCAGCTCTGCAGACAGAACGTGTAACTTCACGAGTAAGTGGGTGTGTGTCACCCTTCTCTCACCTCATTACAGCTTTTAGGTTGGAGGAGAAGGCAATGGCACACAAATCCAGTACTCTTGCCTGGAAAACCCCATGGACGGAGGAGCCGGGTAGGCTGCAGTCCATGGGGTCGCAAAGAGTCGGACACGACTGAGCGACTTCACTTTCCCTTTTCACTTTCATGCATTGGAGAAGGAAATGGCAACCCACTCCAGTGTTCTTGCCTAGAGAATCCCAGGGATGGGGGAGCCTGGTGGGCTGGCGTCTATGGGGTCGCACAGAGTTGGGCACGACTGAAGCTACTTAGCAACAGCAGCAGCAGCAGCAGAGTGACCAAGGAGGTCCCCCCAGACTGCACGTCGTCATGTCCTCCTTCTCTCTGACCCTCCTGCTCGTCTCCAGTGCCCTCACATACTGACCTGTTAAACATCTTCTCCCGCAGAAGGCGGAGCGGGGGTGGGGGTGGGGGCTCAGGATGGGGGCTGCACAAGTGTATACCTGTGGCCGATCCATGGTGATGTATGACAGAAACCAACACAACATTGTAAAGCAACTATCCTCCAGTGAAAATGAACAAATTAATTTTTTTAAAAAGAAAAAAAAAGGAATATTCTCCCACGGATATCCTCCTGGTTAACCCTCTTCACATGTAGGGACATTTCTCTGATCAACTTACCCCCAATCTGTAGCCTCCTATTCCCCAGTGACGCTCTCGCTTAATTTTACCCTTTAGAACGTTTCCAGCATGCTCTATATTTTACTTAGCTGTTTATTGTCTGCTTGCTCTCCTAGAATATAGGTACCACAAGGCAAGCTTTTTGTCCACTCGGTTCACTGCTGTGTTCCCAGAATAAGGCCTCGCACATACACGTGTGCTTTAGGAGAGTAAATAAATAATAACGGCAGCTCACATTTATTGAGTAGTGCACTGTGCTGCCTACTGTGTCTAGACTTTAACGCATGCTAGCCATTGCTGGTGATGTATGTGCTTATTATGCTTCTAGAAACCAATCCCCTGTTAAAGCGAAACTGTTACTTCTAAGGGTGATCCATGAGCGTAAGGACAAAGGTTAATTGTTGAGTTCAGCCAGCTGTGACTAAACAAACGTTAAGCGTGTGATTCGGGGTGGGTAAGTTTTGATGAAGGAAAGGAATGAGGAAAGATCTACGTATACATAATACATATTTGCATTATGTGTACACACTCATGGGCTTCCTACGTGGTACAGTGGTGAAGAATTCACCTGCCAGTGCAGGAGATGCAAGAGGCGGGTTCAGTCCCTGGGTCAGAAAGATCCCCTGGAGGAGGAAACTGCACCCACTCCGGTACTCTTGCCTGGGAAATCCCATGGACAGAGGAGCCTGGTGGGGCTGCAGGCCATGGCGTCACACAGAGTCAGACACAACTGAGCCCGCACGGACACACAAACACATGTATTTGTATTATACACGTGTATGTATGTATGCACACATACTATTTTTGCTAATAGCCTAAAATACTACCAAGAAAGGTAACTTCTTTTGTTTGATACATACACGTGCTGCGGTTTCTGGAGGATGCTTGATTTTGATTCTTTTTAACTCTCTCACATAGACCATATACTCTTAGAGGGTAATATTTTCTCTTTATCTCATGTTACAATCTATATTTAACTCAGGAAATAAATCTTTTAAGGTGGCTCTAGTACAGACAGTTTTATCATCTGATCTGTTCTTTACAGATTCCCTAAACCTAAATGATCTAAAATTTAGATCATTTTCTAAATTTAATCAACTGTTGCATTATTTTCCAGATCTTTTACATGAGGCTTAGAAAAAATATGTCGGTACCTTTTTTTTTTTTTTAACTTGACAGCTTTGTCAGTGAAAACAGTAGCTAATCGAAAGTGTTGTTATTACTGTCGTTCAGTCGTGCTTGACTCTTTGGGGTCCCACAGACTGTAACCTCACTCCCTCACCCCCACCCCTGCCCCCGGCTCCTCTGTTCTTGGGTTTTCCCAGGCAAGAATGCTGGAGTAGGCTGCCATCTCCATCTCCAGGAGATCTTCCTGACCCAGGGATCTAACCCACGTCTCCTGCAGCGGTAGGCAGATTCTTTGCCAGGACTCAGTAGGGAAGCCCAATTGAAAGGATAAAGACTTGGTTTTTGTTGTGGCTCTTTCTTGACTGACTCTCTGGCCCCAGGCTAGAGAGCCTTTACATCTTAATTCTTCCTTCTGTAAAATGGGATGATAGTATATGCTGAACAGTAATGTGGTTAAAATAATTAATACCAAAAATGCAAAGGTCTCTTTGAGTTGGAGAAGGACTGTGCTGTACAGACTCATTTCTGGGCTGGGTGCATAGTTCCATCTCATTCTCCTGATTCGCAAACTGCCATCCTCCTGTGTACACGCTAGGAAATAGTAAATGAGTTCTGTATTTCCCCGGAGAGCATATAGTTTTACTTTTCTGTTTATTCTACTTCCATCCTATAGGATTCATTCTTTCCTTTTTGTCTTACAACCCCTTCCTTGGGACTTTCCTTCTTAAAGTATGAAATTAAGCCCTGGGTTTTCATGATCCATCGTCTGGAGAGTTGCGACTCCTGTGATGGGTAGAAAGGCCAGAAGGGACAGTGAGGAGGCAAGGGGGAAAGATGGCAGGACCCACAGCCCTACTTGGACGAATGCAGCCGTCTTGACAACCTCTGTCAGTTAAAGTGTAAAAACGATGCAGAGTGAAGGACTCGTGAGCGTCAGCAGAGGTTATTTCCAGCAGATGAATGAAAGAGTTCAAAGGACAAACATTTGTGGGAAGAAGCAGGAAAGCACTGTCAGAAGCAGTAAGAGGTGAAGCTCTAAAGCACAGAGCTACGGGATATTGCCCGTGTGACAGGCACCGTCGGAAGTCTCACTAGTACTAAAACATAAGTAAGGAGCAGCTTTCTTTAAGAGCTTTCTCTGATAGAAGGAATGAGGGCCTCTGCTGATAATCTTAGTGCCAATCTCACTATTAAAAAATACCATAAACTAGAAACCAAGTTCTGAAGTGATGTGGAGAATGAAGTGGCTCTCTCCCGTTGGGAACGTGTGGGAAGCTGCATGCAGAGCTGGTATGTGAGGTGGGTGGTTGGGGTAAGAGGAAAGGCCAGGCAAAGAGATTTGCTGGCAAAAAACAAGAGACTTGGTGAATGGAGCCCTTTTTGCCCAGGGTGGTGGGATTCATATCTGTGAGATAAAATAGGAAGTAGCTTGGGTTCATGTTGAGAAGAGCCCGTGATGGGAATTGGAGCTTCAGATGATGACAAGTGGTCATCATAATCCAGGGAATCCCAGGGCTAGTAGCAAGGAATTAAAGAGAGGAGAACGGATTTAAGAAACTCTTTGGCATTAGCTTGAGCAGAATGTGGGCATGGGAGTGGGAGGCGATGAAGAAGATGAAATAGGTGAAGGTGGCCCCAGGTGCCTTCTTTAGAGTAGGTGGTCTGTCAGGGACCTGACGACAGGCAGTGTTCCCAGGGTCCGGGCAGAGGGCATGGCTGGCACAGAGGTCTGCCTCAGGTGGAGGGACTTGGTGCGATGTGTTCAGTTGCACCAAGGGCATCAGACTGAAGTTTAGGAATGATGGGGAGAGCAGAGGGAGGGGAGCTTGGCCCAGGTCATCTGGAGCCTCGTGGGCTTGGTAAAGGATTTGGATTTTATTCAAAATATATTTGGCAACTATTGGGGGGGTTTTAAAGGATATACTCTATTTAGCTGTTTTTAAAAAGATGATTCTGGCTTCTCTCTGTAGAAAGGCTTTTATGGAGGTACAAATGGAATTAGGGACAGCAGGTCAAAGGTCATAGTAGCAGTTCAGGTGAGACCGAATGTTGAGAAGTAGATAACATCTCAGGAAAGTGTGTGAGTTGCTCAGTTGTGTCTGACTCTTTGCGACCCTATAGACTATAGCCCTTCAGGCTCCTCTGTCCGTGGAATTCTCCAGGCAAGAACACTGGAGTGGGTAGCCATTCCCTTCTCCAGGGGATCTTCCCTACCTAGGGATTGAACCCAGGCTCCCACATTGCAGACAGAGTCTTTACTGTCTGAGCGGCCAGACTGATCAAACGCTGGAGGAATGTAAGCAAACCTTACTGGGCACAGAAGGTGCAAACAATAATGGAAAATGAACAGTTTCCTGTTTGATACCTAGAAGAATCTTTCTCAGTACTTTAATAACTAGCATGCTTATCATTAAAATAACTGTCAAAAATGCTTACCTTGCATAGGTCTGGGTCAATATGAAATATGACTGAAAACCCTAAGTGAAAAATGCGAGTTAAGTAGATTTTGTAACTTAAATGAGATTGAATGTTGGCTCATCTATTGGTTCACAGCAGTGTAGTCTCAAAATAAAATTGGGATTTCTTACACAATTTGAAGCCATTTCCTGAACCTTTTTGTCTTGGGTAATATATTTATATTTCAGCTTAAATTATCTGAACTGCAATTTTCCCATCTGTAAAATACGGGTCATAGCATCGCAATGCAGGTTGTTCTAAGAACTAAATGGCTCAGAGTTTGGCATAGAGGAGAAATTTGGCAAAACCCTGGTTACTGTTAATAACAGTCTGGGGAAATTCTTTAGTAGCATTTCTCTGAATCATAAGGAAAATATCCTTTTGCTGGTTAGGAAGCCAATCTCCAGGGAAGTTAACTGAGATGATTCAGATCATCAGCGGGCCTTTGTTAAAGGGAGAGCCAGCATCTGTGTGTAGGTGAGCTGAAGACGCCTTGTCCCTGTGGCAGTACTGGAAGGATCTGAACCGTGTGTGCTGGCCTCCATGGTTTCTCCGGAGACGTGGGGCTCCCTGATCCGCGCCCTCCCCCTTGCTGATCGCCGCTTTGGAATTGTCACTTGGATCCACTGCCCTGTCTCAGGACCTGTTTGTTTCTAAAAGTCAGTAACTTCTCTCAAGAGCTGGCAGAGCAGGTCTGAGCGCTGAAAGAACTATGTGTATTCTGGTTGTGGCTTAGTTGAGAAAACTTGTGGGAAACAATGGAACTTTCCAGTATTTTCCTTTTACCCTCCAGTGTATTCATTTCTTTCTTCATTTTTCCTTTAGAACTTTAGACTATCACTTCAAATGCCAAAAACAATGTGGTACTGCTCTTTTAAGCCTGTCTTTGGTGTAGTAAGTAATCAGGTTCTGAATACTCTTTTCTCTTTGAGTTGGGAGAATAAAAAGTTTAATAAAGTTATTCTGAACATAGCATACTATTCTTGCAGATCTTAAGAAATATTAACTCTTTTATTCATATTTCTTTATATATATATATCAGATTTAACACGTATGTTTTTCTTTTCTGTTAGAGGAAGTAGTAATGACTCTATCACTCAACTACTTGGGAGAAGGATAGATAACCACGATCATACACAAGTGTCTGTGACGTGACGGTCATTGCAGAGTGTGAGCAGATAGGAAATAGACTTCTTTCCAACACGAAAGAGACATTTCCCATGTGAGAGGAACGTAACCGTGGTTTTGAGACTTGTAATGTGCATCTTGTCCTTGGCATTTGCTTAATCTCTAGAAATACCTGATTAATGTTTCCTCTGTGGCTTTTTGTTGCCTTAGTTACATTTTTAACTATTTTAGATCTTTTTTTAAAAAAAAAATAACACATCTTGAACTTTTAAACTTGAGAGAATTCTAATGTGTGAAATTCTTTGATTAAGTAAATAATACCTTAACAGGATACAAGATTTGGAAATACTTTTATATATATATATAAATATATATATATATACTTTTATATATATATATATAAATATATATATATATACTTTTATATATATATATATCCTGCTTTCTAAAGTGTATAGTAGGAAACTCTTGTTTAAAATTATACATTGAAGATACTCTAAGCATAATTTCTAAAAGGATTAAGTAAATGCCAAAGGTCAGAAGATTCTTATTAACAGCCACTTCCGTCTTGTCACCCTGTTAACGTTGATGACGTCACATGGGTATAAGTCATTTCATTTTTTCACTTCAAGGAGTAAATGTGACTGAATCTTTAATGTTTGTTAGCTTTACAATGTTTTGTTGTGTTTTTTGTAAACAAAAGCTTTTCTCATCCTCTATCACTTTTTTGTATACCTCATTCTCAGGTAATCTGGAGTCTTCTCACTGCTGCTCAGGTGTGACTCAGGTTTGAGCTATGGAAATAGGTGTTTGTGCATGTATATATCTTGTGTGCACCGTGAAGCCATCAGGCAAAGTGGTTTTAAGGTAGCAGCAGTCATCAGAATGGAGTGACAGCGGTCGTTTTGTTTCCCTTCCTCTGAAGACACTGGCTCACCTGAATAGCCTGATACGCCAGTCTATTTAGATGCCATGTTCTGTTGCAGACAGTCTGTTCTGTTGTAGATGTTTCTTGTATCATTCAAGTAAAATTGAACGTCATTTCTGTTTCTTTGAACAGGATGGCGTGAGAGGGCATTTTCTTTTTGAGAAAAATGATCATTGTATCTTACAATGTAAAATTCAGTTGGTTATTTCAAGTATTTTGGTAAGACACTTATAATCTAGTAACGTGGTCTAGTATTGTCCCTCTCTATATTGGTTAATTATACCGTGCTTTTCATAATTCCTGGAATTAGAGGCACATACCTTTATAAAAGACAGCTTTGTACTGAATAAATTCTTGTCCTTGGGGGTGACACGCACAGCTTTAATAAGAGAAAATAAGACCTTTCTCTGTGGTAAGCAATTTTTTGACCCAGTGTCTAAGATTGGGGTTAAGAGTCACAAGACCCGAACCCTACCTTTACAACCTAAGGACCTTACGTGGACTGTGTAGTTATGAATGAAACACTAATATGGTCACATGGATTATTTTTAAATTAATTTTCAGTCAACCAAGTGACATATCACTTCATCCCTCTTGTTAAAAAATACAGAAAACACAGATACCCCTCCAGCAGCCAGACTCCAGTAGGAATGTCCATCCTGTGTGAAAGTAGAGCTGCATTGTACAGTTATGGAGCGACTGAGTGTTCAGTATCCTCAGAGGAAAGCCTGTTCATTGTTTCTAAGAATATTTGTGTTTAAGTCAGATTGCCCTGGGCCGAGGGAAACTTGAACTTCTCGAGGTTGAGGAGGAGGAGACCCACAGGACTGAGATTTTGGTAGAACAGGATAGCGGAGAAGGCAGTGGCACCCACTCCAGTGCTCTTGCCTGGAAAATCCCATGGACGGAGGAGCCTGGTGGGCCGCAGTCCATGGGGTCACTAAGCGTTGGACATGACTGAGCGACTTCACTTTCGCTTTTCACTTTCCTGCATTGGAGAAGGAAATGGCAACCCACTCCAGTGTTCTTGCCTGGAGAATCCCAGGGACAGGAGAGCTGGGTGGGCTGCCATCTATGGGGTCGCACAGAGTCGGACACGACTGAAGCAACTCTGCAGCAGCAGCAGCAGAACAGGCAGGTTGAAGTAGAGAGGGAAGGAACATTCTTGTCCAAGGAGACACTGAAGTTTGTACAACTTAATCTAGTTAAAGCTACACCTACATGAGACTTACTGTTAGGAGAAGCTATCGGACTCAATATCCATGCCCATGTGTACACATCAAATAATGCCACCAGAACCACCAATAAATTTGAAATGGAAGAGATGCCTCATTATTCCACACACTTGTTGACCACCATTGTGCATAAATGGCAAAGATTGTCCATACCTTATTTCTTATGTTCTTATCCCTGGTTTACAGATTAGGAAACTGATACACAGAGAGTGTCAGTAGCCTATCCAAAGGCCACATTGTTAGGGGAGACAGGTGTGGGTTGGATGCTGTCATTCAGACAGGCTCTTTTCTTGGCATCATGCTTCTTTGGAGATCAGCTAAGATAATCAGTTTCTGGGATACAAAGGTCCAGTGGTTTAATGCCTTTGACTCACTAAATGTCAGAAAAGTTTTGAATTCTCTTGGCATAAATTCATTACAATCTAATATCATTGTAATTTTCTGAACATCTTTTTTATGACAGAAAAGACACTCCCTAAATGTTTAACCACAGACCCTGACTCAGCTCTGGCCCATCAGCTGAAACCCTCCTTGTCCATCAGTTGAATGTCAACTGGTGTTTCAGGTCTCAGGAAGCCCCATTGATAGCAGTGAGGGGTGTTTTAAACTCCCTTGACCTTAAAGTTAATTTAAAACAAAGAAAGGAAAAAACACAGTATCATTCTCAAAAGCTTCACCTTAATCTGCTCTTAGCTATAGTTTCAGCGTTCTGATAGCAATCTCTCAGGTTGTTTGGGGGTTTGTTTGTATTGTTGGAGCACTGAAAACTTCAATGAACCTGCAGAATTTCATGACTGAGTGTCTGCCCTGTTTTTCCCTTTTTCTAGGTCTATTATTAGCAGAAGATTTTTCTGCATAGTTGGCACGCTGTACCTGTATCGGTGTATTACAATGTATGTAACCACACTCCCAGTTCCCGGTATGCATTTCAACTGCTCTCCGAAGGTAAACCTTTCCTCACTGTAATTTCCCTTTGTGTTTTTTCTCATCTTGTTCAGGGGGTCCTTTGATTTAGACCAGAGGTGAAAATTTCTTTAGAAGCAACCCCCCTCGCCTTCATCTGGGAACATTACTGAGCAATATAGTTAGGTGACCCCACTCCTTCTCAAAATCCCCAGACCCTGGCAGCGCTTCCCAGCTGGGGGAATTTGTGGTCTGCTCAGTGTGATGGAAGCAGCTCAGCTTTGTGTGTGGGTGTAGCTCTTTGGTTTCCTGCCAAACTTTTAAAATATCATTTGCTCCCTTGTTAACAGCTCCAGAAGCTTTTGTATGCTTTTCCCCTCTCTTAGATGGAAAGTTCGATTCCAAATAATATTTTTTCCTTCTTTCTATTAAGCCCTACAGTGGGAATCCAGAAGAGCAGAGCTAGGGACACCATTCCTATCTCCTTGCACCCTTTTGTTGTTCAGCAGCTCTTTGCGACTCCATGGACCGCAGCACGCCAGGCTTCCTTGTCCTTCACCATGTCCCAAAGTTTGCGCAAACTCATGTCCTCCACCCACCAAATAAGATCTCTCCTCCCTGCTGGGGCGCTTCACTGTCCTGATCTTCTCTAGCAGCAAATAAGCTTTTCTTTAAAATAAACTCTATTCCTCTCTCACTGTCTCTACCTTCCCATCAGATTCACCTAACACTCCTTACCCCAGCCTCTGCTTTGGCATAATTTCAACTGGGAAGATCATCATAACTTTATGAAAGGATTAGCAGGAGATTTAGTCTTTAAAACGTTTAACTTCATGAAAGCTCTTCGGTGCCAAAGGAAGTAGAAGCAGCTCATTTCCTCAATCTGGGGGGAGAAAATGTGGAATGCTGTGATCATATGTTTGAAATGTTTGGAAGCATTTCTTTGTATCACACTTGTGCTAGTGAAACACCCTTTCAGTTTCATTCATTTGCCCTTGTGTTCCTTCCATAAGAGACATTCTGTTTGATAGAATCTTGGAAGAGGGCTGAAAAAAATCAGTCCCTTGAAAGAAGGATTTTTAAAGTGGTGACTTTATCCTTTGAAATTTTGGATTTGTTTAGGTCGCTTGCTTATTGTGGGTCCCCCTCCTCCCTAGAGTTAGCATAATGTGCTCAGAGGCATCTCGTGTCTTACTCCACTCCTGCATTCTTGCTGCAGTCTGTTTCTGTAATGAGAGAAGCCTCCCTGGAGAATGAATGGTCCCAAGGTTCCATCGTCTCCCTCAGCAGTACTGCCTCCCTGCACCTCCTTCTCACTCTTTCTTCAGCCCTGCTAGAGAAAGCCAGACTCATATCTTCTTTATCCTCAGTGAAAACTCTCCGGCACTTGCCTGAAGCTCCTGACTCATCGGAAGCTTCTTGTCACTGAGAATCCAGTGATGTAAACTCCCGCGGTGAGGCTGGCTTGATAAGCAGTGTGTTTTCAGTAGTCGGCTGACTGATGGTTTAGTTCAATCCTTAAAAAAAAAAATTCTGTGGATGGGAAGTTTTTCCACCAAGGAGCATGTCATACCAGTTTAGGTAGAAGTGGAGTCTGGTCAAGCCCATGTTGAAGATAGACCCAGCATCAAGGGGCTGTGCTGTGTAGCCTTTCTCCCAGGTCTGGTTGCAGCCTATTTCTTCTTAGGACTAGTCACCGGCAAACCCACTGTTGGTTAGCACTGGCGCTTACATCTTGAGTCATCAGCAAGACTAAACCAAGATCCTGCAGTCAAAAATAGCTTGTGGGTTTTCTTGGTAAAGATAGAGGTTAACAGGAACTGTGTGCCCAACCAAACCCAAACATGTCGCTTGTTTATCATGCTGCCAGAAACCCCAACTAGGGCCATCTTTCTGTGACAGTCTTCTGGAAATTGGAGTCTTTAAAGTGAAGTATACAGGAGGGAGTGAAATGTTAGCAAAAGTTATTAGTAAAAACTCATTAAATCTAATTCTTTTGTAGAAAAGAGCTCATGGAAGAATGGGTTCAAATGACAATTTTTTATTCTGAAATTTTCCAACTGTATCCCAAGGAAGAGAAACCGGTATAAGGAACCTTCATACACTAACACCCAGATTCAGTTCTTATTCAGATTTGCTTACATTTGCTTCATCTTACTTTCTTTTTTTCTTTTGAAGTATTTTAAAACAAATCCCAGACAATGTTACTTCGTTGCTTCATTCATATTTAATATGCATCTAAGTTTTTGGACATTTTATTTCATAACTTGAATTCTGTTCATACCTTCAGCACAATTAACCATAATTGTTTGGTACTGGCAATTACTAGTTCATGGAATATCTTGATTGTCTTTAAAAATGCCCGTTTTAAAAAACAGTTGATTTGTGTAAATTAGGATCCAAAGACTGTATATAACATTTAGTTGTTAAGTTTCTACATTCTAGAGCAGTTCTTTCTTCCCCACCCTACCCTTTTTTAAATCCCATCAGTAACTGGTAGAGATCTAGCAGTTGTCCTGTAGAAGACACCACATTCTGGATTTATCTGCTGGTTTCTTTGTAGTTCAATAAACTTCTTCCTCTCTCTTCCATATTTCCTCTAAATAGAAAGTTGTCGTGGAGACTTGATTCAGTCATTGTAATTTTTTGGCAAGAACACTTCATGGGTAAACGAGAGTGATTTCTGAAGCTAGACAGAAGAACTGGGAAAGGTCTTAAAGGCTTGGTGGTATCTCTTGGAGTCAGATCAAGCTTAAGGGATTGGAGGACAGACAAGGGCCAAAATATCGCAGTGGGGAACAGTGTCCAAAGGGAGCAGAGGGGGTTGCTAGAGAGATCCCAGAGACCAGCTTTGCCTGCCTTGGAGCCATAGCTGGGGCTGGGTTAGTCAGACCAGAAACGAACCTTACTGAAAGTCATCCAATCCAGTGTCTTGATATCCTCGCCACCACCATCTTAATCAAATTTTCTCTGAACCTTCGCACAGAGAGGGCGTTATTACCTATAACAATGCAAACCTGCCCAGCAGTAGGAAGAGTGCTGGGGTCAGAGTGAGGGTGGGGTCAGCCGGCGCTTGCTAGTTGTGTGGCGGTTGCGTCTAACGTCTCAGAGCTTCGGTCCCTCTGTTGGCAAGACAGGGCTTATGACACTTTTTGCATTGTCATAAGGAATCGTGAGAGTGGAAGAAGGCGTGAATACATGGGGTCTGTCGCTGTAAAATGCTGTATGGAAGGAAGAAAGCTTTGGGTGTCACCATCATGCTTTCACCCCTAGAGTGTGATTCATCCCCTGAAAATGTACTTAACATGAATTAAGCACCTGCTGTGACTGAGGTACTGGAGAGCAAGGGTGAGCAAAGTCGACAGAAGTCCCTGCCTTTGTGGAAAATGCCTGAAGACCATCTCAGCCAAACTTGCATCTTATATAACGTGGGAAATGCTGGTATATGAGGGCCTTAAGCTAAGCTACTGGGCCTAGGGATAGAGAGGAGGAGACCAATCTAAGCGGCTGAATCAGTATAGCTTAGCAATACATTTGATACAGGGAATGAGGAGAGAAAGGAAGAATTTCAAAGGTGACTTCAGATTAAACAAATAGAGATTGAGGTACTTGTGAGACATCTCACTGGTGGTATCCAGACCAATGAATAGTGTGCATCTGAAGTTAAGAGGGAAATCAGTGCTAGAAGTTAAATATTTGTGATTCATCATATCCTGGATGGGATAGATATGGATGACAAGGCCAGAGACAGGACATAAAAGTACGAGGCTTCCAGAACTGGGTATCCCCTGACTTGAGACACCATCCAAGGCCTATTGGTTGGTGGATACTCTTAATGATTATCAATTATCATTAAACTCCAAGGGTAGACAGTTGATCTTTCGAATATGATTTCGTTAAGCGTGTGAACTTAAACTTGATTCTGTCATCATACAAAGCTCCATAATTAGTATATTTAATTCTTCTCTTAACGCCCGTTCTCAAAACGCATGGCTTCTAAGAAAAATGTTCCAACAGGTATACAGTATTAATTATGAATACCATCCCTAGTACTCATTCATTTGAGGGCAGTGTTCTCTTTGCTTCATAAAAATGTTACAGCTCAGGGAAGTAATTGTCGTGTGAATGATGAGGTGAGGAAGAGAAGGAGGCATGTCATCAAATACTCCTGTAACAGAGATGAGCCGCTGGGGCGTGGGAAGGGAAGGAGGCATTCACTTCCTGGGTCAGGAGCTTCTGGGAAGCATTCGACTAGTGTCCCAGTATGTGACATGCTGGGCTCAGGAGGTGGCCAAGTTTGTGATCCGTTGATTACCCCTTGTTAATTATCTCAACACAGCTTTTCTCCAAGGAGCATGTATCCAAACCAGGAAACACCCTCTTGTCATCTTTTCCAGATTTCTAGGATTCAGTTTTTAAAAACAAATAAACAAAAAAGCAGAAGCATTCTTCTGTGTCCTAAGACTTCTGTAAGAAAAAATGTTGCTGTTTTAGCAGACTCGACAAGAAAAGAAAAAAAAAATCCAAATCTACCCCAGGCCCCAGATTACAGATACACTAATGTTATTGAAAGAGAGGGTATAACTTATGCTGTTTTTACCTCTCATTTTAAGAATCACATGTGTTCATCGAGTGGCTGCGCTTTAAAGTGAGAGTCACGCTGGTTCTGTTATTTGGTCTCCATGGTGACCTTAGGTTTGAAAACCTTCAAAACGAGAGAGTTTTGTTCCCGCCTGGGTACTTAGCTGGCTAATGCCTTAATCTGACATGGTGTTGTCAGTGAAATAATTCTCTTGAACTTCAGAGATATGTCTTTTTATTTTTCCTTTCAGCGTACTTGAACATAGCCCACTGTGGGACAAGGGTTATGTTTGGGTGTCATCTGAGATTAATTGTTCAGCGGAACAATAAAATACACACGTAATAACAGAGAATCTTCGTATTCTTTACTGCCACTTCAGCTGTT
The DNA here is from genome assembly GCF_032405125.1 of Capricornis sumatraensis. Classification (NCBI taxonomy): domain Eukaryota; kingdom Metazoa; phylum Chordata; class Mammalia; order Artiodactyla; family Bovidae; genus Capricornis; species Capricornis sumatraensis. Next base: position 9,604,784 of record NC_091091.1, on the reverse strand, counting down.
TTGTATGGGTGTGTTGCACAAATTAGAACGATCAAAGCACTCCTTAGTTCGCTGCTAAGCCACGGTGTAGTAATTCACCCCGTCCCGGGTCTCTCTACTGGCGTGCGTTCAGTCTTACAAGACACAGGATTCATTGCTTTTCAGGATTTCATATCTTTTTAAGTTCTTTCCTGCTTTCTTAGGTAACAGCTTGAATGTTTGAAAGCTGCCCTCCTAGCTTCTGCTAACCTTATCTGCATTTGAGAATATGGCTCGTGTTCTCTTACCAAAATAACTTTATGTCATCCCATTAAATTGTGTGGAATTTGCATTGTCACTGCTTGATTTTACCTGATGTTCTGCTTGCCTCCCAGTTTCTTTTCGTCAGTATAGTTTTCATTTTGTTTATTCTCATTTTTTTTTAAAAATTCTTGCTTATGATTTCCAATATCCTTCCCCATTCCAAGTCTCCTTTTCACTTTCCTTTTTCTCTCTCCACTGTTCTGTTCCTTTTTCAGGAATGAAACAGAAAAAAATAAAGAAATGTACTAAGTCACATATTTCTTTCTTTAAAAAAAAAAAAAGATGTTTTTTCCTCCATTTTAAAGAAACTCTTCAGTTGTTGCAGAGACATTGTAAAAATAAAAAAATGATACACTCTCCGCCTTATGTTTCAATATATTTCTTAGTTCTTTACGCATATTTTTCTTGCATAGTTCTAATCATGCTTTCTTTGCAGTTATTCCTGTGTCATTATGGTTAACGTTTGTTATATGCATTTTTACATGATCTTATAAACCTTCTAAATGGTTTTAGTTTATGAGAAGTCACCGGGGATTGTGAGGCAGAGAGAGGATAGATGACTTCTTTTCATAAACAAGCAGATTGCTGACTGCATTTTTTTAAGATTCATCCGTTTATTTATCTGTTTTTTGGCTGTGCTGGGTCTTCGTCGCTGCGTGCAGGCTTTCTCTAGCTGCTGCAAGCAGGTGGGCAGCTCTCAGGTTGTGGGGCACAGACTTCTCATTGCAGTGGCTTCTCTTCTGAAACACAGGCTCTAGGCATGTGGCTCAGTAGTGGCAGCTCCAGGGCTCAGCAGTTGTGGCACACGGGCTTAGTTGCTCCTCGGCATGTGGGATCTTCCTGGACCAAGGATGGAACTGATGTCCCTTGCATCGCAAGGCAGATTCTTAACCATTGAACCACCGGCGAAGCCCAGATTGCTGATTTCTGAAAAAAACATTTCTAGAGGACTTGTCCTGTGTGGGATAAATTTTGAGGATACACAGATGTATCAGTCAGTCACAAAATATGAAGTGAAAGTTGCTCAGTTGTGTCTGACTCTTTGCAACCCCATGGACTAGGCAGTCCATGGAATTCTCCAGGCCAGAATACTGGAATGGGTAGCCATTCCCTTCTGCAAGGGATCTTCCCAACCCAGGGATTGAACCCAGATCTCCCGCACTGCGGGTAGATTCTTTGCCAGCTAGCCGCCAGGAAAGCCCAGGAATCCTGGAATGGGTAGCCTATCCCTTCTCCAGTGGATCTTCCCAACCCAGGAATCGAACCAGGGTCTCCTGAACTGCAGGCAGATTCTTTACCAGCTGAGCTACCATGGAAGCCCGTATGAAACCAGTCAATCCTAAAGGAAAGCAACCCTGAATATTAATTGGAAGGACTGACGCCGAAGCTCCAACACTTTGGCCACCTGATGTGAAGAGCTGACTCATTGGAGAAGACCCTGATGCTGGGAATGATTGGGGACAAGAGGAGAAGGGGGCAACGGAGCATGAGATGGTTGGATGACATCAGTGACCTGATGGACATGAAGTGGAGCAAACTCTGGGAGATAGTGAAAGACAGGAAAGCCTGGTGTGCTGCAGTCCATGGGGTCACAAAGACTTGGACACAACTGAGTGACTAAACAACAACAAATGTATCAGGCAAATGGGCATCCAGAAACTGTGACAGACATGTACCGTGTGAGATTACTCTCTGACTACAGTCCTCACTCTAACAGACGTTTGGAGCTCAGTTGCCATGGAAACAGGGAAGAAGGTGGCAAACTCTCCTGAGAGTGTTGGCTGCACTGAGGGGGTGCTGTCCGAGCCAAGTCTGAAACGGATGAGAGGCAGTTGGCCAAGTGGAGTTGATTGCTAGGTGGAGAAAACAGAGAGGGTGTGAAAGGGAGTCTAAGAACGCAGTAAGTTAGACACACCTGGCATGTGATCCTGTGGGCTGCGTGGCCAGAGATTAAGCCAGAGAGGGAAGTTGTGGGCAGATCTTCAGAGGTCCGGTCACTTTTCCCGAGGAGTCGGGCCACAGGAAGCCAAGAAAAGTTGAAGCAGGGACTCTGATGTGATGACATCTGTCTCTTAGGAAGCCATCTCTCTTGTAATATGGAAAGTGAGCTATTTGGGAGGTGGGGAAGGAGGTAGGCTTCGAGTAGTGCCAGTTTATGTGTGCCTGTTCATGCCGGGTATGAGTCTAGATGTTTTCTCATTGCATTCTCACCGTCGTGAAAGAGCGGAAGTTGCAGTTGGTCCAGAGATGCTGGGCTTGCCTGTTGTCCTGCAGGTACTGAGTGGCAGAGGCAAGAAGTCCGGCCTTGTCTCTGTTCCCGGCACTTCATGTGAGGGAGACGGACGAGGCTGCTTTCGTGCAGTTTTTTCTGAATTGAGAGAAGAGGAAGGTCCAGATCAGGGCAGACATGGGGAAGGTGACAAAGGTTTCCTACGTGGCAGCGGCCCTCTAGTGTGGAGAGAGAGAGCATTCCCCAGAGACAGCCAGAAGGGCTGCAGAGGTGGCGCTGTGTGACTTCATGCAGCACGATCCAGAGCACAGGCAGCTGGACAATGGGGGTTTCATCCCAAGGAAGTTTCCAGATCTTTCCAGACACTACAGGCTAGTGGATTCGACTCAGAAGCCATACTGTCCTGCTTGAGAGACTCCCACAGGTCACGTGTGAGACAGTTTGAGCATCACAATGAAATCATGACAGTAATTGTACATTAATAAGAAGCATTTAAAAAATTAGTGATAAGGGAGGAGAAATTAACTACTAGATATTAAAGAAGTACTAGAAATAGAAAGTCTCCATTTTTCAAGCACTGTAGTAATATTTTAAACAAAAATCATCTGTAGATGCTAAAACCATTGGGTGAAAGATGAGGCACCACAATATTTAAATCATTTCAAAAAGTCACATACAGCTTGTTAATAATAAAGGGGCAAAGGTGTGTATTTGGTTGAGAAGTCTGTCAGACATTCTGGCAGCCACCTGGTAAACCAGCTTCAGGACAAAGGATACCAGACGTTCTTTGATTTGATACATTGGATAGGGCACATCATTCTGTGTATTCCTGCCAATAACATTTAACCTGAATTAAAACATAAGGAAACAATCCGATAAAACTAAGTGGAAGGACATTCTATTAAAAAAAAAAAAGTTGTCATTAAAAAGTGACTGAGAAACTAGTAGAAGATTCAAGAGGGTGACAGGTACCCTCTATTCATCTCCTCTGACTGGATCCTAGATTTGGGGGGAAGCTATACAGGACATTGTTGAAACTGTGGGGGAGTCTGAATAAGGATGTGTGTTAACCCCAGTGGTATTGTATCATTGTTAAGTTTCATGAGTGTGATTACAGAAGAAAATGTCCTTGTTGGCACCTTTAAAGGTGAAGTGTCATAACTACTCAACTTAATTCTCATGTGGCCCAGGGGAAAAAATAGGAGAAAGAGGAGAAGCAAACGTGGCAAACCACTGATCATTGATGAGTCTGAGTGGAGAGTCTAAGGATGTTCGTTCTTTTCTTTAGATTTACACGTTTTCAAAGCAAACATCTGGGGGAATATTTTTTCACTTCATGACCAGGTAGGCTAAAGGACCTAAGTGATAATTTTTGTTGAAGGGAAATATTACCTGACTGACATAATGGATTTCTTTAATGTGGCAAATAAGTATCTGGATAAATGCAAATCCATAGCTGACATTTATTTAAGATTTTATGAAGCTTTTGATAAGTCTTATTACTGAAGGCCACGATGAAATTTTTTACGTTTTTTTCTGGGGAAGAAGGAGGCTGATTGAGGATTAGTGTTTTACTGCTTGTAATTATTTCAAATGGGCTTCCCTGGTGGCTCAGTGGTAAAGAATCTGCCTGCAGTGCAGGAGACACAGGCTTGATCCCTGGATCAGGAAGATCCCCTGGAGAAGAAAATGGCAAACCATTCCAGTATTCTTTCCTGGAGGATCCCATCGACAGAGGAGCCTGGCAGGCTGCAGTCCATGGGGGTCACTAATAAGAATCAGTCACAACTTAGTGACTAAACAACAAATAAATTGTTTAAAGACCCCCTCCCCACCTGGCCTACCTGGCCTAGGAACTGATGGTTACGTTGGATAATGGAACAGAAACAAACCCCTCAGAACTTAGTGGAGGAAAAGTGTTTTTTCAGAGTTATATGTCTGGGTTCTAAGAGGACATGCATAGGGGAATCTCCCCACTTCAGATCATTTGAGGTGATATAATATTTGCAGATGAAACTAAATCTTTCCAGGGGTGAAACTAAATCTTTCAGATTACCATCTGAGGAAGAATTCATAAAAGTGATCACAGATGAACATGCATGAGGGCTCTGTCTTTAAAAAGAGAACAACCCAAATTTCACTTTTGGGCTTCTAGACATTGAGTTCTCACTTAAGGAACCTCTCGCCCAAAAGATGGACCTAACTCGGTCGTTGTAATGCTGTCTGATATCTGTACAGCTCTTTATAATTTTAGCAATCACTTTTACAGACATTATCTCGGTTTGATGGTGAGGGTTGAGGGTGAGGAGGTAGCGTTGTCATCATTTAACAGATGGGAGAACTGGAGCTGGAGTGGATAAAATGGTCTGTCCAGGGCCACCTGGAGAGCTAGCCCAAAACAGGACTATGCTCCTTGTCATTCTTGTGTTTGTTTTGTTTTAATTAGAGGATTCTTGCTTTACGGTATTGTGCGGGTTTCTGCCGTGCATCAGCAGCCACGTGTCCCCTTCCTCCTCAGCCTCCCTCCTGTGCCCCCAACCCCGATCCCACCCCTATAGGTTGTCACAGAGCATCAGGATGAGCTCCCTGCATCACACGCAGATATGAAAGTAAGCTTCGAGATCTTCGGAGCCTTCCTCCAGTACAGCACAATATAAAGCAAGGAAAGTTAAAATCAAACTGAAACACCTTGTTTAAGAAAGCAGAAGATATGCAATTTGTTTGTGAAAGATTCCTATGAAAATAACTTTTAGAAATGAGAAGTCTGATTTAAGTGGGAAAAGCAATGAGAAATCTTCAGTGAATAATGAACAAAGTTTGTAAACTCTCCAGCTATATTGAATGGCATGTGTAAAATAAAGCCTGCCTAGCTGATTTTTCAGGGCTGCTCTAAGATGAGGCATTGGTAAGAGGCAAAGACTATATTAAAAAGCATTTCCCTCTTTAGCACTCACTTGCAGCCCTCCCTTCAAGTTATACCAAAGCCCTGGATTTGTGCATTGTTGTTTGATGAGTTTGGGATCCAGGTTCTCCCTCTCCTGCCAGTATGAAGCATAAGTGAAAGTCCTGGCTTTTCAGCTGTGGTTAAGAGACAGGCAAGTGCACAAGGCCATCCGCACAATGAGTGGTATTAACAGCCCGTTACTAGAAAGCTGTGTACTCAGCACTGAAAACATACTTGGGGGAACCTGTGTTTAGTAACCAAAGGCTCACTGGTTTGAACCCTTCTGGAGTGGTCTTTCTCATTCAGGAGCCTCTCCCTCTGCCTTGTGCTCTCAGTTTCCATGTCCTGTATTGCTTAAGTGATTTGGCCAGTTTACTTAAGTTCGTGACCATTTATTAGAAGTCAAAGAAAGCTGCTTTGTTTTTACTGGAAAGTGATTTTCCTCTGACCCCAGGAGACATAAGCATGTAGATAGATACAAGACCTTGTCACAGCTTTGAAGTGCCCACTGAGAAAGTGCTTGTGTGAACGTCCCCCAAATATCTGTGCTTTCAGAAATGACCACTTGAAGGCCTCCTGGTGGGGAGGTAACAGCTCCAGGGACACGCCACCCTCTTTCCCACTGAACACAACCCACAACACAGGCCATGAAGTCTGGAGCAGCTCTTTGATGACTCTGGAAAAGGGTAGCGGGCAGAGTGGAGAGGGGAACTGAAGTCAGAAGTGGGAAGTAAGGAGAGTCCAGCTGGGAGGCTCCTGTTTCTGTTGCCCCTGCTTCTTCCTCTTCCCCTCCCCCTTTCTCCCCTCCTCCCTCTTCCTCCTTTCCCCCTCCTCTTCTGTCATCCTCCCCCCTCCTCCTCCTCTTCTGTTTTCTTCCCCTATCTCCTGCCTATACTCAGAGTTACCATACATCTCAGAACTGCACAGCTCCAGGGGAATTGAATGGAAGTTAACCTTGGGCAGAGACTAAGAGAATCTCCACCAATTCCCATGCAAACCGTGCTAACATGTAGTGTGTACATCCTAGACATTTTTTGTGCATGTTGTTTTTAAACAGTGATACTTATACCAAACATTTTGTTTTGCTTTTTCCTCTTGGTAGAAGAAAGTATCTCTGATACCTTACTTACTACATAGTCACTGTATACTTATTTTCGAATAATTTTTTTAAGTTACAGCCTAGTTCAGTGCGTTTGAGTTGCTATAGCATACTTCTGAAGTACTGCAGCTTCTGGTTCATTAGGTCCTGAGAGGGCACAGACACACCTCACTTTATTGAACTTCGCTTTGTTAGACTTTACAAATACTGCAGGTCTTAGAAGCCGAAAGTTTGTGGCAATTCTGGGCTGCAGAAGTCTGCCAGCATCATTTTCCAGCATCATTTGCTCACTTCATGTCTGTGTCATGTTTTGGTAGCTCTAACAATTTTTCAAACTTGCTGTATTTGTTATGTGCTTTGTGGCCAGTGATCTTTGATGTTACCACTTGCTGAAGGCTCAGATGATAGTTAGCACTTTTAGCAGAAAAGTATTTTTTAATTAAGGCCTGTTTTTTTAGACATAATGCTACTGCACACTTAATAGACTAAAATATAGTGTAATGTTACTTTTTATGCACTGAAAACATAAAAACTAGTGAAATTGACTGAACTGGAATATTCACTTTATTGTGGTGGTCTGAACCCGAAATATCCCCAAGCTCTGTCTGTAATCACAGCCAACTCCTTCAGTTGCCAGTACTCCCTTGGCCCAAATTCTGAAATAGCAAGGGAGCAGTTATTTAATAATTCCCATTTTGGTTGTTTCCAGTTTGTTGCTTTTATAAATGCTGTTTTTCATAAAGGTTTCCTTCCTATTCCGGATCATTTCTTGGAGGTAGATTCCTAGAAGCAGTTAAGCACTGACTCACACACAAGTCTTGGCTGTTTGGATTGCTGGTCAACATTGATGATTATTTTTGCAGAGGACTTTTGCCAGCTGTAATAAATATATTACTCCCCAGGTTGATGATGAGCAAATTGAGGCTGAGAATGGTTCGGCTGCCCAGCATCAAACACCTGATGGGTAGAAGAGCCATGGTTTTGGCCCAGCCTGTCTGCTTCAGAAGCCGCTCTGCCTGTTCGTCTCTGCATGCTGGCTGGCAGGCTGCTGCAGTCACCACATTTGTTCCCTCCTCTTAAAGGAGCCTGTTTGAGAAGATCAGTGACATCGCCTGTGCCCCACCGTTGGCTCTTTACTTAGCTTTCCTAATTCGATACAGAAAAGAATGAGCTCCTCCTAATGTTAATTTTTATTTCTGTTTGTTTGACAGAGCCAGGGCCTTCAGGCTGGTCACATCCTCTGTCCTTTGATAAATTTTGGTTCCTAAATGGTCTTATTTACTTGATTTATATGTGCTGTGTACATGATAAAGATGTTAACTTGTTTCTGTTCCAGTTGTTTTGTAATTTGTCTTACAGTCTATTTGCTTTTCTAAAGCATAATTAAACATTTTAATGTAGCTATAACTATCCATTTTCTTTTCCTTTTGCCCTCTTAGCTTAAGAGATTTCCCCCTTGCAGAGGCTTGACAACCACAGATAGATATTTTTAAAAAGAAAGCATCAGTTCAGTTCAGTCGCTCAGTCGTGTCCGACTCTTTGTGACCCCATGAATTGCAGCGCACCAGGCCTTCCTGTCCATCACCAACTCCTGGAGTTCACCCAAACTCATGTCCATCAAGTCAGTGATGCCATCCAGCCATCTCATCCTCTGTCATCCCCTTTTCCTCCTGCCCCCAGTCCCTCCCAGCATCAGAGTCTTTTCCAATGAGTCAACTCTTTGCATGAGGTGGCCAAAGTACTGGAGTTTCAGCTTTAGCATCATTCCTTGCAAAGAACACCCAGGATTGATCTCCTTTAGGATGGACTGGTTGGATCTCCTTGCAGTCCAAGGGACTCGCAAGAGTCTTCTCCAACACCACAGTTCAAAAGCATCAATTCTTCAGTGCCCAGCTTTCTTCACAGTCCAAATTTCACATCCATACATGACCACTGGAAAAACCATAGCCTTGACTAGACGGACCTTTGTTGGCAAAGTAATGTCTCAGCTTTTGAATATGCTATCTAGGTTGGTCATAACTTCCCTTCCAAGGAGTAAGCATCTTTTTATTTCATGGCTGCAGTCATCATCTGCAGTGATTTTGGAGCCCAGAAAAATAAAGTGTAACACTGTTTCCCCATCTATTTGCCATGAAGTGATGGGACCAGATGCCATAAAAAGAAAGCATACATAGAGGTATTAAGGGTACTTGTAAGAAATGCAGCAGTTTGGGGCTGTTTTTCCTCAAGGCCATGTTTACCTCATAATCTCTCCCTCTTTTCCTACTCATACAGTTTCCCCACAGACATTTTCCTGCAAAAAAGGGAGGGCAGATTTTGGGAGGGATGGTGCTCAAGGATATGATTTATAGTTTTCAGAACACGGAGTTTGGGAAGGACAATTTGAAATAATGTAAAATGAAGAATTCCCTAAGCACTTTTTACCATAATTTTCTACTATATATTACCCATTCTTATGACAGAACTAGACCAAGCTTTCAACATAAAACTTTCAGAAAAATTTTTATCATGTTTATACATGCACGTAATCTAAGAAACAAAATAGTTTTACACTACTTATGATGGAAAACAGTAGTCCCCAACCCTTACCCTAACCCTATTCCTCTATTCCAACCCACTTTCCTACTTTCTTGCAACTCTTTTTAACTGAATCTCATGGTATTACTATTTACATTCATTTCCCTTTTTACAGGATTTTTTGTGTATGTGCTTATCCTTGGTGTCTGAGTGACATGGCAATGCTGTTTCTTTGTCATTTCTAATACAAGCAGTTACCCACTTCCTGCGGGTGTAGGTCAGGATTTAGAGCCCTGTAACTCTACACCCCCACATCTACCAGCTTGCAAGCGTTCAGTGCCTTTTCCTTGCCTTCTTTCCCTCCCCAACCAGTCCACTACCAGAGTTAATGCTTCTTGCCTTCTCTCCCCAGTGTAGTTTTCTGTCTTTGATTTAACTGAATATTCAGTACTTACATTATTACAGTTTTGTAAATGCTATTCATAGCCTAGTCATATGCTTTCCTATAATTACTTTTCCTGTTCAACACAATATTTTGTTTCCTACAGAGTTGGTAATTGCCTTGCTTTTTGTTCTGTTAGTTTTCTATGTACTTACTTCTCCCACCCCCAACCCACGGTATGACTCAGTCCAGCCGCAGGATTGGGTGTCCTGGTAGGGAGGGCTTCCTCTCTAGGCCGGAGCTCTCAGTCCTCCCTTTCTTAGCATCCTGGCAAATCCCATTTCTTTTTTTCTGTTTACTCCTTTGCTTTGTAGAGTGTATATTGTGCAGTTTGCTGCAAGAAGAGTCATAGGTGGTCAATGTGTTGAAATCTTAATATGTGAAATGGCTTTAGTTTATCTATCCTTGATCTAGCCTTTAAGTTTATGCTCAGTTAATAACGGGGCTTCCCTGGTGACTCGGTTGCTAAAGAATCAGCCGACAGTGCAGGAGATGAGTGTTTGATCCCTGGGTCACAAAGACCCCAAGGAGAAGGGAAATGGCAACCCACTCCAGCATTCTTGCCTGGGGAAGCCCGTGGATCCCTGGCAGGCTGGCAGGCTGCAGTATATGGGGTGGCAAGAGAGTCGGACACGACCTAGCAACTGCACCACCATCGCCACAATTAGTAACATGGCTGGGTATAGAATCCGAAGTTGAAAGTCATTTTCCCTCGGAACTTGGAGGCGCTTTTCTGAAGCCTCTTCTTTTCTTTTCCTGCTTCTGAAAAAGCCTGACTCTTGATCTTTCGTGTGAAGCTTGTATTTGATCACTGGCTCCTTTATGCTCTCTTGCTAACCCCAAGTTTCTGAAGTTCCTAACACAGCTGTGTGATCGGTTTGCTTCTATTGAACTGGGCTTTCATTGATCCCTTGCAGTTTAGAAATCCATTTCCTCTATGTGATATGTTCAATATGACGTCCTTAACTAGAAATCTTGTTTTGTTTTTAAAAGGGAAATTATAATGAAACACGCTTCCCAGAGCCTGAAATATTATCATTTAAATGTCGAAAGGGGATTATGGTCATTAAATTGGCTAACCAGAATTTAAGAGAGTGCTGACAAACATAGAATACAGACAGTCACGTATATCATTTGCCAGAGCAAATAAAAGCTTCAGTGAATAAGTTGTTCTTGCCATTGATTGCTCTGGTATCCAGTCTTTCAGAGAAAGATAGATTTATTTATAAACTTTTATTAAAAGGAAAAACATACACTTCTATTTTTCTGGGCTCCAAAATCACTACAGGTGGTGACTGCAGCCATGAAATTAAAAGATGCTTACTCCTTGGAAGGAAAGTTATGAACAACCTAGATAGCATATTGAAAAGCAGAGACATTACTTTGTCAACAAAGGTTCGCCTAGTCAAGGCTATGGTTTTTCCAGTAGTCATGTATGAATGTGCGAGTTGGACTGTAAAGAAAGCTGAGCACAGAAGAATTGATGCTTTTGAACTGTGGTGTTGGAGAAGACTTGAGAGTCCCTTGGACTGCAAGGAGATCCAACCAGTCCATCCTAAAAGAGATGTCCTGGGTGTTCATTGGAAGGACTGATGTTGAAGCTGAAACTCCAGTACTTAAGTCAGCTTTTCGTATCAGGTGGCTAATCTGAAAAGACCCTGATGCTGCAAAAGATTGAAGGCGGGAGGAGAAGGGGACGACAGAGGATGAGATGGTTGGATGGCATCACCGACTCAATCAACATGAGTTTGCGTAAACTCATGGGAGTTACTGATGGACAGGGAGGCCTGGCATGCTGCAGTTCATGGGGTTGCAAAGAGTCGGACACGTCTGAGTGACAACTGCACTACCCGCATAATTTCAGAAGGGTGAAAGTACATTCTACTCAGTCCCTAGCTTTAGTTTAGTCTCCTAAAATCACATACCCCCCCCCCAAATTCATTTCTCTGATTTCCCAGTCTCTACCTGCTTTAGCTATTAAGTCAGCAGAACACTTGTCCTCTAGGCCAGGGGTCCCCAGCCTCCGTGATCTAGTGCCTGATCTGAGGTGGAGCTGATGTAATATAATAGAAATAGCATGCACAACAAATATAATGTGATTGAATTATCCTGATACCGTCCCCCATCCCCAGTCAGGGAAAAATCGTCTTCCCTGAAATTGGTCCCTGGTGCCAAAAAGGTTGGGGACTGTTGCCCTAGGCCAAGTGTGTGAAATAGATCTTTAAATTTTTCTCAAAGTTTTCCCCCCAAGTGTCAGTTAAGGTAGTATAAAGAAAGATATTTAGTAACTAGCCATGACATGGTTGGATGGCATCACCAACTCGATTTACATGAGTTTGAGCAGGCTTCAGGAGTTGGCGATGGACAGGGAAGCCTGGCAATCCATGGGGTCACGAAGTTGCACACGACTAAGCCACTGAACTGAACCATCTGCTAAGACTTGCTTAAAAAGCGCTGACATCTAAGGAAAGCTCTGAAGCTGCATGCTTCGTCTCTAGGACCACACTCTTCTGGGGGCCGTCGGGAGAGCAGTGAATGTTGAGCAGGCACACTTCACTGGGGGGCGGGGGGGAGGATTTTACACGTCCTAATGTAAATTTGTAAAGGAAAAACACGCCAGTGTGTCTCCTGTAGTCTCAGATCCCCCGCTGAATGCTTCTATAACTAGATGTATGGGTTTTTACCTCCAAACAAGCAAATGTCTCTCTGTAAGTCCATTTTGGCACTGTCTACCTGGAAATAGATCCCACAGGTTAAAGGCTTCAGTCTCACACCAAATGCCTCCCCCACCCCACTTCAGAATGCTAATTGCTGTTTCAGATTGTTGCCTGTACTGCTTATCAGCTAGCTGTAAATTGGAGGTTCCTATGACCCCCTCCGTGGAGTCAGTTAATTTGCTAGAGCTGCTCACAGAACTCAGGAGAACATTTTACTTATGAGTTGAGCAGTTTTATTATAAAAGAGTATAACTTAGGACCAGTCACATGGACGAGACATGCAGGGTAAGGTATCTGGGAAGGAGTGTGTACTGCACTCCCCGCATCTTCACATGTGCACCAGCCTAGACACTCTCCAAACCCCCATCCTTTTAGATGTCTCTGGAGGCTTCATTATATAGCCATGGTTGATTAAATCATCGGCCGTTGGTGATTCACTCAGCCCCCAGCATCTTTCCCCTCCTTGGAGGTGGGAGGAAGTGGGAATGAGATTCTAACCCTCTAGTCACCTGGTTGGTTCTCCTGGCAATCACTCCCTATCTTTTGGGACTTTCCAAAAGTCCCTTTAAACTCAGAAACAGTCAGGTGTGGTTGAAAGGGGCTTTTATGAATAACAAAAGACTCCTTGGGTGGTACTAGTGGTACCACCTGCCAATGCAGGAGACCTAAGAGGTGCAGGTTCGATCCCTGGGTCAGGAAGATCCTCTGGAGGATTCTTGGCTGGAGAATCCCATGGACAGAGGAGCCTGGCGAGCCATAGTTCACAGGGTTAGGAAGAGTCGGACGTGACTAAGGGGACTGAGCATGCGTGCAGACACCCTTATCGTGTCCCTCTCAGGAAGTTGCAGAGGTTGTAGGAGCTCTGTGCCAGGAACAGGGATGAAGACCGAATATATATTTCTTACTATAAATCACAGTATGATAAAACTTAATTCTGAGCACAAACTGTAATCATGGCATACTTGTATGTGGGTCAGTCATGAGTCTGATTTCTCTTCTCCCACCAGCTTTTTGGAGACTGGGAAGCCCAACTGCGGAGGATCATGAAACTCATCGCCGGCGGCGGCCTGTCCATCACCGGCTCCCACGACATGTGTGGGGACTACCTGTACAGCGGCCACACGGTCATGCTCACACTCACCTACCTATTTATCAAAGAGTGTAAGTCTAGAGCGGCCTTCCGTAAGAATTTCCTCACCCGCCGTTCCCCACAGGAGCAAGATGGGGTCCCGGGAGGGCAGCCCCTCCTCTCACTAGCGCGCTCACACCCAGCAGGCACCCTGGGAAATGTATGTCACAAGTACCTGTACTTCTTGGGGGAAGTGCCTCGTTTCCTTAGCTGTCAGCTGTGGTATCAGTGTTTTATGACTGCTGGAAGGAGCCAGAAGGGAGGAGACAAAATTCCAAGCCTGGCTGGATGATGGTAGATGTTGTGTTCACTCGGCAGCCATTTTTCAGGCACTGGGCACTGTACCATCTGCTCCAAAGAAGTGCATGGGGGTTGGTGGTGCCTCTTCCCTCAGACAAGCTCTGGTCTCAGGGAGACTAAATGATGCAGACATTAAATGGGAAATTTCTATAAAAAATGTACTTAAAATATTTTATGATGAAACATACAAAAAATAATATTACAGGTACCCCTGTATGCTGCTGAGATTTAATATAAGTTTTTGTCAGATCTGTTTCAGATGACCCTTGTCAAAGCAAAGGAAATATATATTAATATATATTTTCTTATTATGAATACATATTAATACAATAATTATGATATGTATTATTAATATAATGGAGAAGGCAATGGCACCCCACTCCAGTACTCTTCCCTGGAAAATGCCATGGACGGAGGAGCCTGGTAGGCTGCAGTCCATGGGGTCGCTGAGGGTCGGACACGACTGAGCGACTTCACCTTCACTTTTCACTTTCATGCATTAGAAAAGGAAATAGCAGCCCACTCCAGTATTCTTGCCTGGAGAATCCCAGGGACAGGGGAGCCTGGTGGGCTGCCATCTATGGGGTCGCACAGGGTCAGACATGACTGAAGCGACTTAGCAGCAGCATTAATATAATAATAATAAAATATTAATATATATGTAAAGTTTTTCATTCCTTCCCCCTCCCATTTTCCTCTGTTATTTCTCAAGTATGTTTTATTCCTTTCTCTACTTGTAGAAAATTCCATTGTCCTTAATATTCTACTGTTAGAAATAGTCTCAGTGAGCTTTATCTAGGCAGTTCCCATGAAGAGCAACAAGAGAAGCCAGGCTGTGGGCATCACAGAGGAGGGACACACATTGCGTTCTGGAGGTACTTGAGAGCCTGTGGCACCTGTTGGAATGTCAGTGTGGTTGGAATTCAGAGAGGTGGTAATAATGAGAATTGAAAAGTGAACTGGTGAGTAGGAACCAGACTGTGGAACATGCCTTGAGTCACAAGAAGGAGTCTGAATTTGCATTCTGACAGACATGAGGTGCCCATTGAGAGGTTGTAACCACTGGGGCGGTGTCATCTGACTTACCCTTTAGAGAGGGAGAAAGCACTCCCGTAATGACTCACAGGATGGATTGGAGAGGGCAGAGCAGGAGTGGAGTTAGCAGACCAGCTGGCGCTATAGTCCAGGCAAGAGATGGGAGTGGCCCAAACTATCAGGATGATGTTGGGGTGGAGAGAAGTGGGGGAAACTGGGAGAAATTCACAAAAAGGAGTCTACAGGTAACAGGATTGGTTGTGGGGGTACAGGGGACAGGTGATGGACTGAAGGGTGAAAGCCCAGTTTTGGTCTTAAAGAAACTGAGATGGGGAAGACAGGAAGAGATGAGAAGACATCCTTTGGGGCACTGAGTGAGAGGAGAGACAGTAGGTGCTCTGCTTGTCCTTAGTAAGTGACCAGATAGAGTGAATCCTAGCAGTGTCTGTTCAGGACAGTCAGGGCGCGATCTGGCCCTGGCACTGGAGTATAACTGGGCATGGAAAAATGGGCACGGATGTCAGGCCTAATGTCAGCAGCCCTAGGAGCCAGATTCCTACCTGCTGCTGGTTGGTCCCTGAAATACTTTAATGGGGTTAAGCTTTATTCTTGAAGATAAGACTGTTAACCAAGTTGGATGACGTGGGTCACAAACTGATTCTGAATCCTGGTGCCATCACTTACTCATGCTGTGACCTTGGGAAAAACCTCTGATCTCTGTAAGTCTTAGTTTCCTCATCCTTTCCCACTGGCTCAGCAGATAAAAAAAATCCACCTGCCAGTTCAGGAGACACAGGTTCAGTCCCTGGGTCAGGAAGATCCCTTGGAGGAGGAAATGGCAGCCCACTCCAGTGTTCTTGCCTGAGAAATCCCATGGACAGAGGAGCATGGTGGGCTACGTCCATGGGGTTGCAAAGAGTCAGATACAACTGAGCAGCTAAGCACACTCACACAACTTCTTCATCAATGAGGGAGAGGTTGTGAAAATTAAAACAGATGGCGTATGGGGACGCTAACAGGGGAGCTGGGAGAATGAACAGTAGCTGCTCTTTGCTGTTGTATTGGTATGTTATCAAATACAACTCTTCCAGGAAAGGGAACATGGAGCCCTGTACATACACTAAGACTTCTGCCCCAACCCCTGACCATGCCATTTAAAACTGCAAACCTCCTTCCCTTCACCCTCTCTGCTGCTAATCCCACTTGTCTTAAATCCAGAGCATTTAACATAAAGTATAAGTTACTTGATTATAATTATTATTTATTGTCTCTTTTCATTACTGGGAAGGGATCTCCCCACAAAGGCAGACTGTTTGCCTGTGACGTTAGTTGATACCAAGATCTAGTGACTAGATCTTGTCCTGGGTGTATTGTAGATGCTTAATAAATAGTGGGTAAATGAATGACTGATCCTTGGACCCCCCTGAGAATCCTATAAAAGGCTAAACTGTCTTCCCCAGGGTGAGGAGGGTAGATCATATTCAGACAACATTTTTGTCTAATGTTATCAGACCCTCTGAAGCCCGTTCATGGAGAATAAAGGTAGGAGGGCTTACACCAGGAGAGATTTTGAATCTCCCATCAAATGACTTCCCAGACACTGTCCTGCCCTTGGAAGTGGACATGGGCTAGAATTCCTGGTCACTTGGATTCTCTTATTTGTATTTGAGAAATGGACACCTTAAAGACTTAAAAAGTAGAATATGGTTGCAGAGCTTGGAAAGCAAATAGGGTGGTTGTATCCATTATAATTGCCTAGTCTGTGTATAAAGATCCATAGACCAAAAGGTATTGATTTTTGTACAGAGCATTAACCCCATATTATTTCCAGGTAAATTTAATTATCAATAGACAGTTTTGTTTTTAATGGAGTGTGATGCATTAACCTGTCCTTGTTTGTCCTTTGAAACTATATTTATGATTATATGGGTCAAGTAATAACCACATATAAATTACTGTGGCTAATACAACCACTTGATGAAATAAGCTGCTTCCTTCTAACCTTGGCTGCATAGACGCGAAAGCCCTTGGATTTGGCTTCTATGCAACCAAGCCTAAGCAATCTGTTTTCAGAAGGAAAGATCCAAGGTAGTTGGATTCAGAATGAATAGTTGAGGCGTGGTTGGGTGCCCTTGGTCACACTTGAATAATAGGACTCTTCTTGCAAATTTCTCCTTTTCAGATTCCCCTCGACGACTGTGGTGGTACCACTGGGTCTGCTGGCTTCTCAGCGTGGTGGGAATCTTCTGCATCCTCTTGGCGCATGACCACTACACTGTGGATGTGGTGGTGGCGTACTACATCACCACGAGACTCTTCTGGTGGTACCACACTATGGCCAATCAGCAAGTGAGTTTTTCTCCTCCTCTGGTGTTAACCCCTGATGATCTTGACCAGCTGTTGCTCGTGTGGCAACAGACAGAGTCAGCTGAGACTATATTGTCTCCTGTGGTGCTGATCCACTTCTGAATCAAAGCTGAACCAGATGTGTTTCTATAATGACATAGGAGATGACGTCCTTCTAGAACAAGTATCACATTCTCATCGTCCCTGGAAAATACTTTTTTAAGCTGTGCCCACCTCTTGCTTGATCTTGCATTCCTACCTTCTTTTCCATCTTGGGCCGCTCACCAGCTTAATACGTAACATTTGATTAAGTCTCTCCATTTTCATGATAGGAGAGTAACTAAAGCACTAATTGAAGTATTTATTTATAGACAAGAGACTTAAGTAAGCCACACGTTCTCCATGTACTCCTGGCATTGGAGTTATTTGTTTCTCTGCTAGAGAAACAGGTGTGGTCTGGTGTGCAGTTGGGTACAGAGTGTAGAATGGTGGGGTGAGTGTGAATCTGGGGCCATAAAGGTGATCAGGGGCTGGATCTGGGGGCCTTTGTGAATTGTAATATGGAAAATATTTGAACCTGAAGTGAAACATTATGAGAGCCATGTGTATGTTCCTATCGGGGCTGAAACCATCAGTTGCTCTTCCTGACTCAGTTTTCTCTTTGTGTGTTCTCTTAGGTGCTAAAAGAAGCTTCCCAAATGAACCTCCTGGCCAGAGTGTGGTGGTACAGGCCGTTTCAGTACTTTGAAAAGAATGTCCAAGGAATTGTACCTCGGTCTTACCATTGGCCCTTCCCCTGGCCGGTAATCCACCTCAGTAGGCAAGTTAAATACAGCCGACTGGTGAATGACACATAACAGCTCTACGTGGTGGAGAAAGAGGAACTGTCCGAAGTGCTAAGAACTCCATGAGAGAAGATGCCACAAAATAAACAACTCCCTAATCCCATTATCTTTCAACAGTTACCTTGACTTAACCTATTGAGTTACCTGGTCAGCACTGTGATCTTTTTTTCTCTCCAAAGGACCTGCGTTGGACAACAATAAGGAAAACTCAACCTATCATACACCGTACACATCTCCTGTTCATAAGTTTGGGATTTACATAATCTGCGACCACCATGTTCCTTTGTATGACGCAACAGCGTAAATGTAAGCTTTTATATCATCAGTTCTGGTCTTTCCAGTTACATCTGGAAATAAAGCGTATTATTTTCTTGGGAAAACATACTTTTCATATCTCTTGCCCCAAAGATTGGGCTGTAAGCCATTTTCTAGCAAATGTCTCTATGAAGGTTTCTTAAGTACCTGAATGGGGTTCGATTCTGAAATCTTTCTACCTGTTGCACCAATATTCAAATAAAAATGACAGACACAGGAAGGTTTGGTAACTTTGGGTTTTGTAAAAATCAGCAGAGACAGTGTGTCAAAAAGTGCAAAAAAAAAAAAAAGATTCTGTTATAAAGTGATTTTCTAAGTATTTCCTAACTTTATTTTTCAAAATGATGTTATGAAAACCAAATTTAAAGATTTTTACATGTCAGAGAACAGAGAGTTAAAATTTAAAAATGCTTCTTGGGAGAGAAATTTGTCTATGTTTCTAGTGCCTTTCTTGTCTTGATTGTATGGTCAGTAGGCAATCTTCAATGTTTTTATTTAAAATAAATATTCCATGAAAATATAAATGTATGTATACACTACTAAATTTTGCATTTATAGCTAAATTCAATCAGAAGACTGTTTATGGTTCTCAAACTGCTATGAATTAAAGAATGGGGGAATTAATTGGAAAGTGAGAGCCTGTTCCCATATTGTGAGCAGGCGACGATGACGTGTACCACTTCAATTATTTTACCATCTATTTGGTAGTTCGATTTTAACTATACAATGAAAACAGCCATGAATTCTTTGTTTTTAAAAAGAGAGTTTTGAAAATGATCACTTAACTAAAACTTGAAAGCTATAAATTAGTTATCCATACTCTCATGACAATTTTGTTGGTGAACAACAAAAAAGAGATCTATTTCTTTAAAATATATTCATGCAGGAACTGCGTGTAGTTCTAAGTTTTACTCCTAACAGAAGTTTGTTTGGGGAAGTATTCTATTCTATACTTGCCAATGTGGAGAACAAAATAGTTTTTTAAGGATGAAGAAGTATATATATCCATTCTGTATTTTATGTGCAGCAGACTTATCTCCGTAGGGTTTTTTGTGTATTCACAAGGTGATATTTGTATTGTAAAACAATAATGGTGAAGGAAATAAAAAGGCTTTTAAAATTTTGTTTGTTTTAAATCTTTGTAAAGTTATTATTCCAGAGAGTATACTGATTATCTTAACAGCTTACCTAGATCATAAAGTAATCAAGATGCACTTTTTAATAAAAACTGATACTTAAAAAAATGTCTACTCTTTCTAATGTGTTCACATTCTTCACAAGTCATAAACGAAGTCCTTGAAGCAAGATGTAAAAACAAGTTTTGGCATTTCCTCGCTGAGTTTGTTTGAGAGAGGGCCTTTATAATCATATTTCTTTTCCCTTGAGATTCCTTGAAACGTACTCTAAACTTCGGTGTAACCTCTACAGATAGCGTATATTTTTAAAACGTAAGAGAAGACTCACAGGTAAGTTCAACTGCAGACCACTGTTTAGCAATAATTTTCAATTCTCCAATTCTCAATCAAGTCACTTACTTTTTCCCCCTATAACTGAAAGTAATATAAGTTTTTCAGTTTAGATGGAAAGGGAAAGTAAATTCCGAAATGAGAAATATGGTCATAGTTCTTTGAGAATCAATGGTAAGAAAAAATTTTTAAAAAGGAAAAAAAATATGTTATTCTTGATGTGGGAGAAGAATGAGGATGTTAACAGTGGAAACCTGTTCTTATGAAGGGAAGCTGTTGTCCTAACCTGGGAGGCTACAGCTGTAAAACTAGAAAGATTTGCTGCATGGGACCAGATGCTGAATATTGAAACGGTAAGTAACTTGAAAATGAATTCTTGCTATATGCTCAGAACAGCATTTTTTTTTCTCCTAAATCAAAATTTATATTTAAAAGATCATTATTTTAAGTTTACCTACTGCATTTGTACCAAGAAGGTCCCTTAATGGTTGTACTTCATGCCTGGCTGTGTAGAATCATGAACTGACGTATCTTGTGGCTCTCAAGTCTGCAACTTCAGGTAGGAAAAGAGAAATGTTATGTTCTGGAGAACGGTAGTGCACTTGATAATGGCTGGCTGAGTGAGGACATGTGCTTTTCTGTGCTTTAGTAAGCCAGTGCCCTAGACCATAGCTGCTTTATCTAACACTCAGAGTTAGGCAATTCTCAAGCGTTATCTTGTTAACCCTTACATCACCACATGGTTCCTTATTAACCCCATTTTATGGAGGTTGATTTACGTATGTTTAAATCAACGCCCTTTCCCAAGGGCGTGCAACTGATAAAAATCTGATTGAAGTTCAAGTTTTCACCCACTCCTCGACACCCTCTCCACGCACACACTGTGAGCTTTCATAAATTCTTCAGCAAGAGTCCACAGTGAGAGAAATCTGACTGTGGTAGTCAAGCTAAGCAGAGTGACTTACTGTGAACCAAGTACCAGGAAATTCACACCATGAGGTAGAGAGACTCATTTTGCCAGTTTCTGATTGTTGTATTTGTTTTATTTGTATCCCAAGCAAAAACCAAAATTGATAAATATGATAAGTATCTCAAAATTATAAATATTACATAAAACGAGAGAGCCTGCTTTTTTTTTTTTAATTAGAGTATAGTTGATTTACAATGTTGTTTCAGCTGTACCATAAAGGGAATCAGTTACACATGTATCCACTTTCTTGTAGATTCTTCTCCCACATAGGTCATTATATAGAGCGTATGGAGTAGAGTTCCCTGTAGGATACAGTAAGTCCTTATTAGTTACCTATTTTCTATCTGTATATGTCAATGCCAATCTCCCAGTTTATCTCTCTCATCTCTCTTCTGATAACCATGTTTGTTTTCGACATCTGTGACTGTTTCTGTTTTGTAAGTAAGTTCATTTGTACCATTTTTCTAGATTCCATGTATAAGCAGTATCGTCTATTTGTCTTCCTCTGACTTTCTTTACTCCATATGATGATCTCTAGGCCCATCCATGTTGCCACAAATGGCATTATTTCATTCTTTTTATGGGTGAGTAATATTCCTTTGTATCAGTTCAGTTCAGTTCGGTCACTCAGTCGTGTCCGACTCTCTGCGACCCCATGAATTGCAGCACGCCAGGCCTCCCTGTCCATCACCAACTCCCGGAGTTCACTCAGACTCACGTCCATTGAGTCAGTGATGCCATCCAGCCATCTCATCCTCGGTCATCCCTTCCTCCTCCTGCCCCGAATCCCTCCCAGAGTCAAAGTCTTTTCCAGTGAGTCAACTCTTCTCATGAGGTGGCCAAAGTACTGGAGTTTCAGCTTTAGCATCATTCCTTCCAAAGAAATCCCGGGGCTGATCTCCTTCAGAATGGACTGGTTGGATCTCCTTGCAGTCCAAGGGACTCTCAAGAGCCTTCTCCAACACCGCAGTTCAAAAGCATCAATTCTTCGGCGCTCAGCTTTCTTCACAGTCCAACTCTCACATCCATACATGACCATAGGAAAAACCATAGCCTTGACTAGACGGACCTTAGTCGGCAAAGTAGTCTCTGCTTTTGAATATACTATCTAGGTTGGTCATAACTTTTCTTCCAAGGAGTAAACATCTTTTAATTTCATGGCTGCAGTCACCAATCTGCAGTGATTCTGGAGCCCCAAAACAATAAAGTCTGACACTATTTCCACTGTTTCCCCATCTATTTCCCATGAAGTGATGGGACCAGATGCCATGATCTTCGTTTTCTGAATGTTGAGCTTTAGGCCAACTTTTTTGCTCTCCTCTTTCACTTTCATCAAGAGGCTTTTTAGCTCCTCTTCACTTTCTGCCATAAGGGTGGTGTTATCTGCATATCTGAGGTTATTAATATTTCTCCTGGCAGTCTTGATTCCAGCTTGTGTTTCTTCCAGTCCAGTGTTTCTCATGATGTACTCTGCATAGAAGTTCAATAAGCAGGGTGACAATATACAGCCTTGACTTACTCCTTTCCTGATTTGGAACCAGTCTGTTGCTCCATGTCCAGTTCTAACTGTTGCTTCCTGACCTGCATACAGATTTCTCAAGAGGCAGGTTAGGTGGTCTGGTTTTCCCATATCTTTCAGAATTTTCCACAGTTTATTGTGATCCACACAGTCAAAGACTTTGGCATAGTCAATAAAGCAGAAGTAGATGTTTTTCTGGAACTCTCTTGCTTTTTCCATGATCCATTGGATGTTGGCAATTTGATCTCTGGTTCCTCTGCCTTTTCTAAAATCAGCTTGAACATCAGGGAGTTCACGGTTCACGTACTTCTGAAGCCTGGCTTGGAGAATTTTGAGCATTATTTTGCTAGCGTGTGAGATGAGTGCAATTGTGCGGTAGTTTGAGCATTCTTTGGCATTGCCTTTCTTTGGGATTGGAATGAAAACTGACCTTTTTCAGTCCTGTGGCCACTGCTGAGTTTTCCAAATTTGCTGGCATATTGAGTGAAGCACTTTCACAGCATCATCTTTCAGGATTTGAAATAGCTCAACTGGAATTCCATCACCTCCACTAGCTTTGTGGGCCTTAGAAAGCATTCCTTTGTATATATGTACCATATTCTTTATCCATTCCTCTACTGATGATAATTTAGGTTGCTTCTGTGTCTTGGCATTGTAAATAGTGCTGCTGAGAATGTTGGGGGGAGTATATCTTTTGAATTATGGTTTTCTCTAGATACATGCCCTGGAGTGGGATTGTTGGGTCGTATGGTAGTTCTGTATTTAGTTTTTCAAGGAACCCCCGTAGTGTTCTCCTTAATGGTTGTACCAATTTACACCCCACCAACAGTGTAGGAGGGTTCCCTTTTCTTCACACCCTCTCTAATATTTATTGTTTGTAGATTTTTTTGATGGTGGCCTTTCTGACCTGCTTGAAGTGATACCTCATTGTAGTTTTGATTTGCATTTCTCTAATAATTAATGCAAAGAGTTGACTCCTTGGAAAAGACTCTGATGCTGGGAGGGATTAGGGGCAGGAGGAGAAGGGGATGACAGAGGATGAGATGGCTGGATGGCATCACTGACTCGATGGACATGAGTTCGAGTGAACTCAGGGAGATGGTGATGGACAGGGAGGCCTGGCGTGCTGTGATTCATGGGATCGCAGAGTCGGCCACGACTGAGCGACTGAACTGAATAATTAATGATGTTGAGCACTTTTCATGTGCTTTTTGGCCATTCATATGTCTTCTTTGGAGAAATGTCTATTTAGATCTGCCCATTTTTTGAGTGAAGTTTTTTATCTTTTTTCTTTTTTTTTTGAGCTACATGAGCTGTTTGAGATTAATTTCTTGTTGGTTGCTTTGTTTGTAAGTATTTTCTCCCATTCTGTGGGTTGTCTTTTCATTTTGTTTATGGTTTCCTTTGGTGTGCAAAAGCTTTTAAGTTTAATTAGGTCTTATTTGTTTGCTTTTATTTTCATTATATTAGGATGTGGATCCAAAAAGATGTGCTGTGATTTATGTCAAAGAATCTTCTGCTTTTATTTCCCTCTAAGAGTTCTATAGTGTCTGGCCTTAAATTTAGGTCTTTAATCCATTTTAAGTTGGTTTTTGTGCATGGTGTTAGAGAATATTCTAATTTCATCCTTTTACATGTAACTGTCCAGTTTTCCCAGCACCGCTTACTGAAAAGACTGTCTTTTCTCCATTGTATATTCTTGCTTCCTTTGTCAGCCTGCTAACACTAATTTGACCACCACTATACAAAAAGTCAGGTTTTCAATTAACTGGGAAATAGGATATGCTCCTTGGAGCCCTTCATATTGACACACTTTTTCTCTTTTTGGTGGGGAAACCCGTTTTAAACGAATCAAAGCTGCTGTCTTGAAATTCTGTTCATCAGCCCCTTAACATTCTTGTCTGTCTGCTGACCCAGAGAACAAATAAGCAGAAACTTAAACAATGCCTGCCTTCAGAGGGCCCAGACTCCAGCTCCCACAGGAGGGCAGAGATGGGCGTGGTGAGTGAGAGGCGGACTAAGGGTGAGGGGAAGCAACAAGAAGGCTGGAGTTGGGCCCCAGAGGATGTAGAGGGTTCAGAGAGTGGCTGGGCAGCAGCCTTCCAGGAAGGCACAGAAGGACGTTGCAAATGGCTCTGGTTTGCTCTTGGTGAGAAGAATGAAGTGAGGATTTATTGTAAGAATTCCTATTTATCGTGTGTTTCAGAAATCCTGTTAATTCTTGAGCCCTGATTGGGCACAGTGGTATGGTTTAGCATCAAATGATTGAGAAAACACACGCTTATGAATTAGAAAAGTCCTCAAGAGAATTTGTGGTTTATTAATCACAATAGCATATATGCACTGTTTGGTCACTGGGAATAGTACTTATTTATAAGAGCCGTTATTCCATTAACACATCAAGGTTCTTGTGTGTAAAGATTTGAGGATCTCTTGAGACTTCTTGGGGAAAGCTTACTGGAGATTAGGCAGAGTTCAGTGAAATAGGCAGAGTCCTTCCCTACCCACCCCCCCCCACCCCCCGACCAAAGTTTAACAACAACAACAAAAAGAGTGCAGATCCAGAGGCCTATGTAACCTCCAGTGTCACAGTTTCTGTGTCAAAGGTGTGTGTCTACAGGGAGCAGGCATGGCATTTCAGGTGAGGGTAAGGAATGGTTCTGGCACCCAGAGGAGCCAACCCAGAGTCCCCTCTTAACCCCATGGTGGCCCAGAACCACACATGTGTTGATGTTCTGTTCTTAGATGTACATATACTAGGGCGGTTCTCATTTTCTTACAGAACTGACCCCTTTATTATTTTTTTGAGCTTTTTATTTTGTATTGGGGTGCAGCTGGTGGACAATGTTGTTTTAGTTTCAGGTGAACAGCGAAGGGACTCAGCCATACATATACATGTATCCATTCTCCCCCAAAGTCCCTTCCCATCCAGGCTGCCCCATGACATTGAGCAGAGTTCCATATGCTCTAGAGTAGGTCCTTGGTTATCCATTGTAAATATAGCAGTGTGTACCCATCCATCCCAAACTCCCTAACTATCCCTTCCCCCTGGCAAACTGTAAGTTTGGTTTCTAAGTCTGTGAGTCTCTTTCTGTTTTGTAAATTCATTTGTGTCATTTCTGTTTTAGATTCCACTTACAAGGGGTGTCATACAGTGTTTCTCCTTCTCTGACTGATTTCACTCAGTATGGCACTTGGTCCATCCATGTTGCTGCAAATGGCGTTATTTCGTTCTTTTTAATGGCTCAGTAATATTCCACTGTGTATGTGCACCACATCTTCTTTATCCATTCCTCTGTCACTGGACATTAAGCTTGCTTCCATGTCTTGGCTGTTGTAAACAGTGCTGCTGCAGTGAATATTGGTGACTCCTTTATTATATCATCTGTCATCTCTCTGTTTATTTGTTCAGTCACCCAGTCATGTCCGACTCTCTGTGTGTGTATGTATTTGAATTGATATATATTTGAATTGACCCCATGGACTGCAGCACGCCAGGCCTCCTTGTGCCTCACCATCTATTTCTTATAGATAGTATATGATTGTTTTAAGTGTATTTTGAATCTGTGCCTTTTAATTAGTGTATTTAGATCTTTCACTTTTAAACAATTATATATATATATATATATATATATATATTTGAATTGATATCTTCCAAGTTCTACTTTTTATATTTGTACAGTATTTTCTGTTTGTTCAGTCAGTAGCTTCTCATTTCTTTGGATGAGTACCCTTTTTTAGTTTGAACTAATACAAGTTCTAAATATTTTTAACCTGGTAACCCAACACATATTTCCTTTGTAAATAGGAAATAGCAAGGGTTGGTTTTTTTTTTTTTTAATCTCTTTAGATATCCCAATCCATATTATTTCCAGCAAAAACTTCAACCGTGATATCACACTTGCCTTTATTTCCCAACTAGAGCTGCGTCCAATTCCTGTCTCTTGACTTTGAGTCTTAGATGCAGAAAGGCACATTCAGATATAAACCCAGGGTGCTTCCTGAAAGGACACAAATCATTTAGGTCATTGTTAGAGTGATCTAATCTAGAGACATCCTGATTTTAACAGTCTGCTGTCGGCACACTTTCTCTAGAAACCCTTAACATGACCATCTACTTTTGTGCCATTTTGGAATCAAACCATGCAGCCACGGGCTCAAGAGCATCGTGGATTGTGTAGGTACCTGCTTGTTTGTGGCAACGGAAAAAACCTTGTGGGGCAGAAGTAGAGGAAAATAACAGGTTCAAAGGAAATGCCTTCTCTTTGGGAAGTAGACTAAGCACTTCTTTCTGTTTAAATTTGTATTAGGTACTTGATAAAGGCATGGTAGTTGAAAGGGTCAGTAAATGAATGGCTCCATTGTTTTATGAAGAATGGGAGTAATTTTCTAGGGCAGAAGAAAAAAGAGAAAATAGGGTGTATCCTTAGGGGCATGAACTGGGGACTCAGATGTGTTCAAATCCCATCTCTGAAAGCTTATAGGCACTGTATGCCTTGACCAATTATTTCTGAGCTTGTTTGCTCCCTTATAAAATAGAGATGATTTTACTTATGTTGTGGTGTAATGTGGGGTAGTGATGTGGCATGCATTCAAGATAAGTGCTCATTGGTAACCACTGTCATTCCAGAGAGGAAACTAAGAGAGATGAAGGCCCTGTGGAGCCAAGAAAGAAGTACCAGGCAAGGAAAAGACTGGCCCCAGCCAGAGAGAGACTGAAACACCGAGAAAAACCAAGTCCACACTCAGCCTTTATTTGAACTTCCGAGTGAGTATACATTATCAGTAATCTGAACCTGCCTGCTTAGTCACTCAGTCGTGTCTGACTCTGAGACCCCCATGGACTGTAGCCTGCCAGGCTCTTCTGTCCATGGGGATTCTCCAGGCAAGAATACTAGAGTGGGTTGCCATTCTTTTCTCTAGGGGATCTTCCCAACCCAGGGATCAAACCTGGGTCTCCTGTACTGGCCGTCAGATTCTTTACTGCTGAGCCACCAGAGAAGCTCATCTATCTTAGCGTTTCTGGTAAAATACTTGCCCCAGAGTTTTGAATGTCTGACGTGCATGCACAATGGGTTGTTAGAAGAACTGGTTGACTCTGAAACAATGTGACCTAGTCCTCTTTTGAAGGAGGAAACAGAACAGGCTCTATCTTGAAAGCAGGACTCCCATCTTGGGCCGGAGTGTGGAGTTGGAGCTATATGCCCAGTATCTATGGAAACCACGTACCAACTGAAAAACCAGACTGCCAGAAGGAAGAGCCCCAGGGCTCTTTCTTTGCTAGAAGAATACCCTAATTATCTGTGTAACCGAATAGAATCATACATTCTATTATGCTTATTGTGGTATGACCACAGGCCTATTGATAATTGTCCACTGTTAACTACCTAGGCTTAAGGCATATGAATCACGGGTTAACTTTGATTGTCAGGGAATTTGGGGAGGTGGGTTTGTGCACGTACACTTAGGGTATATAAGGTTTTCACAAAAAACTTCGGGGTCCTTGGCTGAGAGGAGACTCTGCCTTGGGCCTGCTGGTGTAATGAACTGCGCTCCACCATCTGCATTGTCCTTCTGAGTGAGTTTGTTTCCCAGAACACGTGGCTACAGCACTTTGGGGATGAGCCAGAGCAGCAATGAAGAAAAACATGGATGGCTATCATGATTTGTTGACACTTAAGAGCCTGCTCACTAGGCCAGCTCTGTGCTGTCACATGGAAGAACTCGTATTTGTCTGAATTGTTTTCTGCTAATACTATTTATCAGCCTGAGAGAGGAGAGGAAAAGATGGTTTCAGCCAAAGCAGTCTGTCTTTTATACATTCTCTTTTATGTAAGGAAGAGCCTGTGACCGTGGAAAGGCAAGTATTGGGTTTCCCGCTGGGATGTGTAGCAAAAACTTCTGATGCTTTAGGACGGTGGTTCAAGTGGGGAAAAAGTCATTTTGGAAAATGCATGATCTGACTTAAAATGATTGTTTTGCAGTCATCTCTGAAATCATTGGCCTTTAGAGGTTTTGTCTGTTTCTTTTTTTTTTTTTTTTTTCCCATTTTGGCTTTTAAGAGGACACAGTCAAATCACTGCCACACTTGATAATGTATTCATTATACACCTTATTGGCCGAGAGACTTTTGACCTCTGGCTGGTGTTGGCTGTGACTGAGGCCCCTGACGGGTAAGAAGTGAGAAGAGAAGAGTGTTTGCAGCATAAACTTCAGTTTTACAGCAGGCAACATTACAAACTGTTTCAATGACCCTTGCAGGCTCTCTACCAGAGGCGGGCAGATGAATCTGCAGACGGTTGCTAGCTCCGTTTCTTCATGGGCTCCAGGGATGAACATGTAAAAGCTAATGGCTTGAAAGGAATTGTGTCCAATTAGTGCTCCTGGCACATGTGTGCTTTGGAAGCATTGCTGGCCCTGGATTCTGGAGCGCATTCCTGAGCACTTGAGCTGACCCTGGATGATTCTGCAGAGCTCATGTTCCTGTTCACTCAGCTTGCAGTGGACACTCAGAGCCCTGGGGTCAAGGGACTGCCTAATGAGATTTCCTCTGGGGCTCCTGTTTCCTGAGCCCTGAGGGAAGCCGCTACAAGAGGCAGAGGAATTGAAGCCAGGAATAGAGCCAGAAGGTCTTGTTCTTGTACAATCCTCTGCACCAATTGCACCCCATACACAGCAAAAGTTGTTGTTGGGATTGTGGGGTGGTGATATGGTTCTTCAGGAGAGAAAATGTCAATGCATTCGGCACATATAACCTCCACATGCTATTAACATTCACACAAGTCTGAATTCAAATAAAGTCACCAAAATTAGATGGGAAGGTAGCAGAAATGTCACTTTAACACATGGTGAGTATGGAGAACTGTGACAATTTGGCTTCCCGTAGATCTGGGCTATCAAAACTGGCTTAATTTCTCAAGATGTTCAGAGCATAATCACCAATTAAAATCAGTAACGACAGTGAATTTGCTTGGACCCTAGGAAATCCATTTTCTTCTTGAGAATGAGAGGAGTCTGAATCCAGGTCTTTTTCATTTGACAAAAATGATGAGAAATGGATGGCAATCTTCCTATTGCTGAAAGGAGGTCAGAGCGGGAAAGGCAGCCAAGCTCACTAGGAAGACCTGCTGGTTGCTGTTCTGATTTAGGGCAGCTTGTATCATATGCCCAGGACTGAAGGCAAATGAGCTGGTGGAATTGTGGCTGAGGCCTTGGGGACGAGAGGCATTGGATGGTGGTCCCTGGACAGCCAGGGGCCACTGGGGACCAGAGAGCGCAGCATTCTCTGTATCCCAGTTCTCCCTTCCCTTGCAGTTTGGTTTTGATATTGGAGAAAATCTAAGTTAGAAAATACACATGGGCACACACACACATGTATAATTTCAGCATTCATATCAGTGTATCTAAGACTCTAATAAATCTTCCCTTTACAGAAATCTACTTAAATTTCATTAGCTAATATTTTCCAAATTTGTCTGGCATTGAAATCCTTTTCGTTATAAACTCATTCCTTGCCAATGTTTTATTATGAGAAAATGTAAGTGTGCACTAAATTGAGAAGAATTTCACCTTGAGAACCCCTGGAGGCACCACCCAGTTTCTACCGTAATTTTTCTTAGCTTGCTGTAACACATACCGATCCATTTGTCTATCTTTTTATCCGTCAGTTACTCTTATCTTTACAAATTCATTTGAAAGTCAATTGCTGACGTCAGTTTACTGCTGCTTAAATACTTTGGCATTCATTAATCAAAATTCAAAATTTGTTCAGTTTTTTTCAAGGTAAAATTTATAACTGAAGAATACACAAATCTTAAGTGCATATTTACCAAGTTGACAAATGCATGGACCTGTGTAACTCAAACACTGTTGTGACCTTGAACATTAGTATCTCCCCAGAGAGCTCTATGCCTTCCCAGTCAATCCTGGCCAGTCTTTCTCCCTCTCACTCCAGAGGCATGTATCCTTTTTTTTCCAACATTGATTTTTTTTTCCCTACCATGTACTATGTAAGCACTCTGTGTCTCGCTTATTTCACTCTGCATAATAATTTTGGATTTATTCATGTTGTCATGTGTACTGATAATTTATTTTTTATTAGTATTTCATTGAATAAATATTTCACAGTTTGTTTATCCACTCTTCTATAGATTGATATCTAGACTGTTTCCAAATTTTGGATGTTATAAATCAGGCAGGTCAGAACAGTCTTGTATACGTTTTCTGTGTGTGTGCATATGTGTACATATGCGCCTGTATATACAGACATACCTCATTTTGTTGCACTTTGCTTTATTGTGCTTCAGAGATACTTCATTTTTACAAATTGAAGGTTTGTGGCAATCGTGCATTGATCAAGTATTAGCACCATTTTTCCAACAGCTTTTGCTTACTTCATGCATTTGTCTCACATTTTGGTAATTTTTGCAATATTTCAAACCCTCCACCAGAAAGGCTCAGATGACAGTATTTTTAATCAAGAAAGTATTTTTACATCATGGCTTATGCATTTTTTAGACAGAATACTATTCTTGTACTCAATATAGGATAGTGTAAGCATAACTTTTATAAGCATTGGGAAATTTCATGTGACTTGTGTTATTGCAGTGGTTTGGAATTAAACCTGCAATATCTCTGAGGTATGCCCATGTGTATAAATGTTTTCTTTTCTCATAGGTAAATAGCCAGGTGTGGGATTGTTGGGTCAGGGTGTGTTTGATCCTGTAAAAAATTACCAGACCTATTATACTTTCAGGAAATTTTTCTTGCTCTTAAAAAGGGACCCAACATTGAAAATACCCCCTTCAGGTTGGCAAGGTTGAGTCTAGATATAATGCCTAGAAGTTCTGAGGGCATAACTGACTTAGTATCATTGAGGAACTGGGGCCCTAATGATTTTATTAGATGCTGAAGTAACCAACTCTGGGGCTGCCTTCCTTGGACTTGTTATGTGGTTTAACAATGTTCCTTATTAAGTCAGTTTGAACAAGAGATACTTAAAAAATTGAACAGAGTGCAACTATTTTTAGAAAATCTACCAAAGTATTCCAGACACACAGAAAAGTATACACAGATGAATTTTCACAAAGTGAGCATACCTGAGTAGCTGGCCGCCAGATGAAACAGCAGCATTACCCATATCACGGGCGTTGAGGAAATAGGACTGTATCACACCATCAGAATTAGATGTGAAAAAATTAAATTGGAAGCCCCATGAAGTTTTCTGGTGAATTCTACCAAACATTTCAGGAAGAAGAAATCATACCAGTGCGCCACAAAAATGAAATTGCCAGCCCCATTAGAAACCCCTCACTCCTCCCCCAGCTCTCTCCCGGCTTCTCTCCCCCCCAAACCTCCTCTTGCAGCCCCGCTACTGGCACAGATTTCTTTTCTGTATTCTCTCTCCATATTCCTCTCCGTTTGTATGCTTCATTCACCAAGGCAAAAGCCTTATCGTTAGCTAAAATAGTAATCCCTGAAAATATCCCCCAAGATGCCCGGGTGCAGGGGGAGGGGAGTTGGGGAGGAGGCAGAACTGTGAGAAAGGGACCCAGCAAAGTGCTTGTTGTCTCCACTGAACAGTGAAACGTAGGGGGCAGAAAATGAGTTGTGTCACTCACCAGCCATGTGACTTTGGTTGTGCCAGTACTTGAGCCTTGGGTGTTATTTGTGAGTTAGGTAGATTAATAGTAGCTGCTTCACAGGGGCTGCTTTGAGGATTGAGGGTGACTAACTTACATGTATTTAGGGGGTGCAGTAGTGGGTCGTATTCTGGGATTCGTGGGATAACTTCTTTCCGATTCCTACCCTAAGCAGGAAGGGATTCTTCCCAGGAAATGCTGTTGGCTAAAGCCCTTTTGAAAGTCCCTTGGACTGCAAGGAGATCCAACCAGTCCATCCTAAAGGAGATCAGTCCTGAGTGTTCATTCGAAGGACTGATGTTGAAGCTGAAACTCCAATACTTTGGCCACCTGATGTGAAGAACTGACTCATTTGAAAAGACCCTGATGCTGGGAAAGATAAAAGGTGGGAGGAGAAGGGGACGACAGAGGATGAGATGGTTGGATGGCATCACCGACTCAATGGACATGAGTTTGGGTAAACTCCAGGAGTTGGTGAGGGACAGGGGGGCCTGGCATGCTGCAGTCTATGGGGTCGCAAAGAGTCAGACACAACTGAGCGATTGAACTGAACTGAACTGAAAGCACTGAAGATCATGGTGTCACAGGAGCTGTCTACAGACTTAGGAGAGGCCATTTGCTGGGATTTGAGGATGGGGGTTAAGGCAGGACTTAGAAAAACAAAACATCTTCTTTTCCAGAAATGAACTACAAGAACAGCAATTAGAGGGCACTTTGAATAATTACATATAATCTCCGAATGAGATGAAGAAGAAAATGGCACCCCACTCCAGTATTCTTGCCTGGAAAATCCCATGGACGGAGGAGCCTGGTAGGCTGCAGTCCATGGGGTCGCAGAGAGTTGGACATGACTGAGTGACTTCACTTCACTTCCAAATGAGAATTATCTACAAATGCTATATTTGGCCTTTGATATAGAACACACTCCTCCTGCACTAATATCATGTGAAAAAAAAAATTATGTTTGGAGGAAATGACCGAAGACAATTAGTTAACAGTAAATGAGTAAGAATTTGGATGGAACAGAACAGATTCAATGGTTAAGGCTTCTCAGAGACTGACCTTTAAAGATACTTAAATTAATTGGCTATTAAATTATATACCAGTTTGTCCCAAAGTTCATCCATTAGTGAATAGTTGATATGATTTTTCCCCATAACTATTTATCACTTGTACTATTAATTAATACCTTTCTTGCAATAAATTCCTTTAGAAATTGCTTTAGCCTGACTCTAAAATTTATATTTCTAATTCACATCAAAACCAATTCATAACTATCAAAAATGTCTATCTTGTACCACAGAGAATCCTATTACCTTCTGGGACAGAGTTTTCTCTCATTATCTTTGCAGATATTAGATCATTTCTGACCAACCTCTGCTGGTCATTTTCATAAGGTCTTGAGCTAAAGAATCCCTCCAGAATTATTTTTACAGATACTCAGTGCTTGATTCTCTTCAACCAAACATATTTCTCTCATATTCTTCCCTGTCTCAGCAGAGGTCAACTCCATTCTACCAGTTCTAAAAATCTTTGGAATCATTCTTGACTCCTGTTTTCTCTCTTGTTTATTAATCCCAACAGGAGATTCTGAGTCTGCTTTCAAAACACATCCATGTGATAACCACTTAACATTATCTCCTCTTCTAGCGTTCTAGCCTAAGGCTCTTGCTTGGATATTGCAAAAGCCTCCACATTAAAACCTGTGCGTTGTGTGTGCTTTCACATAGAATCCAGGCGATGGATACTACAGTAAGCTTGCTAAAAGCCAGATCGTGCAACTGCACTGCTCCAAAGTCTGTGATGACTTTCAAATCTGGAGCAAAATCTCCATGCTGCCTGATTCATGAATCACTAAATGAAACCCAGGAAGATCTTTACACTGTACTCAGTTGAATTCTGTTAATATTTCCAAGAGCTAGTGTTCTAGGAAACATGGATGCTGTACGACTTTTTACAACCTGGCCTCAGAAGTCACGTGGCTTCATTTCTACAGTCTCTGTTGTCAGACATAAGCAGTCACTGGCCCTCCAGACTCAAAGGAAGATGACTTAGATCCCCACTTTTCTATGGATGGCATGTCAGAGGATTTGCAACTACGTTTTCAAATTGCTTCAGCAAGGTATGATTCAGTTCAGTGGGGAGTAGTTGGGAAAGTGTGCTGGGTGATGGTAAAAGTTTGAGCAGGGGTAGGATACAACAGGTACATTTAGGTACCGTAAAGAGAATCCATGTGCCCAGAATGGGAGACTGACCAGGAGAAATATCAAGTAAAGGAAAGGACTTGGACTGGGTGAGTCTGAATACCTGGTTAATGGGTCTAGTCTTTGTTCTATAGACAACTGGTCTTTAAACTGTTTTGCTTACATATCTCTAAAAGAATTCAGAAACATGCATTTTTAGGTTGGCATCCGATTTGTTCCCTCATATTTAAAAACACAGGCATACCTCAGAGACATTGTGGATTCAGTTTTAGACAACTCTTCGATAAAGCAAA
The DNA here is from genome assembly GCF_032405125.1 of Capricornis sumatraensis. Taxonomy (NCBI): domain Eukaryota; kingdom Metazoa; phylum Chordata; class Mammalia; order Artiodactyla; family Bovidae; genus Capricornis; species Capricornis sumatraensis. The sequence continues at coordinate 9,570,490 of NC_091091.1, read as the reverse complement.
TACTGCAACAACATGCAGAGCCACATGAAATCTTTGGTTTCCTAGTGCACATAGAATTTATGTTTATATACTGTAGTCTATTAAGTGTGCAACATTATGTCTAAAATAACAATATATATCCCTTGATTAAAAGTATTGCTAAAAATTGCTAACCATGATCTGAACCTATAGAAAGTTGTGATTTTTTTTTATAATAGTAACTTCAAAGATAACTCACTGATCACAAATCGCCATGACAACTGATCATAACGAAAAAGTTTGAAATACCGTGAGAATGACCAAAATGTGACACTGAGCCAGTAAGTGAGCAAATGCTGTCAGAGAAAAACGGCTCCTTTAGACTTGCTCCTTTCACGGTCTTCACAGACCTTCCGTTTATGAAAACTGCAACGGCTGCAAAGCACGGTATAGTGAAGCAATAAAATGAAGTATGCCTGTCGTTACGAAGGTTAGCAGCTCTCGCTATGTGGTCATTCAGGCTGATGGAGGCTTTTCACTTTCTTCTTTCCATAACCTCCAACGTCACTAGCAGTGTCTCCCTCCAAATCTTTGCCTGGAGCCCAGAAGATCACACACAGGAAGATATTATAGGTTGAAAATGGAATTGGTACATACCACTTCTGCTCACTTTCCATTGGTCAGACTTCCAGTTGCATGGTTATTCCTGATGGCATGGGAGGTGAAGAAGAAGAGAGGAACACAGATTCTATAACAAGATCTACTGAGTTCTTGCTACAGAACATAGGTAAAGCATTTAGCTCATTGGCTGCCAGACAGTAAGCATTTAACCTAGTAGCTACTCCTATTGCAACAATATCACTATTATTACACATTCAGTTTACAGGCTGTGTTCTGTGCCCAGATGGATTTGTACTACCTTTGCTGGAGCTTACAGGCCCCCAGGTAGATGCAACTTTAGGCAAAGGAGGCCCTAGAGCTTTGGAGCCCAATTAGCAGCTGATAAACCCTAGCTGGCAACTCTGCAGCTACAGTCAAAGGGGGAAGAAGAGGGAACTCTTGGAGTAAGTCCCCACACAATTGGCTGTCTATTTCCTGCCTGCCTGCAATAATCATTTCCAAACAAATGTCCCTCCCTGTACACTCCTCTCTCCTCAGCTTCCTTTCCATGTGAATCCTAGGCTAGACTCAGCTAGAGCCTGAAGAAAAACAAGGACTTGACCTAGGCTGGGAGCAAGTTTTTGCCCCAGCAGCTGCTAATTCAAGGGGCCCACCAATAACTGGAAAGGCAGTACGGGTTTTCTTTAGGAATTCTAACCTTCTGTGCCTTCTGTGTGTGACCTGGGTGGAATGAAATGGACTTCAAAGACTTAGTCAAACCTTAGAAATCTTTGCTTTGCTTTCTTTTCCCTGCCTTCAATACCTGCTGATCTGGGCCCCAAGGGGTTAGAAGAATGAACAACATTTTCGCTAGGGATCCTAGTAACCATGTGATGAAAATAAAGACACTTGTGGGAAACTGATGTTTGGTTTAGCCTGGGAAAGACATCAGGGAAAATGTAAACACTGTCCTAGTAGATGCTTCTCCAAATTACCAAGGTGACTGTATAATCAAGTTTCTCTGTCCGGTCACAAGCTTTCTAGAAAAGAGGGGGCATCTCCTTGCCCAAAGTGTTGGTTGCTCAGTCATGTCCGACTCTTTGCAACCCCATGGACTCTAGCCCCCCAGGCTTTTCTCTTCATAGGATTTTCCAGGCAAGAATAGTGGAGTGGGTTGCCATTCCCTTCTCCAGGGGATCTTCCCGACCCAGGGATTGAAACCTGGGTCTCCAGCATTGCAGGCAGATGCTTTACCATCTGAGCCACTAGGGAAGCCAAGCTGAAATCATTCATCTAGCAAGGTCCTAACTTACATCTCTGTGCTGATTTGTCCTGCAAATTCTCCTCTTGGTGTGTGGTGGGTGTGATGGGGGGAAAATTTAGTATTTTCCAAATCAAATGGAAGGAGCAGTTCAGTGTGAGATAATGAATGATCCTTCCCCGACTATGCGGGATGCAAAAAGATGAGATGAGCTCCAGGTGTGACCTTTCAAGGATGGTGCAGGACTTCAGCCCGTAAGCAGGCTCGGCTGGGGTGCGCCCTGCCCCGTGCGTGAGTCAGCACGTAAGTAGTTAAGTTGGGTGGCGAGCCTTGGCTTGCTGGGGTAGAGCATTCAGCCTCCGAGCATTAGCCTGCAGGCTGACTCAGAAGAGCAGGGGCCGAGGATTCAGAAGCGTCCTGGCGCTCGGGCTTGGAGCAGTGACACGCGGCTCTGAACAAGCAGCTGCCGCAGTGGGTCTAGGTATGTACGGAGCTTTGCTTTGATTGATAGTGTTTTGTTTTCTCCCGTGAGAACAAAGCAGTGGTTGTTCATGTTTGCAAACAAGAACCCTTGCACACTGAAAAGGAACAGCTGTTTATTAGCTGCTATTTATAATGAAATAATAGAGGGGCAGGGAAACAGATTCGTAATACTCATTTATGTTTCTGATTGGCCGAGTTTCTTTAATGTTTATCTGAATTCTGGTGCTGTGTGGTCAGGTCATTTGAATGTCATGGTTATAGTAGGATTCAAAAGGTATCATTTTGGCAATTCTTTCTGTGAATGATCATATCTGCATTCGGAGATATGGATTGAGTTTGCAGAATTATTTGCTGAATGGGTGAAGCCAAGTGGCAGAAATCCACTTTCCTACCTCATTTTGGAAAGCGAGGTTCATATTCTTAAGCTTAAAGAACAAACTTCTCCAAATTTACCAAATGCCTGAGTGAGAGCAGTCGCATTTGAATGTGGTATTTGTCTTTCTTACAGCTTGACTTTCATCTCAGGTGTGTGCAGCATGACCTGAAATAACCTTTAGAATCTCAGTTCTTTTTGTAAATGAATCCCCTCATCTGGATCTCCTGGGCTTTCCAAACACTTTTAGTGACTTTCTCTATTCTATTGATTTTAGAACAACTCAGATTTAGAGTGGACTAGAACTACTCCAAAAACTTGGATTGGATGGAATTTCCAAGGATAGAGGGACTTAAGTTTGTGTGCATCTCATTGCATCTCCATTCTGACTCTGCAGCAACATCTATCAGCTGACACTGATGACCTTTTCACCAGTTAGTACCTGCAAGATTTAAAATGGCGGCAGGGGCTGGGGGGTTGCTACTTGTCGAGTTTATTTTTTAGTCTCTAAGTCATGTCTGATTCTTTTGAAAGCCATGGACTGTAGCCTACCAGGCTCCTCTGTCCATGGGATTTCCCAGGCAAGAATACTGGAGTGGTTTGCTATTTCCTTCTCCAGGGGATCTTCCCAACCCAGAGATCAAACCTGTGTCTCCTGCATTGGCAGGAGGATTCTTTACCAATGAGCCACCAGGAAAGCCCTTGTCAGGCTCAGACCCTACTTAACAAGTTACTGCTTCTCAGCACAGTGATCAAAACTGGTCGTTAATCATCCTGGAATTAACCTAAAATATTTCCTCCCCAGTGCCCACTGGAGTGGGTAGCCTTTCCCTTCTCCAGGGGATCTTCCCAACCCAGGGATCCAACCCAGGTCTCCCGCATTGCAGGTGGATTCTTTACCAGCAGAGCTATGAGGGAAGCCCCCAGTGCCCACAGCTTCTCATATATTCACCTGAATTTCCAGCCCATGGGAGACTCCTTCTGGTAAGCAAGTTTTTCTTTGAAAAATGCAAACAATACTTTAAGATTTAGGTAGGCTGTCTCAGTCCTTAATACCTTCATACAAATCGGTTTAGTGTCTCTTTAAAATCTCTCTTCCTGAAGTTACGGCGTTTTTCCAGAATGAAGGAAAGGTGGTGAGAATCAGGAATTTGAAGCCTAGGTTCTGAAGACAGAGGGTTAGAGAGAGAAATCTAGATGGGCACTGCAGTAGTGGCCAGGGGGCCGGTTTGAGAATCCTGAGTCACGAAAGAGGGAAATTTGGGATGTGAGAGCAGGGTCTAGAAGGCATCGTTCACAGCAGTGCAGGTAAAGGTACCTAAAGATTTCAGGGGCTGCTAGGCATAGTTAGCATCGAAGGGGATTAACTTCCAGATTCTCAACTTCCATTTCAACTGCTTTCCAAGAACTTTTTTTGCCGGAGGATCCATATGAGTTCCGCTTCAGAAAGTAAAGGCAAACTTCTACTCATCCGGAGCCTCACTCTGGGCATATAGTCTCACTCTGGTTTCAAGACATACAGAAATCTCCTGGGCATCACCCCAGACATGATTTCAGAGCACATTGTTCCAGAGAGGGAGCCTGGTAAGCCCAAAGCAAGCAGAAACAGACCGCATCTTGTTTCTCTAGGTTTCAAACTTGTGCCAAGTACTGTGTCTTGTTTCAGAGTTTCAATGAAGGAGTGAGAAGGTTATCACATAGATAAAGTGTGTGTATGAATATGTATGAATATGTCTATTGAAATTGAAACTGAAGTCTGATAGTTTCTAATAGTAATTCTGGTTTGTCAGCCCAATTTGATAAAAATGGGTTTGACTAAGGTCTGTGGATATTTTTTTGTAAATCTAACATACAGATTCTTCTGCTTAAGGTTTTGGCCAAAATAAATTTCAAATATGTGTACAGTATACAGAAATTTAGAAAATACAATTTTTCCAAGTATTTCAGCATGTGAGAGCTTTAGATGTCCTCTTTTGAAACACACCAGACTGCTCACTTTGGCAGCACATATACTAAAATTGGAATAATACAGAGATTAACATGGCCCCTGCACAAGGATGTTACTCAAATTTGTGAAGCATTCCATATTTTTATTTATTTTCAGGGAAGCAATGGAGAAACAGACATAGAGAACAGACTTATGGTCCTGGGGAGAGGGGAGGAGAGGGTGAGATGTATGGAGAGAGTAACATGGAAACTTACATTGCCATATGTAAAATAGATAGCCAATGGGAATTTGCTGTATGTCTCAGGGAACTCAACAGCGACTCTGTATCAACCTAGAGGGGTGGGATGGGGAGGGAGGTTTAAGAGGGAGAGGACATGTGTATACCTATAGCTGATTCATGTTGAGGTTTGACAGAAAACAAAAAATTCTGTAAAGCCATTATCCTTGAATTAAAATATAAATTAATTCAAAAAATACACAAGGAAGTAGAAAATTCTTTTAGGGGTTTCAGGAGCCATAGCTTTTGAAGACCACTTGTCTGTATTATCCTTGAGGTGTGATATGCCTGCCTGACAGCAAGTGCCTCTGCCCTCAGAGAGCCCCAGAGTCTGTGCCTTGTTCTGTGCCGCCTGCATCTTTACTTCCACCCCCAACCCCAGCTTCAGGATCCTGCCATTTCCGTCACTCAGCCCCCTATCACTTCCTCTATGAACTAGCTGATTGATTGATTTTTGTATTTAGTAGCTGCCTGGTGATTTGAAGATAGAGTGTGAGTGGTAGAGGAACATTTTCATCAGGCCAGGGTTGAAGAAAAGGAGGGCTTATCGGGCATGTTACTGATCACCTCTCCTGTGTCAGGGTGATGTGACGGCTGCAACTGGAATCCAAAGATGTGAATTCACATCCTGTATATGCAACTTACTAGCTCTTTGAACTTCCTTGAGCCTCAGTTGCATCACTGGTAAACTTAGGGTTCTGTGTGTGAAACTCTAGGATGGTACAAGTGATACAGGGAGGAACAGAATGGGACTTGAACACCAAATTGACATATGCTCATTAAATAGTAAGTTCCAGAATAGAAGAGTGTATAAAGTTTAAGAGGAAGAAATAAATTAAGCCCTTGACTCCATCTGGGGGATCACTGTGAAGATAATTAATGCCTTTTCAGCACTCTGCAGCTTTCACAGCGATATCACACATTTCCTCTGTGTACGGCTTCCACATGCTGCGAAGTAGGTTCTCGGCAGGAAGATGAGGAAAGGCATGCCCCCCACCCAGTCATCTTTGCCAAAAGGAAACAGTTGTGCTGTGAAGGGATAACAGGAGACTGAGCTCATTGGTTAAAGCAGAGATGTCAAGAGCCAGCTCCAAGTTCAGTTCAGTCACTCAGTCGTGTCCGACTCTTTGCAACCCCATGAATCACAGCACGCCAGGCCTCCCTATCCATCATCAACTGTCGGAATCTACCCAAACCCGAGTCCATTGAGTCAGTGATGCTATCCAACCATCTCATCCTCTGTTGTCTTCTTCTCCTCCTGCCCCCAATCTTTCCCAGCATCAGGGTCTTTTCAAATGAGTCAACTCTTCACATCAGGTAGCTAAATTGTTGGAGTTTCAGCTTCAGCATCAGTACTTCCAATGAACACTCAGGACTGATTTCCTTTAGGATGGACTGGTTGGATCTCCTCACAGTCCAAGGGACTCTCAAGAGTCTTCTCCAACACCACAGTTCAAAAGCATCAATTCTTCAGCACTCAGCTTTCTTTATAGTCCCACTCTCACATCCATAAATAACTACTGGAAAAACCATAGCCTTGACTAGACAGACCTTTGTTGTCTATGCTTTTTAATATGCTGTCTAGATTGGTCATAACTTTCCTTCCAAGGAGTAAGTGTCTTTAAATTTCATGGCTGCAATCACCATCTGCAGTGGTTTTGGAGCCACAAAAAATAGTCTGACACTGTTTCCACTGTTTCCCCATCTATTTCCCATGAAGTGATGGGACCGGATGCCATGATCTTAGTTTTCTGAATGTTGAGCTTTAAGCCAACTTTTTCACTCTCCTCTTTCACTTTCATCAAGAGTCTCTTTAGTTCTTCTTCACTTTCTGCCATAAGGGTGGTATCATCTGCATATCTGGGTTATTGATATATCTCCCAGCAATCTTGATTCCAGTTTATGCTTCCTCCAGCCCAGAATTTCTCATGATATATTCTGCATATAAGTTAAATAAGCAGGGTGACAATATACAGCCTTGATGTACTCCTTTTCCTATTTGGAACCAGTCTGTTGTTCCATGTCCAGTTCTAACTGTTGCTTCCTGACCTGCATACAGATTTCTCAAGAGGCAGGTCAGGTGGTCTGGTATTCCCATCTCTCTCAGAATTTTCCACAGTTCTTTGTGATCCACACAGTCAAAGGCTTTGGCATAGTCAATAAAGCAGAAAGATATGTTTTTCTGAAACTTTCTTGCTTTTTCGATGATCCAGCAGATGTTGGCAATTTGATCTCTGGTTCCTCTGCCTTTTCTAAAACCAGCTTGAACATCTGGAAGTTCACAGTTCACGTACTGCTGAAGCCTGGCTTGGAGAATTTTGAGCATTATTTTCCTAGTGTGTGAGATGAGTGCAATTGTGTGGTAGTTTGAGCATTCTTTGGCATTGCCTTTCTTTGGGATTGGAATGAAAACTGACCTTTTCCAGTCCCGTGGCCACTGCTGAGTTTTCCAAATTTGCTGGCATATTGAGTGCAGCACTTTCACAACATCTTTCAGGATTTGAAATAGCTCAACTGGAATTCCATCACCTCCACTAGCTTTGTTCTCAGTGATGCTACCTAAGGCCCACTTGACTTCACATTCCAGGATGTCTGGCTCCAGGTGAGTGATCACACCATCATGATTATCTGGGTTGTGAAGGTCTTTTTTGTACAGTTCTGTGTATTCTTGCCACCTCTTCTTAATATCTTCTGCTTCTGTTAGGTCCATACCATTTCTATCCTTTATCTAGCTCATCTTTGCATAAGATGTTCCCTTGGTATCTCTAATTTTCTTGAAGAGATCTCTAGTCTTTCCCATTCTGTTCTTTTCCTCTATTTCTTTGCATTGATTGCTGAGGAAGGCTTTCTTATCTCTCCTTGCTATTCTTTGGAACTCTGCATTCAGATGCTTATATCTTTCCTGTTCTCCTTTGCTTTTCCTTCTCTTCTTTTCACAGCTATTTGTAAGGCCTCCCCAGACAGCCATTTTGCTTTTTTGCATTTCTTTTCCATAGGGATGGTCTTGATCCCTGTCTCCTGTACAATGTCACGAACCTCTGTCCATAGTTCATCAGGCACTCTGTCTATCAGATCCAGCCCCTTAAATCTATTTCTCACTTCCACTGTATTTGATTTAGGTCATACCTGAATAGTCTAGTGGTTTTCCCTACTTTCTTCAATTTAAGTCTGAATTTGGCAATAAGGCGCTCATGATCTGAGCCACAGTCAGCTCCTGGTCTTGTTTTTGCTGACTGTCTAGAGCTTCTCCATCTTTGGCTGCAAAGAATATAATCAATCTGATTTTGGTGTTGACCATCTGGTGATGTCCATGTGTAGAGTCTTCTCTTGTGTTGTTGGAAGAGGGTGTTTGCTATGACCAGTGCTTTCTCTTGGCAAAGCTCTATTAGCCTTTGTCCTGCTTCATTCTGCATTCCAAGGCTAAATTTGCCTGTTACCCCAGGTGTTTCTTGACTTCCTATTTTTGCATTCCAGTCCCCTATAATGAAAAGGACATCTTTTGGGGGTGTTAGTTCTAAAAGGTCTTGTAGGTCTTCATAGAACCGTTCAACTTCAGCTTCTTCAGTGTTACTGGTTGGGGCATAGACTTGGATTACTGTGATATTGAATGGTTTGCCTTGGAGACGAACAGAGATCATTCTGTCGTTTTTGAGATTACATCCAAGTACTGCATTTCGGACTCTCTTGTTGATTATGATGGCTACTCCATTTCTTCTAAGGGATTCCTGCCCACAGTAGTAGATATAATGGTCATCTGAGTTAAATTCACCCATTCCAGTCCATTTTAGTTTGCTGATTACTAGAATATTGAAGTTCATTCTTGCCATCTCCTGTTTGACCAGTTCCAATTTGCCTTGATTCATGGACCTAACATTCCAGGTTCCTATGCAATATTGCTTGTTACAGTATTGGACCTTGCTTCTATCACCAGTCACATCCACAGCTGGGTGTTGTTTTTGCTTTGGCTCCATCCCTTCATTCTTTCTGGAGTTATTTCTCCACTGAGCTCCAGTAGCATATTGGGCACCTCCCCACCTGGGGAGTTCCTCTTTCAGTGTCCTATCTTTTTGCCTTTCATGCTGTTCATGGGGTTCTCAAGGCAAGAATACTGAAGTGGTTTGCCATTCCCTTCTCTAGTGGACCATGTTCTTCCAGACCACTCCACCATGACCCGTCCGTCTTGGGTGGCCCACATGGCATGGCTTAGTCTCAGTGAGTTAAACAAGGCTGTGGTCCATGTGATCAGATTGGCTAGTTGTCTGTGATTGTGGTTTCAGTCTGTCTGCCCTCTAATGCCCTCTCTCAGCGCCTACCATCTTACTTGGGTTTCTCTTACTTTGGACATAGGGTATCTCTTCACGGCTGCTCCAGAAAAGCACAGCTGCTGCTCCTTACCTTGAACATGTGGTAGCTCCTCTTGGCTGCTGCCCTTGACCTTGATGTGGGTAGCTCCTCTCTGCCTCTCCTGTGCCGTTGCAGTGGCAGCTCCTTCCAAACAGGCACCATTCCAAAGCCCTTCTGCAGTGAGTTCTTTGCTAGTCTCTCCAATTCCTCATCAGAGGAGGAGGTGCCTGGTTCTCTGCTAAGAGCTAAGGACAAGTCAACACTGGGTGAGAAAAGTGGAGAACATGTCAAATATCGAGTGCAAATACCTTGTTGAGAGGAATGGGGAGGAACTAAGCTTACGTGGACCATCTCTCAGGGCAGGCATCAGGGCAGAATGTGTATCCCTGAAAAAATTGTAATAGGAATTTTGATATGGCCCGTTTTCCATTCCCAGGATCAAGACTCCAAATCAGGAGGACAACTACCCCGTGTCACTGGACATGAATGTGTGAGGTCACCCTAAAGAGATGAATCTGTGACACCCAGGCTCCCTGCAGTGCAGGATGCTTCTGGCCGTGACTCTCAGCTAATTTCCCATTCAGATGAGGAAATTTCCCCCAAGCTTTTCCAAAAGGTGTGCCCCAGGACAGCAGTGTCATCTGAGACCATACATGAGAAATGCCTCATTGGTGGCTTGAGAGGTGGTTTGTGTAGTGACAATGATTTATTGAAGAAAAAGTTTATTTTGGCTCATTGGAGCAGATTGTGCATAGATCTTCCAACTTAATATTACTTTGGTTGCTTGAAATCAGCCACGGTAGGAGCAGTTTTTGTGTTGTGTGCTTTTAAAAAAAAAACTGAAGTATAGTTGATTTACAATGTGTTAGGTTCGGGTATATAGCACAGTGATTCAGTTACACACACACACACACACACACATTCTTCAGACTCTTTTTCCTCACAGGTTATTAGTTTCCTGTGTTTTTATGCAGTAAGTCCTTATTGGTTACCTATATTATATAGTAGAGTGTATATGTTAATCCCAAACTCCTAATTTATCCCCTGCCCTTTCTGCTTTGGTAACCATAAATTTGTTTTCTGTGTCTGAGTCTCTTTCCGTTTTGAAAATAAGTTTATTTGATTTTTAGATTTCACATGTAAGCAACATCATGTGATGTTTATCTTTCTCTCGTCTGGCTTACTTCACGTAGCATAATATTTAGGTCCACCCATGTTGCTACAAATGGCATTATTTCATTCTGTTTTATGGATGAATAATTGTCTGCCTAACTTCCTATACAGGAAAGACACCTCAGAGTGGGGAGTCCTCTGAGAATTCCCTTTACAGAATTCATTAATTCATCCACAGGTCTTAAAGTTCCTCCTCTACTCATGCCAAGTCAAGGGAAATTTTTGTTGTAGAAAATAGGAGATCTCATGGGTTAGACTAAAGTATGAGAGGAATTATTCATTAGTGCTTGGTAAAAGTATCTATACCAAAAAGAGTAATTGTGAAGCAATCCTGTTTAATAATTTTTGAGTGCACTTACCATGTGTTTCTCAATTAATCCTCACAACAACCTTTAGAGGTTATGATTATTTCTGTTTTACAGATGAGAGACTAGAAGCATAGAGAAGTTAAGTGACTTCCTCTCATTAGGGCAGTAGTGGGATTTGAACTTAAGAAATCTTGAGCCAAACCCGTATTCTAAACCACAGTTATTTATCCTCTCCATGCAAATTTGATGTGAGTGCATGTTCAATCATGTCCAACTCTTTGTGACTCCAAGGAAAGAGCTAAAACCCCAGCCCCTTTCCTCTGTACTGAGACCCCACTTTTATTGTGTGAAACCCTATCTCAACCAGCAGAAGAACAGTAGATTTCATAATTTACTGGAGTTTCCCATGTATCTCATTAAGTGCGAACTTCAGACACAGAACAGAGTTGGAAGATGGAACGTGGAACATCAGGTTTCAGCTTGCTCAGCCGTGGTCCATGAGGCAAAACAGGAGTCATTCCTCCCAGTGTTTCTTATGCAAAAGTAAAACAACACTCTTGGGCAACCATGTTTTCACCTTTCTTCCTTTTCTGGATTCTGCCAGAAATCTTGAACAAGGTTGTAATACTTTTAGGGAAAATTAAGTCTATTTCTCTCCCATATGCATTTTTTAAAAATTCCAATTTACTAGACTCTTGGAAGAACTGCTATATTCATGAGATTTTTATTCTGTCTTGTAGTCACAAACATTAACATCAGGTTTCATTCTAATGCTTTTAGACCTGCCTGAATAGCCAGTACTCAAATTGAATCCGTTTTAACAATTTGTTTTCCCTCATCTCCTTTGGTTAGTGGCATCAAATTCTCTCAATCTTAAAAAAATTAATGTGACGTCTGGTTTCCCCCGTCCTTCACCTCCCTCATTGAGCAATTGTCAAATCCTGGTGACAATCGTCACCAATACTTCCCAAATTATGCCCTCTTTCCATTCCCACGGGCACCTCCATGCACCACCTTGGTTCTGCTTCCCTCCCAAATGGGATTCCACCTTTCTTTTTAAATGGTTGTCCATCTCTAACCCCAGGTTCCAAAATGTTTTTTTAGCTTCCAAAATATTTTTCAGCATCCTTTTTTTCCTTATTACCAATTTTTAAAATTGAAGTATAATTCATTTACAATTTTGTATTAATTTCAACTATACAGCAAAGTGATTTAGATATATATACATTCTTTTTTTAAAATATTTTTTCCATTATAGTTTATCATAGAATATTGAATATAGTTCTCTGTGCTATACAGTAAGACCTTGTTCATCCATTCTATACATAAAAGCTTACATCTCCTAACCCCAACCTCTCTCTACATCCCTTCCTTATCTGACTAGTTTTTTTTTGTTTTTCATTTTAATTTTTATTATTTTCTATGTCTGTGAGTGTATTTCAGAAAATAATTTTGAATAAAGGAAGCAATGGATTAAATTGGCAGTTGCAACTTGTGGTTGACATATGTTAAGTTTGTCACACATAGTGTTGACCTAAATAATGGTACAATATTTATTCAGAATTGTTTGCCTGCATTTGAAATCAAGAAATTAAGATAAATATTGACATCACTGGCTTTTTGGACATAAAGGTTATCATACTAAGTGAAGTCAGAGAAAGACAAATATCACATGATACCTCATATGTGGAATCTAAAAAAATGATACAAATGAACATATTAACAAAGCAGAAACAAACTCACAGACATGGAAGAGAAATTTATGATTACCTGAGGGGAAGGGAGGGGAGAGAGAAATTAGGAGTTTGGGATTAACAAACTCACTACTACATATAAAATAGATAAACAACAAGGACCTGTTAGAGCATAGGGTGCTATATACAATATCTTGTAATAAGCTATGATTAAAAAGAATCTGATAAATATGTATATGTATGTATTTGCATGTGTATACATATAATGGAATCACTTTGCTGTACATTTGAAAGTAACACAACGTTGTAGATCAATTATACTTTACCTACTGACTTTTCATTAAAAAAATGAGAAAATCTGTCAACACTGGCCTTTCATCCCCTTCAGATGGGCATGCACTTTCTGACTGTGACAGTCCTCACTGATCCCAGTTTCTCCTCAACACCAGTGTTGCTATGATGCACCTGTCTTGCAGATGTCTTTGAGTTTCAGTCAGCTAAAGCACACCTCAATCCTTGGGAGAGTTGCTGATAAACATGTCCACGTATTTACTTCTACCTTCAATGTGCATATGATGTAGGCAGTCTCCTTCCTGGGCAAGATTTTAAGCATCGCTTAGCATCTCATTTTCTCCTCTACAGATTGGGTTTGTTTTTTCTCCTTGCAAAGACTTTTCAAGGATAATTTGGCTTATGACCTGCTTAAACTAGAGCAAGATGTTTTCCTTTGTTTCATAATTCAGTTTCATTATGGCAGGAATTGTGGTTTGGCTAGAGATGTCCTCTCCCAGCAGTGCTGGCAGGCCTGTCAGGAGCATCACGCCAATTTTCCCATGTTTTTTTCTCCCTTTAATTGTGCTGTTAAGGGCCTACATATCCTGCTATTGGTGGCCTGTCTCTTTCAAGATATTTTGAGGTAGTTTTTCAGCAGTGTGATGTGAGACTGGAAGCCCTTTTTCTTTTTTTGGTTGACTACTCATTCTGTTTAAAAGGCTTATAGCTCAATTGTTTGGTTTTTGAAAGAAATAGTTCCTCAGCCAATTCATAATTCCAGCTTTTAAAAAGAAACTCACTAAGGCTGATTGATGTTCAGCAAGAATGCACTGATATAAACAGACCAGTTGTTTACCCTGGCATCTCTTTAAATGTGTCAGTGATCAGGCTAAACCTCAGTAATTAAATCTTTTGAATATAACAAGCTGGGAATTGGCACACTGGAATGGAAAAAATATGAATCTTCCATCCTGTCTTTATCTGTGGACTTATTTGTTAGGCAATGGTCACAGCCCTATGTCACATTGTGGATAGTTAGTTAGTACAGTCGTTCAGTCGTGTCCGACTCTTTGCGACCCCATGAATCGCAGCACGCCAGGCCTCCCTGTCCATCACCAACTCCCAGAGTTCACTCAAACTCACGTCCATCGAGTCGGTGATGCCATCCACCCATCTCATCCTCTGTCGTCCCCTTTTCCTCCTGCCCCCAATCCTCCCAGCATCAGAGTCTTTTCCAATGAGTCAACTCTTCATATGAGGTGGCCAAAGTACTGGAGTTTCAGCTTTAGCATCATTCCTTCCAAAGAACACCCAGGGCTGATCTGCTTCAGAATGGACTGATTGGGTCTCCTTGCAGTCCAAGGGACTCTCAAGAGTCTTCTCCAACACCACATTGCGGTACCTGTCCTTTTAGGAAAACACCAATATCCTTATCAAATTCAGGATAACTTTGATCTCTTATGATGCATGCAAGGTTTAGCTCACCTGGGCATGAAGAGGCAGCTCAGCCTATTTACTGATTAGAGAAATTAATAAGCAGGTAGAACCTGCTCTGTTCCATTAGACCTGACTACACTAGTTGATGCCTTAGTTTTTCTAAAAGTGCCACATGATCCGATCATTGATGGGTTGGTTGGTTAGGAGCTCAACCAAGATGGAGTCGGGTGAGCACTGTCTGCCTCATGATTCCAAGGGGAAAAAAAAAAAAAAAACTGTTTTCAGTGGTGTTTTCCATTTGATGATGCCTAAGATTGGCTAATTGCAGCCATGAAATTAAAAGATGCTTACTCCTTGGAAGGAAAGTTATGACCAACCTAGACAGGATGTTAAAAAGCAGAGACATTACTTTGCTGACAAAGGACCATCTAGTCAAGGCTATGGTTTTTCCAGTGGTCATGTATGGATGTGAAATTTGGACTATAAAGAATAGCTGAGTGCTGAAGAATTGATGCTTTCGAACTGTGGTGTTGGAGAAGACTCTTGAGAGTCCCTTGGACTGCAAGGAGATCCAACCAGTCCATCCTAAAGGAGATCAGTCCTGGGTGTTCATTGGAAGGACTTATGTTGAAGCTGAAACTCCAATACTTTGGCCACCTGATGTGAAGAGTTGACTCATTTGAAAAGACCCTGATGCTGGGAGGATTGAGGGCAGGAGGAGAAGGGGACAACAGAGGATGAGATGGCTGGATGGCATCACCAACTGGATGGACATGAGTTTGGGTAGACTCCGGGAGTTGGTGATGGACAGGGAGGCCTGGTGTGCTGCAAGAGTCGGACACAACTGAGCAACTGAACTGAGGATTGGCTCAGTGAATAATGAATCCACCTGCAATACAGGAGACACAGGAGATGCTGGTTTGATCCCTGGCTCAGGAAGATCCCTTGGAGGATGAAATGCAACCCATACCGGTATTCTTGCCTGGAGAATCCCATGGACAGAGAAGCCTGACAGGCTACAGTCCATGGGGCTGCAAAGAGTTGGACACAATTAAGCATGTCCTTGTCCAAGAGTAGATTAGCAGGGTTGACACCATTTTTTTTAACCTAGTTGAATTAGTTACTCTGCATGACTTTTTCATACCCTACATTCATCCTTTAAAAAAATTAGCTTTGTATCACAAAAATAATACATGATCATAGCACAAAAATTAAATGTTTAAGTAAATGCAGAAAATAAAAATTCCCCAAATCCCAACTTAATAAAACCTTGTAGCGTTTGGAAACAGATTTGTTTGTTTTTGTCTCCACTTCATTTTTATTTTTTAAATAGCTTTAAAACATGAAGTTCTTTCTTTTAAACCCCAAACTTAAAAAAAAATCTTGGAGGAAAATGTTTTCAAATATGGTACACATTCTTCTGCTGACTTACAGACTATTAAACAAAAATGACTCAAGCTGTTTCTCTGATCACTGACTATTTTCATAGACTGAGTCATTTTTCATTTGAGCCCTCTTTCAGCTATCACTTTTGCTACCCGTGTGCCTGCTTCTAGAAACAATCTGTGATTGGAAGACAAAGAGTGGTTGGTTAGAACTTTATGTAAATTAAAAATCACCAAGCCCTGCATGAGCTGAAGAGACTTTCCTGTGGTATAAAATGCATGGATTTTCTTTCATAAGTTTTGATGACCTGGGAGCCTTTTATATTTCCTCCCCATTTTAGCCATGTCTTAGAGTTGAGAGTTGGAGAAGGCAATAGCACCCCACTCCAGTACTCTTGCCTGGAAAATCCCATGGACAGAGAAGCCTGATGGGCTGCAGTCCATGGGGTCGCTAAGAGTCGGACACCACTGAGCAACTTCACTTTCATGCATTGGAGAAGGAAATGGCAACCCACTCCAGTGTTCTTGCCTAGAGAATCCCAGGGACGGGGGAGCCTGGTGGCCTGCCATCTGTGGGGTTGCACACAATCGGACACGACTGAAGTGACTTAACAGAGTTGAGAGTACATGAAATGTGATCTCTAAATTAGAGAAATTTTAATATATTTCAAAATGTTGAGTATCCTTTGATATACCCTTTCATCGTTTGGATGTCTTTGGGAAAAAAACATCTATGTATTTCCTCAGCTTATTTTTCAATTGAATTGTTTGTTTTTTGGTTGTTGAGTTGTATGAGTTCTTTATATTTTGGATATTAACTTCTTATCTAACATATGGTTTGCAAATATTTTCTCCTGTTCTGTAGGCTGTCTTCTTATTTTGTTGATTGTCTCATCTGCTGTTTGGAACTTTTCCATTTGCTCTGGTCCCACTTATTGATTTTTGTTTTTGTTGCTTGTGCTTTTTTGGGGGGGCATATTCAAAAAAATTATTGCCAAGATCAATGATCTTCCCTATATTTCTTCTAGGAGTTTTGTAGTTT
The DNA here is from genome assembly GCF_032405125.1 of Capricornis sumatraensis. Lineage (NCBI taxonomy): Eukaryota > Metazoa > Chordata > Mammalia > Artiodactyla > Bovidae > Capricornis > Capricornis sumatraensis. The sequence continues at coordinate 9,553,934 of NC_091091.1, read as the reverse complement.
CAGATGTTATGTGTAAACTTTTCATCCATTTTGAGTTAATCTGTGTGAGTATTGTGAGATAGGATTTCAATTTCAATTTTCTATATGTGGATGTAAAACCGCTTGATTCATGGCATTTATTGGACTGAAGGAAATTCTAAAAGAGGATTTATAATTTGGATAAGGAGTCAGTGTTATTAGCTGATTTAATCAGGTGGCTGTGTTAATCATGATGGATGGGGGTCTTTGCCGGGGTAAAATCTTTATTTGCTTAACACATAGGCATTTACTTCTTTATGCAAAGCACACTCCTGTCTGAGGACTCTGAGGTAGATTTCTTCCAAATGGTGCTTCGGAGATCTTGTAACCTGGGGGATATGCAGTTTCCAGGGTCACCACAGCAGAGAGATCATGGAGAACTCACACTTGCTCTCAAATGCCTCCACATTAATACTTCAATCCAGAGATGACACCCGTCAATGCCATCTCCAGTCCATTGACCAATGAAATGACTGCCAGAGGGCTGGAAAGTGTGAACTTCCTGTGTGTTTGCAGAGGAATGGAGAATCAGGTATGGATGAGTATGAGGTCTCAATGACAGTCACTTTGGGCAAGTAACTTATCCATATGACATGGAGGTTGGACTAGATGATTTTAGAATCCTTACCTCTTCTCACAGTTTCTGAGTCTAAATATTTGACCTCCTATTAGCCTTGGTTTTATAAAAAATATTTATTTATGTATTTATTTGACTGTGTTGGGTGTTACTTGTGGCCCTTGGGACATTTTGTTTGGCCCATGGCCTCTCTAGCTGTGGTGCATGGGCTTAGTTGCTCTGTGGCATGTGGAATCTTAGCTCCCCAACCAGGGATCGAACCCATGTCCCCTGAATTGCAAAGCAGATTCTCAACCACTGGACCACCAGGGAAGTCCCAGCTCTGTGCTTTTAACTACTTTGTAGGAATTATTTGATTGTTACCCTAAGGAGGTTGGTCTTCCCTGGTCACTCAACTGGTCTGCAGTGCAGGAGACCTGAGTTTGATCCCTGGGTTGGGAAGATCCTCTGGAGAAGGAAGTGGCAAACTATGCCAGTATCCTTGCCTAGAAAATCCCATGGACAGAGGAGCCTGGTAGCCTGCAATCCATGGGGTTGCAAAGAGTCAGGCACGACTGAGTGACTAACACTTTCCCTAAGGAGGTCAGGTATGTTAATACTATTAATAGCAAAAGACTTTTATTGCATGGTGTAGCTGATGGTCAAGCTGGAAGGCTCTGAAGACAGATGATCTGGTTTTGAATCCAGCTTCATCTCCTGCTTGCAGTAGGACTCTTGGCTATTTGTTTAACTTCTCTATGATTGTTTTTCTTTTCATTCAAATGGAAAATAGGGATAGGAATAATACCATCCTCAAAGTATGAGTATTAAATGAAGCAGGTTGTGTCATGTTTTTTTTAGAAGAGGTCAGGAACATACAAAGAGTCAATAAATTAATTTCATTTTATTTTTTATTATTATTTTAAAAAGATAAGTCCTCCTTGTTCTGTTTTAATAAATTTCTTTGTGGCAGCAGCTCAGTAAGTTGTCACCCTTTGTGTTGCTGTGATTAGCCAGCCCAACCCATGCAAATCTCCTTAATCTACTGATGTGCAAAATGGAGTCACAAACACTACCTATAGGTGATCTGGGTCTTTACACAAGACTGCTAACCCTTTGGGTTTTGTGTCTCATCTGCTTTAACTTAGATTTCATCCCTGCCTGGCCCTGTCTTGACTCCATATCTGATGGATCCTGCCTTTGACTCCTGCAAGCTTGAGATTCCTGCCTGGTTCTGACTTCATAGGCCGACCTCCTTGATTCTTAGGGAATCCACTCACCTCCAGTGAGACCTCCCTACCCTAATCTCAGCCTCTCAGGATCAAAACCCTTCCTCAGCTTCTGGTTCACAATGAGGCTAGGTTCTGACCTCACACAGTGGAGGGAGTATCAGACAGATACCCCTCTCAATTCATTGGCCATACCATTTGAGTCTGGCTATCTCAGAGGCAACCTAAGCTTATAACCATCCAAAATCGATGACAAACCTACAATGTTAAGTTCTCCTGCAGACATTTTATCACTCCAGGTAGAACACATGAGTAAGAACTTTTTATTCTTTCCCCTGGATCTTCAGTGGGTTATCCTTGGGGAAAAGTCGGACAAACTGCAGCAAGAAAGAGCATGAGATTGGTATGCATTTGCTCTATAGCATGGGGATGGCCTGCTTTCCTTTCTGTTTGCATTTTGGCTGATCCAAGGCAAGGGTGGGTGGTGGGTGGGAGGGGGGATGAAATCCTCTGTGAATGGTTCAAGTATATTTGCTCCAGGCAGGGGAGACCGTAGTTTTCACCAGGCAAGCTTCCTCCTCAGGCTGGTTCTGCTCAACACAAGAAAGACAGTGTACTTAAAAAAAAAAAAAAGATTATCTCTCTTTTAAAAAAAATTACTTTTATTTAGTTTTGGCTATGCTGGGTCTTCATTTTGGCTCATGGGCTCTTTGTTGCTGTTTAGGTTTTCTCTAGTGGCAGGTTTTCTCTAAGGCAGTGGAGAGCTGCTCACTAGTTGCAGAGCATGGGCTCTAGAGTGCACAGGCTCAGGGGTTGTGGCACTTTTAGTTTCTGACCAGGGATCGAACCTATGTTCTCTGCACTGGCAGGGGATTCTTAACCACTGGGACACCAGGGAGGTTCTGACAATGTGCTTTAGTGTCAAGCTCCCATTGGGCCTAGAGAGTGTTGAGTCCCATTGGACTTTGATAAGGAAGTTGCTTTCTGTTTCTCTCGGTCCTTTTTCCCCCCAAGTTCTATCAAAGGATTGTTTTGGGATTTTTCTGGTGGTCCAGTGGTTAAGACTCTGCATTCCCAATGCAGGGGGCACAATTTTGATCCCTAATTGGGGAACTAAGATCCCGGATGTGGTGAGGTGCAGCCAAAACCTCAACAGCAACGAAAAGGACAGTGAGGTACTTTTCCCCACAAGTGTACAGTACAGGTGGGAGATGCTATGCATCTGAGATTTATGGGGAAGGAAAAATTACATCAAAGATATTGTCCTTTAACCCTGAAATCATCATGATAAATGCAGCTGTAGCCCACTTTCCTCCAATCGGCCTTCATAATCTTGTATGGCAAACAGGTAAAATTTGTCACTGCCAAAGGCAGTAGATTCGTATGTGTGGTTTTGGAAAGAGACAAATCATCAGAAAAATTTCCAAATGCTCTGCCAAGTAATATAGCTCCACACTGTTTATCTAATGGTAGAGAAGTAGGGAAGTTTGGCGATTCCAATTTTATCTAAATTTTAAAGTCCTCTGGAAGTTTTGAAAATAGCAAAAACCTACTTTTCCCCAAGGCTGAGTACGTCAAACTCTAATAGGGAGATCTATAGAACCAAGCTTGAGGAATGCACCAGGAAAACGACTGTGCTATAAGGTTTCAAAGGTACAGAATCTGCCACACTTGGGCATCCACATTCAATTTATTTATTTTTTAAATTTTACTTTATTTTACAATATTGTATAGGTTTTGCCATACATTGACATGAATCTGCCACGGGTGTACATGAGTTCCCAATCATGAACCCCCCTCCCTCCTCCCTCCTTGTACCATCCCTCTGGGTCGTCCCAGTGCACCAGCCCAAAGCATCCAATATCATGCATAAAACCTGGACTGGTGGTTCATTTCATATATGATATCATACATGTTTCAATGCCATTCTCCCAAATCATCCCACCCTTGCCCTCTCCCACAGAGTCCAAAAGACTCTTCTATACATCTGTGTCTCTTTTGCTGTCTCGCATACAGGGTTATCGTTAACCATCTTTCTAAATTCCATATATATGCGTTAGTATACTGTATTGGTATTTTTCTTTCTGGCTTACTTCACTCTGTATAATCGGCTCCAGTTTCATCCACCTCATTAGAACTGATTCAAATGCATTCTTTTTAATGGCTGAGTAATACTCCATTGTGTATATGTACCACGGCTTTCTTATCCATTCATCTGCTGATGGACATCTAGGTTGCTTCCATGTCCTGGCTATTATCAACAGTGCTGCGATGAACATTGGGGTACACGTGTCTCTTTCAATTCTGGTTTCCTCGGTGTGTATGTCCAGCTGTGGGATTGCTGGGTCATAAGGCAGTACTATTTCCAGTTTTTTAAGGAATCTCCACACTGTTCTCCATAGTGGCTGTACTAGTTTGCATTCCCACCAACAGTGTAAGAGGGTTCACTTTTCTCCACACCCTCTCCAGCATTTATTGCTTATAGACTTTTGGATTGCAGCCATTCTGACTGGAGTGAAATGGTACCTCATTGTGGTTTTGATTTGCATTTCTCTGATAATGAGTGATGTTGAGCATCTTTTCATGTGTTTCTTAGCCATCTGTATGTCTTCTTTGGAGAAATGTCTATTTAGTTCTTTGGCCCATTTTTTGATTGAGTCGTTTAGTTTTTCTGGATTGAGCTGCAGGAGTTGCTTGTATATTTTTGATTAGTTGTTTGTCAGTTGCTTTTCCGAAGGCTGTCTTTTCACCTTGCTTATAGTTTCCTTTGTTGTGCAGAAGCTTTTAATTTTAATTAGGTCCCATTTGTTTATTTTTGCTTTTATTTCCAATATTCTGGGAGGTGGGTCATAGAGGATCCTGCTGTGATTTATGTCAGAGATTGTTTTGCCTATGTTCTCCTCTAGGAGTTTTATAGTTTTTGGTCTTACATTTAGATCTTTAATCCATTTTGAGTTTATTTTTGTGTATGGTGTTAGAAAGTGATCTAGTTTCATTCTTTTACAAGTGGTTGACCAGTTTTCCCAGCACCACTTGTTAAAGAGATTGTCTTTACTCCATTGTATATTCTTGCCTCCTTTGTCGAAGAAAAGGTGTCCATATGTGTGTGGATTTATCTCTGGGCTTCTTTCTCTTTTGTTCCATTGATCTATATTTCTGTCTTTGTGCCAGTACCATACTGTCTTGATGACCGTGGCTTTGTAGTAGAGCCTGAAGTCAGGCAGGTTGATTCCTCCAGTTCCGTTCTTCTTTCTCAAGATTGCTTTGGCTATTCGAAGCTTTTTGTATTTCCATACAAATTGTGAAATTATTTGTTCTAGCTCTGAAAAATACCGCTGGTAGCTTGATAGGGATTGCATTGAATCTGTAGATTGCTTTGGGTAGTATACTCATGTTCACTATATTGATTCTTCTGATCCATGAACAAGGTATATTTCTTCGGTCCTCTGTCCATGGGATTTTCTAGGCAAGAATATTGGAGTGGGTTGCCATTTCCTTCTCCAGGGGATCTTCCCAACCCAGGAATCAAACCCAGGTCTCCTGGATTGCAGGCAAACGCTTTAACCTCTCAGCCACCAGGGAAGCCCATATATAGGTCTTTAGTTTATTTAGGTAGATATATTCCTAAGTATTTTATTCTTTTTGTTGCAATGGTGAGTGGAATTGTTTCTTTAATTTCTTTTTCTACTTTCTCATTATTAGTGTATAGGAATACAAGGGATTTCTGTGTGTTGATTTTATATTTCATTGATTAGCTCTAGTAATTTTCTGGTGGAGTCTTTAGGGTTTTCTATGTAGAGGATCATGTCATCTGCAAACAGTGAGAGTTGTACTTCTTATTTTCCATTTTGGATTCCTTTTATTTCTTTTTCTGCTCTGATTTCTGTGGCCAAAACTTCCAGAACTATGTTGAATAGTAGCGGTGAAAGTGGGCACCCTTGTCTTGTTCCTGACTTTAGGGGAAATGCTTTCAATTTTTCACCACTGAGGATAATGTTTGCTGTGGGTTTGTCATATATAGCTTTTATTATATTGAGGTATGTTCCTTCTATTCCTGCTTTCTGGAGAGTTTTTATCATAAATGAATTTTGAATTTTGTCAAAGGCTTTCTCTACATCTATTGAGATAATCATATGGCTTTTATTTTTCAGTTTGTTAATGTGGTGAGTTACATTGATTGATTTGTGGATATTGAAGAATCTTTGCATCCCTGGGATAAAGCCCACTTGGTCATGGTGTATGATCTTTTTAATGTGTTGTTGGATTCTGATTGCTAGAATTTTGTTGAGGATTTTTGCATCTATGTTCATCAGCAATATTGGCCTGTAGTTTTCTTTTTTTGTGACATCTTTGTCAGGTTTTGGTATTAGGGTGATGGTGGCCTCATAGAATGAGTCTGGAAGTTTACCTTTCTCTGCAATTTTCTGGAAGAGTTTGAATAGGATAGGTGTTAGCTCTTCTCTAAATTTTTGGTGGAATTCAGCTGTGAAGCCGTCTGGACCTGGGCTTTTGTTTGCTGGAAGATTTCTGATTACAGTTTCAATTTCCATGCTTTGATGGGTCTGTTAAGATTTTGTATTTCTTCCTGGTTCAGTTTTGGAAAATTGTACTTTTCTAAGAATTTGTCCATTTCTTCCACGTTGTCCATTTTATTGGCATATAATTGCTGCAGCTGTTGCTGCTAAGTCACTTCAGTCATGTCCAATTCTGTGTGACCCCATAGATGGCAGCCCACCAGGCTCCCCCATCCCTGAGATTCTCCAGGCAAGAATACTGGAGTGGGTTGCCATTTCCTTCTCCAATGCATGAAAGTGAAAAGTGAAAGTGAAGTCACTCAGTCATGTCCAACTCTTAGCGACCCCATGGACTGCAGCCTACCAGGTTCCTCCATCCATGGGATTTTCCAGGCAAAAGTACTGGAGTGGGGTGCCATTGCCTTCTCCATAGTTGCTGATAGTGGTCTCTTATGATCCTTTGTATTTCTGTATTGTCTGTTGTGATCTCTCCATTTTCATTTCTAATTTTATTGATTTGATTTTTCTCCCTTTGTTTGTTGATGAGTCTGGCTAATAGTTTGTCAATTTTATTTATCCTTTCAAAGAACCAGCTTTTGGCTTTGTTGATTTTTGCCATGGTCTCTTTTGTTTTTTTGCATTTGTTTCTGCCCTAATTTTTAAGATTTCTTTCCTTCTACTAACCCTGGGGTTCTCCATTTCTTCCTTTTCTAGTTGCTTTAGGTGTAGAGTTAGGTTATTTATTTGACTTTTTTCTTGTTTCTTAAGGTATGCCTGTATTGTTATGAACTTTCCTCTTAGCACTGCTTTTATAGTGTCCCACAGGTTTTGGGTTGTTTTGTTTTCATTTTCATTTGTTTCTCTGCATATTTTGATTTCTTTTTTGATTTCTTCTGTGATTTGTTGGTTATTCAGAAGCGTGTTGTTCAGCCTCCATATGTTGGAATTTTTAATAGTTTTTCTCCTGTAATTGAGATCTAATCTTAATGCATTATGGTCAGAAAAGATGTTTGGAATAATTTCAATTTTTTTGAATTTTTCAAGTTTAGATTTATGGCCCAGGATGTGATCTATCCTGGAGAAGTTTCCGTGGGCACTTGAGAAAAAGGTGAAATTCATTGTTTTGGGGTGAAATGTCCTATAGATATCAATTAGGTCTAACTGGTCTATTGTATCATTTAAAATTTGTGTTTCTTTGTTAATTTTCTGTTTAGTTGATCTGTCCATAGGTGTGAGTGGGGTATTAAAGTCTCCCACTATTATTGTGTTATTATTAATTTCCCCTTTCATACTTGTTAGCATTTGTCTTACATATTGTGGTGCTCCTATATTGGGTGCATATATATTTATAATTGTTATATCTTCTTCTTGGATTGATCCGATCATTGTGGTGGCCTTCTTTGTCTCTTTTCACAGCCTTTGTTTTAAAGTCTATTTTATCTGATATGAGTATTGCTACTCCTGCTTTCTTTTGGTCTCTATTTGCGTGGAATATCTTTTTCCAGCCCTTCACTTTCAGTCTGTATGTGTCCCTTGTTTTGAAGTGGGTCTCTTATAGACAACATTTATAGGGGTCTTGTTTTTGTATCCATTCCATCAGTCTTTGTCTTTTGTTTGGGGCATTCAACCCATTTACGTTTAAGGTAATTATTGATAAGTATAATCCTGTTGCCATTTACTTTATTGTTTTGGATTCGAGTTTATACACCCTTTTTGTGTTTTCTGTCTAGAGAATATTCTTTAGCATTTGTGCTGAATTCTCTCAGCTTTTGCTTGTCTGTAAAGCTTTTGATTTCTCCTTCATATTTGAATGAGATCCTTGCTGGGTACAGTAATCTGGGCTCTAGATTATTTTCCTTCATCACTTTAAGTATGTCTTGCCATTCCCTCTTGGCCTGAAGAGTTTCTATTGAAAGATCAGCTGTTATCCTTATGGGAATCCCCTTGTGTGTTATTTGTTGTTTTTCCCTTGCTGCTTTTAATATTTGTTCTTTGTGTTTGATCTTTGTTAATTTGATTACAAAGTGTGTCTTGGGGTGTCTTGGGGTGTTTGGTTTGGGTTTATCCTGTTTGGGACTCTCTGGGTTTCTTGGATTTGGGTGATTATTTCCTTCCCCATTTTAGGGAAGTTTTCAACTATTATCTCCTCAAGTATTTTCTCGTGGTCTTTCTTTTTGTCTTTTTCTGGGACTCCTATAATTCGAATGTTGGAGTGTTTCATATTTTCCTGAAGGTCTCTGAGATTGTCCTCATTTCTTTTAATTCATTTTTCTTTTTTCCTCTCTGATTAATTTATTTCTACCATTCTATCTTCTACTTCACTAATCCTATCTTCTGCCTCCATTATTCTACTATTTGTTGCCTCCAGAGTGATTCTGATCTCATTTATTGAATTATTTATTATATATTGACTCTTTTTTATTTCTTCTAGGTCCTTCTTAAACCTTTCTTGCATCTTCTCAGTCCTTGACTCCAGGCTATTTATCTGTGATTCCATTTTGATTTCAAGATTTTGGATCATTTGCACTATCATTATTTGGAATTCTTTATCAGGTAGATTCCCTATCTCTTCCTCTTTTGTTTGGTTTGGTGGGCATTTCTCCTGTTCCTTTACCTGCTGAGTATTCCTCTGTCTCTTCATCTTGGTTATATTGCTGCATTTGGGGTGGTCTTTCTCTATTGTGGGAATTTGTGGAGTTCTCTTTATTATGGAGTTTCCTTGCTGTGGGTGGAGTTGTATCAGTGACTTGTCAAGGTTTCTTCGTTAGGGAAGCTTGTGTCAGTGTTCTGGTGGGTGGAGCTGGATTTCTTCTCTCTGGAGTGCAATGAAGTGTCCAGTAATGTGTTATCAGATGTCAGTGGTTTTGGAGTAACTTTGAGCTGCCTGTATATTGAAGCTCAGGGGTGTTCCTATGTTGCTGGAGAATTTGCATGGTATGTCTTGTTCTGGAACTTGTTGGCCCTTGGGTGGAGCTTGGTTTCAGTGTAGGTATGGAGTCGTTTGATGAGCTCCTATGAATTAATGTTCCCTGAATTCAGGAGTTCTCTGATGTTCTCAGGATTTGGACTTAAGCCTCCTGCTTCTGGTTTTCAGTTTTATTTTTACTGTAGCATCAAGACTTCTTCATCTATACAGGACCAATGATAAAACATCTAGGTTAAAGATGAAAAGTTTCTCCACAGTGAGGGACACCCAGAGAGGTTCACTGAGTTACATGGAGAAGAGAAGAGGGAGAGGGGAGTTAGAGGTGACTGGAATGAGATGAGGTGGGATCAATAGAGGAGCGAGCAAGCTAGCCGGTAATCACTTCCTTATGTGCGCTCCACAGTCTGGACTGCTCAGAGATGTTCATGGAGTTATACAGAGAAGAGGAGAGGGAGGAAGTAGACAGAGGTGGCCAGGAGGATAAAAGAGGGAAATGAAAAGGAGAGAGAGATCCAGACAGTAACCAGTTCCCTAAGTGTTCTCCACCATCTGGAACACACAGAGATACACAGAGTTGAGTAGAGAAGAGAAGGGGGAGGGAGGAGACAGAGGCAACCTGGTGTAGAAAAAGCAGAGTCCAATGGAGGAGAGAGTGGTCAAGCCAATAATCTTGCTCTCAAGTAAAAATGGGTACTGAAGATTGGGTTTTTAAAGGTACAAAATTGATAACAAATACCAAAAAGCAAAGATTAAAAATCTAGGGTAGAGGTTGGATTTTTCAAAAATACAATATTAAGGAAAAGAAGAAGGAAAAAAAAAAAAAAACAGTCACAAGAATTATTAAAACAACAACAACCACAAAAAATATATATATGGCATTTGCTTTAAAAATAGGGTCTTTTTTTTTGAAAAGTAATAGTAGGTTATAAAAATAAAAATTAAAGGAGAAACAGGACTTAAAAATTAATGTTTAAAAAAAGTAAAAGAAAAGAAAAAACAAAACAAAACAAAAAAAAGAATGATCGTAAAAATAGTAAAGATATATCTGGGACTTTCTCTGGTGGTGTTGTGGGCAGTGTGGGGTCAGTTCATTTTCGGATAGTTCCTTGGATATTTCTCAAGATCTATAGGCCCCTTCCTATGTAGTCGGTACTAACGACAGGGTTTTAACCTATTGCACCTGTCACTTCCAGTGTGGTTCCCTTTGTTTTAGCTTCTTCTGTTTGCTGGTCTCTTCAGTGTCTGATTTCCACCCTGACACAAGGGGGGCAGTGGTGGACATTTTTTTAGGCTCACTTTTTCAGTCGTGCTGTAGGGAGGAAGGGACGCTGCAAACGAATAACACTGGTGTGTGCTCGCAGTGTCAGCCACGCTGGGCCTGCCACCGCTCAAGGCACACACAGCTCAGGCTCTGGGTGGCTCCGCTGGAACCATCTGAGGCTGGCCACAGGCTGCATGCACCTCCCCTGTCTAAGCCGCTCAGGCTCGGCTCTCAGGTAGTCCTCAGAGGTGCAGACTCGGTTGGGCCTGCATTTTATGCCCTTCCCAGGTCCAAGTAGCTCAGGTATTTGGCACAGTCACTGCTACTTATCGCCTTTCCCGTCCCTGCTGCTCAGTTTTCTGGGTGTGCCATGGACGCCCCTTCTCAGGTGGATGGTGACTGTCCAGAACCCCAAGAAGTCTTAGTTAGCAAAGGAGCTTGTTTGCATTTTGGTAGGTAACGTCTCTCTGGGGCTGCGATTGCCCCCTTCCGGCCCTTCCATCTCTGGCTGCCTCTCGCTGGAGGGGGATGGTCTACAGCTGGCTAATTCTGTTCCGCTCTTTGTTCTGTGCACAGTCCTGGCGGTGTCTTATGTTAGAGCTTTTCCCATAGTAGCTATCCCACAGTCTGGTTTGCTAGCCCAAGTTAGTTCACTCTGGTTACACTTGGGGCATTCCAGCCCGATTCTTAAAAAGCACTGCAGCCCGCGCCTCCCTGCCCAGCCCCTGCTTGCTAGTGGCGGATGCAGGCATCTGTGCTGCTTCTCCACTGGGGGAGTTACCTGTTGGGCTCATAATCTGTTGGTTTTAATTATTTATTTATTTTTCCTCCTTGTTATGTTGCCCTCTGTGCTTCCAAGGCTCGCCGCAGACTCGGCAGTGAGAGTGTTTCCTGGTGTTTGGAAACTTCTTTCTTTTTAAGACCCCCTTCCCGAAACGGGACTCCCTTCCAGGGACGGAGCTCCCTCCCTGCCTCTTTGGTCTCTTATTTCATCTTTTATATTTTTTCCTACCTGTTTTTGAAGACAATGAGCTGCTTTTCTGGGTGCCTGATGTCCTCTGCCAGCATTCAGAAGTTGTTTTGTGAAGTTTACTCAGCGTTGAAATGTTCTTTTGATGCATTTGTGGGGGAGAAAGTGGTCTCCTCATCCTATCCCTCAGCCACCTTAGGACCGCCCCCCACATTCAATTTAATAACTCAATGCATCATGCTGTAGAGTTAGCAAAGAACTTAAAAAAAATACCTATATTAATCAGGTGATTTTTGTGTTAGTCTTTATTTTTCACACAAGGAAAATGAAACTTAGAGGGATAAAGATCACTGAGAAAAAAGCCTCAATCTTTAGATTCTGAATTACAATCTTTTCCATACCCCCAATGTTTCTGTTTATCTTTTGCCCTTTCTGTTGAAAGTAGGACTGGGGTATATTTGTGAAGAGGAGCTCTGTAGACTTGGAATAGTTTCTCTACCCTTTTGTCTGAGAAAAGCAGTACTGTCAGTATTGCTGGGAATGTGTGTGCATGTTAAGTTGCTTCTGACTAAGCTAAGTCATGTCTGACTCTTTTATGACCCCATGGACTGTAGCCTGCCAGGCTCCTCTGTGCATGGGGTTTTCCAAGAAAGAATACCTAAGTGGGTTGCCATTTCCTTCTCTGGGGAATCTTTCCAACCCGGGGATCGAACCCACATCTCTTATGTCTCCTGCACTGGCAGCCAGGTTCTTTACCACTGGTGCCACCTGGGAAGCCTGTGAACATGCCTGGGAATATGGGTTTGGAAATTCCTAGGGGAAGGAGAGCTATGGTGAGCTCCTCTATCACATGCAACCTTCCTCCCACTATGGTCAGAGCTGGAACCTCCTTTATAGAACTTGGGCTCCCAACTGAAGGGAATAACATTCCTTAGTTGTATTTTCAGGTTTAACATATGATGGGTACATAAGGAAATCAATAAACATTCTCTCCAGTTTGGAACAGAAAGAACTCTGTTCTCTCTGCTATTCCTTGTGGTTTGAGGTTGAGATTCAGCTGCGACAAGTGAAAACATCACTCAATTGATGATGGGACTGCTTTTGGGTTCAGAGGGATTTTTCAGTCCTTTGTAAAACCCATAAAGTGGTAAGGTATCACTATGTTAGCCCTGTGTACTTAAAATTAATTTCTTTGCCAGCATAATGAAAAGTTCATTGTGCCAAACTGCTCATCAATTTTAATTTTAAAAGTGTTCCCAGAGGTGGCTTGGCATACACCGTGTCCAATGCACATATTCTCCAAAGAGGTCCATTACTCATTCTTGTGAGATTTAGCTTAGATGAGTTCTTTATTGGAGATAACAGAGTCCCTTCCTGTTAGCTAAAGAAGAAAGGGCTTTATGAAGGGAGAGAGGTCACTTGCAAAATCTTTGTGAAGGTTGAAGACAGAGAATTGAGACTGAGCTTCTAGGAACATCTTCCCGGCCCCGCCACCACCAACTTAAAATGCAGAACTGATCTGGTTAGGGATGGGCTGTCTTGGTCATAGTCATGGAATAAGGAAGCAGCTCAGAGTCATGCCGCCATGCCATAAACTAGGAAGATGGATGTCCCATGCCCTTTCTCCCCAAGTAGCTCAGTTCTGAATCAAGATCTCACATGAGTGCCTCTGAAAGGCAAAACCTAAACTATATCTGGCATTCAAGGCAAATGAGGATCCAGCCTCTGCACACAGGTGGGCCTAGAAAGGGTGTGGAGTGAAGTTTGCCACAGTATCTGCTGCAGGGCTTTAAACTGCCTCTCTGCTGTCCACTGGCATATTAAAGAGCACAGCTGACTTCCCTTCCACTGGTTCTCCCATCTGTCCTCTCTGTCTATCACCCATCCATTGATCTGAGTTTTGCACTTATGGTATTGTTTCCTTTTGCAACAACAACAACAGCAACAAAAAACAAAACAAAACAAAAAAACCTGATACTGAATGTATTTGAAAGATAAAGATTTCAAAAAATACATAATCACAGAAGCATTATCTCACTAACATTCTAAATAATAATCCCTTAATATCACCAAATAGCTAGTTAGTGTTCACATTTTCCCAATTGTCTCATAATTTTGAAAAACAGTTTGAATCATTTTCCATGGAGACCACAATCTGGGTGTTATATGAAATACTTCAGTTCAGTTCAGTCACTCAGTCATATCCAACTCTTTGCGACTCCATGAACCACAGCACGCCAGGCCTCCCTGTCCATCACCAACTCCCGGAGTCTACCCAAACTCATGTCTATTGAGTCGGTGAAGCCATCCAACCATCTCATCTTCTGTCGTCCCCTTCTCCTCCTGCCCTCAATCTTTCCCAGCATCAGGGTCTTTTCAAATGAGTCAACTCTTCGCATGAGGTGGCCAAAGTATTGGAATTTCAGCTTCAACATCAGTCCTTCCAATGAACACCCAGGACTATCCACCATCTCCTTTTGGATGGACTGGTTGGATCTCCTTGCAGTCCAAGGGACTCTCAAGAGTCTTCTCCAACATCACAGTTCAAAAGCATCAATTCTTCTGTGCTCAGCTTTCTTTATAGTCCAACTCTCACATCCATACATGACTACTGGAAAAACCATAACCTTGATTAGACAGACCTTTGTTGGCAAAGTAATGTCTCTGCTTTTTAATATGCTATCTGCTGCTGCTGCTGCTCAGTCGCTTCAGGAGTGTCCGACTCTGTGCCACTCCACAACGGCAGCCCACCAGGCTCCCCCGTCCCTGGGATTCTCCAGGCAAGAACACTGGAGTGGGTAATATGCTGTCTAGGTTGGTCATAACTTTCCTTTTTAAAAATAAGCTATTCTTCAATTATTCCAAGAATTAAAGAATGAAAAAGGATGTGACCATTAGCATGGAGCATATGAAATTAGCCTGAAACCTTTTAAGGCCCCTACCCCACAGGCATAAGTAAAATATTAAGAAAATTCATAGTGTTAATAACTATCGGTTAATGGTTTAGGAGTTGGGCACTTGGGAAAGTCTCCCTCAGTGTCAGGATGTTAAGAGACAGAGGGCATGGTCAGCTTCATCATCTGCTAATGAGGAGTGAACACATGACTTTATCTATCCCCAGAGGCTGCAATGCCAGGGCCAGGGTGGGAGTGTGGTAGACAGCAAGAGTTTGATGAAAAGCAAGAGGTCTTGTCTGGGAATCTGGAGACCTGGGTTCACATCCTAGAATAATTATTATTTAATCATGCTCACTTTTAACCATCCTTTCCTGTTCTGGAAGCTCTTTAACTTTTGTGTGTTTCCTCATCTGTAAAATGGGTAGAAGATAAGTGAGTGTCTTGGGGTGATGAATTGAAAAGGATAGCCATCCTATCCTAGCAAACAGGATTTGTCTGGCCATTCACAAGGCGGAGTACTAACTACTATATGATCACGGCTGTGTGGCCATTCAGACAGAAATAAAATACATGCACAAAATATTCACAGTGATTACATTTTGCCCTCACCCGGAGATAGTCTTATTGCTGACTATTGGAGCCCAGTGTCTTGCTGGACGCCACAAATCTCCTTGGCCCAACATTTTTCCTGCACTGACTCTGTCACAGTGCTTGGAATCTCCTTGATTCTCACGTTCTTAGTGTTCTGGTATGGGCATTCAACTGTTGTATGGGAGAAATGATACATTATGCCATGATTATCTTCTAACACCCTGGTTAAAGTGATCTTATCTGACTCCACTGTGGATCATCTTGCTAGACTCAGTGGGAACGATCATGGCGTGGCTCCATATTACAGAGAGAAAGATGGCTGAAGAGGTCCTGAAGAGACCACATTTTAGATCAAAGGGCCAGTGTAGAAGGCCTCCCCCATAAGAGAGAAGGATGGGAGAAGGAAGTCTAATGCCAGGTCACTAGTGGGTATGTTGTTTCTGTTGTACCTTGATTATATTTTGGAGAACTAGCCTTCCCTCTTCGGGTACGGTCTTGTTAAATATCCCCTCAGTGGAATATGGGGATGGGGAGGTATATATACAGGTATATGATCTGAGCTAAGTCAGGCAGATGCTGTCTTTTAGGTACTAAATCCAGAGTGGAGCAATCGAAGGACCTAACACAGTTGGTATGCATCCATCTTGAGGGTGATGCCCTGAAGAGACGATTCAATAGCTCCTGCCACATAGAGCTTCCCTCTGGGCTTCTGGTAAATTTTTTTCTTTCTCTTTCCCCACCTATCTTTAAGTTAGCTAGATTTGGTCTCAGAATTCTTGGTGTCAAGCAACAAACATAAATAAGCATGAAAAGGGAAAACAAAATCTTATCTAATACCATAGTTTAGCTTTTCCCCTCTGTTGTAGCAAAGAGGTAGCTAAGACACATTACTAAATGTCCTATCTGAAAGCACTTAAATCTAGTGTTTCCATCAGAACTTTGGAGTTGGTCTCTCTTAAAACTCTGTGTAAAACTTGGCAGCCTATGTGGTCTTCAAATTGCTTCCTGAACAACATGCATTTACTAGGAAAGAAGGAGAACTTTGGTCTATTTCTTGTCTGTCTTTTGTGGGCCATTGATTAACTTCATGCTGTTATATAGGATACATTCTCTGAGATGAGGTAAGATAGACATTTACAAAAAAGCTACATGGCTTATTATAGAAAATGCCAAGAACCAAAGAGTTGAAAACAAAACTCACTCATGATCTTTTCACCAGATAATTGCTTCTTAATATTTTTTTGCTATACTTTTTTACAGTCTTTATGATCAACACATAAGTATTATACATTTTATATATATTGTATATTTTGCAAAATATTGTAAATATTGTATATTTTACAAAAATGAGGTCGTAATGTTTTGAAATTTTAATGATGTAAAAAAAATTAAATGTCTTGAAATTGTTGTAAATGTTGCCTAGTGGGGCCCATAGCCCACACTAAGGTCCAGCATACATTATCATTCTCTCTTGATAAATTGGTTGAATGACCATGGGTAAATAAATAAAATGGGTACTTTTTGTGTGTGTGTGATCCAGGTTAGAGCTATCGCACAGATCTTGATGGGCTGAAAGAGTTGTGTTGAAATCTGAAACGACCTTCAGCCTGGCAGGCCTTCTGCAGCTCAGTTCCTCAGTATCAGGCTGTGCCAGGGGAGAATTTGCTAATAAGCTATTTGTTATCAATACGCTAATCTCTTCCAAGTACCAAACCCACAAAACTGTGCTAACAAGAACTCTTAACTTGCTTGGACATAACTGTAAAGATCTTTCCTCGGTAGGTTTCAGAAAGTGCTGAGAAGTCTCAACTGAGCAGTGGTCCAGGGGACGGAGGACAAGATTCTGGGCCACCATTTGCTTTACCAGGACACAGAAGTTCATCTGAGTGGTTGAGTCAGTAAGAATGCCTGCATTTTCTTGGAGGGAGGGATCTTGAATCATTTTGTCTCAGGGATCTTAATTACAGCTGGTTTTCTTAGCTTTGGAAAACTTTTTGCCAAAACACTACTTTTTACTGTTGCAGTCCTGAAAAATAGGGGACCTCAGGGTGATATGGCAAGTGACATGCTGCTGGATCATTAGTGCCTTGCCATTGACCTTGCAGGATTAAGTGGGAAGTATTTGAAAATGTACAGTTCTTTATTTTTAAACATTTATTTATTTACTTACTTTTTGTGGTGAGTGGGCTTTCTCAAATTGCAGTGAGTGGGGGCTACTCTCTAGTCGCACTGCACGGGCTTCTCATTGCAGTAGCTTCTCCTGTTGCAGAGCATGGGCTCTAGGGGCATTTGGGCTCAGTAGTTGCAGCTCATGGACTCTAGAGTGCAGGTGGCACATGCGCTTAGTTGCTCCACAGCATTTATGATCTTCCTGGACCAGGGGATCAGACTCATGCCCCCTGGCATTGGCAGGCAGATTTTTTTTTTTTTTTACCACAGGACCACCACGGAAGTATAACAGTCCTTTAAAATATGATCACTGGTTCAGCTCTCCAAGGCACATTTACCTTTCGAAGAGAGGTATAAGGCTCTCATGAGAGAGGTATAAGGCTCTTATGAGAGAGGTATAAGGCTCTCTTATACATGAAGGTATAAGGCTTCATGTTTACATTCAGATTTTGATCATTTTTGAAGGATAGTGTGCTGAAAAAAAAGGGTAACATTGGGTTGGCCAAAAAGTTCATTCAGGTTTTTCAATATGAACTTTTTGGCCAACCCAATATGTTGATGGTAATTTGGGGAACTAAATAGAGTGGTGAAATACATGAGATATATCACTGTAATCCACATAAGAAGTAAACTCTAATGTTAAATCAAGTGCCACTGTTGACTTGTGTAAAAGGTCAGTGGTGACAATTAGTTCAGCAGAGCAAAAGTAGCAAAAAAAATCTGTATACACACGCATATACATATTTTATATCATGTCTATTACATAGGCTTTTACCGTGGAGCCTCATTTCCGCATGTGATCTGCATATACATGCTTTAGGGTTGAGGGGCCTAGCTGCCAGTCTGGACCATTTTTAATGGCCTCCTTTGTGCTATCTCAGCTAGCAGGAAGGCTCATAGGAACCAAAGCTTTAAGTAAGAACTAGGTTTGCAAGGTCTGAAGTCTGCTACTGAAAACAAACAGCAACTGACTAGCAAACTGCTTTGAGTTATCAAAATTTTAGATGCACAGCTTAGATGTACTTTCTGACTCAGGGCTGAGAGTGAAAGTCGTTTTGCCCGAAATTTGACGATGTCCCTACCGGTGGTGGTGAGACTGACTGCAGCGGTGATAAATGGTAGAGGAATGCCTACTAACAAACCACCAGGAAGTACAAGAAGATGTTTCGAGCTCTTCACCCACTCCCAGTTCAGCACTACCTCTGAAGTGTTTGCTCTCAGACTGTTTATTAACCGTTAGTCCAAGGGTTGCAAAATAAAATGATGACAAAGACCATATAGATAAGGCTCACTGGGTACAGACAGTGGCAGGTTGCAGAAGGGCTGCCCCATTGAAAGGAACAGCAGCTGACAAGCTTTACAAAACTCCTGGTGCACAGGAATGCTGGCTCAGTGTTGCCATATATTATGGAATATTTTGAAAGGAAGCCTGAAATTTCATATTTGTAAATATAGGTTCTATTTTTACAGATAAACTGTCACCTTTTATCTTTCATCTTGTTGACTAAGTCAAATTGAAATGAAAAATTGGGCCATAATAAACACAGCTGATTGTTGCCAATTTACAGCTCTTGGGGGTAGCACCATCTTACCCAAGGCTTGGGATTCTAGTCCCACCTTACTACACAAGCTTCCTTAAGGTTAAGAAAATAGATTCTGAAGTTCCCACCTTGGATTTGTGATTCTTGAATACTAGTCTCATATAAACTCTCTTAGGCCAGTGAGGAGCACAGAGCCTTTGCTTTTTTTTTAATTTAAATTTAATTTTTTTACTTTACAATACTGGATTGGTTTTAATTGATAAATGCTAACATTCTGAACACTTACTACATTCCTCGTAACAAAGTATAACTGCATCATCTCATTCTTATAAAAACTATGTGATAGGTACCAAAAGTATCATTGCCACATCCCTATTTACAAACGGGGAAACTGAGGCTCAGTGTCAGGCGTAATTTCCCAGGGTCATCTAGTAAGTGGCAGACGTGAGATTTGAACTCTGACACCAGACCTCACAACCCAATTTGTAACCGTATTATACTTTCTCCTACTGCATCATGTGAACCTGCATAATTCGCATATTTATGAAGCTTCTCTAGTCCCTCTGAGCTGTGATGAATTTGAGGCCTAAAATGTCTTCATGAATCAGTAAGGACATTTTCTGCTTTTGTAGCACACAATGGCCTTCTCTTTATCCTCATCCTTTGACTTGGGGTTTGCAAAATGTGTGGGATCCTTCCAATCACTGAAGAGAGAAATTTTACAAATGCCTGGCTTTAGATCAGAGATGCCAGTCTCCTTTTCCATGTTGTTTTCTATTTGGGTAGAAATCAAAAGTTAGGACAGGAGGTTTAAAGGCCAGAGTTATGTGTTTCACCTACTTGTTGACAAGTTATTTAACCATGGCCACAAAGTACGGCCCTAACCTCAATCAGCTTTCTCACAAGTACAAGCCATGTGAGTACCTCAGTTATCCTTGGCAGAAATGCTTCAGCCTAGAGCAATATACAGAGAGTACCACTGCCGTGAATGAAAGCAGTATGATGTATCCTAGGAGTACATATATGTTTTAGCTTTGTTGTCAATGCCAGATGACGGGTGGTGGCTTCCAAGATGAGCACTGTGCTGAAAAGCATTTGGAAACCCCATGTGAATTCATCGCAGAGTGCTGTAATTGATTAGTCATGTCTTCCATGAAGACATGGGAGATATGGGACATGGACCTAGTGGCATTCCTGGTACAATCTGTTCTATGAAAGAGCTAGGTTATCTTTGCCTTTGCAGCTTGAAACCTGTGTATTTTGTTATTCTTTTACCTGTCTCTTTCACAGTTCTCCTTCTGACTCTTGCTTCTCCTCGGAAAAAATGGCCAAACGCACCTTTTCCAGCTTCGAAATATTCCTGATTTTCCTCCTTGTGATGATGACAGGGATCACGGTGGCTCTTCTCAGTCTGTTGTTTATCACCAGTGGGACTATTGAGAATCACACAGGCAAGTATCGTGAGTACTCTTAGATGCTATTGCTGCTGCTGCTGCTGCTGCTGCTAAGTCACTCCAGTCGTGTCCGACTCTGTGCGACCCCATAGACGGCAGCCCATCTATGGGCCTGAGGACAGCCCTCTCCATCTGCCATCCTTGATTCTCCAGGCAAGAACACTGGAGTGGGTTGCCACTTCCCTCTCCAATGCATGAAAGTGAGAAGTGAAAGTGAATCCTCTCAGTCGTGTCCAACTCTTAGTGACCCCATGGACTGCAGCCTACCAGGCTCCTCTGTCCATGGGATTTTCCAGACAAGAGTACTGGAGTGGGTTGCCATTGCCTTCTCCGATGCTATTCCTAGCCAGTAGGAAATTTCTTCATTATGGGGAACACCAAGGCAAGAAACAGTGTCTGCTGATAATAGGGCAGTTCACTGTACACTTAAGCACCAAGGGATGGTCATGTAACCTTTCCATCAGTTGCTCTTCATGCAATGATAGCAATTTTTATCAAATTTACCTTTGCTCCCAAATTGCCAGTGTGGTGTTCTGACATGCACTTATTTGTTTCACTTTTCCATTGATCTAAGTACAGCTTAGGATTCTTCAAGGCCCAGTGACTCCTGAGTCTCTTCTTTTTCTCTTTGCCTTCTTTCTGGCATCATCTTCTCCTGGGGGGCAAAAGGAGAAGGAAAGACCTGCTGAATGTCAATTAGTCTGTGAAACTTTAGAGACGGGATCTTGAACTCAAATGCTATGAAGGTCAGTCAAGTTCCATAAATGAGGGGAGGTGGCCCACAGTGGGGGCAGGTGTATTTCTGGTGAAGAGGGTCCACAGCCCCTCCTGAGTGCCAACTGTTTGTTATCATGTTGTCACATGGACTCAACTCTCCTGAGTTTTCAGTGAAAGCTAGAAATTGGGGGAGGCAGTTTAGATACTTTCCAATTTTTTCCTTCTCAGCAGGAAAGCTATGACAGACAGACAGTGTGTTGAAAACCAGAGACATTACTCTGCCAACAAATGTCCATATAGTCAAGGCTCTGGTCTTCCCAATGGTCACATATGGTTGTGAAAGCTGGACTATAAAGAAGGCAGAGCACCAAAAAATTGATGACTTTGACCTGTGGTGCTGGAGAAGACTCCTGAGGGTTCCTTGGGCAACAAGGAGATCAAACCAGTCAATCTTAAGGGAAATCAACCCTAAATACTCATTGGAAGAACTGATGCTGAAGCTCCAGTATTCTGATCATTTGATGCTCACAGACAACTTGTTGGAAAAGTTCCTGATGCTGGGAAAGTTTGAGCGCAGAGGAGAAAAGGGCATCAGAGGATGAGATGGCTGGATGGCATCACTGATGCAATGGACATGAACTTGGGCAAACTTCGGGAGATAGTGAGGGACAGGGAGGCCTCGTATGCTCTAGTCCATGGGGTTGCAAAGAGTCAGACATGAGTTGGTGAGTGAACAACAACAATAACTAATCAACAGTACAAAAGACAGGTGGGGATTGAATGCTTTGACCAAAGTAAAGGGTGGGCTTTACAAACGAGTTCATCTCTATCATTTTTCTAGATTCCAGAGATTGGAATTGACATATAAACACTACTGCGTATAAAATAGATAACTAATGAGAACCTACTGTGTAGCACAGGAAACTCTACTCAGTGCTCTGTGGTGACCCAAATAGGCAGGAAATCCAAAAAAAGAGGGGATACATGTATACATGCAGCTGATTCACTTTGCTGTATAGTAGAAACTAACACAAGGTTATAAAGCAAATGCATTCCAACAAAAGGCAGGGAGGGAGGAGAGAGGGCTGTCCTCAGGCCCAGTGGAGAAACAGGCAGTGTTTCTCAGCTCAGTTTTCTCTTTTGCGGCCTCTTCTCTTTTCCAGTGTGTTCTCTACCTGTCTTCATATTTCAGATTCCCTGAAAACCCAGAGAAACAGAGATCCTCTTTTCTGGCAGTGGACAGAATGAGTATTATTGCTAGAAATGAAAGAATCCATAGGACTTAACCTAGTTTTCTGTTCTAAAATTAGAGAATCTAGAGTCTGAGGCTCAGAGAGGTAATAGTGAAAATACTAGCAGCTATTTTCATTTAGTGTACAGGTGTGTTTAGTTGCTCAGTCGTGTCCAACTCTTTGTGACCCCATGGACTTTAGCCCACCAGGCTCCTATGTCCATGGGATTCTCTAAGCAAGAATACTGGAGTGAGCTGTCATTTCCTTCTCCAAGGCATCTCCCAACCCAGGGATTGAACCCAAATCTCCTGCACTTCAGGCAGATAAAATGAGAAATTTACCTAAAATGCTTGCCATAGTGGTTGATGCGAAGCAATCCTTCAATAAACAATAACTTCTATGATGCAAATAGTAAGCATTCTATGTAAATTTCTCATTTAATTCCTACAAAACTCCCATAAAGCTAGGTGCTAGCCTTAGCACCATTTTAGACATCTGAACTCCGAGATGGAGAATAAGCCCCGTGGCTATGTGACTAGATTTGGCATTGGCCTGCACCACATTTCTATGCTGGTATCCATAAGGCAGTAGCAAAGGTGCCTATTTTCCTTCCTTGCAATACTTGATGTTTCGTAGAATACTTGGGCTTAGGGGTAGGAAGGCATGGATTCTAACTGCGCTTAGAATGGGGATGAAAGAGCAGCTGATTCTGAGTTGGAGGGTCTGATTGGGCACCTGATTCATCATATGCTTTCTATGGAAACTTGGTTAAATCATTTCTCTGGGTTTCAGTTTCTTTATAAGTAAAATGGAGGTGATTGGATGATGTGATCTCTAAACTTTCTTGAGTTCCAGAATTCTGGAACCCAGAAGAAGTCTGCTGTCAATCTCTTGCCTAAGTACTTTCTGACCACTGATGCATGTAACACTGACGTGTGTTGCTTTGACCAACCCTGGCTGTTGTCTGAGGTAGAAACAGACAAAATGAAATATATAAGATGTCTAAATGTGTAAATAAAACTGAAGCTATATGTCAGCCATCAGCCATTGTTCTAAATTTTGACTATATATTAAGATATTAATTGTCAATAAACTCTAGTAAGTAGGAGATGATTCATGTTATGAGAAAGTTATGTTACTTTTCTTCATAGATGAAAAAAGTTGAGGTAAAATAGGTTAAGTCATTTATTCAGCTAATAAAGGTAGAGTTAATTTTCAAACCCCAGTTGTTTCTCACATCTGCCCTTTTAGTCTCTATCCCATTTTGCCTCCCTTATATTGGGATGTGTGTGTGATGTTAATATAGGGTATATATATTAATGTGCATACCTATATGGTGATATGAGAACAGTTAACATAAGGTGGGACTTAAATACAATAATTTAAGTTGGCATTAAGAATTAAAGATCTAGAAGACCTTTTAAGAATAAAAGATCTAGGTTGCATTAAGCATAAAGCATCTAGAGCAGGGTAGAGACAGTGGGGTTACATCCTGGAGGTAAGGAGTTGAGCTGGATTTGGGTAGGGTGGAAATGAACCACTCTAACATGTAGTGGAGATTGACTGGTAAAACGGAGAGGAGTAAGGTCTCTGGATGGAGAGAATATTAGAACCCAGAGGCCAGGTTTAATAGACTGTGTGCCAGGAACCTGGTGCCTGATTTGTCTGGCTGGAGTAGAAGTGCCAGGTGAGTGAATGAAGGGCTACAGGTTTAACAGGAACAGCCTGAGGGAGAAGTTGAAGGACATTTGTCAGAGGCCTTTATTGTTAGGCTGAAACATTTCTGAGCCATGAAAAAGATCCTCCTTGGGATTATGATATAAACCAAGTTCCTAGGATGTTTCTCACAGTGTATCTTGCATGTAAGAAAATATACAGAGATTCTTCCTTAAGAAGCTGAATCTGTGTGTCCTAACTGAGGCCAAGTGCATGGGTTAGAATTTCTTAAATATCTTATTTTTTTGATTCAGGTGTTCCATCCACCCAGAGCCCTCCAGCTACCCAGGTCTCTGCAGCCCCTCAAAACTCAACACCCTCCCGGGCCCCCACAACTACCCAGGTATCTCCAACACCCAGCACCCCAAAGACTACCCTGTTTCAGAACTTCAGTGGCTACCATATTGGTGTTGGGCGAGCTGACTGCACAGGACAAGTATCAGATATCAATTTGGTAGGTAAATCATGGGATCCTTGAAGAGACTGTGAAACAAATGATTTTATTTGTTCAATACCCTGCATTTATCGCTAATTGTTATGTCTTAATCTTCTCCATTTGTATTGACTTCACGGCTATCTAACGTTTTGAATATTGTACTATAAGGAAGAGGGATTTTTTACTTAACCACAACTCCCTTGTAAACTCAACTGGCCCTTTTTTATGAATGAAATTGGCAGAGTGGGCAAACTCTGATACTACAGGGGATGGGCAGGTACCCTAAATGACTGAAGCAGGCCAATATAAGATAAATGTCTAGTAAATCCTAAGTGTGGGCGGCAACAGAAAGTGGGTACAACTAGAAAGTTTGAGTGGTTTTAGCTGGTCATTGGCATGTAAGAGTGTGAAACTAGGGCTGCCTCACTTTACAGTTTTTTAAAGAGAAGCCAGGGATTCCCTAGAGGCTCACACAGATTAAGAATCTGCCTGCAATGTGGGAGACTGGGGTTTGATCCCTGGGTTGAGAAGATACCCTCAGAGTCGGACATGACTGAAAGACAGAGAGAGAGAGTGAAAAAGTTCCTGGATTGAAAATCTGAGGATTTAAATCTCTCTGTTGGAAAATGTAAGCAACTCTAGTTAAAACCGGAAATCTGGTGTGGGCCAACACTGTGTTAGCCAAGTAAAACCCTTTTTAGGGCCAGAGATGGCCTGTGGGCTGCTGGCATGCAACCTCCAGGCTGTGATGTTAGACACACACTTCTAGCTACCCTTTCCTAGGGAATCAGAGCATGAGATTTCCTGATAGGATTTTTTTCCCCCCTCCAACCAAATAATCTTTAGATTCTAGAAATTATTCCTAGTTGTCCTTTCTGAAAAGTGACTCTGGAATGTAAACTTTAAATGAGCACTTGCATGAGGGATAAGCAAGCAGTAGAGGGACCATGCTGGAGACCTGGGTGCAGCTTTTATGGGTGCGCTTTGTGACACGGTGAGAGAAGGGGTTTAAGATTGATGTATTTGGTGGGCTACAACGTTGGGAGGGACAACACTGTAAAAGCCAGGGTGAGGTACCCTCAGTAAAGATAACTGTGTCCTAAAGAAACCATTTTCTTTAGGAAAAAAAAAAAAAAAACGAAAACAAAAAAAAAACAACCCACACACCAGAAAACCAAAGTGAAGAGGCCTTCAGTCTTCAGGGTATTCCTGGAAATGTAGGATGATACTTGAGGAAGTATTTCCTTCTGTAGTACCTTACATAGGCTCGAGAAAAGATCCTGTTTCAAAGAAAAGAAAAACCCTGAAAGGTCTCCAGCATTATAACACAATCCCCAAGTCACACCAGCTCCTGCCTTGTCCACGGGCCAGCGAATAGCTTCTTCCAACCCGGCCATTACTTTGCCTCTATCTATACAGAACAGTAAAGACTGTTTTTTGTGTGTGATGTTGGCTTTACTCTTGGAAACACATTTGCTGTCTCACTCACACAATCCATGGTGTCAAGTGGATTGCTTTTCTTTGCCTATGTAGTCTCTTGTGGGGTTGTGCCTGGCTTCTGGTAGCAGGGGAATGAGAAGAAGTGAGGAGTGGTCTGATGCTCTCTTCCTCTTTAGATGGGCTTCAGCAAAACTGGCCAGTATGCACGGGGCATCCTCACGAGGTTGTACAGTCGTGCGTTCATCATGGCGGAGCCGGATGGGTCCAATCGCATAGTGTTTGTCAGCATCGACATAGGCATGGTATCCCAGCGACTCAGGCTGGAGGTAAGTGATTGGGGTGAGAAAGAGTTGCCGTGGTTTAAAGGCAAAGCCTGCAGGTGAATTTAACTAAGTAACGAAGCTCTCCTGGGTTTCTCACCCAGTGAATTTCCACTACCCTCAGGATTATAAGCTCTTGACAATCCAGCTGATAATCAAGTGAGGAGGATGAGCCTTATTATTCCATTGTGAGTCTGCTTGGTTGGAACTTGCTTTCCATACTGCTGACGGCTTGTCATCATTATTAATGCCAATATATTTCACAAGCTTATTATGTCCCACGTTACTTTCCTGTACACTGTCATTTAATCTTCCTTTTTAGAAGTCTGAGAGTGCCAATTAATTACTAACCCTTCCTTCAAGGTTTTAGACAATTGAAAATAGTTGCAAGGAATGAAAGAGAATGCAAGTGCAACTCTAAGATGAAATTGGCCATAAATTGCTGAAGCTGGGTGAAAGGCACATTGTACTATTCTGATGTGTACATATTTGAAAATGTCCATAATAAAGGAGAATACAACATTAACCCTCTTCATCTCTAAACTGTATTGTAGAATATCACAGGGCCTGTGATTTCCCCCCAATTTAGATCATGTTACCCCACTGTGGGAAAGTTGAGCTCAGCAGCAAGGTACCTGGGAGTCCTGGGCAGGCAGCTTGTAAGATGCAAGGGGTAAAGGAGGAAGAGAGAAATAGTGACAGACAGATGGACTTCCAAGTCTGTCTCTCAGCCAATTTCTAGACCCTGATCCAATTATATTTTCTCCAAGGATCAGGACACAGAAAGAAAGTATACTCTCAGCGTCTTCTCACATATTCACAAATGTGAGAAAGAGGAGCGTCTGGAACATCCAGAATATCCACTATTATCCATCAAATATCCACTATTCAGTGTCATGTTCTACCAGTCTCACCAAATAAGACTTGCTCCTCTTGTGTGAAAGGGCTGTGTGAAGGAGCCCAGAGGAGGGATGACGCGAGAGCTTAAAAACATGTCTCCAGTGTCACCCACTTATGGGGAGTAGGATGGGAACCTCTCACATCTGTGGAAACATGCTGAGCAGAGAATGCAGTGCTTTTCCAAGCCCTGCACTTAACACAACTATGAGGTGGATCTGTTGTTATCCCCAATTTATAGATAAAGAGACTGAGTCTTAGAGAACTTTCCAAAGTTCACACAGTTAGCAAATGGTAGAGCTGAATTCTGAGTGCATATATATGCCTGGTACCAGAGCCTACATTCTTAAAAGGAGGTCATTCTATTATCTTGGAGAGCATTGACTTTTTGCAAGATACTTTGTTGGTCACTTCAGGGGGCACACAGCTAAATGAATCATAAGCCATGTTGATGAACTCACTACCTGGTTGGGGGATTAGAGGAAGGACTATACCAGAAATACGCAAATAACTTTAATTTATTGGAATAAAGGACAATGGTTTATTATAGTTATCTATTCATGAGTAATAAATAGCTCCTCCCAAACAGGGACTTAATGAACATCTCTTGTTTTATCTCACCATTCTGTCGATGAGGAATTCGGAGCTGGCTTAGCTAGGTGATTCTGAATTAGGGTAGCTGGCTGTCAAGGTGTTGGCAGAGGCTGCAGTCATCTGAAGGCTCAAGTAGGCTAAAAGATCCACTTTCAGGATGATCCAGTCTCGTGGCTACTGATCATTTCCCCACTGTCCATATCCTCATGACAGAGCAACTCCCTTATAGCGAGTAACTCAAAAGAGCAGTGGAAATGACACTTGATTGGGTAGTTTTATTTATTTAATATTTGTTGTTACTTATTTATTTGGCTGTACTGGGTCTTACTTGCAGCATGTGAGATCTAGTTTCCTGATCAGGAACTGAACCCAGGCCCCCTGCATTGGGAACATGGAATCTTAGGCCCTGGACCACCTGGGAAGTCCCTGAAAGAGTAGAATTGGTTGATTTGGGGGAGAGAGCTATCAAATCAAGGGGACAGCTTGATTTGTACATGTACAAATCATATACACAGAAACACAGGGAGAAATGCAAATGGATAAATGCCTGGAAGATACGTTGGTCATAATTTGTAGGTCTCTGGAATGCTTGGTTGTTTATGATTCTGGGTGATGGAGATTCTTAGAAAACTTTTGCAAGGGAGTGATGCAAACACAGTTCTGCCTAAGGATGATTAATCAGACAGTGATGTTTGAGGTAGGTTGAAACAGACCAGAGCTAGAGGTGAAGACACACATTGGGAGAGTCCTTAAGTTAACATCAAGGCTCTCCTGATGATAGTTTAGTTGGGAAAACAGTAATCACATCAGGCATTTCAAACAGGGGATAAGGTATGGGGAGATTTCCCAAGGTGTTAGAAGGCTAAAAGAACTGAAAAGGGAAACTAGCACTGCAGGAAGGATTCCCACTTTTCCTGGCAATTCCCCCTGCATTGTGTAATGCTGCAGAAAAGTCTTGAACCAGTGGGACTGCAGCGAGACTATACGGCGCTAGGAAGCCAAATGTTAACGTGATTTGGGGATGAGCTGGCATACGAACCAATGCTTAACATAGTCCTGTGATAAATCAGGTATTGTTCCAAGTGCTCCATATATATTAGTTCATTTAATCCTCCAAAAAACTGTATGAGGGATATACTATTATTATGTCATTTGACAGATTGGGAAACTGAGTTTCAGAGGACCAAGTAACTTGTCTAAGGGTACAGAGCTAGAAACTATCAGAAGTGGGATTCAAACACTGACGTCTTCCTGCTGGAGAGTATGGTCATTACCACAGCACCGTACTGTTTTTCTGAGGAATCAAAAGTGGTTCTGATTGGGAAATGGTGGGGTCATTAAGTAGAAATAAGACTTCAAACCTCTGTCTCTCCATACTCTACCTTTGGGGGTAGAGTATGGAGGGGATGGGGATTTAATGTGTTGGGTTGGAGACCACTATCCAGTCAATAGTTGGCACCATTTAACCATCTCTTCCAATTTTTACTTCCCCCTGCAATCTGAGACCCAGAGGAAAGACTTTGAAATGAACCCACTTACTTATCCCAAGTTAATCCAAGGGGAAAGTGTGAAAAATAACTCTTAACTAGACTAGTGCCATTAAGTTTATTATAACACCTGGTTTTAGTCAGGTTCTCAGTCTCACCTTTAAGAGTGATAACATTTTCAGCATGGAGAAAAGATTAAAGAAAAGATCTCCAAGCAGTGATGCTGGACAGGAAAACAGAATGACTTTTCTAGCTCTTTCTGTGTCACGTTTCCAAGAGTGTCAGCAACAGGAAATGGAATGGAAACGGAAGTCAGACAATTGAGCTATAGACATTAATATAACTTTATAGGTCTATGATAAAAATACCCCTCCTTTCATGAAGTAGGAAACATGCTCTTATAATAGTTATTGGCAGGCATTGTTATTAGATGATGGAGTCTTTAATTTTTTTCTTTTTTCCAGAAGTCTCACATGTCTGACTTCATCTCAGAGACTATAGTTTAGGATAAGATTTCTGTGAGCTGTTTGTAGTCTTTTCGTTTTAAAATTCAAGATTCATAACTTCTATGTTTTTAAGAGCTTGATTCCTGCATAGAATGTACTTAATTCTAAAAATCCTGTTACAGTTCATTAGAAATAAAAATGGGTGGGACATTAGAGCTTTAAAGTTGACTGGCAGTTCTTTCTTTTCCACAACCTTCTTGCCTTGGTTACAGAATTGTAAAATTATCAGCTTCTACTTTTAATAAAATTTTTATTTTATATTGTGGTATAGCCAGTTAACAACGTTGTGATAGCTGCAGGTGCACAGCAGAGAGACTCAGCCATACATATATACTTATCCATTCTCTACTAAACTCTCCTCCCATCCAGGCTGCCACATGACATTGAGCAGAGCTCCCTGTGCTTTCTGGTAGGTCTTTCTTGGTTGTCCATTTTAAGTATAGCACTGTAGAACATCAGCTTTTTAACTTTGCTTAAGCTTTCATGGTGTCCATTCATTGATGGTTTCCCCTTCTCCCTACAGACATTTCTTCTTCATGAAGAAGGGTGCTTGCCCCACCCAACTCTGGTATTACACAGTAATAGTTACTGTGTAAAAGAGTATGTAAGAGTGATGAAGAGTTGGGCTGGAATTAGAATCAAACAGAACATGGAACCTCACTGGGATGGAGAGTGTAGGCTTGTAATGTTGGTCTTTACTGTTGTTCAGCCACTACGTTCTGTCCTACTCTTTGTGACCTCCATGGACTGTCCATGGCGTTCTCCTGGCAAGAATACTGGAGCGGTTTGCCATTTCCTTCTCCAGGGAATCTTTCCAGATCAGGGGTTAAAGCTGTGTCTTCTGCATTGGCCTGCAGTGCAGATTGTTTATTACTGAGCCACCAGGGAAGCCCAGTGTTGGTCTAATTACTTTCTATTTCCTTTCCACATTTTCCTGGTATTGTTTGGTTGCTTACATGGATGTGGTAAACCTAGCAATCAGTATATGGGGCATGGAGAGGTTAAGGAGACTAGATGGTTTGTGATATCTCTTCCTGATTCAATGACCACATGACTAGAATGAGGGTGGTGGAGCTCTTTACCTAAAATAGAAGAAGTTAAATGGATGTGTTTATGTAGGTTCAGTAGGTAACACACCAGTTGCTGCTGTTTCCTTATATACCCATGATGTGCTGGAACTGGCTTGTACCACCTCATGAGGGTTGATTGTTAAATATGTAGAAACTTTGTGAACTGGTGGTTAAACTTTCGGTAGCTTGAAATTCACTATGGTGAGAGTATTTACACCATGGAAATTGGCAGATGATACAAATAAGGATTTTCTTTTAATCAAAGTGGACAGCACTGCCAATCAAAAAAGGCACTCTTTGGGGTCTTCCCTGCTGGTCCAGTGGTTAAGGTTCTGTCCTCCCATTGCAGGGGGCTTGGGTTTGATCCCTGGTCAGTGAACTAAGATCCTACATGCCCCATGACATGCCACCCCCACCCCAAAAGTACTGTTTTTTGCTAAGCCCAGATTTGGATTCAGAATCCTTCTCAGCACATTACTTCTGATAGTAGCCACCCATGAACAGGACTAAATGCATGAGATAAGCAGTAGTTGCCAGCTCTGACATAAATGAGTTTTCACCATTGTCCCTGGTATTAGGTTATAGTATCTTACATCGAGGAAGGTTGCTTTGGGATTGACACTTTTGCTGGAACACTTTAATAATTTTTGACACAAAAAAGTCAAAACATCTTTCACAAACCACAGTGATACCAAACTTTTTATTGCAGATGATTAAAGCAAAAATAGAAATAGGTATTCGGCAGTAATGCAGTATTTTGAAGTCAATTATACTTCAATAAAAAAGAGTCATTTTAGCCAAAAAAAAAAAAAAAAAGAGAGAGAGAAATAGGTACTTGACAACATCACTAATTTTCTGTTGTTTTCTTGATGTGTGTATATCCTCCAAAGACCTAATTTATTATTTCTTTGGATGTTCATTGACTAATTCAATGAACACTTACTGACTCTTTAAGGTATCTACTGCTGTGCAGCAAGTCATCAGAAAGCTCAGTGGCTTAAAGTAACAAAATTTTGTATTATTGCTCAGGATTTTGGTGAATGGCTGGGTTGGGTGAGTCTGACTTGTGTTAGAGCCACAGTCACTATCGTTACTTTTGTTATCATGAGGTTTGACTCAAGATATTGGCTGCAGCTGCAGGTGTTTGAATCTTGACTGAGGCTGAAGGATCACCTTTTATGGTTGCTCACCAAATGGCTAGCAAGTTAATGATGGCAGGGTGATTCCTTTCCCCATGGACCTGCCCACAGGGCTGCTGGGGTGTTCTCAGGTCATAGCAGGTGGTCTTCCCAGACCAATAAGTGTAAGTGTCTGTGTCTGGGAATACTGAGTTCTTCATTGTGGGAAATGAGACAGTAAAGAGGCTTCTTCCCTGTCTGTTCACTGCTCCCAGGGTGCTTGCCCCACCCAACTCTGGTATTGCATGACCACCTTGCTCTCTTTGGTTAAGCCTCTGATGAAAGGTAACATCTGTGGAAAGATCTTTCCTCACTAATGCCTATCACGTTCTTTTTCCTTACCTAGCAATATTTTTTCTCAGCATTTATCACTCTGTGATATAATATTACATATTTATCTTTCCCTCACTAGAATGAAAACTTTTTCAGGGTAGGGACCTCATATATCCCTAGTGCTTAAAACAGTGTCTGGACAACGAACGGGTGAGAGCCCTAGGTCTGCAGGTAGACTTGGATCTAGACTCTGACTCTATTTATTATATCACCGGGCAACTTATTTTACTTCTGGACGCATCAATGTTCTTAGCTAAAAGATAAGATTAAAAACGCCTACCTCTGGGTGGTGTTATAAAGATTTTTAAATGGCATGATGTAATACCTAGCATTGTGCTTGCACACGTCAAGAATCTATAAAATGTTAGCAGTTGCAATTGTTGTTGATGTCGTTGTTACTGAGATGGTGAACTCAAGCACAGAGGGAAAGGTCACGTGACGGGGATGTCCAACGCAGTGATTAGCCTCATCAGAGCTTTTTCTCAGGCTAAGCACCTGTGTTATTCCTCTTCTTAGTTCTGATTGTTCTTTTTTTTCTTCAAGGTCCTGAGCAGGCTCCAGAATAAATACGGCTCCCTATACAGAAGAGACAATGTTATTCTGAGTGGCACTCATACACACTCGGGTCCAGCAGGATATTTCCAGTACACAACATTTGTAATTGCCAGTGAAGGATTTAGCAATCGTACTTTTGAGTACATGGTCACTGGCATTGTGAAGGTAGGCAAGGGGACTTAGAGGCAACTGTTGTTTAGCATTGCTTACAGCACCTTAGGAGAGGTCTCTTATGATACAGAGAGTTCCTATAGGATCTTGGATACCAGCCCAGAATGACACCAGCCCTGTGGCTCTCCAGGTTTCATCCCATAGTAGGGATAAGTTGGAGACGAAAGAAATTGTCCACAGGGCTCTTCTATTTATATCAACTAAGTTCTTATGCCCACTAGGATTTCTAACTTTACAACTTTTTTCTTTTTTAACCCATAGAGCATTGAGATAGCACACACAAATATGAAACCAGGCAAAATCTTTATCAATAAAGGGACTGTGGATGGTGCACAGATCAACCGAAGTCCTACTTCTTACCTTTGGAATCCACAGTCAGAGAGAGCAAGGTGAGGGGGCCAGTTATCGGAATGAAACGCATGTGCTTTCCTTTAGGAACTATCAACAAAATTTAAGAACAGGGTTGTTAGTTGATGGATATAGTGAAGCCTGAAAGAGTATTAAAGCTGAAATAATTTAAAAGCATGTCTATAATCTAAGACAACCAGAAATGAGACTGTAGAAGCACAGAAAAACCTGTGTACACATCTTCCCACTTTGCTGGCTGTGGGAATTGGATGTGAACGTTTGAAGGACTCTAGGCTTTCAAATCAGGTGCACCTGTGGTCTTGTCTTTATCACTTTGTAGTTGTGTGACCTTTATTGATTTACTTAAACCTTAATTTATTGGCTCTCAGCTTCTCATCTGTAAAATATAAAATTATGCATAACATATTTGTTCAATTAATGAACAGCTCTTTTTATTATGTTATTCAGAAGAAATCATTTTAGTCCAGGGGAATGTAGCAAGATAGATAAGGTAAAAGAATAAAGAAGTTGGCATGAAGAGCAACCCATAAAACTGGCATAATTGAATGGGACAACTTAAGGAAGGCCATTATTTAAAAAATTTTTTAATGTGATAAACTGGGTTTTTGACAGAAGAGAAGTACTTGGTTACTATGGCAGAATAAAATAATATCTCAGTCCAACCTGATATTTTACATTTGTCTACATATTTTTTGATAAATTTCAAAGGAGTTGATTTTTAGAAAATACACTCTGATTTCCCTTCAAAGGACATAAAAGAACACTTTAAGTTGTAGGTCAGGCATGCTTTTGATTTTGCACATTCCCTGCTATTTTTAAGAGATTTCACTAAAATTTGATATGAGTAGAAATTTCAAAAACTAATCCTTTCCATGAGAAATAATATATGCCCTATAATATTTCAAAAATGTATATTTCATCTCCAGTTAGCTGACCTATGCCCCTGACTTTGGTCACATTTGCAAACATTTCTTTAGCTAAGAAATAAGACCCTGGATGCAGTTTGTACGATTACAGGTGCCAGGGAACCTTGCTTACTGAGAGTCATTTTGTTTTTTGTGTCAGCTTCTGATTTATCATACACAAGGGCCAGGCTCTAGCCTAGAACTCACTAAGTGTGTTTATTTTGCTGACTAGGTATTCTTCAAATACAGACAAGGAAATGGTGCTCTTGAAAATGGTAGATCTGAATGGAGAAGAGCTGGGTCTTATCAGGTACTGTTTACTTTTTAAAAAAAATTCTGTCTGGATAAATTTCTTTATATGACAGAGAGGGAAAAAAGAGACCAGAATATTGGCAGCAGAGGCTAAGAATAGGCTGAGTGGTGGAGTTGGAGCTGGGATCCAGCCATGTGCCCTCGGGTATGGTTCTCAGCATCCTAGGTCTAACAAAAGGATTATATGAATGAAGGATCTGAGTGAACGAGTTAAGCAGTGTCTGACATATGATAGGCTCAGTAAATGCTAGTGGTTATTACTGTATCAAGATCTCATGTGGAGGTTATTACTACTTTATCAAGATAATCATAGATAGAGGACAGTGATCTCTTGGAAATGAGAAAACAATCTGACCAACCAGGCAAGTGACTATGAGTTTGAGATTATTGACCTGTGTTTTTCTAAAAGGAATGTGTGTGTGTGTGTGTGTGTGTGTGTGTGTGTGTTAGTTGCTTAGTCATGTCCGACTCTTTGCAACCCCAAGACAGCAGCTTACCAGGCCTCTCCGTCCATGGGATTCTCCAGGCAAGAACACTGGAGTGGATTTACATTTCCTTCTCCAAAAGGAACTATAGAAAGAAAGTGAAGTCGCTCAGTTGTGTCCAACTCTTTGTGACCCCATGGACTGCAGCCCACCAGGCTCCTCCATCTATGGAATTTTCCAGGCAAGAGTACTGGAGTGGGGTGCCATTTCCTTCTCCGTCTAAAAGGAATAAGTTAAGTCTAACGCAGTACAATGCCAATTAGTGATGAAAGCAGAACCGAGACCACCTAATGGAAGCAGATGAGGTAAAATCACAGCTTGGCAGAGATTTTGGGCTCCATTTCATATGTAAGAAAACACATGGATTCTGTTTTCTTTGAAAAGAAGTCATTTTTATTCCTGTGTGATTTTGGTGGCTGTAATTGAGCTGGCTAAGGAATTGCCTGGGTAGGTAATAGTCCCAGACACTCTGTCCAGTGGACTTCCAGACTGATGCACGAATGCCCTAAGGAAGTGGATGCTAGCACATGGGTGCCAGAGTCAAATAGCTTGGGTCCACTCTGGACTCTCATTCCTAGTAGCTGTGTGACTTTGGTCGAGTTTCTTAACTTCTCTGTGTCTGTTTTCTTACTCTAAAATTGAGGGATGAAATGAGTCCTTAAATACTGATAATAACTTTGTAAAGGAAGTAGGGATTTATCAGGGAGGATTAGAAAATATCTAGGTGAAAGTTTCTATGTAAGTAAAATTAAGTAACTTGAAAGTAATAAGAGGTGAAGAAAAACATTAAAGATTATGATTAATCAGTTCAGATACTAGGGGTGGTCCTAACTGCATGGAGAACACACAGTGGCAAGGAGCTCATGTTTCAGCCTTAGGTACAGGTTTTCAGATTTGAATTCAGGCCCAGCCCTGTCACTTACTAACCCTGGGTCTTGAGGAAAGTAATTTATCTACTTATATGTCAAACTATCCTGTTTGAAAATGAGACTAGTAATAATACCTCTTAGGATTATTTGAAAATTAAATGAGATAATGCATGCAAAACTCTAGTTCTGTGCCTGACATAGAAAGAATTTCATAATTTTAACTGAAAGGTAAGAAGTAAACAATACAGTACCTCTTCTGAAAATTCCATTGTTGGTGTATTGGTGTGCTTGAACTTCTTAGCATTGGAGTTAGTTCTTTGGGGTTCAAGTGAGGTCACTAAAAATTCCCTGATAAAATAAACATTATTATGTGGGTTGCTGTAATAGAATTCCTTCTTTGAGTGCATTAATTCATCTATTGATTAGTTGCCACCTAGTATTTAACACAGTAGTCTTCGTAAATATCAGACATGCAATTATGTTCTTGAGGTATATTGTTATGAATCAAACATAGACACTATCTTCAAGAGTCGTACAGGCTAGTGGGATGGTTAGGGCTGGAGAAAGAGACAGAGGCAGACAGACAAGTAATCATAACGTAAATCAGATGGTTGTCAGTGCTATCACCTGGGAATTTAAAGGCACTGAGCTCTACCTGGGAGCATAGTGGAAGGCTTCAAAGAGGAAATGACATTTGAGCTGGACTTGAAGGAGCCATGGGTTTCTCAGGGGGCCATGAGAAAACTGCATGATGAGGCCAGAGTATGGGCTTAGGTCAGGGAGGGGGTGAGAGATGAATCTGGAAAGGCAAGCTACCTCTCGATTTTTGAGCACCTTCATGGGGAATTTGGTTAGGAGACAGTCAGGATAAGAACACGTATGTATGACTAGTTAGATGGAAAATCCCCAAATTTGTTAGAAAAAGAAGATGCCTTTTCCCTTATAGTTTCTACCTAATTCTTGGCTGAATGACTGAGACCATTCATGATTCCCTTTTATCAGTTTCTGAGTCATTGAACAATGCCAAGAGAACATTCAATGATATTTTGGGGGCCAGATGTTCTTTGCTTCCTTGCATGTAACTGTATAATATATCTGGAAGTTCCAGGGTCAACTGTCAAGGTTATAATGATGCTTCTCCATCTGCTGTGCTTAACAGCCTGCAATAACTTTCTATTGTTTCTATAGCTCCCATATGTTATCCTTGATGTAATTGCCCCTGCAATTGCCTCTTGTTGCATAGGGATAATTGCTCTCTGAATACATTAAAAATGATCCAAAACATAAAGTCAAATCTGGGCTGCTAACTAACTCAGCCACCATATGTAGGTACCTGCTGTGAGATAGAATCCCAAGGTATGAGGAGTTTGGAAGCACAGCATCTCAGATTTACAGAGTATAAAGTCACCGAGTTTAAATTTCAGCTGAAGCCTACAAAAGTGATGCAACCTGCCCAATGTTATGGCCAAGACTATTCACTATGAAAACCATGTTGAAGTTCATCATTTATTCTTTGCTACTTTCATTTTTATTTTCATTTCTTCACTTAAAAGTCTGCACCAGTCACCTACGATATGCCAGGCAGTGCTTTCTAGTCCTTGAAACGATTCATTTCTAGTAAAAGGTCCTAAAGTCAGAAGTCAAATACCTTTGTCTGTGCTTCTTGAGCAAATCCTTTAAATCTGAGACTCCACTTTTACATTTCTCAAATGTAGATGTATAATATGATGACGTCCCTCCACATACAGACTGTTATGCATTCATTTATTTATTAAGTATTGTGGAATACATGTGTCATGAACTGAACTAGTACTATAGAATACACTAATGAGAAAAAATCGATGTCCTAGGTATTGCTCCTTATCGAACCTATAGTCTATTGGTGGAGACAAAGGTGATCAAATAGTGATATAAACCAATGTATAATTATAATTGCATTGAGTGCTGAAAAAGGAAGGTATGCAGAGCTGTGAAGTGACTTGACTTGATCAGGAAGTTGGGAAAGGCATCCCTGACGGCTCAGTGGGTGAAGAATCCAGCTGCAATGCCGAAGATACAGGAGACGTGGGTTCTGTCCCTGGGTCAGGAAGATCCCCTGGAAGAGGAAATGGCAACCCCAATGGACAGAGGAGCCTGGCAGGGTATAATCCAAAGGGTTGCAAAGAGCCAGACATGACTGAATACACATGCAGATGTCAGTTGTCCCCAAGGATAAGACAGTGGAACAGAAAACCAAGACAGGTTGAGAATTGACTGGCAAAATGTGAGGGTGGAAAAGAGCATTTAACACAGAAAAATATGTGCAGAAGTAATATAGCCTGTTTGAGGAGTTGATAGAAGGTCTGTGTGGCCGAAGTACAGAGGACAGTGAGGTAGGGTGCTGTGAATGAAAAGTTAGAGGTAAAGGTTAGACACCGTGATAAAGATTTGGGTCTTTATACAGAAAAATAGAAAATCACTGAAGTATTTAAAGCTGGGGTTGGGAACTGGGGGCTCTTGAAGGGTTAGGAAGAATAGTGACTTGAAGAATGAAAGAATCATGTGTATGAAATTATTTCATAAACCATTAAGTCCTCTACAATTGTCCAACACTTGCCTCGGTTGATCAGTCTATAAGGAAAATACTTCTTTTTGCCTAATATTACTGTTGGGTGCTGCTGTGGTAAATAATCTACCTGCAATGCAAGAGGCCCAGGTTCGATCCCTGGGTAGGGATCCCCTGGTGAAGGGAATGGCAACCCACTCCAGTATTCTTGTCTAGAGAATTCCATGGGCAGAGGAGGCTGGTGGGCTACAGTCCATGGGGTCTCTGAGTCTGACATGACTGAGTGACTTAACGCTACTACTACTGTATGCAGACACAGTAAATGACTTTTCCCCAAACGTGGAGAACATGTTTGGGATGTTTTGAATTAAAATATAAGCTGTGTGGAAGTCAGAAATTCATTTTGGGAGATTCTCAAAGGCATCTCAAAGGAGTCAACCAGCGGAGATGACGATGAGTTCTGGGAGACCCTGAACGGTGAAGGGAGAAAACAAGACAGGTTTCAACAGACTTACAGACTTAGAGAACAAACTTAAGGTTACCAGTGGGGAAGGATA
This sequence comes from Capricornis sumatraensis, assembly GCF_032405125.1. Classification (NCBI taxonomy): domain Eukaryota; kingdom Metazoa; phylum Chordata; class Mammalia; order Artiodactyla; family Bovidae; genus Capricornis; species Capricornis sumatraensis. The sequence goes on along the minus strand of NC_091091.1, from coordinate 9,515,114 downwards.
GGCAGAAGTGATAGTTAGGCAGTTTGGGATAGACATGTACACACTGCTATACTTAAAATGGATAACCAATAAGGACCTACCATATAGCACATGGAACTCTGCTCAATATTATGTGGCAGGATGGCTGGAAGGGGCATGTGGGGGAGAATGGACGCACGCCACATGTGCACACATGGCTGAGTGCCTTTGCTGTCCACCTGAAACTATCACAGCGTTGTTAATCAGCTGTACTCCAACATAAAATAAAAAGTTTCAAACATGTTTCAAATGTCTGCACCAAACAGAAAGTCATAGGGTTGGGCACTTCATCTGAATGGCTGCTCTGGGTGGTGGACAGTCCCTTCCTATACAGTTGAAAAGTGCAGGTGGCTCTGGGAGAGGCAGTTGGGAGCACTGACTCTTTTCAAGGGTAGTACAGCAGGACAGCCTCTGTCTCACTTCTTTTCCCTTCTCCTAGCTCATTGCATTGGCCAAGCTTCCTTCCTCAATTATGCAGCAGTGGCATGGACCCTCCTTTTTTTCTCATCTCGTTAGCCCTCTGGGAGTCAGTATGGCATGGCTTCTGTTTGTCAGAGCTGTAAGAAAGGTCTGAGCAGGGTTTTGAATGATTTCTCTATTGCCTTGTGTTTTATGCATTGCAAATCCTTTTATTACAGAAGGGGGTTAGCCTTTCAAGGAACATTTTCAAAAGAGAGCAAGGGACGGTAATTTGTTTAACCTCTTTGAAGAATTTTTGCACACACTTAGAAAAACACAATTTATGAAAATAATTCATTTGAATGATACTGACTTATAGAGCTCATTTGGGGGGGTGTGTGTGCGTATGTGTGTGTAAATCTTCTCTATGATCTCTGCCTATGACTTTCAGGATTACTTGAGAATTATTTATTCTCAATGGCTTGCTATCCTCCCTGCTGCATTCTCCTTTCAGTGTGCTTAACTTCACACCAAGAACAAACGTGGAAATCTCAGTGACTGCCCTTCATCAGCCTTTCTTGACCTCTTATCTTCTCTCCATCTCATTGCCTCATGTCTTTATAAATACATCCTCCATTAGCCTTCAAACTCTGGTTCCTGGAGCCTCACTCTCTGTTTCTGCATCCTGAATTTCTCTTTCCTCTCCTACGTTGTTGTGAAGCCTGATGCTGTCTTCCTGCTCCAACTTCCCTATCAGCTTATTTGTGCTGTCTCATTCCAGTGAAGTAAGTGTAGGCCTTGGTTGTGTAGTGAGTCTTCTGTGTCTAGTCCATCCCCATGTAAAGTGAAGGTGCTTAATAAGGGCTTTCTGATGACAAGGATGATGATAGTTGACTGATAATAGATTAATCATGCTTGTTAATGTAAAGGTCCCAAGTTTAGAAACCAGAGCTATAAAAGCCAGTTGTCATAACTGGCAGAAGACATTGGACTTACTTCCCAAAGTCAACCATGGTTAATATTCAGGTACATTTTCTTCTGCCTATTTCCTTAGAATGTATGATAAGAAATATGCACAATTAAAAGGTCATTCTGTAAAGATAGATGCTTTCTTAGTCTTATGCTGCTGCTGCTGCTAATGTCACTTCAGTCATCTCCAACTCTGTGCGACCCCATAGACGGCAGCCCACCAGGCTCCCCCGTCCCTGGGATTCTCCAGGCAAGAACACTGGAGTGGGTTGCCATTTCCTCCTCCAATGCATGAAAGTGAAAAGTGAAAGTCAAGTCGCTCAGTCATGTCCAACTCTTTGCGACCCCATGGACTGCAGCCTACAGGGCTCCTTCGGCCATGGGATTTTCCAGGCAAGAGTACTGGAGCGGGTTGCCATTGCCTTCTCCATTCTCAGTCTCATATACTATGGGTATTAAAAACTTTAAATTATTGTGAAAAATGTTAACGATGTTATCTTCATGTATCTCAGTGTCTTTTGTTTTTTGTAGTGATTCCCTTTATATCTAATAATTTTTTGTCTCAGTTCAGTCTTTCAGTTGTGTCCGACTCTTTGTGACCCCATGGACCACAGCATGCCAAGCCTCTCTGTCCATTGCCAACTCCTGGAGGTTACTCAGACTCATGTCCATTGAGTCTGTGATGCCATTCAGGAGTCTCATCCTCAGTCGTCCCCTTCTCCTCCTGCCCCCATTCCCTCCCAGCATCAGAGTCTTTTCCAAAGAGTCAACTCTTCACATGAAATGGCCAAAGGATTGGAGTTTCAGCTTCAGCATCAGTCCTTTCAATGAACACCCAGGACTGATCTCCTCTAGGATGGACTGGTTGGATCTCCTTGCAGTCCAAGGGACTGTCAAGAGTCTTCTCCAACACCACAGTTCAAAAGCATCAATTCTTCGGTGCTCAGCCTTCTTCACAGTCCAACTCTCACATCCATACATGACCATTGGAAAAACCATAGCCTTGACTAGACGGACCTTTGTTGGCAAAATAATGTCTCTGCTTTTGAATATTCTATCTAGGTTGGTCATAACTTTCCTTCAAAGCAGTAAGTGTCTTTTAATTTCATGGCTGCAATCACCATCTGCAGTGATTTTGGAGCCCCCCAAAATAAAGTCTGACACTGTTTCCACTGTTTCCCCATCTATTTCCCATGAATTGATGGGACCGGATACCATAATCTTCATTTTCTGAATGTTGAGCTTTAAGCCAACTTTTTCACTCTCCTCTTTCACTTTCATCAAGAAGCTTTGTAGTTCCTCTTCACTTTCTGCCATAAGGGTGGTATCATCTGCATATCTGAGGTTATTGATATTTCTCCTGGCAATCTTGATTCCAGCTTGTGCTTCTTCCAGACCAGCATTTCTCATGATGTACTCTGCATATAAGTTAAATAAGCAGGGTGACAATATATAGCCTTGACGTACTCCTTTTCCTATTTGGAACCAGTCTGTGTTCCATGTCCAGTTCTAACTATTGCTTCCTGAGTTGCATACAGGTTCTCAAGAGACAGGTCAGGTGGCCTGGTATTCCCATCTCTTTCAGAATTTTCCACAGTTGATTGTGATCCACACAGTCAAAGGCTTTGGCATAGTCAATAAAGCAGAAATAGATGTTTTTCTGGAACTCTCTTGCTTTTTCCATGATCCAGCGGATGTTGGCAATTTGATCTCTGGCTCCTCTGCCTTTTCTAAAAGCAGCTTGAACATCTGGAAGCTCACGGTTCACGTATTGCTGAAGCCTGGCTTGGAGAATTTTGGGCATTACTTTGCTAGTGTGTGAGATGAGTGCAATTGTGCAGTAGTTTGAGCATTCTTTTGCATTGCCTTTCTTTGGGATTGGAATGAAAACTGACTTTTTCCAGTCCTGTGGCCACTGTTGAGTTTTCCAGATTTGCTGGCATATTGAGTGCAGCACTTTTACAGCATCATCTTTGAGGATTTGAAACAGCTCAACTGGAATTCCGTCACCTCCACTAGCTTTGTTCATAGTGATGTTTTCTAAGGCCCACTTGACTTCACATTCCAGGATGTCTGGCTCTAGGTGAGTGATCACACCATCATGATTATCTGGGTCATGAAGATCTTTTTGTACAGTTCTGTGTATTCTTGCCACCTCTTCTTAATATCTTCTGCTTCTGTTAGGCGTGTACCCTTTCTGTCCTTTATTGAGCCCATCTTTGCATGAAATGTTCCCTTGGTATCTCTAATTTTCTTGAAGAGATCTCTAGTGTTTCCCATTCTATTGTTTTCCTCTATTTCTTTGCATTGATTGCTGAGGAGGGCTTTCTTTTCTCTCCTTATCAGTGAACCTATACCGACGCATTGTTGTCACCCAGAGTCATAATTTATATTAGCATTCAAGCTTGGTGCTATATTTTTAAAAATCTTCCTTTTCTTCGTATATTTCCAAAAATTTCAATAGTGAATCAAAATCAAACAAAATTTAACATCATCTGGTAATCCTGGGACTCAGTGGTGTGATTTAGTTACTGTCATGTCCAACTCTTGAGACCCCATGGATTGTAGCCCACCAGGCTCCTCGGTCCATGGGATATTCCAGGCCAGAATACTGGGGTGGGTTGCCATTTCCTTCTCCAGGGGATCTTCCCAACCCACGAATTGAACCTGGGTCTCCTGCATTGAAGGCAGATTCTTTACCACCTGAGCTATGAGGGAAGTTCTAGGACTCAATAATTTCTAATGTTTTGTTATATAATCTTTCCTAGTTTTTTCCTAATCATGTTTGAATCTTTTTATTTTTAAAGAGATTTTACTTTTGAAGAGGTTATTGTATATACAATTTGGTAACTTTTTCATTCAGAAATTCTTTATGAATTTATTTCAGTGCTACTTAGTATTTTTAAAATCACCATCTTTAAATTGTTGTATAGTATTTCATTATAATACAGGAGACATGGGTTTGATCCCTTGGTCGGGAAGATTCCCTGGAGAAGGAAATGGCAACTCACTCCAGTATTCTTGACTTGGAAAGCCCATGGACAGAGGAGCCTGGCAGGCTATTTTCCATGGTGTTTTACCATGTGTATGGTAATATATCCAATGAGTCACCAACCATTTGACGTTTTAGTTCATAGTTTTTCTTTCATACACTGTTATAAGCATTTGTGAAGAGACCACTCCAGCCTGGGAAACCCCATGGACAGAGGAGTCTGGCAGGGGGAGTCCACGGGTTTGCAAAGAGTCAGCCATAACTTAGTGACTAAAACAAAACAACAATCTTATATATATTTGCCAGTGATTTCCTAGAAGTGGGGTTGCTGAGTCAAAAAGGAACGTTTATTATTAAGGATTGCCTCATGAATTTCCACACGATTCTCTGGCAAACTTGTGTTGGTTTGCAGAGCTTCCACCCAAACATGCATGGAGCGTTGTTCCCAGTGCTCTTGCCAATCTTAGTATTTTCAGACTTTACACATGTTAAGTGATAGACCCAAAAAAGATGAATCATTTTTGTCTTCCTTTCAGTTCTTCAATTCCTGGGTAGTTAGGCTGAATTAAAATAAATACTCTCATTGGCCACTTCTTGCTTTACTACCATGGCTTGTTTAATCATACTATTTAGGTTGCAAGAATTTTGATTGCAGTAACTTAACGAACTTAATGGAATTCACCAAATCAAATATCTCTCCATTAAGAATATTGAGAGGGTTTCTTTTTTTTTTTTTTTTTCTATCCAGAACTTTTAAAGAAAACAAAATGAGTAGGTGAGAATGGACATCTCTCTTTGGACTAGAGGTGGTCGATTCTCCAGGATACTGGCCACGGAGTTTACCTATAACTTCAGAAGCTGTTCTTTGGCTATGGCTCATTGTCTTTTAATTTGAGCAATCTGGTCTGTAGTCATCGCATCTGCTTGTTTCAGATTCAAGTTGTCCTTTGCATAAAATTCTGGGCCTAATAGCCCTCCCAGTATAGCACAATGAAACATTCTTTGCTTTCCTTTTCCCAACTGTCTGTAATGGGGTGGGGCAAGGAGGAACATAAGACAGGTGAAAGAGAGGTCTGTTGATTAGGTGTGTGTTAAGAGATGAATTAATTAATGCCAGGTGATGCAATCCAGTACTCTTGCCTGGAGAATCCCATGGATGGAGGAGCTTGCTAGGCTGCAGTCCATAGGGTTTCTAAGAGTCGGACACGACTGAGCGACTTCACTTTCACTTTTCACTTTCATGCATTGGAGGAGGAAATGGCAACCCACTCCAGTGTTCTTGCCTGGAGAATCCCAGGGATGGGGAGCCTGGTGGGCTGCTGTCTATGGGGTTGCACAGAGTCAGACATGACTGAAGTGACGCAGCAGCAGCAGCAGCAGCAGGCGATGCAATAGACCTTGAAATTACAGTGGCTTAACACATGACAGATTTTAATGTACACATTTGCCATTCATGCAAAATGTCATAAAATTTGGGTGGTCCTTCTGCACACATTACTAGCCAGATTCACATGGTCCACCCGACCAGTGGAATTGGGAACTAGAGGGCATACTGGTATTTTGTAAGCCCTCAAGTCCCTGTCATAAGAGGGAAGGGTTTCTTCATTTGATTATTTAAAGCTTATATTATATGGGGTGATATACATGTGTTGGGCACTAAGCTAAAAAGCCTCTTGATGAAAGTGAAAGAGAAGAGCGAAAAAGTTGGCTTAAAGCTCAACATTCAGAAAACGAAGATCATGACATCCAGTCCCATCACTTCATGGGAAATAGATGGGGAAACAGTGGAAACAGTGTCAGACTTTATCTTTTTGGGGCTCCAAAATCACTGCATATGGTGACTGCAGCCATGAAATTAAAAGACGATTACTGCTTGGAAGGAAAGTTATGCTCAACCTAGATAGTATATTCAAAAGCAGAGACGTTACTTTGCCGACTAAGGTCCATCTAGTCAAGGCTATGGTTTTTCCTGTGGTCATGTATGGATGTGAGAGTTGGACTGTGAAGAAGGCTGAGCGCTGAAGAATTGATGCTTTTGAACTGTGGTGTTGGAGAAGACTCTTGAGAGCCCCTTGGACTGCAAGGAGATCCAACCAGTCCATTCTGAAGGAGATCAACCCTGGGATTTCTTTGGAGGGAATGATGCTAAAGCTGAAGCTCCAGTACTTTGGGCACCTCATGCGAAGAGTTGACTCATTGGAAAAGACTCTGATGCTGGGAGGGATTGGGGGCAGGAGGAGAAGGGGACGACCGAGGATGAGATGGCTGGATGGCGTCATGGACTCGATGGACGTGAGTCTGAGTGAACTCCGGGAGATGGTGATGGACAGGGAGGCCTGGCGTGCTGCGATTCATGGGGTTGCAAAGAGTTGGACATGACTGAGCAGCTGAACTGATCTGATACATGTGTTGAATACACACATACACATGCATCATATATTTTAATATTGTATTTATCTTATTAACTATACAAATATGCACACATAGCTTTGTATCCTTTTTTTCCTTTCATCCTCACCATTACTGCAACAGCAGTAGTATCAAAACCAGCGTAGTGTCATCACAGTGATGATTTATTCCATTCTTAGCACAGACCAGCCTAGGTGCTCAACACTTCAGATATATTTGTTCTCTTAATTGTCAGATGTCATGAGGTGGATACTGCCTATCATGTTACAGATATGAACACTGAGTTTCAGATAGGTTAGGTATAATAACTTGTGTCCAACGCCAGAGCTCTAAGCCACTAAAATGTACGGTCTCTGTATGAGTTTCTTAGAGTTTCCTTAACAAACCACTAGAGACCTGCTGGTTTAAAACAACAGAAATTTTTCCTGTCACAGATCAAGAAGTACCAGAAGTCTGAAGTCAGGGTCTTGGCATTGCCAGCTTAGTTTATTTCTCTCCCTCAGTTCTTGTCTCATTCCCACAAATATTCGGAACAATGGACTAAAGAGTTTAAAACAGCAGACAAATTACAGCTCAGGCAGACAGATCTTTTATTAAACAGACACTCCCAAGACATAGGAATTGTAACGATCCCTCTTGACTTCCCCTTTTTATACTTCCCATCTCTTCCTCCTGTTGGTGCAAAATAGGGCTTGTATTTACCACCAATAAAGAAAGGAAATGCAAATGGGCATATACTCAAGGATGACTGACAGTTGCAACTTATATAACACCAGGCTTTGTTGCACATGTCTTTCCATAATTCAGTCTGTTATAGTCAGACATATACAAACATAGAATATTTATGAATCCTTAATAGGCTCCTAGATGTCTAAGGTTGCTTGAGGAAGCCCCCAAGGTTAGTTTGTATCCACTGTGTGCAGAGGGCACCTATGCAGGACTTGGAAAGTCTCTGTGGTTATTCTTGTAGTGTATCTGTGAGCTCTCCTGGATGTGTCTGGGATGGGGTTTAGAGATCAACCTGCGTCTTTTTGTCTAGGACTCTCCTGGTTGCTCATGCCTAACTTCCTGCCTAACGGGAAGCTTGGGTATTCCTGGAGGCTCTGAGGGAGAGTTGACTCCATGCCTTTCTCGTAGCTTCTGGTGACTGCCAGCAGTCCTCTCCTTGGCTTGTGGATATGTCACTGCAGATTGTGCCTCCATCTTCACATTTCCTACATCCCCATACTGGGTGTCTCTCTGTCACTTTCCTCTTGTTATGAGGGCACCAGACATTGGACTTAAGGCCCAACCAAAGATAGTAGGATTTTACCTTGTTTGCATCTGCAAAAATTCTGTTTCCAAATAAGATCCCATGCTGAGGTTCTGCTAGGCATGAATTTTGGGGTGACACTTTTGACTCCAGATGACACCACCCTTATGGCAGAAAGTGAAGAAGAACTAAAGAGCCTCTTGAGGAAAGTGAAAGAGGAGAGTGAAAAAGTTGGCTTAAAGCTCAACATTTAGAAAACAAAGATCATGGCATCTGGTCCCATCACTTCATGGCAAATAGATGGGGAAACAGAGGCAACAGTGGCTGACTATTTTTTTGGGCTCCAAGATCACTGCAGATGGTGACTGCAGCCATGAAATTAAAAGACGCTTACTCCTTGGAAGGAAAGTTATGACCAGTCTAGACAGCATATTAAAAAGCAGAAATATTTCTTTGTCAACAAAGGTCCATCTAGTCAAGATTATGGTTTTGCTATTAGTCATGTATGGATGTGAGAGTTGGACTATAGAGAAAGCTGAGCACTGAAAAATTGATGCTTTTGTACTGTGGTATGTTAGAGAAGACTCTTGAGAGTCCCTTGGACTGCAAGGAGATCCAACCAGTCCATCCTAAAGGAGATCAGTCCTGGGTGTTCATTGGAAGGACTGATGCTGAAGCTGAAACTCCAATACTTTGGCCACCTGATGCGAAGATCTGACTCATTTGCAAAGACCTTGATGCCAGGAAAGATTGAGGGCAGAAGAAGGGGATGACAGAGGATGAGATGATTGGATGGCATCACCAACTCGATGGACATGGGTTTGGGTAGACTCCGGGAGTTGGTGATGGACAGGGAGGCCTGGTGTGCTGTGGTTCATGGGGTCGCAAAGAGCCAGACACAACTAAGCGATGGAACTGAACAGTGTCCTATGTTGTATTTGTCCAAAGATCTCCCATGTTGTTACACATTTTCATGAACGCTGCCTTTGAATGGAGGCACAATATTCTCGTTCTCCCCTTTGGTGGACATTTAGGCTGGAGATGGCCATACCTGGCACACAGGACTTGCTGCATAGCAGATAAAGATGCTCCATTCTCTGGGCTGATGGAGGTGTGCTTCACTTGGGGAGCTGAGTGGGAGCCGGATTTCAGCCTTCACTTACCCCTTTGCCAGTCACCTTTGTTCAGACCTTGGCTTCTGTGTGAAGAGGGCAGCTCAGATCTGAGAGAACAGAACCTGGAATGGGTTATTACTGTTTCAGAATGTTTAAATAGCTCATTTCTGCATTTGGCTTTTCTGTTTCACAACAGGAAGTACACAGTGTCTGAATTGAAAGAGACACTAGAAATACCTCAGTTACACAGGAGGAGAGAATAATTATTCTGTATTAATCTCCAGTTTATTGATTCACTGTGTATATGTGTATGTGCTCAGTTGTATCTGATTCATTGTGACACTATGGACTGTAGCCTGCCAGGCTTTTCATGGGATTTTCCAGGCAAGAATACTGGAGTGGGTTGCCAGTTCCTTCTCCAGGGTATCTTCCTGACACAAGGATCAAAACCCTGTCTCCTGAGTCTCCTGCAATGGCAGGCAGATTCTTTACCATTGAGCATGGTTGAAATTGATTTTTCAGAAGTTTTTTAGAAATTTGAATGAACTTTGCTACTTACAATGATTAGATCTCAAATCTCTTGACTTTCCTCAGTACCGGGATTGCATCATGATGAATCAAGTAGAGTCTTGGTCTAGCTGTGACATCATTTTAAAGTCATTGTTTCAAAATGTTTATTATCAAGGACATCAACATCTTTTTATGGCTGTATTCTCACTTCTTTTGAAACTACCTAATGCCAAAGAATTCTCAAACTACTGCATAATTGCACTCATCTCACACGCTAGTAAAGTAATGCTCAAAATTCTCCAAGCCAGGCTTCAGCAATATGTGAACCGTGAGCTTCCAGATGTTCAAGCTGGTTTTAGAAAAGGCAGAGATCAAATTGCCAACATTCGCTGGATCATCAAAAGAGCAAGAGAGTTCTAGAAAAACATCTATTTCTGCTTTATTGACTATGCCAAAGCCTTTGACTGTGTGGATCACAATCAACTGTGGAAAATTCTGAAAGAGATGGGAATACCAGACCACCTAACCTGCCTCTTGAGAAATCTGTATGCAGGTCAGGAAGCAACAATTAGAACTGGACATGGAACAACGGATTGGTTCCAAATAGGAAAAGGAGTATGTCTAGGCTGTATATTGTCACCCTGCTTATTTAACTTATACACAGAGTACATCATGAGAAACGCTGGGCTGGAAGAAACAGAAGCTGGAATCAAGATTGCCGGGAGAAATATCAGTAACCTCAGATATGCAGATGACACCACCCTTATGGCAGAAAGTGAAGAGGAACTAAAAAGCCTCTTGATGAAAGTGAAAGAGGCGAGTGAAAAGGTTGGCTTAAAACTCAACATTCAGAAAATGAAGATCATGGCATCTGGTCCCATCACTTCATGGGAAATAGATTGGGCAACAGTGGAAACAGTGTCAGACTTTTCTTTTTGGGGCTCCAAAATCACTGCAGATGGTGATTGCAGCCATGAAATTAAAAGACGATTACTGCTTGGAAGAAAAGTTATGACCAACCTAGATAGCCTATTGAAAAGCAGAGACATTATTTTGCCAACAAAGTCCGTCTAGTCAAGGCTATGGTTTTTCCACTGGTCATGTATGGATGTGAGAATTAGACTGTGAAGAAAGCTGAGCGCCGAAGAATTGATGCTTTTGAACTGTGGTGTTGGAGAAGACTCTTGAGAGTCCCTTGGACTGCAAGGAGATCCAACCAGTCCATTCTGAAGGAGATCAACCCTGGGATTTCTTTGGAAGGAATGATGCTAAAGCTGAAACTCTAGTACTTTGGCCACCTCATGCGAAGAGTTGACTCATCGGAAGAGACTCTGATGCTGGGAGGGATTGAGGGCAGAAGGAGAAGCGGACGACAGAGGATGAGATGGCTGGATGGCATCACTGACTCCATGAACGTGAGTCTGAGTCAACTCCAGGAGTTGGTGATGGACAGGGAGGCCTGGCGTGCTGCGATTCATGGGGTCGCAAAGAGTCAAACACGGTTGGGTGACTGAAATTACTGACTGAAACCTTTCTTCCTCTCTTTTGAACTTTACTTAGATGAATATTTTTTGACCAGGTAAAATAAATAGTAAGTGTTTTTAAAATTAAAATGACCACTTTTCTGCATATCTTTATAAATATTCATCTCTTACCAAAGTACTTTGTTTGCTTTAACAAGCCTGATATTTTTATAGCATATATTTTAAAGGGCAGAGGAGGAAAGATACAGCATCTTCCTATTCTGAAATGCAAATAACTTTTCTGATTACTATTTTTTTTCAGTTTGGTAGAGAAAAGTTCAATCAATTTTCTAAGGCCTAAAGTAAATGAAAATTAATAATTCAAGTTTATAATCTACTTAGTAGACCAAAATTTTTTGCTTTCGCTTTCTCCCCAGATATTATGGTTCCTTGATGGCAGATATTATATTATGGTTCCTTGATGGCAGAGAACGTACCTGACTCTAGTGCTGAGGTTTAACATAATGCCAACCACACACTACTAATGCATTCATTTTGATTGAATGAAAAGAGCAACTGCTCTCTCTCCTTCCCTTCATCCTTTCTACCCTGGTCCTCTTGACTGTCCAGTCTCTGAACACACTGCATCCTTTCCTTCCTATCTCCATACCTTTGCTGCAGATGACTTTCTCTAGTCATTCCTCTGCCAAGTTCCTACTCATCTTTCAAGTTCCAGCTCAGATGTCACATTTTTCAAGGGTGAAGCATTTTTCAGGGGTGAGGTGATGCTTCATTCATCTCTATGTCCCCAGCGTCTGGCACAGAGCCAGAGTTAACTACATGTATATTGAATGAGCAATTGAATGTTCAGTTTTGTGCACCATATTACTTGGGTAAAAACATTTTTAAAACTTTTCGTGAAGAAAAATCAAAAGGTTTTTAAAAAATCCTAAATTAGCTTGAAAATCTATGAATTGGAATCTCTCTTTTCTTGAGTATTCCTGAGAGTCTGCTTTACAGCCTTCTATCCTGTAAACACCTTTTTCACCTGTGTGGAGGTTTGATCCTATGAAAGCCACTGGACAAGGTGTCACAAGGCCCAAACTTTAGCCTTGGTCCTCTATGACAACTGGGCCACCGTATTGCTTCTTTGAGTACCTTGTACTGTGCAAGTAATAAGAGCCTATCTCTCAGGGTTGCTGTGAAGTTAAAATGAGGTAACAGATGTGAAATCAACTTGTAAACTCTATAGCTTTACAGTTAAACAAGGTATTACCATGCATAAGGGTATACTGAATTAGGCGTAGCATCCTCTTTCATACCCCTGTGCACTTGTTCTGCTGTTCTTTCTCCCTGGAGTGCCTTCAAGAATTAATTGCTAGTCATCCGTGGTCCCCAAACATTTTATGACTCCTTATTTAAAGCATTTGTCACACTGTATCAAGGCCATTTGTTTACATCTTTGTCCTCTGCAAGATTCTAGAGTAACCTGTGATTGATTCAGTGCTTGGTACACTGCAGACTCTCGGTAACTGTCTATTGAATTGGATAGGATTGATTCAAATAATTATTATGTATGTACTTGCTTGAAGGACAAAGTCTATGTTGATGCAATTCTGTAGGTATATTTTCTGTAACTATACCACTGGACACCTTGTCCTTGTTAAAAGCTTACAATGAAGATGACAATAATGGAATATTTATAACAATAATTTTGTATTGTTAATTTAAATGATCAGACTTCTTGAGTATATTATTTGTAATTTAAGTTCATTAACAATGAAAGAATGCCTATTGTCAAAAGCACTTTTTTTCCCCTGCTGGTGGAAACTTAAGCTGCCAGATATCACTTGTGACTCCATTTATTTGGTTCTCATCATTAACTTAGATCTTCTTGTTCTTTTACAGCTGGTTTGCCATCCACCCAGTCAGCATGAGAAACACCAATCATCTTGTAAACAGTGACAACGTAGGCTATGCATCTTACCTTTTTGAACAAGAGAAGAACAAAGGTTATCTACCTGGAGAGGTGAGAATTTATGTCACTGAGAAGCTTCATCTTAATCACTGAGTACCATCATTCATGCAATGTTCAGAATAGCTGATTCAGATCTTCAGAGAAAAGTGTCATCGTGGATATCACATACTGATGTGCTTGGATAGGAAGAATTCTCCATCCTCTCTTATCAGGAAAGAAAAAATTTAAATGATTATTGACTTTGTGTCAAATACTACTTATATTGATGACGTCATAAAGTTTCAGTTAGTAGGATTAGAAGAACAAATTCAAGATTTTTGCAACATATAATAGTTTTTGATCAACTTGGATATGAGATATGAGAGACTGTTGATGTTTACTTTTGTTTTCAAAGATATAAAATTAATAAGCACCTTCTTAACTTTGTAGGAATCCAAATGAGGACAGGGAATGAGTTCTTTTCTCTGGTCCAGGCTTCCCTCTTAATTTCCTTTGAAAGACTTTGTTCTACTTTCCTGCAATATGGCCTAAGTCAGAGACAATCCTAATCCATTGGAATGGTATTTGAAATGCAGTGAGTGATGGGATCAGAGCTGAGGGGTCCCAGAATCTAGTCCGTGTACTTCAGGAAGCGCATCAGCTCTGTGTAGATTATGGACTGCTGATAGGTAAGCGGTGAGGAAGGACCCTGCTCTGCTTGACCACAGCATCCAAACCTGAAATGTAGGAGAATATATGACAAGATGAGGACCCCAGGCCCTAGACTAGACTAAGTGTTCTGTTGTAACAATATTAGCCCCATGAACATTTGGCCTGACTTTTTAGCTCCTTTATTGACAATCTTCTGTTTTTTTCACTTTAGCCTGTTTTTTAGGAAAAAAGAAGTAATTTCCCATTATTCTTTTAGTATAAGAAATGACACAATCTCCTATGCTTGATTATCTCTTTCCTTAAGTAAATTTAAGAGACTTAAAATGAAATGGTAGACCAGTTCGGTTGAGATTAAGGTCTTGCCCTACTGAAAAAGATTATGTGTAGTTATTTCTGGTTGAAGAGATAGAGAAAAGATATGGGGAGGGCAAGTCTGGATGGTGGAAGCTATATTTAGGTTCAGTTGTACAGCAGAAATATCCAGATTGATTCTTTACTTTTTAAGCCAATAGGCTGTTTATTTTTAAAGGAAAAATGGGTCTCTGAGTTCCAGGTACAACACCAAACATGAGATTATGGGTCAGCATTTTATAACTTGTTGCACATTGTATTTCTTGTCAAAATGTTGCTGTTTGAGACACAAATTTGAAACTCTCTTAAAATAGTTTCACTGATAATTGGAATATTATGAGTAATAATATATATGTTGACTGCAATGTGAGTCTTTACAGAAACAAAAATCTTTCTCAGAATATTGTGCCTGAGAAATATCCTCCTTTTATCCTATGCAAATGATTTTGAATAGTTCACCAGAGCGGGTTGAATGTCTGCCTTTTTAATGGAACTCATTGCAGTAAATAAGAAAGCATACATGGCAATTGGATGTTTCTTTTGGCAGGGACCGTATGTAGCAGCTTTTGCTTCATCAAATCTGGGAGATGTTTCCCCCAATGTTCTTGGCCCGCATTGTACCAACACGGGAGAGTCTTGTGAAAACGCCAATAGCTCTTGTCCCATTGGTGGGGTAGGTAATAATGACATTAAATCTTTGTTTTTGCATCTCATGGATATTTTATGTTTAAGTATTCACTGTTTATTTACAATTATGTTCTCCTCAAGTATACTCTGGCCTACTTACTGCTAGCATTTGCTCTTCTCAAAAGCACCCACTAAATTTTGATTGGATAAAATTATAGTTTTCCATTTGATGCTTATATTTTTTGAATGGTAAGACAATTTAGTAAATGTCACAGATTAAATATCCTTTCCTAAACTTGGACAGCTTGATACATTTTGCCTTGGCATTTCTGAAGTCACAATTTAGTACAAAAACTGCCTGCCTGAGACATTTCTCTCTGATTTTCACGTCTTTAGGGTTTTTCTAAAAATGTAACATCAAAATTCTTTTTCTTATAAATTACAAAACAAAAAAAAAAGTGTTGCTGTGAAAGCTTGAGGCTTCTCTTGTAGCTCAGTTGGTAAAGAATCTGCCTGCAATGCAGGAGACCTGGTTTCAATTCCTGGATCAGAAAGATCTCCTAGAAAAGGAAATGGCAACCCACTTCAGTATTCTTGCCTAGAGAATCCCATGAACAGAGGAGCCTGGCAGGCTATAGTCCATGAGGTTGCAAGAGTCAGACATGACTTAGTAACTACACCACCACCACCACCAAAACTCAAACCACATGGAAATCTTAAAGAGCAGCAAAAAGTGAAAGTCCCTGCTTACCTTCCTCCCCTCCACCTGCTCCTTTTCCCCAAAATTACCACTATCACACCTCTTCCTACATGCGTGCATCCATGAACAACATTTTATAACTTATTTATTGAGGTTTTTTGTTTGTTTTGTCCAGGATTTGGGTTTTCTACATAATTTGTCTTTCAAAAATACCACTCTAGGTAGTTCTGTGTAGTAAGCTTTACACTCAACAAGTGAGGCTGTACCATTGCTTATTTAGCTGCTCCCCCTCATCTGCGTTTAGATTTTTCATCTTTGACATGAGCAGCAGGTGCTAGTCTCTGGTTCTTATTCTTTGTGTTTACAGAATATTTCACCTGTGGTATTGCTTTTATTAAACACTATGTTTGGGCTATTTATTTTATCTCAGTCAAGTTCATCCTCCCAATGAGAAACATATTTTTAACAATTATACTTTTCTCTTATACTTTACTATTTTTATATAGAAAGTCTTCCTATTGTAAAGCAATGATACCCCAATGTTTAAAAAAGTAAGAAAAAAGAAAGTCTTCCTACAGCAGAAACGAATACAACATTTTAATCAATTATAATTCAATGAAAAAAATGTCTTTGTTACCCTTCATTTGCAACATTTTTACACATTATTAATTCACATTAGAGTGGATGATTATTTGTTAAATTACAAAATTCATACATGAAATGGTTAAATAAATTATGATACTTATTTGCAATAGAATATTGTGCATCAATTTTATGTCTTATGTTGAAATAGATGAATTCTAGCAATGTTCATTGCTCTAATTCCAGAATGATTTTGTTTTTCATAATCTGTAAATTGGGAGAACATCTGGAAAGAGATGCTGGAATGTGGCTTTAAAAAAAAATCTCTTTGCTGGGACTTCCCTAGTGGTCCAGTGGTTAAGACTCCGATTCCTGGGCAGGGAACTTGGATTCAGTCCCTGGCTGGTTGGGGAACAAATGTCCAACAGGCCACACAGCCAAAAAGAAAGTCTGTTTGCTCAGATTCCCTTATCATTTTCCATCCCTTGAAAGAATCGCTTATTTCACTAAGAACATATCTCACGTCATTTTGTTCCAGGCTAGCACGTGTGTTGCTATGGGACCTGGGCAGGATATGTTTGAAAGTACACAAATCATAGGACGGAAAATATATGACAAAGCAAAGGTAAGCTGTGGGCCCTGCTGCTTTTATCTTTATTCAAAACTATACTTTAAAATCCACTGACAATTTTCATTAGGAAGTTGGTCTTTGTAAGGAAGACAGCAGGAGCTCAAGCTGCACCAAGGAGTCTGAAGGTATGATGCTGTTTAGTGTCAATCAGGAAGGTTGTTTCACATACTGCACAGGAACCTTTCTCTGACTGCTTGTGACTGACTTCCTACAGGAAGTATACTGAAAAGCGAGTAATCAGGAAAACATTCTTTCAGCCAGAGTGCTTGCTTCACACAGTTAAATGATAGATTGTAGTTTTCAATTAATGTAGTATCAGATATGACCAGACTGACCCAAATTCTCAGAAGTCTCTGGGGCCTTTGCCTGCCAAGTCCCCTGACCATTTCCTATCTTTTCTTTGGGGACAAGGTAAAGCTGAGTGGCACAATTTCCAGTTCTTGCAGTTTGCATTCAAATTAGTCCCTGGTCTTTTTTGGTATGGCAAAGATCATCCATCTCATGTTTTCTTTTCTTTTTAAAAGATCTTTTGATGAAGAGAAAATCTGGTTTCAGAGAGCTTACTACCAGTTACTCTATCCTCCTTCCTCTCCTAAATTTCACCTTTCAAGTTTGCTCACATGTTTTGTACCAGCTCAGATGAAGATGTTTCCAGTGGAAAAGACAAAGGATAGCTTTGAGCTCAACCATCTCTAATAAAGATAGTTAAATGTCTGCCTTTTTATAGCTTACCCATGCCTTTAATGAGCATGCCCATCAGTGTGTGTGTGTGTTTATGTAAATATTGTGTCTCAAGGGTTCTAAACTGTTTCAGGAGCAATTAAGGAAGAACAAAAGCACCTTTAAAGACAGAAGACACCAGCCAGCCTAATTGCTGCAGTTTCTTTTTAATTACTGTGGTCTCATCAGCGGATTGTTCTAAATTAACAGATTCTATTTAGGGTGTACACCTGTGACACAATTTGGCATCAGAAATTTGTTACCATTCTGAGCCTAGAGACAGAGATCGGTCCCACATTCTCAGCAAGGCACAACTTTCCTCTCAATCAGGGAGGCAGTCGTACAGGACTTAAGAGACTCAACAACAGCAACAACAACAAAATCAGGGGAGGTGGGCTGCAGCTGGTGTTTCTGAGTTATCTCTTGCGTTCCCACATAGCAGTGGAAACTGGGATGGCAATAGAATGAAAATGAGTTAGATGTCAGGCAAGGGCCCTGGTGCTGAAGCAGGGTTTGCCTCCTCTATTGTAGGATGGAGATGAATAAGAACAAACGTTGCAAGGGAACTCTTTGGTGTTTCAAGGCTTAAGACTTCACTTCCCACTGCCGATGGATCCCTGGTAGATGAGCTAAGATCCCGCATGCCTCAGGCCAAAACACCAAAACACAGAACAGAAGCAATATTGTAACAGATACAATAAAGACTTGAAAGAACACAAGCATTTCTAAATATATTTTAATTCACATTTCCCATAGGATTATAAAAGGAATTCATATTTCTCATAAGATTAAAAAAGCATCAATTGATCCTGTTGGAAAAAAAGACCATCAAAAATGAACAGTGGGTGGGAGAACTGATGCAGATGAAGTGGGTCCTGAATTCTCTCAAGTCCCTCTTTGGTATGAGCCCTGCCAGAGAACTCAAGGACCATGAGAGGGAAAACTCC
Organism: Capricornis sumatraensis; assembly: GCF_032405125.1. Classification (NCBI taxonomy): domain Eukaryota; kingdom Metazoa; phylum Chordata; class Mammalia; order Artiodactyla; family Bovidae; genus Capricornis; species Capricornis sumatraensis. Next base: position 9,496,800 of record NC_091091.1, on the reverse strand, counting down.
ATGAGAGTCCCTGAGGAAAAACTTGTTCTCTGCAAAGAAGATAATTTGGTCCACCTACTCCTAACCTTCCTTGGTGACTCAGATGGTAAAGAGTCTGCCTGTGATGCAGGTGACTGGGATTTGATCCCTGGATGGGGAAGATCACCTGGAGAAGGGAATGGCTACCCACTCCAGTATTCTTGCCTGGAGAATCCCATGGACAGAGGACCTGGTAGGCTACATGACAGTCCATGGGGTTGCAGAGTTGGACATGACTGAGCAAGGCTTTCACTCCTAGCCTTAAAATTTCTTGACTGTCTTTCCAGTGAGGTTGGAGCATCTTGTGCCATAGCCTGCATTGCTGGAATTTTGTATCTGTGGGCAATAAACCCAGGTCAACAGACTCAGAGCCTTCAGGTTTCTGGGAAGTCACTGTGGGTTTGGCAGAGAGTTGAAAATGCTCTGAGCAGCACAAAACTTGACTGAAAGATGCTTTTCCAAATTGACACTTGTTGGGTAAATGTGTACAGTATTCATTTTAGCTCATCTGCTTTTCATGGTAAGGCTGTGTGGGTTTTCTAGGAACTGTATGAGTCCGCCTCCCAGGAGGTAACTGGGCCACTGGCTTCAGCTCATCAGTGGGTGAATATGACGGATGTCACCGTCTGGCTCAATTCAACACACACAGTAAGTGTCACTGAGTCATACTGATTATGTGCCACAAGGGAAGATCTCTGGGCTGATCTTATTGTTGAAGTTCAACTTCTGTTGCTTTTGTTTAATTGTTTTCCTTTAGGCAAAAACGTGTAAACCAGCGTTGGGCTACAGTTTTGCCGCTGGCACAATCGATGGATTTGGAACCCTCAATTTTACTCAGGGTGAGGTGCAGTCTGATCAGGTTTATGGTTCTAGATTCTGAACTTTAGGATTCTGTTCCCTAACAGGATTTCACGTAGCCAATACATTTACTATTTTAATTTTTAAAATTTAGGGGTAGGTAGGCTTTCCAGGTTTGTACATGATTTCTCCAGGGTCAGTATCTTTCATAATTTAGCTTTCCACTGATTCAGATAAGAATCAAGAGATTCTCTCTGCATTTCAACCTGCAGAGGAATAGTTTTAAATTGGGCAGGAATGGAGTTGGAATGGTGCAGAGCAGGAGTGTCATTTTAACACTCACAATATGAACTGGCCCTTCCATCTGGTTTGTAGTGTCTCTTTCCTGGAATTCTTTATTGGAGCCCAAATTCCTCAGAACAGAAGACTTTAGGAGCATAAAGCATGTGATCCTGGGTCTTCTTCCTGTGTGTATTTCCATGAATTTATAACTGATTATTATAGGTTTAATACTTTATCCTGATTATCACTGTGATAACATGCATTGGAAAGTACACAAAGTTAAAGAAATTGAAAAGTAGTACCAACAGGCAACATTTTGGCTTATTTCATTCTGGTCTTTTATATACATGTATATTTTGGAACCATTAGTTGAAAAAGAAATACAATTGTAACATGATACAGTTGGCATCATCTTTCCTGGCAATGTTTCATCTAGCTTGGTCTAATGTTCTAAAACAAATAATTTTTGATAGCTTTATTAAGATATAATTCACAAAACATAAAATTCATTGGTTTTTAATGTATTCACAGATACATGCAACCATCACTTCTATCAATTTTAGAACATTGTCATTACCTCAAAGAGAAACCCTGTACGTTTTAGCTATCACAGCCCAGTCCCCATCTCTTCCAGACCTAAGAAACCACTAACCTCTATCTCTGTATTTACCTCTTCTGGACATTTTGTATAAGTGAAATCGTAAAAATATGTGGCTTTTTGTGTTGGCTTCTTTCGCTTAGCATCATGTTTTGAAAGCTCATCCATGTTGTAACATAGATTCTAAAATAATCTCATTGCTTTTTTTCTTTTTAAAAATTGTTTTATTGAGGCAGAGTTGATTTCAGTGTAGTGTTAATTTCTTCTGTACAGCAAAGTGACTCAGTTATACACAAATGTGTATATATGTAATGTGATTTTCCCTTGTGATTTATTATAGGATATTCAATATAGTTCCCTATGTTATACAGTAGAATCTTATTTTTTATCCATTCTCTATATAGTCGTTGCATCTGCTAACCCCAAGCTCCCAGTGCAGCCCTCCCCCTTGCAATCACGTCTGTTCTCTATGTCTGTGAGTCTATTTTGTAGATAAGTTCATTTATGTCATATTGTGACTGAATAGTATTTCACTGTATGGTTTTGTCAGATTTTATTTATGCATTCCTCAGCTGATGGACATTTGGATTGTTCTGTTTTGGGCTGTTAGGAATAATGCTGTTATAAATATTGATGTCCAGGCTTTTGTGTGAGCATGTGAGTTCATTTCTTTGGTACATGCCTGGAAGTTGAATTGCTGGATCACTATGGTAAAATTCTATGTTTAATTATTTGAGGAACTACCAGAGTATTTTCAAATCAGTGCACAATTTTATGTTCTCATCAGTTTCTCTCTGAAGATTCTAGTTTTTTCACATCCTCACCAATACTTGTTTTTATCTTCCTTTTTTTTATTCTAGCTACCCTTGGGGTGTGGAGTGGTATCTCATTATGGTTTTGATTGGCATTTTCCTGGGATATTGAGCATCTTTTCTTACGTTTGTTGGCCATTATTGTGTCTTCCTTGGAGAAATACCCGTTCATATATTTTTCTTATTTTTAAATTGGTCTATTTGTCTTTTTATTATTGAGCTGGAAGAGTTATTTGAGAGTCCCATGTGTGCTCTATAAGTAGGTCCAAATATATTCATAGTAATTATATTTTCCTGATTATATATTCTTCTTAGGTTTTGTAGTTAACATAGCTTTTTCCTAGATTATGGGTGTTAGGCTTGGTGGTTTTTAATTGCTCATGTGTGTGTATACACATAATTAAGTGGAGATCAAGAGAGGGTCTTTAGAGACCACAAGTTAAACAGCTGGTGCTTCAAACTGGAGATTTCTTTTATAGCTTTCAAAATAGGAAAAAGATAATTCAGCTCATTGACCTGCATTTAATTATATTTTAAAAATTGGCAACATGGTTGAGAAAGAGCAATAAAAGCAAAACCTGAAAGATGTAGAACATATATATTCTTCTACTCTATCAACCACACTGAGGATCTAATTAAATAATGGCTCCTACTTTAATATGTACAGGAAATTTTACCTCTTCTATTTTGAAAACTGTTTGAAATCATTGAACAGCAAACTTAATAAAATCTCTCCAAGTTCTGAAAGCATTGTTGTACAACATTTGTCAAAATAATGGTATTTTTCAGAGGGTTGCAATCATATTAATTGTAACATTCCTAATAGGGATGACAGAAGGGGATTCATTTTGGGACACTCTTCGGGATCAGGTTCTGGGCAAGCCATCTGAAGAAATCAAAGAATGCCATAAACCAAAGCCAGTCCTCCTTCATACTGGAGAGGTAATGCATTTGGATTATCATGGTGAAATTATTGTTATTTTTAAATTTATGAATTATTAGATATGAATAGGTCTGTGTTGAATAGTAGGTCTGTGTATTATACAAATGTTCCCAAATTAAATTTTTAATATTAAAAATATGGATGCCATAAGTTTAACTCTAAAGAAATAAGGGGTATGATTACTAAATATACTGACTTAGATTTTTACATCCATAGTAAATAACTGAAACAATTAGAACAGAGGAAAAGGAAGAATAAGATTAAGATTTATGAGCACAGAATTTCTCACAGAGAAAGACGTCTCAGGTTATTTTCCACAACTCAGGCAACATTATTAACTAAAGCAATATTCTTTAAATACCCTTTGGAACATGGATTTTCATATTCATGCCAGTGTTCATAATACCATGACTGTTTGATGTAGAAACAATTTTTAAATATAGGTTTTTTTTCTAACATTTACTTAGAAATTCTTCAAGAAGGAGAGGAAATGAAGGAATAGAAGGAATAGACGGAAAGATTCTGTGCTAATCTGACCATGGTAAAGGATATATATTCTCTTGGAGGAGAAAAGTAAGGCAAGACGTAGTAACTGAAGATTCAAAGTGCTATCTAGAGTAAAAAGAGAAGTAATGAAGTTATTCCAAATGATGGTGATTCCTCATTTGTCTTGTATAAGGATAGTCATCATGGTAATATAGGAGAACCCTGGTTATCTGTTACACATTGTGATTCCATAAAGATAAAGCCACCAAAAACTTCATTGATAAGAAAATAATTCCAGGTTAATGGGACACTGGTATCTGAAATTCACATATTAGTACTAGACAGAATATTTAATACCACATGACTTAGGAAAAAATCTATGACTGCAGGATAAGACACCCAAACAACTGGAAACATTTAGTATCCATTAACAAAGGAAATTCTGTGAGCAGCATTGGTCTCTTGAGCAAAGAGAGTGATATTCTCAACACTGTTTTCATGCTTTCTGTTCTTAGCTGTTAAAGCCTCATCCCTGGCACCCAGATATTGTTGATGTTCAGATTGTTACCCTTGGGTTCTTGGCCATCACTGCCATCCCTGGGGAGTTCACGTAAGTTCCTCTTTTTGATTTGGTGAGATTTTGTGATAGTTGTAGATGTGTGTCTGTTGAAATCGCTTCTTATCATGGGCAGATAACCCTGTACTGACTCTTTGTATCCTACTGTGCTATGTATGGCAACAGTGAGAAATATTCCCAACCCTCTTTCGGTGGGGCCTCTGAAGAATACACCTCCTTATGCCTCTTGCTAGTGGGTATCTTGAAGTAAACATAAAAATTTGAGAAGTTATCATTCCAGATTAAAATTATGCAGTGACTTCTTATGTCAGCAGAAAGACTTTAAATAATATTAAAATACAGGAACATGAAACAATCAGTTTAGGTATTCGAAGCACAGAAATGTGTTTTAAATTGGCTCTTTATGCCATATTTCCTGTCTTAGTAAGTAGCAATTTTGTATCTTTCCATTGCTCAGGACCTAAATCTCAGTCATCCTTGAATTCTTTTTCAGTTTTCTCTGCCTTAAATCCCTCAGCTAATTCTGCCTGTTCTATTCAACACTTTCCATCATTCTGCCCCACCCAGCTCCTCCCCACTTGGGTCTGAGTCACCATCACCCCTCCCCTGGATTTCTGCAATAGCCTCCTCACTCTCTTGGCTCTCCCTTACTTCTCTATAGTCTTTTCTCAACATTATAGCCAGAGATATCCCTATAAAGCATACGTTAAATCATGTCACTTACCATAACCTTTCAATAGCTTCCCAACTCTCCAGATAAACCCTCACACCCTTATAATATCCAGCAAGGCCCTCTGCGATCCTCTCTTTAGCAAACTGTCTGATCTGATTTTGTACCACCCTGTACAAAATTAATTTGCCTCAATCACGCCTGCTGCAGCCACGTTGGCTCAGACTACCAAGCATGCTCCTGTTTTAGGGCTTTTGAACTTAAACAGCTCCTTCTACCTGCAACATTTACCCTCCATGTATCTGCATGGCCCACTCTTTCATTCCTTCATTTCTCTGCGGAAAACTCTAACAGAGATGCCAGTCCTGCTTACAGTACATAACATTGTTTCCACCCACCACTGGCCCATGACATCGCTATCACCATCACAACAATGACCACCACCATCCTCTCATCTTTATCCTACTTTATATTCTCCATTGCACTCCTTGTCATCTCACTTTTTTATTTTCTATTGACCATCTTCTCTTCCAAGAATGTAAGCTCCATACTGTTGCATCCTCAGCCATTTGAAGTGGGTCTGGTATAAAGTTAGTAGCTCAGTTGTGTCCCCGGTTACTGTAATCCCCCAGGTTCCTCTGTCCATGGAATTCTCTAGGTAAGAATAATGGAGTGGGTATCCATTCCCATCTCCAGGGGGTTTTCCTGACACAGGGATCTAACCCAGGTCTCCTGCATTGCAAGTGGTTTCTTCACCATCTGAGCTAAATAAATGAATGAAGCCTAAGTTCTCTGTAGGCAGGAATAGTGTACATTCTACTTAGCTGTTATTAACATAGAATGTAACCAATTGTTCACTCAGTGAATGGAAGACAGTTGTGGTCTGCCAGTGATATTCACTGATGTTGTTTTCCTCCTTCAGCTTATCTGCTTTTGGTTTAGGATTAATCTTGAAGATAGGGCAGGGTGGAAAAAAGCTCAACTAGAACTTGCGTTGTTTCTATACACTTACCTGTTGTGTAGCCAGGCTAACGTTTTGGCTCTCCTTACAAGTTTTTGTGTACCTTGCACCTTTTGTGTACCTGTCTGTGTACCTTGCATACATTCTGAATAGGAAACCACTGAGATAATTCTGTTTTCTTGACTCAGGACCATGTCTGGACGAAGACTTCGGCAGGCAGTTCAAGAAGTAAGTTACAAATGAAATAATATACCTATGCATTTTTATTTGGAAAAGAGGAGAAGAATTCCCTATCCTTATGATCTGATACCTTTTAAATTAATCATTGCTAAGATGATAATAGTTTTACACTTCTTGAAAGTGAAGGCTGGAGGTGAATATGAAATATTGATGGCATAAGAATAAAATTTAAAAATATAAAGGAAATATAGTAGGATTAAAATCTTTATTTGTATTTAAGTACTAATAATTTAAAATTGATGAATTTTATGGATTCAGTAGTAAATGACCCCAAGTACATTAATATCTGAAAGTCATATATAAAAAATCTAACACGTTGAAAATTGTGTATTTTATCTATATTTGTGATTTTCTTTATTTCAGAAAGTATTGTCAATGTTTCTAAAATGACATAACCAGCAAAAGTCTTATTATTTGGAGCTGCAAACAGCTACTGTGGTTAGCTAGTAATGCTCCCTTTAGACTTTTTAGGAAATTGATAAAACATCTATATTTTTAGTAATAAAGTTCTGCATCAGCAAATACAATCATTAGGGTGTTCATAGACCCATTGCCTTGCCCAGCTGGAGTGCAGAGTTAAGGCTTTTAACTTTTCACCAAGGACTCTCTGATACTTCTGTATTCCTGGGCAATTTTGATCATTGCAAAAATATTAAGATAGATATCTTATAATAAAAATTCGTATTGATAATTATATGTTAAATATAACAAAAATGATAATACATTTTAAGATGAAGAGTAATTTTAGTGCACTCTCCCCTTTGCCCTAGGAATTTGAAGCTTATGGGATGCTGAATATGACTGTTGTTATTTCAGGTCTATGTAATGTATATACACACTACATTACCACATACGAAGAATACCAGGTAAAGTAAAAAGTTCTCATCATTTAAATGAGTTATACCCTAGTCATAGAAGGAAATGGCAATGGAGAAGGAAATGGCAATCCACTCCAGCACTCTTGCCTGGAAAATCCCATGGATGGAGGAGCCTGATAGGCTACAGTCCATGGGGTCGCAAAGAGTCGGACATGACTGAGAGACTTCACTTTCACCCTGGTCAAGACTATTGTATCAAATGCAGATTTTCTTTCTGGACTTCCTTAATCATGTTTTTTAAGAGATGATTTTGTTTTGGAGCAGGTAAGAAAAGGATAAGCTAGAGGTCATATTTGGGAGTTCTAGGGTGACCATTTCCAAGTTCAGCTGAGAATTCTAGTCTCATTAACTTCCACTTTCCCTGAAATAAATTACTTGGTCAAGGGCACTGGTAATAAGCCTGGGTTATGGCATACAACATTTCTAACTCAATCCATAATGCTTTGGTACCTTAAGCTTCTGTAGAACCTGAGAAAATGCCCATTGGCAGCTGCTATCTAGGGAAAGCACTGGCTAAGCACCTTGCAAATGTAATTTGATGTAATCCTCTCAATTAGCCCTGACTGAAATAGGGTATTATTATAGCGTGATACAGATTAAGAAACAGAGCCTCAAAAAATTAGGGAGGCTGTTGACTGGTGATGTTTTTATTTTGTTTGTTACAAATGGTACAAAATGTAGCCGAAGTACTTTTAAACACCAGTAGCTAAAAATGTGAAAACAGGGTAGAAGTCCATACTTACTAGTTTCTAATACATCTGAAGTATAACTTGGCAATCCATAGTGTGGCACACAGGCTGCCTCTTGACAAATGCTCCGTAATTCCAGCAGTGGAGTCTGCACTGCTGCCCTCTGTTGACTTTACTGAAGGTCCCTGCCTTTGAGTAATTCCTGTTGAATAAAGATTCTTAGCTGGGATAAATTTAGATGAGAATAATAAGTTAGATGAGAATAATTCCATTTTTGCCTTTATCTGTAACTGTAATTTAGCATTATAGTAAAGTAATGCTCAAAATTCTCCAAGCCAGGCTTCAGCAATATATGAACCGTGAACTTCCAGTAGTTCAAGCTGGTTTTAGGAAAGGCAGAGAAACCAGAGATCAAATTGCCAATATCTGCTGGATCATCGAAAAAGCAAGAGAGTTTCAGAAAAACATCTCTTTCTGCTTTATTGACTATGCCAAAGCCTTGGACTGTGTGGATCACAATAAACTGTGGAAAATTCTGAAGGAGATGGAAATACCAGACCACCTGACCTGTCTCTTGAGAAACCTATATGCAGGCCAGGAAGCAACAGTTAGAACTGGACATGGAACCACAGACTGGTTCCAAATAGGAAAAGGAGTACGTCAAGGCTGTATACTGTCACCCTGCTTTTTTAACTTATATGCAGGGCTGGATGAAGCACAAGCTGGAATCAAGATTGCTGGGAGAAATATCAATAACCTCAGATATGCAGATGACATATGGCAGAAAGTGAAGAGGAACTAAAAAGCCTCTTGATGAAAGTGAAAGAGGAGAGTGAAAAAGTTGGCTTAAAGCTCAACATTCAGAAAATGAAGATCATGACATCTGGTCCCATCACTTCATGGGAAATAGATGGGGAAACAGTGGAAACAGTGGCTGACTTTATTTTTTGGGGCTCTAAGATCACTGCAAATGGTGATTGCAGCCATGAAATTAAAAGATGCTTACGCCTTGGAAGGAAAGTTATGACCAACCTTGACAGTATATTAAAAAGTAGAGACATTACTTTGTCAACAAAGGTCCGTCTAGTCAAGGCTACGGTCTTTCCAGTAGTCACGTATGGATGTGAGAGTTGGACTATAAACAAAGCTGAGCGCCGAAGAATTGATGCTTTTGAACTGTGGTGTTGGAGAAGACTCTTGAGAGTCCCTTGGACTGCAAGGAGATCCAACCAGTCCATCCTAAAGGACATCAGTCCTGGATATTCAGTGGAAGGACTGATGTTGAAGCTGAAACTCCAATACTTTGGCCACCTGATGTGAAGGTCTGACTCATTTGAAAAGACCCTGATGCTGGGAAAGATTGAGGGCAGGAGAAGGGGACAAGAGAGGATGAGATGGCTGGATGGCATCACTGATTCAATGGACATGGGTTGGGTAGACTCCAGCAGTTGGTGATGGATAGGGAAGCCTGGTATGCTGCAGTTAATGGGGTTGCAAAGATTTGGACATGAGTGAGTGACTGAACTGAACTGAGGAAATGGCAACCCACTCCGGTGTTCTTACCTGGAAAATTCCATGGACTGAGGAGCCTGATGGGCTATAGTCCATGGTGTTGCAAAGAGTCAGACATGACTAAGCATGCTCACATGTTATTGAGCACTTCTTTCAATTATGAATGTAGGCAACAGATGACAGTAACATTATCAGTACTATGATTTTTGTCATCAATAGGAACCAAGAATATTTTTATATCACACCTAGTCACCACATATATGGAACTATCTTTTATTCTCATTGAAAGTGAAAGTCACTCAGTTGTGTGTGACTCTTTGCAACACTATGGACTATACAGCCCATGGAATTCTCCTGGCCAGAATACTGGAGTGGGTAGCCGTTCCCTTCTCCAGGGGATCTTCCCAACCCAGGGATCAAACCCAGATCTCCCACACTGCAGGTAGATTCATTACCAGCTGAACTACCAGGGAAGTCTTTTATTCTCGTTGCTATTTTAAAATCAGAGAGCTAAGAACAAATAATTTCACAATTTGTATGGAAATACAAAAAACCTCGAATATCCAAATCAATCTTGGGAAAGAAGAATGGAACTGGAGGAATCAACCTGCCTGACTTCAGGCTCTACTACAAAGCCACAGTCATCAAGACAGTATGGTACTGGCACGAAGACAGACATATAGATCAGTGGAACAAAATAGAAAGCCCAGAGATAAATCCACGCACCTATGGACATCTTATCTTTGACAAAGGAGGCAAGAATATACAATGGAGAAAAGACAATCTCTTTAACAAGTGGTGCTGGGAAAACGGGTCAACCACTTGTAAAAGAATGAAACTAGATCACTTTCTAACACCAAACACAAAAATAAACTCAAAATGGATTAAAGATCTAAACATAAGACCAGAAACTATAAAACTCCTAGAGGAGAACATAGGCAAAACACTCTCCGACATAAATCACAGCAGGACCCTCTATGACCCACCTCCCAGAATATTGGAAATAAAAGCAAAAATAAACAAATGGGACCTAATTAAAATTAAAAGCTTCTGCACAACAAAGGAAACTATAAGCAAGGTGAAAAGACAGCCTTCAGAATGGGAGAAAATAATAGCAAATGAAGCAACTGACAAACAACTAATCTCAAAAATATACAAGCAACTCCTGCAGCTCAACTCCAGAAAAATAAACGACCCAATCAAAAATGGGCCAAAGAACTATATAGACATTTCTCCAAAGAAGACATACAGATGGCTAACAAACACATGAAAAGATGCTCAACATCACTCATTATCAGAGAAACGCAAATCAAAACCACAATGAGGTACCATTTCACTCCAGTCAGAATGGCTGCGATCCAAAAGTCTACAAGCAATAAATGCTGGAGAGGGTGTGGAGAAAAGGGAACGCTCTTACACTGTTGGTGGGAATGCAAACTAGTACAGCCACTGTGGAGAACAGTGTAGAGATTCCTTAAAAAACTGGAAATAGTATTGCCTTATGACCCAGCAATCCCACTGCTGGGCATACACACCAAGGAAACCAGAATTGAAAGAGACACATGTACCCCAATGTTCATCACAGCACTGTTTATAGTAGCCAGGACATGGAAGCAACCTAGATGTCCATCAGCAGACGAATGGATTAGAAAGCTGTGGTACATATACACAATGGAATATTACTCAGCCGTTGAAAAGAATGCATTTGAATCAGTTCTAATGAGGTGGATGAAACTCGAGCCGATTATACAGAGTGAAGTAAGTCAGAAAGAAAAACACCAAATACAGCATACTAATGCATATATATGTGGAATTTAGAAAGGTGGTAATGATAACCCTGTATGTGAGACAGCAAAAGAGACACAGATGTATAGAACAGTCTTTTGGACTCTGTGGGAGAGGGAGAGGGTGGGATGATTTGGGAGAATGGCATTGAAACATGTATGATATCATATATGAAACGAATCACCAGTCCAGGTTCGATGCATGATATTGGATGCTTGGGGCTGGTGCACTGGGATGACCCAGAGGGATGGTATGGGGAGTGAGGAGGGAGTAGGGTTCAGGATGGGGAACACATGTATACCTGTGGCAGATTCATGCTGGTGTATGACAAAACAAATACAATATTGTAAAGTAATTAACCCCCAATTAAAATAAATAAATTTATATTAAAAATAAATAAAATCACAGTAGTTATTAGATCTACAAGATCTTGTTATTCAAGGGCATCACATAGAAACACAAACATTGCTCTGTCACAAAGCTAGTTTATTATTTGATTTCATTTAATGGGTTTCCTTTGTCTACCCTTGTATTTTATTTTATTTTATGTGTTTAGAAACATTACTATTAGTGGGGTCCATTGCCTCAACAGTCTGCCAAAGGAGACCATGGTACAAATAGTTAGAAACTCCTGCTAGCTCGTCTCCTGGTTAGAGACATGCGAAAATTAGTATTAATTAATTAATTGATTTATTCACTCATTCATTCAACAGAGGTGTTTTGTGACAGATACTGTATTAGCCACTATCTGGGCATGACAATGGTTATGAATCTGCTCCTGCCCTCAAGCCCACTAGAATTTATGGGTCAGTAAAAGACATAAAAGACACAGAAGAAAGCAGATGATTCCATTTCTGTGAAAGGGATGCACAAGGTGTTATGAAGGCAAAGAGAAAGAGCATCAGTTTAGAGTGGGTGTTTGACATTGGGGACTGGCAAATTTTCATGAAGATATAGTGTTTGTCCAAGTCCGAGAATGAGTAAGGATTGATTAAGCAAATATAATGAAAGTTAATGGAAGGTGTTCCATATTGAGGGAGAGGTTAAAGCCTCTGCCTGCAATGCGGGAGACCTGGGTCAGGAAGACCCCCTGGAGAAGGGAATGGCAACCCACTCCAGTATTCTTGCCTGAAGAATCCCATGGATGGAGGAGCCTGGTGGGCTACAGTCCACGGGGTTGCAAAGAGTTGGACACGATTGTGTGACTTTACTTCCCTTCACTTCTTTACTTCCAGAGGGGCATGCTTAGTATATTTAAGGGGCTGTGCTTAGCTGAATACCCTGGGATAAACATGAGGAGGGTAGTGAGATGGGCTAAAGTGGGAGGCAGGGGTTAGTCAATGGAGAATCTTCTGTGCTATGCCACAGAGCTCTGACTCAATAAGGAGGATTTTAGGTCACTGTAGTCAAATTCAAAGGAAGGAATGCTCTGATTTAGAAAGCTCACTAGGATGGCAGTGTAGAAAATGATTGGAAGGGCAAGTGTGGAGGCACAGAACTGTGGAGGCAGTAACTAACTGATGAAGAAGCTGTAGTTATGATCTGGGTGAGAGCGAAGGGTTTGGCCAAGGTCAAAGCAGTAAAGAAAGAGGAAAATGAAAGAATTCAAGAGGCTTTTAAGGAATGATGACTTGGAGACTTATAGGATGACTGCCAGACGATCCTGGCATAGGCTTCACTGAGATGAAGAATGTTGCAGGGAAAGCGGATATATTTGGAGGGATACGTTCCATGTTAGATTTGATGAATTGAAGGTTTCTGTGAATAACCAAATCTTTGGACTGCAGGTGAAAGGAGATGTATTTGGTTTTATTTTATAGTTCTGTGATGGTTAAGTGGGCTCCCCAGGTGGCTCAGTGGTAAACAATCTGTCTGCTATTGCAGGAAATGTGGGTCCAATCCCTGGGTCAGAAAGATCCCCTGGAGAAGGAAATGGAAACCCACTCCTGTATTCTTGCCTGGGAAATCCCAGGGACAGAGGAGCCTGGAAGGCTACAATCCATGGGGTCGCAAAAGAGTCAGACATGACCTAGCAACTAAACAACAACAAGAAGGATGGGTTAAATGTCCTTTTCCAGATAGTTCTATAACCATCCAATTTATTCAGGATGGTTTCTTTCAAATAAATCCCTCTTTGAAATAAAATGGATTGACTATCCAAATGGCATGTGCCAAGAGAATTCATTGCCTTTAACGAATGGTTGATGGGAACCATTCACTTCAGATGGTAAATGGAAACGCTCACCTTCCTTTGTCATAATTAGTTTTGAATGATGTCAGTTTGGATTATGCAAGATGTACAATCATCGCCTGCCACTAAAATGCAAGAAATGGATCGAACTATGCAGAATGGTGTGCAACTCTGCTCTGCCTCTCCTGCAGGCTCAGCGGTACGAGGCAGCATCCACAATTTATGGACCACATACTCTGTCTGCTTACATCCAGCTTTTCAGAGTCCTTGCTAAGGCCATTGCTACGGTAATCAAAAATTGTGTGTTTGTATGTCTCAGGAGTGGGGAGATGAAGAGGGAAGCAAAAAAGACCTTCACTTTGAGTGTTTGGTTCTTTAAAAAATCTTTATATTTAAAAATATTATAGCTGTGAGGTATATTTTAAAATTGAAACTGATAAAATGAATTCAGAGTCAGTTAGTCATCTTTGGGTGGTGACCACTTTTTTCACATATATTATCTCATATTATTCTTGCAATCATCCTGTGATGTATAGAGTCATCATTTTCCCCCATTTTTCAGATGAGCAAATAGGTTCAGAGATGAGAATGATCAAGTTTGCTATAACTGAGAGTTGAACCAGTGCTCCCTAATCCTGGTCAGTTTCTCTCCAATTGCTTCATGAATTGAGTGGTTTATCAATTCTGACATGCCTGTTTTCTTTATTAGAACATCTCTGAAATTGGGATGTATCTTCCAATCAAAGGAATCGTACAATTATACATTAGCATGTTTTTACTTTCTTGGTGGTTCAAAAATAATAATAGTTATTAGAATCAATAGAGCCTTGGATTTGATAAAGTATAAGAGTTGTCTTCAAATGTACATATACATTGTATCTACCTAGAATATGTACACCTAAATGAGTTTATTTAAAGAAACAACACTCGTGTAAATCTTACCTCTGGTATATTGTTTATATACAAAGGTGCATTCTGGTGGCAGAAGATGAGTCAATATGCAGGATAATGACTCTAAGATAATAAATGATCCTTGTATAATACCACATAAGCCCCAAAAAGCTTTGAGGCAGGGATGGCATAGCCAAGACAATAAAACCTTTTCAAAGAGAAAGCTTGGATATATCAAACTGAAACAAAACTGCTATTTCTGTAGGTCAAAACAGTGAAGTATTGGAAATTTCATATGCCTCCACCTAATTAGCTATTGACTGTGTATTTGAAATCTCAGTAGAAGGAATCTACTTTAAAGTATATAGGGTTGGCCAAAAAGTTCATTCAGGTTTTTTTGTAATGTCTTATGGAAAAACCTGAATAAACTTATTAGCCAACCCAGTATCTTAATTACCTGATTATTGTTTTATCATAATATGCCTTTCAACTTTAGATCTGATACTTTCTTTTCAATTATTTTTAGTTTTTATCATAAAACCTGTACCTATTTGTAGAATATTCAGATTATAAAGATACGTACAAACCTATAAGCTATCTCTAGAGATAACCACTGTTTAACTTTCATGCAATTACAGGTTTATAGCTCTTCCCATAGAAATAGAGGCATCAAATTTTATAGTGATATTTAGGAAGTGTGATTCACTTTGCAGAAACTTGTTTCAGAATTTTATGGTTATGTGTCTAAGAATATCTCTGTGATCTTGGGCCAAAAATACCACTGAGTGTCTGCAAACTTATTTTCCCATTTGCAAAATGGGAATGATAATGAGTAGATCATATGGCTGGTGTAAAGATTAAGTATATAGAGCAAGGATTAAAGTATATTAAACACATATGAGGGGCTATTTAAAGTTTGAGATTAGAATTCTGATGGCACTATTAAAGGTGACACATTTTATGGAAAACATGGATTGAACTGGGCATGTTGTCGGCTGATCTTAACTTTTAAATTAAAACTATATTTGTCACATTCATTAATTAGCACAGAGAAGGAGTTAGGAAAATACTTGGTAGTGACTTTGGATAAGAGAGACTTAACACTTTTTGAACATTTAAAAGAATAATGACAATGTCATGTTACAGAGGCTGACCATGTGTTCCTATTCAGAGTCATACACGTAAAGAATGGTTGTCCCAGAGTCTAAACTCATGGAGCACGATTCCGAGCTTACACTCAGATTATGCTGATGAGGGGAGTGAAAGTGTTTCCTGTGACCGAAATGTTCTTCTGTCACAAAAGTTAAAATTAAGGACATCTAGGCTCCAATTTCAGCCAAGTTCCCCTCATATTTTGTTACAGTTGTTAGCTCTTGGGAAGAGAGAGAAAAAGTGAAAGAGAGTGTGTGTGTGTGTGTGTGTGTGTGTGTGTGTGTGTGTGTGTGTGTGTGTGTGTTCCAGTGAAGACATTTTGAGGGGGAAGTGGTCAGGGAAAAAGGTCTCTACTCTACATTGTACGCCTCTTAAGCAAATGCTCTCTGTTCTAGGATACTGTAGCCAATCTGAGCAGTGGTCCAGAGCCTCCGTTTTTTGAACAACTGATGTCTCCATTAATTCCAAATATTGTGGATAGAGCGCCTGCAGGCACAACTTTTGGGGATATCCTGCTGCCAGCGAACGCTACATACAGAGTGGTAAGACTTGGAAAAAGGATATTGGGATCCTTATGAAGCCTATGTTTGAAGATGAGGGGAAGATGTTGTTTAAAAGTCACCACCTGCCTTGAATCATGCCACAGACCAGTTGTTAGCAATGATTTTGAAAATTGTTCTTATCTCTGCAGAGGCTCTGCAAACATGAGAATGGGGAAGTATTTATTTTTCAGATGGCAATTTTGGAAAAATTGAATTTCTAAAATTCAAATTGTTCCTTTTTTTTTTTTTTTAAAGATAGGCATGGAACCATTCATTGCAGCATAGAAAAGTGGTTTCTTAAATCAAGGGTGGGAAAACACACAGAAATGAAGCAGGTTTTCTACCACTAGTGCTTTCATAGATCTTGTTTCTTGTAACTTTGCTAAATCCTTTATTAGTTTCAATAGATTTTCTTTGGTGCGGATTCCTTAGAAATGTCTATGTGTAGTATGTCATCTGTGAATAAAAGCAGGTTTACTTCTTTTTTAGTTTCTTTTCTGGATACATTTTATTTCTTTCCTTATTGCATTAGCTAGAGTCTCCAATGCAATTTTGAAAAGAAGTTGTAAGAATGGACACCCTTATCTTGTTTCTAATCTTAGGAGGAAAAGTATTCAGTTATTAAGTATAATGTTTTCATCAGAATTTCTGTAAATGCCCTTTGTTAGGTTAAAAAATTCCCTTCTATGTCTACTTTGTTGAGGGTTTTTATGAAGAAATGGTGTTGACTATTTTCCAAATACTTTTCTGTGTCTACTGAGATGATCATGTGGCTTTTGTTTTTTATCTATTAATAGGGTGTATTTTATTAGTTGATTTTCACATATTAAATAAATACCCTTTAGTCATGGTATACAATACTTTTTAGATGTTGTTAAATTTGGGCTTCCCTTGTAGCTCAGTTGGTAAAGAATCTGCCTACAATGCAGGAGACCCAGGTTCCATGCCTGGGTGGAGAAGATCCCCTGGAGAAGGAAATGGCAACCCACTCCAGTTATCTTTGCCTGGAAAATCCCATGGACAGAGAGGCCTTGTGGGCTGCGGTCTACAGGGTCACAAAGAGTCGGGCACAACTGAGCAACTAATGCTTCACGACTAACACTTCACAAATTTGGTTTGCTAATATCTTTCTAAAGAGTTTCGTACTCATGTTTATGAGGGGCATCTGTAGTCTTCTTTTCACGTGTTGTCTGCTCTTGCTATCAGGGTAATCCTGGTATCAGAGGAGGAGTAGGAAGTGTTTCCTCTCATATTCCGAAAATGTATGCAAAAGATTAATATTATTTCTTCTTTAAATATTGGATCCGATTTACCAGCAAAGTCATTTAAATTTGGGTTTCTCTTTATGGCAAAAATTTAAATCAGTAATTCAATTTCTTTACTCAATGTAGGCATATTTAGATGTTCTATTTTTTCTTGGGTCAGTTGTATGTCTTTCTAGCAGTTTAATTTGTCTTTAGGAATTTTCCCATTTCTTTTAATTGTCTGATGTGTTGGGATAAACTTGTTCATAGCATTCCCTTATAATTCGTTTAATTCCTGTAAGGTCAGTAATGATGTCCCCTCTTTCTTCCTGGTTTTGCAGACTTGTGTTTTCAAAGAGCCATCTTTTGCTTCATTGATTTTATCTGTTGTTTTTCCATTTCATTGATTTTTGCTCTAGTGTTTAATTTCCTTCCTTCTGCCTGCTTTGATTTTATTTTGCACTTCTCATTTCTTAAGGTGGATGCTTAGGTTATTTTTATCTGTAGTGTTCTTTTATAAATTTCTCTGTTGATTTTTTACTATGTATATTTTAGCTATTTTCCTGATATTAGGGACTTGGAAAAGAACTCTGTGTCTGCTCTTAACCTTCCACTCTCAATACTTCTGACAGCAATTGTGTGGAGGTTCCCCCCACAGTAATTGTGTGGAGGTTATCCTATTCCCTGTGGACACCAATTTGATGCCCTATAATTCAATTCTGATGTTATTTACTTGGAGGTAAGGGCTCAGTGGGCTTCCCTGCTGGCTCGGATAGTAAAGAATCTGCCTGCACTGCAGGAGACCCAGGTTTGATCCCTGGGTTGGGAAGAGTGCCTAGAGAAGGGAATGGCTACCCCATTCCAGTATTCTTGCCCGGAGAATCCAATGGACAGAGGAGCTTCAGTCCATGGGGTTGCAGAGTTGGACCCATCTGAGCTACTAACACTTTCACTGTTTTTTTTTTTTTTTCTCCATAAAGGCTCAGTTCCACAAGACAACACCCTCTCTTCCCACCTCATTCTCCCCATACATACATATTTCAGACACCAATGGTAAATCCAAGTTGTCACCTATGCATCTAACAGCCTGGTTATAAATTGAGGATGCTCTGGCTATAAATTGGAGATTCTCCAGGTTTAATAACTTGCTAGAACAGCTCACAGAACTTTGGAAAATAGTCTACTTACTAGATCACTAGCTGATTATAAAAAAGATACAACTCAGGAACAACCCATGGAAGAGATGCGTAGAGCAAGGTATAGGGGAAGGAATGCAGAGCTTCTCCAGGCGTTCCACCTTCCAGAATCTCTGTGCATTCACCAGTCTGGAAGCTCTCTGAATCCCATGCTGCAGGGACTTTTGTGGAGGCTCCCTTACCTGGGCATGACTGATTAAATCATTGGCCAAGGGTGGTTAACTCACCCTCTAGCTCTTTCTCTCCCCGGAGTTCAGGGAGTTTGAGTTGAAAGTTCTAACTCTCTAATCACATGGTTTGTTCCCCTGACAACTAACTCCCATTCTGCGGTTATACAGAAGCCCCCAGCCACCAGTCATCTTATTTTCATCCAGAAAGACACTTTAGTAGAGATTTTATGGCCTTCCCAACTCTGGTTGAACTGTAGTAACACAGAGGATGAGCACAACCCTGGTAAGAAAACCAAAAACGTGTACTGTGCTTACCCTAAGTTTAGTTGTTTTAATGAATAAACATTTATCAGTTTGCAGTTATTTGAAGTGCCCAAATGGTTGTTTTTAGAGTTATATGTGATCCAGCAGTCCCACTTCGGGAATATAACCAGAGGAAACTCTGATTTGAAAAGATACATGCACCCCAATGTTCATAGCAGCACTGTTTACAATGGCTAAGGCATGGAAGCAACAAATGAAAGGATAAAGAAGATGTGGTGTATATAATATACAATAAATACTACTCAGCCATGAAAAAGGAGGAAACAATGCCATTTGCAGCAGCAGGGATGGATCCAGAGCTTATCACACTAAGTGAAACAAATGTCATATGGTATCACTTATACATGGAACCTAAAATATGATACAAGCAAACTTACTTACAAAACAGAAACAGACTCATAGCCATAGAAAATAAACTTTGGGGTGCCAAAGGGAAAAGGGATGGGGAGAATAGGAATTTGTGATTAGCAGATACAAACTACTATGTAGAAAATAAACAATAATTTCCACTGTATAGCACAGGGAACTATATTCAATATCTTTTAATAACCTATAATAAACTAAAATGAAAGTGAATATGAAAAAAATATATAATTGATCACTGTACACCAGAAATGAATATAATATTGTAAATCGACTATATTTAAAAAAATAAAATAAAATTTAAAAGTGGTTATTTTTGATAGTTTTGTCAAAATACATAGTGGCTTTTCAGGGAAAGGACATACTGACCTCCTCATGCTATCATGTGAGAAATGTCTCTTCTATACCACTACCATTAGGAAAGTTATGACCAACCTAGACAGCATATTCAAAAGCAGAGACATTACTTTGCCAACAAAGATCAGTCTAGTCAAGGCTATTGTTTTTCCAGTAGTCATGTATGGATGTGAGAGTTGGACTGTGAAGAAAGCTAATCATCAAAGAACTGATGTTTGTGAACTGTGGTGTTGGAGAAGACTCTTGAGAGTCCCTTGGAGTGCAAGGAGATCCAACCAGTCCATCCTAAAGGAGATCAGTCCTGGGTGTTCTTTGGAAGGAATGATGCTAAAGTGGAAACTCCAGTACTTTGGCCACCTCATGCAAAGAGTTGACACATTGGAAAAGACTCTGAAGCTGGGAGGGATTGGGGGCAGGAGGAGAAGGGGACGACAGAGGATGAGATGGTTGGATGGCATCACTGACTCGACGGACATGAGTCTGAGTGAACTCCGGGAGTTGGTGATGGACAGGGATGCCTGGTGTGCTGCGATTCATGGGGTCACAAAAAGTTGGACGTGACTGAACTGACCTGACCATTTGAATTTGCACATTATCTGTAGTGGGGTTGTCTTTCGTTGTTAAGATGAGTGTGAGTGAACAGGAATTGTGATGGTAGGGAAATAATCAAGGACAAGAACATGTAAGGATTAGGAAAATTTGGCTAATCATGAAAATTTTATTTTTTAAGTGAACCATTGTATGATTTGCAGGGATGATTGCTGTACATAAAGAATAGAGTGATTTTTGCAGAAAATTTTAACTGCTTTTGAAACATTTTGCTGGCCATTGGTGAGGCAGGATAATTTGATAATCTCATTGGTGAAAATGAAGAAAATCAGAAAAAATAAATTGATGGTAGTTATTCAGGGGAGTTACCAGTAAATAATTGAGCTGAACATCTCTATTTAGATGGTTATCATTGATTATGAACCCATGGGGTATTTTTCTTAAAAAATGTTTTTAATATGGGCTAGGTCTTGGAGGATAGGTAGGAGTTTATAGTGCCCATCAAGAGACCTGGATCTCCTGCATTGTAGACAGGTTCTTTACTGGCTGAGCCACCAGGGAAGCCCCAAGACATACCACCTGTTTGTATATGGACTATAAGGGCTTAAGGTGGAACAGCAGGTGGGAACTTACCTGTAAAAGGTCTTGTATACCATGGTAAGTCATGTGAAGACTTATTTGTTAGTTTGTTATTTAAAAATATATTTTTTTGATGTATAAATGACACACAGTAACACATCTTTAAAGAGTACAGTTTGGTAAGTTTTCACTAGTAAGGGCATCTACTTCTTGAGTAATCTTTCAGTTCAGTTCAGTTGCTCAGTTGTGTCTGACTCTTTGTGAACCCATGAATTGCAGCATGCCAGGCCTCCCTGTCCATCACCAACTCCTGGAATTCACCCAAACTCATGTCCGTTGAGTCAGTGATGCCATCCAGCCATCTCATCCTCTGTCATCCCCTTCTCCTCCTGCCCCCAATCCCTCTCAGCATCAGAGTCTTTTCCAATGTGTCAACTCTTTGCATGAGGTGGCCAAAGTATTGCAGTTTCAGCTTTAGCATCAGTCCTTTCAAAGAACATCCGGGACTGATCTCCTTTAGGATGGACTGGTTGGATCTCCTTGCAGTCCAAGGGACTCTCAAGAGTCTTCTCCAACACCACAGTTCAAAAGCATCAATTCTTCGGTGCTCAGCTTTCTTCATAGTCCAACTTTCACATCCATACATGACTACTGGAAAAACCATAGCCTTGACTAGACGGACCTTTTTTGGCAAAGTAATGTCTCTGCTTTTCAATATGCTGTCTAGGTTGGTCATAACTTTCTTTTTTTTTTCCTTTGTTGATAATCCCCATAGTCTCTTTTTTAAAAAAATATAAATTTATTTATTTTAATTGGAGGTTAATTACTTTACAATATTGTATTGGTTTTGCCATACATCAGCATGAATCTGCCACAGGTATACACGTGTTCCCAATCCTGAACCCCCTCCATCCTCCCTCCCCATACCATCCTTCTGGGTCATCTCAGTGCACCAGCCCCAAGCATCCTATATCATGCATTGAACCTGGACTGGCGACTCATTTCATATATGATATTATACATGTTTCAATGCCATTCTCCCAAATCATCCCACCCTCTCCCTCTCCCACAGAGTCCAAAAGACTGTTCTATACATTTGTGTCTCTTTTGCTGTCTCACATACGGGGTTATCATTACCATCTTTCTAAATTCCATATATATGCGTTAGTATACTGTATTGCTGTTTTTCTTTCTGGCTTACTTCACTCCGTATAATCGGCTCCAGTTTCATCTACCTCATTAGAACTGATTCAAATGTATTCTTTTTAATGGCTGAGTAATACTGCATTGTGTATATGTACCAAAGCTTTCTTATCCATTCATCTGCTGATGGACATCTAGGTTGCTTCCATGTCCTGGCTATTATAAACAGTGCTGCGATGAACATTGGGGTACATGTGTCTCTTTCAATTCTGGTTTCCTCGGTGTGTATGCCCAGCAGTGGGATTGCTGTGTCGTAAGGCAGTTCTATTTCCAGTTTTTTAAGGAATCTCCACACTGTTCTCCATAGTAGTAGTATTAGTGTAGTAGTATGCATTCCCATCAACAGTGTAAGAAGGTTCCCTTTTCTTCCAGCATTTATTGCTTGTAGACTTTTGGATCACAGACATTCTGACTGGAGTGAAATGGTACCTGATTGTGGTCATAACTTTCTTTCCAAGGAGTAAGTGTCTTTTAATTTCATGGCTGCTGTCACCATCTGCAGTGATTTTGGAGCCCCCAAAAGTAAAGTCAGCCACTGTTTCCACTGTTTCCCCATCTATTTCCCATGAAGTGATGGGACTGGATGCCATGATCTTCGTTTTCTGAATGTTGAGCTTTAAGCCAACTTTTTCACTTCCTCTTTCACTTTTATCAAGAGGCTCTTTAGTTCCTCTTTACTTTCTGCCATAAGGGTGGTGTCATCTGCATAGCTGAGGTTATTGATATTTCTCCCAGCGATCTTGATTCCAGCTTGTGCTTCTTCCAGCCCAGCATTTCTCATAATGTATACTGCATATAAATTAAATAAGCAGGGTGACAATATACAGCCTTGACGTACTCCTTTTCCTATTTGGAACCAGTCTGTTGTTCCATGTCCAGTTCTAACTGTTGCTTCCTGACCTGCGTAAAGATTTCTCAAGAGGCAGGTCAGGTGGTCTGGTATTCCCATCTCTCTCAGAATTTTCCACAGTTTATTGTGATCCACACAGTCAAAGGCTTTGGCATAGTCAATATTAGTAATTTCTATATCTTGAGGAATTTTTCCATTTCATTTCATCTAAGTTATTTGAATTTGTGTATCTATATCTTCATCTATATCTGACTATACCAAAAGCAAATTATTGATCCAAAATTCTGAAGTAATTTACTGGGTCCTAGTTCCTGTTCCCATTGTTACAAGAGTATGTTCTCTAATATTCTCAGAAGTTTCAATTAAATACAATATAATCACTACAGGTACCCAGACTCCTAGGAATGTTTCATAAATAATGGCCCAAATATGAGCATGGAAAAGTACTATTATTAGAACTCATGAAATCAGTTTTTATTTTCAGGGAGAAGTTGTTGAAGTTACCTTTGTAGGTGCTAACCCAAAGAATTCAGCAGAAAACCGGGTAAGCATTAACGATTCTTTTTACGAATTTAAGTCCAGTTCTTTAGCCTTTCACTTGCATATCCCTCTGAAGATTCAAAGACAAAGATTAAATGTTCCAACTTGCTTTTCATCATATTTTATAGGTGTGAAAATTTTCAGGGGGAACAGTTACTGTAGAGCTGGGTCTAAAAAGATAGACCCCAGGAAACATTTTATTGTCTCTACTTAGGACCACTTATAGCACAATGCATAGAAAACTGCGTGGTCTCTTGAGATGATGTACATGTGAATACAATTCCCATTTACGCATTCCAATTTTAAAACTACTGAATCTGGTAAGCTAATCCAAGGGCCAGTGTGAAGTGTATCTCTGGTTCCTTTTCACCGCTCTTTGGCTCCTCTCTCTTCTGCACTCCTGACTGTGGTCCTGCTTCCACTGATGTGGAATGATCACGGATCCCCGAGCAGACACTCTAATGACTGGAGCCCTGGCCCACATGCTCTCCTTTTTCTTGCACTGGCCATTTCCCTACTCTTTGCTACTGGCACGAATAGAGTGTTTATTTATTAATCTTGAAAAAATGACATGAGAAATACAGATTCCATGTAAAAACAGACAGTACAGGAGTCCTTTAATAGACTGTGAAAACACCTCCTTTCATGAACATTTTTAGAGGCAATCGCTGTTACCAGTTTCTTACATATCATTTCATACTTCTTGTCATATATCTGTATTTATGTATATGATAAAGTATATAATATCTATAAAATGAAGTAATTTTATTCCTCTGGAACTCCCTTGGAATGTTCTTATAACTACACAAGCAATAATTAGATATGTTCTATCTGTAAGATTTCAAACAGTAAAGAAATATATAGAGGAAAAAGAAAATGGGTCCATGAAAGTGATTTCAAGGTGAGATTTTTTTCTGTGGCAGAGGATGCATTAACTCTATGGAAGAGTCATTCCTCCCAGAGCCCATTGTTGCTTATAATCCAAAATGCCTTTCTTTCAAGTGAGCCTTCCCATTTCTGTTCATTAAAATAGGATTCCTTTGATAAAAGTTGTGACAATGTGACATTGTCAGATATTATATTGGGAAAGATTTTTCTACTGCTTGGATAGTCAACATGCACCTGTTTGAAATAATTTCTCTAGGCAGTCAAGTCATGCCAGAATATTTACATGTTTACAGCATTATTTTCTAAAGATATTAAAGTGTTTTAGCAAGAATGCAGGATTAGTTGTCACCTGACATCTTTAGGGTTGAGAAATACTATCATCATTGTTGCCTGGAGAAGCAGGAGACTAAATTACTTAAAGAACCATGAGAACAGAATTAATTCCTAAGGCTGTTTTGGGACTTGGCATAAAACAATTTCTGGTTCCCTTTACTATTAGTGATCATCACATCCTTACCACCATGTGTTGAATGCTTACCATGTGCAGGTACTAGGCTAAAGGCTTTATTTACATACATCATCACATGAATCTGTTTAATCCTCCCTTCTACTCAGTGAGATACATTTTATTATCTTTGTTTTACAGATGAATAAAGGGAGACTGGGAGAAATTAAGTAACTTGCATGAACTAATTGTGTATCTAGAAGAGAGTAAGTCTGGGAGGCGAGGAGAGGATGGTCACGAGTTTGCACACTTGGATCCTAGCCTTGTTCTCTGGTCTGCACCCTAGACCTATACACTGGGGCCCTTCCTGTTTCCTTCTCCCCTGAAGGCCTTCCCAGTGTCACTCTGCCCTAAATGGCCATGAACAATTCTCTTTTCAAGTCACTGTGGTTATGGAAAGTTTTTTTTTTTTAATTGAATATTATCCATTAGTTGAGTAATCAGGGCTTCCCTGGTAGCTCAGATGTAAAGAATCTGCCTTCAGTGCAAAGACCCAGGTTCAATTCCTGGAGAATAAAACAGCAACCCATTCCAGAATTCTTGCCTAGAGAATCCCACGGATTCTCATGGAAGAACCTGGCAGGCTACAGTCAGTGGGGTCACAAAGAGTTAGACACGACTGAGTGAGTAATTAAAGTTGAGTAATTAAAGAAGAATTTTAAAGAATCCCATGGTCCAGCTAGCTATAAATAAGTGATTCATTCAGCAAAGTTTTATTTGAACACCTGTAAACGACAAGGTTGTAATGGATAAAGGTGAATTAGACACAAGTTCTGGCTTCCCAGGTGGCTCAGTGGTAAACAATCCATCTGTCAAGCAGGAGATACAACTTTGATCCCTGGCTTGGGAAGATCCCCTGGAGAAGGAAATGGCAACTCACTCCAGGAGTCTTGCCTGGGAAATCCCATGGACAGAGGAGCCTGGCAGGCTACATGGGGTCACAAAAGAGTCGGCTACGACTTTATCAACTAAACAACAACAACCTGAACTTAAGGGCCACGATCTAAAGATTTTTAAGGAAAATTGGAGATTCATGGTGCTTGTATGTTTTATTATTATATTATTTAAATATGTGCTTTATTTGAAGCTGCTTGGTCTAAAATAACTATGACCAATGTGGAAAATTTTATTTTCCACTGGGAAAATAAAATCTGCTTATGATGTGGTTTCTAGGCATCCATTATGACAAAATATAAGGATTGCTTTTAGCTCCCTAGGAGTAAGAAGATTTACATATGCTTTTCAATTCTTTCACTCAGACTAATAACTCATTTACCTGGAGATGTACAGATGAGGAAATTTCCCCATTTTTCCCTCCTAAATCTGGAGGTGACTAGAGAAGGTCTTAGAATACAAATCAATGAATGTGTCAGAAATGGTTTGCTGCCTTTTCTAAATCTTGTTTTATTTACCCTCTTCTTTGCTCTAATTTCCAAAATTTGCTGTCAGCTCTAAAATTGTTCATTCAATTTTCTAAAGAGAAGTCATGGTTTTTAATAGATTGGATGAGTTAGCATTCTGAAGATATTGCATAGATTGTTAAGAGGAACACCTGAGGATTTGTATGAAATTCTAATACATATACTCATCAGGTCTTGGGAGGTTAGCAGTGGTCAACGGGGGATTTGGGGGTTTCTACAGTTAGATTTCTTCTGTGACTGTGCAGTGTCTGATCACTTATATTAATTGCATTTCAGACACATCAGACCTTCCTCACTGTGGAGAAATATGAGGCCACATCAGCAACATGGCAGATAATACATAATGATGCCTCCTGGGAGACTCGGTGAGCATGTCTGTTGAATATTTTGTCTTTCAAGCCCTGAAAAGAGTTGGTTAGTAATGCAGAGAAGACAAATGGGAAGGCTGGCTCAGTGCATGATATTAATGATATCAAATTCCCCAAAAGCCTTCTGGCTTTATTTAGTTGATCTATTAGATTTCATCTTGATCCTATTTTTCTACAAAACAATGTGCTGTGTGCATCTGTAAGAGTAGGTGCTAATGAGGTTATGACCTCCATGCTTACAAATATGTTAGTTTTGTTTTTTTCCATGGTCACAGACATAACCCCTAAAAGCTAATTAGTCTTCCTGCAAAGTGGTTGCAAGGCCTCCTGGCGGAAGATGTATGAGATAGTTCTGTGGAGCTTGATATTTCCCCTGAGATAATAATGAGCCTATATTACCATCTGTTGCATGTTTGTGTGTGGTCATTGGTTCTTGGTTTGAATTACTAAAATACAATAAGCTTGAGTGTTTAATTCTTGCTGACCCAGTAGGAAAGGAATATGCTTATAGAGTTTCCTCAGAGAAACTTTTCTCTGTACTTTTTGTTATCAAATACCTGAGCTGAATAGATAATATGAAGATTTGAAAATATATTTGGAAATGTTTCCATTCCTATGTATATAAATTTTACACCATGGAACATTAATATGGACGTGAGCAAAATTTTTGGTCATTTGGTCTAATTCAAATGACCTCAAACTAAGTGATTATTTGTATGTTAGTTTGGTTTCCATGGTTAATGGAAAATAGAGATTTGACCTTATTGTGGCCTATTTGATAGCCTCCCAAAATTATGGGCATAATATTTACTCTCTGATCTTTAAGACTCTACGTAATATTTAAACAAGTAATATGTGCATATTTATTGTTAAAATATTGTTATACAGGTAACAAAAAAGGATAATTTAGTTTCAAAAGCCTGAAGTCAGAATGGTAGTTAACACCAAGGAAACGTAGTAGTCAGCCTTTTCGCAAGCAGCACTATCACCAGCAATTTCAGAGAACTCTGGACCTGTCACTGAGGAAACATAGGATGCTGAGCACACCCTTTCTGCCCAGGGGGTTTATCCTCTACATAACCAAGGGTATAAGTCAGTTTGCCCACTGTGCCTCTCTGTATTTAGTAGCTGACCTCCCTGCCATGATCTACAAGGAGCAGCGTGATCTGATTCCATCTGATTCTGTCATCTCAACCATTCTGCCCTGATCCTGCTCGTGCTTTCTGTCTCTTGGCTGCACCGAGTTTGCTTCTGCTTCAGACACTTTGCCTTCTCTGTTCCTTCTTTCTAGAATGTTCTTCTACTAGACATGTGTGCGTTCAGTATAAAGGACGTCTCCTTAGAGATACCTCTCTTACTTTCTTCATGTCACTTATCTTTTTAACTTTACTTTTAAATTATTTATTCTTTTTGGCTACGTTGGGTCTTCAATCGCTGCCCTCAGGCTTTCTCTAGTTGCAGCAAGCAAGAACTACACTTCATTGCGGTGCATGGCCCTCTCCTTGCAGTGGCTTCTCTTGTTGTGGACAGCACAGGCTCTAGGGCACATGGGCTCAGAAGTTGTGGTGCTCGGGCTTCGTTGCTCTGCGGCATGTGGAATCTACCCAGACCAGGGATGGAAATTATATCTCTTGCCTTGGCAGGCGGATTCTTAACCACTTGACCACGAGGGAAACCCCTCACATTTCCCTTTTAAAATTATTTGTTGGTTTGCTTTTTTATTGCTTGTTACTATGCTTGTCCTAATTTGGCCATAAGCTCTGTGAAACTTTGGACCATGTCTGTCTCGTTCACTACAGCATTCTCAGTACCTCTAGCATAGCGTCTGGCACATGAACTCATGAAATGCATATTTTGAACAACTGAATCTAGATGCAAAAAGTGTCAAGTTGAGGTAGAGGATGGCAAGGGCTGAAGGGCTGCTATAGCAGTTCAAAAGCAGGGGATATCTTTTGTTCTGAATATCGGGTAAGGCTGTCCTAGGATGGATAGAATTTAGGAGGTTAGGTAGAACAAGTAAAGATATGTCTACAAATGACTGTTTCTTGAAGATCTGCTTCTAGAAAGTATTTATCTCTGTTTTGTTCATTGCTATATTCTCAATATCTAGTAGAATGCCTTGCTTATTGTCAGTACTCTTTTAATATTCATTTATTGACTAATCGAACACTTTTTAATCACACATTTTTAAGAGTAAAATTGGGTTTGTTTGTTTCCTACCAACAGTTTCTATTGGCACAAAGGATTACTGGGTCTTAGCAATGCAACGATACAGTGGCACATCCCAGATACTGCCCAGCCTGGAACCTACAGGATAAAATACTTTGGACACAGTCGGAAGCAGGACTTACTCAAGCCCGCTATCCTACTTGCTTTTGAAAGCAGTCCCTCTGCTTTTGAAGTCATAACTACTTGGTGAAAAGTTGATAAAACATTTAAAGAGCAGCTGTACTCTGTATGATTTCTATGACTGATTTCATGTGAATGTAATCTATTATGATGACTTCAGTAATTGTCCTTTGGGGACAGATAGTTTACAGCTAATGGGACAGGTGTGTGTGTGTGTGTATGAGAGAGAAAGAAAGAGAGAGAGAGAGAGAGAGGTGTATCCTGTTTACCTTGCTATTGTAGCTTACTTTTACCTTATGGTTTCTGCCTAAAGCATAATTTCCCTTGGGGCCCTGTGGCTATTTTAAGAGACAGTTCTCATCAATATGGAACCTCTGAGATGTTGGTGAGAGTGGTTGAAGATGTGTGAACAATGTTTAAACTATTTATTTATAGAAATTATGGAATGTTAGCACTTAAAAAGCTGAAAGATGTCATCTACTTGGATCCTTCATTTTATAAATGGAAAAATGAAGTTTTATGGACTTAAGATTAGCATAAGGCTAGAGCCTTTCCCTTCATTCACATTTAAAAAGTATTTATATAAACATTGACCATAAATGTATAAGCCTAGTTAGAGAAAGTTAGCATGCCAGTTTTTCCTATATTGAGGGGTAGCCTTTCCAAGCAGTCACCCTGGCATTGATATGGCCAATCCAGAGTTGTTTTGGATGTTCAAATCATTTCTGGAATTGCCTTTAGAGCCCAACTGTGGGAAAGTCAGACTTGTAATATTTTGATCTTGCCTATGTTTCCCTAAGTGCCCTTATCCCACTGAATTGAGTCTCATATTCCCATGACTTGTTCTCAGTGATTTTGGATTGTTTTCACTAATCAAATTCTCTGAAAACCCACGAAGTTTTGTTATTAGTGTAGATACTAAAATGAAAGTGATATGGGCTTGAAAGGGAGTCCTCAAAGAAGAGGCTCTGAATTCATTTATCTGTCGTTACTTACTCACTCACTCACTCATGGACTTGTTCAATCATAGCATATTTATGAAGGCATATTCTCATTCCCAGCACTGTACTAGTGTGGCTCTGACAATTAGATATTTAGGATGAATGTATGTGTCAAAAGGTCACTATTTCAAAGGAGAAAATATTCAATTCAATGTGTAAATTCTGGGGAGGCATTGAAAAATCAATAATCTTCAGATCACATCTTGTATATCACCTTTGCTGAGTATTCTATTTAGGGGGTAAACTGAGGCTCCAGGCAATTTGGAAAAACCTGTTTTGAAAGCTATTTTGGGGTATTGTGAAATATCCAGTCTAATGTCCCAAAGAATAAGCTATGACAATCTGATATTGATTGCCTGAGAGTAGTAATTGCATTTAAAATTATCCAAGTTAGCTAGGAGCTCCCAGGTTGCAAAATAAATTTCTCAAAGCTGAGTCATGCTTTTGCATGGGTACAAATGCTTTAGCATTTTTTGGAAAAATCAACTTTTCTTTAAAAAATAGCTTTCAAGTTTGAAAATAATAATGATACCAGTAATAATATTTACATCTATTTACATAAGACTTAACATGCTATATTGTACCTGGAACATTTTCTGATGAATCAGTGCTCTAGAGCAGGGGTCTGCAGCCTCCAGAATCTAATGCCTGATGATCTGAGGTAGAGCTGATATAATAATAGAAATAAAGTGCACAAGAGATGCAATGCACTTGAGTCATCCTGAAAGCATCCCCTCTTCCTAATCAATGGAAGAATTATCTTCCACAAAACCAGTCCCTGGCGCCAAAATGGTTGGGGACTGCAGTTCTAGTGGCCATTTCTGTGCAAGTTAATTGTGGAGAATTAACTAGTTATGGTTTCAATGGGCAGTGGTCATTTTTCCTAAGGACACCACACTATTTAGGGTAAAAATTCAGAGACCTAAAAGAGTAGATGCTTCTGAAAGTAGTTGATCTGAGAAAGACAAATTATGTTACAGCTGACGATAGTGTTTTTAGAAGTATCTCTGATGACTCAGAAGAGCTTTCGAATTACTTTCCACCACCTCCGTGCCTCCCATTGAAACTTCTCAGCCGGCCTGTGAGTCCCTGCTGTTTACTTGCAGCTGCGCCAAAGCCGCCTTTCTATTGCCTACTGATCCTTCTACACCCCGCCCTCTGCCACCAGTGTGCTCTTGGCCACATGTAACCCCCAGAAACCTTTTTTCTCACTAGCTGTCATCTCTTCCAACTGAAGTTCCATTTCTGCAGTTTGTAAGTAAAAACAAAACCAGATCCCTACATCATAGATATTATAGTTATTCATTTGAATATGAAAAACAGCACATAGATGCTGATCTGATCTGTCCACACAAAAATGGATCCAGTCAGTGTCTGGGGGTGTTGCTGGGAGTGGCTCATTGGAGCCAAAGCACATGGAGAAAATGAAAACTGGTGGAGAATGTATAAATGACGATTGAGTGTGTGGGAGAATTCTGTTGAAGATCTTGTTTCTCATGTCAAAGTGTCTGTTTTTCATTTGTTGTACTCTGTCTACTCTGGTGTTATGGATGCTGTGACTTCTTTAAAAAGCACTGAATGATCCATCTATATTTTCAATCAGTATTATGTAAATTGTCAGTATTCAATAGAATGTTTAATAAATTAATAATTACACCTGGGACATTATTTTCTAATGAGAGGTGTAGACACTTGAGTCATTTTTTCATTTTAAGAGATGGAACAAATGGTGGTAGATTATATATAAATCAGGTTGGAAAGTGATATTGCTGTAGGTTTTGTGGAAGAAGTGACATTTAAGCTAAGACCTAAAGAGATTTAGCTAGGAGGAAGGTAAAGGGGCGTGTGAATGTGTGATGTGCGTACTTGCGTGAGTGTAAGAGAAGTAAACTATTCCAGGTAGAGGGCATATCAAGTAGTTTATCAAGGCTGTAATTAGATTGCAAGGGAGCAGTGGTCAGAAATGCTGCATTGAACTTTGCCCTCATAAAAGCAATTTGGTTTTAGATTATATTAGCATTTTTTCTCCTTGAGACTTGTCACTTATAAAGATGCCTGAATGCATTTCCCCTTTGCTGTACTGGTAAAAGACATATTTTATACCCAAGGAAACTGATTTTGATTCTCAGTCTGCAGTGATATTAGATACCACCCATCTGTCTTCATGGACTGTTCTTGGAATTGAATTTCAGAGACTCCTTTGCTTCTATACATCTCATGTTTTCAAATCTTGAGCTCCTTTTGCTTTTTCATACCTGCTGAGTTGTCAAGTGTAGCCAATAAAGACCACTCTCTCTCTTTGGATGGAGTTCCAGAGCTGTATCCTATATCTTATAAGTACTTATAAGCACTGAAAAAACTGATCCACCCACATGAGTTTCACAGTACACTGGCATGCATAATTCCCAGTCTCTGTTTTTCTTTTTTTAAATTTCTGGCTGTATTTTAAGATAATGTGCAAACTAGAAGCTTGGGCTATTGGCTTAACACTAGTTAGAGAAGAACAGGCAACCTACCACCCCACTATTTGCCTGAGTCCATGATAGTACCTGATAATCAAATCGTTCCTTGACTGCGTATTCTCAGATGGTTAAGTGAAGAAAAAATAAATTTCCACCTCATTTTCCACTGTTACATTTTGTTGTTAGAATAGTTGAAAGCAGTATTCTAACTGCTATACTGATTATAACCCCCATGAGGACTGCAATTTAGACCCTTTCTTCTGCTGTAGCTAGAACAAATATCAATAGATTTGTATAAAATCAGGAAGCAGATCCTTCCTAGCTGACCTAAGGAAAACAGGATGGTGACCTCTTTCTGTTTCTTGACTCTCTGCCTGTTACGGATTGAATTGTGTTCCCCGAGAAAGTATGCTGAGTCCTCAACCCCAACACCTCAGAATTTGGAGAAAGGATCCTTGCAGATGGTAATTAGTTACAGCAAGATCATGCTGGAGTAGAGTAGGTCCCTAATCCAAAATGACTGGTACCTTTACACAAAGAATGCCGTGTAAAGAGACGTACACAGGAGACCTCCATGTGAACAAGAAGGTGGAGAGAGTGCTGGGTCTGCAAGCCAAGGAATGCCAAAGATTGCCAGTAAACCATCAGAATCAAAGAAATACGCACAGAGCACATCTTCTCTCACAGTCTTTGGAACAAACCAACCCTGGTGGCTTGCAGCTCCCAGAACCATGAGGCAGTAAATATCTGTTGTTCAAACCTACTAGTGTGTGACATTTAGTTATGGCAATTCTAGGAAACAAATTCACTGGCCAGTGGATTAAGGCACCTCTAAAGAGACTTTTGTGAGGCTCCCCGTTTGCAGGACCTAGGAGATGTGTCCTTTACTCTCCTGGATAATATGGTCACTTTTTGGCAACAGGTGCCATCTATTATATCGCTGACTGCCAGTGAGCATCATCCATCACTATCACAGACTGTTAGTTTTCTGAAACTAATTTACATATAATAAAAAGCCAAGTGAGTCAGCTATGATGCAGCTTTACCTAAAATTTTATGAAGAATAAACTTTCTGTAATTTGGAAACCGATCTTTTATGACTTGTGAATAAGACTATGAATATCTATTATATTTACTTATGAGATGACAGAATGAGAACACACAATAATGCGTGTTTATTCTTGGTGCTTATTGAACTGAGTTGGGTTTTTTCCTCCCCAGTTTATTATATAGCAAATAGGGGACAGGTCGCTGTAGGGTCCATATTTGTGTTTACATGGAGGCAAAGCTAAAAGAGAGTCATGATATGCCTCAAGAATTTGTGCCAATTTTAA
This sequence comes from Capricornis sumatraensis, assembly GCF_032405125.1. Classification (NCBI taxonomy): domain Eukaryota; kingdom Metazoa; phylum Chordata; class Mammalia; order Artiodactyla; family Bovidae; genus Capricornis; species Capricornis sumatraensis. The sequence continues at coordinate 9,463,072 of NC_091091.1, read as the reverse complement.
ATTAAGGCAGAATATGTTTGTATTCATGTTGTAGAAAGTGGTTGCAAAAAGTAGTGAGGTTTTTTTTTTCCCCTCTCAATGGGTGATTCACTGCATGTTTAAATAAATGAATAGTTTCTATTTCAAGAAATGTTTTTATGAATAAGAATGCTTTCAAGACTGTTGAAGAGAAATCTTTCTATTTTTGGGGGCCTTTTATTTTCTCTGGGTTAACCAAATAGCATCTCAGTGCCCATTTTTAGAATAAATTTATTGGGGTCCTGTGAGAAATGTGATGTTTGCTTCTGGTTGGGGCATGAAGCCACACAGGGAAGTCCAAAAATCTCTTTCCAGAGAGATCATTTTTCCTAAGCCTCCACCATGAATCCAAGGTTAGATGGTCATTGAACTTCTTGATCTTAAAAAAATTTCTTACAGAAACATGTAGAGAGAATAGTATAATAATACCTCCTATATTCCATCATCCAGCTTCAGAAATTATAAACATTTGGCCTATCTCATTTCATCTCTCCCTTCATATTTTGTGAAGTGGGAGTGGGGGGGAAGCTGCAGTGTTTCCCTTTTAAATACTTTATTATATATATATATATATATATATATATTTTAACAGATAAAAGAGTTTTTAACTGTAAGGTCACTCTTATATCTAACAAAATAATCCCTTAATTTCATCTACTATTTAGTCCATGGTCAAATTTCCCTAACTGTTTAAAAAAATGCCCTTTTACAGAAGTTTCTTTATTTAAAGGTCCAAATAAGTTCAGTATATAGCATTTGGTTCAGTAAGAGCATTTGCTCTTGATATGTAACACTTCTCCTCATGGTACCCCCTCTGCATGCTCTTTGCTTAATAAAGAAACCATAGAGTGTATCTAATATATTTTCCCACATTCTGACCTTTTGCTTTCTCATGGTGTGTTTTAACTTTTTAAAAATTTTATCTCTCCTTGCTGTTTCTTACAAATAAATCTAAAATGTTGGTTAGATTGAAGTTAATATTTTTGTTCTCTTTTGGCAAGAATGCTTTGTTGTTAGGACTGGTAATTTTTTATTTCATAAAATAGGATGCACATAATATCTGGTTGTCCCACTTATCTTAGGATTGACATGACATTCAGTTGTCAGCCTGATCCATCCATCAAAAAGGTCCCTGTCAACCTTTGGTCTTTGATTTTCACAGTCATAAATGTGTTAATTAGATGCATTATTTCTTTAGGAATTAGAAAGTGGTAATTTTTTTTAACCTTTACTGAGGTATAACCAACAAAATTTTAATGTATTAAAAGTGTATAAGGTACTTTTATATATGCATATATTGTGAAAGAATTCTCACCACTGAGTTAATTAACACACCCATCACCTCACTTAGCTTTTGTCTTTTTCTTTTTTGCTGAGAACACAAAACTTTTACTCTCTTTGTTGTTGTTTGGTTGCTAAGTCATGTCTGACTCTTGGAGACCCCATAGAATGTAGCCCAGTAGGCTCCTCTGTTCACATGATTTACCAGGCAAGAATCCTGGAGTGGGTTGCCATTTCCTTCTCCAGGGGATTTTCCCGAGCTACGGATCGAACTTGCATTTCCTGCATTGGCAGGCAGATTCTTTACCACTGTGCCACCTGGGAAGCCCTCTATGCTCTTAGCATATTTCAACTATGCAATACAATGCTATTGACAGTTACCATGTTAAATATTAGATCCTCAGACTTCATTCATCTTACCAGAATTCACCTTTCTACTCTTGTTTCTATGTGTTCTTTTTTTTTTTTTTCAGATTCCACATATAAGTGATTTGATGTTGTCGTTCAGTTGCTAAGTCATATCTAACTCTTCGCAACCCTATGGACTGAAGCATGCCAGGCTTCCCTGTCCTTCACTGTCTCCCAGAGTTTGCTCAAACTCATGTCCACTGAGTCAGTGATGGCAACCAGCCATCTCATCCTCTGTCACCCACTTCTCCTTCTGTTCTCAATCTTTACCAGCATCAGCGTCTTTTCCAGTGAGTCAACTCTTTGCATCAGGTGGCCAGAGTATTTGAGCTTCAGCATCAGTCTTTCCAGTGAATATTCAGAGTTGATTTCCTTTAGGATTGACTGGTTTGATCTCCTTGCAGTCCAAGAGACTCTCAAGAGTTTTCTCCAGCACCACAGTTCAAAAGCATTAATTCTTTGGCCCTCATCTTTCTTTATGGTCTAACTCTCACATCCATACATGACAATACCCATGAAGGGGATATAAGTGAGACTGTCAGTATTTTTTCTCAGTCTGGCTTATTTCACTTAGAAAAATGTGTCACCCCCAAGTTTATCCTGTTATTTGCAGATTTTAAAGCATATTTATACCCCAGGGGTTAATCCCACTTGATCATGTGGTATGATCCTTTTAATGTGCTTTTGAACTCAGTTTGCTAATATTTTCTTGAGAATATTTGCATCTATATTTATCAGAGTTATTGGCCTATAGTTTTCTTGTAGTGTCCTTTTTGCTTTAGTATCAAAGTAACACTGGCTTTAAAATGAGTTTGAGAGTGTTCCTTTCCTATTCGTAAGGCAGTATGTTATACATTCTTTGCATCTTCCTCATTTCACTTAAAATATACCAAGAGATCATTCCATTTCACTATATCAGTATTATTATTTTTATAGCTTTCCAATACCATAGTTTGTGCATATGTTGTAATCAGTCCTCTGTTTTAAACATTTGGATTGTTTCCAGTCTTATGTTATTACAAATGAAGTATATTTTTGCCAGTATATCTTTGAGATAGATTCCTTGATATGAGATTGCTAGATAAAAGGTGAATGTATATGCAATTATTAATTGCTAAAGTTTTCTTTAATTTTTTAAAAATTTAAATTTAAATTTTTACTTTATTTTACTTTACAGTACTGTATTGGTTTTGCCATACATTGACATGAATCCACCACGGGTACATGCGATCCCAAACATGAACCCCCCTCCCACCTCCCTCCCCATAACATCTCTCTGGGTCATCACTGTGCGCCAGCCCCAGGCATGCTGTATCCTGCATCAGACATAGACTGGCGATTTGATTCTTACATGATAGTATACACGTTTCAATGCCATTTTCCCAAATCATCCCACCCTCTCCCTCTGAGTCCAAAAGTCCGTTATACACAGCTGTGTCTTTTTTCCTGTCTTGCATACAGGGTTGTCATTGCCATCTTTCTAAATTCCATATATATGTGTTAGTATACTGTATTGGTGTTTTTCTTTCTGGCTTACTTCACTCTGTATAATCAGCTCCAGTTTCATCCATCTCATCAGAACTGATTCAAATGTATTCTTTTTAATGGCTGAGTAATACTCCATTGTGTATATGTACCATGGCTTTCTTATCCATTCATCTGCTGATGGACATCTAGGTTGTTTCCATGTACTGGCTATTATAAACAGTGCTGCGATGAACATTGGGGTACATGTGTCTCTTTCAGTTCTGGTTTCCTCGGTGTGTATGCCCAGCAGTGGGATTGCTGGGTCATAAGGCAGTTCTATTTGCACTTTTTTAAGGAATCTCCACACTGTTCTCCATAGTGGCTGTACTAGTTTGCATTCCCACCGACAGTGTAGGAGGGTTCCCTTTTCTCCACACCCTCTCCAGCATTGATTGCTTGCAGATTTTTGGATCGCAGACATTCTGACTGGTGTGAAATGGTACCTCATTGTGGTTTTGATTTGCATTTCTCTAATAATGAGTGATGTTGAGCATCTTTTCATGTGTTTGTTAGCCATCTGTATGTCTTCTTTGGAGAAATGTCTATTTAGTTCTTTGGCCCATTTGTTGATTGGGTCGTTTATTTTTCTGGAATTGAGCTGCAGAAGTTGCTTGTATATTTTTGAGATTAGTTGTTTGTCAGTTGCTTCATTTGCTATTATTTTCTCCCTTTCAGAAGGCTGTCTTTTCACCTTGCTTACATTCTCCTTTGTTGTGCAGAAGCTTTTAATTTTAATTAGATCCCATTTGCTTATTTTTGCTTTTATTTCCAGAATTCTGGGAGGTGGATCATAGAGGATCCTGCTGTGATTTATGTCGGAGAGTGTTTTGCCTATGTTCTCCTCTAGGAGTTTTATAGTTTCTGGTCTTACATTTAGATCTTTAATCCATTCTGAGTTTATTTTTCTGTGTGGTGTTAGAAAGTGATCTAGTTTCATTCTTTTACAAGTGGTTGACTAGTTTTCCCAGCACCACTTGTTAAAGAGATTATCTTTACTCCATTGTATATTCTTGCCTCCTTTGTCAAAGATAAAGTCTCCATATGTGTGTGGATTTATCTCTGGGCTTTCTATTTTGTTCCATTGATCTATATGTCTGTCTTTGTGCCAGTACCATACTGTCTTGATGACTGTGGCTTTGTAGTAGAGCCTGAAGTTAGGTAAGTTGATTCCTCCAGTTCCATTCTTCTTTCTCAAGATAGCTTTGGCTATTCGAGGTTTTTTGTATTTCCATACAAATCTTGAAATTATTTGTTCTAGTTCTGTGAAAAATATCGCTGGTAGCTTGATAGGGATTGCATTGAATTTGTAAATTGCTTCGGGTAGTACACTCATTTTCACTATATTGATTCTTCCAAACCATGAATATGGTATATTTCTCCATCTATTAGTGTCCTCTTTGATTTCTTTCATCAGTGTTTTATAGTTTTCTATATATAGGTCTTCAGTTTCTTTAGGTAGATATATTCCTAAGTATTTTATTCTTTTCATTGCAATGGTGAATGGAACTGTTTCCTTAATTTCTTTTTTTACTTTCTCATTATTAGTGTATAGGAATGCAAGGGATTTCTGAGTGTTGATTTTATATCCTGCCACTTTACTATATTCATTGATTAGTTCTAGTAATTTTCTGGTGGAGTCTTTAGGGTTTTCTATGTAGAGGATCATGTCATCTGCAAACAGTGAGAGTTTTACTTCTTCTTTTCCAATTTAGATTCCTTTTATTTCTTTTTCTGCTCTGGTTGCTGTGGCCAAAACTTCCAGAACTATGTTGAATAGTAGCGGTGAAAGTGGGCACCCTTGTCTTGTTCCTGACTTTAGGGGAAATGCTTTCAATTTCTCACCATTGAGGATAATGTTTGCTGTGGGTTTGTCATATATAGCTTTTATTATGTTGAGGTATGTTCCTTCTATTCCTGCTTTCTGGAGAGTTTTTATCATAAATGGATGTTGAATTTTGTCAAAGGCTTTGTCTGCATCTATTGAGATAATCTTATGGCCTTTATTTTTCATTTGTTAATGTGGTGAATTACATTGATTGATTTGCGGATATTGAAGAATCCTTGCATCCCTGGGATAAAGCCCACTTGGTCATGGTGTATGACCTTTTTAATGTGTTGTTGGATTCTGATTGCTAGAATTTTGTTGAGGATTTTTGCATCTATGTTCATCAGTGATATTGGCCTGTAGTTTTCTTTTTTTGTAGTATCTTTGTCAGGTTTTGGTATTAGGGTGATGGTGGCCTCATAGAATGAATTTGGAAGTTTACCTTCCTCTGCAATTTTCTGGAAGAGTTTGAGTAGGATAGGTGTTAGCTCTTCTCGAAATTTTTGGTAGAATTCAGCTGTGAAGCCGTCTGGACCTGGGCTTTTGTTTGCTGGAAGATTTCTGATTACAGTTTCAATTTCCATGCTTGTGATGGGTCTGTTAAGATTTTGTATTTCTTCCTGGTTCAGTTTTGGAAAATTGTACTTTTCTAAGAATTTGTCCATTTCTTCCACGTTGTCCATTTTATTGGCATACAACTGCTGATAGTAGTCTCTTATGATCCTTTGTATTTCTGTGTTGTCTGTTGTGATCTCTCCATTTTCATTTCTAATTTTATTGATTTGATTTTTCTCTCTTTGCTTCTTGATGAGTCTGGCTAATGGTTTGTCAATTTTATTTATCCTTTCAAAGAACCAGCTTTTGGCTTTGTTGATTTTTGCTATGGTCTCTTTTGTTTCTTTTGCATTTATTTCTGCCCTAATTTTCAAGATTTCTTTCCTTCTACTAACTCTGGGGTTCTCCAGTTCTTCCTTTTCTAGTTGCTTTAGGTGTAGAGTTAGGTTATTTATTTGACTTTTTTCTTGTTTCTTGAGGTATGCCTGTATTGCTATGAACTTTCCTCTTAGCACTGCTTTTATAGTGTCCCACAGGTTTTGGGTTGTTGTGTTTTCATTTTCATTAGTTTCTATGCATATTTTGATTTCTTCTGTGATTTGTTGGTTATTCAGAAGTGTGTCGTTCAACCTCCATATGTTGGAATTTTTAGTAGTTTTTCTCCTGTAATTGAGATCTAATCTTAATGCATTATGGTCAGAAAAAATGCTTGGAATGATTTCGATTTTCTTGAATTTTTCAAGTTTAGATTTATGGCCCAGGATGTGATCTATCCTGGAGAAGGTTCCATGAACACTTGAGAAAAAGGTGAAATTCATTGTTTTGGAGTGAAATGTCCTATAGATATCAATTAGGTCTAACTGGTCTAATGTATCATTTCAAGTTTGCATTTCTTTGTTAATTTTCTGTTTCGTTGATCTGTCCATAGGTGTGAGTGGGGTATTAAAGTCTCCCACTATTATTGTGTTATTGTTAATTTCCCCTTTCATACTTGTTAGCATTTGTCTTACATATTGTGGTGCTCCTATATTGGGTGCATATATATTTATAATTGTTATATCTTCTTCTTGGATTGATCCTTTGATCATTATGTAGTGGCCTTCTTTATCTCTTTTCACAGCTTTTGTTTTAAAGTCTATTTTATCGGATATGAGTATTGCCACTCCTGCTTTCTTTTGGTCTCTATTTGCGTGGAATATCTTTTTCCAGCCCTTCACTTTCAGTCTGTATGTGTCCCTTGTTTTGAGGTGGGTCTCTTGTAAGCAGCATACAGAGGGGTCTTGTTTTTGTATCCATTCGGCCAGTCTTTGCCTTTTGGTTGGGGCATTCAACCCATTTATGTTTAAGGTAATTATTGATAAGTATGATCCCGTTGCCATTTACTTTATTGTTTTGGGTTCGGGTTTATATACCCTTTTTGTGTTTCCTGTCTAGAGAATATCCTTTAGAATTTGTTGGAGAGCTGGTTTGGTGGTGCTGAATTCTCTCAGCTTTTGCTTGTCTGTAAAGCTTTTGATTTCTCCTTCGTATTTGAATGAGATCCTTGCTGGGTACAGTAATCTGGGCTGTAGGTTATTGTCTTTCATCACTTTAAGTATGTCTTGCCATTCCCTCCTGGCCTGAAGAGTTTCTATTGAAAGATCAGCTGTTCTCCTTATGGGAATCCCCTTGTGTGTTATTTGTTGTTTTTCCCTTGCTGCTTTTAATATTTGTTCTTTGTGTTTGATCTTTGTTAATTTGATTAATATGTGTCTTGGGGTGTTTCGCCTTGGGTTTATCCTATTTGGAACTCTGTGTTTCTTGGACTTGGGTGATTATTTCCTTCCCCATTTTAGGGAAGTTTTCAACTATTATCTCCTCAAGGATTTTCTCATGGTCTTTCTTTTTGTCTTCTTCTTCTGGGACTCCTATAATTCGAACGTTGGAGCGTTTCATATTGTCCTGAAGGCCTCTGAGATTGTCCTCATTTCTTTTAATTCGTTTTTCTTGTTTCCTCTCTGATTCATTTATTTCTACCATTCTATCTTCTATTTCACTAATCCTATCTTCTGCCTCCATTATTCTGCTATTTGTTGCCTCCAGAGTGTTTTTGATCTCATTTATTGCGTTATTCATTATATATTGACTCTTTTTTATTTCTTCTAGGTTCTTGTTAGACCTTTCTTGCATCTTCTCAATCCTTGTCTCTAGGCTGTTTATCTGTGATTCCATTTTGATTTCAAGATTTTGGATCATTTTCACTATCAATATTTGGAATTCTTTCTCAGGTAGATTCCCTATCTCTTCCTCTTTTGTTTGGTTTGGTGGGCAATTCTCCTGTTCCTTTACCTGCTGAGTATTCCTCTGTCTCTTCATCTTGTTTATATTGCTGCACTTGGGGTGGCCTTTTAATATTCTGGTAATTTGTGGAGTTCTCTTTATTATGGAGCTTCCTCACTGTGGGTGGGGTTGTATCAGTGGCTTGTCAAGGTTTCCTGGTTAGGGAGGCTTGTGTTGGAGTTCTGGTGGGTGGAGCTGGGTTTCCTCTCTCTGGAGTGCAGTGGAGTGACCAGTAATGGGTTATGAGATGTCAAAAGTTTTGGAGTAACTTTGAGCTGCCTGTATATTGAAGCTCAGGGGTGTGTTCCTGTGTTGCTGGAGAATTTGCATGGTATGTCTTGCTCTGGAACTTGTTGGCCCTTGGGTGGAGCTTGGTTTCAGTGTAGGTATGGAGGCGTTTGATATGCTCCTATTGCTTAATGTTCCCTGAATTCAGGAGTTCTCTGATGTTTTAAGGCTTTGGACTTAAGCCTCCTGCTTCTGGTTTTCAGTTTTATTTTTGCAGTAGCCTCTAGACCTCTCCCTCTATACAGCACCGATGATAAAACATCTAGGTTAAAGATGAAGAGTTTCTCCACATTGAGGGACACCCAGAGCAGTTCACTGTTTTTGAAGACAATGGTCTGCTTTTCTGGTTGCCTGATGTCCTCTGCCAGCCTTCAGAAGTTGTTTTGTGGAGTTTGCTCAGCGTTGAAATGTTCTTTTGAGGAATTTGTGAGGGAGAAAGTGGTCTTCCCGTCCTTTTCCTCTGCCATCTTAGGACCGCCCCCTGCAGCTCAAACTGATTCCAGTAGACCAAAGTTTGAACACACCAGTTTCCTCCAATGTAGGACAAAAGAAGCAAAGTGGAGAGTCAGCAGCAGCTCCGCATCCCTTTTCTGTTCTTTCTCGAAAGTGCCTAATTGCTAAATTTTTCTTCACAGCATTTGTATCATATGATATTTTCTTCAATTTGAGTGAGAATGTCTGTCTTCCTAGAGCCATGCTAATGGTTTATACCGTCATGTTTTCTAATTCTTGCTAACCAATTAGGTAAATGGTGGTATTTCAATGTTATTATTTTGGGTTTCTCTTATTAAGACTGAGATCACATTTTCCCACTTATTATTCATATATTTTTTCCATTTTAGTTAGTTGTGTGTCAATTTTTCTTAGGTTTTGTTTTATTAATGAAAATTTTAATTATTTTATTGACATAAATATTATATATATAAGTTGTATTAATTTCAGGTGTACAATGTGTTGATTTGATACTTGTATTATGAAATATTATAAAATGATCACCACAGTAAGTCTAGTTGACATCTGTTATCATACATAGTTATACAACTTTTTTCTTATAATTAAAACTTTTAAGATCTGTTCTCCTAGCAAGTCTTGAATATCCAATACAATATTATTAATAGTAAAATGTGATATGTGTATATACATATGTTTGCATGCGTGTGTGCATGCTCAGTCAATTCTAGCTATTTGTGACCCCATGGAGTCTGCTGGGCTCTTCCATGAATTCTCCAGGCAAAAATACTAGAGTGGGTTGCCATTTCCTCCTCTAGGGGATCTGCTTGAACCAGGGATCGAACCTACATCTCTTGCATTGGCAAGTGGATTCTTTATTGCTCAGCCATCTGGGAATTCCCATGTATATGTATATCACATTTTATTTATCCATTGATGGGCACAGGTTGCTTCTATATCTTGGCTGTTGTAAATAATGCTGCAATAAACATGGGGGTACAGATATATTTCCAAGTTAAAGTTTTCATTTTCTTTGGATAAATACACAGAAGTGGATTTTGCTGGATCATAGGGTAGTTTTATTTTTAATTTTCAAATATACTCTGTACTGTTTTCCATAGTGGCCCCATCTGTTAACATTCCCACCAATAGTACACATGGGTTCCCTTTTCATCCTTACCACACTTGTGGACTTTACTGCATATGTTTTCTTCTAGGCTTTTAAAGTTTCAGGTCTTGTGCTCAAGTATTTAATCCATTTTAAATCTAGTTTTGTTCCATAGTGTACAACAGTGGGCCGGTTTCACTCTTTTGCATGTCCTGTTTTCCCAATGCCATTCATTGAAGAGACTGTCCTTTCCCACTTATATATTTTTGGCTCCCTTGTTGTAAATGTAGGCACCATTTTATTTTTAGGCTCTGTGTTCTATTCCATTGATCTATGAGTCTGTTTTTATGCCGATACTATACTGTTTGATTACTATAACTTTGTATAGTTTGAAATCAGGAATATTTTTCTTAAGTTTTAGAAGTCTTTACATATTTGGTATATTGGCCCTTATTCAGCAATTTAATTAGTTAATTTTTTTCCCAGTTTGTCCCTTGTCTTTTGACTTTGCTTATAGTAGTTGTTTTCCACATTAACTTAAAATTTTATTAGCTGTATATTATTTATTATTTTTTTGTACCTGGATTTTGAGTAAAGAAAGTTTTCTCTGCCTCTAAGCCTTAAAGGAATTTACCCATATGATCTTCTCGTGCTTACCTGGCTTCATTATTTACATTTAGAAGAGTAATCCATTTGAATTTACCTTGGCGTATGGATCATACACCATTCTGTCTTTTCAAATGACTATCCAACTGTCCTAATACTAACTCAAGTCTGTCTTTTCTTCACTGATTTGAGATTCTGTCTTTATTGACTACTAAATCTTTAATGCACTTGGATATAAGGGCTTGGACTTCTAGATATTTGTCAAGAGTCTAAATTCCAGTACATTGCTTCCTTGGCATCCATTTTGTGTGGTCACGTGTCTTGCAGGGGCCATCAGCTGACATTAGCCCAGGCTGTGCATGCTCTAGATAATTACCCACAGAGTCTTAAGTAGATGTGAATTCCAGATATGACTTTCTCAGTGGTCCTTATGACAGAACAATGCCCCTCATCTTCCAGGGCACTCACAATTTGTGCCCCTTAGATAAGACCTTGTAGAGCTCACTGAAACCCTGGTCTTTTTGGGTTTTAATTAACCAATCTGGCCTTAGCCTTGGCATTCTTTTTTAATTTTTTTGGTCAAGTATCTTTCTGACATCTATGGAGTGATTGTATGATTTTTCTGTTTAACTCTATTAATATGATATTCCATATTCATAGAGCTTCTAATATTGAGCTCTTTTGCATTCTTGAAATAAAAATAATTTTGTAATGATGTACTTTTTAATAGATTATAGCATTATGTCCTCAAAATATTCAAGATTTCTGCAACAATATTTATAAATGAAATTGATTTGTTTTATGTGTATGTTTTCAGTATTTTCCTGGTTTTTAGTAACAATGTTATACTGAATTTATATAAAGATTTTGAAAATTTGAACCTATTTTTCCCTTTTTGTGCTTTAGACCATTTAAAATGTTTCAAGGATTACATAATAGTTTAATGTTTTATATAATGCTCTTGTGGAAAGATCTAGGCCTGATGGCTTTATTTTTATTTTATTTTTTAAAATTTATGGGAAGCTCTTTGACATTATTACTTCTGTGGAGATTGGTCTGTTTAAACTTTCAACTAATTTCCTAGGCAGTTATCAATTTTTTCTAAGTTATATTTATTTGATAGCATTGTACAAAACAGTCTCTCACGAGATTTAAAAACTTCCCTTTGGTTTTCCAATGTGTTTTTCATGTGCTCTTTCTCATATTTGTACTTCTCGCTCTTATCTTGGCTTCCCTGGTAGCTCAGCTGGTAAAGAATCCACCTGCAATGCGGGAGACCTGGGTTCGATCCCTGGGTTGGGAAGACCCCCTGGAGAAGGAAACAGCTACCTACTCCAGTATTCTGGCCTAGAGAAATCCAGGGACTGTATAGTCCATGGGGTCGCAAAGAGTTGGACACAACTGAGCAACTTTCACTTTCGTCCACTCTTATCATGTAATTGAATTTCCCCTTATCAGAGGCACCCTCCTTGATCACCTTATCTAACATAGCTCCCTCCCTCTTTTTCTCTTGTCTGTATTATTTCCTTCCCAGCAATTACTACCTTATGAAATTGGCCTATGGAATTGTTTGTCTTGTTTACTGTTGTGGCCTCGATACCTAGAAGATGGCCTGATTAATAACGTTTCTGAAATGAATGAGTAAGTGAAAGAGTGAATGCATCTTTTATGTGCCCAGAGATAGACATACGTTTTAGAAGAGAAGAGTACTACAATTTCTGGCCCATTTTTGGTGCCTTTCTCCCCAGGAAGAAATTATATAGCTCCTTAACCTGCTATAGAAGAGGAAGGTCAGTCTTTTGGTTAGGCCTTGATGTATCTTTGAAATTAAAGTTCTTTCCAAATACTAGGGTATTCACTGCAGATGGTAACTGCAGCCATGAAATTAAAAGACACTTACTCCAGGGAATGGCAAGCCTCTTCACTATTCTTGCCCTCAGAACCCCATGAACAGTATGAAAAGGCAAAATGATAGGATACCAAAAGAGGAACTCCCCAGGTCATTAGGTGCCCGATATGCTACTGGAGATCAGTGGAGAAATAACTCCAGAAAGAATGAAGGGATGGAGCCAAAGCAAAAACAATACCCAGTTGTGGATGGGACTGGTGACAGAAGCAATATCCGATGCTGTAAACAGCAATATTGCATAGGAACCTGGAATATCAGGTTCACGAATCAAGGCAAATTGGAAGTGGTCAAACAAGAGATGGCAAGGGTGAACGTCAACATTCTAGAAATCAGCAAACTAAAATGGACTGGAATGGGTGAATTTAACTCAGATGACCATTATATCTACTACTGCGGGCAGGAATCCCTCAGAAGAAATGGAGTAGCCATTATGGTCAACAAGAGAGTCCGAAATGCAGTACTTGGATGCAATCTCAAAAACGATAGAATGATCTCTGTTCGTCTCCAAGGCAAACCATTCAATATCACAGTTATCCAAGTCTATGCCCCAACCAGTAATGCTGAAGAAGCTGAAGTTGAACAGTTTTATGAAGACCTACAAGACCTTTTAGAAGTAACACCACCAAAAGATGTCCTTTTCATTATAGGGGACTGGAATGCAAAAGTAGGAAGTCAAGAAACACCTGGAGTAACAGGCAAATTTGGCCTTGGAATGCGGAATGAAGCAGGGCAAAGACTAATAGAGTTTTGCCAAGAAAATGCACTGGTCACAGCAAATACCCTCTTCCAACAACACAAGAGAAGACTCTACACATGGACATCACCAGATGGTCAACACCAAAATCAGATTGATTCTATTCTTTGCAGCCAAAGATGGAGAAGCTCTATACAGTCAACAAAAAGAAGACCAGGAGCTGACTGTGGCTCAGATCATGAACTCCTTATTGCCAAATTCAGACTTAAATTGAAGAAAGTAGGGAAAACCACTAGACCATTCAGGTATGACCTAAATCAAATCCCTTATGATTATACAGTGGAAGTGAGAAATAGATTTAAGGCCCTAGATCTGATAGATAGAGTGCCTGATGAACTATGGAATGAGGTTCATGACATTGTACAGGAGACAGGGATCAAGACCATTCCCATGGAAAAGAAATGCAAAAAAAGCAAAATGGCTGTCTGGGGAGGCCTTACAGATAGCTGTGAAAAGAAGAGAGGTGAAAAGCAAAGGAGAAAAGGAAAGATATAAGCATCTGAATGCAGAGTTCCAAAGAATAGCAAGAAGAGATAAGAAAGCCTTCTTCAGCGATCAATGCAAAGAAATAGAGGAAAACAACAGAATGGGAAAGACTAGAGATCTCTTCAAGAAAATTAGAGATACCAAGGGAACATTTTATGCAAAGGTGGGCTTGATAAAGGACAGAAATGGTCTGGACCTAACAGAAGCAGAAGATATTAAGAAGAGGTGGCAAGAATACACAGAAGAACTGTACAAAAAAGATCTTCACGACTAAGATAATCATGATGATGTGATCACTAATCTAGAGCCAGACATCCTGAAATGTCAAGTCAAGTGGGCCTCAGAAAGCATCACTAAGAACAAAGCTAGTGGAGGTGATGGAATTCCAGTTGAGCTGTTTCAAATCCTGAAAGATGATGCTGTGAAAGTGCTGCACTCAATATGCCAGCAAATTTGGAAAACTCAGCAGTGGCCACAGGACTGGAAAAGGTCAGTTTTCATTCCAATCCCAAAGAAAGGCAATGCCAAAGAATGCTCAAACTACCACACAATTGCACTCATCTCACACGCTAGCAATGTAATGCTCAAAATTCTCCAAGGCAGGCTTCAGCAATACGTGAACCGTGAACTTCCAGATGTTCAAGCTGCTTTTAGAAAAGGCAGAGGAACCAGAGATCAAATTGCCAACATCTGCTGCATCATCAAAAGAGCAAGAGAGTTCCAGAAAAATATCTATTTATGCTTTATTGTCTATGCCAAAGCCTTTGACTGTGTGGATCACAATCAACTGTGGAAAATTCTGAGAGAGATGGGAATACCAGACCACCTGACCTGCCTCTTGAGAAATCTTTACGCAGGTCAGGAAGCAACAGTTAGAACTGGACATGGAACAACAGACTGGTTCCAAATAGGAAAAGGAGTACGTCAAGGATGTATATTGTCACCCTGCTTATTTAACTTCTATGCAGAGTACATCATGAGAAACGCTGGACTGGAAGAAACACAAGCTGGAATCAAGATTGCTGGGAGAAATATCAATAACCTCAGATATGCAGATGACACCACCCTTATGGCAGAAAGTGAAGAGGAACTAAAAAGCCTCTTGATGAAAGTGAAAGAGGAGAGTAGAAAAGTTGGCTTAAAGCTCAACATTCAGAAAACGAAGATCATGGCATCCGGTCCCATCACTTCACGGAAAATAGATGGGGAAACAGTGGAACAGTGTCAGACTTTATTTTTTGGGGCTCCAAAATGACTGCAGATGGTGACTGCAGCCATGAAATTAAAAGACGCTTACTTCTTGGAAGAAAAGTTATGATCAACCTAGATAGTATATTCAAAAGCAGAGACATTACTTTGCCGACTAAGGTCCGTCTAGTCAAGGCTATGGTTTTTCCTGTGGTCATGTATGGATGTGAGAGTTGGACTGTGAAGAAGGCTGAGCGCCGAAGAATGGATGCTTTTGAAGTGTGGTGTTGGAGAAGACTCTTGAGAGTCCCTTGGACTGCAAGGAGATCCAGCCAGTCCATTCTGAAGGAGATCAGCCCTGGGATTTCTTTGGAAGGAATGATGCTAAAGCTGAAGCTCCAGTACTTTGGGCACCTCATGCGAAGAGTTGACTCATTGGAAAAGACTCTGATGCTGGGAGGGATTGGGGGCAGGAGGAGAAGGGGACGACAGAGGATGAGATGGTTGGATGGCATCACCAACTCAATGGACATGAGTTTGAGTAGACTCTGGGTGTTGGTGATGGACAGGGAGGCCTGGCTTGCAGTCCATGGGGTCACAAAGAGTCAGACATGACTGAGCAACTGAACTGAACTAAACTGATGTATCTTTGAAAGTAAAGTTCTTTCCAAATACAAGGGTATTCATTTCAAAGTGTAGTTACCTGGGACTGTGGATAATTCTGTGGACAAGCTAGGTAGGAGAGAAAATGGAATAAAGCAGTCAAGATCCTGGCAAACCTGGATGCTCACTTAGCTGCCCTAGATAATTTGTTTATGTATCTAGGCAGAGAGAACACGGTTGGTCAAGGGAACATTGGGGCTTTGGGTCCTAAACCCTAGAGACTAGGACAGGACCATATGTGAAGTGTAGGAACTCTAATACATACTTCCTGATAAGTCTACATCAGTGTTTATCAAACTTGAGTCATAAATTAACTGCAGTTAAAAGGAAAAAGAAATTTATTATGGATACCATAATTTTACTTAAAACCTATCAATAAAATATTGTTTAAATACTCAGAAACAAAATTAGGCATAGATTTGTTTTATTTATGGGGCTTCTGAGGTGGCCTTAGTGGTAAAGAACCCACTAACCAGTGCAGGTGATGCCAGAGACACGAGTTCAATCCCTGGGTCCAGAAGATCACCTGGAGTAGGAAATGGAAACCCTCTCCAGTGTTCTTGCCTGGAAATTTCCATGGACAGAGGAACCTTTTGGGTTACATTTCATGGGGCCATGAAGAATCAGACATGACTGAGTGACTGAGTTTCCCTCTATTTTCTCTCTCTTGTTTTATTTACCAATCTAAAAGCTAAACACATCAAAAATTTTTAAATGTACTGAAAAACCACACACTAGTAAGAATCAAATAACAACAGCTATTAAATGTTATTGTCTGATACTGTTTTGCTGAAATTGAATGCCGCTTGTAAAGTGGCGATGGTTCTGGCTGGTTTGGATGGGCTCTTTTGAGCCTTTCTGTGTCTGCTGTAGTGAACAGTGATGACTTCTAATCATCACTCTTCTCTGTTTGTTCTATGGCAAAGTTTGTATTTGAGTAAGTGCTGTGGCATCAGTTGGTCTTCACATGGCACAAAGCACCAATCACATTTAAGCTCATCTTCTTCTCTTAGTATCTGGTGACAAAGTAATGCCATTGTAGTAATATTTCCAGGAGTAGCGTGAACTATAGATTATAAGATGAACCTGTGAGCCATATGGTTTGGGTTTTAATCTCAAGGTCATTAGGTATCAGCTGTGCATTTGGGGGCAAGTTAGTAAGTGTTTTATGCTTTTTCTTTATCTCTAATAAGAGTGAATACTTTATCTCATGGCTGTTGTGAGGATGAATGAGGTATGTATGTTAAACACTTACCAGAGTGCCTCCTGTATAGCAAGCACTCAATATAGTCCTTTGAGGCTTGTGTAAATATTGTAAGACTTTGCTTGACATCAAAATGTGAAATATAAAATTCTTAAAGGTAATTATCGAACTCCTGGAAAGACCTCAGTTTGAAAGATACTGACCTATGGTACAAACAGACAAAATAGACATTTGGCTCATTTTTCTCCCTACAGCCTAATATGAGCTTTTAGGATTGCGGCTTCTACTCTTTCAAGGTTCACAGTATATTTAGAATACTAAAAGTAATACATTTGAAGTGATTAAAAAGTAATTACTGGTATAGATAAAGAGCACATTTCAGGGTGAAAAAAATACAGGTTCTTGTATTTATTCCAAGAGATTAGACAATCCTTCATACTTTGATAAATGAGTGCAATTTATTTTTTACTACTGACAAGAATGTAAGCCATAATAATAACACTTGTTGGGTAGAACACTGAGTTGAGTGAGGACTTGTGTGACACATTGTAAAGCAGTAAAGGGCATTTAACTTTCTGCAGGTAGGAGGTATTCACAACATTCAGCTAACGCCAAAGAAATACATCGTCAGTAGAACCTGGAAGGACTTAGCTTTGGGGTTGTATAAGCACACAGTCATTTTCTTGGGCTCCAAAATCACTGCAGATGGTGACTGCAGCCATGAAATTAAAAGACGCTTGCTCCTTGAAAGAAAATCTATGACCAACCTAGATAGCATATTAAAAAGCAGAAATATTACTTTGCTGAAAAAGAGTCCATCTAGTCAAAGCTATGGTTTTTCCAACAGTCATGTATGGATGTGAGAATTGGATCATAAAGAAAGCTGAGCACTGAAGAATTGATGCTTTTGAACTGTGGTGTTGGAGAAGACTCTTGAGAGTCCTTTGGACTGGAGGGAGATCAAACCAGTCCATCCTAAAGCAAATCAGTCCTGAATATTCATTGGAAGGACTGACGCTGAAGCTCCAATACTTTGGCCACGTGATGCAAAGAACTGAGTTCTTGGAAAAGACCCTGATGCTGGGAAAGATTGAAGGCAGGAGGAGAAGGGGACGGCAGAGGATGAGATGGTTGGATGTCATCACTGACTCGATGGACATGAGTTTGAGCGAGCTCTGAGAGTTGGTGATGGACAGGGAAGCCTGGTGTGCTGCAGTCCATGGGGTTGCAGAGTCGGACACGACTGAGGGACTGAACTGAACTGAACTGAAGCACACAGTCAAGGCAGTAAATGTTTCTACACAGATAACAACAGACTGCTCAGGGTGATCAGTTAGAATATAAAAACAATATGTATCTTTAGCTGGAGCCCAAACAACTGTGCACATTGAACACACTGGCAGAGAGTTCAGCACTGCAGTGCCTCATGGCCCACAGTTTGAGGCTCACCACTGCCCTCAGTGGTTCTCAGCCCTGTGGCTTTCACCATTGCTTTGAGGTTCTCAACCTTTTCCGTACATCAGAAATACCCAAGGAATACTTTCAAAATATACTGATGCCTTGAACCCACTGCTGACATTTTCCTTTTATTGCGGGGATAAGAGTCCCAGAGTCAGTGGGCTTTTAAGTATCCACCAGAGTCAATTCCTGGTGGTCTATTGGCTAAGACTCTGTGCTCCCAGTGGAGGGGGCCTGGGTTTCATCTCTGGTCAGGAAACTAGATCCCACATGCCACAACTAAAGATCCTGTATGAAGATCCAGTACCACCAAATAAATTAAATAAACAAATCTTAAAATCTCCCAGGTACTTTGAATGGGTAGCCAGAATTGAGATGCACTGTTAAAGATACAGGACTGTTACTACATTGTAAGAAGAATGAAGGAGCGATGGACTCGAGGGAGTTTGTGTCAATGGTAACAAGCAATATCTTGCAATTCACCTCATTTACACTTCTTCCAATACAATCCCATCTTTTAGTAATGGGGCACAATTTTAATTTTAATTTTATCCTTGAAGCTATCTAGGGGATCTGGAACTCCTCCTAGAAGCTAGAAGTGTCCACTAATGAATTTCTGATAGACCCTAGAAAACTCTGGAGAATTCAAGAGAGCACATATTGGCTGAGCTCCTAGGAACAAGGCATTGTACCAAGTGTGGAGATTAGGAAAAAAGCCACCAGAATAAGATGCTGGGGAGAAAGGATATTGATTACAGTATAGTTTTTAATTTTGAAAAATTGCAAAATAACCTGTCTTTCAGCAGAATAAATGGATTACTAACCTATGGTATTCCATACAAGGAGATGCTATAAAAATGTTAACATGTGTGAATGAGGGTGGCCTGTCTCAAGCTAATTTATCAAGATATGAGGAAAAATATGGTAACTTGCAGATCATATGTACTACATGTTAGTAGAATACCATTTAGATAGTTCTAAAATGTGCAAAAGAACAGTATATACTATTTTTGGATATATACAATGTGATAAATGAGAAAAAATAAGAGAAAAAAATTGGAATGATACTTCTGTGTGTAAGCTCTGAAAGCAGAGGGTTTTGTTTCATTTATTGATGTTCTTTCATTCCTAGACCAGTGCTTGGCATTTAGTAGTGCTTGAAAAATTTTTGTTGACTAGAACAGTGGGCAAAGGGGAAGGAAATGAAGTCAGGAATGAATTTACAAGGTCTTCAGCTATAAATGGTACTTTTCTTTCTTAGAAGGCATTCTACGAATAATAGCAAAACACAAATATTTGATAGAGCTTAAAGGTGGATACATGGTGTCCATTATGTTATTTTTTAAAATTTTTTTCTATATGCTTAAAATACTGCATTGATAATTTTGAAAACACCACAGATGCAGAACAGACAGGGATGAATATAATTGATGAGAATGGGGTGAGGGGGCTTCCCTGGTGGTCCAATGGCTAAGAATTCGCCTGCCTAGACAGAGGACACAGGTTCAGTCCCTGCTCCAGGAAGATACCACATGCCGCGGATCCACTAAGCCCATGTCACAGCTACTGAGCCAGGGCTCTAGAGCCCTCAAGCCTCAGCTACTGAAGTGCGCATGCCTGGAGCCTGTCTGTGCTCAGCAGCAAGAGAAGCCGCCACAATGAGGAGCCTGTGCACCACAACTAGGAAGTAGTCCCTGCTCTCTGCAACTAGAGAAAGCTCATGTGGCAGCAACAAAAATCCAGCACAGCCAAAAATAAACAAATAGATAAATCTAGAAAAAAAATTGGGTAAAAAAAGTGGGAGTTGAAAATGATTGAGATTTCAAATCTGGGTGACTGCAGAGTAGCAATGCCTCTCAGTTGCCATTGCTAAATGGAATGAAACAGAGGATGAAAGCACCACTTTGGGATATATAATCCTTAAAATTCAGGCTGCATTTCAGCTAGAGATGCCCCCAGACCTCCTGGAAATGTTCATTCTGATACTATCAGTTTTGAGAAGAAAAGTACCAGGATGTCATTTAAGGGTTTCACACTCAGCTTTTCCTGATGTACTTTCAGAGCAACACAATTAGAAGTTGAAAACTGCGGAAAGTTAGTGAAAAGCAGTATTAATGAAGGGACCTGCCATTGGGCTCAAAATTAATACCTGATCACCTTAAGTGCCAAGGGATAAAGGCCTTGGCATATGGAGGTGGTGAACTCTGGGGAAAGGGCGACTAGAAGGCAACAGAAAAGAATTTTGTTGGATCAAGATAAAATTGGCCTGCCAGGCTGGTTGCGCAAACAATACTAGGCCCCCACAGGCAGGTTTTGGGTTTAACTTCTCCCTATTTTTGCCCACCTCGTTCTCTCCAAGTGCGTAATTGGTTCGTGTGAGAACAGAAAGACCCCTAGTACTTAAATTATCTGGACTTGGTTCTTAGGACTTAAATAGCCTGGCTTTTCGCAGGAGAAAATGAAGACTGGGTGGGATGAAAACTCTTCAGTGGGAGTCAAAAGGCCTGGATTCTTGTCCTGGTCCTGTCATAAACCAGCTGGTAAGTTTTGGATAAGTTTCTTTGTGTCTCCCCAAGCATTTGGTCCTTGAAGTCTCTGAACTCTATGGCTGGTATTATAAGTAGATTTCCTCTTTAGTGCTCTTGTAGACTGATGGTAGCTATTTGGAGAAGTGTACAGAGGAGAATTGAGAGGTGGTGTGTGGGTCCAGTGGGAAATTGTGATCTCATTGCTTTGCACTAACATGTGCAGGGGCTAGATTGTGTGTGCTTGTGTTCAGTCATGTTTGACTCTTTGGACACCATGGACTGTCGCCCGCCAGGCTCCTCTGTCCATATAGGATTCTCCAGGCAAGAATACTACTAATGACACCTAGGAAGCCCTGGGGTCTAGATTAGTGATCAAATAATGGTCTTTGCTCTTCCTGATCTACAGAATTCTATTATTGAATCTTTTCAGGGAGAACATATGTGTGTGTGTGTGTATATCTATATCTATATAGTTTCCAGAAGGGGAAGAAAAACATTTCTTATCCAATTTCAACCTTCTTCCCCTCCAGCAAAATACACCACTGATTGATAATAGCCTCTCCTAGAGAGAGGAAGGGTGAATCTACATTTACTCTGTGGGATTTCTCTCTATGTTAAATCTACAGTGCCATCTACTGAAACAGGTAGGGAATAATATAAAGACTGTTAAAGCATTTTACAGTCAAAGGATGGGATGGCCGGATGGCATCACCGATGCAATTGACATGAACTTGGGCAAACTTAGGGAGACGGTGAGGGACAGGGAGACCGGGTGTGCTGCAGTCCGTGGGGTTGCAAAGAGTCAGACATGACTGGGCAACTGAACAACAAAAAAGCATTGCAAATGACAATGAAAGGAAATCTGCTTTTCATTTAAGACCATATATTTTAATCTCATAATTTAGCTGCAATTTCATTATAATATTTTGACAGGAGAACGTTTTTGAAAAACTCACAGCATTTTTAAATCCATGTAGACAATCATTAGTATGTTGTTGATACATGTTGAATCACCTGTTTCCTTTTCTTGAATTAGTTTTTTAAATCATAGGGTCGAAGATTAAAAACTCAAAACCCCGAAGTGTATTTCTAATGTCCTTGTGGCCACAGTAAGGTTTGTTTGAGTCTATTAGGTTTTGCTCCAAATTAGTATTGGCAGAACTGTCTACGCTAGTGTCATGAAAACAGTTTCATGATCCAGTAAATTTGGGAACTACTGTATGCTCAACCCCAATCTCACAGATTCACAAGATACATTATAATCATGGAGGTTTTCAGACACTCTAGAGGCCAAAAATTTATTTAACCTGTCGAATTCAGTGCTTCCTAAAATTAGTTCAAGCATTTCAAATATTAGACTTCATTAGTGGCTCAGTGGTAAAGAATTCTGCCAATGCAGGAGTTCAGTTCAGTTCAGTTCAGTCATTCAGTCGTGACCGACTCTTTGCGACCCCATGAATTACAGCACGCCAGGCCTCCCTGTCCATCACCAACTCCCAGAGTTCACTCAGACTCAGGTCCATCGAGTCCGTGATGCCATCCAGCCATCTCATCCTCTGTCGTCCCCTTCTCCTCCTGCCCCCAATCCCTCCCAGCATCAGAGTCTTTTCCAATGAGTCAGCTCTTCGCATGAGGTTTCAGCTTTAGCATCATTCCTTCCTAAGAAATCCCGGGGCTGATCTCCTTCAGAATGGACTGGTTGGATCTCCTTGCAGTCCAAGGGACTCTCAAGGGTCTTCTCCTACACCACAGTTCAAAAGCAGCAATTCTTCAGTGCTCAGCCTTCTTCACAGTCCAACTCTCACATCCATACATGACTACTGGAAAAACCATAGCCTTGCCTAGATGGACCTTAGTCGGCAAAGCAATGTCTCTGCTTTTGAATATGCTATCTAGGTTGGTCATAATCTTCCAAGGAGTAAGCGTCTTTTAATTTCATGGCTGCAGTCACCATCTGCAGTCATTTTGGAGCCCAAAAAAATAAAGTCTGACACTGTTTCCACTGTTTCCCCATTTATTTCCCATGAAGTGATGGGACCAGATGCCATGATCTTCGTTTTCTGAATGTTGAGCTTTAAGCCAACTTTTTCACTCTCCTCTTTCACTTTCATCAAGTGGCTTTTTAGTTCCTCTTCACTTTCTGCCATAAGGGTGGTGTCATCTGCATATCTGAGGTTATTAATATTTCTCCCGGCAATCTTGATTCCAGCTTGTAATTCTTCCAGCCCAGCATTTCTCATGATGTACTCTGCATAGAAGTTAAAGAAGCAGGGTGACAATATACAGCCTTGATGTACTCCTTTTCCTATTTGGAACCAGTCTGTTGTTCCATGTCCAGTTCTAACTGTTGCTTCCTGACCTGCATACAGATTTCTCAAGAGGCAGGTCAGCTGGTCTGGTATTCCCATCTCTTTCAGAATTTTCCACAGTTGATTGTGATCCACACAGTCAAAGGCTTTGGCATAGTCAATAAAGCAGAAAGAGATGTTTTTCTGGAACTCTCTTGCTTTTTCCATGATCCAGCGCATGTTGGCAATTTGATCTCTGGTTCCTCTGCCCCAGTGCAGGAGACTTGGGTTTAATCCCAGATTGGGAAGATCCCCTGGAGAAGGAAAACGGCAACCCACTCCAGTATTCTTGCCTGGGAAATCTCATGGACAGAGGAGCTTGGGAGGCCACAGTCTATGGGATCACAAAAGAGTCTGACATGATTTAGTAACTAGATGGCAATGATTTCAAATATTGGTCTTTCATATGCCAGACATGGTGTTGGGTACTTCACATATGTTAACTGCTTTATGCTTCATTACAGTCATTTGATTCTAAATCGTTGAAATGGTTTGTGGAGCAAACCAAATGAAACGTGTGGAGCGTATGATTAGAACGTGGCAGTGTTAGCCTGCTTCCTCAGAAGCTGCTGTTTCTAACTGTATCACAGGATCTCTCAACAAGGCCTTTCAGGTACCAAATAGCTGAGGACAGAATCTTCTGCTTGACAAGGGGGTGGGAGTCACAAGAGCCCTACTTTTAGTTGGCTTTTCCCTGGGGTGGAGACTCTTTCAAAGCCTACTATTGTAGAAGCAGCTGATTCTCTTCTCCAGGAGGTAAGAGACCCTGGCCTGCTGAGCTAGCTTGTGTTTCTGTGTTATCCCTCAGAACCTTCACCGTCTGCTTCCACAGCTGCCCTTATTTGGAGAATACCCAGAGAATAACAGTGTCCCTAGGGGATTCTTAATTTGCGTGAGATGTTTTGCCTCTAGTCTCTTTCCACGTCTGTACTAGGCACTGGTTTTGTTAGCCGTGAAAGCAGAGTTTCTAGTCTAATTCTCTGAGATTCAAAGTCAGTTCCCTGAAGAGATCATAGCTTTTTGTACCTTTCTAGTAAAGAACAGCTATTAAAGAACAGGTAACTTCAGAAGGTCACTTGTCAAGAAACTATTTTTAGGGAGACTATTTTGGGTACTTTCGGTAGGAAAGTTGGATGAGAGCAGGCCTTTAGGACAGAGGACCGGAAAAGATGGGCTCTTTAAAACCCAGCTGAAACTCTTGCTTTCTGTGTGATTCTCGGTTTCCTCAGGTGTTGAAAGGAAGTGAATATACCTAGTACTTGAGGCTGAATTCAGTACAGATGAGATCCTGAAGATCTGCATTCTCCCACTCCAAGTTGTTGTAAGTCTATAAAATCCAGCAAAGACAATGTGGAAAACAGTTGCCAAGGTTTATTAATACGGTGAAGGAAACTTGCATGTCTGACCCATGATGCAGAAACTATTTGGGATTCCCTCACCTCTTCAAATGGTAGATTTAAAGGAAAGTGAATTTTAACAGTTTGATCTGGAGAGAGGCAGCCAGGATGGTGAAATAGGGAGACCCTGAACTCGCCTCCTCCCATGGGTACACCAAAATTACAACTACTTGCCGAGCAACCATCTATGAGAATGACCTGAAGACTAGCAGAAAAGATTTTTCCACAACTAGACACACAGAACGGAATCACAATGAGACAGGTAGGAGGGATGGAGACACGGTATGGTCAGGACACACTCCCCGGGGTTGCTGCCCCCCAGACAGGAGGAGTGTGACAATTGTGGAAGTCCTCCTCCTCAAGGAATGAGGGGTCCAAGTCCCCCATCAGACTCCGCACCCTGGGAGTCCCGCACCGGGAAGGCAAGTTCCCAGGATGTCTGGATTTGAAACAAACATCAGGGCTTATGTTTGGGAGAGCCAGAGAGTTATAGGAAATAGACTCTACTCTTAGAGGGTACGAGCGAAATCTCAGACTCTTGAAGTCCAGGTAGAGAGGCAGTAGATTGAAAGAAACCAGGGTCAGACCCACTTGCTGATCCAGGAGGCAACAGGGACCGCCCCTGGGGATGGAGATGCTAGTGGCAGGCCTACTTGGAAGCTCATTCTACCATAATAGCATTGATTCCAGCAAGCAGTATTTTAGAATTCTCTCTTTAGACTATTAACCCTAGAAGTCCAGTCCCAGCTTCCAGAAGACTGACGTCAGTTCCTTGTCTCCCCATGCCCGGGTCATACAGCCAACCATGCAGGAAACCTACCTTTATTTCCAGCAGTCCTGCAGCCGCTGTGCAAGGCTCAGCCATGCAACCAACCAGACTGGAAGCCATCCTTGCCTTGTACACCCAGAGGAGTCAGCCCACTGCAACAGAAAGGCTCACGCAGCCCACATAGAGGGCACACCTACATCACGCAGCTCTGGTGGCCATAGCGGACAAAGCTACTGAGCCACATAGGACATCTATATGAGGCCACTTGTCCCCAGCTGGGAAATATAACCAGCCTACTACCTAACACAGAGACACAGAATTGGGCAAAATGAGGACATAGAGAAATATATTTCTGATAAAGGAATAAGACATAATCTCAGACAAAGAACTAAAAAGTAGAGCTATTCTATCCAATACAGAGTTAAAGGTTATGATCATAAAGATGCTAACTGACGCAGTAGAAAAATGGATGAACATTGAGAATCTCAACAAGGAGATGCTATAAAGAACCAAAGTAGAGGGTTCCCTGGTACCTCAGATGGTAAAGAATCTCATCTACCTGCAATGTGGGAGACCCAGGTTCAGTCTCTGAGTTGGGAAGATACCCTGGAGAAGGGAATGGGTACCCACTCCAGTATTTTTGCCTGGAGGATTCCGAGCACAGAAGAGTCTGGCAGGCTTAAGTCCACGGAGTCAAAAAGAGTCACACATGACTGAGTGACAAACACTAAACAGAGCAGACGAATATAATGACTGAAATAAAAATTACAGTGGAAGGAATCAACGATAGATTAGATGATAGATCAGTGAACTGGAAGGCAGAGTTGGGGGAATCATCCAAGCTGAAAAGGAAAAAAGAACTTTAAAAAATTACTATAGTCTGAGACTGCTTGGACAACATTGAGTGTACTAACACTGGCATTTTAGGAATCCCAGAAAGAGAAGAGAGTAAGTGGTATTTCTTTTTATTTGAAGAAATAATAGCGGAAAATTTCCCTTATCTGGGAAAAGAAATAGACATCCAGGTCCAGGAAATACAGACAGTCCCAAACAAGGTGAAGCTAAAGAAGTCCACATCAAGACACATTATAATTTTAAAAATTAATTTATTTATTTTAATTGGAGTGTAATTACATTATAATATTGTGATGGTTTTTGCCATCAGTTCAGTTCAGTCTCTCAGTCATGTCTGACTCTCTGTGACCCCATGAACTGCAGTACACCAGGCCTCCCTGTCCATCACCAACTGTCCCTGTCCAAACCATGGGTTTGAAGTCCACCCAAACCCATGTCCATTAAGTCAGTGATGCCATCCAACCATTTCATCCTCTGTTGTCCCCTTCTCCTCCTGCCCTCAATCTTTCCCAGCATCAGGGTCTTTTCAAATGAGTTAGCTCTTCACATAAGGTGGCCGAAGTGTTGGAGTTTCAGCTTCATCAGTCCTACCAATGAATACCCAGGACTGATCTCCCTTAGGATGGACTGGTTGTATCTCTTTGCAGTCCATGTGAAGTGAAAGTGAAGTCGCTCAGTCATGTCCGACTCTTAGCAACCCCATGGACTGCAGCCCGCCAGGCTCCTCCGTACATGGGATTTTCCAGGCAAGAGTAGTGGAGTGGGGTGCCATTGCCTTCAATCAGCCGTGTGTCCCCCCAATCCTGAAACCTCCCACCACCCTCCCCACCCTATCTCTCTAGGTTGTCCCAGAGCACCAGTTTTGGGTGCCCTGCTTCATGCATCGAATTTGCACTGGTCATCTGTTTTATATATGGTAGTGTACATGTTTCAGTGTGATGCTCTCAAACCATCCCACCCTCAGTTTCTCCCACTGAGTCCAAAAGTCTGTTCTTTACATCTGTGTCTCATTTGCTGCCTTACATGTAAGACTGTCAGTACTGTCTTTTTAAATTCCATATATATGTGAAACGGCAAAAGTTAGAGATAAACAGAGAATCTTAAAAGCAGCAAGAGGAAAGCAACTAGTTACACACAAGGGAAGTCCCGTAAGTCATGTGTGACTCTTTGCAACCCCGTGGACTTAAGCCTGCCAGACTCTTGCTGACTTTTCAGCAGAAGCATTGCAGGCCAAAAGGGAGTGGCATGATATATTCAAGGTGATGAAATGAGAAAAACCTATAATCAAGAATATTTAGCAAGACTAGCATTCAGAGACAAGATAAAGAATTCAGACAAGCCAAAGCTAAAAGAGTTCAGAACCACTAAACAAGCTTTACAAGAAATGCTAACATGACTTCTCTAAGTGGAAAAGAAAAGGCCACAAGTAGAAATATAAAAATTATGAAAGGAAAAATCTCACTGGTAAAGCAAACATACGCTGAAGATAGCGGATCCACCACTTATGAAGATAGCAGGATGTTAAAAAGACACAAGTAGCAAAATCATCTGCATCTATAAGAAGTAGTTAACAGATATACAAATCGAAAGTAGAAAATGTGGTTGAGGAAGGAATTAAAATGCAGGGTAGCTATAGTGCATATGAATTAGATCAGTTTAAAATAGTTATATGTAGGTTGTTACATATGGACCTCATGGTAACCACAAACCAAAAACCCATAATAGATACACAAATGAAAAAGAGAAAGGACTCCAAACATAACACTAAAGATAGGCATCAAATCCTAAGGGAAAGGAGTAAAAGAAGAAAGAACAACCAGAACTATAAAAACAACCAGAAAACAAGCTACAAAATGGCAATGTGCTTAAAACTCCAGAGATTCAAGGGCAAACCTGCCAGAGGTCTAGTTGCCTGAGAAATCCAGGTGCCTGTGGCGAGAGAAAACTGACCCTTGCGGCTCAGCTCATCTGCAAAACTACTCTTGGTTCTGGGGAAATCATTTAAACATCACAACCTGCGCTTGATGGGGAAGGAGTTCAGTCTGTTAGGGGGTTGTGGGCATCTTCTTCCTGGAGAGATGAGAGCAGCTGCAAGGGCGGGGTTACAGAATGTCTCAGGGTGTGGGGGTCCTCAGCTTGGCTTCTAGCCTAGCTTCCTGCAGAACAACTCTTTGTCCTTGGAGGAGGGGAGCTGTAACACGAGATTTAATCTAACAGAGTGGTTGTGTCAGTTTGGAGTGGATGAAAAGCAGCTGCCAGGTATTTTGCTTTTACAAGAGCCCAGTAATAAGCCCAGAGCTGATTCTTCATTTGCAGTTCTTATTAGTGAAAGATGGAGGCAGGACGGTCAGATGCTTTAGCACTGATTTTTAAGATGGAGGAAAGGCCTTGAGCCAAAGAATGCTGGCAACTTCTAGAAGCTGGAGAAGATAAGGAAACACATTTCCCTTTGGTTTCCGGAAGGAATACAGTCTTGCCAACACCTTGATTTTAGCTGGTGAGATCCATCTTGAACATCTGATTATACTGGTAAAATACTAAATTTGAGTTTGTTTTAAGCTATTAAATTATAGAAGCACTCGGAAACGAAACATATCCTGAGTTTGGCCCTTCTCTAGGGATTTTTCTCAACATGTTACATTTTATGTTTCAAAAGTGCTTTTGAATCAGTTCTTTCTTTTTTAAAAAATATGTGCTTGGCTGTGCTGGGTATTAGTTGTGGCTTGCAAAAGCTTGGTTGTAGCATGTGGGATCTAGTTTCCTGACCAGGGATGAAACCTGGGGCCCCCTGCCTTGAGAACATGGAGTGTTAGCCATTGGACCATCAAGAAGTCCTCAGTTAATTCTTTCTTATCCAGTCTCACACTTTTGCCCCTGGGTCAAGCACACTTAGAATCGAACCCCAGGGTCTGCTTGTACCTACGAGGTGATTCTTGCTATCCATTCTGGGGATATACTTTCTTTTCTCTCTTATTGAGCCCAGCATGGTCCAAACTGAATTATGCTGGATTTAACCCTATCTATCATCCTGGCAGTTAGGAGAGGAGGTGGGACCATCACTTTGGGAGTTACCTGTTGGAGTAGGAAGGAGCAGCCTTGGTAGTGTCTTCTCACACAGGAGAAGTACTAATTCTAATGGTGGATGGCACCTCTGGAAACTCTTGGGGGAAGATCTATGGAGTGAAATCCTTGAGGGAATTCCACTCAGATGTCTCCATCCCACGTTTCTAGGGTCCCGTGCTTTCCCAACCAGAGCCTTGGCTTTAGCGTAACTGACATATTTTGGCTGAGTCTTGAAATGTGAGTAACTATAAATCCAAGGGCAGCACTGCAAGAGTCAGACAAGTTATATACTGTGCACAGTAGACAATCAGCATTAATGAAATAAACAGGAATCGAGTGCACACCCTCCGATACTTCCGAGAGTAATATGTGGACTGGAATAAAAGATGAGAACAGGTGCTAGAGCCACCGATGATGTGTTGTTTCTTACTGAAATATCTTTGGAGTTCTGCAACATTGTGAACTTCTAAACATGCTCTTCAGCTGTGTTTGCTTTTCTCCTGCAGGAAATAAGCTTCCAAAGAGGCCCTCTGCTTCTCTCAGTCAGCCAGCAACCACCACACCTGTTTCACATTACTACTCTGTGACGCACTAGAACAACTTGGTAACTAACTCAAGAGACGAATTCTCTTGTCTTTGTAGGAATCATTCCCCAATATCTTTCAAATACCTGAGTCATTGTATGGCCAAGAGCTTTTCCTTCCCACAGAGCATTTTCCAGATTAGCACCGGTGAAATCTTCAGCAGCTGGACTGCCCCCTGCGCCAGGAACTATCTGTGCCCTGCAGTCTCTTCAGAATGGACTCATCCCTGGCATTCGGTTAGTGAGTGAGCCAGTCCCGACCCTGTAATACTGCCTGTTTTCTTGGACCACTTCTGGTATCACCTGTGTCATCCAGGAAGCAGATGCCAAGATGAGATTACACATCCAAGAGATTTATTGGGGAAAATACGCAGTTAGGGAAGGGAACAGAAGCAGGTTAGAAAGCCTATAGGCTGTGGTGCAGACCTGGCATTTGTAAGAGGAGAGAGGGAGGGAATGATTGCATAGGAAACTCCCCAGACCACAGTGCAGTCCTGGGAAAGTCTTGGTTAGGCTGATAAGGAATCTCTGAGCAAAGTCTGATTGATAGAGGAATCCTGTGCTGGGCGATGATGGCCCAGTTCTAATATCTCTGCTGTGCTCATTGTCTGGGAGCAGCCTGGGGTAAGTGCAGCCTTGTCATGAATGACATGGTAGATCCAACCATGCTTCCTGTTCTCTTAAAGAAGGTCTGAGTGGTGGCCTTCCGTGGCTATGACAGTGCTCAGAGTTTGAAATTTGTTTGTGCCACTTATTTGCTCTTTGGTTATTCATTTCTCTACTGCTGCTGTTGCTGCTGCTAAGTCGCTTCAGTCGTGTCCGACTCTGTGCGACCCCATAGACGGCAGCCCACCAGGCTCCCCCATCCCTGGGATTCTCCAGGCAAGAACACTGGAGTGGGTTGCCATTTCCTTCTCCAATGCAGGAAAGTGAAAAGTGAAAGTGAAGTCGCTCAGTCATGTCCAACTCCTAGCGACTCCATGGACTGCAGCCTTCCCGGCTCCTCTGTCCATGGGATTTTCCAGGCAAGAGTACTGGAGTGGGGTGCCATTGCCTTCTCCGATTCATTTCTCTAAGCCCTAGTTATCACATCTGAAGTTGTGAGGTTTACAGTAAACACAGGCAAGCTGTGAGGTTTAAAGGCTTGATACATATGAAATGCATAGAAGACAGATTTTCACATGGAATAATCAATTATAGGAGACAAAATTAGAATTGGTGACTCTGGAACCTATTCTCTTCTTTGAGTCTACTTATTGCTCTTGTGAATATTGTAGGGTGTCCACTCTAGTCTTCTTTAGTTATTTTACAAATACTAAAAGTATCCTAGGCACAATATAGAGTGTTGCTGACTCTTGTAGTACTATCTTAGGATTTGTGCAGCTCAGGTGTGAATTCTCTGAAATCATCAACTTGAACTGTGTGGCTACCACACAGGGTCCCTTTCTAGTTCTTACCTAGTTCTTACCTGTGGTGTTTATACCCTGGAGAAGGAAATGACAAACCCACTCCAGTACTCTTGCCTGGAGAATCCCATGGAGGGAAGGGCCTGGTCTGCTACAGTCCATGGGGTCGCAAAGAGTCGGACATGACTGGTGGTGTTTATATGGTAGAGAAGAATCTCATTTGTGCACATCAACATCTCAAGTAGTTTTTCCCAGGAACTTGAAGTTTAAAGCTGTTCCTATCTCCTCATACTGTGCAACACCAAATTCGTTCACATATATTTTCTTTCTTTCTTTCTTTCTTTCTTTGGCTGTGCCAGGTCTTCAGTCTTTAGTTGCAGCATGCAAGATCTAGGTCCATGACCAGGGATAGAACCCAGGCCCCATGCATTGGAAGTTCAGAGTCTCAGCCAGTGGGCCATCAGGGAAACCCTATTCCTCAAATGTTTATTGAGTATAGTCAGTGGTCAGGCATGAAGATGAAATATTAGTAAGATGACTGAAATACTCAGAAACTTTAGTCTCCAGGCAAAGATAGATAAGGACACTACTCTGAATTTAACGTGAAAAGCCCAATTAGAAGAAAAGCCATGAAAAAGACAAAAAGATATAGTGAAATGATTCCCAGGAGCCTTCAAGGACAAGATGGCAGCAGGGACAAATCTAGAATCATATGTAGAGAATGTCTGGAGATTTTGCCTGACTGCAGTTCAAGCATCTCAGAAGACTTTATAGCAATATCACATTCTTCTTCATATGTTTCTTCCAAAGCCCTTTTGCAGATAGTATCTTGGGAACAGTGCTGGGGATACTGTAGCTTACAGTGAGTATGCAAAGTGACTCTGATAAGAGTTTAGGGCCCTGTGTATATATGTATGTAATGTGATTTAGCAATACAAGTAGTACGTGCTTTCCATGTTTGCTGGTGATACCTACAGTGGTTCCTTGAGCACCATTTTAGCTCTAAAGTATTAGCTAGTCAACCTGCTGTTGGGCTTCAGTAAAGAATCTGCAGTAAAGAATCTGCCTGCTAATGCAGGAGACTTGGGTTCAATCCCTGGGTCAGGAAGATCCCCTGGAGAAGGAAATGGCAACCCATTCCAGTATTCTTGCTGGGAAATCCCATGAACAGAGGAGCTTGGAGGGCTACAGTCCACGGGGTCACAAAAGAGTCAGACACGACTTAGTGACTAACTACAATAGCAACCTGCTATCACTTTTGCAGAGGTGGAGCAAGAATCCCTAGTTAACAGGAAATGAATAAGAGCAGTCTTATATCCAAAGCCAACGTGGAGCAGTACTTGTAAAATTATTACTCCAATAGATGAATAATAAAATTCCTGGAAAGAACCGAGTTTTGTGCTAGAAATACCCTTTTCACATCTGGCCCAACATAGTGTAATCCTTCAATTAAACTATAAAAAAGCAGCCTGTGTGGGGCATTTCTTCCCATCAGAGGAAATTTTAGGTGGACGTCATTTTTTCCTTTTTGGCCACACTGTAGGGCTTGCAGGAAACCAGGGGTTGAACCCACATCCTTGGCAGTGAAAATACCAAGTCCTTACCACTGGTCCACTAGGGGAGTCCCTAGATACGCGTTTCTTTGGAGAAAGGAACACATGAGGACAGGACTCTGAGCAAAATTACTGAATTCATGTGAGAATTATTTTCATTCTCCTAGATGACCAGATTTTTCTTGACTTAAATTAGAGGTGTTAAAAGATAGATTGAAGCATATTAAAACTTTTCAGAGTTTATTTGAGCAAAAATCAATTGGTATTGGGCAGCACCAAATTGGAAGTGGGCTCTGGGTCCACAGGAACCAAGAGAAAGACATATATAGAAAGTGTCAAAGCAAATTATTTGATTGACTACCACTTGGCTATGATCAGTTATCTGTAGATTTCTATTTCATATCTAGACATTTACAGGCTTAATTACGTTTCCTTATGTAGGCCCTCATAGCATTAGAACCACCTCAGTCCAATGGCCTCCTTGTTTAACAGAAATAAATTTTACTTCCAAGGATTTTCCTATTGGAGATTTTGAATTTGAGAGGCAGCAGTTTTCAGGAAAGAAACAGTTTTATACTGATCATGGTCTGGATTGCCTGTGGAACCTGAAGAACCAACTCATTGGAAAAGACCCTGATGCTGGGAAAAACTGAAGGCAGGAGGAGAAGGGACAGGTTGGATTACATCCCCAACTGTGTGAGTTTGTGCAAACTCTGGGGGATGGTGAAGGACAGGGAAGCCTGGTGTGCTGCAGTCCGTGGGGTCATAGAGAGTAGGACATGACTTAGCTATTGAACAACAACACAGAGCGTTGTAATATGTAAATGAAATAGTTTAAGTAAACTCATTTAGTAAACAATCTAAGTAAAAAGATGCTCCAGAAGTGCTAGCTCTGTTCCGTTTGTTAATCCACATGGCAAAATCTTGGCCAGCTAGAAACTAGCTTTCCAGAAAACTCCATTAAACACATCCTTTCATCTGCCTTTCACAGAAGAAAAGCTGGTATATGGTGTAAATATTAGTTTATAAACTTCAAACACAACTTCATACATTCTAAACTTGTATAGTTACCAAGAGAAAGAGAAAGGGAGAGAGGGAGAAAGAGAAAGAAAGGAAGAGAGCAAGAGAAAGAGAATTTTTGTTTACCATGGAACCTTTAGCACTTAGAATTACCTGGCACATTGTAGGTACTCAATAAATATCTGTTGAATGAATAAGGACCCAGAAATCCTTAAGGAGCTTCTTTCTTTTTTGAACTTTTTACTTTGTATTGTTGTATGGCTGATTAATAATATTGTGATAGATTCAGGAGAATGTGAAGAGACTCAGCCAAACGTATGCATGTATCCAATCTCCCCAAACCCCTCTCCAATCCAGGCTGCCATAACACATTGAGCAGAGTTCCATGTGTTATGCAATAGGTCTTTGTTGGTTATCCATTTTAGATACGTCAGTACGTACATGACCATCCCAAACTCCCTAACTATCCCTTCCCCCCAGCAATCATAAGTTTATTTCCTAAGAAAGAGCATTAGGAGACTTTTCTTACTGAGGTCTTCAGTGAAAAATGTTGCAAGTAAAATACTTAACTGGAGATTTCTCTGAGTTTCTCTGAAATGTTCTGTTTAATCAGCAACTTATAAGTATTCAAAAATTCATTAGTATTTATTTTTTGGTTACTATATGCAAAACAGCAAGATACAGAGTCACTTTTTTCAAGGAACTCAGATTCGAATAGGAAGATAGGGAACGTCAGGCCTAATTGAAAGAATGAAGAAGCATGAACTGAAATTGAAGCTGTGCTGCAGTAGAATAAGGAATTCCCTCTCAGGGAGGGGTGCAGGGAATTCTGTGAAGGGGAAATTTTACTGTATTTGAGTCAAACCCTAAAGTGGGACTTAATTCGTTACAAGTGGGAGTGACTAAACTGATAAAGAAGACTAGAAGGGAGATGGTTATGAGGGGAGAAATTCCAGGCATAAGACAAGACATGGCTGGTAAAGAAGCAGAGAAAGCTTTTGCTGGGGATTTTGAAGGGACAGGTCCCAGAGAAGACACAATATGTGAGAAAAGTAGAGAGGACAGGTGATAAGTTTTACCACGTTTACTGCAGATTTTGTACTTGAATGCCATTCAGAGTCACTTGGAAAATATGAAGAGTAAAACTCCTTATAAATTATTTCTTGAATGTGAGTCTGAGACTGATTTGAAAGAGATTAGATTTTTATCTGGGAAAAATAGGCAAGGGGTATTAAAAAATAGTTCCTTATATGGGAATGGTGCCCCCATAGTTGTAGCCTAAACCAAAGACTAATGGCAGAAGAATTTCTGGCCAGACGATGGATGTCATCTGACTACTCCTTCAGGCTGCTCTCAAGGGTTTAGAATGTGGCAAACTAAAGCCAGTCTTCGAGATAAGCTATTTAACTGCAGAGAAAATGTTCACTCTCATTATTTTGGATGTTAAATCTTTCTCAATTAGATTACATATTTCCTTACTTGATTAAACATAGAACTCTAAGAATAATTTAATTGCTTTAATGACTCAGGGGTCATCATTGTGGACATTAATTATTATGCCAGGTTGTACAGAGTGAGACCTTTGGAACTTAGAGTGTGTCAGACTTCTTGCCTCTGTATCCATGGTACTACCATCACATTCAAGTTTTTTTGTTTTTGTTTTTTCCAATTATTGTTCGTTCCTTTCTCTCCTTTCTGCTGCCTATGGTTGGTATGAAGCAGAAGTTCATTTCTAACCTTCCAGTGGTCAGAGTGGGAGCTTTTCTCTGATACAAAGCAAAGGGTCTTTGTATTTCAGGGGCCCTGGTGGAGATAAAAGATGTTTCAGTTTAGTGGAGTTTATAATGAAAATATTAATTGGTGGGTCTTCTGTAAGACTTGAGTTTTAGCCTCAGCCTTTTCCCTCGTTGCGATTAACTGTTTGGCATCACTTAAACTTCCTCAGACTAATTTCTACATTAAAAATAGAAATTTGAAGACATGTACCTCCAGAATGATGGATGCAGCGTGGATTCAGGAGTCAGACAGTATTTGCAATTTCTTTTTTCCTTTTTCCCCCTGCATTGTATTTTTAAATTGGTGGGTAATTGCTTTACAATGTCACGTTGGTGTCTGCCATCAACAATGTGAATCAGCCGTAAGTATACACGTGTCTCCTCTCTCTCCAGCTTCCGTCCCAGCCCCCACCCCATCCCAGCCCTGTATTTACAATTTCTTCTATGCAAGCTTCACAAGTTACTTGGATAAGTTAGCTCATCTCTATGCCTCCTTCTGTTCCCTTTTCCATTTTGGTGGATGATAATAGTTTTTTCACTGTGGAGTGTGGGTAGGCTAAATGGGGAAAGTTCTCACAGTGCCTACAACCCAGGAGGGAATACTTGTTAGTTCCAGTTCCCTTTCTTCCACTGGAATCTTTTCAGCAAAACTGAGTGCCTGAAAGATCAGAATTCCCCAAGCTATTGAAAGTCTCTAAGTGTCATTAGCAAATGGGCCACTGGATGTCACACTTGATCTAAGCTGCTGTACCTGCTTTGTCCAGTACACTCGGGCTCTGGACAGTCTTGGGCTTCTAGAGCTCAAGTGGACCTTAGTGATCTTTGAATCAGAGTTTGAGATGGAGTTTGAAAACTGAAATTTGTTTTGCTTGTGTTCCGTTTTGTTACGTTTTAATGGAACATAAATGCACCCAGGCAGAGGGTGCCCTATTCTAATCTGTAGAGCCCTACTTGGTCCTTTCATTCATCTGGGTTACCCACCTGGTTCCTCGAGGCAATGGGGTGTAGAGCACCTGATCTCATTTTACAGAGGAGGAGACTGACCATCCAGACACCTTACATGGTTTGACTGAGGACACGGGTTGAATTGGTGGTAAATCAGGCCACCTGCCTCCCTGATGTTTAGCCAGGTACCCTAGATTCCATCAAGATTATGCACCTTTAGCAACTTTCCACTGTACAAAAGCAGCTGAGAGGGCTCATTATCTGACTCTCTCTCCTAAGCTCTGTTCAACCACAAGCCTCAGAATATTTTGACTTTCACCGCAGCACTAGATGGGCAGTTTTATCTCATGAATGTTTTATCTCATGAACTTGGTTGGGGGGTTGGGACTGTGTTTGGACATTGGAACATGTTTCCCAAAGCACTTAGCAGAGAGACATTAGGCTAACAATAAAGTCCACAACCTCTAACAGGAAATCAGTAAGACAAGCCAAGGGTCATGATTTATACTGACTCTTATCAGAAAAAACACGCCAACAGAGCTCACTCTGAGTATTAATAAGTTATAATGTAACCGTACACAACTACACAGGAGTTTAAATTTTCATGACTACCAGACAGAGGATAAACACTAATATTGCTCACACTCTACCTACCAAGTTTGGAAAAACCAGATCAGAGAGGGTAATTATCTCTCAAATTTAGATTTCCCTGGTTGTGTTCTCTTTAGAAGAGAAGAAGGTTCTTTCTGGGACAGGGTCGGCAGAATTGTAGGCCTATAGGAATTAACAAGATAAGAGTAAATCAGGCTTCCATTGAGAACATTTTCCTGCCTAGGTCGGGGGTCCCCAGCCTCTGGGATCTAGTGCCTGACAATCTGAGGTGGAACTGATGTAATAATAACAGAAATAAAGTGCACAATAAATGTAATGTGCTTGAATCATCCTGACACCATCCTCCTGCCATCCTCTGGTCTATGAAACAGTTGTCTTCCATGAAACCTGTCCCCAGTGGCAAAGAGGCTGGGAACCACTGGCTTAGGGCACTTATTGGGATATTCTGCACAATTTGGGAAGGCTGTGATCCCTTCCCTGGCAGCCAGGAGTGCAGAGAGTGAAGCAAGCCTATCTCTTTAGTTGATAAGGATTTTGAAGGTTCTAAAAGGGAGCTTGCTGGCAGTCTCTTTAAAGTCTAATTTGAAGAACTCTTATGTCAGTGATCAGAAATGGTAGCGTAGTCTGTTAAAAGAGGAACAAATGTTAAACAGCATGAAGTCTAACAATTTTCACATCGAACAATCAAAAATAGGGGTCCAGAGGAGACAGAGGCCCTGGGTTCCACAGCAATTTAGCCGAGCCCATACTTTTTCCTTTCTTTTTCCTTTTGTCAATACTTTCTTGCATCCATATCATCAGAATTCTCATCTCTTGATTTCTCGAATTACGCTGATACTTTTACTATTCCATACTCATTTTTAAATATTGAAGTCTTATTGACATAAGACCTATACAAATATACATAATAAACTATACAAAATAAAACTATACAATTTGGCAACTTACCCCAGGATTCTTGCCTGGAGAACCCCGTGGACAGAGAAGAGTGGTGGGCTACAGTTCATAGGGTCACAAAGAGTCAGGCATGACTGGCTGAGGATGCAGGCCTGACATGTATATACTCACTAAGCTGTCATTGCTGTCTGGATGATGAACGTATTCACCACACTCCAAAGTTTCCGGCTGCTGCCTGGTAAGCCATCCTTCCTTCTCTCCCCACCGCCAACCCCAGGCAAACACTGACATGTTTTCTCTCACTATAGAAGAGTGTGCGTCTTCTAGAATTTTATATACATGAATCTCTCTTGTCTGAGTTCTTTCACTTAGCATACTTACTTTGAGCTTCAGTCATGTTGTAGTGTGTATCACTTGTTCATTCTATTTATTGCTGAGCAACAGACATTACTTTGCCAACAAAGGTCCCTGTAGTCAAGGCTATGGTTTTCCAGTGGTCATGTGTGGATGTGAGAGTTGGACTATAAAGAAAGCTGAGCGCCAAAGAATTGATGCTTTTGAACTGTGGTGTTGGAGAAGACTCTTGAGAGTCCCTTGGGCTGTAAGGAAATCCAACCAGTCCATCCTAAAGGAAATCAGTCCTGGGTGTTCATTGGAAGGACTGATGTTGAAGCTGAAACTCCAATACTTTGGCCACCTGATGCAAAGAGCTGACTCATTTGAAAAGACACTGATGCTGGGAAAGATTGAAGGCGGGAGGAGACGGGGACGATAGAGGATGAGATGGTTGGATGGCATCATCGACTCAATGGACATGGGTTTGGATGGACTCCGGGAGTTGGTGATGGGCAGGGAGGCCTGGTGTGCTGCAGTTCATGGGGTCGCAAAGAGTTGGACATGACTGAGTGACTGAACTGAACATTCATCTGCTGATGGACCTCTGGACTTTTTCCAGTTGTTGTTGCAAATAAAGCTTCTATGAATCTTCATGTACAGGTCTTTGTATGTGCATGCCTGGGTGTGTGCTCCGTTGCTTCAATCATGTCCGACTCTGGGAAACCCTATTGACTGTAGCCTGCCAGGCTCCTCTGTCCAGGCAGGAATACTGGAATGGGTTACCATGCCCTTCTCCAGGGAATCTTCCTGATCCAGGGGCTGAACCCACATCTCTTAAGTCTCCTGCATTGGCAGGCAGGTTCTTTGCCACTAGTGCCACCTGGGAAGCCCTGGTCTTTGCATGCATCTAAGGAGATGGCAACCCACTCCAGCGTTCTTGCCTGGAGAATCCCAGGGATGGGGGAGCCCGGTGGGCTACCGTCTATGGGGTCGCACAGAGTCGGACATGACTGAAGCGACTTAGCAGCAGCATACTTTTGACTGAGCGACTGAACTGAACTGATACTTTTGATTGGATCAAGATTCAGTAAAAGAATGGCTAGATAATAGAATAGGTATGTATTTAACTTTTTTTAGATGAAGCTTAACTGAGTTACATTTGATCTATAACAAACAGTACATATTTAAATTACACAATTTGATGTTTTGACACATTTATATACCTGTGAAAACATTACATATTCATACTAGTAAACATATTCATCAGAAATGTTTCCTCAGGATCCTTAACTGTCACTCTGCCCTTCTCAGCTTCAAGCTCAGGCAACCACTGTTTTTTCTCAGTATAGATGAGCTTGTGTTTTCTAGAATTTTAGAAAATGTAGTCATACAGTATGAGTTATTTGATGTTTATTTTCTTTCACACAGCATAGTTATTTTAGAAGTCATCCACGCTGCAGAATATCAATACTTCATTTCCTTTTCTTAAAGAGTAGTATTCCATTATATGGGTGTATTTTTGTTTATTACAGATAAAGCTGGTGGGAACAGTCATGTGTAAACTAATGTTTTGGCCACAACTCATTGGAAAAGACCCTGATGCTGGGAAAGATTGAAGGCAAAGGGAGAAGGGGGCCGCAGAGGATGAGATGATTACAGAGCATCACTGACTCATTTGATGTGAATTTGAGCAAACTCTGAGAGACTGTGAAAGACAGAGAAGCCTGGTGTACTGCAGTCCATGGGGTCACAAAGAGTCAGACATGACTTAGTGACTGAACAACAAAATTCTTAGATTTTTCTTAGGGTGGATCATATAGTGCACGTACATTTAGCTTTCTAAGGAGGAGTTTTCCAGAGCGATTGTATCATTTTACCTTCCAAAGAGTAGTGTGTAAGAGTTCTGGTTCTTCCACATTTTTGCCAGTGTTTGGTAGGTCTATCTCTTTAAGTTTTGGTTACTCTAATAAATGTATAGGGACATTTTCTATGGTGTTAATTTGCATTTCCCTTAGGACTAATAATGTTGAACATCTTTTTATGTATTTGACACTTCACTAAAATGTCCAGCCACATCCTTTGCCCATTTTTTAAATTAGGCTGTTTGTTTTCTTAGTGTTAAGTTTTGAGAGTTCTTTTCATAGACTGTGGTGTTGGAGAAGACTCTTGAGAGTCCCTTGGACTGCAAGGCGATCCAACCAGCCCATCCTAAAGGAAATCAGTCCTGAATATTCATTGGAAGGACTGATGCTGAAGCTGAAACGCTAATATTTTGGTCACCTAATGCGAAGAACAAACTCATTTGAAAAGTCCCTGATGCTGGGAAAGATTGAAGGCAGGAGGAGAAGGGGATGACAGAGGATGAGATGGTTGGATGGCATCACTGACTCAATGGACATGAGTTTGAGTAAACTCCAGGAGTTGGTGGTGGACAGAGAGGCCTGGTGTGCTGCAGTCCATGGGGTCACAAAGAGTCAGATATGACTGAGCAACTGACTTTACAGTCTGGATACACGTCCTTAATAAGATACATGCTTTGCAAAGATTTGTTCATTGTTTGTGTCTTGTTTCATTCTCTACTGAATGCCAGAAGTTCTAAATTTTGATGAAGCTCAATTTATCAGTTTGTCTTTGTATAGGCGATGCTTTTGATATTATATCTAAATAATCTTTGTCTGAGGGTCACAAATTTTTCTCTTATTTTTTTATTCTATAAGTTTTATTTTAGGTTTTAAATCTTGTTCTATCATCCAGTTTGAGTTAGCAGTTATGTACAGTGTGAGGTAGGGATCAAATTTTGCAGTTTTACATATAAATATCCAATTGTTCCATCACAGGTTGTTGAAAAGAGTAGCCTTTTTCACTGACTTGACTTTGAACTTCTGTCAAAAATCAGTTGTGTGCGTGTGTATATTTAAACTCTTTCACTCCGTTGATCTATTTCACTATTCTGATGCCAGTACCACAAGAGCTGGGTTCCTTTAGCTTTATAATAAGTCTAGAAGTCAGGGAGTGTAAGACCTCAAGCTTCATTGTTTTCAAAGTTGTGTTAGCATATTGTATTTGCATTCTATATAAATTTTGGAATCATCTTGTCAATATCTAAAATATCTTCTGGGATTGAGATTTTGATTGGGATTGCACTGAAACTATAGACCAATTTGGGGGGAATTGACATTTTTAGGAACATTGAGTCTTCTGACTCATGAACATGGTGTATCCATCTACTCATTTAGACTTTCTTTAGCTTTTTTTACTTTGTTTAATCTCAGAAGTGTTCTGTAGTTTTCATTGTATAGGCCTCACATCTTTTGTCAAATTTAAGTCTTTGTATTTCACATTTTTTTGATGAT
Organism: Capricornis sumatraensis; assembly: GCF_032405125.1. Lineage (NCBI taxonomy): Eukaryota > Metazoa > Chordata > Mammalia > Artiodactyla > Bovidae > Capricornis > Capricornis sumatraensis. The sequence continues at coordinate 9,421,585 of NC_091091.1, read as the reverse complement.
GTTGCAAATTGTATTTCTTTTTAAATTTCAACTTTGAATTCTTTGTTGCTAGTACATAGAAATATAATTGATTTTTGTATTGGTCTTATATCCTGCAACCTTGCTAACTAAATGATTAGTTCTAGTAGCTTTTTTAAGAGCCCTTCAGATTTTCCGTATAGAGTATCATGTTGTCTCTGAATAAAGACAGTGTTACTTCTTCCTTTTCCATCTAAATTTTTAAAATTTCCTTTTCTTATTGCACTGGCAAGAACCTCCAGCACACTGCTGAATAGAAGTGGTAGAATCGGCCATCAATGTCTCTGCTGTTACAGCCTTTCTCCTTTGAGAAGTCCCTGCTGAGGCTGGGGGCATGGGTGTCTATTCAAGCCTGCCTCAACTTGCTCTGCAGCCATTCTTCTCTAAGATCTTATTACCACCTGGTGGGTGCTGCTTGGATGCAGAAGCCAAATTCCCCATATTCTTGGCTTTTCAGATCTCACTGTCCTCTCTCTCCCCATCCCCATCCTCTTTCTTCTCTATGATAGTCTGTTTATACTATGAATCACTGTCTCCTATTCTTTCACTCACTGTAAATTCTTTGAATGGATAAAGCTTTTGGAAAAACACAGTCAGATATCCTTCCATGGAATCTCCAGTGTTTGGCCACATACCTTTACTGAAGCAACGTAGACAAATGGGCCTGCTGAGAAAGGGGGACAATACGGTGAGAGCCAAGTGAGTTCATGTCATCCCTTCTTTTCCTTTTCTCTTTCCCTTTGTCTCTTTCTCTATACCTCCATCCCTTTCTCCCTTTCTGCTTTCCTCCATCTTTCACTCTCTCCCTTCATCCATCCCTCCCTTCCTTTCTTCTTTCTATTCAACCAGCAATTCTGAGCACCTCCTTTCAGGTACAGCCAACCTCCTTAGCTTCAATCCTCTGCAGTAGTGGGCAAATGCTCCTGCATATGGGCAACAGCAAAGTGATTCACAAACTCAAAAACCGAGTTGGGTTCTCTGATTTTGCGAACAGCTTCAGTGACTCTCAGATAATAAGCACAATTTACATTCACTCTAACTTGATAACTTTTCACTGTTTTATTATTATCTATTTCTTCCCAATGAATTATCCTGAAGCTTGGCAACTTAGACTTAAAACCTCCTATAAGTGATCCAGGGATCCAGGGGCAGTTTAGCTGGGTCCTCTGCTTCAGAACCTCTCACGATCTGCCATTAACCTTGTTAGCCTGGGCTACGGTCCTGTCAAGGCTCTGCTGGGGAAGAATCAGCTTCTGAGTCCAGTCATGTGATTCTTTGCCTGATTCAGTTCCTCACAGGCTATTCCTTGCCATATGGTCCTTTCCATAGCACAGCTCACAGCAGGGCAGTTGGCTTCACCAGAATGAGCAAACGAGATGAACTAGCAAGATGCCAGTGAATGGAAATTGTAATCTTTTATAACCTTATCTCAAAAGTGATATTCTATATTCTCTTCATTAGAAGTGAGCCACTTGGTCCACGTTGTACTCAAGGAGAAGAGATTATTTAATGGTGTAAATACCAGGAGGTGAGATCAGTGGAACCATCCCTACCATAACTATACTTTGAATGGGTGCCAATATCTAAAGAATTGAGGTAAACTGGCAGTTTCCTTTATTTGGGGAAGGGGAAGGAGCCAAGGTTTGTATGCATCTCCCCTGTGTCAAGCCCAGTGTTGAATGAGCTTATGTGCCTTCCTTATTTCACTCCCACATCTTTCCTGTGATATATTTGTGGCAGATGTATTGAGGCTTTCCCTCGATATTCATCCTTCCGTTCTTTCCTGTTGTTCCGTCGCTAAATCATGTCCAGCTCTTTGCAACCCCATGGACTGCAAAATTTCTGATGGTTGCCCAGATGAAGACTACATTTCCCACTCATTTTCTGCAGCTAGGGATGGCCGTGGGCCTAAGTTCCAGCTGATGGGTTGGAAGCTGAAGTGTTGTGTGGCAGCTTCCAATAAACCCCCTTGTGGGACAGCTAGTAGGTATCCCTTCCTCTGCTTTGTCCTTCCTCTGTCCTCCAATTTGGAATGCCTAAGTGCCATAATTTTAGGTCATGAGATTGACACCATGCAGGGAAAACAGCTAGCAGAGAGACCTCCTGTTTATGACATTGCGAAGCACAATATCAGCATTGTATTGCCTTTTGGGACTTTAGGGGAGGGACAGTGAATTGCTATCTTATTTAAGCTGCTATTTGGGGTGCTGTCAAAATGTCTGGTTGGCAAACTTTTTGTAAAGAGCCAGATAGTGAAGTCTTTAGTCTGTGTGGGCCACCTATGGTCCTTGTCAAAAATTCTTCCTTTCTTTTTTTCAAAACAACTTTTTAAAATGTAAAAATAGTTAAGTCGTTGAAACAACAGCAACCATCCATAGCTCAAGGTTCAACAAAGCACAGGCAGCTGGATTTGGTCTCCAGGGATGGTGTGCTGACCTCTCTGCTCTTGTCTTTTAAGGGAACAGTAGGAACCCCAGGGTAAATGTTGACTTCAGGGTCCACTTACCTTTCTGGAGCCATGTTTTCTCATTATTTTTTGTTTCTGAGTATTCTTGTTTTCTTTATTGATTGGAAAATAATGCATTCAATCAGTAAAAGTTACATTTACTCTCAGAAGTTGCACCAGAGGAAACTTTTATAAAAGATGTGGATGCAAAGAAGTCACCAAAGGAAATATTGCAACTATGGATCATTAATATTTAGGTATTTACTCAAAGAGGGAAAATTTTAATTTTCAGGAAAGGAAAATGAATCAGCAACACATGTTGATACTTTTTAAAATTTTATAATGGTTCTTGAAAATTCAATTAAAATCATTTCACCATCCTGGAATTACACTAATCATTACAATATCACATTATTGATTATCTTATGAGATTTATGCTTCTATAGTGCACATTATATCTTCCAAACCAATGATTACTTTCCCGATGAATGAATGTTGTAATTTTACTCAGTATATTTAGATAGATCACAGAGTTTTATAAAACATTGTACGCAAAGTACAAAAATAAGTGCCTTCTGCACACTCTTTAATACTGTTTTCGTTTCTTTCTTTGGTACCTCAGCTAACTAACTTCACATAAATAATGTTAATAATAACAAGAAGGAAAAGAAGCAAGAAATTGCTTAACATCTAGAAACTAGAGATGCATTTTGCAGACAGCATGCTTTTTATCAAGAGTAGAGATAATATCTGGCTATATTGTAGTCAGAAAAGTAGAAAGAAAAAAAAAGAACTCATGAAGAAATAGGGATAAAATGCCAATAATTACATCACATCTTTAAACCACTGATAATAACAAATTGATTTAAACAGACTGATCTTCAGCCTAGGAGCTCAAATCTCTCTTATGAATTATTGCAGAAAATGCAAAGTTTTAAAATTTATGTTTGGAAAAAGTTATGTATACTTCATTGTAAATCATCTACTGGAAAGAAATAAAGGTATAGACAAGGATTGTTAAACTTTGTTAAATTTTATAAACACAGGTATACTTAGAAAATAGAAATAGCTAATAACCAAAATGTTCTCAAGTAAATAAAAAGCATGGATCCCTGCTCATTAAGATCATAAGTCAATAAGTGAATTTGTCAACTCCATGTTTTAAAGCTCCCCTGGATCTCTAACTATTTTTTCTTCTTTTAAAATTTTTGGATAGTCTGTTATGTTTCTCCTGGGGAAAATATTTGAAAACTAATTTTTACTTATTTGTCTTTAAAAAGGCCTACTGTACCAACCTAGTGTTTGGCTGGAAATAAAGTTTAGAGCAGAGTTGATTTATTTTGGGGATTCTGACTAAATGACAAAACCTACCAGCTGATGCACTTAAATATGTGCAATTATATTAATTTTTAAAAACTGCATAATGGATCACTAGACTGTGTACCCCACTGAGGGAAAAAACTTTTTAAAAAATTTGTATTCACAGTTTCTGGCATAAGAGTAAGTGCATAGTAAAACAGACTGATCATACATTCTATGAATATTTTTGTGGGCTAATAGCAATAGAGATTAATAACACTCAGTAAAGAGAATAAAGGAAGAGTGAAAAACTTTCCTTTTTAACAGGAATTTCTATCTATTAATATTATTTTCCATTACAAATAATAAAATCTTTATATGGGATTATATGAGGATGGGGGGTGAAGAATAGTTGATGAATAACCATAATGGTGAATTAAATGCAAGGGAGTTGGTGTTTGAGCAAATCTGTAAGACACAGAAGGAGGGGAAAAGGCTACATGCCTCTTACTGTGAAGCTTTATATAGGAAATCCTTTCTGTTTTGAGGTGCAGGTAACTTGGTTCAAGAAAGAAAGAAACCAGCAAGTGCTCTAAGACCTTACAAATGCCCTCCGGATTTTGACAGACCAAGCACATGCCTCTAAGGGCTATTTTTCATCTTTTCTGCTGCACTCTTTGGCCAAGTGGCTGCGAGCTCAGTGAATGACAGGCAGAACTCAGGACCCAGCACCCAGGGGCAGTGGGAAGAAAGCAAGGGTCAGAATGGGGTCATAGAGACTCCGCTAGACAGACAGTGGATCGAGGGTAACGCTGGAGGAGAAGACGATGCATTCTAATGTTCACCATGCTCCTACCCCAGTCAGCAAGAAGTGGTCAGGTCTCTTAGTTTAAGCTATATCTGCGCTGGAGACAATAAAGCCACCTTGACAACATGAAGAAAACAAAAAGAGCTGCAAAGATGGAGTCGCTGTATAGTTTGTTGTCTAAGCTGAGACATGTTTGAGAGTAAGGGGGACAATTGTTTTAATTGTTGATAGTTAATATTTATAATGGGACAACAGATGTAAGCCTACACTGTCCTGGCAAACCAGGATGTACAGTCACTCCAGAGAGATGCTATTAAACAATGAGTGGCGTGGATGCTCGTTCGTCTCTAAGAAATTCCTGCTGGCAGCTTACTTTCTTTAAAGAGCTATTTCTTGCTATTTCTCCTCCCCTTTAGGCAAAGTAACATATGTGAAGAGAGAGTGGGGGCATCTTCTTTTCTTGATTTCTCCCTCAAAATAGGAGAGAGGTCCACAAGAGAGAGGTAGATACGGAAGTATTCTATATTTTATTCCAGGCATTTTTGAATGAATGCAGCCTTCTGGTTTCATATTGTTTTTTTACTTCAAGATTGGTTATGAACTTCTCTTCACTACTAGCTAAAGTATAAGGTATTGTTTTATCTTTCCTACAAAACTGAGGGCAATGGGGCATGTGTAAAGCCTGCTATCTTCCATCAATGAGTCTCTGTGTTCAAGGTATACAGTGCTGTCCCTATTATACCTGTTCATTCTATATTCTGTATAACATTGCAAGAAAAAGCTGGCTTTTAAAATGTTGGCATTTGCGGGGCAATAGAATATTCTATACCCATTTTTTTATTGAGTAAAAAAAAAAATTAATGTTTTACCCCATAAGTAAAGAGATAGGTACGAGGGGGGAGTCAGAAAAAAAAATCTTATTTTCCTAGTACTTTCACTAATTATAGCAGGATACATTTGGCTTTGTTCTAATGTTGGCAAATACAAATATATAGCCTGGTGAATACTTGACATGTTTTATGACTATGTCCTCATTTAACTGAGAGTATTTTCAAGATATTGCTAGAATGAAGTGAAATATCAACATCAGATTCGACAGATTAACAAAACCAGTAGACAGCTGTTGCTTGTCAGGTAGGAATGTCTATTGTCTTCTCTTTCAATAAGTATATTAAAATTCCTAAGTTGTGCTATTAATATTTTCTCTTAAAAAGTGTTTATCACAAAGTTCACTTATGGTGTCATATTTGAAACTTAGTTTGTCTTTAATAGATGTCTTTACAATATATAAAAATGTATCTACAAAATATAAAAAGTAAGGATTCTCTAGTTTAAACTGTAGCTTTGTTTTTGCCTCCTGGAAACTTCTATATGAGTTCAAGGGTGAAGGGGGTACATGACTATGGACTTGTGTTGTTCCCTTTTAGCTGTAAGTTCCTTTTGGGAAATCTGGGCTAGGGCTGGAGTTGTATAATCATAACAAACTTTATCAAACTTTGTAGCTTTGAATACAAGACAATTTACTGAAAAACCCTAGCTTTCTTTATTGACCCTTATTCTGCCAAGGCACCCTGGAAAATCTCCCTATCCCCATGAATTCAAACTGTGACCCAGTTGCCCAAGAAAGAACTATAAAATAGTCATTTAAAAATGCAGTGAAAAAGAACATAAGTTAAAAATTAACATCGAGGTAATATTTCTGAAAAGCTAATCTATATGACTGGAAGAATATTTTGTTTTATATTTTTAAAAAACTTCTAACTTTTAAGTAAGACTGAAAGTAATTTCCTGCATATCTGTTATCAATACATAGCTATAATTTAATTTCCATCCACCATTAAAAAGTTAAATATCTGTGGTTTGGAAATATGTTCTCATTTGTTAGATATTTCTTGAAGTTGATGTTTTCTTAACATGAGGTAGCTTCCTAGCAGCATTTTGGGTGCTGTCACCCGAATACAGTGTGGTTTGGCATGATACTAGGTTTGAGCAGGGTTGGCTGGGTATGGATAGTCAATCTAGGAAAATTATATTTTGTGGCAGTTAAGGGCCGTTCTAGCTATATTAATGGGGTGGGAGAGAAATTCAACAATTTAGGAAAAGGAGCATTTTTACAGAGAAAAAAATTGACATCTAATCTCACTGCTATTGCATCTCCTCCTAAGAACTGTAGGACTGATTTTAATTCTCACTAAGCTATTAATACCCAAATTTAGAAACCCAATTCTAACTTACTAGATGTTTCTAGATTATTGGCTTGGGTATTTTGTTTTAATCACTTGGTACGTTGATTTTAAATTTTTCTATGGAGATTTTTTTTCTACTAAGCAATAAATTAAGAAATAGGAAAATATCAATACACAAAGAATGATAGGTATTAGATAAGTGCTAATTTCTGAAGTCCAAAAACATGAACATGTGAAAAGAAACTGTGGTTCAACATTTGCTTTTATATTTAAATCTCAAGTTTTAAAGTTTCAAATTCATCACAGTGGGACTTATTCTACATTATTTAATTTGGGCAAAGGAAATGAAAACATATGGTATGGTGAACACACTGAAATTTTCATGATTTATGTTCTAAATGGGATTCCCTAAATTTTACTAGAATAAAGTTTTAGCAAAAAAATAAAACTATATCTACTCACTTGAATAAAACTAGCACTCAGGAAGTAAATGTCATGAATGCTTGTTTTCCTTTGAGCAAGAATGAGCTGATATTCCAGTGGAAATTTTCTTTACACTTTGGTATTATTGTATATTTATGTTTCTGCTCTTAACCTTTAAAAAAGTGATTATGATTTAATTTGGAATAATAATTTTTTTCTCATAAAGAGATTCTTATATTAACTAATTGTTCTTTTTGATTACGTTTTAAACTACTCTGGATCTGACCTTCTATTGTACATATACTAGCCATGCAGAGTGACTTTTTTTTTCTGTTTATTTTCAATGATTTTAAAGAGCATGAAAAGTTTCGTCCTTGGAATTTGAAATGCTTCTTTGGACTGAGTAGAAATTTGCCTGCCTTCACTGTAATTATTCTCCATGAGTATGAAAGCAGGTCCGTGGGGGAGTATAAATTTAAACCTAAGAATTGCTTAAGGAAGTATTTTTCACTTTCTTCTATTTAGAATTGGTTTGGCCCAAGAGTTAGTTTGAAGCCAGTATGAATTACAGTCACATCTATACTTCTCATGAGATGAATATATTTAAAACTAAGATCTGGCTATTTGTTTTCATTTATTAGACATTTTTTTTTTTTCATGCATCTTTCTACTTAACAAAAGTGAAATTTAAAACAAAAATTTTTTTTAAACAGAGTGGAAATACAAAGAATACAGCAGTTCCCAAATTTAGCTGCATACTTGAATCACCTAAGGATCTTAAAAAAAACCCAAAAAACTACTGATGTCAGGCTCCGATCCCAGGACATTCTGATGTAATTGGTATGAGGTGTGACCTTGGCTTTGGTGGGCTGAAAAGCTCTCCAGGTGTTTCTAATGTGCAGTCAAGTCTGGGAAACACTGTCCTTGGACATAAGACAAGTAAAACATAAAATTGAAAGCACGAGGCCTTTCAGTGTTTCAGCTGTAGCCTTGAAGCCTTCGATACCTAACTGGAGTTAACAGAACTGAAAGGTTACAAGGACTCGTAATTGTTGTTGGAATTTACCTGATTTTGACTGGAATCTGGACCGATCGTTTGGATCATAGAATTCCATTTAAGAGTTAACACATTTTTCTACACTTTGGTGTTTATGTTCGCCCTTTAGTCTTGCAGAATTTTACAAAGGCCAAGGGATTTTTGAAATGGAAATTGAGTACTGAATGTCTTTCACCACTAATGAGACTGCAGTGGTTCATAATAGGTATTCTGTGTGTGGACTTTGCTTATGTCTGTTTTGAACAAAAAGCCATCATTTACAAGTACAAAAAGAAAGCCGCACCTTCTACTCCCATCTCCATCCCAGTTTCTGTAGCACTCACACCTCGGATGTTCTAGAGAAGAGGCCTCAAACTCTGAAGATTTTGATAAATAGCACCTTTGCTGAATATCTGAAGACTCAGCTTCTAATATTCAGTGATGGACGCGAGGTTCTCCTGTGATAATTTTCAAGACCAAAGGACTCAGACATGGTAAACGGGTCTGATACTTACTGAAAGTAAAAGGAAGAAAAGGCAGTGGATTTCTCAGCAGATTTAGTACAGGTGGGTTAGAGTCCATGGCTGAACGTAAGATGATATAACTGTCTCTGAATGCTGGATGGTGGGCTAGGTACTGCAAAAACATCAAAGAAATATGAGTAAATCTTCACTCCCCTCTTAGTTTGAAGTGACTTTTCAGCCAATGTGAATAGGGAAAAGTATCATAAATGGTATTCTGTAGATTTGATTTTTACAATATTGGAGATGAGCAAAATGAGACTGAGAGGAAAATACATCACTATGAGCAAGTCAGGATGTTTAAAATGAGAAAAAGTCACTTCACGTTGGTACGACAATTATCTTCTGGGGATCCTTGGGATTGGTAGGAGTTCTAGGGAAAAAGAGGTGTGGGCTAACGAGTTAACAAACGATGGGCCTGGATTTGTTTTAACAATAGCTATAACAGATCACATCAATTACCAAGTCCCCAGGGGGTGCAGGGGATGAGAAGATCCTGACCCACAACAAAATGACTGGATGGAATTTTTCAGACTGACATGATGCTGATTCCCTTAAACCCTGGACAATCTCTCACAAGCTCCAGGCTGTGAACATGCCCCATGCAGTGGGCAATGGGAAATGGACTTGGAAACTCATCTCCTGCCTTCCCTGTCTTTTGTGACTGTGTATTAAAGCTGTAAGCCAGGGCCTAAGACTGGAACTACTTGGCTCCTTTGATTGTTACTGGTTGCCCAAGTCTGTTTCGCTCCTGAATTCTTGCTGGCTAAAAGGTCTCTCTCTACTTTGTCAAGGTTTGTAAACATGCTCCCCAAACCCTCAGGAACCCTGAAAGAAAAACTTTTGGGGACAATAACTCTTTAGCTATCTGTTTAGATAAATGGCTCCTTAACATTGCATTTAGTTAGGAATAAAGTCCTCTTAGCATAATTTTTACAATTAATATGAGTTGTACAGTCTCAGGACAGGCATCACTTGGGACAAGTATTGTGATCATTGGGAGACTGAGTTAGCGGTTTATTTCTTCTGGACTGAGTTTGTGTGTTTTATTCTTAAGACAAAGATGTCTTCAGAAGGTTCCGTATCCATCCCCTCGGGCAGTCACTGCAAAAGTGGGGTAGACCTCATATGCTGCATACGCTGCTAAGTCTTGTCCCAGGGTCACCGCTTGCTTGAGCTGGGCTGCAGACACAGACGCAGTTGGACTGGGGACAGCGTAGCCTGGAGGAGGAGGCAGAGAAAACTGCATGAAGGGGGTTTAGATTTGCTTCCTTTTGGCTTGTTGTCTTCTTTCTGAAAGATGACAATTTAGCATGGTTGCTTAAAGCCCCAAATTAATATGTACATTTTAAGAGGTGCCCTCTGAAGACATAATATCCGGACTCATGCATTAGGGAACAGTGTTTCTCAGAATAGGGTCAACCACCTATGTCAGAATCATTTCACTTTTAGAAAACTAGAAACATTGCTGGTAGGTCCCAAGAAACACTTCACAGGATGCTGAGTTGAGAAAAGCTTGAGGTTCAGAACTTTTTCAGAGGGTCTCAAAACTTATAAAGGAGGGTTGGCAATTGATGGGTCGGCAAGGCATGGGGGGTGGGCTCTGTGGGTCCAGTACTGCACCCCCACCTCACCTAAACAGAATATTAAAAACCATTGCTGTACTCAGGATTGTAAGGACTGCGCAGACCAGTAGGATAAATATTTAACATTTTAGCACATTTCTATGTAGCAGCATAAAAGCAAATACCTAGTGTGGCCATATTTTGACCTAACTGGACAGGGCCAAAAATACCTAACCCCCCAATCAGTCTGTCTTTGGTGTATGTGGAGGCCTTGATGCTCACCCTGTCAGAGAACCAAGGGATTTGAGTAATAAGGACATAATCATGTACTTTCATATTACTGTTTTTCTAGCTGATCAGTATTCCCTTTTGAAGAAAAGAGCATAATAGCTGTTATCTACAAGCAATATTTCCCTGTTAATGTTTCAGATCAAAACCTGGTTCTCTCTGAGATGATCCCCAAATTGTGAAAGCTAACAAGAAAAAGGGAAAAGTGTGCTTAAGCAATGAATGGGGACCTGATTTTTTTTTTATTTTTTAAAAAGCCCATTGGTTTCTGTGTTGTGGAAGTCTGCCCAGCCCCAGACACATTGATTTCTTTCTGGTGGCTTCTCAGGAAGTGGTGGCAGGAAGCTGGCTGGACTAGTTTTTAAAAAATTGAATCCGCTCCTTGGCTCGCGCCCTTGGGGCAGTAATGCTGACTCATGCACGAGTGGGGTTTGGTACATTTTCTATGGATATAAGAAATGTGTTAAGAATTACTTTCATAACTTTGGAAACAGTATTTCTAAAGTAAGTAAAATGTGTGTGTGTGTGTGTGTGTGTGTGTGTGTGTGTGTGCGCGTGCGTGCATGGGGCATAGATTTTATCTTCAGGGATTTTGAGTTTTCTTTTTCAATTTGGCTAATTTCTAAAGTGCAAGAGTATTTGTGTTCCAAACAGAGTCTTCCCTTGGAGGCTGTTACTCTTTGCTTGACTTCATAGTGAGTTATAAAAGATCATCTCAAATTCTTCAGCATTCCCAAGATGATTCTCCTGCTCTAAATGATTTTTTATTTCTTGTAGGGGCAAATAAAAGTGAGGATAAGATAAAACGTTTTTGAGTAAAAAGCAAATCCTTTCCAGTGTGAAGGCAAACTTAAAAATTCTTCTGGCAGTGGCTCATTTATTTTTACAGTACATGAATTAGATGTCTTTGGGGTACAGCTCTCTGTAAGGCAGGGGTTTAACTTGCTGCGGGAACTGAGAAGCCTGACACAAGTCCCCAGAAGATGGATGAGTCAACACCCTGCTGTAGGGAGAGCGAGCACAAAGCTTATGGCCCCAGCACAACCCAAGAGGGACCTGGCCCTTGGCAGTGGCTGCCGTTGGCTTGGTAACCTTGAAGGCGTGCATCACACATCTTCTCCACATTCTACAGAACAAAGCTGGAATTGAGATCATACTTGTGTGTGGAGTGTGATTAGTTTTAGCTTCACTTGCCAGAATGGAAGACATATTGGCAAGTTTTGAGAAATAAAAGGAAATGAGAGCAGGCTCTCATTTGTTATGGATGTGAGGAATATAGCAGTTCTCGAACCCATATGTGATCAATATAGAAGTTAATCAGTTGATAGGGATGTCCTATTTCTAGGTCTAGTCTGATTTGGGTTTATGGGAAGTATGCCAACAGTGACAAGTCAGAATGATAGATTGCTTTGAAAGATACAGACTTTTATTATTAAGAGTGTAGTTGCTCAGACTAACTGCTGAAGGAAAATTTCCAAAAGACATTTCTTGTCTGGTCCTCTCTAGAGGATTCATTTTAATTATTAGCATTTGTTGTGGGTACATAATAAATGGGGGAAAGTCTTTTAAATGTGACCCTGAAGGCATGTTGATCTACAGATAGGCTTTGCTTTAAGTGATCAGCATACGCCCCAGACTTAAATTATACAACAGATAAAATGAGCCTGATTAAGCCCCTTATTGAAAGGGTCTCTCTCTTTTCTCTCCCTCTCACATACAGAATTTACTTCAAATAATTTTTAAAAACTGCTCTACACGTTTCTTTCAGAAAGCAAATTAATAGTAGGATTGAGTAGAACTGAAGATTAGAACTGGGGAGGGAGTCCAAGGATTGCTTCAAAGCTGATTGACCTTGACCAATGGCTTAATCTTTCCAGTACTTGGTTTGTTCATCTGTACAATGGGCATGATGGTAGAGTCTGTCTCTTGTGGTGCCGTGAGCATTGCTGAGATAGGTGAGTGCCTGGCACATAGTTAGAGTTCAAATAAATATCAGCTATTCATAGGCAGTTCTAAACTCTCTTACTAAAAGTAAAAACCAAAACAAAACCTGAGGCAGAGTGGCTGCTTCATTCTCAATCACGTAGATGCTCATAACTGAGCTAAGACTAGGTGCCCCTACCCCTGCCGCCCAACTCTATTCTCTCGCCTATGCATTAATGGGTCACTACTCAGATTTAGAGTAGATGTTGTTCACAGACAACTCTGTGAGTCCATGGTACCCAAGAGGGTTTCCCAAACACTCTCTGTATGGTGTCATTTCTGGCGCTATTTTTTCCAAACCTGGAAACGCAGTAGCAGCAGCGGCGGCAGCAGCGGCGGTCTGGGCGTCGGCTCCATCAGTGGGGATGCCCAGGGCCTGCAGGGTGTACTCGGCCGCGTATGTCTTTGCTTCATCCACATAGGCACTTAGCTTCGGAGGTGTGAAAGGATGGCTGGAAAGCAGAGTCAGTCAGGGTGCACATTTTATTAATAAATGTGTGCTGCTGAGACAGATGAAAAGCTAAGGTGCTGTATGCTTTTTAAGATGATCGGATAACGGAATTTTGTGTGGGTACTTATCTTTCTTTTCGCTTTTAAACCTTTTAAATATCTATGCATCTCGGAATATTTGTGAACTTATTTAGAACATGGGTGGGATGACACTCCTGGAACGAACTTGCAACTCATTATAAACCTTTTCTAATATATATGTGAAACATGATGGTTCCTAAAATGTGTAGAAATGCAGGCTCAAGGTAAAATTCTGAAGGTAACAACGTCTAACAGAGAGGTTATGTCTTTCGTCCAAGATTTAAATGGCAGAGGATGGTGTTATTAGGTATAAAATGGTAATTTCATATAGTTCAACCCAAATAGTACACAGATAAAAACATGGGCTATAGTTTCCATTTCTATTACACTTCATATCTGCAGTTTTCCATTGGTTGATGAGAGTACCCAGTCTTCATTGTCTCTGAAATTTAGCGGCTTTGAGATGCTAGTCTCATAGCTGGCACAAATATCCCAAATACACATCTCAACGTATGCTTTGAATAAAATGGGTCGGTAGTAAGCTTGAATATTTATCTTCTTTAGATAGTGATAAACATACACTACATTTACAAGAGACTCTTATTCTAAGATCTAAATGATGAGAAGTTACGCACATGGCAGGATTCTGGCTGGCCAGGGCAGGAATGGTTATTTTGTATAAGAAGAGTTGTCTTTGATCTTGTCCGATGGCAGAGTGAAGTTGATACACAGGTTGTCCCCAGTTATTTTTCTGACAAATTTCTTCCAGTATCTACAAGAGCGGGAAAATAAGAGTGACTTTTCTTTCAAATGTCACATTTGCATTATTTCTCCAGCTTTCAGGTTTTTAAATGGAATCTTCGGAGTTTAAGCAAATATAAGAAGATATAAAATGCCACATGGTTTAATGACTCATAAAATTTAAGATGAACTCAATTTGAACTCCATTTAAAATGTTATGTCTATTAATTCATAAAAATCATTTTCACGCCATTTATTCTAATATGCTTTTAGTTTAGTCCATTAGCTCTAACTTTTTACCAATACTTTACTTTTACGATTTGTTTGATATATTCTTTGTTTTTAATTGCTATTCCAGCACTGTGTAGCTGGATTTACTCATCATTACTGTGAATCCTTCTGTTTATAGTGGGTTAGAGAAAATAACCTAAGGATTCATTCCTATTTCACGGCATTTGTCTAGAGGGTTTTAACTTTACATTTTCACAAAAGAAGAGTTAAAAGGTTTGATGGATATTTCTTGATGGACATGAATAGATGGGTGTTGATAGTTGCCATGTTTTTGTTTGGCAAAACACCACTTCTGGCTATTTTTACAGTGATCTGATTTTTAGAAGCTGCCTCCTGTCGTTACTCCAAACCAAATCTTTCCTAACGGCACATATTTTCTTCATCCTGAAACCATTTTTGGTTGGCCCACAAGCCTTGATGCTCCCACTGGGCAGCAGATTCAGTAAACTGTGCAACATAAGGCATAAATCTGAAAAAATAACTCCCGGGGCAGAACTGTTCCCTAGACTGAGTCCATGGATCTTATCTCATTCGCGCAAACGCTCGTTCAGCAGCAATGGCACAGTTTCTTGTTTACTAAACCTGTAGGTTGTTTCTATTTCCTCTACCAACCTTTGCTTTTTAGCACTCTCAGCTTTGTGGCACCTTTTTTCACCTCCAAAGTGTTCTCTAAGGTTCCAGGGCAATAGTCAGCTACCTTGAGCTAGTAGATGTCTCGCCTGCTTGTTTCTGCCCGTGGTGCAGATGCGTGTAGGGGGCTTCAGCCCTAGCTCCTGACTTGCGGGGCAGCCCTAGTGTCTCTGCTCTTCTTGTGGGAGTTCCTAACCCTCTGAGAATCTGTCAAGGCTCCATTTGGCTGGTTGGTGGTGGCATGACCCTTAATTTCTAAGCCATAGTTGCAGAGATTCAGAGAGATGAATTTTTAAAACTTTCATTAGTTCATAGAGATGGTTACTGATGGTGCTATAAAGCATGACCAATTTCTCACCTGGGTTAATATAAAAGCAGAGGTCATTACACACTCTATAGTAGCTCCTAGAACTATTACGTAGAATTTGTGCCAATGATGGGGCTTCCCGAGTAGTGCTAATGGTAGAGAACCCGCCTGCCAAGCAGAAGACATATGAGACATGGGTTCAGTTTCTGGGTCAGGAAGATCCCCCGAAGGAGGGCATGGCAACACATTCTAGTATTCTTGCCTGGAGAATCCCCTGAACAGTGGAGCCAAGAGGGCTACCATCCATGGTGTCACAAAAAGTCGGACATGACTGAAGTGACTTGGCGTGCAGCATGCACATAACAATGATTCTTTTTTTTTCCTTAAAATGTTTCTGGATACCCGAGTACTTTAATTAGATTGCTTATTTTAGGTTTTAACCCAAGATATATTGGATGACTAGCTTTTGTGTTTTCTGACCAAAGCTCCATCGTTGTACTTAACTGGATTTTATTGCAGTTATTTATGTGTCAGGATCCTCTCACTGGGTTGCCATATGATTTTTGATAGCAAGAATTATGTTATATTTGCTTTTCCAGCTTTAGCTCCTAGCGTAATACTTGGTGCATAATACTGGCCCCCCAAAAGCTTTTAAACAGACACATTAATACAGTTTACTACTCTAATTGGCATCCTTAAAAAAAAAAATTACCTGGGGAGGGTTGCAGAAACTATAGATGAGCTCCTTTATATGTATAAGAAAGCTATTAATCCTACCAAAAATAATCAACCAAAAAAAAAAAAGAAACCCTTCAACATGAGCTTTTAGAAAATCAAGTTTTCTACTCAGTTGTAATCATAAGGCTACTTCCATAAATTTGGGGCTTATACCTTTGGGGTGGGAGTCAGAAAGATTCCTTTAGGATGTGTAAACTGTCAACTCGATATTGATTATTCGGCCAAAGTGTCTTTGCAGAGGCCAACACATAATGCGCACCCCGAGGGAGCAGTCTGAGGGTTAACACAGATCCTGTCTGGTTTTATTTTTAACCCTGTGATTCAGTTTCCATACTGGAACAACTTTCATAGCTTTAAATTTTCCAATAATAAAAATCATACCCTCATGCAGGAATATGGAAACTTAGAACTGTGAAATGAACGCAAAAAAATTTACCATCAAGCCACTGCCCAGATATAATCACTGTAGAAGACTTGATTTGATATGACTGATGGTGTATCATAGTTAATATGAGTAATGATACACCACAGATTGCATGGTGTTTTCACTTTAACAGTGTTTCCAAGAAAAGATGTTCTGATGAATCTATTCATTCCCTGTTGTGAGTGCTCTTCATTTGCTAACCAACCTTGCTTTATTTTGTTTTCTTTTAAAGTACTGGTTGATAATTCTTAGTAGTCCTCAGGATTTTTGCATTTCAGTGGATGATTATTTAAGATGTCAAATTTTATAATTAAGAAAAACAAAAAAGAAAGAGTCTGAAGTAGACCAATGGTATTCAGTGCCCACTGTTGTCCTACAATATGTTATGTTGATTGGTCACTTTATCTAGGTAATAAAACAAACGGAAACAAAGCAAGACTACAGCCCCAAGTAGGGATCAAGTCAAACCCATTGATGAATGGTGAATGATGGTCTTTGACCCAACTTACACAAACTATCCAAGCTGCCTCTGGAATAACATTACATACCTGGGGAGCAAGTTTAATTCCTTGGGGCTTTAAAGTGGCAGGATTCATTGGGGTGAGCTCCATCCCAGGTAAAAGGTCATAGAGTCTGTCTTCTCTCTTGTCTCCTTTGACCTGGTATCCCCGGCCCAGGCCTGTGTAAGCCAAATAGCCACGGCCGCCCAGTCCTCTCACTCCCGCAGCCCCTACAGGTACATTCATGTAAATTTCTAGGAATGTAAGAAGGCATTAAACTGAATCAAACCACCAGAAAATCACCCTGAATCTTACTGTAATGGAAAAGTTAGCCCAAGTCACATTGATTATTGCCCTGAAGATGGATAGAAAACTCCAGGATTCTAATGTAATGAAACTCAACATAATACAGCATTTACCTTAGGCATCTTTTTTTTTTTTTTAAACTGTACATAAAAGAAAGCAATACTATCAAACCTATAGATAAGTACACATGCCACTTTAAAACTTGGGTATAGAGAAAATTTTTGCAATTTCTCTCTTCAGTTAATTTGCGTTGACTTTTTTTTTTTGTAGACTAGTAACTGTTGGGAGGTATATATTTTCACATTTTACAGTGTAATATGACCACATGTATTAAATTAAGTCTTGCCTTTTTGTCTTTGACCAGTAAATTAGAAATGAATTCTAGTTTCCCTAATGTTAACATTCCTGATGACCTGTTAGAAAACCAATGTTGAGAAAATGTGTTTTAAAATACACCATTTTCTTATATTCTATTAATGTGAGGCTTAAATTTCCGTTGAGTTTCATTAATAGATTACTTTTGATTTTTTGTTTTGCCACATTGCTACTTTGATTTCCTATTAGTGCTGTAAAGAGATAAAAAGTTGATTACCCTTCATCCATGAATATCATTCATTGATTTCTTTCTTGTTATAAGACAGGTATTTTTCCCCTTGGAGTACAGTTTGTTTTTTTCTTACATTACAACTGGTTGACAACTTATACTTAATGGAGGGATTGTTTAATGATGTGATTTTAGATGATAAATGTACAATGGTTTAATGACATAATTTGTCATCAAACATATAAATAGATTGTCCTGAATGGATTTCCTTCAGGAAAAGGTTCCTAAAGGTTTCTTTTATATTACAACTTTGGGTGAAGTGATTGTATTATGAGTGTGGAACTTTCAAGGCAGTTGAAGCTAGAACCCCTAGGATGGCCAATTCAGTTCTCCTGAAAAATAGTAAAACACAGTAAGATAATTGTTTCCACAGTAATCTGGATATGCCCCTTGCTTCTAGTCAAACCCAAGAATAGATTTAAGTATACAGTTTGTCGTTGAATTGCCCAGACTGTTGTCATATTTGGAAGACAGAATTGAGATTCTGTTGGCATTGATTCCTAGCAGAACCATTCTGAAGGATCCCATTAGGCAAAATCAAGACAGTTTCTTGAAAAAGTGCTTTCTTTATCTTTGACATTTTTTGAAATAACTGAGGTCATAGAACTGCTTGAACATTTGGAATTCTCATAGGATTCAGTAGGCAAGATTTGTTTGGCAATGAGATTGAGAGTTGTTTATTTATTTATTTTTTCTATTTGGACTTTTACTATTTAGTTCCCCGTATCCTGGAGGAACAAGTTGATTTCCCTAGTAATGTGGCTTTTTGGAAGGCATTGTACATATTTCTCAGGGGAGGTCAGATGAGAGCATCTCATGTATCTGTTAGAATATATTTATGATAATTTGTGATTTATATATGGACATGATGGCACTGAGTCACCATCCAATACACGTGTCTTGACATTTGAGGTAGTTGGTTTCCACTGAACCATACTGCTCCCATATGAAAGTTTTGTAATGAGTCACATATGTTTGTAATATGGTAGTACAATGATAAGGAAGAAACTAGTAATTGTGGATTTGAATTTTAGTGTGTGTATATTTTATGGGCCTATGCAGAGATCAAATGCATACCTTAAATTCATTTACACTGTATTCTGACCAAGTTTTTCAATAACCAGTTGTAATGTGAAAAAAGATTCCTATGAAAGGACAAATATTAATGTAATATTTGATTTTCAATAAGCAATTTTCCAGTTATGTTTCTCCCAGTAGACTCATCCAATTAGACATAACTTAGACACAAGTCTATTGCAATACACATAGTTTGAAATCGCAGAGCTTCATCTAAGACAAGAGCTGATTAATGTTACCTCTAACAGAAGGGGCCCGGATAATGGCCCTGCTGCCAAGATGTCCTTTTGTGGCTGGGAAATGAAGGCTGGGAATCGCTGTGTAGGCCTGGGGGGCATAGAAGACAGGGGCTCCAAGATAGGTGGTGGTGGGGTCGTAAACGTGGCCCAAAGAGTAGGTGTACTCTCCCTGCAACATGGCGCCCCTTCCGCCTGTTCCTCGGGTGTACCGAACATAACTGTCCTTGTCCACTGGTTTGGCTAGGGTCACTTCAATAGGCGACCCGTCCAGCACCTGTTGTAGACAGTAAGGAAAAAGCATGTGAGAAGATATGAAGACAGCCAGGTGTGGCTGAGTCCTAGTAACACATCTCCTTCTAAGGGTTAGTCTA
Source organism: Capricornis sumatraensis (assembly GCF_032405125.1). Classification (NCBI taxonomy): domain Eukaryota; kingdom Metazoa; phylum Chordata; class Mammalia; order Artiodactyla; family Bovidae; genus Capricornis; species Capricornis sumatraensis. The sequence goes on along the minus strand of NC_091091.1, from coordinate 9,402,253 downwards.
TTTGCTGCTATGTTTACTATTTCACTTATCTGTTTGAATGGAAAATGTTGCCTGTCATGTCAGTAAACAAAGGCTGTTGCAACCATCAAGCCATCACATTACAGCTGCCCCCAGTGGTGACCTCGAAGGATGGGAAAGAACAGGACACTGGCCCTAGATAGCTGAGGTGCATATCACAGGAATGATTTCAACGAGCCCAGGCTCTTGCATCTTCCCATATACCGAAAAGTGCTAAATTCCTTAACTTGAGATATCAGGTTTTCTTTACCAGTTATCTCTTGTTCTACCTACCTGATCTTTGTCGCAAAACCCCTATATATCTGGCTCTTCTCTTACCTCTTCAGAGTAGTCCTTTATAACTATTGAGAGGCTGTCTCCCAGACTTCAAGTCCTCAGAATATCCTCAAAATGAAACAGTTCTCAACTTTTAGGTTGTGTAGTTTTTCCAGTCAACATATGCATCATCTTTTCTTAGGTTCTTGTTTTGTGCGCCAGTTGGGTTTTCCCTGAATGGTTTGTTGGTAGATTGCATACAATCTGTCAACAGGCCAATAATTGGCCACTGCCTATTGACATATTAGTTATAAATCTATTAAGTGAATACAGTCGCTGAGACAGAATTATATAATATTTTTATGGGATGTATTTTAAAATGCATACTTATATAATTACATAATTCTAAGAGATTTTAGGTTAATTATGGGTGGAATATAATCTCCAGTACCTAGCACAATGCAACGAAGATGAAAGATCAATAAAAGATCTTATCAATTGTTCGCACTTTGTTATGGGCAGCCTGCTGCTGCTGCTGCTAAGTCACTTCAGTCGTGTCCGACTCTGTGCAACCCCATAGACAGCAGCCCACCAGGCTTCCCCATCCCTGGGCTTCTCCAGGCAAGAACACTGGAGTGGGTTGCCATTTCCTTCTCCAATGCGTGAAAGTGAAAAGTGAAAATGAAGTCGCCCAGTTGTATCTGACTCTTAGCGACCCCATGGACTGCAGCCTACCAGGCTCCTCCATCCATAGGCTTCTCCAGGCAAGAGTACTGGAGTGGGGTGCCCTTGCCTAGTCAGGCCTTTCCAGCTAAGTGTCTTACTCTTTGGAGCTACATAATAGCTGAGTTTTTACTGGAAAAGAAGAGAGGCTTAAAAGTAGGACCCTACTTAAGGAAGTGAAATCATTGAGGGTTCTGCATTTGTCTTCTAGAGATATTTTCTTAAGAAGCAAACTTTTGATCTGCTAAACAAACAGGAATAGCAGGTCAGGACTAGTGTTTCTCAAGTCAGGTGCCACTTAAAACTTGCCTTCAAAAATTTTTTGAATTTTCCGATACAAGTTTTTTTACATTTTGCAAACAGATCTGGATATTGAAAATAATGGCCATGTGTGGTTCTACAAGTGTGATTTGCTTTTTTATGTGTTGTTTGCATACATAAGAGACAAAGATGGCTCTCAACAATTACTCGATACATTGATATATTTACTATCAAAGAGACAAGGTGTTTTGAGGAGGCATTTGTAGCTTCTTTCAAATAAGAATATTATTTTTTAATAAAGAAAGGAAATATTAAGTGTTCTTGCAAATATTCCCTTTCACAGCAGCTGATGGTTTCATGGGTGATTCAGTGCTTCCTGGATCACTGATGTCTGCTGGACAACATTCATACTTTATGATCATCCTGATCATTTGGGCTCAGCCTCTTGTTCCTAGTTACATGTATATAACTTTCCTACTTTTTAGTATCAGGAATCAGTATCAAATATCTTAGGTCGAACACACACAGAGAGAGAATTCAGCTCATATTCTACCATATTATATTGATGTTGATATAATTAGAAGAAACAGACTTAGAGTATTAAAGAAACCTTGGATGTAATTCTTTGTCTTTGTTCCTACCTTAAGAAAGATAAGGTCTAAATAGGTCTGTACTTACAGGCACTTCTATATCAAGAGATGTTTTTAGCGAAATGATTCCTTACTGAAAAGTTAGATTTCTTACTGAAATATGCCTCTGCTCCTTTACAGTGTTCTCAACATCACTGACTCGACGGACGCGAGTCTGAGTGAACTCTGGGAGTTGGTGTTGGACAGGGAGGCCTGGCGTGCTGCGATTCATGGGGTCGCAAAGAGTCGGACACGACTGAGTGACTGAACTGAACTGAACTGAAACCAACTATTGTATTTTACTTATTTTGTTTAGGTGTTTCAAGGTCTAGAACAATATCATATTAACCTGTATAGCCCCAAGCCCAGCGAGATTTCTTTCTCATTGTAGACATTCACAGGTATTTGTAGAAAAAGTGAATAGTCACGTGCAAAGCTCAGTTATCACCTTTCTGTCCAAATAGGTTCCCCGCCTGACTTCCCTAACATCATTATCCTCGTTCTCTATATTGAAAACCTAAAATGACTCATCCTTCTTTCCCACTGCTCTATCCAATCAGTTCCTGGATCCTTTGAATTCACCCTGCATAGTTCTGTGTAGAGCTTTCTCCTTCATTCCATTCTCACCCTCATTCAAGCCCTTATTTCCTCCCATTTGAGTGACTTTAATAGTTACTTAACTAGTTCCAATTCATCTCTCTCCCCATTCTATGAAAGTTCAATTCTTAATAGGTTGATTTCCCTAAATTGTTAATGGGATCATTACTTCACTGCAGAAAAAACTTCAGAGCCTCAGCTTGTCTAATAGATTAGATATAAATATCCGTATGGATACTTAAAAACTTTCATAGTTCTAGGCAAACTTACTTTTGCTTTTCCCATATCACATTACAGTTAAGTATTATTATAATATTTAATATATATATTTAATAATAAGATTGAATATGTATTTGACTATATAATACATGTATACGTTGTTATAAAAATATCTAGCCATGGGTTTCCCTGATAGCTCAGTCAGTAAAGAATCTGCCTGCAGTGCAGGAGACCCAGTCTTGATCCCTGGATCAAGAAGATCCCCTAGAGAAGGAAATGTCAACCCACTCCAGTATTCTTGCCTGGAAAGTCCTATGGACAGAGGAGCCTGGCGGGCTACAGTCCATGGGGTAGCAAGAGTCGGACACAACTTAGTGTCTAAACCACCATAAATATGCCAGCTGCAAAAACTGGAAACAGTTTGGATACTTTTTCACTGTGATGATTCCAGTGCAATTATTTAGCATTTAATTTACGATGGTCCCTTCTTTGCAAGCATCATGTATCCTCAGCAATGTTTTCAAAGTGAGAAACTGTCACATTTTTTCAAAGAAATATTACTATGACACTAAATGTAATTATCAATGAAGAAGAAATAATATTTTGCTTCCTAGATATATTTAAATGTGCATTAATATTTTGCTTTCAAGTTTTCTTTTTGTGTTTTGGAGTCAGTAGTCTGCAGCTCGCACAGCAGGCTGCACACACTCTGTAGACCAGGAATAGCTCATAACCCCCACTATGTCTGAAGGCCTTGTCTGGAGACCCTCTATTTGCCCTGCAGATCCACTCGCCATTGGCTGCCAGCCTCCAAGCTCCCACAGGGAGTTCTGCATGGCTCCCCTTCAGGGCTCCTGGGCCTTCCAGGATTATGATTGAATTTAGTCAATGGGGAGGCCTGGCCAGAGGTTGGTGGGAGAGAGAGCAGCAAGTGTGAGCTATTTCTTCTCTTGGCTCCCTCTCTATGAGGTGACCTTGGCCTGAATATATCCATTGGCCAAAGTTCATTACTTTTCGCAACAAGATCTGCTCTTTACAATCCTCTCTCCTTTAGGTTTCCTGTTACTTCTCTAGTTCTTTGCCTCCTTGGCTCCAGGACTGCATGAGCCCCAGGCTCCTGCAGAGTCTCTTTTAATTCTCCTGCCCCGGGCTCATATCTTTATAGTTAGTCCCTTTGCCGACTGTCTCCTATTAGGATTGACCAGTGCAAGGCCTGGCAGGTGAAACAGGCCTATGCTCATTCGATTCATAGCAAGGCAATCCATCTTTCCGCTTCTCCAATTATACTTTGCTCTTTACAAATTCTATGCCTCTGTCTGAAATTACCTCTCCTTTGCCATGTTTTGTGTTTTTTTTTTTTTTTCCTTTTGGAATTCTTCCCAAGTGTCAGGGCTTCTCTTAAATATTATCTTTTCACATCTATGAAGATTTTCTGATTCTTAATAACCCACTCCTCTTTGAACATTGTCACCACTTACCCATTTTTTTTTTTAACAAAATTTATCTGACTGGCCTTTGCAAAGGTGTGTGAGTATTTGTCTTAATCCTCAGTTGACTTTTAGCCCTTTGATAAGCATCTTTGGTTTGATCCTTTAAGTATTCCAAACAATACTTAGCATGATAAATGGTTTACAGAAGATTTTCAATATTATGGGATTAATAAGTAAATATTATACTGGTTTCTCTATATAAATCATAAATTAGAATATAGTATTACTAGTTGTTTTCCCCAGAGCTTACTCTTGGCAATGTGAAGAGATTCCAAGCTTTCCAGACTTGGAATATCAAACTACAAGGGCAGAATGATAACCCTGACATCTTGTCAGATCCTCAGTCTCCAAAATACTGTACTACAAAGGTTATAATTTCTTTGAAATAATGAGAGAAAACTGAAATTGGGAAAATCACCTTGGGATACTCCATTCCAACTCTCTATTTCTAAAAAAATTGAGGGCCAGTGACTTGTCCAAATCAGCCAAAATTAGAGATAGAATTGGACGTATAAGCCACATCTCTGTTGAATTTTCCATCACCCTTTTGTTCATCTTAGATGGATTAAGGCAGCCATGTCAGAGATGGAGGAAGCCTGAGTGGGATGGACTTGTAGGTCTGTTCTCCTGAATAAAACCTCCACAACAAACGTCGGTGGAATCTGTGCATAGTTTTCCTTTGTCCTACATTACCTTCCCATTTAAAGCTTTCATAGCCTCCACTGCATCTTCTCGGTTAGTGAAGTGCACAAAAGCATAGTCTCGGATTTTCTTCACCCTTTCCACAGCACCTGGAAGCAGAGTGGAAGGAGCTGAACATGATACACTGAAACATTTAGCTTGCAAGAGTGAAAGTAGCTCCATAGCAAGCCTGAGATAGCTGAACATGATGTACTGAAACATTTAGCTTGCAAGAATCTTTTTTAATCTTTTATTTTGGAGAGTCAGTATTTAAAGAGCCCGTTGAGAATATTTCCTGTGTTCAGGTTTAAAATTCTGCACATTCAACAAAAGATTTTGTTTGTAATTCTTTAATAACACTTGTGTTCTGCCTTATTATTTATATATTTATTTATGGATTTGTTTTTCCACTTCCTAGATTATTATCTTTGAGGATAGAAGGGTATCTTTCTCAATATATTATATAAAGGATAGTAATTTATACATGGTAAAATATTTGTTGCATTAAACTCAATTATTGGTCATCTTATATATTTAGGTAATTATGGCTCTTTCCTCAGAAATACGTCTTGACTCCTTTGATTGATACAATAAAATTTTAGAGGTAGAAGAGACTTAACAATAATTTAATTTTTAATTCATTTAACCTTTATTTGTTTTCAACGTAAAGATTCTGAATCTAAATCTCTGACAAAGTAAGTGAAATTTATGAACTCAGCTAGGAACTAGAACCCAGGTCTCTCACCTGCTTATCTCATTTGATCAAAACAAACAAACAAAAATTCTGAAAGTACATCTGAGAACCAAGATAGTTTCTTACCATGCTGGTTTAAAATATCAAAGGTTGGAAGCAATGTACATATCCACTAATCCTACTAGAGGAATCTCTTTAATAGAAGTATTCACACATGTGCAAAAGGATCATGTGTAAGAATATTAATAACACTAGTCAGTTGAAATAGCAAAATAAAACAACTTAATGTCCTTTTTCATGAGAGTGATTAAATGTGGTACACTTGTATTAAATAATACTAAGAAGTCTTTAAAGAGAACAAATAGGCTCTTCATGTATACTTACATGGAAACCTTCAGGACCTGTTGTTAAATCTAAAAAGTTACAATATAGTAAGTGTAATATTATAGCACTTATATTTATAAAATCCCAACCCACATATATATTGCATATAAATATGAATATACACACAGAAAGAGAACTGAAACGATCAAGATTGAATTGTTAATAGGGGTTAGTTCAGCAGAAGATTCTGATGCTGGGAAAGACTGAAGGCAAAAGGAGAAGAGGGCAGCAGAGAATGAAATGGTTGGAAAGCATCACCAACTCAGAGGACATGAACTTGGACAAACTGCTGGAGATGGTGAGGGACAGAAAGGCCTGGAGTGCTGCAGTCCACAGGATTGCAAAGAATCAGACACACTTAGTGACTGAACAACAGCAGGAATGGGGAAAAAAGTTGGGGAGAATAAAGGGGACTTTCATATTTTAATTTGTATTCTTTGGTGTTTTTACAAATATTTGCAATATTGATATATATTCTTTGTGTAATAAAAAAAAAATAACATCAACCCAACCTATTACTATGTAGAGGGATTGCTGTACATGTTGATGGGCATGTGTAAAAATAAAGTTCTACCAAGATGGTTGAACTTTAGATTTTACATTTTATTATTAAAATGTCCTTGCTTACTCAATTTTAAAAATAGAACCTTTGCCTAAAGATAAAAACTTGTTTAATATTAATTTGTTAGTTTACCATGCAAATTATCCTTTTAGTCACCTGGGTATATTTTGAGCACTCAGGTTTTCTTCCATCCTTAGTTTCCAGGGCCAACCGAGGATGGGACCCTATGCCAGGGAGGATCAGAAAAGGATATGTCTTTTCCTTTTTCCCTCTCACTATCAACGTTCAGTTATCTACCCTCTTAGATTCAAAGTCATGAAGACAATTTGAGTTTCTACTCTGTCACATGTTTCAATGGCTATAATCTGTCTTCCTTTGGAATAATGATAGGGTGCTAATGTAAAAATAATTTAAAAACATTGTGATGCTTCTTTTTCCCCTCAGTATTTGCTTCTTTACTTCTTATGATAGTGGTTGTACAGAACGAAGTTATATGGCTAAGTTGAGAAAATAAAGGTATTTGAGACCATGAACCATGCAGACATGTAATTAACTGCATTGCAAATGTGGTCTCTTCATTCCTTCAGTATCAGGTTGGAGTAATTATTGACTTAACCTCATGCTTTTCTTGGGTATTAACAGGTAAAAGATGGGCCAGTGAGGACCTCTACCTTCCCGGTCTTTGCCCCATTCACTCTGCAGTGCCATCCTCCAGCTAGTCTGTTAGCTCCCAGAGGCAGCTACAACATTTCCATTTCCACTGGAAAAGGGCCTTGGTATTGTCCTTACCTAGTTCCTGCACAGTATTTTGAGCACAGGGGCTATTCAATGAATATTCCTGGAATGAGCAAGTATTTTAGTCAATTTATATTCTGTTATCATTCACATTAGTTAGGTGGCATTTCAGATGATAATAGATTTTGGTGTACTCAAATTCTACTTGCAGATATTGAAATCAACTTGGGTTTTTTGAGCCATAATGTTTAGCCACACTTACTTTTAGAAATCATGGTATGTGAAAATGTAACCTCATTAAAAATGCAGATAGATTAGAAAGTGAGAGTTTTTAAAATCATAAATGGTGTTTACCGTGTGGCTTATTTTAATATGTTTCTTCTTGTTTATTGATCAATCATCATTTTGCAGAGGGTGAGGCAATAAAATATCAATGGTCCTCCATAAGACTCTAAAACAGGGAATCAGAAAACAATGACTCTGTTCATTATCAACTTGTCAGCAGCAGTTGAATTACCTGAAGACAAACACATCTGCAGTCCCAAGGGGAGACTTTCAGAAGGTCATGTTTCCCAAAGTATGGTCCTTAGACCAGCAGTATCAGCTTCCTCAGAACTTAATGGAAATGCACATGCCTGGGACCCATCCCAGACCTATTGTTGTTCAGTCGCTCAGTCCTGTCCTGCTCTTTGCAACCCCATGGACTGCAGGCTTCCCTGGTCTTCACTGTCTCCTGGAGTTTGCTCAGGTTCATATCCACTGAGTCAGTGATGCTACTGAAGATGAAATTCAGGTGGGCAGGGCCAGTGATCTTTTAACAAGCCCTTCAGGTGATTCTGAAGGTAAACTGTTTTAAGAAAATCAGATTTCATAAAATTATAATTGGAATTTCAGCAGCTACTCTTAGGCTACACTGAGGTAGAATATACATTTTCTGGCTCTAGTTTTTTTTTTTTTAATTATCATTATTTCTCTGAATAGCAATATAATATTTTCAGTTTAATAAGGGTTAAAATAATATATTGATAATTATTTGCGAGAATACTCAGGGTCCTTTGAGGGATCCAACTTTCAATAGAATTTTTTAAAAGTTATTTTTTTGTTTCTCAAATTTTTCTAGGTTAAGTATAAACTTATCATTTCCACTGGAAAAGAAACTAGTTAGCTCTTTTTTCCCCCAATACAGCAGATGTCTGCTAGTCAACAACTCTCTGCAATTCATTTTTCCCTTTTTTTTTTGCAGAGTGCCAAGAAGCAGCAGCCACATATCCTTATGGAGTCCTAAGAGCTGTGGCACCAGCCTCAGAGAGAGAGAAACAGACCTGGCATTTATTACTTTCACTGCAATTAAAAGGGCCTAGACACTTGCCTCTCTTCAACATGCAGACTAGAAAGCTGATAGCCAGTGACTATGAAAGGAAGCACCCTTTTAGTAGTTTCTCATTCCAGCCTTTCTGCACCCCCTCCATCCCAGAGAGTAATGTTTTAATTACACAAAATAAGTGTTATTCATTATGGGAAGGAAGAGTGTCAGTGCTAAGTCATGGTGAAACAATGTTTATACACGCATGTATCAGTTTCTATGCTCACAGTTGCATCAACTTCCAGATCTCCAATTACTTGTCACTTCTCCTAAACAACCTAACCCCAGGAGTTAGGTTGCCATTGCTGTTAAACTCCTTCCACACACACACACTTCCTACCTGTTAGTTCTTCCCACCATGGGGCACCTAGGAGCTACTGAAAAAATGACAGGTGAGTGAATGAGTGGGTGAATGGAATATGTGTAGGTCAGGGGGTGCTTGAGTTGTTAAGAACAAGCTCTTAACCAGAGCTGGATTTAAGTCCGGACCCTGCCACTTTCTGGTTGTATGACCCTGGACAAGTAACTTATCTGCTCTGGGTCCTGGAAAATAATGGAAGTAGTAAGGTACCCTACATCACAGAGTTGTTGAATATACCATTATAGTCAAGTAGCAAGGAAGGCAGAGTTCCTGAAGTGTGGAAAAAGACAAGTCTCTGGTGAATCTTTAAAAAGGGAGAAAAGGGATCCTTACTAATTACCTGTAGAATAAATCATCAATTGATGCTATTACACTTGAGAGAGCAGTCAGAGTTGGAAACAGGCAACATCACTATGTGAAGTGAATATTCTCCAGCAGTTCTAAGGTGATGGTATCATGGCCCATGCTTATCAGCAACTTAGGAAGTTCTCATTTTTGGAAAGATGTCACCAGAGTGATATTAGACTAACATGTTCTAAGGCATGCGAATCCCACAAGATGATCTGCCAAAAATGGGCTCCATGGCCCTCAAATTGGGAAGTGAGTCATTCCGCTGCTGCTGCTGCTGCTGCTACTAAGTCACTTCAGTCATGTTCGACTCTGTGAGACCCCATAGCCGGCAGCCCACCAGGCTCCCCCGTCCCTGGGATTCTCCAGGCAAGAACACTGGAGTGGGTTGCCATTTCCTTCTCTAATGCATGAAAGTAAAAAGTGAAAGTGAAGTCGCTCAGTCATGTCTGACCCTCAGCGACCCCATGGACTGCAGCCTTCCAGGCTCCTCCGTCCCAGCTCCTCTTTTGGAGGCTTTCAAAGCAAATTAGAAGGTTAAGAACTATGATAAGTCCCACAGACAAACAAATTTTTAATTTTACTGAATTTGGTGTTAGCAAACTTATTTGACCATGGATCCCTTTTAAGAGTAACATCTACTGATAGTTTATAGAATTAGTGTTCTGCAGAACTGGCTTTGAGAAATACTTGTTTGGACATCGTTTCTTAAAATGCTTTACCTGTCTCAGTGTTGCCGTTCCTCTATGAGGAAAAAGAGATAGGGAGTCAATCTCATGGCTTAAAACGGACTGAAAAATATTGACAAAATGAAGAGTAATAAATTTTCCTCCACCATCCTTTTTCTTTTATATTCACTCAAATTAGTTTTCTAGGACAAACTGTTACTTCCTTTCCTATGTATCTAAAGTCATAAGCATATTCCATCAGACCAGTGGTTCTCAACTGGGGGCAGTTTGCTCTCCCAGGCACAAAAAATTCTAGAGACGTTTTTGGTTGTGAAAATTACAAAACATTACATTCTGGAATGCACAGGACCGACCCCCACAGCCAAGAATTATTGGCCAAAAATGTCACAAATTTAGAAAATGTCACAAGTTTAGAAACCTGCATCAGATCTTTAGTTATGGCCACGCATTCATTACCAGAGTAAATATTTAGTGAACATCAACTAAGTCCCAGGCACAGAAATAGGAGCTGAGGAGACATCAGAAAAAGAGCTCATGGAATTTATAGTTCAGTGAAGGAGACATGTATTAAGTAATCACACAGAAACACGTAAAATAATAATATTGATAAATGTTATAGAACCTTACGTCCACATTTTCTAATCCAAAGGTAGAAATATAGTTTTAATAGTCTGTATGGGATTATGAGAATGATAAGTGAAAGCTATCTTATTTAAAGTTATGGGAAATCAGCTCAAGCATAAGTGTTTTAAATATATTTTGAACCAGTGATCTTGTCTGGCATGTCCTACCTGGTTTAATGTTATTGAATTCTTTCTCAATCATCTCTTCTGAGGTAGACAGCATTAGGTTTCTTACGTACAGGATTTTCACTGAGGACATTGTGTCTTCATCAACTTCTACTTCTGGTTCTGCCCAGTCTACTGCAATAGGGTGTCCCCATAACTGAATTCTTCCTGTTGAGAAAGATCAGATATGATTAATTATATAGAAATTAGGACATCATCGCAGTTCCTACTAAAATGGCCTTTTAAATTGAACCTTGAGACGTTGATTGAGCAAGAACACTAATATTAAAAAAGGTGATGGTTGATCTTGAAAGGTATTTCAAATAAGAGCTAGTTAGAAGCAAGTTCCGGGCTTCCCTGGTGGCGCTAGTGGTAAAGAAACCCACCTGCAGGAGACATGGGATGTGGGTTCAGTCCCTGGGTCAAGAAGATATCCTGGAGGAGGAAATGGCAAGCCACTCCCATATTCTTGCCTGAAAAAAACCCCATGCACAGGGGAGCCTGGCAGGTTACAGTCCAGAAGGTCACAAAGAGTCGGACACAACTTAGCAACTGAGCACGCACGCACAGAAATGAGTTCTGAATGACAAGCGGCTTATCATAATGGTTGGGTATAAAGGGAACTCGAACATGACTTGCAGCGGAACAGGAAGAAGGCAGCAGATGTCATGTCTGGATCTTAGAACAGTTCTCTCAGGGTGAAGGTAGTCACTGAAGACGGCAAAAAGGGGAGAAAGGGAGAGAATGAGTTTAGGGCTCAGACATAGTCTGGCTTCAGGAAGCATTAGAAAGGTCACTAGAATCTTTGTGATCAAGGGCCACCAGAAAACTGTCCGAAAAAATGGTGCGTGTGAAAGCTGTGTAGGGCTCAGGTACATTCTCTGTCCCTTAGAGCTCTGCTCAACAGGATTCTCTCCTAGTTCTTTGCCAGAATATAGGAAAAGTTATTATGTTTCCAAATTAAAGAGCATCGGTAGAGTCTAGGATGGGAAACTGAACTCATCTTAAAAAGGTAGCTGTTATCTTACATAGATTTTTGTGTTTCTATAATTGTAACTAATTGAGTGTCTTTATGTTTCCCATATTCTGTCTCAAAGTGACTTCTCACAGTAACTCTGTGGGGAGGGGTATGACTTTCTCAGTTTTACAGAAAAGGAAATGGACTTTTGAGAGGATAGGTTGCCCAGATCCACTTTACTTCTCCACTGGTCCCTTTTGCTTTTTATTACTCAGTCTTGTACCCCTATACAGTGAAGATCCATGTTGAAGTGATACGAGGAGGGTGAGGGTCAACTCATTTTCTAAGTTTGATTGGAAATATGTTTATTTTTTATTAGTTTTGGAACAAGTTATATCCTGGAAGCAATAAAAAGTGTGAGAAAATAAAATCAGGAATCCTCAGTATTGGTAAGAGTTTAGTTGTTTAAGTATTGCATGTTTAAGGCAATTATTGTCAATCAAAATGTACCTTTTTATCCTTTAAAAAGCAGTCAATGAAAGCACCTGTGGCATTGACATTCTAAAACCCAAACAAAAGACAGACGCAGCCTGATGAGTCAGCCGATCCTGGGGAGGCTGTTTCCTACTCTTCCAGTCCTTCCTTGCATCCTACAGGACAGTTTTGTCCATCACTCTTTCCCCACTCCCTTCCAATCCCCTTCTATACCTCTCTCCCTTTTCATACCATTCCCTTCCTTTCCTATGCTTTACATAGACTTTGCTAAAGGTCTTACCCCAAGATCCCTAAGGTTCCTAAGTGACTCTGGTTTCTGTAGCTCAGTGGTTCTTAGTCTTGACCCCACAGTAGAAGAGCTTAAAAAAACATGGGTTCTACTGAATCTGCTGGACCGAGCTCCTTTCTACCTGCAGGGATAGACTCTTCAATTTTCAGAATTTTTTGAGTCAGCTGATGTCACCTTGGTAGCTTGAAATGAGCCACAGTGGGAGTGTTACACTAAGGAAATCCCAAAATGCTACAACCGAGGCGTTTGGTTTTCCCCTAGGAATTGCCTCATCTCTGATCCCGGGATCCTTCTTCCAAATTCTGATCTAAGTGGCCTAGTCTTCATGATTTTGAAAAGCATCTCAGTTAATTCATCCAAAATTGAGAACACTATTCTAGCTCATTGACTTTTGCCTACCAAGACTGAGACCACATTAAGTCATTCACAAGCCTGAAGATGTGGAAAAGGTTAAAATGGATAGAAGTGAGAGGGAATGCAGGAAACAGCGATTTCCATAAACATCGCTGTGAAAGTCAGTGTTGGAAAGTGATTTGCGAATGTGAGCTTTGAAGTCAGACAGGTTCCGTAATCAGATCAGTGATCTTGGCTAGGAAACAACCCTTCTAGCTTCACTTTCCTCATCTGTAAAATTGGGATAATAAAAATACCTACTCATTAGGGTTGTTGTGAAGACAAAGAAGATGATGCATGGAAGGGAGAATTTTCACTTTTAAATGATAATTCAATAATGTACTTTCCTCTTGCTACTTTTTGGTCAATTTTGGAGATGTATAGTTTATAAAGGATATGTGTTCTTTGAGTCTAAAGTAAATGGTGTCAAACTACAAATGATTTTTTTTAGAATCTCCCTTGTCCTTTAGAAGAAAACAATGTACATTGTAGATACTTAATAAATGTTTCTATCCTGAGTCATTCCCCAGGTTTTCCTATATCTCCCATGTGATTAAATGGCTGATATCATTAGACTTCTCTGGTGGCTCAGACGGTAAAGCATCTGTCTACAATGTGAGAGACCTGGGTTCGATCCCTGGGTTGGGAAGATTCCCTGGAGAAGGAAATGGCAACCCACTCCAGTACTCTTGCCTTGAAAATCCCATGGAGGGAGGAGCTTGGTGCAGGCTACTATCCATGGAGTCACAAAGAGTCGGGCACGACTGAGCAACTTCAGTTTCACTTTCATTAGTTGATGGATATAGCCGTGGATCACAGAATTTGGCGCCACAATAGAATTAACCTTGAAAACTTAAAAATATCAGTGCCTCAGTGCTACTCTCTGCTTCCAGAGAATCTCTGATTAGTGATTGATTTGGGTATTGCCATTGTTTAAAAACCTCCTCAAGGATTTCCCTAGTGACTCAGTGGTAAAGAATTCACCAACCAAAGCAAGGACACAGGTTTGGTCCCTGCTCCAGGAAGATCCCACATACCACAGAACTAACCCTGTGTGCCACAGCTACTGACTGACCCAGCACTCAAGAGCCTGTGTTTTGCAGCTACTGAAGTCTGCATGCCTGGAGCCCATGCTCTGCAACAGGAGAAACTACCACAATGAGAAGCCCAGGCATCGCAACTGGAGAGCAGATCCCGCTCGCTGCCACTGGAGAAGGCCCTCATGCAGCAGTGAAAACCCAGCACAGCCATAAATAACATACATAAATCTTAAAGCCTTGGGTGATTCAAATTTGTAGCCCACCATGGACAATCCTTGATTTAACTAACCAAATCTCAAGCCTGAGGTCTCAGGGGCAGTTGCATCCTGGCAACTTGTTATAAATGCAAATAATCAGACCCCACACCAAACCTGGGGTCACAAAGAGTCTGACACAACTTAGCAACTAAACAACAACAACAACAAACCACACCAGGCCTACTGAATCAGGAGCTCTGGGCGGGGGAGGAGGGGGGCCCTCCAGCACTGTCCTTTAGTAAGCCCTCCAAGTGGTTCTGGTGGAGACTAACATGGAAAAAGCACTCTTGGAACTCTTTTTCAGAGCGTCCTTAGAATGCTTTGATAAACTCTGTGCTGGATGCATCATCTTTCGCTCCATATATGCCTCAGCAAAGATGCACTGTCAGGAGAGAGTTGCTACTGTTGATAATGTAGGTGGGGGAGAGGGAGACTCAGTACATCACTTCAGACCACAGTTTTCTGTCTGTCTCAAGTCTGGATCAATTAAGAAGGAAAAGCTTCTTGTGGTCCTTGCTTATCAGGTTTCTGAAAGATCTCCTTATCCTTTCAAACCAGGCTCTCCAGAGGATTGCCCATTACTGAAATCCTGTTTTGTCATTTAACGGGTGAGGTCCAAATGGGTAATAGGTTTTACTCTCAGGCTTTTGTAGAAATGAAACAGTTTGCTCTGACTGGCTTATTTGCTGCATCTTGTTAGTCTGCTGCTGAGGCACTCTGACTTAAATCCAACCTGACTGAAACTCCAACAGCTGAGGCCAATTAAAGGGTCAGGCAAGGAGGGCAGCCTCAGATAATGAGGAAATGAGGAACACCTGGAGAGAGGGGCTGCCTCCATGTTGCTGCTTCCTGGCCAGAGACTCCTGGGGAAGAGTCAGGATCTTGGGTGGAAGCTGAACATAGTGCTCGAGAATTCTTGCAGCCTAGGTACTCAGCCCTGACCCGACTAGAAGGCTCAACTCAGGTAAAGACAGAGGCTTTTTGTGTGACTCAGTGTGCTGTTTTCTTTGAAGAAAGGAAGCTGGTGGGAAGTTTTAATTCCCCAGGAACTCTGGTTGACTTCTGAAAACCCTTTCTCCTATTTTGGATTCTCTTTCACTGCCATTCTCCCGCTACCCCTCCCAAATGATTGTATGTATCTGTACAGGTGATAAAGGAGGAAAATAATTAGTGTGGCCTGAAACGGTATAAGGCTGGTTTCTTCACAAAGTGATGGCTAAGCTGGGCCTTAGAATCAGTGAGTCAGGAGAGGGGAAAGCGTAACTCTTTCTAGTAGCAGATATAGCTTTGGGAATAAAGGATATGAAATGAGCAAGGCATTGTTTAGGACGTTGAGTTTGTCCTGAGAGAAAGGAGGGGTTTTTTATCGGAAAACAGAATGTACAACGTATGTTTGAAAAGATCTGGAACCGTGAGTGAAAGGCCTTGAATGACAGGCTCAGAGGTTTACGGTTTATCTCATAGGCAGCAACAAGACAGTTCAAATAATATTTTTTAATAATTTTTAGCTAATTTTTTCACTGAGTGAGTGACAACATTCAGCCTCTTAACAATGAGAGGCTGAATTTCTGCTCTGTAAAAGAACTTGTAGAAAGGATGATGAGATATTTTAGGAACACTACTCTGGTGGTGAAGTTCAGGATGGAGTCACTTGAAGGTGTGACCCATTGAAGAGAAAGCAGAGCTGAGAGAGTAATTAGAAGACCTTGATAAAAAAAAATCCAAGGTTGGGCATATATGTGTTAAGCCTACAATGATGGCCCAAGAACACGATGGAAATGAGGGCCTTTTCAATAGAATTGTTGGTGTTGAAGAGGACCAGTTAATTCTGGTCACTGAGAGGCTAGGTAAGAAGTGTGAGTTTTAGTGATTCTATGCCCCTATGAGTCAGGCACCTTGACCACTGGGTAGTGAATTTATGTTCACTTCTTTTCTTTTGACTATTCACTTTTTAATGGACGCATCCATGTTGAACCTATTCACCTCTCAGGACAAAACATTTTTACTGTTAAATTTTAAATTTTGATTTCATCTTCCCTCATCTTTGTAAAATTTCCCTTTCCTATATTTTCTAATACTAATGTTGTTCAGTCACCCAGCTGTGTCCAACTCTTTGCGACCCCATGGACTGCATGTACAAATTTTATGAATATTACTGTAGATATAAAAATATCCACCCCAATAGACTCAGCAATTTTGGGGGCTAGCTCATATGTTTCATTTTAAGCTGCCTTCATAGTATTAAAAAATATTCCTCAAGCTCAGAAGCCATATTTCAATTTTGAAAAATTTTAGAGGGCTAATCCTGTTAGTATTTTTTAAGAACGTGTATAGGGCAGCATACATCTAGGTATTGTTGCTGTTTTGCTTTATTTCAAATTAAGGTAGGTCTTCCACAGTGCTTAAGAGAAACATTGATTCCATTGTGTTCAATCAGTTATTCTTGAAATCCTTATCATTTTAATGTTAATTCATTTCAATACCTTTGTGTAAGTTTTGGCAAATATTTTAAAATAAGCACAAGACTTTCAATAATTTTTCCTAAGTTGATCTGACTGAGACAGTGTCTTGGTGGAACTTTCTAAACCTAGGAATTTATGGTTGTTGCCCAGACAGGACCTACCTTGTATTTATAGCATCTAACTAAGGTGTCCTTTTATGGAAAGCTATTATTTCTAATTTCTGAAAATACAAATTATTAGACACTTAGTTTAGTTCAGCTGCTCAGTTATGTCCAACTCTTTGCGACCGCATGGACTGCAGCACACCAGGCCTCCCTGTTCATCACCAACTCCAGCAGTTTACTCAAGCTCATGTCCATTGAGTTGGTGATGCTACTAGGGAGTTATAATAAAAGTATGCCACCTAATTGTCAATGGGATAATGTTTCACTTGCATATTTATTATTTCTTCATTATGATGAATAATGTACCTTATTTCTAATAAGTCTGATAATGAAAATGATACATAAAGATAACTGTTGGTTGATAAATTTAAGGAGATTCTTCAGTTTAAAGATTCAGTACGGGGTTGCTATAGCTCACGGTTCTAGATTTCTTCTGTGCAGGTGTATTGGATTTAAGGCACAGAGTAAATAGTTTTCTGAACCTAATCTGTGAAAACTCTAGGGAACAGAATTAACTGAGAATAGAAAGACAGAGAGTTTAAAATGTTGCATAATGAGAGATAAAGAGCAAAGAAACAGCCTGCAGGGTTTTGCTTCCTTTGCTAAGAAGCACAGCAGCCTGAAGCAGGCAGGAGGGAGTGACGCCTCCTCTTTGAGGATGGTCCTAACCTGGGAGAAGCTTCCTCCGGGCCATGGCAGCTGCCCGGTGATTCTCATACTCCACGAAGGCAAAGCCGCGGTTTTTGGTTTTATCTGCAGCACTTGGGTAGACGATGACATCCACGACTCCTTCGGTGACCTTTTTCATCTCTGATAAGATTTCTTCTCTCTTTTTGGTCTTTGGGATTCCCCCGACAAACAATCGGCAGTTGTCCACACTGGCACAAACCCCTAAGAGACGCCCATTTCTGCCAAAAGAGCAGGTGTTTTGATTGGTGAGAATGCTTGTGTGGTTAAGGTTTAAGACAGAAGTTGAGCATGTCTGGCCTTGAAACTTTTATGCTCTGTGGATGGGTGACGTTTGGCTACCTTTGGGGTTTAGATTGCTTTTGGAAGGGAACTGCTTTTAGGAAATTCTGCTTAAAAAAAATTTTTTTTTTAATTGGAGTACAATTGCTTTATAATATTGTGTTAGTTTCTGCTGTACAACAAATCAAATTAGGTATATGTATACACATATCCCCTCCCTCTTGCGCCTTCCGCCCACCCTTCCACGCCACCCCTCTAGGTCATCACAGAGCCTGGAGCTGAGCTCCCTGTTCTATATAGCAGCTTCCCATTGCTATCTTGAAAAAAAATTGAAGCTTAGTACCTGCTGTCTTTAGACTCATTGTTAATTCGCTAGCTATTGCCAATCCTTAACCCTCCCAAATATTAATATATCACCAATCCTGAGGCCTTTACACCTGGCCTAACCTACACATGTAACTTGCCTGGCTTCCCTGAAGGTATCTGACGTTGCAACCCCTGGTGCTCCCTTTCTTTTCCAACCAAATAGAAGCTATTCTGACATCTCTATTCAAGACAGGCCATATACAGAACTGATTTTCACTTATTATCTTATTTGATGACACAAGGAGAATGTGAGATGGGCAAAAGAGGTATTGTTTCCATTTTTCAGTTGAAGAACTTGAGACTCCAAGAAATGAAATGACTTGCTTACAATTTTGCAGGTTTTAAGATATAAAATTGGCCTTTGGGCTCAATTCAATCTCCGTTTCTCACACTGTACATGTTGCTTATTAGCAAGTTGATGGGTACGTTTGCCAAGATGAGATCGGTTCAACTTTTCCAGGAGCATTTGGCAAAATGCATTAAAAAAATCTTCACTGTGGGAAACCTTTGGCCATATAATGGCCCTCTGGGGTGAGTATCCTTAGAAATAGAGATGGGCACTAGAATTTTGTGTAGTTATTCACTGCTACTATTTAAAATCTCTCCCAAATTGGAAATGAGCAAAACATCCCATCATAGAGAGCTGGTTTAATGTCTCTCAGCTGAGATGACACTGATTCTAGGGCTGGCTATGTCCTCATTGTATCCTGTGATGTGTTTGCCCTCCCTAGTTCTCACCCACTCAGTGCCAGCAGCCACCCATTAGGTCATCCAGGAAAGCCTCCTCACCATCTCATGTCCCTCAGGGGAGACAATACTGCTCCTGGCTGAGATGCACTGGTGAATAAAAGATGAGCATTCGTAACATAAAATGCTCTGCAGTCAATAGACACAGTAATAGAGGAGAGGATTTGATAGTCGAAAACACCAGTTCAGTCTGTGCTGTTGGCTTAAAAAAAAAAGACTATAAAATGAGTATATGAGAAAGCCACTTTGATTAAAACTGTATAGAAAGTCTAGAAAGACTATAAAAATTCAACATAGGGCAATGAAGAATGGTTGGAACTTTTATTACTTTTTTTTTTTTTTGGCTGTTTTTGTGTGTTGTGTATTAGGCTATGTGACTTTTGTAATAACACAAAGTTATTAAAAATGGGTACATTTCCCTTAATAGAAACGACTCGTTCATTAGGAATAAAAAGTGCTTAAGGGGGAGATTGCTCTTAATTCTTGCTTCTAGTGGTTCTCAGTTGTGTGGCAGATGTTTGACCAGGGTCTATGCTTTGCTGAAGAATCAATAACTGCATATCAGACCTGTGACAGGTCTGTCTCTATTTGGTGAACATTGTCCTAGGAATGTGGTTTTTCTGGAGGGGTGAAAGGGTTGATAAAATGAACTTTCAGTTGTTTTTTTTTTTTTAAACAACTTAAACCTTTTGCTTCAAGATATTATTTATTTAGAAAATATATTATTGATCATTAAGGGGCTGGTCTTATCAGTTACCAGTAGGGGGAGCCTGGAGTCTCCATATCCTGTTTTCAGAGCTGTGTCGTTTCTCAGGCAAACCACTCCAGTACTCTTCCCTGGAAAATCCCATGAACAGAGGAGCCTGCTGGGCTGCAGTCCATGGGGTCACAAAGAGTCCAGCATGACTGAGCGACTAACACTTTCACTTTTCCAAGAATTGGAGATGAAAAACTATGTCTCAAAAGCTGAGGGCATGACTTTAATGTCGCCAGAAGCCAGGCATTTAGAAGATACTCAGTGGATATTTGATGAGGAGGAGCATGACATGACAATTGTGAGCCTTTTCCAGATAAGAACTTTATCTATCTCCTGAGAGATAGTGGCCTTTATCCTACTCATTAAAGTCACTCTGTGCCTTCACCTTGCTTCTGGCCTCCAACCTGAACTTCGGAATTTTGGCCACCACTTTTCTCTTTCCAAATACTTTGTCATATTTCTCCTCTTCCTTCTCACCCTCCTCCTGTCATCACCATAACCATCAGCAGACATTTATAGAGCAGCTGACATGTCAGGCGCTGACTTTTCCATGCATTATCTCTTTTTTATTTATTATGCCCCCCATGAGGTACAGGTACTTTTATTTCTATTTTAAAGATGAAGACATTGAAATTCACAGAGGAGAGTGTTATTTTTCAGTGGATTGTGTTTTTTGTTCATACCCTATCTATTTTCAAAAAGTATTGATAGGCTCTAGTGTGTAACAGCGGAGAAGGCAATGGCACCCCCCTCCACCACTCTTGCCTGGAAAATCCCATGGACGGAGGAGCCTGGTGGGCTGCAGTCCACGGGGTCGCTAGGAGTCAGACACGACTGAGCGACTTCACTTTCACTTTTCACTTTCATGCATTGGAGGAGGAAACGGCAACCCACTCCAGTGTTCTTGCCTGGAGAATCCCAGGGACGGGGGAGCCTGATGGGCTGCTGTCTGTGCAGTCGCACAGAGTTGGACACGACTGAAGCGATTTAGCAGCAGCAGCAGCAGCAGTGTGTAACAGTATGCTAAGAAGATCCAGCAAACCCCATTGATTCCCTATACAGCCAATTCTATATCCATCTCAATTTAAAAGCTCTTTTGGCAATAATCCTTACTGTCAAGATATCCAGATACCATGAGAGATCAAGGAATGGAGAATCCTCTAATTCCTGAGAACATATAACTGATATTAAAAGCTATACTAGGATACAGCTTTTTATAGCCCTTTCTGAAACAATTTGGTAGGTGTTATTTCGTGTGATGGATGCCCAGAATAACTCAGTGTGATCATATGGTAGTGTAACAATGATGCTGAAAGAGGTCAAAGGATTTGCTCCGAAGAATCTGGACTAGACCTCAGATCTCCTGATTCTCATCCCCCCAAATTCTGCACATAGCAGAACTCTTTTGGATGCATGGAGCCATATGTTGGGGGAGCCTCCTTTATGTTTTTTCTAAGACTCTGTTCTAGAATCCAGTCTTGAGACTGAATGGCTAGACTACTGGCGGTTGCCAAGTCCAGTCAATGTCCTTGTGGCTAAGGGGTTTAAGGAAAATGATCCAGTAGTTGACTGACTTACAGAATTACAGGGATAATGTGGAACTTATTTGGGGCCTAGAAGAAGTGAGAGAAAAATAATGGTAGGAAATCTACTGTCTTTGTACTCATCAAATTTCGGCTTCCATCACTTTTAAGGTGTGATTCTGTTACAGGAAGGAATGTCTTCCTTCCTTCCTGTGAAAAACAGCAGCTCAGAATTAATGTTGCTAATATGTGACTTCTATCATTTATTGGCCTGTTCTGAATACTGGGCTAAACATTGGAAAATCTGGATAACTTCCCCATAATAAATCTATGAAATAGTATGATTATTATTCCCACTTTGTAGATGAGGAAATTGAGGCTCAGAGAGGTCAAGTCACCTTTTGACACTCAGCTGAAACCTGTCTGACCCCAGGCTATTCCTTTTTCACTTAGTACACTAATCTTTGCTCTGGGTGACCCTGAGCTTCCTTAAGAAAGGATTTATGGCAGTTCCCTCTAGTTTACGTTTTGGAACTCAAACATTTTCATGAAGTTTAGTCCTATTGCCAATTTATTGATTGTATAGGGTCAGGTGTGTCCTGGGACCTTCTGCTTATTTCATGGCTTCAAATATTACCTTTATTTGGCTGACCCCCAGGTTTGTACTCCAATCGTGACCATTCTCCTGACTCCGGTATCACACAGTCATCTCCTCATATCTCCCCTGGGACATGTAATGTTCATCTCAGGTGTTGCCTGTCCCCAACATAGCACTTCATGTCTTCCTGCTATTCTCCCAGACTGTTCCATCTCAATGACACTATCACATCCACAGAGACTTGAACCAAAATCCAATTTTCTTCTAAATCCAGTACTTAGCCAGTCTTGTCTATTCAACCTCCAAACTATCCCCCACATCTGACTTTTTACCACCTACACCACTAACCAACCCCTTTGTCTAAACACCACCATTTCCTGCCTAGTTCTAGACACAGTGGCAGCCTTGGAACTGATTTTCCCTCCTTTAATCCTTACCCTGGCACTTAATAGCTGGAGGAATATTTTTTAAAAGTATGACTCTAGTTGAACTCTTCTGTGATTTCCCCTTTTATTAGACTAAAATCCAGATTCTTAAAGATGAAACATGACTCTCCAACTAACTGTATTGTCCTCAACCCTCCTCTCCTTACTCGGTTCCGAACACTGGCTTTTTTTCTGTTCTCTAAAACATCACGCTTACTGTCATTTTGAGACCTTTTTCACTTGTTGTTCTTTCTTTCTCTGCAAAGATCTTCCTCTAGGTCTGACTATCGTGGTGGATTCTTTTCATTCAAGTCTCAGATTAAATTTTGCTTCCCAGAAGAGTATTTTCTTAAATACATCAAGTTAGAACAGCAACCTCTTCACACAGCTTTATCCCATTTCCTGGTTTTATTTTTTCAAACTCTTTTGAATACAACCAATTGCTTACTATGACTGGAGGAAAGTGTTCCTTGATACTTCTAATGGTTTGAACAGTGGCCAGCATGTATTTATGAAATAGATAAATGAATGAATTTTGTTCCTTTGAATAGTTTACAGAACTTAGTCTGGCACCTTACATAGTGTTGACTAAAAAAATGTTTCATTAAATTGATTTCCAAGGGAAATAGCTAACATATTTTTCCCTGATTTTGGCTATCTTTTGCATATACTAAAATATAGATAGACTTGATAGAAGAATAGATAAAGGTACATTGATTCACTTTTAATCTAGAAGAGATAGATCTTACCTGATTTCATAATTATTAAGTTGCTTGATTGCATTCTTGGCTTCCTGTTTATTTGAGAATGTTACAAATGCGTAGCCTCTATTGTTGCCATTAAAATCCATCATCATTCTCATTTCATAAATTTTACCAATCTACAAGTAATGAAAAGAGAGACTTCATATTTAAACACACATACACAACCCACTCCAGTATTCTTGCCTGGAGAATCCCATAGACAGAGGAGCCTGGCAGGCTACCGTCCATGGGGTCACAACAGGGTCAGACACAGCCTAGCAACTGAACAACCGCATATGGGTACAACAAGAGCTGGACACGACTTAGTGCACTGTCTCTCACACAGACACACACTGGTTTGTGAAGTCTGCCTCTACGACGTTTGGTGTTTGCGTCTCACGTGAATGGTTCACATGTTTTCATGCTGGGTTCAAATTTGTCTGCTGACTCATTGGCAAAGTCAAGATAATAAAGAAAACGTGTGCAAGTGGCATTTCAGCCTGAGTTGCCAGAATATAGATATATTTTTGACAGAGCAAGCGACCTTTCATCACACAATTATCTGGGGATTTATACACCATTTTAGGGACCAGAAAACACATTTGTCATCAGAAGTACAATTTTTCGATAGATTTGTCCTTATTCTCTACATTGACCTCTGAGGTCTCCATAGTTTTATCTTTACTTGGTTATACTCTACCCTTAGTGTTTAAAAACCAAAACTAGGAACACTCCGGAGAAGGCAATGGCACCCCACTCCAGTGCTCTTGCCTGGAAAATCCCATGGGCGGAGGAGCCTGTTGGGCTGCAGCCCATTGGGTCGTAAGAGTCGGACATGACTGAGTGACTTTACTTTCACCTTTCACTTTCATGTACTGGAGAAGGAAATGGCAACCCACTCCAGTGTTTTTGCCTGGAGAATCCCAGGGACGGGGGAGCCTGGTGGGCTGCCATCTATGGGGTCGCACAGAGTTGGACATGACTGAAGCGACTTAGCAGCAGCAGCAGGAACACTCGTGTGGAACACTGCAAAACTGCCTTATTTGCTGTCTTTCGCCCACCATGATACAAAGGTGAACAGAGCAGGTGCATTTCAGAGGATGGTCTGGGAAGCCCTGTTTTCTCCATCTGTAGGCGGAAGGCAAATGCTAGTGTTAGTGCAACTGGTCTGGGGCCAGACCTCCATGGCCACAGGGCACTCCCTCTGTCCCTCAGTGCAGCTCCTGCGTCGCCTCTATCCTACTCTCTCCTGCTTCCCCAACTATTCTTCATAATCCAGACACGGCCATTCATTATTGCTGGCTGCTGTAAGAAGGATGGCCGACACAGATGTGAGGGACACGTGTGAGAAGAGGCATTATTCAGCAAATGTTATTATTGCAATGGTGGCTTGCCCTCAGCTCAGCCCCACCCCATGCCACCCCAGGTATTCGGTGATGGACACCTGTTTCTCCTGGGCTCATTAGAAAAAAATCCAAGCATGTTTCATCTCTGCATTTCAGGTGGCTTTGGCACTAATTTTCACGTTCAGTATATAAGATTCTTACCGGATGAAGTCCTCATAATTTGTTCTTGTGCCAATTAATGTTGTTTGTATAAAATTAAAAGTAGTTCTGAAACAGGCTGAATTGCACACATACAAACACACACATAGCTGATTTTGGCATTAGGAAAAGAAATAGCTAAACTCTCATTTTCACTAAATTTTCTAGGAATGTGATTGTTTGAAACACCTACTTGGTAAATTATCAAGAATGTCAATTTTGCATTTTCGATTTAGCTTTGGGTTCAGTAGCAAAATGTAATTTAGAGTTAAAACTGAGGAAATTTATTCCTCAATTATGTAATAACTTTGAAAAACCATGTTATTAATCTTGCTCATCACATTCAAATTTTTAGAAATTTTTTCTTTCTGGATCAATATATACAGGTGCCTAGTTGAGCAGTGACAAATATAGACTTTTTTTTTTTAATGTGACAGTCTCACACTTTATAAAACCATAGTAACATTTCATGTTGAAGCAATATCTTATTTTAGACAGGTTGTTGCAGTGTTATTCTAGACTGACAGAGATGTTGAGTTTGCAGTAAGATGGCTTTGCCAGTGGAGATGGGGGATTGAAATACAGATTTAAAAGTCATCAGCAATGGTAGTTTCAGCTGTGAGTAATAGAGCAGAGAGAATTCAAGGCATTGATTATTAGAGGCAAATCACTAATAGCTAGGAAGGTTTTAACTTTGTCCATGATTGAGGAGTGGCAATTGGAAGAGAAACTGTCACTGACCAAGAAAAATGAGGGTGAAGAGAATATATCTTTTTCCTTAAAAGATTTTAAAAAATCATCTTCAGACTCACTTTTTCACATAGTGGGATAAGCTCATCTTCAAAAAGGTCTCGGGGGAGTTTTCCAATAAAAATTTCACAGCCCCTTTCTGGGGGTGCAGCATCCCAACCAGGCGGGGGACCACCGTATTTTCTTTGTCCATTTTCCTGCGAATTCCATGTGGAGTATAGGAGGGAGAAAAAAGCAATACAATCTTTAGTTTGAGTTCCTTGAGCATTTTCAAAATCATTTCTTAATAAGGAAGATGCTTATTGACAAGTAATAGTAGTAGACTGGTCAGATAAAAATTGAAGTCTCTTCAATGTGGATTTTAACACCATGTTCTTTGGTTCAGGGACTTGCTTCAGATAAGCACAGTGAAAACTTATAAAGTGCTGGACAAATATAAGGGGTCATTATTATTTTTTGATTGCCATTCAAACTTACCAGTGCCTGATCATCAAAAAATCTGAGCCTAATTTGAATCTGGGGTTCTGATTTAATGTTGAAGTCTATGAGGGTTCTGGACCTGGACTATTTGGCTCTGGGATCCACTAGCTGTGGGACTTTGGACAACTGTCTTGACTTCTCAGATCCTGAGTGTTTTTCATCTACAAAGTGGAGACATAATCAGCTTTTGATTAAAGGAGATAATGCATCAGACGTGCATGGCACAGGTCTTGGCATGTGATATATATTCAATAGTTACTAATCCTCTTCTTGCCTGCCTAGATTGAGGTGGTTTCATAAGCAAGGCAATGTGAACCCCTACTTAGAAACATCATGAAGGTTAGCATTGGAACTGGCTAATTTGGGGGGTCTGTCTTTGAAGTTGACAAGACTGGTGAGAGGTGTTCACTGATGTAGGATCTTTGTGGGGAACCAATGCTGTTCTTAGCCCAGATATAATTAGCTTCTATTTTTTCCTTTGTCATAAAAAGACCTTTGGTAAATTCAGTGTCTTTTGTTTTTAATTGGAATATAATCGCTTTACAAAGTTGTGTTAGTTTCTGCTATCCAACAGTGTGAATCAGCTGCATAATGTCCTTTTCAGGGAGGAGTAACACAGGGTTTTCTGCCAGCGCTGTCTTTATTTTTCTGAAAGCTAATGACCTAAAAATAACTTCAGGGGCCCCAAAGTGAAAGATAGGCCTAATCCACCACTACTGAGCTGACAGTTCATTTGCTAGAGAGGGATAAATTTCCTTTTCACTTAGGCATAGCCAGAGCTCTTTGTTATTATACTTTATTGTGAGTTTTGGAAAAAGGAAAATGTAAGGAACCAAACGTCCATATTCAGTACTAACTTCTACCATGATTACTTAAAAATTTTTCATACCATAAAATGATGCATGATGTTGGAAAAAACATGGTAATGTATAAAGTAAAACAGAAAAATTTCCCAATGTGTCACCCTATCTGCTTGTAGAAGCAGTTGTCGTTAAGTTTGTCTGCCTTTCCAAATACTTTCCTTTGTATATTTCTAAAAGACACATTTTAGTTATTTAAGGACATTGTTTTACGTGGTAGTTGTTTGTTAAAAATCAGAGTAAAGCAGTTTCTAGTTTCACTGTTAAATCTTTGAGAATACTAACTTGAGACTTTCTCAATTATTTTATAATTGATAATACAAAAGCTTTTTGGATTACGGTATTTAGTGTCTTTAATTGTAATCATGTTTAAAATTCCTAATAATTTAATCATGTTGTTTTAAATTAAAAAGATGTCATATGGGTGTTCTACCTTGCCTTGATTACTTTTTGCTTCAAACAAGTAGGTGTTTCTCATTTTACTGAACATGGAAATATTTGCCTCAAGAGTTCTTATATTTTTTTTCCTTCCCCTGTATTCTTTTAGGATTATTCATTAAAAAAGCTTTCACTGAGAAATCTGAGAAATGAAATGTATTATACTTATAGGAAAAAATTTAAGAATTCAATGAGCTATGTCTCAACCAAGAATTTCCTAAAAAATGAATTTGATTTTTTTGGAGACATATTTAAGATTTTATTTACTTAACAAATATCTATATAGTGCTTACTACATACCAGTCTCTCTTCTAATTCTCAAACAGTATTATAGGTTATGGACTATGACTATCCTGATTTTACAGAAGACACTGAAGCCCACAAAAGATTAAATAATTTGCCAAGATCCTGTGGTTGGGAAGTGGGGAAGTCAGAATTTAAAGCCAGGCAGTCTGGTGTCAGAGTCTATCAGCTTAATTTCTACTATATTTTGCTTTGTTATATGAAAACCTAGTCACTTATAACAGATTCATACATTCAGTTACTTATTTATGAAAAAAATTGTCATGCCATTAAATTGCAGACTCTGTTGCTTTTAAAATCATTCCAACTTCCAATCATTTTACTACACAAATTTTGGAAAGAACATATCTCACACCTACTTTCTACAGAGAGAAATATTTCTATTGCCCACTCTATAGCCCACCTCTTAGGACTGACTTTTACCATTGAATTGATGTAGATCCCTCTGAGGCCATTTTTATTTATCTTAAGTATCTGGAGATATACTTCCCAGTGGATTATTGGAATAAATTTAGTATAAACTTGGCAATGTTTTTATCTTCAACCTAAGGGAAACAAAGTTTCATTGCATAATAGTGAAGTGGCTATTCCAGAATTTCTCATTTGACAAGTTTTGATAGCTTGAAAATAAATAGGCAACCAGCAGATTGACCTTTAGAATTTCCTCCTCAAGTTTCTTGCTATTGCTAAAAATGTCACCAAACTGTTTTGTGCTTATCATGTATTTAGAACTCATGTGATTATGAGCCAAAATGATTGACTAGGAGAGATTATTAATTCTTTTGTTTCTGTAACACCAAGAGTATTTTGGGGAATCACCAGGAATCTGACTGGTGCAGAGATGCCATAAAATTCAGACACTTGGGGAGATTTGTCCTATGAACAACCCACTGGGCTCAGAATGCACCAGTTAGTGGAGGTCCAGGCCAGTTTAAGGCAGGCTCTGGGCATTAGTCATGGGGTTAGAATAGCTGTCCATTACTTGGACAGTTGGAAGCTGAATTGCTGGTATTTTAGGCACCATGTTTATAGTTGAGGAGTTTAAAATAGATAAAGCACAGTTAGAGCTGCTCCTCCCTCTCCTGGCTGATGTCCTTCTCAAGGGGTGCATTCTTCCAGCAGCATACACGTATAAATAGTTAAAGATAAAAAATACAGGTTTTTGTTTTCTCTGAGAGAATGTTCATTAAACTCTGGGATCTTTTATTTTTCCATTCAAAGATGTGAATGTCACATATAAATAGGTGAAAATCTTCAACTATATAAATTTCAATATTAAAGAGCTAATTCTAACTATAAATCCAGTGGTTTTAATTTAGATACTGAATACTGAGCTTACCCATAACTCAGTTATATGTTAAGAGTATTTGGTAGTCCCTTCTGCCACAGATATTTTAAGCCCTTTCATGAAGGAACCGCAGAGTCTTTAAGAAATTTTATATACCGTCTTCTTCACCTTGGTTAAAACCACCCAACCTTTAATACATGATTCTGAGCAATAAATCTTAGCTTGAAGGACAAGCAGATTGAGTTAATTTGGGCCACCTGGCATCTGATCTTTGACTACATCTGAGAAATCTGGGCAAAACTACCTTTTTCCTGTAAGAGTTAAAAATGCCCAGATATTTGCTTTTCTAATGTCCCTTGTAGCTGGGATAGTTCTGGTTATAATAAAGTTAAGTTGGGTTCTGGTGCACAAACTGTGATGGTGCTAACATTAGCACTGACAGTGGATATGTCTTATTACCATTCCAGATTTGTGCGTGGTTCTGGGTTTCATTTCTAAGAGTTTACCCTTTTTGAAATTATTTTGTTTTAATATTATTATTTATTTTTTAAATTGAAACAGTTGATTTCTGATGTTGTGTTATTAATAGTTTCAGGTGTATAGCAAAGTGATTCTATTAGATGTGTATATATATTTATATGTATATTTTTGTAAAAGCTTACATCTTTTTTACTCTTGAACCTAGTTCTTTACATCCAAAATTTCTAGAAACCAGTAAACTTTTAACAAACTGCTTTTCTGCTTAATCATCCAGGGTTTACCTCTAATATTTACCCGTAATAGTAACAGCAACTGAAAAAACAACAGCTAACCCTGAGTCAGGATCTGTGCAAAAGCTTTCCATGCATTAATTAATTTAACCTTCTCAACAAACATATGAAGATATTATTATTACTTTCATTTTGTGGGTAAGAAATTCAAGGCACAGAATGTGTCCAAAGACATACAAACGGTAAGTGACAAAGACAAAATTTGAGTCCTGAGTCCATACTTGTAGTTTTAGCATTATTTTTCTTTCTTTTTTTTTTTTTTGGTTTCTTAAAATATAAATTTATTTATTTTAATTGGAGGCTAATTACTTTACAGTATTGTATTGGTTTTGCCATACCTCAACATGAATCCACCATAGGTATACGAGTATTTTTCTTTTTTAAAAATATTAACCTAATATGTTCATTTTACAGAGGAGGAAGCTGAATCCAGAGATATTATGTGACTTCCATAAGGTTGCATTGGTTTAATTTATTGCAGCAAATAGAGACTAAAAGTTCTCTGGTTCTCAATCTGGTGGACTTGGCATATGGACTGTTCAAAGTTCGTGATGACCTTTCTTCTCAGGCTTAGCAGTCTCACAGTTTTGCGTGTTGTGTGCCACACTCACTTTCTTATTCAGCCTCATCAAACATGGATAGCAGATGGCTGGTTGTCTTGCAAAATGAACCCATTCATAAACTAGAAGGACGTTAATTAATGAACCCTCATTCAGTCTATTTTCCTGAGTAGTAATTTCAACTCCTTTAACTGGT
This sequence comes from Capricornis sumatraensis, assembly GCF_032405125.1. Lineage (NCBI taxonomy): Eukaryota > Metazoa > Chordata > Mammalia > Artiodactyla > Bovidae > Capricornis > Capricornis sumatraensis. Next base: position 9,372,081 of record NC_091091.1, on the reverse strand, counting down.
TCTTCGGAAATTTTATATTCCAAATCTGTCACCATCTTTGTGGTTCCTTCGCTTTGGTCCTTTGTTTTTTCTTGCCAAGAGGGAAGAAACTGTGGATGTTTCCTTACTAAACTGCTTTCAGATGTTCTCCAACACATTTTCCAATTGACCATGTTTGTATCTATTTCTATTTCCGTTCTCTTAAGTGCTGGACAATCTCCCCGAGTTTGGTGGCGTTTCTAGCCTTCACAAGCATGCCAGTCACCAGTGTCATACCAAGAACCACGGTTCTCTGGCTAAACTCCTGCGGTCTGTCCTCATGGTTGACACCTACACACGGAGAACAGCTGTAGGGGCTGTGTCTCTGGGAGTTCATACATTACTGCTGTGTTTTCCTAGTTGCTGATTTGTGAAATTGAATAAAGGTCTTTATCGTTATTACCTTCCACCTATAAAACACCTATACCTCAACATGTGACAGGGTTCAAGGCAAATCTTCGGGGCCTTAAATAAGAGGTACCAAAAGAATCTCCTTAGTTGTGATTTTCCCTTTGATCTGCTAATGCTATCATTGTTGTGGGGGACAACAGACAGTGCTATAAGGAATGTTTATTTTGTTAATTCTGTATGAAAGCTAACAGTCTGTTTTGTGTATTATTTGTTTACCCACACATTTTAAGATCAGTGACTTCAAATTGGTAAAATCTACTTTAGGCTGAGAATTTTTCCAAGGCAGAATTTATCTAACTTATTTATGTTGGAAGTTGGCATTACCCTTGTTAGGTACTTTTTTTTTTTTTTTTACAATCTTTGCAAGGCATATACAATATGAATGCCAGATATTTTACTTAAAATAGAAAAATAACGATTGTAGTATAAAACTGAATAAGTGGGATGTTGGAATTTGTAGAAACATGGTACTATAGTTAGTAACAAACAGGAAAAGCCAGAGCATGACTATAATACATGAATATAAATTTAGTTTATTATCATACAGCCCAGAGTTTCTCAAAATATCATATGTGAGGTGATATTAGGTAGTTTATAGTCAATGTTTTATTTTAATAGTTATGTTTTATTTTAATAGTTATGCATTTATTTATTGCATATTAGGAATGTAAGACTTTTCCCATTTATATGTTAGGAAAAGTCTACTTTTAATACAAAACAGTATTTCTGTTCAAATTTTTAAATAAATTTCTAAATATGATTGTTGGTGGTATGTGTTTATGGCAAAAATCACATAGATGCAATAGATTTTGGCTTTTGGAAATTTATCTCTTTGTTTCAGTCTTCAAAGGGCTCTCACATTTGATCTTTAAAAAATGTATGGTTTGTCCATAGAAACAAATGTTAGCAAATTATGAATCATGTTCTTGATGTATCGTTTTGGAAGAGTGACTGTTCAAATCCAATCACCTAGGAAGAGTTTTGATTTCAAGTTGTTAGTTGTCTTATGAAGGCAGAACTAATTTGTTATCAAATGATGACTTTAATGATATCTTCTAATATTTCCCCTTTATTTTTAAGGTTTATGTGTGACAGCCACCCTTTAGGATTTCAGTATCTCAGTAGTGGAAGTATTTAAAAGCAAACAGGTTTTTAAAAATAACTTGTGTTTTATAAAGCTTCCTAGACATTTTTGGCTAATTCATGTGAACGTGAAGTTCAAGAATATCCTTATGCGAGTTTAGAAATCAAGAAAATATATTTTTTGGAGGGTGTATGTGTGTTTCTGCATAAGAGAACAAGTGAAATGCCAGTTCACTTCTAAGACATTCTATTTACATTTGCCCTGAGGTTCACTAATGTGGACTGCAAAGCATATATTATCATGAGACCAGGATTTACTGTGTTCATGTTCACTTCCGGCTCTGGGTATGTGTCTTGTCTCACTCCTCCAACCTGCAGGAAACTATAAATCATATCTATGAAATAGCTAGATGAAAGCTTTGGTGACTCCTTTATCTGTTTTGGGCTTTTATCATTTTGGAATGTGTAATTTATTCCATAGGCCCATCCAACATTTTATTATAGATACAATTTGCCCTTTTGCATTGACTGATAGTAGCCGGAGATCTGGTTAAATGACATAAAGATATTCACATGCAGATTTGACCTAAAAAAGATTTGTTTGGGGTTAATTGTTCTATCCTTTTCTAGTTCAACGTGTGCCGAGGAGAATTCCGAGTGCACTTGCTCTCTTAGCATGTGAGAAGTCTTGTATAGCAATTATTCTTCTTACCACACCCAGAAGAATTTTTGACAAGCTAAGGGACTCAGCAAGGCACTAAATCTTTCCTCAGGAAATTCTTCATTTAAAAGGGAAAAAGATTAATGAGGTGATTGCAGAGGTCTTGGGAGGGTGTTAGGATGCTTGTGAAATGGAGTCTGACTTTTGCCATATTTAAGTGTGGAAACGTATTCATAGAATGCGTTTTGAGTTAATTAATAGGATCCTTAAAGGAAATATAGGGATTTTTAAAATCCAATTGCATATCCACTTGACACTTCATCCATTAATTATTCAGTACTTAATGACTTTCTTTGCATTGATTCACTGTCTTAAACTTATGCAAAAAAGAAAGTATCATTCTCTTAAGTGGAGTATAATTTCCCACAAATGGAAGGTCATTATTTAAACAATACAAAAGAAGGAAACTGTGATTAAATTCTAGCCAGACATTGTTATCTACTAAAAACCGATCCCTAGTCCTGTTCTCTGCTTTAAAAGATTAGCAGGGGAAGGAGAGGTGTTTAAGATGTACCTCTAAAAACTTTCCTCATCAGAAAACTTAAAAGAGAATTGAAAGGGGAATAATTCTCTCAGGATGAAATTCAAAGTTGTTGAATGCTCTGCCAATGTATTGTTCAACATCACTTCAGGTCTCTGCCCTGCATCTCTGAAACAATGTTCAAAAAAAGGATCACAGCTACTGAAATCCCACCCAGCTTCATGATTGTATGCTTTTGTGATCTCACTTTTTTCTCTTTAGCTTATGTTAGAGAGTTCTCTTTGCATGTCATATTAAGATTTTAGGTGAAGATTAAGAGCCACTTATTTTTTGTTGCTGATTGATATTAAACCAACAGGTAACAGTTTTAAAAGTCCTGAAGTTACCTGCAAACAAAGTCTAAAGTTCAAAACTGCCATCAGTGCTTCTGTGTGAGTCATGAAATTTACACCATTTTTTAAGCCAACAAAACAGAAACCGTCATGTCCTTCTATTTTAAGGGAAAGCACTATAGTTCGTATATTGCAAATATTTTGAACCTTAAATGGAAGACCTCATATATAACCCACTCCCTATTAGGCGAGTGGAGAGGAAATACATTGCTGTTTGAAAATAGCTCCTGGAATGCGTTTCTATTCCTTGGGATGCTGAAGTTCCCATCTCACGTCAGGTACATGCACTCTCCACAAAAGGATTCACAGAGCTGCTCCTTCATTTGGAGTCTTCCACACCAGGCTTTGGCATTGCTGGCTAGTAAAAGCGAAGCTTCTTAGGAGCTTGAAAATGAAGTTAGCCTATGGGTGGCTAGAGTGGTGACCTTAAGGAATCATGCCTGTGATGATCTGATGGTACCATCCTGTTCTCATGTTTAGTGCCACCTATTTAAGGAATTAGCATTCATGCACTTGAGGCATGACATAAGTCCTTGAATAATGGGGACCGAAGCAGGTGGTAAGAACAGGCAACAAAAGCAAAAGGAGGGCCCAAGAGCTATATTTTGTCATGGAGTCAAACTTACTTCTGTCCCTAGGATTTTTGTGTGGTGGTTGGAAAAGAATGTCAATACCACAGAGTTTTTCCATCTGCTTCTCACTGATCTAGTCTAGTTGAAGCCAGTTGTAAACTCTGGGATCCCAAGTTACTTATTTTTATGGCATCGTTTGTAGAAAAAGTTGCCATTTCAAAAGTACCCAAGGAAAGTTACTAAAGCACATTATACCAAACCAAAGAGATAGGGGAGTTAATTTGAGGCACATAAGCAGAGAACGGCTTGCTAATCTGATTAATGTTGATCTGGTGCCATCTTTTGTACCTTTTGGCTTGTAGATATTTACTTAGGAATTGAACAAATTAGAAAATTAAAATGTGTAGTTGCAATGAAACTCCAAATAAGAGTACACGCATGGAAAGGAAAGTTGAGAAATGGGAATTAAAGTCTGTATTCTGTCCTTCAGTCGTGTCCGACTCAGTCGTGTCCGACTCTTTGTGACCCCATGGACTGTAGCGTACCAGGCTCCTCCCTCCATGGGATTTTCCACTTCCTAAATTTTGTCCCTAGTTTGAGGAAATTGCTCCTAGGGGCAGACTGATGACTGATTGAAAAAGGAAGAGAAAGATGAAGCACACTGATTTCTTATTTATCTGCTGTAATCTTACTGAAATTGAGGCACTCTGCTTCACTGCTTGCAAGTCATTGTGCATTTTACAAATATTTTGGTTAATCAGTGCCCCCCAAGCGGCCCCCTCTGCTAAAGATGCTGCTTTGTTTTAGGCTCCTGGCCATGCTTGTTTGCTCTCATCCTTCATGTCTCAACTTCAATGGCATCTTGTCTGAGGAAGGCCTTCTACCATTCTGACAGAATGACACTTGACTTGATTTATGATATTCATAGCATTTAACAGGAGAAGGCGATGGCACCCCACTCCAGCACTCTTGCCTGGAAAATCCCATGGATGGAGGAGCCTGGTGGGCTGCAGTCCACAGGGTCGCGAAGAGTCGGACACGACTGAGTGACTTCACTTTCACTTTTCATTTTCATGCACTGGAGGAGGAAATGGCAACCCACGCCAGTGTTCTTGCCTGGAGAATCCCAGGGACAGGGGAGCCTGGTGGGCTGCCATCTGTGAGGTTGCACAGAGTTGGACATGACTGAAGCGACTTAGCAGCAATAGCAGCAGCAGCGTTTAACATGCTAGGCTGTTTTTTTATTTCTTGCTTATTTTCTGTCTTCCTTTGAGTAATTTTCATGAAGGTAGGCACCATGTCTCTATTTGTGGAGTAAATAAATAAGTGAAGGAATGAGTGTTTAGGCTCGAATTGGTGGGAAGGACAAGGAGGGATGCTCCTAATTCCTTTAAGGAATCTTAAACCCTCATCTATGTTATAGGGCATTTTCTTTAAGAACTGAATTAGAGAGCAGACTTGTGGTTGCCAAGGGGGAGGGGGAACAGGGGAGGATTGGACTGGGAGTTTGGGCTTAGCAGATGCAAACTATATATATACTTATATATAGTGGATAAGCAAGGTCCTATAGTATAGCACAGGGAAGTATATTCAATATTCTGTAGTAAACCATAATGGAAAAGTGTATGAAAAAAGAATATATATAGGTACACACATATATATATACACATACGCACACACATATGTATAACTGAATCACTTTGCTGTACACCAGAAATTAACATGGCACTGTAAATCAACTGTACTTCAATATTTTAAAAATCTATGGATTAACTTACAGAGTACTAAATTAAGGATAAGAGTTGGGAGTCAGCAAACTTTTTCTGTAAAAGGCCAGATAGTTGATATTTTAGGATTTTAATAAAAACAACCTTCTAATATTGTGAGAACCACTCATGTCCTTAAATCACTGCAAAAACAGGCTGTGGCCACATTTGAGTCACGGATCAGTTTGCTGACCTCTGGCTTATGTCTGTACTGAACTGTATAACTCTGGAGCTTGTTTTCCAACAGTGAAATGGAAATCTTGGATTATATCAGTATTGAATATGCGTACAGCAAACATACAAAGAATTAGAAAGAATCGCCTAGGGAACCCAAGCATGTAGCACCCAGCTTCAATAATGATGTTTTCTTCATGAAATTTTCCCAGGTTTTCTATTCCTAACTGAATGCTTCTTAGAAATATTTTCTACTTTATGAGTTTTTTTCCTTGAAATAAAAATAATCCATATTCATTATAAAGAGTTTGGAAAATAAGAGCACAAGAAAGAAAAAGCTATCCTTATCAGAGATTACCTTTTATTATCTTCTAATATTTGTGTGTGTGAATAATTTCTTAAAATATGATCTGTGAGCTGATGCATACAGGTTTGCTTTCTTATTTTTAACCTAATTTAAAAATTTGGACATTTTCCCATGTCTTTCTTGGAAACCACAGTTTTATATGACCATATAATTTGGAAATATAAGGGTGACATATTTTATATGACCAGTAATAGTTTATGATGATATGTCCAATATTTTTAAACATTATAAATTCCACTATGATGAACATCCTTATGTCTAAATATTAGTCCTTATTCCTTAGATCAAAGACTATGGTCAATTTTAAGGCTCTAAACAGAAATATTATACCCATTCAATACAGTCTTATGTTGTCCTTTTAAATTCTAGATAAATTAATTTTCATTGCAATTACTTGATATGCATTTTAGGTCAGCTGCTATAATTTATACTTCTGTAATCTCAAAGACTAATACTAACACACTGTGTTTCATAATAAGGATTAGGGGAAAAAAGCAAAGAAAATTTTGTTAAAAACAACCACTGCATTGGACAAACAGTAGGACTGGCATGCCACATAAATGTTTGTGTTGTGATAATTTTTAGAAAATAGATGATCCATAGGGTAATTGGACAAAGTACTAACACACACCATATTTTAAATCACCTAAAAATGCTGTATAACCATTGGGTCTTCTTTAAAATAAATTCAGACTACTTACGAGTGATCTTCATTAACTATATGTTTAGACTCCCTTGTAGTAGATCTGATGTAAACTGACTCCACATTGGGTAGAAAGTTGTCTGAAAATACCCACCTATGGAAATTTATTTTTCTAGTTTTAGGGAGAAAATTCTGGATGAGAGGAGCATCAGATGTCACAGGGTTGATGACTCACTAGTAATACATTCTGGAGGAAAGGATCATTATAATGTTATTTTTTGCCCCTGTGTGTCTCAAATATATGGTAGTTTTGGAAGATCTGGGAAGTACAGTTGAGAGTGGAAAAGTGAAAAAAAAAACTCCATATCTAATTTCATTGCCTAGAGACAGAGTTCATTTACAAGTTAACATTGCAGCACACATCTGAAATCTCTCTATGTGGCATAATGCGACTAAGTTGAAAGTTTAGCTTGTCAACATTACACAGTTTTTATAACAATATTTATTGAACCTCTATTCATTAAAATTCTTTTATCATCTAAAGGAATTAGATAAAAATTTTAGTTATCAATTCTAAAGATATCCAATTATTATTTAAAAAGAATATCACAAGGTGTGTTTTCAGATCCTCATGAGCACGTTTTATTGCATCAGTTTGGATATGAGACTGACTCATGTTATTAAGTAACCTGCAAAATTCTATTTTTGGCAGCTCTATTTGTCCTGCTAGTGATAAGAGTGCACGGATTAGTCACACTCTCCTTCTGGAACTCTTGTTTTGCAAGTATTCAGCATTCAGTATCAGAGACTGCAAAGATACAGCTGAAGCAAATCCTTCAAACCCTAACTTAGTGAATACTGTAATATTTTAAAATATCATTATATAGGTACAACTCCCTGAAGTGTATTAATATACTTTTTAATGTCTGCACTTTTGTCCAGGGGCTTTTTAAAAAGTACATCTGATGTTCTTTTATTTGATGATGATGCTAATGTTTTCTCTAATCCGGTGTAGGGAGACTGAAAGACTGGGAAGGCTGAAGGATTTTCCCTGAACTGCAGAGTTCAAAGCTATGTTTCAGTACATGCTGGTTTCCTTTTCCAATGAAACAAGTTTGCTGACCAATAACCAGACTGAGCATATGCTCGAATAACAAAACCTTGACTCAGAGCGGAGTAGGTCCTAGCCAGTCTTCTGGGAAGTTAAGGCCGAGGGCTGTTAAGGGACTTGAGGTTGGGGTTAACATATACACACTAGTATATATAAAATAAGTAAACAACAAGGACCTATTATATAGCACAGGGAGCTATACTCAATATATTGTAGCAACCTACAAATATATATACTTACATATATTTTTATATATAAATCTTAATCACTTTGCGGTATACCTGAAAGTAATGCAACATTGTAAAGCAACTATACTTCAATTTAATACAGGAACTAAAAGAGAAAAAAACGATTATTCTTGTGTGTGGTAGAGACTGGGTTAAATAACAGGTCTCTGATTTGAAGTCCTGGGTGACTTTCTACGCTTTGCAGTCAAAATCAGAAAGGATTTTCCAAATCATTCAAAATGATTGAACTGAATCATGTGCATATTTACATCTTGATTAGAGGCTTTTAATCTACATAGCAAAGGTTTCAGAACTTTAGGTTTCTACATCACTAGACAATTTCTGATCCAGTAGTCATTCTGGGGCTTCCCTGGTGGCTCAGATGGTAAAGCGTCTGCCTGCAATGCGGGAGACCCAGGTTCGATTCCTGGGTCGGGAAGATTCCCCTGGAGAAGGAAACGGCAATCCACTCCAGCACTCTTGACGGAGGAGCCTGATAGGTTACAGTCCATGGGGTCGCAAAGAGTCGGACACGACTGAGCGACTTCACTTTCACTTTCAGTCATTCTGCTAATAAATGATTACTTCAAGCAAATCATGTTACAAAGTTTAAGCTCAACAAAGTGCTTTTAGCATGCTTTGGCTTGCTAATCTCTCAAATAGCAATCTTAAAGATAGCATTATAATAGCACTTCGTTCTGTAAATCTTGCTGGAAATTTTGGCCAATTGAAGTGGAATTATGGCCCATAAATCTTGGGCAAACTATGGAACTCCTTGAGCTTTGTTTTCCTTATCTGGAAATTGGAGATGATCATAGTAACTAGCTCACAGTGTTGTGGTTAGGACTAAACAATTAATAGACATAAAGCAGTTGGAATATAAGTGCCCAATAACTGTTTACTGTTTTGTAATTGCTATTAACTTGTGATCTAAATCCTTATTATTAATATTTTCTGAATGTGATTGATTATGTAAGACCAAAGTGATAGGCAAATAGGCCATATATTTTTAGGTGTATTTTATTTGAAAACACTTTCTATAATAAGGGTAAAATAGCCCTATTATTTTTTCCTTTTTAATGAAAATGTTCTTAAATTATTAGGTTTATGAAAAGGTCTCCATTGCTATTTGAGCCTTTTAAAAATGTATTGTTATTTGCAAGCTTTTTATATTGCTTTAATATGCTAAAGTTTTCAATTCTGCAGAATTTTCTACATGATTACTTAGTGACTTTTTACGTTTCATTTGTAACAGGAGTTAAAGGTGGAATGCAATTCTTCTGGCCTGTGATGTGGATATGAAACTTACTGGACCAGCAAGCAGGACAAGGAGGTAGGGAGACACTGTTTAACAACTTTAACTGAACACCTCCTACCCCTCCCCATCTGTGAGTTTAGAAAAAATATTGAAGAGTTTAAGAGGAATTTTGGAATTGATTCAAAGATCTCTGGAGCCCATTGCTAGTGTGTTGTGAATCCTAGTTCCCCCTAGTGGGAGGAATTTTGAGGTGCTTCTCAGCTCACCTAAGGCAGAGGAGGGGAGTAAGGAAAAAGCTCGTGGAGCTTGCTATGCACTCCCTGCAGTTGGGAACACCCAAGGATGGTAGGTCTAACTCACCCCTGGAGTATCTCAGCAATAGGCTGGCCGTTTGCTTTGATGGTGGTGAGAAGAACTTGTTGCTTCATCTCACCTGCACTTGCAGGTTTTACTGGGTCAGAATATGAGTTTCCAAGGGTCTAGAGTTGGGCCGCATGTAGGAATTAGGGTTGAAGTTCCATCTCCTCCAAGAGGGATGCTAGGAGTGTTAAAAAGAGCTCTGTTGAAGGAGGCTGGGTCTCAGGGAAGTAGCCTCTAGCTAATTCAGGGTGTCTCTGATGACACTAGAGAGTACCCTAGGAGCTTTACACACCTGCCAGGCCCAGAGACCAATGCCAAAAGCAGTCAGGCGAAGACTTTCCTGTCCCCTCTCCTTTACTCTCATCCCTTTCTTCCGTTTCAGCTGAGTCAGGAATTCTAGTTAGTAAACTGGTGTAGGGAACTGTGCTTCTGAGAGCATACATAAAGAGAAAAAAATAGAAGTTGCCTTCTACCCTGATATGTGTGGGAAAGGGAAATAGCTTTCACTTTGAATGAAGTTAAGGTTTTATTCTACTGGACTAGACATATTCATTATTTAGTGGCTAATCTTTTATTAGCTGAAAGTTACCAGAAAGGTCATGAGACTCGCCCTGAATTTCATCTAGGGGAAATGAAAGAATCAGTGCCCAGAGTAAAGTTAAATGAACAGTTTATATTGTTTTACGGTAATTTTCATAAACTTCTGCTTGTTGAGGTTAATTATATATTCACAGTGAAGACCTTGATATTAGAAATAGTGTCACACTAGAAATGTCTATATATATTTTCATCATTATATTTTAGATCATTAGAGGTTTGTTTCCACAAGGAGAGTACCCTTATGTATGAATATTGACAAATTGCTTTTCAAAAGGGTTTAAGTGCTTTTCACTCTCACTGTTCTTATATGAGTGTTTCAGATACAAAGAAGTTAAAAAGATAAACTGATTTAAAAATTATTGATTTTATAACATTTATGAGACTGCTGTTTACAAAAGAAAAAGAACATTGTTTTCAGCTAACCATACCTAAGCAAATGTAAAAAATTATTCTAAATATTTCTGGTTTATAGACTGTAAATGCTATTGCATTTTCTCTGTGGCTTATGAAAACCCCTTTATGTAGGAAAAGACTGCAAAAAAAATTTCAGTCAGACATTAATTTTGAAGCACGTTAAATTTGGAGATAAAGGCATTTAGATTATTAATGATCCTAAAATAGACTTTTATTAAACATTAAAAACTAATAATGCATTAGTATCCCCCTTGGCTTAAACTTTTAGGAGTCTTCTGGGACATAATACTTTCTGAAATCTTAAAAAAGACTAAATAAATACTCTTCATTAAGAGGAAAAATTAAAAATAACTGAGCATTATCTCTAACAAAGTGTGCCATGACTCATAAGAGTATTGCGAAGTATGCTACATTTAGTTTTCAATTGACCTGACAAAGGAACTTGCAATAAAGGATACTACTGTATATTTTATTGTTATCCACTTATGACTTTCACTTTCATAATAGCACAAAGTTTTGGTTAAGTCAGGAAAGTATGTAGGGAAAAGATAACAGCTGAGAATTAAAATATTAACAATTTGTTTTACTGTAAAAAGAGCAACATTAAAAAAAAAGATCAGCATTATTTCTTCAGATAAGATAATTTATATGTATAATACTAGTTTGCTTTTCAATGTATCATAAACTCTCTAACAGAGGTTATCATAAAGACAACAATATGCAGATAATTCTGAACAACTAGTGACTATGAATAGTTAGTTTTAGGATATTTTTTCTCCTTTCTTTTTCAAAAATGCTGGACATGGAGAGAAATTATTATATATCCTAAACGGCTTGAGTAGCTATTTTGAGAAAACATCCTGAAATAGCTACGCTGACCAAATGGTCAGTTCTTGCATCCTTTATCTACAAGCTGTCATACATCCATAGTCAGAAATTTCTCTGGAAACCAAAGCAAGTCTCTGGATAGTTTGTTTTCTGCTGATTTCTTGAAACACCAACTTGGTTCTACTTCACTGACTCCTCTCAGTGGTGAATTCCAGATGACTTTTCTTATTCTAAATTGGCCTGTCAGAACTGTGATAGTCTTCATGACTGTGAACACTAGTTCAGCTTCCAAATGACAAGGCAAAATTGAGTTGATAACCCAGAGTAGAGAGAATATCACTTGTAAGGTCCCCTGCAAGACCGAAAGGATCCAACTTCCTCTGCCCCAGGAAAGGAGTGTCCCTCATAAGTTACACAACTGACCAGTCACATTTTACATGCTAGGATCACCGATATTCCCGCCACTCTGAGTTCAGTGGTGAGTCTCAGCAGATGGCTTGAGAAGTTCCTACCTGGACCAAGCTATATCCTGTGCGCTGGACCAGTGCGCGGAGAGCTGCTTCCTTCTGGGTTCCGCTCAATCCATCCCCGGATTTGTGATTTGATTCCATTGAGAGTGATTATCAGCAAAAAATCAGGTTAATTAGGGTTGCTCACTGAAACCAAATTTAAGATAAATTAAATAAATTACTATTACCTAGTCCAAATGTGTCCCTTTCATGAAGGACATCTTCAGGAAACATTCTCTATAAATGAGTCACTAAGGATATAGTAACTAACAGTCATCCACAAACCAGACCAGTTAAATGTCCTCATTAAAAAAGAGCTTTTTAAAAATGTTCAGTTTTAGCTGAAATTTAGAAGTAAGAACTGAATGATATCTCTTTTTACACTTAGATGACAGACCAGTATTTCTCAATCCAATTATCCCAGAATGTCACCAAATGCTTGAAAACAGATTCGTTCTTACCAATTAAAAGAATACGTAGAATGGTCCTTGCAAATGTGGGGGAAGAGCACTTACTAAATCAAATCAACTAGAATATGGTATGAAGAGCCTTACCTAGGACATTTACCAACTTATTCTTCAAAGACAAATTTCTAGACCACAGTGTGCTGGTACCAGATATAGAAAAGTCATGCAGGCTACTCTGTAATAAAAGTATCAATGGGGTTTAGCAGAACAAGGACAATGGATCCTTTTGAGTGGTGCTGGAAGTGCCTACTGGCACCTGGATCACATGCAACATGGACCACTCAGGAAAGGATGTGAGGCCTTTGTCAAATCTAAGAAATTACAAAAATTTGCATATGTCAGTGTTGATCTATGCAGGCTACCCAGGTGGCTCAATGGTAAAGAACTTGCTTGCCAATGCAGGAGACACGGGTTCGATCCCTGGGTCGGGAAGGTTCCTTGGAGAAGGACATGGCAGTCCACTCCAGTATTCTTGCCTGGGGAGTCCCATGGACAGAGGGGCTTGGTGGGCTACAGTCCATAGGATTGTGAAGATACCGACACGACTGAGTGACTCAGCACACATGCTGACCTATGTAGCTACCAATAGGAAATTTCAGCATTTCATTATCTGCACTCTCTCTTTGGGAACATTATTTGAGCCCCATTCCCAATTTGATGGTTGCTCAAATCTACAGATTTCCAGGGCAAGGACACATCCATGGTGAAGGTCCCAGTTCACAGTGGGGAGAGGCCCTGGAGGTTTTCATGTTCAGAGAGGAATGAGCGGGAGCGACTCAGTGAAGCTCCTGTGCTCGATTTTCACTTGGCCTGATGTGCTCTGCCAACCAGGACAGAGGAAGCTTGTTTTACACTGATCGGAATCACATGCAAATATTGTGCATTTCACTATAGGCCCTCTAAAAACTTCTCTGTCCTGGGCACTGGGGTTTCCTATACTACTGTGGTTTTCATTTAAAGATTCAGAGTAAACGTACCATTAACAACACAGGGAATAGGTAAAAAATTAGGTGACAGAAGTGAAATTGAGATAATCATTTGAGTAAAATGAAGCTTCAAAGTATTCTATTATTAAAAGTAATAAAAATGTTCCCAAATTAACAGACATCTTCTAGAACATAATATTTTTCATATAATTTAGAAAACTCAATCAAGATTCCAGCGAGAATATTCATTAGCTGTTAAAGGGATAGAACAGTTTCTTATTCTGTATATAAGCATGGCCATTCTTGCCCAGAATTTCCTCATAATTCTTGCCTGCTTCTGACCCAGATCGATTCAGTGCTCAATCACTCATTCTCTCAAGAAGCAATTAGCTATGTTATGGGGAGGGGGGTGGGAGGGGGGTTCATGTTTGGGAACGCATGTACACCCGTGATGGATTCATGTCAATGTATGGCAAAACCAATACCGTATTGTAAAGTAAAATAAAGTAAAAAAAAAAAAAAGAAGCAATTAGCTAGTGTTGTCTGCATGCCAGTTTCATTTTCTGCCCAGCTTTATGGCACTGCATTCTGTGGTCAGGTGACTAAGTTTCTGTGTTTCTTACTTTACAAAAGGCAGAGCTTTGTTTGTTTCCATTTTAATTTTGTATCTTGGTTAAGACAAACTGGAATGTATTTTCTGATAGTGGTGGTTATATATATATATAGATGCAGCAATTCAGAATGACGTGTCGCTTTACTGATACATTTATAGTATAAATAATCTCTATGCATACTACAAGTAGGCATAAAATGAGACCTATATTTAGTTTATAATTCTAAACTGCTGGTGAAATAGTTATAGAAGTTTCTATGAAACAATGTAAATCATTTAAAAAAATAAAACTACAAAGGCATTTTATATATTTTTTAAAAAGGCATTTTGTGCCTTTGGCAGCAACATGGATGAACCTAGAAATTATCATACTAAGTGAAGTAAGCCAGACAAAGACAAATATCATATGTTATCATTTATATGTGGAATCTAAAAGGATACAAATGAACGTATATTCAAAACAGAATAAATTTATATTAAAAAAAAAAAAAAGAAATAGACCCACAGACGTAGAAAACAAACTTATGGTTACCAAAGGGGAAAAGAGGGGAGAGGGATAAATCAGAAGTTTGGGATTAACATACACACATTACCATATGTAAAATAGATAGCCAACAAGAACCTACTCTATAGGAAAGAGAACTGTACTCAATATTTAGTAAAAACTTTTAAGGGAAAAAATCTGAAAAGAATATATATATTCTGTATATATTCAGTCATACGTGTGTGTGTGTCTAAACTGAATCACTGTGATGTATACCTGAAACTAATACAGCATTGTAAATCAACTATGCCTCAAAAACTTATGTTAAGTTCCCCCAAAAGGGATTTTGAAGATTCAGAAAGAAAAAGCTAGTTGTTAAGACTATTTCTAACTTGTTTACTTTTCTCAAATGTTACTAAAAGTGCCTTTTCATCCAGATATTCTCAAATGATCCTACAGTGCTAGATTTAACCCATCTGAGCAAAGAGGTCATGGATGGACTGGGGTCTGATGAGGTTAGCCTTGTGTGTGTCACAGATGTTGGAAGGCAAAGTCTGTTGTCTTCTAGCCAAGCTGTAAGTTTGCTTTTTGCTGAACTTCATCTTCTCCATCAGGAGATAACAATTTGTCGTGAAATGAAAGTTTTATTTGCAAAACTTACCTTTAGTTTTGGTTAATTATTAGTAAAGGTGATTAAACATTTGACATCAGAATGGCCTTTTGATCACATACAGGTTCACTCCGATATTATTGAGAAAATCTGTAGAATATCTCAACATAGTATCAAGTCTTTGCAAATTAGGACATGAAAATAAAATTCAAAATTTGGACAAGAGACACTTGATCTTCAATGTTTATTCCTCAAAAACAATCCTCTTTCAACACTGACCTAATCTAAGTGGTGAGCTCAAATCCAAGATCAATATATTCTTAAGCAAGTCAAACTTTTGTTAAAAAATTTGGGCAATTTGAGAAAAAGGCTTTGCAATACATTTTCTAATGTGCAGAGTTGGACACGACTGAAGTGACTTAGCAGCAGCAGCAGCATACCTTATAAATACATCAGATCTGAGCTTCTGAATTTTGAAAGAGTAATTTCCAGTATAATTTATTGAGGCAATCGAATTCAAAACCTATACATAATAGACATTCAGAGCTAAACAAAAAGCACTCGTAAACACTTATCACTTATTCATTCAAAAGTTGTACACTGGGTACATGCATGCATGCCAAGTCGGTTCTGTCATGTCTGACACTTTGCGATCCTATGGACTCTAACCCATCAGGCTCCTCTGTACCTACCGTCATCCAAGAATTTTTGAGACACTAGGGATAAAGCAGAGAGCAAAGCAAATCCCTCTCTCCCCCAAATCTCATGAAGTTTTATGTGGGTGTGATAGACAATAGTAGGCAGGATAAATAGGCAAAATGTGCACTGTGCTTATATTCATTTCAGAGAAGAAAAAAAGAATGGAGAAGGAATGTGAAGTATATGTGTTGGGAAGGGCATGGAATTTTAGATGGTGTTATCCTGATACAGTGAATTTAGGAAGGGACCTGGCTGAAGTCAGGGAGGTATTTGGGACAGAGCATTCCAAGAAGAGGGCTTGGCAGGTTTGAGGGCCCTGAGGTGCAAGCTTGTTGATGAAACAGTGGAGGCCTAGGTGGAGAGGGTGCAGCTGAGTGAACTAGTAGAGAAATGGGATCGGGTATCAGAGAGATGATGGCGGGCCAGGTTGTGAAGGATCTTGCAGTTCATAGAAAGGGCCTTGGCTCTTGCCTCAAGATGTGAAGATGTTACTCATGTTTAGTGCAATAGTTCTAACCATCAAGAACACGTTGATTTGCATTTCTCTAGTAATGAGCAATGTTGAGCATCAAATGTTGCCATCTGTATATCTTCTTTGGAGAAGTGTCTATTTAGGTCTTCTGCCCAGTTTTTGATTGGGTGTTTTGTATACAGTGAGCTGCATGAACTGCTTCTATATTTTGCAGATTAATCCTTTGTCAATTTCTTTGGAAGGAGTGATGCTAAAGCTGAAACTCCAGTACTTCGGCCACCTCATGCGAAGAGTTGACTCATTGGAAAAGCCTTTGATGCTGGGAGGGATTGGGGGCAGGAGGAGAAGGGGGCGACAGAGGATAAGATGGCTGGATGGCATCACTGACTTGATGGACGTGAATCTGAGTGAACTCCGGGAGTTGGTGATGGACAGGGAGGCCTGGCGTGCTGCGATTCATGGGGTCGCAAAGAGTCGGACACGACTGAGCAACTGAACTGAAAGAGGCTCAAGAGGAAAAGGATATATGTATTCATAAAGCTTATTCACTTTGTCGTATAGCAGAAACTAGCACAGCATTGTAAAGCAATTATACTCCAATTATATATATTAAAAAAAAAAAGGTAAGAAAATACATTGAAGGGAGTCAGACAGGCCAAGGTGAGGGTGAGGCAAGGCAAACAATCTGGTTCTGTTTTCATTTAAAATCTGCCATTTTGTTCACCATGAATTCTTTTCATTGATTTTGATTTTTTTAAAAAAAACATTCCATTAATTTATCATTTGTCTAAACTACTGAGTTTTATGATGCCTCTGACAGTTTGCATTTAAGACAGGGCCTTGCTTCCCTTGCTCTGATTGGAAAGGTTGAGAGGAGAAGCAAGGAGACCAGTTAGAAACACTGCGGCAGCCAGGTAAGAGAGAACAGCGGCTTGTGGTAGAATGGTGCTAGTGGGTGTGGTGAAAAGCGATCAAATTTTGGAATATATCTTACAGATGAGTTGTATGCACTGGGAGAGAGAAAAACAAGAGATTGGGGATGATACTGTTCTTTGGCCTGGGCAGCTAGAGAAATGGAGTTGCCACTTTACTGAGATGAGCAACAAGGATTTTGTGAAAAAAGAGCAGAACTCAGTTGGAGGCACGTTGATTTCAAGATGACCATTAGGTAGCCACGTGAATGCACAGTTCAATGCAGTTAGATATATGAGTCAGAATGTTATAGGAGATTCATAGACAGAAGATACCAATTCGGCTACAATCTGCCTAGAGATGATGCCTAAGCTGTGAAATTGTATGAGATCAGTAGGGACCGGGTGTTAGAAAACAGGTCAAAAGACTAGTCTCTGGGGTACTCCAACTTTTGGAAGCCAGGGATCAAAGAGGAATCAGCAAAGGGGAATGAGATGAAATAGTCAGACAGGTAAGAGGTGAACCAGGTGAGAGGGGAATTGGAAGCCAAGGAGGAAACAAAAAGGATTTTGAGATCAAGAGCCGGGTCAGGTGTGCCAAGACCTGCTAAGGCAAGTAAGATGAAGCCTGAATAGGGATGCAGAGCCTGGAGCTAGACCTCCTGGATTCCATTCCGCCTCTTACTCTGTGCCCTGGAAAATTTCCTTAACCTCTTGGTCACTCCGAATCTTCCACTGAGGGAGCAATGGTCTTTCTCTGGGGATTATTGGGTGAGTATTACGTGAGTAAATATTTTGGGAGGGCTTCGGAAGAGTTCCTGGAATGTAGTAAGTGCTGGATTCGTGTTGGGCACAGATAAGTAAAAATAGAAAAGGAAAAAAAGAAGAGGCAATCACCCCAACTTCTCAGATTGTACAGTAAGAAATTCCAGAGGTTCGTGGGACAGTTGGTTCCCTAGATGAGAACAGAGAAGAAAGGGGCAAAGAAATGGAAGTTGGATAGAGAGAGAGCTTATGGGAAATATTAGGAAAGGATAAAGGAAAGAATCATGGACTCCCCTCCCCGCACATCCGTTTGCTTATCTGTGAATCAGGATAAAAGGCAGGTTGTGACATTGCTGTTGTGGAGATGGAATGAGAAAACATCTGCGGCGTGCGGAGTTGGGCCCAGCCCTCTAGGTACGCCCGCCTGCCTTTCTGTCGCTGCTATTCCTCATGTTGGAGGGGCGAAGCAGACGAGGGGAGCA
The DNA here is from genome assembly GCF_032405125.1 of Capricornis sumatraensis. Classification (NCBI taxonomy): domain Eukaryota; kingdom Metazoa; phylum Chordata; class Mammalia; order Artiodactyla; family Bovidae; genus Capricornis; species Capricornis sumatraensis. Next base: position 9,353,717 of record NC_091091.1, on the reverse strand, counting down.
GCAAAGAGACTGCTGGAAGCTCCTTCTCAACATGGCGGCGCTTCCTTCTCCTCCTTCCTAATTCATTATGAAAATGAGGCGAAGGAGGGGCTAACAGTATGAAAAACCAGAGGTCTCCTCCAGCTCTGCCAGCTTTCATTAATCTGCCCTCAAGCCTCCCCATCCTGTTTTTTCTTAGCAAAGGAAGACTTTGTTCAAGCATATGCTCACCACCAAACCTGCTGCATAGATATACTGCCCTCTCGTGTTCTTCCATTCAGTGGAAACTGAGTCTCAGTTTCCCAACATTTAAAATTTAGGATAGTATTAGTTACTACTTCACAGGGTTGTTTTTAAGGATTAAGTATTTTAAATGTATTCATATTTAAAATGGCTATGGACATTTAAAAACTGCCCAGAAAGTGTTTGCTATATTATTATTTAATTGTGATTATAATTAATCTCTAATTCCAAGGGGTAGAGTTGCAAACCACTTGCTGGGAGGATAAAGTCCCAAGTCCTTAGGATGATACATCGTATATTCAGGACCAGCTCCCAGATTCCCCTTCCAGTGTGACTCAGAGACGCTGCTGCTGGGAATTCCCGTGTTTTCTTATATTGATACTTCTGAGTCTGTTTCCAATGCTCTTTCTTTCTCTTCCCTTCTCTTTCCTACCATTCCTTTCTCGCATTTCACCTGACTGCATCCGCCCTGTTCACCCTTCCAGACTACTGAAATATCGTCTGCTCTGTGATGACTTCTGTGATCCTCTCTATTGATAATGTTAGATGCCACATCCTTAATTCTCATGAAAGCTGGTACCTGCCTCGGTTGTTGGAGATAGTACTATAACTATTTGCTTACTTAACTAAATTGTGAATGTCCTGAACATAAGGAGTATGTTGTATTCATCTTTGCCCAGAAGGTTTAGCCTGACTTTATGCTTAGTGCTTAGTAAATACCTGTGGAACAAATGAAGGACTTTGCATGAGCATTTTATAAACTGTCATGACTTGCACTGATCAGAAGTAAAATGAGTCTGCATCTAATTCCCTAATACTTATTATTATGTTTGTTCCAGTCACTTCCTGAAAATTCTATCCTAGAATGAATTTGCTTTATGTAGGAATTGGTTTGCAGGTTTCTCTGCATTTATGAATGAGTCATCATATCTGGGAGAATACAGTTTTATAAAATTAGAAAGATGGTAACAATAACCCTGTATGCGAGACAGCAAAAGAGACACAGACGTATAGAACAGTCTTTTGGACTCTGTGGGAGAGGGAGAGGGTGGGATGATTTGGGAGAATGGCATTGAAACATGTATAATATCATACATGAAATGAATCACCAGTCCAGGTTCAATGCAGGATACAGGATGCTTGGGGCTGGTGCACTGGGATGACCCAGAGAGATGGTACGGGGAGAGAAGAGGGAGGGGGGTTCAGGATGGGGAACACGCGTACACCCGTGGCAGATTCATGTTGATATATGGCAAAACCAATACAATATTGTAAAGTAATTAGCCTCCAATTAAAATAAATAAATTTATATTAAAAATTTTTGAGTACAAAGTGATTAAAAAAAAAGAACATATGTTTGGATTTAATTTTCTTCTCAAGGCATTTCTGGTTTTATATTTGCAATGTTAGTGCCTATTTGAAAAACATAAAGTGAACCTGGAAGTTATTGGGGGATCAAGATTTCTGCCTGCCTGAAAGTCACAGTTGGATTGGAATGAGCAATCACCTCCTCACTTGGCTGAAACTGATTGATAGAAATTTCCAGAGTTCACTATTGGACAAGATCAGAGCTGCTGTTCCTGACCTTTGACCCTGATGGCCTCCAAAGCCAGTAGGTCCTAGCTCAGGGAAGGTAGCAGGGAACAGAGGTAAGAAGGAAGCTGGAAGAAAGAAGCAGGTAGGAGGGGAAGATCATGACTTTTCCAAATCTAGAGCTGTCAGAAATACGCTGTATGAGGCTCTGTTTTCCCCTTGTGTGCTGCTTCTAAATTAGAACCCTAATCTGTAAAGAAAAGGATACATAAAAGTTGAACATAAAAATTGGGCCCACATAGAGAACCTAGTTGTTGAAGGAAAAATATGAGAATCTGAGGGGAATTTAGGTGATATTTGTATCTAGATTTGCCTGAAGTTATAACAATATGGGAAGACCTTAATGCCCTGGTGGCTACTAGGGAAACAGAGAAAGTGGGAAAATAAGTTTTTTGTTTGTTTGCTTTTAAAGTCCCTCAAAACAGTAAACTGAGCAAGGCATGAGACAAAGGTAAGAGGAGTGCACGACGGAAAAGCCCGCTTACAGGACGAAGAAAGAACGGCTTAGCAAGAGCTGAGATGGCAGCTGTGAATGAGAGGCAGAGGGGAGCGAAACGCAGGGGAAGGGCAAAGACAGAACTGAAGTTAGAAGACTTGGTGAAAAACTAAATGAAGTAATTATCCTCAACTTTAACCAAGAGGCCAACAAACACTTGATTATCTATTGCAAACGTGTAATGCCAGGCATTGGGCTGGACGATTTAGAGTAGTTTTGTTCATTTATTTCTATCTCATTTGTTTTGTGTTTTGCTTTTTTTCTGAAGAGAATGGATAGGAATAGTGTTAAGCTGTTCTTTGTGACTGAGGACGCATGGGATCCTGCACTAGCGATGTGCCATGTGCTTGTCAAGTTGACGGGAGCTTCACTTGCTGTTGGGACCTCTCCAAACCAAATCCAGTCTTTCCCCAAAGTCTTACTGTTGCATGACGTAGGCCTTGTGGCTCAGATGGTAAAGAATCTGCCTGCAATGGGGGAGACATGGGTTCCATCCCTGGATTGGGAAGATCCACTGGAGAAGGAAATGGCAACCCACTCTAGGACTGTAGCCTGGAAAGTCTCATGGACAGAGGAGCCTGGTAGGCTATAGTCCATGGGGTTGCAAAGAGTCTGACATGACTGAGCTACTAACACACCAGGTTGGATATAACTCTTAGGCAACATGCAAGTGATTTTATCATGAATTTCAGCCTTCTAATATCCCCTGGGAATCTTACACAGGAGTTTCAAATTGTACTGAAATGGTTTGTGAAGGATTTATGACCAAAGTTTACACATTTGCCTAATGAGATTCAGTAAAAATTACTCTGTATTACTTGATAAAATAATTTAAATTAACTCTAAAAGTCTCTTTGGAAAAGTGTTTACAATTAGTCTCAAGCTCATTTTGGAAGTGAATTAATGTGATAGCTCTTTATTTGGCCATGAATCATGAACGGTAACAAAATTAATGCAGAATATGCATACATAAACTTCCAGAGTGTAGCCACAACAACATCTCACAAAATCCTAATACTCGGCGTATTATTTTTAAAAAATGACATATACAAACAAAAAAATCAAATTAACCAAATACCTTCTATTTTTTTCAGGCATTAGTAATGAATTATGCATTAAGTTGGGCATGGTCAGTTTGAGCTTAGGCAAAGCTTAACATAAAATAATAAACTTGTTCAGAGTAGGTATATTAATTTTACTGGTAAATACTGACAAAATCCTCCTTTTAGAATAGCCTACACATTTTTAGAGAAAGACAGTTTGCGTTTAAATTTCAGTTCTGCCACCATGATTTTCACTCTTCTGAGACATTATTTCCTACTTTAAGAAAAGAATAGGAACATAGATACTTACATGTTTTTCTTTCCTTTGTTTTTTTTAAACACAGGATTAAATAAATCAAATCATGGACATGAGAGCATCTTACAATGTGCCTGGCATACAGAAGGCACTTAATAAGCATTCCTTATTTATTCCTTAACTGCTGATTTGGCTGACCTGTTAGCCATCATGGTCTGTGGCTCTCTGAATGGTTATTCTCCTTTCTAGAAACTGAGGGGAAGAGAAGTGCAGTTTTGAATGTACTATATTATCTTGATTTCTTTCTTACTGCTTTCTTTCTTCTTCTTCTTAATAATTTAGGTACTTGCCTTCATGTATCACTAGGAAAAATCTTCAGTGTCCTCAGTGTTTGTGTGCTTGTGTGTGTATGTATGTGTGATGTCTTATAGAGCACATTTCTTTTTTAATAAAAATTAGAAACAATCTAAATATCCAATGATAAAGAAATATGTTAATAAGCAGTGGTACAGCATAGCTAATAAAATTGATCTAGTAGAACACATCATTTAAGCAGATATTTATAAAATATAATAAAGTAAAAAAAAAATAGCAGGTTATAAAACTCCATATAGGCTGATTTCATTTGTGCTAATTTTTGTATTGTAATCATCAGACTGACTATAAAAGGCTAACTGATTATATCTGGGTGATTAATTAAAAATTATTTCTCATTCTTGCTTATTTAACTATCTTAGCTATCTATAACATACAGTTCTTACTTTAATTTTAAAAAGTTAAATTATATTAATAAATGAATGTCAATATAAGCAAATCATCAAAAAACAAATCATCAAAAACTATGAGATATGGTCAAGATTTTGTTCTGAGGAAGCTGTTTATTTTCAGCATTTTTCTAAGTGATAATTTCACTAAAGAGGCTAGGAAAAGAGCAACATAGACTAAAAGAAATCTGAAGGAATTAAACATAAAGTAAATTAATACAATAAAAATTTGTAAATAAATACATGTAAGAGCTGATTGAAGAGATGGTAAATTAGCACATCTCTGACAGTCTTGACAAGATGAAGAAAACTGTTTTAAAAACAAGGAAAAAAATGAATATAACCACAGATCAAGAGACTTTTAAAGATAATGTTTTTATCAATAAATTGAAAAATGCAGTAGTCAATTACCTGGGAAACTGAATTTTTAAAACTGCTTCAAGGGTAAGTTAAAAATTTGAATATACCAATGACTGTAAACTGTCATTGAAAAAAAAGATTGTATTCTTCCCAAATAAGACAGATCCAAGTGGCTTTATCAGGCAGGTTTTATAAACTTCGTATGTGTCTATGCATCCTCATTCGTGTCCGACTCTGCGACACCATGGACTGTAGCCCACCAGGCTCCTCTATTCATGGAATTTCCTAGGCAAGAATACTGGAGTGGGTTGCCATTTCCTACCACAGGGGATCTTCCCAACCCAGGGATCAAACCTATGTCTCTTGTATCTCCTGTATTAGCAGGTGGATTCTTTACCACTGTGCCACCTGCTTTAAACCTTAAGTTTTCTTAAATGAGTTTTACAGACTCATTTATGAAATATATATTATTATAGAAAGATTTTGAAGCATAGAGTAATAACAGAAAACATGTGAAATTTGACAGATTTAGCATCTCTTATGCAAAGCCAAATATATCACAAAACAGAAAACTATAGACCAATATCACAAGTATAGATATGAACTGCATACAGCAAATTATCAAAAGATTAATATACAATAAACATGGGTTTATTGCAAGACTACAAGATTATTCAGCATCAGGGATTCTATTAGTTTAATTCATTTCATTGATTTAAAGAAGAAAAAATATGAACGTCCCAGTAAATGTAAATTCAAAACACACTATTGGTTCAAAAAAAGGAAAAAACTCTTAGTAACAGAATAGTAATTCTTAAATTAATAGAGTATCTATCAGAGACATTCAGCAAACACTATACTAAATAGTTAAATACTGTAATAATTCATTCTCAGTAAAAAGAAGTGAATCAACTATATAAAACTATTAGAACTAATAAAGAATACTACAAAGACAGTTATAAAAATGTTTCATACTTAAGCAGAGAGAAACAAATGAGTATCTAAAAAATATAAACAAAAAATTTAAAATAACAGTAAACAATGTGAAATATCCAAAATCCATATGAAGAAAATACGAAATTCTACTGAAAGATCTAAAAGCCTTGGTAAATGGAGGTCTTATTATAAAGATTAATTCTTCTAAAATTAAACCAGTGTACTACCAATTTAAATTCCAATAAATTATTTTGAAATTTGACAAACTGACTCTAAGTTCATCTGGCAAGAAAAATGGCAACATATATCATAATGTGTATTGAAAGTGTAAAGTTACTTGGAGCTAGCCCAATCAGAAGTTAAAACAGGCAATGGTGATCATCTGGTAATGCATAGAAATATTGAATTACCATGTTTTGTACATAGAATTCACATAGTGTTATAGATCAATTATACTTCAAAAATAATTAAAATAGGCACAGGAATAAACAAATAGATTAATGGCATGTTAAAATAAAACTAGCCCCATAGTTACGTTTGTATTGGAACTGCCAATAGGTGTAATCATAGGGAGATCATAGACAATTTGAGACAAAGATGAAGTTGGCATACCATCTCACAGCATATACCTGGATTCTAAGTGGAAGAGAAATAACCTTTATAAACGCTGTATAACTGCTAGAAGAAAGTATGGGAGAACATTTTTATAATCTTGCAATGTGCAAAGTCTTCCTAACTAAGCATATTGATAGCCAGAAATGAAAACACTAATAGATGTGAGTAAGTAAAAATTACTAATATCTGTAATGGCAAAATAAAGCTAAGAAGCCACAATCTAGAAGAAAATGATTGCTACTTACATAATATAGAGAAAATTCATATCTGTAATATGCAAAGAGTACTTAAAACCCCGAAACCCCCCCTCCTCTTTCTCTTCTTGCCTTCTGGTGCTCTGATATCAAGTCTGGAAAATCAGCCTCTGGTCCCCTAGATATGCCATTGCCCCACTGCAGGACCTCTGGTTTGCTGGCAGCTATGTCTTAGAAAAAGCTGTCTTCAGCAAGGCAGAAGCAGTTGCTACTCCATGATCAAGGTCAGGAGGGGTGACCTCATCCAAGGTAAGGAGGAGTGGCTGTGCTTTGCTGGAGCAGCCGTGAAGAGATACCCCACTTCCACGGAAAGAGAAACCCAAGTGAGATGGTAGGTGTTGCGAGAGTGCATCAGAGGGCAGACACACTGAAACCATAATCACAGAAAACTAGCCAATCTGATCACACGGACCAAAGCCTTGTCTAACTCACTGAGACTAAGCCATGCCATGTGGGGCCACCCAAGATGGCCGGGTCATGGTGGAGAGGTCTAACAGAATGTGGTCCACTGGAGAAGGAAATGGCAAACCACTTCAGTATTCTTGCCTTGAGAACCCCATAACAGTATGAAAAGGCAAAATGATAGGATACTGAAAGAGAATCTCCCCCAGCTTGGGAGGTACCCAACATGCTACAGGAGATCAGTGGAGAAATAACTCCAGAAAGAATGAAGGGATGGAGCCAAAGCAAAAACAATACCCAGTTGTGGATGTGATTGGTGACAGAAGCAAGGTCCAATGCTGTAAAGAGCAATATTGCATAGGAACCTGGAATGTCAGGTCCATGAATCAAGGCAAATTGGAAGTGGTCAAATAGAGATGGCAAGGGTGAACGTCAACATTCTAGGAATCAGTGAACCAAAATGGACTGGAATGGGTGATTTTAACTCAGATGACCATTATATTTACTACTGCGGGCAGTAATCCCTTTGAAGAAATGGAGTAGCCATCATGGTCAACAAAAGAGTCCGAAATGCAGTACTTGGATGCAATCTCAAAAACGACAGAATAATCTCTGTTCATTTCCAAGGCAAACCATTCAATATCATGGTGATCCAAGCCTATACCCCTACCAGTAAGGCTGAAGAAGCTGAAGTTGATGGGTTCTATGAAGACCTACAAGACCTTTTAGAACTAACACCCAAAAAAAGATGTCCTTTTCATTCTAGGGGACTGGAATGCAAAAGTAGGAAGTCAGGAAACACCTGGAGCAACAGGCAAATTTGGCCTTGGAATACGGAATGAAGCAGGGCAAAGGCTAATAGAGTTTTGCCAAGAGAACGCACTGGTCATAGTAAACACCCTCTTCCAACAACACAAGAGAAGACTCTACACATGGACATCACCAGATGGTCAACACCGAAATCAGATTGATTCTATTCTTTGCAGCCAAAGATGGAGAAGCTCTATACAGTCAGCAAAAACAAGACTGGAAGCTGACTGTGGCTCAGATCATGAACTCCTTATTGCCAAATTCAGACTTAAATTGAAGAAAGTAGGGAAAACTACTAGACCATTCAGGTATGACCTAAATCAAATCCCTTATGATTATACAGTGGAAGTGAGAAATAGATTTAAGGGACTTAATCTGATAGACAGAGTTCCTGACGAACTATGGAATGAGGTTCATGACATTGTACAGGAGACAGGGATCAAGACCATCCCCATGGAAAAGAAATACAAAAAAGCAAAATGGCTGTCTGAGGAGGACTTACAAATGGCTGAAAAAAAGAAGAGAAGTGAAAAGCAAAGGAGAAAAGGAAAGATATTCCCATTTGAATGCAGATTTCCCAAGAATAGCAAGGAGAAATAAGAAAGCCTTCCTCAGCTATCAATGCAAAGAAATGGAGGAAAACAACAGAATGGGGAAGACTAGAGATCTCTTCTAGAAAATTAGAGATACCAAGGGAAGATTTCATGCAAAGATGGGCTCAATAAAGGACAGAAATGGTCTGGACCTAACAGAAGTAGAAGATATTAAGAAGAGGTGGCAAGAATACACAGAAGAACAGTACAAAAAAGATCTTCACGACCCAGATAATTACGATGGTGTGATCACTCATCTAGAGCCAGACATCCTGGAATGTGAAGTCAAGTGGGCCTTAGAAAGTATCACTATAAACAAAGCTAGTCGAGGTGATGGAATTCCAGTTGAGCTATTTCAAATCCTGAAAGATGATGCTCTGAAAGTGCTGCACTCAATATGCCAACAAATTTGGAAAACTCAGCAGTGGCCACAGGACTGGAAAAGGTCAGTTTTCATTCCAATCCCAAAGAAAGGCAATGCCAAAGAATGCTCAAACTACCACACAATTGCACTCATCTCACACGCTAGTAAAGTAATGCTCAAAATTCTCCAAGCCAGGCTTCAGCAGTACATGAACCGTGAACTTCCAGATGTTCAAGCTGGTTTCAGAAAAGGCAGAGGAACCAGAGATCAAGTTGCCAACATCTGCTGGATCATTGAAAAAGCAAGAGAGTTCCAGAAAAACAACTATTTCTGCTTTATTGGCTATGCCAAAGCCTTTGATTCTGGATCACAACAAACTGTGGAAAATTCTGAAAGAGATGGGAATACCAGACCACCTAACCTGCCTCTTGAGAAACCAATATGCAGGTCAGGAAGCAACAGAACTGGACATGGAATAACAGACTGGTTCCAAATAGGAAAAGGAGTACATCAAGGTTGTGTATTGTCCCCCTGCTTATTTAACTTATATGCAGAGTACATCATGAGAAACACTGGGCTGGAAGAAGCACAAGCTGGAATCAAGATTGCCGGGAGAAATATCAATAACCTCAGATATGCAGATGACACCACCCTTATAGCAGAAAATGAAGAGGAACTAAAAAGCCTCTTGATGAAAGTGAAAGAAGAGAGCGAAAAAGTTGGCTTAAAGCTCAACATTCAGAAAACGAAGATCATGGCATCCGGTCACATCACTTCATGGGAAATAGACGGGGAAACAGTGGAAACAGTGTCAGACTTTATTTTTGTGGGCTCCAAAATCACTGCAGATGGTGATTGTAGCCATGAAATTAAAAAACGCTTACTCCTTGGAAGGAAAGTTATGACCAACCTAGATAGCATATTAAAAAGCAGAAATATTAGTTTTCTAACAAAGGTCTGTGTAGTCAAGGCTATGGTTTTTCCAGTGGTCATGTATGGATGTGAGAGTTGGACTGTGAAGAAAGCTGAGTGCCAAAAATTGATGCTTTTGAAGTGTGGTGTTGGAGAAGACTCTTGAGAGTCCCTTGGACTGCAAGGAGATCCAACCAGTCCATCCTAAAGTAGATCAGTCCAGGGTTTTCATTGGAAGGACTGATGCTGAAGTTGAAACTCCAGTACTTTGACCACCTTATGAGAAGAGTTGACTCACTGGAAAAAACCCTGATGCTGGGAGGGATTGGGGACAGGAGAAGAAGGGGACGACAGAGGATTAGATGGCTGGATGGCATCACCAACTCAATGTACATGAGTTTGGGTAAACTCCGGCAGTTGGTGATGGACAGAGAGGCCTGGCGTGCTGCAATTCATGGGGTCACAAAGAGTCAGACACGACTGAGTGACTGAACTGACTTAAAATCAATAGTAAAGAGACTCACAAATAAGTGGGCAAAAAGCAAAGGACGCAAGCAGACAATTCACAGAAAAAAGTAGTTTATAAATTTAATTAAAGGTTATTTATGTTTAATGACAGAAAAGACAAATCAAAATGAAGATAATTGGTTCTGCCTTTTGTGGCATTTAGTCTTTAAGTCGTGTTTGTGACCCTGTGGATTGTACCCCACTAGGCTCCTCTATCCATGGGATTTCCCAGGCAAGAATACTGGAGTGGGTTGCCATTTCAATCTCCAGAGAATCTTCCCAACCCAGGGATTGAACCTGGGTCTCCTGCATTGACAGGCAGATTCTTTACCACTGAGCCACCAGGAAAGCCTTTTTGCCTTTTATGGGGCAGAATTTAAAATTTCAAATAATACAAATAATAATATACATAGCTGACATTAACTGAACAATTACTATTGGCTATGTTCTAAAAGTTTAATATATAATTTAGTTCAGTTCAGTTCAGTCGCTCAGTCGTGTCCGATTCTTTGCGACCCCGTGAATCGCAGCACACCAGGCCTCCCTGTCTATCACCAACTCCTGGTGTTCACTCAGACTCACGTCCATCGAGTCCATGATGCCATCCAGCCATCTCATCCTCTGTCGTCCCCTTCTCCTCCTGCCCCCAGTCCCTCCCAGCATCCATATTAAAACTCAGTGGGGTAGGTATTATTCCTATGATATAGGTAATAAACCAAGTAAGGTTAATGAGGCCAAGGTTACTTGGTAATAAGTGGAAGAACTATGACCTGAATCTGTGCTTCCCTGGTGACTTGGATGGTAAAGAATTCACCTACAATGTGGGAGACCTGAGTTCAGTCCCTGGGGTGGGAAGATCCCCTGGAGGAGGGCATGGAAACCCACTCCAGTAGCCTTGCCTGGAGAATCACCATGGACAGAGGAGCTGGCGAGCTACAGTTCATGAGGTTGCAAAGAGTCGGACATGACTGAGGGACTAAGCCCAGCTATGACTTGAATCTAAGTAGCCTGGGCCTAGCATCTGTGCTCTTAATTACTAAATTTAAGCTCTCACCTACTTTGGCCACATGGTATGAAGAGTTGACTCATTGGGAAAGACCCTGATGCTGGGAAAAATTGAGGGCTAGACGATAAGGGAATGACAGAGGATAAGATGATTGGATGGCGTCATTGGCTCAGGGAACATGATTTTGAGCAAACTCCAGGAGGTAGTGAAGGACAGGCTCACCTGGCGTGCTTCAGTCCATGGGGTTGCAGAGTCAGACATGATTTAGTAACTAAACATCAGCAACACCTCAGAAATATTAGGCAAGTTGTGACAGGGAGAAGAGTGAGATTAAATCTCCTAGCCTCCCTTAGAGTATGAAAACCTTGATACCATGATATAACTGATGAAGCTGGTACTGTGAGTCTATGTTCTCTTCCACGGGGACAACCTTATTGATCATTTAAAGGAATATGGTAAGTTAGTCTCTTTGCTTGAATGAAATGAGCTATTGTTCTAATTTTTAAATAGTGCTGTGGATGGACAGTCTGATGGTTCAGGTGGATGCATTTAGAAGCTAACACCTGCTGGACATAATCCAGAATGGACACATGGTCCTTACCAGCCCTCTGTTACGTTCTTGGTCATGCGTCACTAAAACATCACTCTTTGACAAAGTGTGGAGTCTTCACAGGTGACCAAGTCATGTATCATTTGACAGGATCTGACTGGAATTTCATGTTCATTTCTATTCCTGTATTTAAACTAAAGCATTATTTGTTTCTCATTTTATCTTTAGTTTTTTTGGATTGTAGAAAGTCAGAGAGGAGGGTGTCAGCTATGGACCAGGTATCTGATGCGGTCGTTCAGTAGTGGGTAACCGAAGCCACAGGTACTTCTAATGGGCACCAAACACAACTGTTTCGGTAACAGGGTCTTCTCTCTTTCTCTTTCTGTCTCCCTCCTCCTCCCTCCTTTCCTTCCTCCTTTAAACATCCATTTAACTACTGTTTTCCTTCTCCTTTCTCTTACTGCCTTCCACTCTTTAATCCTGTACTTTATTCTCTCTCCTGCTCCTTTGGTGCCAGTGGCTAAGGAAGTTGCTGATTCCATCCAGAAGGTATACCATATTCTTAAGACAAGTTACTAACGGTTATAGAGAAGCAATGCTGACAGACACCATTTCTAAATAAATGGCTATTTTTGCAAGGATGTATAGGACCAGCTGATACTTTGATTACTGTTTGTTGATGTTTAAATCCATACACCATCCTACTTGGAGTCATTCCGAGTCCTAAATAGAGTGACTTGAAATAGCAAATCCTAAGATACCAGGAAAATTACACTACAGTAAAAATATCTATGGAGAAAAATAAAACTGTACCAGGGAAAAAATACTGTTGGGGCTACCAACTAAGAATATATCAGAAAAAAAAGCAGCAGAAATATAATAGACAAATGATTGGATTGCAGTTTGTGTACATTTCTTTGTGTATGTACTTACACCTGGACTAAATTAGAGCATTATGAACATTGGGTGATGAGAAAGCATGTCTCTTCAACTTTTGTTTTAATAATTAAAAATCAGGAATCACACACAATCTCTTTTGGAAAGACAAGACTAGCCAAACTCTTGGGAAAGGTAAGCACATTCATCTGGTCCACAGGTCATTATTACTGCAAAGCAGTCCTGACATCTGGAAATCCTTCTTGTTTTGTTTGAGGAAAAAGTCATTTCAAATAGTCAACATTTTTAGTTTCACTTTAAACGTCTGTTTAAAACTGAAAAATTTATGGTCCAATAGAAACACCTGCTATTTAGCATATTCTCATTAAGTGGATATTACAGAGGTACGTTTCATCTTCTTCAAAAGATATTTATCATTTATTTGCTTCAAATGCCCTTTAAACATCAACGAAGAGCCTTTAAATCCCTGGAATTTAGCTTGAAACTATAAATTATATGAGGAAAGACAGGAGAGGAAGTGTTAACCTATACGTGTCTTGTCAAATTAGGACTTTGAGATTTAACTGCAAATGTTCCGAATTTTAGCAGAAATTATGGAGAAAGAACAGATTCCCTACCTGGCCTCATGGCATATTCACCTGTATTTGGGAGTCATCCTTACCACCTCTAGAGGAATTATTATTCACCTGGTCTGGAATGGAACCCAGGATAGTCTAAAATGGTATGGTCTGAAGCCTGCTCAGGTGATAATATGCAACCAAGTTAAGAACTTCTGAATTAAACTCTAGTCTCTATTTGTTAAATGTCAAACAAAATGCAATACAGAGAGTAATTTATTCCACCTGCCAAATCATTGGGATATACACATTTTAAAAAATTACTAAAAAATTCTATAAAAGAAAGGCAGAGACTAGTTTACAGGAGAAAGAAAATAATTCAAAATTGCCTTTAATGTCTGTCCTGTCTACCTTCTCATTACTTTCAATGAGTAAATGTTTTTATAATTGCCATCATTTATAAATAATGCCCTTGAAATATCAAAAACCCCCACATTCTTCCCAGAGTCTGGCATAGGTGATTTGTATCCAAATCCATTTCCATGAGGACCAACCAATAAGATATTCGTATTACCACTGTCTGCGTAAAACTCTGGGTCATGGCTCTATATATGGAGGGGAGGCAAAAGCTGTGAGGTAGAGAAAGGATAGGGGTTAGGAAGTCAGGATGGCTTTTAGAAGAGAGAGGAGCAGTTGTAAACAGTAGTTGAGTCAAGTGAACAGTGAAGCAACTTAGCAGGTCTATGAATCCCTGCAGGTGAAGTCCTTAAGGCCTCTTCACCCAGAACAATCTCCAGGATAGGCTCCTCACGGAGTCTGGATCTTGATTTGTTGTTGTTGTTGTTCACTATACATATGTATCCATACTTGTTGCTTTTCTTACTCCTCTCGCTATCCTTCGCCCTGTCTTCCATTGCTAGACTTAGCCAAACTAGAAAGAAATTTCGCTGCTTACTACCCCTAGTTACTGTCCACCATTGCTAGATCAATCTTCCTAAAATATCCCTTGTAATATTCTTCATTGGTCTCATCACTGACTATGAAGAAATAGTCCGGTCCCTTAGCCTGAAATCCAACATCCACCGTGATCTGGTCCTCACTCTACTTTCCTATCTTTCAGTGCATAGCTAGAGCTATTCTGTGCTCAAGCCCATCAGATCTCCCAGATACATCAGTGACTTCTTACTTCTTAGGTTTCTTTGTACTTGTTTCCCATTTTCCATGTGCCTGGAGTCCCCACCCTTACTTTCACACTTTCCCTGGCTGAGATGAATTTATGCCTGTACCATCAGGTTGTGTGTGGCTGTACATATATAAGAATGCACAACCGCACATGTGTGGCTATGAATATGTATATATACACAGGAGTGAATAAACTGGTGACCAGTGTTGACAGCACAACATCACACAGAAAGTTTCCTTTCATAGCTGCTTCTGACACCACCACCCCCTTACAAATGCTCCAGCCTCTGCTTAACTTGTGTAAGAATATCAGAAACTCTGAACTAGAGATCCTTATAAGTGATCTGTACTTGACAACATTGAAGATTGATGATTAAGTTTTTTAATCCAAAAAAAGACATTGAAAAATTTTAACAACAGACAGAAATTGTGCATGTATTGGAGGAGAGAGAGGGTAATAGAGAGGAAATGGGGATTCTTAAAACAGCATAGGCACTTTTATTCTCTTAGGGTTATGTTTTGATGGTTAATTTTATGTAGCAACTTGACTGGGTCATAGAGTGCCCAGACATTTGGCCAAGCATTATTCTGGGTGTGTCTTTGAGGATGTTTCTGGATGGGACAGATGTTTGAATCTGTAGACTGAGTTGAGCAGATTGCTCTTCTAATGTGGGTGGGCCTCACCTAATCAACTGAAGACATGAATAGAATAAAGGCTAAATAAAGGGAATTCTGCCCAGCCTGAGTGCTTGAGTTGGGTCAGCAGTCTTTTCCTACATTCAAAGTTGAACTGAAATGTTGGCTTTTCTTGAGTCTCTAGGCCTCTGGCTTCCAGATAGAAATTACATGTTGGCTGTCCTGGATCTCCAGATTGCCAGCTTCAGACTTATGAGCCTCCATAATGAGATGAGCTAGTTCTTTATAATAAACCTCTTTATCTATTGACAGATAAACATATTTATATGTATCTTATAGATACCAGAACATTGACAACACTAAAACCATGTGCATGTATGTATTAGCCTATTAGGATTCCAATTGGAATATTGGTTCTGTTTCTCTGGAGAACTCTGGCTAACACATATGCATACATGGTTTTGGTGGTATTGTCCTGGTACATGTAACATCAGGGTAACAGCCATCATCAGATGCCTATCATGTTACCCTCACTCAATAATAATGTTCAACTCTGATCCTATGCCTGACTTTCTCAAAGATCCCTGGGAAAGAGAACTGGCAGAGTTCAGAAATTCCAGAGTCACATACCCTAACAAGAGCAGAATCTCCTTGCAGTTTAGCTCAGTTGCTCAGTCATGTCCAACTCTTTGTGAGTCAAAGTCACTCTTTGAGACCCCGTGGACTGCAGCATGCCAAGGTTTCCTGTCCATCTCCAACTTCTGGGGCTTGCTCAAACTCATAGTCTTTGAGTTGGTGATGCCATCCAACCATCTCATCCTCTATCGTCCCCTTCTCCTGCCTTCAATCTTTCCCAGCACCAGGGTCTTTTCCAATGAGTCAGATCTTCGCAACAGGTGACCAAAGTATTGGAGCTTCAGCTTCAACATTAGTCTTTCCAGTGAATATTCAGGACTGACTGACTTCCTTTAGGATTGACTGGTTGGATCTCCTTGCAATCCAAGCGACCCTCAAGAGTCTTCTCCAACACCACAGATCAAAAGCATCAATTCATACACCCAGGAATTGAACCCAGATCTCCTGCATTGCAGGCAAACTATTTACCAGCTGAGCTACTGGAGAAGCCCTGAATTTCCTTGCATATATGTTTAATTTCTAAGTTGACTTAGAAATTGGTAAAGTGGCAATCAGCATACAATGTAGATAGCCCTCAGCTTAAAGGCAGATGCTTGCCCAGTAGTCCTGGGACCAATATTGCTGTGGCAGATTTCAGAGATCTGACCAGCTGGTGAGGTCTGGTGTTATCGTGTGTCTTTATTTTTGTTGAGATTGTCCTTTTGAACTCATTTTCTGCATCTGGTATCCTCAGACCAATTTGGAAAGAATAAGTTGAAAACTCAATTCTCAACCAAAGCTGCCAATCACTGACTAATGGGATACATTTAATCCTGAAGAGAATCTTACAAAATCAACTATCTAAAGCTCTGTACTACAGTGACCCTGAGGCAATCTGACACTTGCAGTAAAGGACAACCTTATGTTTCCCTTTAAAAAGCAGCTAATATAGTATACTAACACATATACATGGAATTTAGAAAGATGGTAATGATAACCCTGTATGCGAGATAGCAAAAGAGACACAGATGTATAGAACAGACTTTTGGACTCTCTGGGAGAGGGAGAGGGTGGGATGATTTGGGAGAATGGCATTGAAACATGTATAATATCATGTAAGAAACGAATTGCCAGTCTAGATTCGATACAGGATACAGGATGCTTGGGGCTGGTGCACTGGGATGACCCGGAGAGATGGTATGGAGAGAGAGGTGGGAGAGGGGTTCAGGATTGGGAACTCATGTACACCCGTGGCGGATTCATGTCAATGTATGGCAAAACCAATACAGCATTATAAAGTAAAATTTAAAAAAAATAAAAATTTAAATTTTAAAATCTTTAATTCTTACATGTGTTCCCAAACATGAAACCCCCTCCCACCTCCCTCCCCATAACATCTCTGTGGGTGATCCCCATGCACCAGCCCCAATCATGCTGTATCCTGCGTCAGACATAGAGGATGTTTCTGGATGATATGAATGCTTGAATCTGTAAACTGAGTAAAGCAGATTGTTCTTCCTAATGTGAGTATCCCTCATCTAATCAACTGAGGGCCTGAATAAAATAGGGGAAGGGAATGAGAGTGACAGATAAGGCTGGTAAGGCAGGCAAGAATTAAAGCAATCTATCTATTGGCATAATAGAGCATTCTTGTTGTAGTATGAAGTCACTGAGATCACCCTGGAAGAATTCTAGGGCCCTGTGTACTTTAGAAAGAGAGCTCTTGAGTTTTCTTGCACACATGCATGCCTTGTTGCTCAGTCGTGTCCAGCTCTTTGTGACCCCATAGACAGTGGCCTGGCAGGCTCCTCTGTCCATGGAATTTTCCAGGCAAGAATACTGGAGTTGGTTGCCATTTTCTACTCTAGGGGATCTTCCTAAGTGAGTAAAGTGAAGTCACTCAGTCGTGTCGAACTCTTTGTGACGCCGTGGACTGTAGCCTACCAGGCTCCTCCGTCCATGGGATTCTCCAGGCAAGAATACTGGAGTGGGTTGCCATTTCCTTCTCTAGGGGGTCTTCAGACTCGGGTCTCCTGCATTACAGGCAGATGCTTTAACTCCTGAGCCACCAGGGAAGCTAACCCAGGGATCAAACCCACATCGACTGTGTCTCCTGCATTGCAGGGAGATTCTTTACCCACTGAACCATCAGGGAAGCCTGATGCATTATCTTGAGGATAGTTTCAAGGCAGAAAGACTAGTTTAGAGACAGATGGGGAAAAGGGGGCAGAACTGTAGTTGAGGAATAAATGTAGCATGAAGAGAAGGAGGGCCCTAAACTCCCCAAGGATATACACTCATCTTCTTAGCCTTCGGCCTCATTCTTAGTTGTCACTTCATACATATTTGCTGAACCGAATGGAAATTTTATATAACCTCTCTGACTATTCCAGACTTTGTGCTCTTTAACTTTCTTGTTTCACCACATGATATTGGAATATACAATATTTGGCTCTGTGTTGTTCATTATTGGTTCATAAGTCTAAGGGTGTCACAGTCATGAACAAAAACCTATGGGATCACAAATTCATACTGGCTTAGGTTCAGATGTTGAGTTCCATCCCTTAAGAACTTTGCAAACTTGGTTTAAGTTATTTAAAAAAGTCCCAGTTTATGAATTTCAAAATGGGGCATGATGATGCCTGCCTTGGGGGGTTGTTATAGTGATCCAAAGTACTGGATGAGTGCACAGCCTGGTACATGGTGCTCACTAATGTTTTCCTTTACCTCTTCTAACCTCTTATCCTTCTTCCCCAACTAGGTGGCTGTTTTATTCAACAAACAGTATTATGCAACTGTTATGCATATATATAACACTTTTAGGTTTGGAAATTAAATAGGATACTTTTCTTGCCTTTCAGAAACTCCTGATTTTGTAAATAATACTCATTTCAAACAAAGTAAGAGGCCTTGAAGAAGGGAGTGATTAATTATCCCAGAGCTACTGTGGGAGCTTTGGAGAATCCTTCATGGGTTCCTTGATTTTAGGGACAAATGTACAATATATCTTTGTATCCAACACAACATCTAGAAGAATGGTGAACTCAACAAAGTCTCAGTAAATCAATTCCCAGTGGGTACATTAACATTAGAATCTCCCTGGTGCCCTTTCATCTTGCCACTTCCCTTAAAATGAACACCGACACCAACCCCTTCCGTGGCAGTGCCGATGCCCCAAAGCTCCTTCACACACAATTCCTCTTCAGGTGTCTGTTATCATGCCTGTGCAGGGGAATGATTTGGGGGCAGTTTATATTAGCTTATGCTTGCTTTTTTGCTGTGCTAATGACCATCATTCAGCAATCTGCACCTTTAAAAGTGCCTTTGAATATTTTGATAATTGTTGTTGTATTAATTATGAAAATAATAGAACCTGAGAGGTTTGTTCTCTGGGGTGATTTCAGATCAGATTTTTAGGCTTCTGCCCTTGGTAATTACCCAGGTCCCTTTAAATCACTCTATCCTGACTTTATTAGGAGGCCCTGCCTGTGACAGAGAACATCTCTGCCTTGGAAAAGATACCACAGAGTCAGGGAGAAAATCGCTCCCCATTTACAGAGCAAGCCAGTCGTGGGGATAGATAATTTCTAAGCCACTGACTTCCATGCTAAAACAGTTTCTACATGTTGACTTCATAGCCTGTTTCTCTCCTAACCATTTTCTTAGTAAAGCATTGTGTAATCAACACAGAAATGAGATGAGAATTACAGCTGTAATAGCTGAGGTTTGTGTACACTTACTTGGCATTGTTCTGAGAACTTCATGTGTAATTTCTGATCCATTCTCTAAGCAGCCCTGATTTTACAGCAGAGGAAACAAGCACAGAGAAATTACCTTGCTAAAAGTCACAAGGATAGTAAGTGGTGGAGCTAGGATTTGAGCCCAGGCCTTCTGGGTCCAGAGCCCTCTGCTTTAACATTGGAATCATCTTCCTCTTGGCCATGCCAACACCATGAATCAGCTTTCTTGTTTTCATCAGAATTGTGGGAATACTTTGAAATCTTGAATTATTATTATTAGAAGTATTAAACTGGGTTATTATTATAGTAAATATTTGATTTATGGCTTATTTTGAAAGGCAAATAAAAATGAGAGTTTGTAGACACTATAAGATTTTCTCTTATCTTTATTCTCCTCTGGGACCACATAATGACATTCTCTGATTGATTTCAATCTAAGTAAATGCACTTGTATTAAATAACTGTTTTGAAATGAGGGAGAGATGGAGGAATTAGTATCTGGTAGGCATGATGCTCAAATTACTTTAATAATAAATCAAACTTGTTTAATAAGTAAATTCTTTCCCAAAAATCAAATACCATTCAAATCTCTTGTCCTCTGATTAGCCATGACACTTCCACCCTGAGCCATATCTCCTCAACATCTTCTCTTCCCCACCATTGAAACTGGCTTGTCCTAAGTCCTCTTTCCGTAAGACTTTACCAGGCTGTTGACTATGCTGGGTGATTTTAGTCTTCCCTGGTGGCTCAGATTAGGTAAAGAATCTGCCTCCAGTGCAGGAGACCCACATTCAATCCCTGGAAGATCTTCTGGAGAAGGGAATGGCTACTCACTCCAGTATGCTTGCGTGCAGAATCCCATGGACAGAGGAGCCTGGTGGGCTACAGTCCATGGGGTTGCAAAGAGTCGGACATGACTGAGCGACTAACACTTTACCAGGCTGGTAACTATGCTCGATGGTTTTAGGCTACAGTGTTCCTGAATGTTAACACCTCAAAGTGCCCTGATCACTCTCACTCTATATCCCAACTAATTTGTATCTTAAAAAGGAACTTCTGAAAACATACTCTTTTTAAGCTAAATGAAAAACTCTCTTGAGGCTGGTGGAACTGCTATTTGGGTGCATCTGGGTCTCCATTTAAAGCTCCAAATTAGGTCAGTTTAAATATGGGATTCCCTTAGCATTCATAGACCCAATTATCCTTTCCCTGGGGAGAAGGGTGTGCCCTCTAGGTGGGAGGTGCTATGTCCTCTTCAGACACTAAGAGAATTCTAGTGTAAGGCAGCCAAGTCCTTCAGGACAATTACTGTATATTTCTAGAGATATCGCCACTGTATTCCTGGCCTGTGCCTGCATGTATTTCCACTGTGATCTGGGCCTTGCTGTCTCTTCATTCACAAGATGGGTCTCCTTTGACTGAGTCTCTGCTGTGTCATCTGTGAATCTGAGCAGAGTGGGGAGAGGAAGACTCTGAATGGAGGAAATATTTCTCATAATGGTGAAGTCCTATTACTCTTTCTCGAAGAATGTGTATAGAGAATCCGGCTGAATTAGAAATGCTATCTAGTGGGTGGTGGTCCAGTGGAAAGGACCTGCCTGAGGACTGGAGTCCTGCATATGGGTTCTCACTCTAATAAAAAGTGTCTTTTATCCTTGGGACACTCACTTAGCTTTTTCTGTGTTAAATAAAGGATCTCAAAGTTTCCTTCTAACTCCAAGACTCGAGGCTTCTCAGTGCTCCATTTTTACTCTTTTTGCATGATCTCTGTGCCAGACTGCTGGAGTTTACTCCTGCTTCTACCACTGATTAACTGGGTGGTCCTGGGCAAGGCTTTCCTTGTCTCTGAGGCCTCCCCTCTTGTTTGAAAATGGGGTGTTGCATTGGTACCCATTCCAGAGGATTCCAGAGGGTTAAACGAGTTCATCTGTGTGTTTGGCATATGGCATAAGCTATGTCAGGATATAAGAACTGTTGTTAATATCATTGCTCTCATCCTTGTTATCATGGGGTGTCAAATGGTTGGTAGTAAATGCCTAAACTGTGAGGCAGTGTTCAGGTTCTTCAGGACAGAAGGCTGAAAAGCGGATTCATGAACTGAGCCTTTGTATGTGCCAACACAGTCTTCTCCTCCGTGGTATCAGATTCTGCTTTCTGGCTTCCACTGCAAGTAAGCAGAGGTTTTAGGCTAACAAGTCACTTCACTTCATGCAGAAGGCCCCAGCTGAGCACTAAATAGAAACCTAAGAGACAAGCTGGATAGAAGTATACTAAAGGTGAGTTAATAGGAATGAAAATCGGTTGCGTGTATACCTAATACCCTGCCAGTGCTCTGGCAGTTTTTCAGGAGGTGTTACAGATTTGTCCCTTTGCTTCCCTCACTATGTTCGTTGCGGCATCTGCACTGGTTTAAATCTTTTCAGGATTGTTTTCTTCTGGGACCTGCATGGAACTGATTCTCCCCTCACCTTCCATGGGGTTCCTTATGCCTTCTCTTCACAGTTTCATCAAACTTCTTCATTCATTCATAGAC
Organism: Capricornis sumatraensis; assembly: GCF_032405125.1. Taxonomy (NCBI): domain Eukaryota; kingdom Metazoa; phylum Chordata; class Mammalia; order Artiodactyla; family Bovidae; genus Capricornis; species Capricornis sumatraensis. Next base: position 9,331,874 of record NC_091091.1, on the reverse strand, counting down.
AAATCAGTTAATGCCCAGGACAGCAGGTGAAGGCTCCCAACATAGTCTGCATTTTTGCTACAAAACAGAGCTGGGGTCATAAACTCTAGGTGAGAGATCATTCAATGATGAATAATGACAATAACCTTGAAGAAACTAAGATTACTAAGTTGACTGTGAAGACAGTTTCTTTAAAAAATCTAAATTCTTCTGTATTCAATGCTAGAATAGTCTATAGAAATAAGGTATCATAGTTGTTAATTTTGCTATGTATCAATAAACCTCATATTCTCAAGTCAATTTAGCATTCCAAAAAATGGTGTCTTTTTAACTGCTGTCGGAATAAAAGGCGTTATTATGTCATTGAAGGAAGAAATATTTTTTATAGAATTGCAAACCAGTTTGCTCACTTAGTCATTCTATGTGACCAAATTGCCATATACTGATTCTCCTTAGCCATGTTATTGACTGGAGCAGAACCCTGTATATAATCTTGCAAACTAGAGGGAGTTATCTTAATTCTTCTTCTTACTGTCCTCTTAATATTAGCAGGGGTGAATCTGGAAAATATTTTCCATATGATTGTTAACACCTACAAATATAAAATTCCACATATATATCCAAATAAGGAAAAAAAACAAGCTTAGTTTATACATCTTTAAAAGAAAATAAAATTAGAGAGCTTAAGAAACGAGCATATTTTAGTCAAGACAAACATTTTTATAAAGGGAAATATTTTAATTTTGGATTTGGATCCATCAAAACTGTTCACCACAAAATGTCGATGTATTAAATTAAAAATGTAAAATAGTTTTTAAAGCTGACCACCTAGTTGGATAAGGTTTAATGGGATAAAATGAAAAGCTGCTGATTGAATCAGCAGTAAATATTTGTTAATTACTGCCTGGATTTTACCTTATCAGGCCAAGGAGCAGATGGGCCTTAGATTTCTGTATAGAAGGTCACTGCAGCCCTTCTGCTCCTTTTCCAGGTGCTTCCCTGGGGGAGTTTGGACTGTGAGGACTGCACTTTAGAGGAGCCTGGTTACTGTTTCCATGAATCAGATAAAATGGTGTTTATCCTCTGTGGATCAATACCATCTTGTTTGAACTTACTGAGTCATTTAGAGACACAGAAGGTAATGAAAACCATTGTGCAACAGTACCCAGCAGAGTACCCAGTGTCCTGAGGGATGACAATATTTTAAAAGACAGTTATCAAAACAGATTTGTGACATCAACTGGCTGTATGATGAAACGAACGCACGCGGTGACAGGGTGTCCCGTGGGTTTCAGCAGGAAAGGCTTTGGGTTCTTAACTAAGAGTCTTCTTGAGGAACATTCTCTACAATAAAAATGATATAGGATGCTTATTTTTTGGAATAAAAGAAAATGATAAATTCTCTTATTTTCTGAACAAATAGGAGTTCCCTTTGTGACTCATCAAAACTTCATTTTTTATGTACAGTGTTTGATTTAAATAATAGCCTTGTTTTGACAAAGAGGAGCTAATGGGGAAGTTTGGAAAGTTTTAAGAAACTCTGGAAAGCTTTAGGAAACTGTTGGAGGTTTATACCAATAGGGAAATGGACAGGGAAGAGAGTTTTGCTGAATTTTTGAATTCACATTGCTGAGGACTATGCTTAATTAGTTTCGCTTTATCATCTCCTGTGATCTTTATTAAATTCTGCAGGACAGATTTAACCCCCATTTTATATTTGAAGGGGCTTCCCTGGTGGCTCAGATGGTAAAAAATCCATCTGCAATATGGGAGACCTGGGTTTAATCCCTGGGTTGGGAAGATCCCCTGGAGAAGGGAATGGCAACCCACTCCAGTATTCTTGCCTAGAGAATTCCATGGACAGAGGGGCCTGGCAGGCTACAGTCCATGGGGTGGCAAAGTGTCAGACATGACTGAGCAACTTTCACTTCAGTTTTACTTTTGAAGAATCCTAGATTCATGCCTAAGGTCACAAACCTAAGAAATTTGGGAACAGGAATTCCAGCCCATTCAGTAACTTATTCATGCCTCAGTTGTAAAATGTTATAATAGTACCTAACATATATGGCTATGCTAAGAATAGCTTGAGCTAAATGCATGAAAAGTACTTAGACGTGCACTTGGCCATATGCTTAATAAATGTCTGTTAGCGTTATTATTTGGAGAAGGCAATGGCACCCCACTCCAGCACTCTTGCCTGGAAAATCCCATGGACGGAAGAGCCTGGTGGGCCTCAGTCCATGGGGTCACTAAGAGTAAGACACAACTGAGCGACTTCACTTTCACTTTTCTCCTTCATGCATTGGAGAAGGAAATGGCAACCCACTCCAGTGTTCTTGCCTGGAGAATCCCAGGGACAGGAGAGCCTGATGGGCTGCCATCTATGGGGTCGCACAGAGTTGGACACGACTGAAGCAACTTAGCAGCAGCAGCAGCAGCAGCAGCGTTATTATTACTCATGTATTAACAAGACGTGCTTTAATTGTCTGCCATTTCCCCAACTTACTTAACAACACAGTCTCCCTTTGGAAGCCACATGTATTAACATCCACTGAATACAGTGTAGGGAAGGTTACATTTGAAATGAAAGAAAACCAACTTGGTATTAGCCCAGGTGAACATAATAACTAAATATTCAGTGTTTTTATATCCACTATGTAACTTTAGGTTTATCCATAATAACTAATTTCTTTTTTCTCTTTTTTGGACAACCATCTTTCCCCTTCCCTTACATTTGATAAATAATAAACTGAAACAATAAAGTGTGAGAATTTTCTCAAATGTAGAGTATCCATACTATTCCAGAAAATATGGTCCTTAAAAACGAACCTGTAAGTCATATGTTTATTACCTATATTTAGCAGAGGAAGGCTTCAGTGCTTTAAAATAAGTGATTTCACTTGTATTTCTTAACCTATGCCCTATTGTATGCATCGCAGCACATATAATAAAGAATTTTTCAGGCCAGGCCACCACATCTTTGATGTTGCTAAATTATAGCAAGAGTTAAATTTGCCAACACACGTTTTACAAAACACTAATCCTGCCCAATGCAAACTAATACTCTGTTAGCCATCTTCTTGAAGACACACAGTACACAGCTGAACAGTCCAAAAAACTTATTTGACTTGGAACACACTTCTTTACCATTCTCCCTGGAACTTACTCTGGCAATTATAGAACAAAACTATTTCAATTAGAATATTTAAGAGATTTCTGGGAGGAATGAGATATTCCTGGTAAGTGCCCTGATTGATTTCCTTTTTTAGATAGAATACCATCATAGTCGGATTGTGAATCATCTTTTCGGAGTGAACAGAATGATCACGTGAAGTATATCCACTGCAGCACAGCTGCCCAAACCATCCTGAAAGGAAACGATCTGAGAATTAAGCCATCTGAAGGTAGAGATTTAATACACTCAAGACCAAAAATTTTCCATGACTGTTTTTGTTTCGTTTTCTTGTGGTTTTGGTGGTTGTGCAGGATAAAGGAAGAAAGGGAGGGAGATAAATGAATATGTGAAATCTAAAGTATGGTAGAAATTATGACCCCCACAGAGAATGCAGAATCTGTCAGTGATGTTAATACCATTTCTCTTGTTAATTACACTTTTATGCTTCCCCAGATCCGAGGACCAGAACAAGACAGTCAACCACAACTCTCCCGGCTGTCTGGCTATTGCTAAATACATTTCTCAGAAACATTAGCCTGACTCTTGAACCTGGTGTGATAAATTTACATTATTTTTTTACCCTCAGAAATTGATTAAATCAAAGAACGAAAGCTGGCTGTTGTCTCGTTTTGAGATTATATGATCATTCTAGTATTTTCTTTTGTTTTCAGATGGCTTTATCAGTATAAAAGCAAACTAGAAATATCCCTGAATTCAGCTGTCTTGTGGAAGCGCGTAAAAGCTGTTTCACTGCATTCCCACTGATCCACACAGCACAGTTTCACAGAGTTGAAATAGAAAAATCGAAACACATGGACCATACCTGAGTGATTTCAGAGATCCCCACCCGGAAAAGGTTTCCTTGATTATGGCGAATTCAACGTGTCACTCTTGTTATGCTCTAATCATCATATCAAACTCCAAAGGTTCAGTGGCTTTAGGTTTGGTTTACAATTCCTGGGAGTTAAACTTTAACTCACCCTGTCTCTTGCATCCATGCAGCCCTTTGACCAGATAATTGGGTCACTACAACCCAAGCAGAATCTACAAAATTACTGTTGTCATTTGTTTACCATATTAAAATGAATTTTGTATTAAAAATCATTGAGGTGAATATTACTTTGATGTGTTTTAAGTGACATATATTTTAAAAAGTAGAACACTGCAATTTGGATAACTAGGCTTTCCTTTATATTAGGTCCCTTGTTTTCTGCTATGCCAAAATGAGATTAAGCCTATGGTAATTTAAGAGAATGTTTCACACTCCTTATATCATTGTATTACATGGAATAAAGTGTGGAGTTTTAGGTCAAGTATGCGGATAAATGCAGGCTTAGAAAAATAGAACACATAAGGTATTTACATAACCAAATAAATAGTGTCAGATCATGTTGGGGAAAGCAGGCTTCTTTTTATATAAGCCGCTCATTCAGATTTTAAGAGAACCATATAATCAGCCATGTACTGAGGTTATATGAGAGCCAAGGCTGTTCATTGCTTGCAATCTCAGTGGCAACTGTGTTTATTAAAGAATAAGTGAAGTGAAGTGAAGTGAAGTGAATTCGCTCAGTCGTGTCCAACTCTTCGCGACCCCATGGAGCGTAACTTACCAGGCTTCTCCATCCATGGGATTTTCCAGGCAAGGGTACTGGAGGGGGTCTTCCTGACCCAGGAATCAAACCCAGGTCTCCTGCATTGCAGGCAGACGCTTTACCCTCTGAGCCACCAGGGAAATGTATTTCCAAATATATAAACCCAACATCCTCAATTCTCTGATAAAAGCTCCAGTCTATACAGGAAATTTCTAAGAGTCATAAAGCCCACTGGGGGGAAAAAAAAACAAAACAAAAAAACCCTTCTAATTTTGAGTAAATTGTAAGGGTTTATAAACCACAGGCCCTAACACTAAAATTAGAGGAGTTGCTCAGCTTCAGTTCTAATAAGAGGAGTCTGCTTTTCTAGGAACCAACTACTAACAGAAGTACTTGCTCATTCTGTGTTTTAGTTTATTTCACAATCAGTCGTTCCATAATATGGGCCTAGAGGAAGACGAGTCGCTTGCTGGCATCTGGTAATCTAAAGCCTACTGTTGGAATGCTAGTTCTGCCCGCAGTTTCCAGCTCTCAAACACAAGCAAGTGTAGATGTTCCTAAACTTTTCCCAGAGCAATGCCTGACAAAGTTAAGCAAACACACTCCCGGACCTGTTGCTTTGCCTTGGAATTGTGACTGGAATGAATCCTGAGGGAGGCATCAGGCCCCTCCCAGCTGACCGCTCTCTAAGGGTTGCATCTCTCTACGGCCTCCTCGGGAGTGGATGCCCCTCACCAGGCAGTTTTTTTGGTTTTCCTAGTGAAGGCTCAGTCTGGGTGTGTATGATTTCCCATTGTGTGGGGAATTCTTACCCTGAATTCACCTGGTGCTGCAGAGAACTGTTGATACTGTGAGAGGTCGGCCTGGGAGGATTTTGTTGGTTGCTTGGTATGGTTGGTGCCTGGATGGTGAGGAGTGGAGATGATGAAAAGAAAGCCAGGGGTTTGAGGTATCTCATGGAGTAGCAAAATATGACAGTAAAAGAAGGCATTATATTAACTAATTATTTTAAAATGTATCAGTTTCCTATTTGAGGGGTCCTGGCCTTGGGACAAAGAAAAACCAACTGATCAGAATGAGATCAAATAGATGACCTTGATCTCATCTGTCTAATCAAGGGAAATGAAGTTCCTTGAATGGCAAGGCTTGCTTTCACTATGTAAAAATAAACCTAGGTTAGCTCTCCTGGGGCCTCCTTATCCTAGGAGAGAGAAAGCAATGATCAAAATGTTATACAATGTAAACAAACAAATTCAGTTTAAATAGTGACTGGTAAATATTTTTCATTTATTTATTCTTCAATTACCTAAAGACCTACAATTTGCCAAGCATAGATGGACATTTATGTATTTAGTTTCACACATTTTATTGCAAGTACAATTTACAGAATACCATAAAACTGCTATAAACGGGCATGGATGAGCACAGTGATACTAGGTAATTGATTTCCATGGCTAGTGTAGGACTCATTGACTAAGGTGTCTGAGTTTTTATATTTTTACATTTAAACTTGTAAATTTTAAAAAATTAACTTCTTTTCCAGCCTTAGTAGAATATAAAATACTAATGATAGTAATGATAAGGCTAATTATTCTTAAGATATATCATACCATCTTTACTTTATTCTTGACATATCATACCATCTTTACTTTTTATGATCCATATATGTAGTTTTTTATATATTAAGCATAGAATGTTGGTCTTTTCCTGTTTTATCCAAGGTAGTCCCAGTAGATTAGATGAGTAATTTTTTAAAATGAGGGTTGAATTTACTAGCAGACTGGAAAAGCAGGATACTGAGTCATATACAACATATTCAAGCCAGAATATAATAGAAAATACAAAGTGAATTGCTTCTAGAAAGGGTATGTAGTGTTCCTGAAACTTTTGTTTCAGTTATATATATGTGCACATGCTGTTTTTGATATAATTTTATTTTTTTGTATTGTGAAGCAGAGTTTGAAAAGCTTACAGAATACTGTGTTAGTCTTTAGGTATTCAGTGGTTAACAAACCAGATACAGGGTATATGCACTGAGCAAATTTTCCCCCCAGTGACTGACTGAGGTATAAGTATCATGAAAGAGAAGTACAGGATGCTAAACAGAACAAAACACAGGGATCTGCAATGATACCCAAAAACAAACACATTCCTAGAAAAAGAGATCATTTGTGGTTACCAGAGGCAGGCATGCGGAAATTGGATAAAGGCAGTCAAAAGGTACAAGCTTTCAGTTATAAAAGTACGAGGGATGTAATGTACAACATGATAAATACAATTAACACTACTGTGTGTTGCATATGGATGTTGTTAAGAGGGTGAACCCTAAGAGTTGTCATCACAAGAAAATTTTCCATTCAATTTTGTACTTATATGAGATGATGGATATTCATTGATATAGCTTGTTAATAATCATTTTAAAAAGAAACAGAAGCAACACCACCAACACAGAAACCTAGCCTAGTGTGGGGCTGGGTGAGAGTAAGGAAACCCTTTCAGAACAGCAACTATTTAAACTGAGACCCAAGGCATGTGTCAGTGAAGGATGGGCATTCTAGTATGGGGAAATAGCACGTGCTAATGCCCAGAGGGTGGCACATTCAAATAACGGGTAGAAAGCCAGTTGTGAGGGGTGAGAGGGCGGTAGTGGGGGAAAGTGGCCGCTAAAGGGCTATGTATGTGGTGTTACAGATTTCGAGCAAGGGAAAGTCACTGAAGAATTCTAAGATGAATCACATTCTGTATTTGTATATATTTGGGGTATAGAGTTGAGAAAAAAATTGTCATGAGATGATACTGTCTACCTATGTCTTTTTTATTAAAAAAAATTGAGGTATAATTGATATGTTCCTGCTGTTCAGTCGCTAAGTCCCATCTGATTCTTTGCGACCCCATGGACCACAGCACGCCCGGCTCCATTCTCCTCCATGATCTCCCAGAGCTTACTCAAATTCATGTCTATTGAGTCGGTGATCTCCTTTTGCCTTCAATCTCTCCCAGCCTTAGGGTCTTTTCCAATGAGTCAGGTCATATATAACTGATACATGATATTATATTAGTTTATGCTTTTTAAAATCAAAATATGCTTCTCTTAGAATTGTTTGATTCATGTATGTATTTAAATAAGAGTTAGTCATTTGGATTTGAGGGAGGAAAAGCATCTAATAGACGTCATGGTGGTAAAGGTTAGGACAGCGGCACTGGAGCAAGAAAGAATGGAATGAGAGTAAAAGCTTTGCGAAGTGAACTGTAGCCCTCAGGTCCATAGAACTGCTCAATAAATAGGAGCTGTCGTCCATCATTTGCTTGTGGATTTTGAAATAATCTTGCCTTTAATATCAGATGACTTTGCCACCTAACAGAGCTGGTATACTTACGCAAAATTTGCTGGTAATTGCTGACTTAGGTAAAACAAACGTTTAAAAAAATTTAAGAGACAATTCAAAGCCAAAGGTTACCAAGTGTAAGAAGTTTTCGTCCCAGTTCATAATCTTCCCTCTCCTACCTTAATAAAAATGTTGTCCATTTCTTAGGAATGCAAAATTTATCTTGGATGTCTGATAGGTTGGTGGAGTTACTTAATTCCCTGGAAGGGAGCATGCTAGATAACGTAAGAGCCATGTTGTGCACATTACCTAGGGCCCAAGCCTAATTGTCTTTTCTTGTCTATGATGTAGAAAGAGCTTTGAGCTTTGAGCTTTGAGCTGGTGCCTGAGGAATCCAGGCCTGATGCTGTCACTCATGAGCTGCTTGACCCTGAGCAGGTTCCTGCCCCTTGTCTGAGCCTGCGTCCCTGCCTTTAATGAGGCAGGCCTCTACCCCCCTTATCTACCTCACTGATTATTGAGAGGGTCAAAGTATATGTGAAAATGCTTTAAAAATAGAAGAGTACAGAGTAGAATGATTGCAGAGCAGATGAAATTACACTCTCGAGGTTATGTCAGTGCAGCTTCTTGTTTCAATCTGTGAAATACATGGTCTTCCAGCATTTTAAGCCTGCTCTTTCAGAGATTTAGAACATGTCAGGCCTAGAAGCCTGATGCTATTATTAAGGCGTGCATGACTTTAGAAGACAGTAGAATTTGATTCAGTGGGTTAGAACCCATCTGTTCTTTAAATGCCATATTCCAGGATTTTAGACTTTTGACAAGTTATTGGTTTTGTAACTAGAGCCATCTAGTGTTGAACTGATTAAAACACACACTTGCACATACACGCACACATGTGTGCACATGCGTACACACACACACAAACACACACCCTTCTTTGGTTTGTGCTTGAGGAAATTGCATTAGGTTCTCCTGACATATCTGAATGGTATTTTCAGTATCACATAATTGTAGGATTAAATGAAGTCTTGAGAATTTATCTAAAGTGTAGACTAATCTAAAAATCATATCAGCCAATGGGAAGCCACACTGGCCCTGTCCTTTAAGCATGAATGGTGTACCTTCCATTTTATAATCCATGGTCCTTTTGATTAGCATTCATATATTGAAATAAATGTTTTTGAAATTTTAGTTTGCAAAAATCACGTTGCTTTTTTAAAGCAATATTACTTAGCTCAACCCCAAAGCAAAAGCAAATATTATTTTTTTAAATAAAAGAACAATTTTAGAAAAGGAAATCCAGTTGGCAACCTGGTGTTTTCCTTTCTTGATATTAGAAATTTATGCTCATTTGATTTTAATCTGTTTAAGGTCCTGTGTTCAATTTTCTTTAGGGAAAATAATTCCCACAGAAAAATCTCCACTAAGCTCTTAGATAACTTCTAGAGAGGAAATTATACAGTCTCTCTTAATGATTATAATATTACCCATTTTCTTGAGTTAATTTTACTAAGTTTAAAAAAAGATCATTTCGAAAGGTAGGAGATATTCTGGGGGAAGCAAAGTCAAAACACATATATACACATACACATCCCAGACAGGATGATTATGGTGTAATCACATTTTCCCTCATTTTCATTCAGTGTACCGCTTGGTGTGACTAACTGGTATACTGAATACTTCAGGTTCACAAAGTATCTGAGAAATATTATGGCAATTTGGACAGCATCTTGAATTGTTTTCCTATAAAACTAGATTTGGCTGATTTAGCAAATCTAGGTTTTCCACATCCAAGCAAGAAAACATTAAGTATTAGTTGCTCAGTAATATCTGACTCTTTGTGATCCCATGGACTGTGGCCCACCAGGCTCCTCTGTCCATGGAATACTCCAGGCAAAAATACTGGAGTGGATAGCTATTCCCTTCTCCAGGGGATCTTCACAACCCAGGGATCAAACCTGGGTTTCCTGCATTACAGGCAGATCCTTTACCATCTGAGCCACCAGGGGAGGTGGCTCAGATAGAAAACAGTATTGGATATAAAGAGGGGACTTTTTTCTGATTTTCTTAAATACTAGAATAACTTTGGGGTTAAGGATAGCAGAAGTGGAATAATAAAATGTTAATTATTTTCATTAATCATTCTCAAATGGTAAAAGGAAGCTGAAATTAATGTTGAGATGGTTAGGAAGAGAACATTAATTTTTCAAACATAACCGAAGCTGCTGTTTAATGGGCCTGATTCCTAATTTGTGTTCATTGTGGTTTATACAAAATGAAAACTTACATTTCAAATGCACTTTGTATTTCCAAAGCACTTCTAATGGATCTTCACCACAACCATATTGGATTAGGACTTGGTAGAGTTTAATGTTTAACAGCATGATGTTAGCAGTCCATTCTCTTGGGTTATAATCTCAGCTAACCACTCAGTATCTGCCTCCCCTCAGACAAGTCTTTAATCTCTGAGTCTCTATTTTCACATCTGGAGATGGAATCATGGTAACACCTGCCTCAGACTTCCTATGAAACTCAAAGGAGAGAAGGTGTGGAAAGAACTTAGTTCAATGCCAAATGCATAGCAAATATTTGTCTATTAATTGTATATTGGTTTTAAAAGGGACTTTGAGAGTTAGCTGTCCTTCCATCATCCCCAGTGAACAGAAAACTGCAATTCTGTGTGGTCTCAAATGTACTGCTCTGAAAATTGTTGTTTCCAGTCAGATGCTCCAAGATCATTGACACGGTTTGGTGAACAGCATGTATCTACAGTGTTGAATAAACAGTTTGCATGTGTTTTGAGAATCATAGATCATTGTAGGAATTAAGATGTCATATGCATTACTGCTGCTGCTAAGTCGCTTCAGCCGTGTCCAACTCTGTGCAACCCCATAGACGGCAGCCCACCAGGGTCTGCTGTCCCCGGGATTCTGCAGGCAAGAACACTGGAATGGGTTGCCATTTCCTTCTCCAATGCATGAAAGTGAAAAGTGAAAGGGAAGTCGCTCAGTCATGTCCAACTCTTGGCGACCCCGTGGACTGCAGCCTACCAGGCTCCTCCATCCATGGGATTTTCCAGGCAAGGGTACTGGAGTGGGGTGCCATTGCCTTTTCTGGTCATATGCATTAAGATGTATGTTTTTCTTTCATAGAAACTCTAGGAATTGATGAAGGCAAGAAGGCAATTTCCTCTGTTTTGAGGAAGAGAAGATGAGCTAATAAGAGGTTAAATGTTTTAACAAAGTGATATTATACTAGGAAATAGTATAAAGATGAAGCAAAGCATACAGGCTTTTGCCATTTACTCACCAAGTGGCCTTAGAAAGTTTCCTAATGTTTCTGAATATCAATTTTTCCTCATCTGTAAAATGGAACTGGTCATCTCTAATTTATAAAGTTCTGTGGACAGAGGAGCCTGACTGGCTACAGTCCATGGGGTCACAAAGAGTCAAACACAACTGAGCAACTCAACCACAATAACCAAAGAGTTAAATGAGCTTTGTGTCTGCACCACGCCTGGCACATGGTAAGTCCTGTTCTATCTCCGGGTCTCTTGCTACCACACTGGAATCCATCCAGATTAGTGTTCTTATCCTGCTTCTTCACTAACAAATCAGAATTTTTATTTAGACTGCTTGAGAAGCCTTCTGTTTCCTGAATCTAAGGATCTGAGTCTTTGATTGCTTACTCTTTCTCATTGTTTCTTTAAATGTTGCTCCTGAACCGATTCTCTCTCATCTTTCCATGCATGTAGATATTAGAAATTCTATTTGTTTTTTTTTAACAGAACTGTGCATTATTGTTTATTTTTCTTTGTTTTCAGTTCCATCTTTTATTTTGTGTATCATGATAAACATTTATTTATTGTCTGTATATGATTATGCTATCATAAAGTGATGCATTTCCAATTCTGCTATTTTTGAGACTCTCTTTTAAAATGTCTTATTGATGTATGGCAAAACCAATACAATATTGTAAAGTAATTAACCTCCAATTAAAATAAATAAATTTATATTTAAAAAATAAATTAATTTAAAAAAACTTTTTAATAAATAAAATGTCTTATGTTCTTGTAGTTTTGTCTTTTTTCAATTGTTATATTTAACATATAGAGGTTATATTTCATATGTGCTTTTATAAGTAGGAATCATGGACCACCTAGATTTACTAACTGGGTTGTGTCCCTCCAGAGAGATTCTGTGTTTGTATCCTCTGGGGACACTGTTCTACATTCATTTTTTAGCTTGATATTTATGATATTATGCAATGTATATTATACACGCATGTATTTATACACATACATCATATATGTGTGTGTGTATACCTTAAAACTTGCATACGGATATACTAGGTTATACATATTAGAAGCAATTTTATCTTATTTAGATCTAAGATTGACACAGACAAATTCCACTTTAATTTTCCTTTGCCAGTGGGCAGATATTTTCCAGTCTGCATTTCATTTTGGATGGGGCAGTTACATTCAGAAGTCCTGGCTTTATGAAGGCACTCAGTACCAGTGCTAATACCATGCTTATTTCTGGTCCAAGGTCCTCACCTGGTTACAAAGATCCACTTCACTTGGTTGCTAATGATCAGCTTCTGTCAATTTTTTCTTATTGTCTTTATGCATTTATATGAATGTTATATTCTATCCACATTTCTAGGTCTTTTAGTGGAAATTATATATATTTGAATTAGGTTTTGGATTCATATAATTGGAGACCCAAAATAGCAGTGACTTAGAAATTTATTTATGTAAAGTTAGTCCACAAGGAGGCAGTAAAAGCTGGCTGGGTGGATATAAGCTTTTTTCAGAAACATGGGCTCCTTCCTGCTGTCAGCTATGTTATGACCCTCATCTTCATACACCAGAATCCTTATTAAGTTGGCCATCACTTCTAAGATCCAGGCAGCAGGGTACAGAAAGGGGTTTGGAAGTCATATGCTTTCTCTTTAGTGAAACTTTCCCCAAAATCCCACTCAACACTTCTGCTTACATCTCACTGGCCAAACTTTGGTCATAACGGGCTCATTTAGATCCTAGTTGGAGGAATTATTCTTTTAAGGCTGCCCCAAATAAGTACTCTTGCCTGGAAAATCCCATGGATAGAGGAGCCTGGTAGGCTGCAGTCAGTGGGGTTGCTGAGAGTCGGACACAACTAAGCGACTTCACTTTCACTTTTCACTTTCATGCATTGGAGAAGGAAATGGCAACCCATTCCAGTGTTCTTGCCTGGAGAATCCCAGGGACAGGGAGCCTGGTGGGCTGCTGTCTCTGGGGTCACACAGAGTTAGATATGACTGAAGTGACTTAGCAGCAGCAGCAGCAAATAAGATCAGGTTTCCATTACTATGTAGACAGAACTGAGGTGAGCAACTAGTCTTTCTATCACAATTTTTTAAGAGGTCTAGTATACAGGATTGTACCTAAAGGAACAATGTTCACTGAGCACTTGGGTCATGCTTGATATGGGAGTTATTGAAGCCAGCCAGTATGGGCTCTGCTTTTATGAACTTTTGTCTAGAGTGGTAAATTGTCATATACATAATAACTTAATAATTATAGAGACAATTTCATGTCTCTGAATCTGTTTTATCACTTGAAACTTTATATCCAATTAGGAGAAGGCAATGACACCCCACTCCAGCACTCTTGCCTGGAAAATCCCATGGACGGAGGAGCCTGGTAGGCCGCAGTCCATGGGGTCACCAAGAGTCGGACACGACTGAGCGACTTCACTTTCACTTTTCAGTTTCATGCATTGGAGAAGGAAATGGCAACCCATTCCAGTGTTCTTGCCTGGAGAATCCCAGGGATGGGGGAGCCTGGTGGGCTGCCGTCTATGGGGTCGCACAGAGTCAGTCGGACACGACTGAAGCGACTTAGCAGCAGCAGCAGGAGCTTTTTTGATGATAAATTTAATGTGTCAACGTGGCTGGTGTATAGTACCCAGATACTTGATGAAATGTTATTCTAGATGTTTCTGTGGAGATATTCTTTAGATGAGATTAACATTCAAATTGATAGACTTTGAATAAAGCAGATTATCCTCAATAATGTGGGTAAGCCTAATTCAATCAGTTGAAGCTTTAAGGAAATGACCTTCCTCAGGGTAGATGGAACTCTGTCAGCAGACTGGCTTTGGGCTTGAAATGTGACTGTTCCCTGAGTCTCCTGCCTGCTGGCTGACTGTGCAGGTTTTGGACTTACCAAACTTCTAGGATTGAATTGCATGAACTAATTCCTTAAATTCTGTTGTCTCTCTGTCTCTATCTCTGAATAGATACACACACACACACAAACTCAAATACTTGCTAGAGGCAAGCTACTATAAAACCTACATTAGAAATTTGATAATTATCAAAAAGTGAAGATAAAATCAGAAATGAACAGACAAAGTCAGTAAACATTTATGTGTGTTATGAGCATTTATGAGCATTATGTGTGCTCAGTCCTGTCTGACTCTTTGCGACCCCAAGGACTGTAGCCTGCCAGGCTGTTCTGTCCATGGAATTCTCCAGGCAAGAAGACTGGGGTGGATTGCCATTCCCTTCTCCAGAGGATCTTCCCAATCCAGGGATCAAACCTGGGTCTCCTGCACTGCAGGCAGATGCTTTACTGTTTGAGCCACCAGAGAAGCCCCAGTAAGCATTTGGGGAAAGGCAAATCTGTGAAACATAAGTAACAAATTCAGAACATAGCACGTCCAAGAATTATTATCCTCAGATATTTAATAGGAATTGGTATTTATTTAAAAAAGAATTTGTTATTATTTAGTCGCTAAGTCGTGTCCAACTCTTTTGTGACCCCATGGACTCTAGCCTGCCAGGCTCCTCTGTCCATGGGATTTTCCAGGCAAGAATACTGAAGTGGGTTGCTATGCCCCACTCCAGGGGATCTTCCTGACCCACGGATCAATCCCACATCTCCTGCATTGGCAGATAATTCTTTACCACTAAGCCACCAGGGAAGCCCCCACAACAAAAATGAAAAGAATAGGCTACTATCAAGAAGAAATCTTGGGCAAGTGAAAATACTTCATCATTTGAATTTCAGCAGTAAGAGTATATTTAGGTATAATTTTTAATACTAATTATTTTAAAAGTGGAATATGTATAGTGCTGTTGTAAAGAGTGTGCTAAATTGGTTAGTAAAGAGATGCTTACTTTGTAAAACTGTATTTGATACGTTGGAATGAAGCTGAGTCAAGAAAAGAGAAGACAGAGAGGGTTCGCTTTAAATTTTGTTCCCATCATAGGAATGGCAGTTACGCTATAAAGGCGGCTTTGGAGAGAGGAGGTTTCTTCACCACCTGGTTTGTCATTCATACCTTTAAGCACTGCCTTTCCTTCTTCTTCTTCTTTTTCTTTTTAATAATTAAGGGAAATCGAGTCCCATAAAGAAGTGAGCTGTGCAAGGCTGACAAAAGTTTTAGTTTAGTGGAGACCATCAAGTTCTAGGATAAGCAACTCCAGAACTTGAATTCCAACTTTAAAACTTGGTTCTAGGTTTGAATTGGGAGGTTGAGACTAGAATTCTCTGGATGATATGGCTGCATAGTAATGTCTGGTGACATGGTGCAATGATGAAGCATTTAGGCTCTCAAGCCTGATTTCCTGCTTATTTACAATGTAGCTTCCCCACTCACTACTTGTGAAATCTTGGTGAAATTATTTGAAATTTTGGTACTTGAATTCATTCCCTCTAACATGAAGTATTTTGAGGATTAATATATTTGTGTGATATGATAATTACGTAAAGCACATAACTCATTGCCTGGCATAGTTTAAGGATTCAATGGATGTTAGCTATAGATTCTTGAAGTAAAACTAAGTTCCCATGATATGAAGAGGTCACTATACAGAAAGATATCTCAATAAACAAGGAAGGGAAGACTTCCTTTCCATTGTTATTTGACAGAAATATGCAAGAGAGGGTAGGAGGGCTCACAGTATATCCAGTCTTGGTCAAAATGTGGGTTAAAATGTGTGCTTGGTGTTCAGGGAAGCGCTATAATGCCTGAATCCTGGAGTGAGAGTATTGGAGAGGAAGACATAAAACGCATCCCAGGTTGTGTTTGTTTTGGCCGACTCAAATATTCCTGGATTCTGTTGCTGGAAATATTTTGGCCTGGCCACACAAATTACTTTTACCCCATTAACTTCACTCAGCGGAGCACCGCTCAAAAGAGAACAACCAAACTTGACAACATCACCCAGCTGGAAAATGAGCCCCATGTTAACGGCAGTGGATCACTTTGCTGCAAAGGGACATTCATCCAACACACCAATTAAAGGCACATTTAATTCAACAAGACCTACTTTGCTGAGATCTTTTGAGTTCAAACATCTGACTACTGACTTTATGCCAGAGGAGCTGTTGTTGTGTTTTTTTTTCCCCCATTTTTAATAGGGAAGTAGATTGATATTTTCACCATTTTGTGATTTTTACATTCCCATAAAACTGTGACCAGGATAGGCCTTTTAAAATTACTCATCTTATTAAGGCTATGGTCTCTGTGTTATAAATACAAAATGAGCAATTATTTTGAGTGGCTTCCCAGGTGACAATAGTGGTAAAGAATATGCCTGCCAACGCAGGAGATGCAAGAGACATGGATTCGATCCCTGAGTCAGGAAGATCCAAACAGAGAGCCAGAAATAGTCCAGTTTAATGAGTCTGAGCTCTGGCCAATCTGCTTGAATGCTTTCTGAGCCTTAGTTTTCCCCATCTGTAAAATGGGAGTTTTCAAACTTCAGAAGTCTATGAAGAGTAGGTGAACTTGGTTCTATTTAAAGAGTTTGCTACATGCTGAGCACACAAGCATCTGATACATGTTAGTTTCCTTCTTAGACTGATAGAAGTATGGCAGCATCTTGGAGTCTCAGATGAAACTGTCATACTTAGGGATCTTGTCCCCTCTCCCAGGCAATGGCCCTTAGGTTACATAACTCAAATCAGTGACTCCAACAGAGTAGATATCTGACTTAGGAGGCAGAGCTCTTTTTTAAAAAATCCAGCAAAATTTATCAGAATAAAAAAATAGCTACTGCTAAATGTGTCCAAACTCAGCTCTTCCAGTACTGCCTCAAGAAAACTGTTGTTCACACATATATAAATCCAGAAGCTGGACGTTAAATCTAGCAATTGCTTACTCTACAGGTTCCATATGCTTCTATTTAGGAGCATGTCTGAAAGTTTTTGAAAATATGTTTATTAAAGTTTACAACAGCACATTATAGACTTTTAAAATATTTCTTTAAAATAAACTTTACTTTTAGAGCAGTTATACACTTACAGGAAAATTGTGAAGATGCTGCTTAGTTCCTTTATATCCTGTAGCCAGCTTGCCCTTTTATGAACATTGTGTATAGGCATAGTACGTGTGCTACAATTAATAAACCAGTATTGACATGTTATTTCTAACTAAAGTGCATACTTTATTCAGATTTCCTTAAATTTTACCTGATATTCTCTCCCCATTACAGGTTCTCATGCAAGATATAGTGCATTGAGTCATCGCATCTCCTGAAATTCTTCTTGGCAGTGAGAGTTTCTCAGACTTTCCTTGTTTTTGATGACCTTGACCATCTTCAGGCATACTGATGAAGTGCTTTGTAGGGTATCCTTTAATTGGTTTCTATCTGATGTCTTTGTCATGATTAGACTAGAGTTACAGATTTTCCGGAAGATCACAGGGGTGAAGTGCTATTTTAATCACATCATATCAGGGTTACACACTACCGACATCATTTACCACTATTGACGTTGACCTAGATCCCCTGGCTGAAGTAGCATTTGTCAGGTTTCTCTGCTGCAAAGTTGCTTTTTATCTTCCCCTTTCCATACTGTACTCTTTGGAAAAGAGTCACAATGCACAAGTCTGTGCTTTTAAGGAATAGGGAGCTATGTTCCCTCTCCTTTAGAGTATAGTATTTACCTACAGAATCTATCTGAAATTCTTCTGCATAGGAGATTTGGCTCTTCTCCCCTATTTATCTATTTATTTATTAATATCTATATCACAATGGAATCATAGGTATTTAATTAATTAATTTTTAGGACAAATAGTTGATTTTCAATGTTGAGTTAATTTCAAGTGTACAGCAAAATGATTGCTATCCCTGTGCTATACAGACCTTGTTGTTTATCTGTTGTAAATATGGTGGTTGCTGCTGCTGCTGCTGCTAAGTTGCCTCACTTGTGTACTAACTCTGTCCAGTTAGTAAATGCTAATTCCAAACTCCTAATTCATTCTCCCCTTTCCCCTTTGGTAGCCATAATCTTGGACAAGCCAGATTTGCTTGTCTGTGAGTCTATTTCACTTTTTTGGATTTCACATATGAGCTGTATCATGTGATATTTGTCTTTTCTGACTTATCTCAATTAGTGTGATAATCTCTGCTGCTGCTGCTGCTACTGCTGAGTCACTTTAGTTGTGTCTGACTCTGTGTGACCCCATGGATGGCAGCCCACCAGGCTCCCCCATCCCTGGGATTCTCCAGGCAAGAACACTGGAGTGGGTTGCCATTTCCTTCTCCAATGCAGGAACGTGAAAAGTGAAAGTGAAGTCGCTCAGTCGTGTCTGACTCTTAGCGACCCCATGGACTGCAGCCTGCCAGGCTCCTCCGTCCATGGGATTTTCCAGGCAAGAGTACTGGAGTGGGGTGCCATTGCCTTCTCCAATGATAATCTCTAGGTCCGTCTGTATAACCACAAATGGCATTATTTCATTCTTTTCCATGGCCAAGTAATATTCTATAGTATATATTAATATGCATATACACCAAAAGGCAAAATGATTGTCTGAGGAGACCTTACAAATAGCTGTGAATAGAAGGGAAATGGAAGGCAAAAGAGAAAAAGAAAGATATACCCATCTGAATGCAGAGTTCCAAAGAATAGCAAGGAGAGATAAGAAAGCCTTCCTCAGTGATTACTGCAAAGATATAGAGGAAATCAATAGAATGGGAAAGACTAGAGATCTCTTCAAGAAAATTAGAGATACCAAGGGAGCATTTCATGGAAAGATGGGCTCAATAAAGGACAGAAATGGTATGTACCTAAGAGAATCAGACGATATTAAGAAGAATTGGCAAAAAAACACAGAAGAACTGTACAAAAAAGATCTTCATGACCCAGATAATCACAGTGGTGTGACCACTCACCTAGAGCCTGGAATGTGAAGTCAAGTGGGCCTTAGGAAGCATTACTACGAACAAAGCTAGTGGAGGTGATGGAATTCCAGTTGAGCTATTTCAAATCCTTAAATATGATGTTGTTACAGGGCTGCACTCAATATGCCAACAAATATGGAAAACTCAACACTGGCCATGGGACTGGAAAAGGTCAGTTTTCATTCCAATCCCAAAGAAAAGCAATGCTAATGAATGCTCAAATTACTACACAATTGCACTCATCTCACACAGTAGTAAAGTAATGCTCAAAAATCTCCAAGCCTGGCTTCAACAGTACATGAGCCGTGAACTTCCAGATGTTCAAGCTGGATTTAGAAAAGGCAGAGGAACCAGAGATGAAATTGCTAACATCTGTTGGCTCATTGAAAAAACAAGAGAGTTTCAGAAAACCGTCTATTTCTGCTTTATTGACTATGCCAAATCCTTTGACTGTGTGGATCACAACAAACTGTGGAAAATTCTTAAAGAGATGGGAATACCAGACCACCTGACCTACCTCTTGAGAAACCTGTATGCAGGTCAGGAAGCTACCGTTAGAACTGGACATGGAACAACAGACTGGTTCCAAATAGGAAAAGGAGTACGTCAAGGTTGTATATTGTCACCCTGCTTATTTAGCTTATATGCAGAGTACATCATGAGAAACACTGGGCTGGATGAAGCACATGCTGGAATCAAGATTGCCGGGAGAAATATCAATAACCTCAGATATGCAGATGGCACCTCCCTTATGGCAGAAAGTGAAGAAGAACTAAAGAGCCTCTTGATGAAAGTGAAAGAGGAGAGTGAAAAAGTTGGCTTAACGCTCAATATTCAAAAAACAAAGATCTGGTCCGATTACTTCATGGCAAATAGATGGGAAAACTGTGGAAACAGTGACAGACTGTATGTTTTGGGGCTTGAAAATCACTGCAGATGATGACTGCAGCCATGAAATAAAAAGACACTTACTCCTTGGAAGAAATGTTACGACCAACTTAGACAGCATACTAAAAAGCAGAGACATTACTTTGCCAACAAAGGTCCATCTAGACAAAGCTATGGTTTTCCCAGTGGTCATGTATGGATGTGAGAGTGGGACTGTGAAGAAAGCTGAGTGCCAGTGAATTGATACTTTTGAACTGTGGTATTGGAGAAGACTCTTGAGAATCTCTTGGACTGCAAGGAGATCCAACCAGTCCATCCTAAAGGAAATCAGTCCTGAATATTCATTGGAAGGACTGATGCTGAAACTGAAACTCAATACTTTGGTACCTGATGCAAAGAACTGACTCATTTGAATAGTCCCTGATGCTGGCAAAGATTGAAGGTGGGAGGAGAAGGGATGACAGAGGATGAGATGGTTGGATGGCATCACTGATTCAATGGACATGAGTTTGAGTATACTCTGGGAGTTGGAGATGGACAGGGAGGCCTGGCGTGCTGCAGTCCATGGGGTCACAGAGTTGGACAGGACTGAGTGACTGAACTGAACCATATACACTAAATCTTTATACATTCATCTGTTAATGGACACTTGAGTTTGTTTCCACGTCTTAGCATTGTATGTAGTGCTGCTAGGAACATTGGGGTGCATGGATCTTTCTGAAGTAGTTTTCATCATTTCTGGATATATGTCTAGGAGTGGGATTGCTGGATCATATGGTAGCTCTTTTTTTTAGTTTTTTTTTTAAGCAACCTCCACACTGTTTTCTGCAGTGGATACACCAATTTGCATTCCCACCCACAGTGTAAGAGGGTTTCATGGATATTTTGGAGGTTACTTATTTTATACTTTGAGTTATAATCTAATGTTACTTTTTTTTCTTGCTCAAATTGCTTCCATTTTGATCACTGGGAGCTCTTTCAGTTAGCTCCTCTTTCTAGGTGTACTTTTCACAGATGTGATTTTACAAATATATTTTTATGATTCATTGATTTAATACAGTTCCTCACAAAAAATATGTACTTTATGAGGACAAGTTTGTGTCTTACTGAGATTGGTTCTTTACCTCTGTGTCCTTAATATTTAGTAGTGTGACTGGAATAGAGTAAGTGCTCAATGAATACTGAAGGGCTAAATACAAGAATGAATGAGTAAGTGAATGTGTTAGACATTGTAAAAGGCATGTCACATATATCATTTGTACACTTCAAAATAATTCTTAAGAGGAAGCATTATTATTCCCTATTTTATGGATGGAGGAACTAAATCCAGAGAAGTTAAGTAACTTGACCAGAGACACACAGCTGGTAGCCAAGAACTGGAACCCAAGATTGCCTGATTGATGTGCATGGCAGTCCTGAATGTTGCAGTTGAGAAATATATTAAAATCTTAAAAAGTCTAATTATAAAGTTATATGTGTCTATAGTTGCCCTCTCATTATTTATCTCCTTACCACTCTCTTTATTCATACTTAAAACCAGATATTATCTATTGTCATAAACAGGACCCCCCAAAATGAGTATAATTTTCAAAAAAATTTAAATTTTGCTAGTCCTTCACTCAGTGCATAAATTACTTAACTCTCAACCAACTCTTACGTATCCTGGTTTGCAGGAGAAATTCCAAAACTTGAGTAGCTATGTATTTAAATCAACATATGTTTTCCCAATATACTGATGAGAGTCAAATAGAGCATCCTTCTGGTCTTCATAGAGAGGCTCAGAAGGACCCCTGGCTTTATTTTGCCACCTTAGTGGCCAAAATCAGTGGCAATGGGCAGTGAGTGGAAGGCAGATGGTCTTAGGGGATGGAAGGGCTGGGTTTGATGCATGCCTCTGCTGCTTCCCAATGGGAGACAAGTTCCAAAGAACTTTCAAGCCTCAGAGTCCTTGTCTATAAAATGGTGTTAATCCAAGTGCCCGTTTTACAAGTGAAGATGAAATGGGGACCTTGTGTATTAAGTACATAATATAGTGCCTTTAACTTACAAAGTACTCAATGCATGGTGCTATTGTTTTTATTTTTGTTATCATTGTTATTTCCTTCTCTGGAGGTTAAAAATATTGGAGTGTTGTTTAAGTGATTTGTTTTAATGGAGCACTGATATGAAATACAGGAAGACTCAAACTGAGAACCCGTAAACTACATGTGACTAATTTTTGAGGATATCTAGTTTCAAGATGAGGCTCTACTTGTCTGGCAAAAATATTTTTAACTTGAATACATTTACTCTTAAATTATAATCTAATTTATAAAGGTATCTCCATGGCGCTGTTCAACTGTCTCATAATCTTCGATAAACATGCCCCACACATTTTTAATGACCCTGAACACAGACTGTCACTTATTCCACTAACTTAGAATCTTGTCATCCTCTCAACCAGTGGTAGTAAATCTCCCTTTGTATTGTGACAGTGAAGTGAAGTGAAGTGGCTCAGTCGTGTCCGACTCTTCGCGACCCCATGGACTGCAGCCCACCAGGCTCCTCTGTCCATGGGATTTTCCAGGCAATAGTCCTAGAGTGGATTGCCATTTCCTTCTCCAGGGGATCTTCCCAACCCAGGAATAGAACCCGGGCCTCCTGCATTGTAGACAAATGCTTTACCGTCTGTGACAAGTAATATTTAATTCAACTCGGGCAGATTGGGTATACTGGACAATGAATTATAATGTGAATGTTAACACCTATTGCCAGCCTGTTTCCATGCCCTATAAGAACTGCTTTCTAGGGACTTCTCTGGTGATCCAGTAGTTAGAACTCACTCTGAGTTCTCACTGCCAAGGGCCTGGGTTCAATCCCTGGTTAAGGAACTAAGATCCCCCTAGTCACTTGGGCACAGCCAAAACAAACAACGACAAAAGAAGAACTGCTTTCAAATACTGTGTAAAGTTTCACCAATGACTCACCATTCAACCCACAAATCACTGTTGCCTTAGAGAATCCTTCAGCACAGACCCTGCTGTTGGCCCCGCGTCTCCAGTTGTTTACTGTGACTCTGAAGGAGTAGTTAGTAGTCCCGGTAGTGGAGAGTTGGGTAACCTCTCAGCAGGCATGTTCTCATTCCAACGGTGAGGTTCCAAATGTCCGTATGGACATTTACAGGCATCTGTGGGCTTCCTCAGTGGCTCAGCATGTAAAGAACCCGTTGCAATGCAGGAGATGTGGGTTCCATCCCTGGGTCAGGAAGACCCTCTGGAGGAAGGCATGGCAACCCACTCCAGGATTCTTGCCAGGAAAATCCCACGGACAGAGGAGCCTGGTGGGCTATGGTCCATGGGGTTGGAAGCGACAGAACACCAGCACCCCGTTCTGTATTCAGTGATCCTAATATGCACAATTTCCATATATTAATCTCAGTGTGTCTGAAAATCACTGTTGGCCAGGAAGTGAGTATAATATCTTTTGCCTCCATGTGCGTATCAGTATTAGAATAGGCGTTCCTGGGTTGAAAGGAAAATCTGAAGATGGTAGTGGACCATTCTTGTACAAGAGAAGAAAATGCATTGCTAGTACCTTAAATGGCATAGAGAAGTTCAGTGTACAGGATCCGAGGAGAGCCAGACTTAGTGTGAAGTTTTGAGATGATCTTAAAGCTGTTTGGTGTGCACCCTTTTTATTCTGCATAATAAGGTGATATGCCCAGGTAAGTCTGAAAGAGCTATTTCAGAAACTAAGTTTTTAAAAAAAGAAAACCCTTGAGTGTAAGAAAGCATTCTGTCTCAGGGACAGAGTTTTTTCTTAGTGGTGCAAGTCATAATGGCATGTCTTATGATGGATGGCTTATTAGATTTGATAAAATATGGCAGCCGGATGCCCTCATGTTTTAGGTTTTAGGTTTGTTCTGGAACTTCTGGTTCCTTATTTCAGCCCCTTGCAGTTAATTTGCCTCACGACTCACATTCTTACATAGCAAAATCTAGAGGAAGAGAAAGATCTTCATGGGTTCATTTTTCAATTAACCTCTGTAGAGACAAGCTATCCATTGCATGGCTTAAGTCTGATTTTCTAAGTCAATTATTGGCAAAGAGAAATTAGATTCTCATGATTAAGATTCAGGTCAGTTCAGTCACTCAGTTGTGTCCAACTCTTTGCAATCCCATGGACTGCAGCACACCAGGCCTCCTTGACCATCACCAACTCCCAGAGTTTACACAAACTCATGTCCATTGAGTCGGTGATGCCGTCCAACCATCTCATCCTCTGTCATCCCCTTCTTTTCCCTCCTTCAATATTTCCCAACATCAGTGTTTTTTCAAATGAGTCAGTTCTTTACATCAGGTGGCCAAAGTATTGGAGTTTCAGCTTCAGCATCAGTCCTTCCAATGAATATTCAGGACCGATTTCCTTTAGGATGGACTGGTTGGATCTCCTTGCAGTCCAAGGGACTCTCAAGAGTCTTCTCGAATACCACAGTTTAAAAGCATCAATTCTTTGGTGCTCAGCTGAACATGACTACTGGAAAAACCATAGCTTTGACTAGACGGACCTTTGTTGGCAAAGTAACGTCTCTGCTTTTTAATATGCTAAGTTGCTCATAACTTTTCTTCTAAGGAGTAAGCATCTTTTTATTTCATGACTGTAGTCACCATCTGTCATGATTTGGGAGCTCAAAATAATAAAGTCAGCCACTGTTTCCACTGTTTACCCATCTATTTGCCATGAAATGATGGGACCGGATGCCATGATCTTAGTTTTCTGAATGTTGAGCTTTAAGCCAACTTTTCACTCTCCTCTTTCACTTTCATCAAGAGGCTTTTTAGCTCCTCTTCACTTTCTGCCATAAGGGTGGTGTCATCTGCATATCTGAAGTTATTGATATTTCTGCCAGCAATGTTGATTCCAGCTTGTGTTTTATCCAACCCAGCATTTCTCATGATGTACTCTGCATATAAATTAAATAAGCAGGGTGACAATATACAGCCTTGACGTACTCCTTTTCCTATTTGGAACCAGTCTGTTGTTCCAGGTCCCGTTCTAACTGTTGCTTCCTGACCTGCATACAGATTTCTCAGGTGGCAGGTCAGGTGGTCTAGTATTCCCATCCGTTTCAGAATTTTCCACAGTTGATTGTGATCCACACAGTCAAAGGCTTTGGCATAGTCAATAAAGCAGAAAGAGATGTTTTTCTGGAACTCTCTTGCTTTTTCCATGATCCAATCAATGTTGGCAATTTGACCTCTGGTTCCTCTCCTTTTCTAAAACCAGCTTGAACAATGCTTAAGATTAATCAGGATCAAATCTGAAAACCACATGGGTTGGTGTATTCAAGAGAAAGGTGGAGAGAATGTTGTGAGGCAGCCAGAAGGGTCCACTACAGTGCTTTTCTTTCTCTTTATTTCAAACTGTGTCAAGACACCTTTCCCCCCACAAGGCGTACTTTCGAGTTTAATAATATTGTTGAAACAAAAATCTCTTCCTATCCCAAGCATCAAGTTTTCTAAGAAATTCTTGTATGAAGTAAAATCTATTTGTGGTATTTTAGCAGAGTACTGTGAAAACGAAATGCTGCTATTAGGGAGGGTATTTGCCTAAAGTTAACTGTGTTATAGACTGTGTGTCTATAACCTGAGTGAGAGAGCAGTTGTCATTTTATGGATTTGAGGGAAACTGTAGGATCTCTTCTGTGTACCCTAGGCGTGTGTTTTAATTTACCATCTGTTTTCCCTCTAGGAAAGCATTCAAGGAGATATTATTGGTGATTTGTAGTAACAGAGAAGCTGGTTTCTTTCGTCTTTTTTTCTTTTCAGAAAAAATGATGGATAAGATGGTCAATTTTTTATCCAGTAGGGAGGCAGTTGGACCTTCTAAGTTTGGTGTAAAATGTTCGATTGTTGTTCTTCCAATGTGGTATGAGAAGCAGCTGCTGCTGCTGCTGCTAAGTCACCTCAGTAGTGTCCGACTCTGTGCGACCCCATAGATGGCAGCCCACTGTGCTCCCCTGTCCCTGGGATTCTCCAGGCAAGAACACTGGAATCGGTTGCCATGTCCTTCTCCAATGCATGAAAGTGAAAAGTGAAAGTGAAGTCACTCAGTCGTGTCCGACCCTCAGCGACCCCATGGACTGCAGCCTTCTAGGCTCCTCCCTCCTCTGTCCATGGGATTTTCCAGGCAAGAGTACTGGAGTGGGGTGCCATTGCCTTCTCCCAGGGTGGGTAAATACATCGGAAGTGGAGGCAGGATTAGAGTTTGAGAAATGTATCAATACTTATCAGGGCAAGAAAACCTGGAACGGGAAACAGAAGGGTCAGAACACTTGAAAAAGTAAATGCAAAGTGCCATAGGTGGCCAGAAATGGGGTATGGATGAATCTCCCTGGGCTTTCTGTGAAGCTGTTAGTGCAGTGGTTTAAGACCATAGGCTCTGTTTTAGGGTAAATACTACTCTGTCCTTTACTAGCTGTGTGACTCTCAACTAATTGTGTAACCTCCAAAATCAATTTCCTTGTCTGTAAAATAAGAATAATGGGGGTGGGGTGGGAGGGAGACTCAAGAAAGAGGGGATATGGCTGATTCATGTTTTACGGCAGAAACCAACACAATATTGTAAAGCAATTATCCTCCAATTAAAAAAAACTTAAAAAAATAATACTAGCACCCATTTCATTCTTATTATACTGTGTTTATTTCCTTCTTAAACTATCCTGGTCATCAGCTATTTGATTTCATTTGTTGGTTGCATTTACTATCTTTCCTCCCAAAGATAAATTCTTTGGTGGTAGGAACTTTGTTTGACTCATTCACTGCTGAATTTCAAGTACCTTGCCCAGTGGCAATATAAGAAAATAAGGAGGTGATTTAACAAATAGTGTCTTTGAATAGATAAGAGAGGATGCAATCAAGGAAACAAACTGAAAAGCTTTATGTAAGAATGGGATAGCTCAGGGCTTCTCCAAATTTAAAAAGCATCCAGATACCTTAGGGATCTTGGTAAAAGTGCAGGTTCTAATTCAATAGGGTTAGTTGAGGCCTGAGAGTCTAAGTATACACCAAGCTCCTCCAGTAGCAAGGTCTAGGAAAATTACTGAGTCAGACACTGTAGGGATGGGAAGAGGGAATTGTGTTTTTGCTAATTCTCCAAGTAATTATGATGCATATCAAAGTTGGAAAACTTCTGGGCTGAGTGAAAGAAGAAAAGAGATTTTAGGAAGTGTGGAGGGACAGCTGAAATGGAATCGAGTGACTATCTAATGACAGTCAAAGAGGCCAAGATTAATGTACAACAATGCTTAAGTGGAGTTCTGGGATTCTCTAATCTAAGTTTCTATTATATAAAAAAAAAAGATGCCTTCAGCACTGATTTCAAAAATGAGGAGTTACATTTCCCATCCAAATTAGTGCCTACATATGCTGGTTACCTTAACTTGAATGCCTCTGAACTTCCTAGCAAACACTTCAGACTAATTGAAGGTTTTTCTTATACCTGGTGCTGTTTTGTAAAGAACGAACTATGTTGAATAGACATAATTTGTCTCTTTGGCAAACTAATGAACCCCTTATTGACAATAAGGAGAAAGAAGTAGCCAGCATATGTTTTAGCTTAAATGAGCTTTTGATTCTTTTTCATATTTGCAAATTAAATTTGTTTGCCAGGCTATATTTAGACTGCAATATCAGTGGCTTTATTGCAATATTAAAAAAGGAGAGGAGAACTTATTAGATAATATTTTGTAGGCCTTGAGCCTTAGGCCACTGCTGTGTAACTATTTTTACCTGACTAATGATGGAAACTTGAAGGGGCATGGCTCAGACAGTAAGGGATCTGCCTGCAGTGCAGGAGATCCAGTTCAATCCCTGATCACTGTGTCAGGAAGATTGCCTGGAGAAGGGAATTGCAAGCCACTCCAGGATTCTTGCCTGGAGAATTCCATGAACAGAGGAGCCTGGTGCGCTGCAGTCCATGGGATTGCAAAGAGTCAGACACACTTGAGCTATTCACACTTTTGCAATAATGAAAGGGAAAGCATAGTCATTAAATCTGCAAAGCTGGTGGACCTGGTATGTTAGGGATGAAATCTAAAAAACTCAAACTGTATTGAAGGTGATACAGAAGTGGTTTATTGCTCACTCAATAAGTATTTTATTGTCTGATTATACATCCTTCATGTCTGAAAAGAACTTCCAGCAGAGTCAACAAATATTTGAGTGTCTGCTGTGTGGAGCAGCTATGCCATGTTCTGAGCAGAATAGAGACAGAGGACTTGAGTGCTGACTTCAGGGTGCCTACAGCCCCAGGAAGAAGACAAGACCAGTACCTGAATAACTAAAGCAAGATTCCAAAGGGTGCCTCCTGCTGGAGTTGTCAGTAGACTCCCTCTGAGAATTGAAGGTGATGAGAGTGTCCATCAACATGGATTGTAGACTTGATTTCAGACTTCAGCAACGTTATCCACAATGTAAAATACACATGCACTCTGACTCTGCTGCCATAGACAATTTATACTACATTCAGGTGCTGATCCAGATTTTGTGGATCTTGAAGCATGTCTAATTTTATGGTTTTCTGTTTAAGGGGAAAATTACACTTCAGGGCCCATGAAAGTGAGGGACTCTGAAGCTTGAGCTTCAGTAGCTTCACTGTAATCTGTTCTTAATAGAACTAGATGTGTAATTTAGCATTATTTTTAGTAGCAAAAGGCTAGACTAAGCAAATTGTTCATTAGTAGAGTAGCTTTATGATATATTTATAATGGAATATCAGACAGCTGCTAAAAAGGCTGCAGGAGATCTATCCATGTGTACCAATACAGAACAATCTCTAAGACCTTATGGCAAAAGCCAAGTGTAGAACGGTGCGGGGGACTGCCCGTGAAGGGTTAAGTCTTGGGAGCTGCTCGGCAGGTATGCAGAGCCTTAGGCACGTTCCTAAGCTCCCTGTCCCGCCCCCCTTGAAGAATTTTTATAGCCCTTAAGGTCAGGATGTCTTGCAACATGTCATAGAAGATAGATTACTTAGTATACTCTGTACACAATGGTAAGGGTCTAGTGATTGTATCCTGAGGTTAAAAAATAATCTTGTACATGTCTTAAGTCACGTACATTATCCTATAAATACTATAGCCTAATAAAGAAA
Source organism: Capricornis sumatraensis (assembly GCF_032405125.1). Classification (NCBI taxonomy): domain Eukaryota; kingdom Metazoa; phylum Chordata; class Mammalia; order Artiodactyla; family Bovidae; genus Capricornis; species Capricornis sumatraensis. The sequence goes on along the minus strand of NC_091091.1, from coordinate 9,302,601 downwards.
GGCATCAGCCAATTGTGGTCTGATCCTCTCAACCCCATCTTTTGTCTCTCTCTTATTTTTCTTAGCGGGGACGCTCCATTCTCTCCCTGTGCAGGTGCAACTCTTGCTTGTGCTGGCCGCGGCAGGTGGCGCCCAACGTGGGGCAGTTCGACAGTTTTCCTCGCCACTACTCTTATTAAGCTGAAAAGAGTGAGTATATAAGTATACAAGTGATTTAAATTAAGGAGGAGTAGTAAGGTATATAGTTGAGAGTATAAATATGGGACAGACGCATAGTCGTCAATTGTTTGCACATATGTTATCTGTAATGTTAAAACACCGGGGAATTACTATTTCCAAACCTAAATTAATCAATTTTCTTTCATTTATTGAGGAAGTTTGCCCTTGGTTCCCCAGAGAAGGCACAGTAAGTTTAGAGACGTGGAAGAAGGTAGGGGAACAAATTCGGACTCATTATACTTTACATGGCCCTGAAAAGGTTCCTGTAGAAACTTTATCCTTTTGGACACTAATTCGTGATTGCCTGGACTTTGATAATGATGAATTAAAACGTTTAGGAAATTTATTAAAACAGGAAGAAAATCCTCTTCATGTTCCTGATTCGGAGCCCAAGTATGCTGTTCCCAAGGGAATTGAAGGTGACCCTCCGTTTTGTAACTTATCGCGTCCGCCGGATAACGATGATTCACTTTCCTCCACAGATGAGGCGGAATTAGACGAAGAGGCTGCTAAATACCATCAAGAAGATTGGGGTTTTTTGGCACAAGAAAAGGGGGCGTCAACATCTAAAGATGATTTGGTTGAATGTTTAAAAAATCTCACTGTTGCTTTACAGAACTCAGGAATCAAGCTTCCTAGTAACAACTCAAAATCTCCTTCTGCTCCGCCTCTCCCCCCTGCCTATGCTCCTTCCGTAGTTGCTGGTCTCGATCCCCCTCCGGGGCCTCCTCCTCCGCCATCTGAAAATGTGTCTCCGCTACAAAAGGCATTGAGACAAGCACAACGACTTGGTGAGGTTGTCTCCGATTTTTCTCTTGCTTTTCCTGTCTTTGAACATAATAACCAGCGTTTCTATGAAGCGCTGCCTTTCAAGCAATTGAAAGAGTTAAAGATTGCTTGCTCACAATACGGTCCTACCGCTCCATTCACTGTTGCTATGATAGAAAGTTTGGGTACTCAGAATCTACCCCCAAATGATTGGAAACAAATAGCTAGAGCTTGTCTTTCGGGGGGAGATTATTTATTATGGAAATCTGAATATGTTGAACAGTGTGCTCGTATAGCCGATGTTAATCGGCAGCAAGGTATACAAACCTCCTATGAAATGTTGATTGGTGAAGGCACTTTCCAGGCTACTAATACTCAACTTAATTTCTTACCTGGTGCATATGCACAAATATCAAATGCAGCCCGACAGGCATGGAAAAAACTCCCTAGCTCCAGTACTAAGACAAAAGATCTTTCAAAGGTCCGACAGGGACCTGATGAGCCTTATCAGGACTTCGTGGCACGACTCTTAGATACTATAGGTAAGATAATGTCAGATGAAAAGGCTGGGATGGTATTAGCAAAACAATTGGCTTTTGAAAACGCTAACTCTGCCTGTCAAGCTGCTTTACGACCTTATAGAAAGAAGGCAGATCTGTCTGATTATATTCGTATTTGTGCTGACATTGGACCCTCCTATATGCAAGGCATTGCTATGGCAGCGACATTACAAGGAAAAAACATTAAAGAGGTACTTTTTCAGCAACAAGCCAATATCTCCTTTTATGGTCTTACTATGCAATATCCTATGTGCTTTTCTTATCAATTACAGCATCCTCACTGTATACAGGTGTCAGCTGATATATCCTATCCTCGAGTGACTATTTTTGGCATTGATGAAAAAACCGGAAAAAGATCGCACCGTGACGGAACTGGACCTCTCGACATTCCGTTTTGTGGCAAACATCTAAGCATCCGCATAGGAATAGACACTCCTTGGACTTTATGTCGAGCCCGGGTTGCGTCGGTGTACAACATCAACAATGCCAATACCACCTTTTTATGAGATTGGGCACCTGGAAGAAAACCTGATTTTCCTGAATATCGAGGACAGCATCCACCCATTCTCTCTGTAAACGCTGCTCACACATATCAAACAGAACTGTGGAAACTTTTGGCTGCTTTTTGTCATGGCAATAGTCTATATTTACAACCCAATATCAGTGGGAGTAAATATGGTAATGTAGGAGTTACGGGGTTTTTATATCCCCGAGCTTGTGTCCCTTACCCATTTATGTTGATACAAGGCCATGTGGAAATAACATTGTCATTGAATATTTATCATTTAAATTGTTCTAATTGCATACTTACTAATTGCATAAGAGGTGTTGCAAAAGGAGAACAAGTTATAATAGTAAAACAACCTGCTTTTGTAATGTTACCAGTTGAAATAACTGAAGCTTGGTATGACGAGACTGCTTTAGAATTGCTACAACGCATTAACACGGCTCTTAACCGCACTAAAAGAAGTGTGAGCCTGATTGTTCTGGGTATAGTATCTTTAATCACCCTTATAGCAACTGCTGTTACCGCTTCTGTATCTCTAGCACAATCCATTCAAGCTGCTCATACTGTAGATTCCTTGTCATATAACGTTACTAAAGTAATGGGAACACAAGAAGATATAGATAGAAAAATAGAAGATAGATTATCAGCTTTATATGATGTGGTTAGAGTTCTAGGAGAACAAGTTCAGAGCATTAGCTTTCGCATGAAAATTCAATGTCATGCTAATTATAAATGGATTTGTGTTACAAAAAAGGCTTATAATGCATCTGACTTTCCATGGGATAAGGTGAAGAAACATCTACAAGGAATTTGGTTTAATACTAATGTTTCTCTAGACCTATTGCAATTACATAATGAAATTCTTAATATTGAAAATTCTCCTAAAGCTACTCTAAACATAGCTGATACTGTTGACAATTTTTTACAAAATTTATTTTCTAACTTCCCTAGCTTGCATTCACTGTGGCGAAGCATAATTGCTGTGGGCGCGGTTTTGATTGTTGTGCTTATCGTGATTTGTTTGGCTCCTTGTTTTATTCGTAGTATTGTTAAAGAATTCTTACACATGAAAATTCTGATACATAAAAACATGTTGCAACACCGACACCTTATGGAGCTTTAAAAAAAAATAAAGAGAGGGGAGCTGCGGGGGACCGCCCGTAAAGGGTTAAGTCTTGGGAGCTGCTCGGCAGGTATGCAGAGCCTTAGGCACGTTCCTAAGCTCCCTGTCCCGCCCCCCTTGAAGAATTTTTATAGCCCTTAAGGTCAGGATGTCTTGCAACATGTCATAGAAGATAGATTACTTAGTATACTCTGTACACAATGGTAAGGGTCTAGTGATTGTATCCTGAGGTTAAAAAATAATCTTGTACATGTCTTAAGTCACGTACATTATCCTATAAATACTATAGCCTAATAAAGAAAGGCATCAGCCAATTGTGGTCTGATCCTCTCAACCCCATCTTTTGTCTCTCTCTTATTTTTCTTAGCGGGGATGCTCCGTTCTCTCCCTGTGCAGGTGCAACTCTTGCTTGTGCTGGCCGTGGCAGAACGGTGTGCACAGTATGCTACTATTTATTTTTTTAAAGGGCACGAGTATTACTCTACATAGGGATATTGCTAATCATGCTTATAGATGAACTGAATAGCTCTGACACTGGTAGCATTGTTGCCTCTGGGAAAATGTACCGGATGGGGGTCAGTGGAGGAAGGAAACTTACTTTTTTTGCCTCATACCCTTTTGCACTGTTTGAATATTTACTAGGTGTGTTTACAACATTAAAACATACATTGCCATATGTAAAATAGACAGCCAGTGGAAATTTGCTATATGACTCAGGGAACTCACACTGGAGCTTGGTAACAACCTAGAGGGGTGGGATAGAAAGAGAGGTGGGAGGGATGTTCACATGAGAGGGGACATAGGTAAACCCATGGCTGATTCACATTGATGTCTGGTAGAAACCCACACAGTACTATACAGCAATTATCTTTCAATTAAAAATAAATAACATTTTTAAAGTAATGTGAAAAAGCACGCACAAGCCACAGCAACAAAAGCAAAAAGAGACAGTCCTTGGAAGAAAACAGCACAGAGAACTCTTTACACTGTTGCACAGGGTGAAGCCAAGTTCCAGTGTTGAGGAAGCTCTTCCATGTAGGCATCAGGGAGCCGCTGAGCAGAGGGCTTGCCTAAGACTAGCTGTGCTTTTAAAGTGCTTATCTAGCCACGCTGGTGGGATGGTTTGGGTTCTGAGCCTGATACTGTGGGTCCCCAAGAGACATACAGTGAGGATCTGGGTGGTGGTCTGCAACTGGAGCAGAGGCATAAAGATGGAAGTGGGAGACGCACACAGGGTCAGGGAACGGATTAGGTATGGAAAGAAGGATATAGAAAGGGGCTGCAGGAGACCTTGAGGAAATAGGATTCATCTAGTTAGGACGATTAGTGCCCAGCTGGGTGTTCTAAGTTGTTTTTCCTTTGGTGTTCGGTGATATGTGTAAACTGTCTTGGAAAACTCTACTTGGGAAGGCTCCTGTTGCCATTAGCCTTCTTTCCCTTTCTCCTCAGGGATTCAGGGAAGGGTGGGACTTCTCAAGGACTCAGCTTTAAAGTGCTTATTCAGAGGTTATTTTCAGACCTTATCTTCTGAAAATATGAAAGGAAGCATAAAGTTCATTGGACTACAAAGAAAGGAAGGTTCATTCATCATTTGTTTTGTGTGAGAGCTAGCAAGGGTGGGTAGAGTGAGCAGTCCACAGAGGGGGCTTGTCCCGGAGCACTGGGGTGCCTTTTCTCATAAGCTAAATAAATGGTCACCTTCAAGGTCTAATCTTTTTGGTCAATAAAGTTCCCTGGCATTTCTACAAATAATCCTGCCTCCCTGAGGATGTTTACCTTCCTTTAATTGAAGACAAAGGTTTTTCTTCTTCAGAGGTCAGGATAAAAAGCAAATTTATCCTGATCATGGTAACTTAAGAGGTCATGGTATCCTCACTTCACATTGGGATATGAAGGGTGCACTTTCCAGAGAACATATTTCCAGAGAGGAGAGCACGTGAGTGACTGAGTGAAGAGGGGCATGATTTTAAAAGGTTGCAGGTGAAAGAATGCAGAAAATATAGATCAAGTCAGTGAGATGACTTCTCTAACTGTGATGCTGCCTACCTCAGATTAGGAATAGCACACGTGGGAGTGGGGCTTGGCTTGGCTTGGCTTGGCTTGGCTTGGATAAAGTTTCCCCCAGATGGGGTTCAAGACCCCTTGAGATAGAATCATCTGGGGATGCTTGTGAAAAATCAGGTTCCTGGGATCCACCCAGGTCCCAGTTAATAATAAACTTGACAGGCTGAGGAGTGGCCGGGAATCTGCATTTTGACCAAAGCTCCCTGGTGATTCTCTTGCTCACAAAAGTTTGGTAGTCATTGCCCTAGTCATTTAGGATTTCACTCTTCTCTTCTTCCCAGTATCTTCCTATCCCTGACCTTTCTTTCTCTCTTGAGCCATGTCATCCTGGGATGGCAGCCCATCTTCTCTGCTCCTACAACCTAAGGGCTTAACTCCATCACAGGCCTTCTGGCACTCTCTTGTAGATAAATTTACATGATAATGTGCATTCTTTGGAGCCAAGAGGTGTGCAATTTATATTTATTGTTCTAGAATTCCAGGCCTGGAACACCTAACCAAGAAGCTTCTCAATCCCAGGGCATTGGAATGGTGAGATTTGTGCAGTGCAGTGTATCAGTGCAGAGCTATGGCTTTCAAAATTGTTGAATGGAATCAGGTCAGTTCAATGACTTTCTAATTTATCCGTAGCTTTGTGTATCCTCAGCAGCAATCTGGTGGAAGTTTGTGTATGAGCTCATTCATGGAGGTGCATACTATCTTCTCTGCTTGAATCACTCCCGAGTTTCCTTTCAATTCAGTTCAGTTCAGTCACTCAGTCGTATCCGACTCTTTGCCACCCCATGAATTGCAGCACGCCAGGCCTCTCTGTCCATCACCAACTCCAGAAGTCCACTCAAACTCACATCCATCAAGTCGGTGATGCCATTCAGCCATTTCATCCTGTGTTGTCCCTTTTTCCTCCTGCTCCCAACCCCTCCCAGCATCAGAGTCTTTTCCAATGAGTTAAGTCTTCACATGAGGTGGCCAAAGTACTGGAGTTTCAGCTTTAGCATCATTCCTTCCAAAGAACACCCAGGACTGATCTCCTTTAGAATGGATTGATTGGATCTCCTTGCAGTCCAAGGGACTCTCAAGAGTCTTCTTCAACACCACACTTCAAAAGCATCAATTCTTTGGCACTCAGCTTTCTTCACAGTCCAACTCTCACATCCATACATGACCACAGGAAAAACCATAGCCTTGACTAGACGGACCTTTGTTGGCAAAGTAATGTCTCTGCTTTTGAGTATGCTATCTAGGTTGGTCATAACTTTCATTCCAAGGAGTAAGCGTCTTTTAATTTCATGGCTGCAGTCACCATCTGCAGTGATTTTGGAGCCCCAGTAAATAAAGTCTGACACTGTTTGTACTGTTTCCCCATCTATTTCCCATGAAGTGATGGAACCAGATGCCATGATCTTTGTTTTCTGAATGTTGAGCTTTAAGCCAACTTTTTCACTCTCCTCTTTTACTTTCATCAAGAGGCTCTTTAGTTCTTCACTTTCTGCCATAAGGGTGGTGTCATCTGCATATCTGAGGTTATTGATATTGCTCCCAGCGATCTTGATTCCAGCTTGTGTTTCTTCCAGTCCAGCGTTTCTCATGATGTACTTCTGCATAGAAGTTAAATAAGCTTTACCCCCACACTATTAGGCTCTTTGCTGTTGTTTAGTTGCTAAGTCATGTCCAACTCTTTGTGACCCTGTGGACTGTAGCCTGCCACACTCTGTCCATGGGATTTCTCAGGCAAGAATACTGGAGTGAGTTGCCATTTCTTTCTCCAGGGGAATCTTCCCAACACAGGTATTAAACCTTGGTCTCCTGCATTGCAGGTGGATTCTTTACCAATGAACCACCTGAGAAGCTCTTACCCACCTCTAACAATAACTACAGGCATAGACTGTACGTAGTAGGCTACTATTCACAGAATTCAGGTATGAAACACAGAATTGGCTAAATCCAAGTTTTGTGCATAGATAATGCCAGAGTGCTGGGCTTAAATTACCTGCCTATAGCAGAGATGTGAAAACAGGTCAGTGACAAATTTAGGTCCTGATCTAATCAAGCAGCCTGGAAGGCAGCCAGCAAGTCAGGACAGCTCAGATAGCAGACAGCATCTCTCTCCCTTCCCAACATTCTGCTTGTGGGCTTTTAGCCTCCATGCCTCAGAAAGAATTGCTAAGTACTTGAGTGGTTTACAAAAGCACTTTAAAATTAATTCAGATCAGGCTGTAGGTGGTTATGATGGAAGTTGTTGAACCGGTGTCAAATAGTGTCCCAGCATCTTTTCTATGATTTATTTCTCTCACTTTTGTCCCTTCAAAAATCAATTGGTTTTCTTCACAGCCAGAGGCTTTATGTGATCTGAAATTAGTATGCCTTTGAAGTGTCTCTGGCATTTGGAAGTGCTCAGAGCCCATGATAGGCCAGCTTCCCACTCAGTACATAAGGAAAAGTTCTGGAGTCTGGAGAAAGAGGATGGTCTGGCACTGAGGCCCACATGGTGGGTTGGGGCTCACCCTCTGAAACCGCTCGGCTTAGGCGAAGCTGATTTTCTTCTTCCGGCAAACCTCAAGGCGTCAAGCCCACTCCCATCCTGCCCTGCTGCTCACTCAGAGTCCTGTCTCTGCCTGAGGGTAAGATGGGAGTTCAACCCATTATTAAACATCCTTCAGTCCACTGGACAAGCACACCAGAGTCCTGGAAACTGTAACTTGAGTTCGATTTGTATCTTTTAACTCACATAGAATCCACAGTTGTGAGGGGCTCTGTTACTCTCATCCACTTGTCCTCTGACCTCAGTGAAGGCGGGCCATTCATGACTCCCACTTCACAGTTAATTACTCTTCTCAAGGTCCTGGGGCAAAATTCTCCCTTCCCCTATAGAGGCTTTTAGATCTCTGCTTCCTCTGCGGCCTCTCTTGGAGCCTCTCTTTGGGGGCCTCTTTTCCGGGGTTGGCTGTCAAATCATTCAGTTCCATCGCTGCCATCAGGTTGGACCACAGTGGAGAGCGGTCCTAAGGAAGTGCAACATCATCATGGCCGTCAGACTCTCACTCTGCTGTGATGCTCAACCTCACAGAGTGCTTTTCTGCGGCATATTCTTTCTTTGCTTTGAGTTGCCTTTCCAAACGTGCCTTTTACCAAACATGAATCTGCTTCCTTGACTGTCCCTTTATAAGTAAGATAATCATATTTTCTGGCATTAATCATAATCCCAGAAAATATGGAAGTTATACCTAAGTTATATCTAAGAAATGTAAATATCTTTTAATGACAATTGAATAAAAAATTGAAGGAAGAACTATTTGGATTGAAAGTTTTGAAATATATGGTTGGGTCAATATGTCCAAGGGCTATGATATCTGATTTTGACTATTCTGAGTCTCATTCCTTCAAGTCCCTGATAGTAACAGGTTACCTCACTCATGTTCAATGAATGAATATAATTTGTTCATCTTAATGATTTATCTATGCAGAGTAATGTGATCCCTGGGTCAGGAAGATCCCCTGGAGAAGGAAATGGCAATGCACTCCACTATTCTTGCCTGGAAAATTTCAAGGATGGAGGGCCCTGGCAGGCAACAGTCCATGGGGTTGCAAAGAGTTGGACATGAGAGTGACTTCACTTTCACTTTCATGCAGAGTAATATATGTGCATTTGGGGGAAGACTTTTAACTTAAAGATGAAATATCAGAGTTAAATGACAAATTGTTGTAGATTTCAATCACAGCTGGACTTTGTCTCAGTTTTGGCATATACTAGCAATTTTACTTTGAATATCTCATTTAACTGACCCTCAGTTCTCTCAGGCTTGAAGTAACTGGAGATAATAATAGCTGGAGAGTTATGCCCCATGCCTTACCTATGTGTTACCCAGTACTTATCGAAATATATTATGCAAAAGAATCACATGAAAAATTTGTTAAGACACAAGCCTCCTGGTCCCCCAACCAGGAGAGATTCAAATTGGTAGATCTGGGGTAGGCTTGAGAAAGTACGTTTTGGAAAGACCTCAGATGATGTTGCTGATAGTGGATCCCGTTTTGGATAGTATTGTCATAATCTCAAGTTAGCAGTTGTCAGACATGCCTGTGAGATCATGCGCTTGTCTAAATGACAGATTCTCAGACTCTGTCTTTGGAAAATGTGTTTCTATAATCCTGGGAGGAACCTAAAAACCTAGGAATCTTTGTGTTTAATAAAACACCCAGGAAATTCTCTGTGCCTGTTTATGTCCTCAGTGACATTTTATTGTTTTTCACTAATTTTAGACTCATAGAAATGTTACCAAAATTGTACGAGAGTTGACATATACCACTTACCCAGCTTATATAACTGTAACTTAATTACCCAATCTCAGACATGAACATGGACTCAATACTATTAACTACCGACCCTTTGGGTAATTCTGACACAATCAGTCTGTAACAGGCTGAGTAGTGACCTCTGAAGATGCTCACATTCTAATCCTGAGAACCTAAGAATGCTACCTTTTATGGCAAAATGGACTATGTAGTGTGATTAAGTTAGGGATTATGAGGTGGGGAGATTGCCCTCAATTGTTTGGATGGACCTGCTAGAGTCAGAAGCATCCTTATTATTATGAGATGCATGCAAAAAATCAGAATTAAAAGAGAAGGCAATGTGCAGAAAGAAATAGCAAGAAAATGTATTCTGATACAGTGCCATAAACCATGGTTCAAGGACAGCCTCTGGAAACTAGAAAAATGCTAGGAAATAGATTCTCCCTTAGGGATTCCAGAGTGATCCAGCTTGCCCCAGCACCTTGATTTTAGCCCTGTAAAGCTCATTTTGGGTTTCTGGCCTTCAGAACTGTTAGAAGTGTGTTCTAATTTGTTACAGCAGCATAGGACATGAATACACAGGGGATGGAAAATATTTGAGAACTGTTGAGCCTCACTAGCATTGTGTAGGGAATTAAATAAGATAACTAACTTGAAAGTGGCTAGCTTTTATTTTGGGGGCTTTCCTGGTGGCTCAGATGGTAAAGAATCTGCCTGCCTTGTGGGAGATCTGGGTTTCATTCCTAGGTCAGGAAGATCCCCTGAAGAAAGGAATGGATACTGACTCCAGTATTCTTGCCTGGAGAATTCCATGGACAGAGGAGCCTGGTGGGCCAGAGTCCCTGGGGTTACAAAGAATCGGACACGACTGAACACCTTGACATATATACAATATGGGCTCACTAGAGGGTATTTTGGTTACCAAAGAAACAAAAGCAAGCACTTACAACTGTATGCTTGCACCATTGCTGGGGCTGTGTTTTCTTTTCTTTTTTAATAATAATATTCACCATTATTATATTTTATTTCTGTACCGTTTGGCATGTACAGGTCTTAGTTCCTCAATGAGGGCTCACAGCAGTGCCCTCTGCATTGGAAGCATGAAGTCTTAACCACTGACTGCCAGGGAAGTCCCACTCGGGTTGTATTCTGAGACAGTATATCTCACTGGGTAAGAAACTGAGGAAGATAACTGTCCTGGGAAGTTGTAGATGGATGGTCCTTTCTCTGCTCTCTGTCCCCTTAGCCTCTGTTCATGAAAACCACTCAAAACTTCCCATAAAGAAAATGGTTTGATTTTTGCTGCCTGCTTCAGTTGTTTGTTTTTCTTAGCTTTACTGAGAATGGAGTTATACTAGTACTTAAAATGCACACACATACACACATCATTGAGGGTTTTGGGTCAGTTTGGCACACTTTCTTACCTTGAATTAGGTTTTTTCAAAAAACTTTTCCCTTTTGGATTTGTATTATCTTTGGATCTCTGATTTATTTTCCTTTTCATTATTCATTTTCATCTTGTCTTTGGATTTCTCTGTATCTCTTATCTATGGAATCTTGTATTTTTCTTTTACTATATTATAATCTAATCAACTTGATTCCTGTTTCCTTTTTTTGTACGTGTGTGTCTGGTAGAGAGCAAGGGGTACAAGATGAGATGGGGGGATTCTATGTCCTCCAGGCACTTCTGAGCAAGAACCATTTTCAGTTCATTTCCATACCTGGCGGGCACAATCTATTGCATGTTAAAGACAACCTATGTTTCTGGAAAGAGCATGTAAAAATCAACAAGGAGCTCCTTGTCAAACTCCCTCATCTGACAGCTTTTCAAATATGTCTCTTGGCTGAGTAGAGATCCTTTTTTAAAAATTGAATCATTTATTTACAAGGTTGTGATGATTTCTTCTGTACAGCAAAGTGATTGTTATACATATATATACTCATTTTTATATTCTTTTCTATTATGTTTTATCACAGGATATTGAATATAGTTCCCTGTGCTATATAGTAGGACTATATTGTTTATCCATTATATATATATATATATATATATATATATATATATATATATAAAAATATATAAAATAGTTTGCATCTGCTAACCCCAAACTCCCATTTCATCCCTCCTCCACCTCCCCTCCCTCTTAGCAACCACAAGTTGTTCTCTATGTCTGTGAGTCTGTTTCTGTTTCATAGTTAAGTTCATTTGTGTCATATTTTTTAATTAATTAATTTTTTATTTTTTAAATATAAATTTATTTATTTTAATTGGAGGCTAATTACTTTACAATATTGTATTGGTTTTGCTATACATTGACATGAATCCACCACGGGTATACACATGTTCCCCATCCTGAACCCCCCTCTCACCTCCCTCCGCATACCATCCCTCTGGGTCATCCCAGTGCACCAGCCCCAAGCATCCTGTATAATGCATTGAACCTGGACTGGGATTCGTTTCACATATGATGATATACATGTTTCAATGCCATTCTCCCAAATCATCCCACCCTCTCCCTCTCCCACAGAGTCCAAAAGACTGTTCTATACATCTGTGTCTCTTTTGCTGTATTGAATACAGGGTTATCGTTACCATCTTTCTAAATTCCATATATATGTGTTATTATACTGTATTGATGTTTTTCTTTCTGGCTTAATTCACTCTGTATAATAGTCTCCAGTTTCATCCACCTCATTAGAACTGATTGAAATGTATTCTTTTTAATGACTGAGTAAAGACTCTTGAGAGTCCCTTGGACTGCAAGGAGATCCAACCGGTCCATTCTAAAGGAGATCAGTCCTGGGTGTTCTTTGGAAGGACTGATGCTGAGGCTGAAACTCCAGTACTTTGGTAACCTGATGCAAAGAGTTGACTCATTGGAAAAGACTCTGATGCTAGGAGGGATTGGGGGCAGGAGGAGAAGGGGACGACAGAGGATAAAGATGGCTGGATGGCATCACTGACTCAATGGACATGAGTTTGAGTGAACTCCAGGAGTTGGTGATGGACAGGGAGGCCTGGTGTGCTGCAATTCATGGGGTCGCAAAGAGTTGGACACGACTGAGCCAACTGAACTGAATACTCCATTGTGTATATGTACCACAGCTTTCTTATCCATTCATCTGCTGATGGACATCTAGGTTGCTTCCATGTCCAGGCTATTATAAACAGTGCTGCGATGAACATTGGGGCACACGTGTCTCTTTCAATTCTGGTTTCCTCGGTGTGTATGCCCAGCAGTGGGATTGCTGGGTCATATGGCAGTTCTACTTTCAGTTTTTTAAGGAATCTCCACACTGTGTCATATTTTTGATTTCACATACATGTGATATCATGTGGTATTTGTCTTTCTGACTAGTTCACTTAGTATGATTATCTCTAGGTCCATCCATGTTGGTGAAAATGGCATTATTTCCTTCTTTTTTATGGTTGAATTTTATATATATATATATTTATTTATACACACACACACACACACACACATACACCACATCCTTTTTATCCATTCATCTGGCAATGGATTTAGACTTTTTTCCTTGTCTTGGCTGTTGTGAATAGTGCTTCTTTGAATATAAGAGTGCATGTTCTTTCTGAATTATTAGTTTTGTCCAGATATATGCCCAGGAAGGGGGATTGCTGGATCATATGGCAACTCTATTTTTAGTCTTTGAGGAACCGCCATACTGTTCTCCAAAACCAGCTTACATTCCCACCAACAATGCTATTTGTAGACTTTTTAATAATGACTCTTCTGACTGGTGTGAGGTGATGCCTCTTCATAGTCTTGATTTGCATTTCTCTAATAACTAGTGATACTGAGCACCTCATGCACCACTTGACTATCAACGTGTCTTCTTGGATGAATGTCTACTAGGTTCTTCCGCCCGTTTTTTGGTTGGGTTGTTTTGTTGTTGAGCTGTATGAGCAGTTTGTGTATTTTGGAAATTAAGCCTTTGGTTAGATCGTTTGCAAATAGTTTTTCTCATTCTGTAGGTTGTCTTTGTGTTTTGTCTGTGGCTTCCTTTGCTATACAAAAGCTTGTAAGTTTAATTAGGTTTCATTTGTTTCTTTTTGCATTTATTTCTATTGCCTTGAGAGGCGATGGAGCTCATTTCTTTTGGTCAACTTATTTGTTGATCTTCTTCTCTGTCCCAGACATTAAACTAGGCCTCAGCAGCACAGTACAAAACAGGTGGGATAGCCCAGTGATTTCAGGTTTGGTCTCAAAGCTAACTGATAACAGGATAAAAATCACATGCTCACCTGTTTTCTTTTTTAACAATAATATTTTTGCTCTTCTTTTAGTCATTGCGGGGTTTTTTTTTTTTTTTTTACGCAGAACATTAACCTCCAATTATCTGCTCATTTTTGTTTTGATTTAACTCTCATTTGTTTTCCTTCAGGTTTATTTATTTTCATTGTTTTTTATCATTATAGCAGGAAATTTGGTATTTGGGGGGAAAGGGGAATAATCCATCATAAATGGAAAATTTGTAGACCTCTTTTTCTCTACCCATTTCTGCAGGGGTCACACATCGTAAGAGTCATACTCTTCTCACCGTTGCCTCTCAAACACACCTTCCTCACTAAGTATATTCAGAAATACATTCGAAGGACAGTGACAACTCTCCCTAAAAGATGGCAGTAAGAAATGAGACCATTTGCTTTTACCATGAGTCACCACTTGCTCTAAAGTCTTTGGGGAAGGGGATGTCGTGTTCACAAGAAGGGGAATAGCAGAGATGCCTAGGCCTGCTCGGGGAAGTCTGGCTCACTTCTCTGTGTCTCCCAAGCCTGATGTCCCTCTTTCGGGACAGACAGAAGGTATCATAACATTGCAACTGTTCTTCCAACACTCCAGCTGTTCTTCCAAATTTTATTTGCACAAGTTTGTATGAAATCTAGACTTGTGAAGACACATTTTTTTCCACATTCAAGATTTTGGCTTGTACCAGTCAGATTTCTTAGTGGTAATAAACAAAAACAGGCTCTGATTAACCAAAACCAGAAAACTATTTAGAATATGTTGGGGTAGCTCTCAGTAGCTGTTGGAGAACCAGTGTCAAAATACAGGCAGGACTAAGGGAGACCAGGGCATCAAGAATTTTCATTGAAATTCACAGCATAGCAACAGTCTGATTCAAGAGTCATCATTGGTGAGCCCTTCACTGCTCTTTCTCTGCCAAGGACTCCACTGTCTTGACATCCCTCATCTCCAGTCCTCAAGATTCAAACTCCTGTGTTTGAATCTTGCACTAGATTGACCAGGCCTTAGCCATCTTCTCTTATACTGGCTGCCAGGCATAGAAAGAGGTCTAATATCCATTTGACTTCCATAGTGGGAGACAGATTCCTGAAATAGAGGGAGGGTGTCCAAATGATGGGCAGTCAAGATATTACACGGGTGCTACAGATGCTTCTTCCCCCAACCAAGGAACAAAGGCAGTGGGAGATATTTGGGGTAAGTTCACAGCTTGTGCTCTTTGGGAGAAGGCGATGGCACCCGACTCCAGTACTCTTGCCTGGAGAATCCCATGGACGGAGGAGCCTGGTGGGCTGCAGACCATGTGGTAGCGAAGAGTTGGACATGACTGAGCGACTTCCCTTTCACTTTTCACTTTCATGCATTGGAGGAGGAAATGGCAACCCACTCCAGTGTTCTTGCCTGGAGAATCCCAGGGACGGGGGAGCCTGGTGGGCTGCCGTCTATGGGGTCGCACAGAGTCAGACACGACTGAAGCAACTTAGCAGCATAGCTTGTGCTCTTTAAGTCGCATTGTTATCAGCGGTTCCTTACTCTCACTATGCTGCTGCTAGGCCACTTCAATCGTGTCCAACTCCTTGCGACCCCAGGGACTGTAGCCCTCCAGGCTCCTCTGTCCATGGGATTCTCTAGTCATGAATACTGGAGTGGGTTGCCATGCCCTCCTCCAGGGGATCTTCCCCACCCAGGGATTGAACCCGCCTCTCTTATGTCTCCTGTATCGCAGGCAGGTTCTTTAGTGCCACTTGGGAAGAGAATCACTTTTAGAAGCCTCTTTACTATTGGTCCTTAAAAATCAAGATTTGTGTTTATTTTTTTTTTAATCAAGGGGACAATTTTCCTCCCTCCCACCCCTCTCTTTCTTGTTGTCTCATATATTTTTAAAACTGAGAAGGGTCTTAGAATAACATCTATTCAATAAGAATGATTTTGGCTATAGGTCATGGAATATTCCCCCAAATGGCTTATAAAATGACAAACTGTTTAATGAATTCCAATATTGGTAATTCAGTGGCTCAATAATGACAAGGAGATCTGGGTCAGATTCCATATAATTCTTATAGCTTGCATGTCACGGTTGCATGATGGCTACCACAGCTCCAAGCATGAAGTTCCAAAAGAATGTAGGAGGGAAATTTATTGTTGATAGCAAGGAAACACTTTCCAGGAATACCCCAAGCAAAACAATCTCTTTCCATTGGCTGAGACTGGTTAGGTGTACACGTCCTAGCCACACAGAAAACTGGAGAAGTGAGATGATATTTTCAGCTTTATAGTAGGAGATCTGCTCTACCAGCAAGGAAGAAGCGGGGAGAATGACTCCTGGAAACCAACATCATTTGCCTTAGCAGCTAACTCAGCACTTGATTTTGGAGGGAACTGAGCCCCCGTAGGAGTTAAACAGTTTGTCAAAAGTCACAAGGTTAGTCAAGATAGATCCAATAATAGACCCAGGGGACTAAGCTGAGTTCTCCTTCTAATCTCGTCACTATTCCTCTGATAGTCAAGCATTCCTATACACCAGATAGTTGTATCTGAAGGACACAAAATAATATTTACTTTGCAAGTTTCCCATGTCATCAAATACATCATTATTAAATGAAGTTTGTGATATAACCATAGGATGGTTGAGTCTGTGGAGTGAGGGGGCATTGCATAAAGGATTTTTGTATCAGGGTAGATGATTTTACATCTTATCTTCCATGGCATAGTTTCTTGGAGTCCTGTGTATTGTGTGTAAAGGGGCAGTTTGCCATTTGTAGTAAAACATGTTTTCCCTCAACAGCTGAGATTATGGACAACATACTGGGAGGACAGAGAATGAGAAAGGCAAGGGAGGTAGAGATTTAAAGAGGCCAGGTCGATGTAAAAAAGAAACCAAATTATTTCGTTTAGAGGCAGAACCCATCCATTCTTGTGAACTAAAAAGAGGGCAGTGTAGAGGCCCCTTCATTCCTCTTTGGATCCATTGTAAAGGGCACTTATGAATGTACCCTTCTTGCTCACTTGTCTCTATGATACTCACAATTCCGCTCATAGTGTGCTGCAGCAGATGGAGAAAATTGGAGCACCCTCTTATCATGATTGCTGGATAAGTGGACAATCATGGTCCCTGGATAGATGATCCATGTGGGTTTTGCCTTGTTTCAATACTAAGTAGATTCTGAAGGTTGGGGCCTTAAAGTGAAGGATAATGAAAGAGATGGGAAAAGCTAGCAAACAAATGTGAAGTGGACGTGAATCAAGAAAATCTTTAATAATCAGAAAGAAAGAAGAGAGGGAGGGCTGAGCATACTATAAAACAACCCATGGATATCTTAAGGTAGGCATACAGAAGTTGAGTCCATTAAATATGTTTCATTGCCTGCCCCTAGCCGCAGACTTCTAAAACATTCTTCCTTATGCAGACTGAACTTTAGACAGACCTACATACTTTGGTATCTTTTTTCTTTTGTCTTTTAAAAATTTTATTGGAGGATTGTTGCTTTACAGCATTGTGTTAGTTTCTGCTGTGTGTAGTTTCTGCCTAGTTCATCACAGAGCATTGAGTAGAGTTCACTGTGTTATACAGTTGGTTCTCATTAGTTACCTGTTTTACCCATAGTAATGTATATATGTCAATCCCAATATCCCAATCCATCTCACCTCCACTTACCCCTTGCCCCCTTGGTATCCATATGTATGTTCTCTATGTTTGTGTCTCTAGTTCTGCTTTGCAAATAAATTCATCTATATCATTTTTCTAGATTCCACATGTATGAGCTAATATACGATATTTGTTTTTCTCTTTCTGACTTATTTTATAGAGGGAACCTACCTCACCGTGTACAGCATGTGCATAGACCGTGTACAGCAAACTCACAGCAGACGTTATCCTCAGTGGTGAAAAACTGAAAGCACCTCCTCTAAGATCAGGAACAAGACAAAGATGTCCACTCTTGAGAGTATTTCTTTGATATCTTTTTTTCCCTCTCTTTGGTATCTTGACACTTTCTGGAACCAGATAACTGGGCCAGCAGTAACCACATTATCCAATATCTGTCTATGCAATGGCTAGCCAGCAAATTCTATAGCTTGGCTTGAAGAGATGAGTGAGATCAATCAGACTGACTCATATTCTCTCCTTGTTTCCCTCCGTCATATTTAAACTGAAGAACTAAGACAGGTTATAGTTGGTGATGGGCAGAAGGGCTGAAACTTTTTGACATAGAGTTGGAACTGCTGGTCACACTGAGTCATGTGCAGGGTGAAGAAGAAAAAGATAGTTGAGAAAGGAAATGGATCAAACTCAGAAGAATATAAGTTAGAAATTGGCTAGTCCCTAGTTTCTAGTTAAAATTCTACCAAATGCCCATTTAGTCTTCACTCTCTGTTCTTGGCCCATGAAATGCCTGTACTCTTATTATCAATCCTACTTTGTATATATGATAATGTATTTCTGCTTCTTGTAAACAAAATTAATGGAAGACAGTAGGTACCCACATGGCCTGAAAGTTCATTGCTGAAGGCTTCATGTCTTGAGTTAAGCTTCATCCATTCCAATGGTTCTCTTTAAAAATATATTGTTCCTTGAAAGACTATGCTCATATATTATTATAACTTCTGTTATAGTAGATTTTGTCTATGGGGGAAGGTGAATTGTAGGCACAGGTTAAGAGAGGGAAAGAAGTTATTCATAGACTACTCACAAAAAGTGAACTATTTTTCAAGTGGCATTATAGAGCAGAGCCTTTGGAGAAGGCAGAGAACTAAAAGGAGGGTAGGGGAGTCCAGAAACAAATGATGATGATCTTGTCATTCTAAGAGAGGCATTGAAAGCTCAGAAAAAAATGAGCTGTGACTGAGCTATTGTATTGAAAGTAGGGTTAGGGTTAACATTTTACTCTTAGATCTTAGCAAAGTGTGTAGTCTCTAGCAAACCTCCAGCAGTTTAAAATGTTAATTGATGATAGAGAAAATAATGAATTGGGCTTAGTTATCATGGATCACGAGAGTTTCCTGGAAGACCTTTAAATAAATAATAATCAATGACCCCAGGAACTGACTCCTGTTTTCTTCTCTTCAGAATCAGGAAAGTTTAAATAGCAAAGGAAATCTTTATAAAATGTTAAGCCATAAATCAGGGACTTTCTACTTGAAAAACCTGCCTTCAAACATTGAGATAAGCTGATAGTAAATAAGATTTTGCTGTCCTTTCCTACTTTTTCTACCTTTAGTATATAGAGAATATAAAGTGGCCTCTCGAAATAAAAGAATTTGATTGTCTTGCACATGGCATAGTAATTATTAATTTTTTTATAGCTTTGGTGTTCTTTACTTATAAAACCTTTGATCTAGGCTTAGAAAAGATAGCAACATGTTTTAGTAGTATTATTAGCTCCTCAGTACAATCTCATGTTCTAAAATTATGGTTCTAAAATTACCAGTACAGAATTTAGGACACTGATGAGATTTTTAGGTCATCCCTCCCTCCCTGACTTAGAGTTCTTTCTCTAAGAAATATTAGAAGCACAGATTTCTGTAAGAGGGAAGACAGTTTTGGCTGGACTTCAGGTATGAGGATGTTAAAAAGCAACAAACATGAGCACTATTTTCTATAAAAATAAAGTTTGTGTTTATACAAAGAACTGTTTTATTTATGTCTGTTTATTCAGTTGAGAGCCATCCAATGTTGGCTCAAAACTACACAAGGGGATATGTTAGGAGATAAGAGGAAGCTGTATCTCAGCCAAACCAGGTTGATTAGCAACAATCCACCCATAATTGCACACACTTGGATGTGGTAGACTATTAAAAATATATCTAGGCAACCAAAAGAAATTAGAATTTTATTTTTAAAAGGGCTTTCCACTTCCAAAGGTTTTCTGGGTCGGGGGTGGCAGATGGAGGTAGGCAAGGGAAGCGTGTCACTGAAGAAGATTCAGTGAATAAAGGGAAGTCTTGAAGTCCCCCAGTGTTAGCAGTCTACAAGCTAATGTGCTTCAAGGGACTTTTCCCTGATTCTAAATTCTCTATGATCCAGGGATTCCAGGCATTTTTAGGCTACAGACTCTATGGGGAGAGAAGAGATGAGAGTTGGTGAGGTACTTCAAGGCCAGTAAAGAGATATGAGATGAGAAGGGAGCAATGTCAGAGGCTCCGTCTACTTCAAAGGCTAGAGCGGTGGCGTGAGCAGCTTAAAAGAGACTTCAGTGCATCCTTTGTGGGAAGGATGGTATAATAAAGAGAGTAGTTGACTGTGGCCAGTTCCTCTCCTTTCTACCTTTAGGAGTAAAAGAAAGCGCAGGTAATAGACTGAATCACATTAAGCCTGGGGCTATCTTAGCTAAACGATAATGAAATCTTAAGGTCTTTGGAACAATCATATCTCTAGTGTAATATAATATGATCATCCCACTAACCAATAAAACAATTCAGTTTGTTTCTCAGCCACTTGGGAATTTCCCACCATGAGTACCCATTGGTCAAGTAGCAGAAACCCTGCCAACCTTTGGTGATTGATGTCCATGCTTAAGGAAAGTCTCTTTAGCTGTTCCTGTCCTAGAGCCAGTTGCCTCATCTCTGATAATTTGGCTGTGACTCTAATTTCAAGCTGTGATTTTAGATAAACAAACTCTCTAGACCTCTCTGAAGCTGCTCTTTGGTATCCTTGGTTTTCTACTTCTTCTACAGGACTTTTTAAGTGATAGAAAAAAAAGAACTGAAAGCCATTTTTATTAAGATGGGCTTACCTGGTAGCTCAGCTGGTAAAAAACCCACCTGAAATGCAGGAGATCCTGGTTCGATTCCTGGGTTGGAAAGATCTGCTGGAGAAGGGACAGGCTACCCATTCCAGTATTCTTGGTCTTCCCTGGTGGCTCAACTGGTAACGAATCTGCCTGCAATGGAGGAGACCTGGGCGAGATCCCTGGTTTGGGAAGATCCCCTGGAGAAGGGAACCTGGAGAAGGGAACAGCTACCCACTCCAGTATTCTGGCCTGGAGAATTCTATGGACTGTAGAGTCCTTTGGTTCACAAAGAGTCACACACCACTGGGCAACTTTCACTTTCACTTTATTAAGATAAAGCTGATCTTATGAATATTTTACTGAGAAATATTTCCATTTTTAAGGAATGTACAGTGGCAGGGAAATCTTATTGGATAAATGATAGGATTTCAACATTTGGGTAAGTTGAATTCATGACACATCACCCAATAATTACTCTGATGATGTGTGAAGCCTTGCTTTACAGTGCTTTTGATATCCCTAGGAAAGTGATATCTTGAGGGGGAAGGAAAACTTGTTGAATACATACTAAGTTCTAGCCTACTATTTAGAGGATTTAGACAAATCATCTCAGCTATTCCTTATAATAACTCTTAGGGGAGGTGATAGTTACGCTCACTTTAGAGATGAAGAAATTAGGATCCAGGGAAGCCAGGCACCTTGCTAAGGGCAACATAGCCTGGAAGTGGGAGATCTGGGAACTGAACTGAGGTTTGTTTGCTTCTTCATCCGCCTATTCATTCATTCACATGCTCTTGCACTCACTGACTTACTGTGTGCCAGGAACCGGAGATATGGCAGTATTTGAGAAGACAAGACTTTGCCATCATGGACTTTATATTCTAGTGAGGAGGGCAGACAATGTCAGAAACAACTTACATTCTAATTGAAATCTTTCTGACACTCTGGCTTAAAATAGTGACTTATTTTGTCAGACTCAGGGTATATGTGCATGTATGGATATGTCATAGATGGTGTATGTGTGTTTAATCACTCAGTTGCGTCCGACTCTGCAACCCCATGGACTGTAGCCTGCTAGGCTCTTCTGTCCATGGGGATTTTCCAGGCTAGAATATTCAAGTGGGTTACCATGCTCTCCTCCAGGGGATCTTCACAACCCAAGGATCAAACCAGGTCTCCTGCATTGCAGGTGGATTCTTTACCATCTGAGCCACTAGGGAAGCCCAAGAATATTGGAGTGGGTAGCCTATCCCTTCTCTAGGGGATCTTCCTGACCCAGGAATCGAACTGGGGTCTCCCTCATAGCAGGCAGATTCTTTACCAGCTGAGCTACCTGGGAAGTCAGATATCACTATACCCCTGACTCCAGATGTCCAAGGACAACACTTTATAAAACATTCTAGTTTTTGTACCATTTTAGTTTCCAAACCTGTTTTCAACCTAGGACATTTAAGCCTTCATCTGCACTGTGATTTCAAAACAGACCAGGATAGCACTCAGTTAGAACTTCCCCACCACCAGGGAATCAGAACTAGTCATTGCTGGCCTGAGAATGAAATGTGCTCATTAACAAAGAAAATTGGAAACTAGGCACCACTTTTCCATCAGAGCTTTGCTTTCTGAAGCATTAATGGATAGATCTTGCTCCTGCTCCAGAAACTATTAATAATTCTCCCTATGGTGCACAAACAAGATACTACTGACCCACCCTCAGTAGGATGTGAGATTTTAAAACATTTTTTTTGCTTGTTTGGACAGTGCTAGAGATGGATATTACATGAACCAAAGTTATTTTAGTCCTGAATAACAGAAACCAAGCTCCACTAATTTAAACCAGAACAATAAATAAAACCCAGGCAATTTGTTATACAAGTTTATTTTGGATCCTTATGGACCACTGAAGTCAGGAATGTGGAAACCATTGGGAATCCAGGCCATTTTCTTTTTCCTTTTCTCATCCAAGCTATTCAGTGCACATCTGTCCAGTTCTCAGCAACGGGACCCATCTAAGTGAATCAGGGTTCTTGGGGAGCAGACCTTTGCGGCCACATCACTGCCAGCCTTTTCCTCCATGAGCAACAAGCAGTTAGTGACCAACTGTCCTGATTTGCCTGGGATTGTCCTAGTTTTAATACAGAAAATCCTGCATCCTGGATAACTGGGGAAGATGACAGCCCTATGTGCAGCAGTCTTGCATGTATTAAGATAATGGATGTGAATAATGGGAATACAGGTTCTAGTTCAAAGGGATTGGAACCAGAAAAGACCCAAATTGAGTCTGCTACAAACTTAACAGCTGTTCTTTTATGTTTGTCTAGTTTGAATTCAACCAGTTCTTAGATTTTTCAAAGGTAATTTAGCCACTTATGTTAGGAACATGTAGACACAAACTACATCTTCCAGAAAGCAGCTAATAAGGATATATTTTCACCATTACTGTCACCCCTGCCTCTTCCCTAAGTTGCTTCAGTCATGTCCAATTCTTTGTGACATCATGGACTGTAGCCTGCCAGTTTGTTTTTTTTGAGTAATGGCAAACTTCCGTAAGTACTACTTGATTTTGCCCTAGTTTCTTTCTATTCAGATGTAACAGAAAGAATAAACCCTGCACTGGGATTAGAGAGTTCTCATTCTTTTTCTACCTTCACGACCTTAGGCCGATTAACCTACCTGCC
This sequence comes from Capricornis sumatraensis, assembly GCF_032405125.1. Lineage (NCBI taxonomy): Eukaryota > Metazoa > Chordata > Mammalia > Artiodactyla > Bovidae > Capricornis > Capricornis sumatraensis. Next base: position 9,279,401 of record NC_091091.1, on the reverse strand, counting down.
AGCAGTCCAAGTTACCTTATTGTCAAAGGAGGAAGATGATTGTTCCTTTCTCTTGAGATGGAAGAGGAGGCCAGATGGCTCTTGATCTTTGAATCCTTAGAAATCCCCATCTGATTTCCTAAAGCCACAGGAAATCTTCCCATGCTTACTGTCTTAAGGCTCTCCCTCTTTTAATTCTTGAATTATAAATTAAAATTCTGTGGATACATGTATACAAATGGCCAAGGTACTTCACTGTTCACCAAACTCTAGCGCAACATTGTTAATTGGCTGTACCCTAATACAAAATAAAATGTTCAAAGAAATTAAAATTATGTGAGCTTTAGCAACCAGTAGATTCAAAAATCACTTTAATTATATGTAACCTCACAATTATGAGGACTGTGGAAGTGTTAGCTCTCTTACTTATTTCTTGCATTCGCTTGTACAGTATCAGAAAATGCTCTGAAAGCAAAACCTATCGATAATACCTATCTTCCAGACTTTCTTCCACACTGTTCTAAATGTACACCTCCAGCAATAATACATATTTTAAGATTAAATCTGGTTTTAAAACCGAGATTTAAAATGGCTCTCCACAAAGAAGTTGAATAATCAGTATTTAATCCTCTTTTTCAGCCTGATTGAGCTATAATTGACAAATAAAATTTGTAAATATTTAAAGAGCACGATGTGATAATTTGATATACATATACTTTGTGAAAAGACTCTAACCACTGAGTTAATAACACATCCATCAACTTACATATTTACCTTTCTCTCTGTGTGTGTGAACGTTAAGTTTGACTATCTTAAGAAATTTCAGTTGTATAATACAATATCAACTATAGTTACCATATTATATCCGGAGACCTTATTCATTTTGTAACTGAAGGTTTTTACCCTTTATTAGCATCTCTTTATTTTCCCCAGCCTCTGCTAACCACCATTCTAATCTGTTTCTATGATTTTGAATGGTTTTTTGTTAGATTCTACATATAAATGATATAATGAAGCCATGCAATGTTTGTCTTTCTCTATTATACCTAGCATATTTCTGTAGAGGTTCATCCATGTTGTTGCAAATGGCAAGATTTCCTTCTTTCTAAAAGCTGAATAATATTCTAATTATATATATATTTAATATATAATATGTATATGCTTAGTACTTATTAATACAGTGTCATGGAGAGTATAAAATTAATATTAAAAGGTATTTGTGCTGTGCTAAGTCACTTCAGTTGTGTCCAACTCTTTGTAATCCTATGGACTATAGCCTGCCAGGCTCCTCTGTCCATGGGATTCTTTAGTCAAGAATACTGAAGTGGGTTGCCATTTCCTTTTCCAGGGGATCTTCCCAACCCCTTTCAAAATTATTTAAATTCACTTACATACTTTTAGATTATCAAATTCCTTTTTAAGTAGCAGTTATATCTCTGTACTTTCCTCCTAACATTTCAATTTAGATTCTTTTTTTTCATGCTGACATTAAATGGCCAAGAAATCCCTAGGTTCTAAACAGTCAGTTCCTGATGTGCTCTAACACCAGACATGATTTGAATACTACTTGATTTGGGTTGTTTTCACTATCGACAAATGATAAATTATATATTATAGGCTCTTCAGGTTGATCCAGTATCTGTTAAGTTGATACAGTAAATGTTCATACTTGTCACCCAGTAATAACTCAATTTTTCTTACATATTTAAAACATCTTTTAAAAGAGTGATGCATATCTGATTTTCTCTTAAAAGAATGCCTACATTGTTAAAATGTCAATCCTAAAAAATATTTTCATACTATGGTGGCAATTTACACTAAGGTATAATGATCTGAAATTGTCTTCACAGAAAGGAGGCCAACCTTGTAGGGTGGGTCAAACTCACTATATGTTTAGGGCACAAAAGAAAAACAAAAGTGTTTAAAAATCCAATTTCCTAGTACATTACAAGTTATTATATTGAGAAAAAAATATCTTTTGGTTCTTTTTAGAAACTTTCTGCATGAAATAATTAATTTTTGACTGCACAGTCAAGATTCTATACTAAAATGTAACACCTGACCTTTCTGAAAGCGTTAGACTTATCCAAAGAGCTTCCCATTGATTTGTGCATTCTGTTCAACACCAGTAAATTTATTTACTTTTGACAAACTTTGAGATAAATGGTCTCATTTAATCTGTCAGGTATGGGGGTGATCACCATTAAAATCTATCACCTATTGTTAGCAGTGGCTTACGTTATATGTGACATTGCTATAAAGTTGATTAGATTATGTACAAACACTCTTCTGAACACGATGTATGTAGAATCTCCTTTCAGTCTTCACAAAATCCTAGCAAGTCAGTGCTGTTAGACCTGTGTCATTAGTGAATAATCTGATGCACAGAGAGATTTATCTAAAGCCATCACAACCTAAATAACTCAGAGGAGGAGGTGATGGAGCTGGCAAGCTAACCTGGGAATCCACACCTTTAATCACCCACCATAGTCCCTTCCCACAGATGAGACAATCACTGGGCAGCCTGCCCATCAGCCTGGGCAGCTTTACGACCTATTAGTCTGTCACCGTTCCACTTGCTGCCTTTCCCTGACCTTTCCCTGAAAAGCCACAAATGTCTACCTTTTTAAATTAAAAAACTAAAAGCGACAAACTCCAACTCATCAGAAGGGGGGAAAAAAAACTATTAAAGTTTAGACTTGAACAGCCAAAGTACTCTCATCTCCACTTTATGTTTAAAGCCTGTCTCTCATATTTGTAACCTCATTCAGGCTCCTTCTTAATGACATTTTCATTCTATTCAATATGTATCTACTTCTCGTGACCTCTCGAAAGCCACTATGTTCTGAACTTTAAATCACAGATTCTTTACACAAAGCAAACAGCCCTTCCCTGCCTCAAACAAAAGCAATAACATTTGTACCAACCACTTAGACAAAATGGAAACAAAAAAAAATCTAAGAAAAATGTTTTGCCTCACATTCAAGCCTTAAATCATAATCTCTTGTTATAACAAACTCACTGTGGAGGAATAAAGAAATTTAGTGTTTCTACTGAACGCAATCCATTGTCCAAATAGAACATGTTTCCATTACTCACAACATCCTGAAAGGATTCAATTGAATTTGATGGCAAAAATGTCTTAAAACTAGGCAGGTGATAATTACTGTTATTTATTCCCAATTGGTTTTTGTAAAGGTGTTTAATTATTTTTTTTCTGAGCTGTCATTTAATACTCAGCCTCTCCTATTCTTGACATTCATAACCATAATAAAACATGAGTGTGAATTTAGAAATGTACCCTGAGAGGGAAACAAAACTAAGCCCTCTTCAAAACTGTATAACAAAGCTGTATTAGACTGGAAAAGAACAAAAACAAGGTTCAACATCTAAGTTGCAGGACACCTAACACTAAGTGGGATAGTATTGTAAAGAATGTTCTTTGTTCAACAGAATCTATTTTGCTAAGGTAGAAGGCTCTGGCTAGAAGAAAAAAGGGAACTGAAAACACCTGAATAAATGTTAGCATCATTCCAAGTTGGCTTTCGTATGGGAAGCGTTAGAGTTTATTGATTGTGCAGCTGAAACTTTTCTTGCAATTGACTACATTGTGTTCCATACTAAGGAAACAAATAATAATAATAGCTAAAATGATTGAGTTGCACTATTCTCCATCCATTTTCTTTGTGAGATGCTCTTAAAGAAAATAAACAGAAGTGTCAATTAATTAAAGTTGGGAGATCAGAAGTTTGGGTGAGGGGGCCCTACTCCCTGAGATGACTGTAGATGACTGTAGAGCCTAACAGGAAGAAAAAAGACTCCTCCTGTTTCCTGGCCAGGACTCACTCGATGGAAAACCATGGACTCTATGTTTACTATAGCTCTGCCGACTTTTTTCTCTATAAAAACTGTTCTCCTTCCTTCGCTGTGCGGGATTTGCATGTGGCCTGTCATGGTTGCAAACTCTCAAACTGCAATTCTCTGCTGATCCCAAGTGAGCCCATCTTTGCTGGAGAAATATCTGATAGCCTATTTTGTATTTTTCTATTCATTTGTTTATGTTTTCTAGCAGTCTATTTCAGCTCAACAATCGTTACTTTGCAATTTTCCTGGTATGGAGATTATTTCAAAATCTTTTTTTTTTTTAATAGCATCTGCAAGGGCTTATAAGGATCTACCTAAGCTTTCCTGGTGGCTCAGATGGTAAAGCGCCTGCCTGCAATGTGGGGGACCCGGGTTCGATTCCTGGGTTTGGAAGATCCCCTGGAGAAGGAAATGGCAATCCACTCCAGCACTCTTGCCTGGAAAATCCCATGGACGGAGGAGCCTGATTGATAGGCTACAGTCCATGGGGTCGCAAAGAGTCAGACACGACTGAGCGGCTTCACTTTCCTTTCACTTTACAAGGGCTCATGTTTTCATGATCACAACACATCCTTGAGAATCTTTGTAGTATTCTAGTGATTTAAGCCTAAATAAACTGTAGATGTTATCAAAAGAAGAAGTTCATGGCTGGAATAAACCATCGATATCATTTAATTCAACCTTTTCATTTTACAAAGGAGAAAAGATAAATTGGAACTGTGACTGTTAGGATGACGTGGTTGCTATGAAGGGAGGGAGAAGGCAGAGACAGCACTGTATGTGGACCCTGGGGCCTCTGGCGCTCACAGCAAAGACCATGATATTTAACCTGACCTCCTGAGCTCAGCCCTCATTGCCTCTCATTCGTGGTTTCTCTGACTCTCTTACTTTTGTTTATGCAATTGATAGCCATCATTCTCCTCACCTGCTCACCTACCCCTCCACCCTGAGGACTGAAGCTCAAAAAAGCATGGCCTGTGAATATTTTTTTCATCTCCATTCTACCTGTGGCATAGTGCCTGGTACAGAGAATATACTCAACCTGTGTTGAATGAATGACTACTGTGGATGGGTATATTATTTTCATTGAGGCAGTTCTGGTAAGGCTGGTGTTTCTAGATTAAGCTGTAGTTACTGAGAGAATGCAGAAAGAAGAGACAGAAAGAGCTCTGTACTGATTTTTGCTTAGAAAACAAACTTTATTTCTTCGTTCAACCCAAGTCCCTGCTGACTGCCAGTTTGGACCCTGTGACATCTGATTTCATCACAAGTTGGATCATCCTCCAGTGCTTTGGCAAGGACATATATAACTCTAACCAATGTAGGAACTGAAGGCCAATTGAATAGACTAGGAAGCTGGAAAAAAGCATGTCAACACTCCTGGTCAAGCAATTCATTTTATAGAAGAGCCTTGCTTGGTCACTCTGGTGGGTGGGGAAGGAGTTCTGAAAACTAATATTCTCCTTGCTCTTTTATGTTCTTGGCTGAGAATTCTCTGTGATAAAAGGAGAAAAACAGGAGAAAAATAGAAATTGAATACCATGTATACCTCCTATATACATGAAAGATACTCAGGAAAACTGAGTAACCCCCAAAATAAACCAAGCCACCACCTTCAATACCATCTTCAGCTAATGATAAAAGATGTCGAGGGGAAGAGGGGCGACCAGTTATGGGAAGTTACCAGGAAACGCGCAGTAAAGAAGGGTATATTATTATGCAGATCTGTCTGGACCTTCTCCACTGATAGAAGTTACCAGAGATCGGGTCTTCTTCCCGGTACAGAGAGGGAGACACATTACAAATGGGGATTTCCTTTATAAAGGCATCTTACTCTATTCATTTTCAAAGCTATGTCTGCCATTTCTTAAAAATACCCAGCTCAAAGTGATCCTTATGCCAGTGAGACACATTTTGGGATTGTATGTTCTGGCCCCATGCAACTCAATACGTTAAAGTATTCAGAAAACTGGAGTGAACAGGGAGGGCTAGTGTGATTCCAACATTTCGTTTTCAGAAAACTATACACATGAGGGCATTCCCATATTCTCCGGACGTATCTAGTTCTGCTCAGTCTGAGGGATGTAGGTTTGATATAGTTCTGTTTACCCAGTTTTTACCATCTTATATTCCAAGGATTGTGAGGGAACCTGGCTGTCTATGTCCTGTCTCAGTGTCAGGGATTTTCTTTAGGGAATCCTGTGAATCTTGGCTAACTCCACCATCTCATCGTGTCCTGGGGTTTTTCCATGCCCATTGCTCACTATGGATGCTGAAACTCTGACAGCCGTGATTACCCCACTTGTTGAAGAGCTTCTGATATTTCGCATATTATCGTTTCTTCCTTTTTTCATTTGACATTATCAGTATTTGCAAAAATTATTTTCAAAAATTTGCATATAACATTTTAAATGGCTACATACTATTCTATTGAAAAAATGGTTCTTAGCCAATCTTCTGTGCATGCATGCTAAATTGCTTCAGTCGCGTCCAACTCTCTGGGACCCTATGGACTGTAGTCCGCCAGGCTCCTCTGTCCATGGGATTCTCCAGGCAAGAATGTTGGAATGGGCTGCTATGACCTCCTCCAGGGCATCTTCCCGACCCAGGGACTGAACCCATGTCTCATGTCTCCTGCATTGGCAGGTGGGTTCTTTACCACTAACGCCACTCAGGAAACCCAACCAATCTCCTACTTTTGGTCATTTAGGTTGTTTCCAATTTGTCACTGTTATAAACTGCTGAGAAATTGTTCTTGTATTTTTTTAAGATACACTCCTTTATATGTCAGTCATAGAAAGTGAAAGTTGCTCAGTCCTGTGTGATTCTTTGCAACCTCATGGACCATACAGTCCATGGAACTCCAGGCCAGAATACTGGAGTGGGTAGCAGTTCCCTTCTCCAGTGGATCTTGCCAACACAGGGATCAAACCCAGGTCTCCCGCGTTGTGGGCAGGGTCTTTACCCACTAAGCCACCAGGGAAGCCCAAGAACACTGGAGTGGGCAGCCTGTTCCATCTCCAGTGGATGTTCCTGACCCAGGAATCAAACCATGGTCTCCTGCATTGCAGGCAGCTTGTTTACCAGCTGAGCTGCTGGGGAAGTAGTATTAAAATATAGAAAGAAAAGAAACCACAGGCTCGAGGTAGAGTCACTTGCCCCGAGGACAGCAAACTATGACTGCATTGCAGTTTCAACCCCTGTCTGAAGTGGAATTTTAAGCAATCAGTCTGGAATTTCCTGGCCAACATTAATGAGATAATCCGTGAAACCCTTGCTGTCTGTCTCCCAAATAAAGGTGACCTTGACTGAATCAATCCCTTCTTTTCTTTTAGTAGTAACTTTCTTATCCCATCCAGCTCCTGCTTGTAAAAGCCACCCGTATTGAACAGGTGCTCCTTGGAACACCTTTCTTTTTACTGGATGAGATGATGCCCAATTCATGAGTCCTACAGTAAAACCAACTAGACTTTCAAATTTCTTCAGTTGAATATTGTTTTTTAAAGCAGGAAAAATTTGAAGTGCTCGGTACTTGCACTTAAATATATCCACTGTTAAATGTATCTACTGGTACGTGGTTTCAAACTGGCAAGATCTTATTTAGTTAAGAAAATAACATTAGTTTGTAAGTTCCCTGTTAGCAGAGACTTTATCTTTTCAGATGTTTGTTTCATAACACCTATTATAGTTTCTTAACACTTAAAACAGCCTTGTATATAGGTACTCGGTAAATGTTTTTGCCTGTCTGGCATATGTCTCTACTTAGAGTTGGAGTAGGTTATTCCTGAATGAACCTAGAGACAAGCTGCCCGTGAAAAATCAACTTCTGTGAATATTGCTGCTGCTGCTGCTGCTAAGTCGCTTCAGCCGTGTCCGACTCTGTGCGACCCCATAGATGGCAGCCCACCAGGCTCCCTCGTCCCTGGGATTCTCCAGGCAAGAACACTGGAGTGGGTTGCCATTTCCTTCTACTAACTTGTATCAATGACACAGAAGAAAATAAATCTGCTATTTGCATTTTTTACTTGTCTTCTATACTTAGAGCAAAAGCAAATAGACGACTCTGGGTATATCTTCAAATAGAATCTTTGGTTTTGTAACCTTTTAAGCAAACTAGTTGATTCTCAGTTTCTGTAGGTGATGGTGGTGATGAGGGTAATGTTAAGTGTGTGTGGGAGGTAGGCAGTGGTAAGGATAAGAGCAGAGATTCACCCTTCCTCTTCACCAGTTTAGACATTTAGTTGCCTTGGCTCTTGAATATTGTTTTGTGATTTCTTCAATTACAACTGAATTAAAATGACACAGCTGCAAGTGTGCAATTTAAACTTTGACCTAAACTCTACACTCACAACCAATCTGTGTCCTTTTTAAAAGATGTACTTGTTTTCCTCAAATTCCCTATAGAACTGTGAATTGGAATACTTAAAATCTTTCTGAGTTGCCATATTTTCTTAAGATACCACAAGTTCTTAACACTAGATGGCATGGTAGAGTTATTATGTAATACCATTCGTGGAAAGGGAAAGTCTTCTCCATATCAGAAACTTTCAGCTTTGAGAAAACCAGATACCTGAGGTAGCAGGCTATAGCTTAGATATAGAAACAAATGTGACGTATCTCTATACTCTTAAATGCTTTTAACTGGGTGTGTATTATGGTCCCTTTTCAACTGTTATTAAATAATGCTTGTTTAAAACTATAAGTGATAGAGAAAGGGTTACAGTCTTGTTACTCACATATATCCACTGTTAAATCTCTGGTAAATCTTGAGATATTGAGACCTTTAAATGCAGACATAAGTATTTATAGAGGATAGATCTGATACATGAAAAATGGTATTTTATAATATGCATTTTACACAATAAACCTCAGACATCGTTTGTGTCATTAAATATACATCATCATAAAGAAAAGGTATGGTTACAGAGTTTTCCACAGAGTAGATGTGCTATATTTATTCATTTAACCAATATATTCTAACTTTAAGTTATTTTAAAAAATTTTTACTGGTATAAATAATGCTGAAATTAGGATCTTTAGTATCAAAAAGATTCTGTTTTGTATTTTTCCAATTATTTTCTCAGATTAAATGTCTAGGTTAAATGGTGTATATCTTTAAAATTTCGACATACATATTGTTAGATTGCCTATCAGAATTATTGAACAAATTATCTCCATTGCTGCCAAGAGCTTTTGAAAGGGTTATTTCCCCAACCCTTATACCAGTAGTGGATTTTCTGATTCTTTTAAGCGTTTTCCAGAATAATAGGTAAAAATTATACCCCATTATTTTATTTTGCAGAATGAAAAAAATTACTATTGAAAATGTATTTATTTTTGTTTATTGACATTTATATTTCTTCTTTTTTGAATCACATACTTGTATGATTATCTGATTACTCCTCTGGAACCTTGCCTTTCTGAATAGTTTAAGATAGCCTAAAAATTTTTTTAATTTAATATTAGAATATACTTCATTAACAATGTTGTGTTAGTTTCAGGTATATAGCAAAGTGATTACATGTATCTATTCTTTTCCAAATTCTTTTCCCATTTTGGCTGTTACAGAGTATTGAGTAGAGTTCCCCATCTATCAAGTAGGTCTGTGTTGATTATCTGTTTTAAATATAGCAGTGTGTACATGTCAATCCCAAACTCCCAATCTATCCTTCCTCTTCACCCCTTCCCTCTGGTAACCATACATTCATTCTCTAAGTCAGTAAATCTGTTTCCATTTTATAAATAAGTTCTTGTATCTTTTTTTTAGATTGCACATATAAGTGCTATCATATAACCTTTGTTTTTCTCTGTCTAACTTACTTCATTTGGTATGATAATCTCCAGGTCCAACCATGTTGCTGCAAATGGCATTATTTCACTCTTTTTAATGGCTGAGTAATATTCCATTGTATATATGAACTATATCTTCTTTATTCTTCACCTGTCAATGGGCATTTAGGTTACTTCCAGGTCTTGGCTATTATAAACAGCACTGCATTGAGCACTGGGGTGCATGTATCCTTTTGAACCATGGTTTTCTCCGGATATATGCCAAGGAATGGGATTCCTGGGTCATGTGGTAGCTCTATTTTTAGTTCCTTAAGGAACCTCTATACTGTTCTCCATCGGAGAAGGCGATGGCACCCCACTCCAGTACTCTTGCCTGGAAAATCCGATGGGCAGAGAAGCCTGGTGGGCTGTGGTCCATGGGGTCACAAACAGTCGGACATGACTGAGCGACTTCCCTTTCACTTTTCAATTTCATGCACTGGAGAAGGAAATGGCAACCCACTCCAATTGTTCTTGCCTGGAGAATCCCAGGGATGGGGGAGCCTGGTGGGCTGCCGTTTATGGGGTCACACAAAGTCGGACACGACTGAAGTGACTTAGCAGCATACTGTTCTCCATAGTGGCTATACCAATGTACTTTCCCACCAACAGTATCGTAGAGTTTCCTTTTCTCCACACCCACTCCAGGATTTATTGTTTGCAGATTTCTTTAGAATGGTCATTCTGAAAGGAGCACTAAGCGCAGGCGGCTGCAACCGGTGCACTAAGCGCAGCCGAGAGGAGCTACCCCATGTCCCAGGTCAGAGGCAGAAGAACTGTACAAAAAAGATCTTCATGATCCAGATAACCACGATGGTGTGATCACTCATCTAGAGCCAGACATCCTGAAATGTGAAGTCAAGTGGGCCTTAGAAAGCATCACTATGAAAAAAGCTAGTGGAGGTGATGGAATTCCAGTCGAGCTATTTCAAATCCTGAAAGATGATGCTGTGAAAGTGCTACAGTCAATATGCCAGCAAATTTGGAAAACTCAGCAGTGGCCACAGGACTGGAAAAGGTCTGTTTTCATTCCAATCCCAAAGGAAGGCAATGCCAAAGAATGCTCAAACTACCGCACAATTGCACTCATCTCACACGCTAGTAAAGTAATGCTCAAAATTCTCCAAGCCAGGCTTTAGCAATACGTGAACCGTGAACTTCCAGATGTTCAAGCTGGTTTTCGAAATGGCAGAGGAACCAGACATCAAATTGCCAACATCTGCTGGATCATGGAAAAAGCAAGAGAGTTCCAGAAAAACATCTATTTCTGGTTTATTGACTATGCCAAAGCCTTTCACTGTGTGGATCACAACAAACTGTGGAAAATTCTGAAAGAGATGGAAATACCAGACCACCTGATCTGCCTCTTGAGAAACCTGTACGCAGGTCAGGAAGCAACAGTCAGAACTGGACATGGAACAACAGACTGGTTCCAAATAGGAAAAGGAGTATGTCAAGGCTGTATATAGTCACCCTGCTTATTTAACTTTTATGCAGAGTACATTCTGAGAAACGATGGGCTGGAAGAGGCACAAGCTGGAATCAAGATTGCCGGGAGAAATATCAATAACCTCTGATATGCAGATGACACCACCCTTATGGCAGAAAGTGAAGAGGAACTAAAAAGCCTCTTGATGAAAGTGAAAGAGGAGAGTGAAAAAGTTGGCTTAAAGTTCAACATTCAGAAAACGAAGGTCATGGCATCTGGTCCCATCACTTCATGGGAAATTGATGGGGAAACAGTGTCAGACTTTATTTTTTTGGGCTCCAAAATCACTGCAGATGGTGACTGCAGCCATGAAATTAAAAGACGCTTACTCCTTGGAAGAAAAGTTGTAACACCTAGATAGCATATTCAAAAGCAGAGACATTGCTTTGCCCACAAAGGTCTGTCTAGTCAAGGCTATGGTTTTTCCAGTGGTCATGTATGGATGTGAGAGTTGGACATGTGAGAGTAGTGAAGAAAGCTGAGCACAGAAGAATTGATGCTTTTGAACTGTGGTGTTGGAGAAGACTCTTGAGCGTCCCTTGGAGTGCAAGGAGGTCCAACCAGTCCATCCTAAAGAAGATCAGTCCTGGGTGTTCATTGGAATGGCTGATGCTAAAGCTGAAACTCTAATACTTTGGCCACCTCATGTGAAGAGTTGACTCGTTGGAAAAGACCCTGATGCTGGGAGGGATTGGGGGCAGGAGGAGAAGGGGATGACAGAGGATGAGATGGCTGGATGGCATCACTGATTTGATGGACGTGAGTCTGAGTGAACTCTGGGAGTTGGTGATGGACAGGGAGGCCTGGTGTGCTGTGATTCATGGGGTCGCAAAGAGTCGGACACAACTGTGACTGAACTGAACTGAACTGAATAGTCTGTGATGTTGAGTGTCTTTTCCTGTGCTATTGGTCATCTATATGTCTTTGGAGAAATGTCTGTTTAGAGCTTCTGCCCATGTTTGATAGCGTTGTTTGTTTGTTTTATATTGAGCCATATAAACTGAATTTTAGAGATTAATTCATTATCAATCACATTGTTTGAATATATTTTTCTCCCATTCTGCAGGTTATCTTTTCATTTTGTTATGATTTTCTTTGCTGTGCAAAATGTTTTGAGTTTCATTAGGTTCCATCTGTTTATTTTTGTTTTTATTTCCATTACTATTGAAGATGGATCAAAAAAGATAATGCTGCAGTTTATGTCAAAGAGTGTTCTGCCTATGTTTTCCTTTAAGCATTTTATAGTATCCAGTTAATACAGTTTTTTTAGAACAAAACTGAGAGAGGTATTGAGATTTGCCATACATTTCATACTCCCACTTGCATACTCTCTCCCACTATTAGTATCCCATGTAGAGCAGCATATTTGTTACAATCAATGAACCAGCAGAAATCAGTTGCAGTTTTTTTAATACTATCAACGAAATATCAGAAAGATTTTAAAAATCTTGTTTAAAATTGCATCAAAAATATCTAGGAATAAACCAAGGACGTGAAAGACCTATACTCTAAAAGCTATAAAACATTGATGAGGAAGTTGAAGATGATTCTAAGAAACAAATAGAAAGATATCACACTTCTTGGATTGTAAGAATTAATATTGTTGTTTAGCATGACAACTTAATCTACACAAATGAAGTTTTCAAAACTTGAATGGAACTAGGCTAACATTTAAATTTAGTTAAGAAGGAAGTCATTGTAAATTAGGCTGGTTATCCGTGGAAGGGTACTATGTGCTGTGCTGTGCTTAGTTGCTCAGTCCTGTCTGACTCTCTGCCACCCAATGGACTGTGGTCTGCCAGGCTTCTCTGTCCATGGAGATTTCCAGGCAAGAAGACTGGAATGAGTTGCCATGGTCTTCTCCAGGAGATCTTCCCAACCTGGGGATCAAACCCAGGTCTGTGGCATTGCGGACGGATTCTTTACCATCTGAGCCATCAACAGAAGGGTACTATAGGTTAAGGGTATTATATTATGGAAGAAAAGGAAATTAGAAAAGCAAAGCACAGATCAGAAATAGTACCTTCTGGAAAATTTTGCTTCTAATTTTACGGGTTCAGCAGGTAATAGGAAAAACACATTTAAGCGGAAGAACTATATTAAGGAGATATAGTCTAGCTTTCTACCTACATATTCTGGTTAAAGGTTTGTGCTGTTGGTAGTGTTAGAGGCTTCTGATATAGTAATGTGTACATATTTACGTTGTTGTTTGTAGCCCATATATTAAACTTTGACTAATTAAACCAAAACATGTTCCTAGCTAATACGAATATTAGAGTCTGGAGGGGAAACATAAAAAAGATAATAATCACATTTTCAACATACCCTTTTGAAGGACAGAAATATGGGCATATAGATGAGGATCAGGAAATTCAAGTTTTGAAGATTGGGTAGGAGTCATCCAGATGACCGGGCGTTATAGAGTCTTCTATTTAAAGGATCAGCTCATTGAAATAACTTGTCCCGGGGAAGAATCCTGGCATACTCCAGGGTCAGAAATGAACCCAATGTGACTAGAACAAAGTAACAGTATATAAAATGAAGGTAGTGAGGTAGACAGGGCCTCGACCAGATATGCAGGATCACATTAAAGATGTTGTTCTCAATTCCAGGAACAATAGGGAATCGCTAGAAGTTTTAAATAGGAGGATGACATGATAAGAGTAGCCTTTTGTAAAGTTCTCTGCACCTGCAGTGTCCAGGGTGAACTGAAATGGGGCTAGTGTACATGAGGGGGACCAACGTGGGGGCTCCTCCAGTGGCCCAGGAGGTTGATGATGGCAGCGTGAACTAGAGTGCTGGCTTTGAAGAGCTTGAAAGGGAATGACTTCAAGACATGTTGAGGAAGTGAAATTAACAGAACAGGGGATAGATGGAAAGTGGATTGGAGGTGGAAGAATATGTCAAACATGACTCTTAAGCTTATGACTTTTGCAACAGAATGGATAGTGATGTGCACTTGACGAAAGGGTATACTGGAAGACTTGTGGACTTGAAGCAGAACAACAGAAGTCAAGAACAGGTTGAAACTGACAAGCCTTTCAGACATAAAAGTGGGAAATATAAACCTAACAACGAGATGTCTGATCTGGAGCTCAAAGCAGAGATCTAGGGAAAAAGGTAAACATTTTAAAGCTGTTGCACATGTGTGTGAACTGAAGTCATGGGCATGGTAGAGATTATATAAGGAGAAAGATATTGGGGAAAAAGGTCTAAGGCTCAGCCTCAAAGAAATCCAACACTTATTGCCTAGTTAGCGTAATCTTGAAAAAGGAGCTGAGGACATCTAGAGAGGTAGCAAGACATCTAGGAGAGTGTCATGTTCCAGCACCACGGCCAACCACATTCTACTTGCTGTGATCTCTGGACCATGGTCACGGCTAATGGGCACGGGGTAAGCTTTTGACCTAAAGACAACTGGTGTGCACACTAACCAGAAATACATTATTTTCCTGACACAAATACCCTTCCAAGCAGCAGGTCTCTATTGGACGGTGGGCTAACAAGCAAAATGGGTTCTCTGCACTGAAAATGCTGGGTGCCAGACCCACAGAAGGATAGGAGTACTTAGAAGAAAGGGCAGAAGCCAATGACTTAGAAAGGAGCCAAAGCAGAAGGCTCAGTTCAGTCGCTCAGTCGTGTCCGACTCTTTGCGACCCCATGGACTGCACCGTGCAAGGCTTCCCTGACCTTCACCATCTCCCAGAGCTTGCTCAAACTCATGTCCATCGAGTTGGTGATGCCATCCAACCATCTCATCCTCTGTCGTCCCCTTCTCCTCCTGCCTTCAATCTTTCCCAGCAAAGTAGAAAGTAGTTGAATCTCAATCACAGCAGAGTGGGAAGGAAGGAGCTTCTGTTGTCCAGGTGGAGGAGACGACCCAGTGTCTAGAGTTACGTTGGATTCTAAACCACCTTCCAGTTGCTGAATTCTATTTCCTTCTAGGCGAAGCCAATCTCTATGACTATAATTTTTTTAAGCTCAGGCATGTGATCAGTCTCATCATTCTTATTTCCACATGTATCTTATTTAAAAAAAAGTACTACAGCCTAAGTCTGTTCCTTGCGACTTAAATTGCCCATACTCTCACTTTCTGCAGGAACTTATTACCTCATTCTTGTTTTCACACAAATTTCATCCCTTCAGTCTTTACCATGTGTATTCTGTTTATGTCCATATATATTCTGTGGATTCTTTTATGTACAAACTGCAGTAAAACTCATAAACCGTGACCCACTAGTCCAGTTTGGATTAGTTTTGCATTTAGAGAAACATGGTCCCAATAGTAATTTTTTTCATAGTCTCTTTAATAAGGCACATGCACTTTGACTACACCCATAAGCTTCTTTTCTAACACCTGCACACTTCATAAAAGGTCTCACTCTTCTACCTTAGCCAACAGTAGCAGCACAAAGAAATGGCTAGAGAGTGAACTTTAGCCAGGGTAAGCAAATATCCATAGCTTTACACCTGTTGACTCATCATAGTCATTAATACGAGCCCTTAGAACTCTCAAAAGCACTTCCATTTAAACAAAATCAAATGGATGAAGCTTGGGCACTTCAGAGATCATGACTTTCATCACATTCATTTCTTCCTTTTTGGAACAACTGGGTCAATGGGTCGATAATGGGCTTTCCATTGACCATTTCATAACAATATGTGACATAAACCTGTTAAGAAGCATCAATTCAAGAAATAGATGTCATCATTAGAAAAGTATGTTGCTGGCAACAGATTGCATATTTTTCTTTTTTTCTTTGAAAAAAACCCAGATGAATAGAAATACTTCTCCTTTATGAAGTATTAGAAACCACTTTAAGTGCATAGCATGACAGGTCTACTCATCACCAAGATTTAGTCTCCTTAAAATAGTTCTGACCTAAAGTCATCCACTTCATTTTCTAGTGTATTTTTCAAAATATTCTTTTATATCAAAAGTGAAAGTGAAATATTTTTAGGTCTCTGGAATGCTATGTACATCGTTTAAAAAATATTCATTATTTTCTCCCTTTCTTGCTGTTGCATTAACTCATTAACCATCTGATACTGTCTTTTAGGTGCGGATTCTCACTCATGATAGTAATTGATACACCTTCCATTTTCTTTTTTGTAAAGGTTCAGAATGTTGGATTCTGATCTCAAACCTTGTGAGTTTTGACCACTTCCACTTATAACTCTGTGTTGAAAGCTTATGCAATGTCTTTAAGCCTTAGCTATTTCCTCTGTATAATGGAGAAAATAATTTTATCCTGTGTGAATTCAATGATAAATTGCATGTCAATCACACTCTTTGGAGTAACAACTCAACAAATCTTGGGAATTCTTACTGTGGTTGTATATAGAACAGCAATTGACTACCAAATGCGAGACTGTATATGATTCCAAACACCTCTGTGGATGATTCTTTCATCCATTAATGTAAAACAAAATCAGATTTAAAAAATTTTAGGTGCCCATAGTGGAAATTGGAGAAGGCAATGGCACCCCACTCTAATACTGTTGCCTGGAAAATCCCATGGACGGAGGAGCCTGCAGTCCATGGGGTCGCAAAGAGTCCGATATGACTGAGCGACTTCACTTTCACTTTTCATTTTCATGCATTGGAGAAGGAAATGGCAACCCACTCTAGTGTTCTTCCCTGGAGAATCCCAGAGATGGGGGAGCCTGGTGGGCTGCCGTCTATGGGGTTGCACAGAGTCGGACACAACTGAAGCGACTTAGCAGCAGCAGCAGCATAGTGGAAAAGAATAGCAAATGTCTTATCCTATTAATGACATAAAATTCAGACTCAAAGTCTGAATGTAAAATTTTGCATTCCAGATTAAAACAATGAGTTCTTTCAGATATTCAACTTTCTGGACTTGAGCAGTTTGTGGAGTTGGCCCATTATAGGCAGATGGTTTTATTGTCAGATTGCTGTGATTAAGTAATAAGGGAAGTCTTATTTTAAAATATCAGTTTTAACTTTACAGTTTGTCAGTCCTTAGAGACTGTAGTTGTCATAAAACATCTGAATGGAAAAGTTGTATCAGAGGAAAACATGAGCAACTTTCTCATAAAATTTGACTCCATCCTCTGTCTGCCTCCCTAAATTGCTTTGTTATAGAGCAGTGGCTCAAACCTGGCATTAACTGCTGTCATTTTTTGTTCCTTCACTAGTAGAAGAAAAAAGTGCCAAAAAGACAAGCCTATGGCCATGGTAAACCCATAAAAAATAGCTGAAATTTAACATAATAACCAACTTTCTTTTGAAACTCTTTGAAATAACTTATTTGTTCTATTTCAATTAAAAACAGTTCCCTAAACTACACATCCAAACCATTTAAAATATGAGTCACTGACTTCAAATGAAGACTTAGAACTTTTTTTTCTGTGCTTACATGTTTTTACTCTGATGATGGCAAAATTGATATATTTATTGTCACAGAGGATGCCATTTGGAATTGTCTACAAAGAATAGGATCTTCCCTGCTAACTCAATTGCCTGCAGTGCAAGAGACCCGGGTTTGATCCCTGGGTTGGGAAGATCCCCTGGAGAAGGAAATGGCAAACCACTCCAGTATTATTGCCTGGAAAATCCCATGGACAGTGGAGCCTGACGGGCTACAGTCCATGGGGTCTCAAAGAATTGGACATGACTTAGTGAATAAACCACCCACCACCCACAGCAAATATAGGGTGCCCTGTAAAGTTTGCATGTGATTGATTTGTATAATTGGCACCATTTAATTGCACTGTTTTTTCATAGAGGCTTTTGCTGGAGAACTTCTCTGTACAACAGGTTATCTGTTTCTCAGCTACAGTTGGCTGGGAATTCAGGAAAGGGCATGAGATTAATGAGGAGGAAGGGATGGACTTATCCTTAGGCATATGGAGACATGAAAACTAACGCTTTTATTCCTACCTTTTAGTCAGATTCTTGATCTAAGGACCTATATCCAATTTCTCACTGTCTGTGTGCTGTGGAAGGGATGGGTAGGTAGATTCACATGAAAAAACCAAAGTCAGGCTGGCATTGATAAAAGTGGGAGCTGACTCATACTTCAGTAGGTTCACCAGAAATCTCCATGGCGAAGAATGTAAGCTTTGGAGTCAGACCTGAATTTGAAGCCCAAATTACCTTACAAACTAGATATGACACTAGGCAAACCGTGTAACCCGAGGTCATAAAACTAGTAAGGACTGGAATTAAGATGAAATTCCACACTGAATTATAGCATTTAGGAGACTGAAGAATTTGTATTAAATATTTGTATATGTCTACCATAGGCGAATAAGACACCATACATAATTTAAGGGGTGTCTGAAACACACAGAAAAAAGTCATGGAACCTAAATTTTTATTATTTTCATTATTTTTAAAATTAAGATACCAAATAGGTCTCTATATGTGCTGTAACTTGCTCAACACTTTTCTCCTTTCTATAGTTCTCATGAACTCTTTGACCCACTATAATTTGGCTTTTTTCTTTAATTGAAATATTGTTCATTCACAGTATTGTATTCATCTCAGGAATAAAGCAAAGTGACTCATATATTTATATACATATATGAATTTAAATATATTTATATATTTCAGATTTATATATCTTTATTATATATAACATATATTTTTTCAGATTATTTTCCATTATAGGTTATTATAAGATATTGAAATATACTTCCTTGTGTTATATGGTAAATCCTTGTTGCCTTTCTGTTTTATGTATAATAGTTTGTATCTGTTAATCACATACTCTCAATTTATTGCTTCCCACCCTCCCTTTCCCCTTTGATAACCGCAGGTTTTGTTTTTTTTCTTTTTCTATGCCTGCGGGTCTTTTTCTGTTTTGTATAGAGATCCATTGTATTATTTTTTAGATTCTACATATAAGTGACATCATATAATAGTTGTCTTTATAAGAGAACTGAGAAAAATTAAAAAGTCAAGATATCAAAATTTGCCAGCCCTGGGAATTATATTACATTCAATTTCATGAACCAAAATGTTAGAAAAACAGAAAACTTGGTGGAGAGCCACAAAGATAATTAAATGGCTGGAAAGGAAAGCCTACTAAAACATTGAAAGATTTGCAACTATTTATTAAATAACAAAATCTTAAAAGCTTAATTATAATGTTCTACAAAGAGGTTTGTTATGGATTGGTTATTGATCAGTTCCTAATATATGCTTTTAGAATGATATAACACAAATTTGGCTTCATATTTAGCAGCCTGATAGTCCTAATCTAAATCAGTTATCTTTTCCCTCTTACCTACTTTCTCCTCTTTAATTCTGTTGTGGTTCAATATGCCATTCCTCAACACACTTCCCCAAGTACTTCATTTCAGACTCTTCTGTTGACTATGAGGGCTGCTCCATTTCTTCTAAGGAATTCTTGCCCACAGTAGTAGATATAATGGTCATGTGAATTAAATTGACCACCTGATGCAAAGAGCCAACTCATTGGAAAAGACCCTGTTGCTGGGAAAGATTGACGACAAGAGGAGAAGGGGGTGACAGAAGATGACATGGTTGGATAGCATCATTGACTCAATGGACATGCGTTTGATTAAATTCTGGGAGATAGTGAAGGTCAGGGAAGACTGATGTGCTGCAGTCCATGGGGTTGCAAAGAGTCAGACATTACTGTGCCAATGAACAGCACCACATTACCCAGACTGTGTACCTAGCCTTTCCTCCTAACATGATAACCTTAAAGGTCATTCTTTTTACAATATAAAGTACTCTTTTTAAAAAATTTAGTAGTTTATGTGAAAATGAAGTCACTCAGTCATGTCTGACTCTTTGCAACCCCATGGGCTGTAGCTAACCAGGCTCCTCTGTCCATGGAATTTTCCAGGCAGGAATACTGCAGTGAGTTGCCATTTCCTTCTCCAGGAGAGCTTCCTGACCTGGGTCTCCTGTAGACCTGCTGTCTCCTGTAGGCAAACGCTTTACCATCTGAGCCACGAGGGAAGTCCATTACTAGTTTATAATTGAATATATTTAAATGAGGATCTTAAAAACCTAAGGAAAATCTTGGAAATGAGAAGTCAAATCTATGTGGCTTGAATTATGAGGAACCTGGAGTTAGTTCCTAAGGTAATAATGTGACTTGCAAATTAGCAGATCAGTTTCAAAGCAGCCTTTGAGAGGCTCCTTAAATTGCAGATTACATTGAGTTGAGAGGATTAAGAACTCTAGATGGTTGTGCCTCACTTGAAACTTGTACTGATCACTTGATCAGGAATCAGAAGAGACCAGTGTTACTTGCTAAATCAACATATATTTCATTTTACTAGAATGTCTCAACAGAACCAGGAGGACACATCGGATGCTATGAACATAATCATATAATATTGATCAGTGATCTCTCAGCATCTATAAAAATGGGCCAAATTTAAGGAATGAACTCTGGTGATATAAACTACGTGTGTCTGAGGCCTTCTCTGCCAGGGAAAAGAACCCTTGGCAGTTCCCCATTGCCAAAGCAGGGGCCTGAGCACCCGACATGTGTGCCATCACTCTCCTCCCTGCCCTCTGATCATGACATTCTTGATGAGTCCAAATGCAACTCCAGCCTCCTTCTTTACAAGCTCTTCAGGAAGCCACAAATGCTGGACTGGAGTTTGGCAATCCATGGTTTACAGACGGAATCCCAGTTTTCAGACACTGTAGCGAGACCTGCCTGTTCTTCATTTTCATGCCTTGCTACACCCTGTTTCGTAAACTCAAGCTCCATCAATAATGAATTACTTGAGATCCTTCCAAACATTGAGTTCACTCTTGTGCTTTAGGTCAATTTTCCCAAAATGCTCTCCACACTCTCAGCTGATTACCAGATACTGAACTAGTTAGTCTCAATTTTTCCATGAGGACGGAGTCCCTAGAATCATATTCTGAAAGTCTCTTTCGTGATGTTGTTGGAAAGCTATTGTTGTTGTTCAGTTGCTCAGGGATGTCCTACTCTTTGAGACCCCATGGACTGCAGCATGCCATGTTTCCCTGTCCCTCACTATCTTCTGGAGTTTGCTCAAACTCATGTCCTTTGAGTTGATGATGCCATCCAAACATCGCTTCCTCTGTTGCCCACTTCTCCTCCTGCCCTCAATCTTTCCAGCATCAGGGTCTTTCTTTTCCAGTGAGTCAGCTCTTTGCATCAGGTGGCCAAAGTGTCAGAGCTTTTAGCTACAGCATCAGTCTTTCCAATGAATATTCAGGGTTGATTTCCCTTAGGATTGACTGGGTTGATGTCCTTACTGTCCAAGGCACTCTCGAGAGTCTTCTGCAGCACCACAGGCTGAAAGCATCAATTTTTCAGCGCTCAGTCTTCTTTATGGTCCATCCCTCACGTCTATGGACTTCCCTGGTGGCTCAGCTGGTAAAGAATCCACCTGCAGTGTGGGAGACCTGAGTTTGATCCCTGTGTTGGGAAAATCCCCTGGAGAAGGGAAAGGCTACCCACTCCAGTATTCTGGCCTGTAGAATTCCATGGACTATGTGGTCCATGAGGTCACAAAGAGTTGGAAATGACTGGGTGACTTTCACTTTCTTACATCTGTACATTACTACTGAAAAAAAAACACAGATTTGACTATATGGACCTTTGCTGGCAAAGTGATATGTTTGATTTTTAATATGCTGTGTAGGTTTGTCATAGCTTTTCTTCCAAGGAGCAAGTGGCTTTTAATTTTATGGCTGCAGTCACTGTTCACAGTGATTTTGGAACCCAAGAAAACAAAGTCTGTCATGGTTTCCATTGTTTTCCCATCTATTTGCCATGAAGCAATGGGACCGATGCCATGATATTAGTTTTTTGAATGTTGAATTTGAAGCCAGCTTTTTCACTCTCCTCTTTCACCTTCATCAGGTGTCTCTTTAGTGTCCCTTCACTTTCTGCTGTTAAGGTGATGTAACCTGCATATCTGAGGTTGTTGAAATCTGATGTGGAGAAATATAGATACTTAAATATTGACTCAAAGCAAATTCGAAAACGTTTTAATGCATTACTATACATCACAACCATAGCCTTGACTAGACGGACCTTAGTCGGCAAAGTAATGTCTCTGCTTTTCAATATGCTATCTAGGTTGGTCATAACTTTTCTTCCAAGAAGTAAGCGTCTTTTAATTTCATGGCTGCAGTCACCATCTGCAGTGATTCTGGAGCCCAAAAAAATAAAGTCTGACACTGTTTCCACTGTTTCAACAGGGACGACCAAGGATGAGATGGCTGGATGGCATCACGGACTCGATGGATGTGAGTCTGAGTGAACTCTGGGAGATGGTGATGAACCAGGAGACCTGGCGTGCTGCGATTCATGGGGTCTCAAAGAGTCGGACACGACTGAGCAACTGAACTGAACTGAATACATCACAACCAATTGGCACTTTTGAATTCTGAGTGTGTGTTCAACTGTGTCAAGAATAGGAAAGAACTCAGCAGAAATAGTAGATACATAATTCTTAATCTCACAATCTAAAAGTGCTATTTCTGATTGTATACCCCAAAGAACTGAAAGCAAAGACTTGAAGAGATATTTTTATAGCATGTTCATAGCAACATTATTCACAGTATGCAAAATGTTTAATCAGCTAAGTGTCCATCGTATATGAACTGATAGACAAAATGCTGCTTACAATGGAACATTGTTCAGCCTTAAAAAGGAAAGAAATTCTAACAAAAGTTACAACATGATGAAACTTGAAGACATTATGCTAAGTGAAATAAAAGGGCAAATACTTTGTGATCCCACTTATATGAGGCACCTAGTGAGAGTGAAGGAAATGGCACCCCTCTCCAGTACTCTTGTCTGGAAAATCCCATGGATGGAGGAGCCTGGTAGGCTGCAGTCCACGGGGTCGCTGAGGGTCAGATGTGACTGAGCGACTTCACTTTCACTTTTCATTTTCATGCATTGGAGAAGGAAATGGCAACCCACTCCAGTGTTCTTGCCTGGAGAATCCCAGGGACGGGGGAGCCTCATGGGCTGCCGTCTATGGGGTCGCACAGAGTCGGGCACGACTGAAGTGACTCAGCAGCAGCAGTGAGACTGAAAGTGTTAATCTCTCAGTTGTGTCCAGCTCATTGTGATGCCCTGGACTGTAGCCCGCCAGGCTCCTCTGTCCATGAAATTCTCCAGGCAAGAATACTGGAGTAGGTTGCCATGCCCTTATCCAGGGGATCTTACTGACCCAGGAATTGAACCCAGATCTCCTGAATTGCAGGCAGATTCTGTACTGGCTGAGCCACTAGGTTATATCAACAGAAAGAATACTGATGGTTTCTCTGGCTGGGGGAGAGAAGAATAGGGAGTTATTTTTATTGTTTTATTGTTTTTATTGTTTTGTTGTCCAGTCTTTAAATTGTGCCCGACTCTTAGTGACCCCAAGGACTCCAGCAAGCCAGGCTCGTCCATCCTCCACTGTCTCCCAGAGGTTGCTTAAATTCATGTGCATGGAGTTGGTGATGCTATCTAACCATCTCATCCTCTGCCACCCCTGCTACTTTTGCTTCAGTCTTTCCCAGCACCAGGATCCTGTCCAATTAATTGGCTCTTCGCATCTCATATCCAAAGTACTGGAGCTTCAGCTTCAACAGCAGTCCTTCCAATGAATATTCAGGGTTGCTTTCCTTTAGGACTGACTGGTTTGATCTCCTCGTAGTCAAAGACTCTCAAGAGTCTTTACCCACACCACAATTTGAAAGCATCGATTCTTTGGCACTCAGCCTTCTTTATGGTCCAACTATCACAGTTTACTAAATGAAAAGAATCCTAGAAACAGATGGTGCTGACAGTTGCACAATAATGTAAATATGCTTACTACCATTGAACTACACTTCAAAATAGTTAAAATGTTAAATTTTATGTGCATATTGCCACAATTAAAATAATTTTTTAAAAGAAGATCATGGTATTCTTGAAGATCAGAGCTATACATCTGCAACAATTAAAAGAACTCAAAACATCATAGGAGCAAGTATTGTTATCTATGGCTTTGAGAACCCCTATGCTTTTTTTTTTTTTTGGCTGATTTTTGCTTTGTTGGAAAGGATAGTAAGGAAAATAACTATTTCTAACTCTGCAGGGCAGGCTCCATGTCAATTCTTCCAGCACTAATGAGAACTAAACCCAACCAGTCATTGAAATTAAATACCATCAACATAATTAAGCCTATTGAGAAATATTACGTGACAGAGGCAAATATGTTTTTCCTCATTTTCCTTGAGCTGTAAAATTAAAGGTTACCTTAGCCCACATTGTTGGAGGAAGGTTTTCAAGGACTTTTAGAAACATCTGTCTTATTCAGCTATTTAACTGTATTTCTTTATGCAAAAGAGCCTGTTATCCTTGACCTGAGATGTAGCATAAGCTAAAGAGGAATTAGCTACTGTAAGTACTCATCTCTGTTATTCAAACTCTAGTCATCAGTTTTGAAAGTTGGTGTGGGCAACAAATGTAAAGGCCCCAGGTCCCCAGCTGGAAATGTCTCCAGAAGAAATAATTCAATAAATCAAAGACAAAAAAACACTTTGCATTTTTTATGTACTGCCTTTGGGTTCCTGGAAATATCAGTTTATAAATATAGTGCATTGTGTCACCCTTCAGCTCCATTACTTGGATAGAATACAAATATTTTCCTTTAGTCATGACACCATGTAAACATCTGCCTAGAAATTTGCAATGATACCACAAACCTTAACATATCATGCACTGAGTTACTGCCCTTCCCCTGAAATCTTTTTGAATCCAGTTTTCTCCTGGCAAATGAGCTCACCATCCATCTACTTCTCAACTGAAACACATGAACAATTTCTCCCACTCCTTACCTCCTCCCAGTTGTACGATGTAGCATCTCTCAAATCTGTCTAGTCTCTCTGTCCTCCTAGTTACTACCCCAGTCCAGGCCATAGTCACATTTTGCTGGATTAATCAGCAGCCCTCAACCACGTCTCGTGCCCTGGGGCTCAGTGCCTCCTCTCCAGTCTTCACACTGGAGCCAGGGTGATCTTTCTAAAACACACTCCCTTGCTTAAAATCCTTTTACTGGATACTCAGAAGTATGCACACATTAAAATTCACTTTTTACTTGTATGGTTCTCTGAGTTTGGACAAATCCCTAGAGTTTTGTGGCTACTACCACAGTTGAAACACAGAACAACTGTGCTCATGCTCAGTCACTTCAGTCGTGTCCGACTCTTTGTGGCTCCTCTGTCCATGGAATTCTCCAGGCAAGAATACTGTAGTGGGTAGCCATGACCTCCTCCAGGGGATCTTCCAGACCAGCGATCGAACCCACGTCTCCTGCATTGCAGGCAGATTCTTTACCGCTGAGCCACTGGGAAAGGCCACAGAACAATTAACCTCACTTTTAGAAAAATTTCTTCATGCAGACTCTTTGTAACCAAATCCAAACTCCAGTTCTAACCCTAAGTAACCACTGATCAGTTCTTCATCTCCATAGGTCTGCATTGTCAGCAAGTCATAAAAATGGAATGATACAGGATGTAACCTTTTGACTCTGACCTCTTTCACGCCTCATAATGCATGAGATTCAGATGAGACTCATATGCTGAGTTTAACATTCTTTTTTATTGCAAAGTAGTATTTCATTGAACCATAAAACTGGTTCATGCTCACTTTACCTGTTTAATATGATTGTGGATATTAAAAAAAAAACACCTTCCATTTGTTGAAACCTAATTGAAAAATAGAAAGTATTAGATTCATGTAAACATATGGGAACACTTAGTACAGTGGTTCCACTCTGACCTCTGTCCTGCGCTCCACACTTGTACATCCAATTGCCTCCTGATCATATTCACTGGGGTTCCCCCGAGGCAACATGTGCAAAACCTCCTACCTCCCCAGTCTCCTTTCTCAGTAAATGGCAAGCCGTCCACACAGCTGTTCAAATCAACTCCAGAGGATTGTCCTGATATCTTTTTGTATCTCTTACTCCTTGCATGCATGTTAACTCACTTCAGTCATGTCTGACTCTCTGCAGCTCTATGGACCATAGCCCGCCAGGCTTCTCTATACATGGGATTCCCCAGGCAGGAGTACTGGAGTGGGTTGCCATGCCCTCCTCCAGGGGATCTTCCCAACCCAGGGATCAGACCCACATCTCTTAGGTCTCCTGTGCTGGCAGGTTCTTTACCAGTAGAGGGCTTCCCTGGTGGCTCAGACGGTAAAGCGTCTGCCTGCAATGTGGGAGACCTGGGTTCAATCCCTGGGTCAGGAAGATCCCCTGGAGAAGGCAATGGCACCCCACTCTGGTACTATTGCCTGAAAAATTCCATGGACTGAGGAGCCTGGTAGGCTACAGTCCACAGGGTTGCAAAGAGTCGGACACGACTGAGCGAATTCTCTTCACTTACCACTAGAGCCACCTGGGAAGCCCCACCCTTATTCCTTCTGTCTAAATAATCACCAATTCTTATTGATTTTTCCTCTGAACTATATCTCAAATTGGTATTTCATCCCTTCTCTGGATGACTGCAACAGCCTCCTGCGCGGTCTCTCTGTTTACACCCTTTCCTGTACTCTAAACCGTTCTCGATGAAACAGGGTGATTTTTGCAAAACTTAAAGTTTCCTTTATTAAATAACAAGATTTCCAAGGGGATCTGTTGATAGACATGTCTACAAGCAAATGTTTCCCCACTATATTCAACAGAAAGTCACCATTATTCCTAACTATCTCCAATACTGAATTTTGCTGCAGATAATTAGATATTTAATGCTGAGGAATAAGATGTGCCAATGGGCACATTTTCAAAATAAATACTTCTTAGATATATTACCAGACCTTGCCTTACTTTGAATTACAATCAATTACCATGTTAATTGTTTTGGATGAAGAGAATTCTAATTTCAAGAAAAATAAGAATGATTATAAAAGTTGAAATGTTTTATCCTTCATCAAGCTGCTGTTAACCTATGACTATGAGAGCACTTTTGCCCTTAAAAATGTATGGTAAATATTCATATTTTAGGTAGAATGGACTTATGCTAATTTAATATCACTTAAAATACTTGAGTGTTCCAGATACAGCAGACTTTTAAACTCTTCGAAATACAGGATTGCAAATAGTTTATATTGTCTAATGAGAACAAAAGGGGGGGATCATTTGATTTATAATTTCTGAAATTTAAAGGAATATTTTTAAGATGGATATATATATCTCCCTCACAAGATGCTTACTAGTTACAAAGGGAAACAGTGATAACTCTATAGTATAGAAACCTGGCAATTACCACCTGAGCACATGATCAAGACTACCTCTTCACCATTATGGGACAAATTGGTACCAAGCGCTTCCTGATGTGGTACATGGAGATAACACAACGTCATGGACTCCTGCTAAAGGTGCAAACATGGATCAAATCATGAAACACCAGATAATGGTTACATGATCTGACCTATACTCTTCAAATATCAATATCTTTGTCATAAAGCACAAGAAATAGTAAGAAGTGATTTCACATTAAAAAAGATATAGCTGAAGGCACCTTAGATCTGGGACCTTCTTTTCCTATACAGAATTTAACTGGCACAATTGGCAAACTATGAGCAAAGTCTCAATTAGATAATGGTATTGCATCAATATTAGTTTCTTGATTGGGTTAATTATATTATAGTTATCTAGGAGAAGGAATTGGCAACCCACTCCAGTATTCTTGCCGGGAAAATCCCATGGATGGAGGAGTCTGTTAGGCTACAGTCCATGGGGATGCAAAGAGTTGGACACGACTGAGCGACTTCACTTTCACTTTCACTTTCACTTTCTCTAAGAGTACCTTTTAGGAAATACACATTCATATATTAAGGAGCAAGGAACCATGCTTAATCTTGAATGCAGAAAAGGAAAGTGTGTGTATGTGTGTGCACACAGAGAGGGTCGGGGAAAGAGAAGGATAAACAGAGTAAAATGTTTACATCTAGTTTATCTGAGTAAAGGATAAAATGATGTGTAGAAATTTTTGTCCTATTCTTGCAGTATTTTGCTTTGTCTGAAATTATGTCAAAATAAAAATTTAAAGGAGAAATAAATATTACCTATGCTATTATGTTAGAGACTTTTAAAGACATAGTCTCTTTGAATTAATAGTTTCTCACCTGCCTGAGAATGACTGCCTCCCTCAGAAACAATCATCTTTCTCTTATCCCTTTATGTTTAAACAAGCTCTCTTAAGAGGCTACTGTGATCGCTTCCTTCCACCCAAACTTCGAGGGAAGGAAGGGCATTCTGTTTGGGTGGGTTTTATAGGACTACATTTATATTTGTAGTTTAACTTATGATACAATAATGCAGCAATTTTTCATGTAACAATTTTACTTTTGACTCAATAGGATTATGTTCAGAGAAAAATGAAGCTGTCCTTGAATTTCCCAAGAAACTTTGCATTTATTGTTTATCAAATCTGGTGTGTTATGCTACCCCTTTACCAGGCATGCAGGCAGGATGCTGGAGAGTGGAGAGTAAGAGTGAGAGAATTAGTTCTATGTGTGTTTGGTTAGGAGATGCTGTGACCCCTGTATCAAAAGTCAGGTACCCATGGAAGAAACAGGGCAGTCCAAAAGCAGATGACTAACTCACCATTGAACTGTACATAATATGTGTTGGTTAGATGTTCAGATTATAGTATAAGTTGAGAAGGTTTGTGAAGACCCAAATTCCCTTGAAATGTGGGAGTGAAATATCAAGGGCTCCCATTTGGCGGGTTCCCTTTTTCGTTTTGTTGATGGTTTCCTTTGCTGTGCAGAAGCTTCTTTAGTTTGAGGTAGACCCACTTGTTTGTATTTTCTTTTGTTGCCTTTGCCTTCGGAGTCAGGTCCAAAAATATCATTACCAACACCATTCTCAAGGAGTTTACCACTTAGAAGTTTTTTGGTTTCGGGTCTTACCTTCAAGTACTCAATCCATTTTGAACTAATTTTTGTGTATAGTATAAGACATGCATGCTCAGTTGCTAAGTCCTGTCTGACTCTTTGCAATCTCAAGAACTGTAGCCTGCCAGGCTCCTCTGTCCATGGGATTTTCCAGGCAAGAACTCTGGAGTAGATTGCCATTTCCTTGTCCAATGATAGAAGACAGTGGTCCGGTTTTATTCTCTTGCCTGTGGCTGTCTAGTTTTTTCAACATTTATTGAAGAGACTGTCCTTTCCCCATTGTATATTCTTGGCTCCTTTGTCATAAATGAGTTGGGCATATATGTGTGGGCTTTGTTTCTATACTCTCTATTATGTTTCATTGATTTCTCTATTTTTATGCCAATACCATCTGAGCCACAAGGCAGGAGAAACATCAAACAACCTCTGATATGCAGATGATACTAGTCTAATGGCAGAAATAAAAGAGCCTCTTGATGAGGGTGAAGGAGAAGAGTGAAAGAGTTGGCTTAAAATTAAATATTAAAATAACTAAGATCGTGGAATCCAGCCCCATTACTTCATGGCAAACAGAAGGGGAAAAGGTGGAAGTAGTGACAGATTCATTCTTCTTGGGCTCTAAAATCACTGTGGATGGTGGCTGCAGCCATGAAATCAGAAGAGGATGGCTTCTTGGCAGGAAAGCTATGATAAACCTAGAGTGTGTTGAAAAGCAGAGACATTACTCTGTTGAAAAAGGTCCATAATAGTCAAGGCTATGGTCTTCGGAGTGGTCACATATGGTTGTGAGAGCTGGAAACAGAATGCCAAACAATTGATGCCTTTGAAATGTGATGCTGGAGAAGACTCCAGAGAGTCCCTTGGACAGCAAGATCAAACCAGTTAATCTTAAGGGAAATCAACCCTGAATACTCATTGGAAGGAGTGATGCTGAAGCTGAAGCTTCAGTATTTTGGTCATCTGATGCAAACAGCTGACTCACTGGAAAAGTTCCTAATGCTAGTAAAGATTGAGGGCAAAAGGGGAAGATTGTCTCAAAAGATGAAATAGCTAAATGGCATCACCAATACAATGGACATGAACTTGGGCACACTTCAGGAGATGATGAAGGACAGGGAAGCCTGGCGTGTTGCATCTGTGTGGTCGCAAAGAGTTGGAAATGACTGGGTGACTGAACAACAGTGCCAATACCATACCATTTTGATTGCTATAACTTTGAACTTAGTTTGAGATCAGGGAGTGTGATGCCTCCTGCATTGTTCTTTGTCAAGTTTGTGTTGGCTATTCAGGGTTGTTTTGGTGGCTCCATGCAAATTTTAAGATTGTTTGTTCTATTTATGGGAAACATACTATTGGAATTTTGATAACAATTGCATGGAATCTGTAGACTGCTTTGTCCCGAAATGTACCGTTTTAACATTTCTGAATGCTATTTTTTCCCTAATGTGAGACTCTTCCAGCCTGGGGCTGGTTTTTTGTTTTGTTTTGTTTTGCATCTGTGGGACTGAAACAAATAACCAGCCCTCAACTATGGATTATCTGTGATAAAACACTAAAGGGTATGAGAAAGCTTTTATAGAAACTCCATCTCATCCCTTCTGTTATGTCCTCCCTCACACTTTGAACATGACCTTCAGTTGTCAGGCTTAAATGCAATAGTTTTATCTGGCTGTTGAACCTAATTATAATGAGTGAAAGGCTCTAAGACTTATCACAGATGAGGTGGTGAGCCTTTTTCAGAAATGTTGCCTTCAAATAGACTTTCGTGGCTTAATATATTTGTGGCACCCAACAGCTGTGTGCTTCTCCTAGAAACTTAATCTATCTCACTGATTAAGTGGCCTAGAAAATAAGATATGGGGTTAAAGCCTTGTATTTAAATTCCGTGTGTTAATATTTGTGTAAGCACTGAACTATCAAAAACACACTGGTGCTGTGTTATTTAGGCTACTCATAGTGAGGAATTGAAAGATTTAATTTAGATCTGACATCATTATTTCCAAAGGGGAGTTTACTCTCACCAGTGAGTTCAAATGATTTAGTTATACTGTCTTTTAAAGAATTTTTCAGTGGCATTGATTACTTATTCTTTGTGTATTGAGGAAACATAAAGATGCTAATACAAATAGATGTGAAAAGAAGAGTAGCAAAAAGCAAAGGAGAAAAGAAAAGATATACCCATTTGAATGCAGAGTTCCAAAGAATAGCAAGGAGAGATAAGTAAGCCTTTCTCAGTGATCAAGCAAAGAAATAGAGGGAAACAATAGAATGGGAAAGACTAGTGATCTCTTCAAGAAAATTAGAGATACCAAGGGAACATTTCATGCAAAGATGGGCTCAATAAAGGACAGAAATGGTATGGACATAACAGAAGCAGAAGATATTAAGAAAAGGTGGCAAGAATACACAGAAGAACTATACAAAAAAGATCTTCATGACCCAGATAATCACAGTGGTGTGATCACTCACCTGGAGCTAGACATCCTGGAATGTGAAGTCAGGTGGGCCTTAGGAAGCATCACTATGAACAAAGCTAGTGGAGATGATGGAATTCCAGTTGAGCTGTTTCAAATCCTAAAAAATGATGCTGTAAAAGTGCTGCACTCAATATGCCAGCAAATCTGGAAAACAACAGTGGCCACAGGACAGGAAAGATCAGTTGTCATTCCAATCCCAAAGAAAGGCAATGCCAAAGAATGCTCAAACTACTGCACAATTGCACTCATCTCACATGCTAGTAAAGTAATGCTCAAAATTCTCCAAGCCAGGCCTCAACAGTACATGAACCGTGAACTTCCAGATGTTCAAGCTGGTTTTAGAAAAGGCAGAGGAACCAAAGATCAAATTGCTAACATCTGTTGGATCATTGAAAAAACAAAAGAGTTCCAGGAAAACATATGTTTCTGCTTTATTGACTCTGCCAAAGCCTTTGACTGTGTGGATCACAGTAAACTGTGGAAAATTCTGAAAGAGATGGGAATATCAGACACCAGACCTGCCTCTTGAGAAACCTATATGCAGGTCAAGAAGCAACAGTGAGAACTGGACATGGAACAACAGACTGATTTCAAATAGGAAAAGGAGTACGTCAAGGCTATATATTGTCACCCTGCTTATTTAACTTATATGTAGAGTACCTCATGAGAAACACTGGGCTGGATGAAGCACAAGCTGGAATCAAGTTTGCCGGGAGAAATATCAATAACCTCAGATATGCAGATGACACAACCTTTATGGCAGAAAGTGAAGAAGAACTAAAGAGTCTTTTGATGAAAGTGAAAGAGGAGAGTGAAAAAGTTGGCTTAAAGCTCAAGATTCAGAAAACTAAGATCATGGCATCTGGTCCTATCACTTCATGGCAAATAGATGGGGAAAAAATGGAAACAGTGAGAGACTTTATTTTTTGTGTCCAAAATCACTGCAGAAGGTCATTGCAGCCATGAAACTAAAAGATGCTTAGTCCTTGGGAGGAAAGTTATGACCAACCTAGACAGCATATTAAAAAGCAGAGACATTACTTTGCCAACAAAGGTCTGTCTAGTCCAGGCTATGGTTTTTCCAGTAGTCATGTATGAATGTGAGAGTTGGATTATAAAGAAAGCTGAGCACCAAAGAACTGATGCTTTTGAACAATGGTGTTGGAGAAGACTCTTGAGAGTCTGTTGGACTGTAAGTAGATCCAACCAGTCCATCCTAAAGGACATCAGTCCTGGATATTCAGTGGAAGGACTGATGTTGCAGCTGAAACTCCAATACTCTGGCAACCTGATGTGAAGAGATGACTCATTTGAAAAGACCCTGATGCTGGGAAAGATTGAAGGTGGGCAGAGAACGGGACAACAGAAGATGAATGAAATGGTTGGATGGCGTCACTGACTCAATGGACATGAGTTTGGTAAACTTAGCGAGTTAGTGATGAACAGGGAGGCCTGATGTGCTGCAATCCATGGGGTTGCAAAGAGTCAGACACAACTGAGTGACTGAAGTGAGCTGAAAGGTGCTAAAGAAAAGAAACAACAAAGTAGAAAATATGACCCAGTTTTTTAAAGAACAGCTTACAGTTTTTAAGGGTGGGTTAAGGCATTCACATGTGAACACGTAAAATAATAGTAGTTATTTTTGAGGACATCTCTTTACTGAGGGTTATAGATGTAAGATTTTAGATGCAGGAGAAGATCCACATAGGAAGGGAGAATTAAGAAATTTACAGAGAGGTTAATGTTGAGATGGAACTTAAAGGAAACGTATATTTGGGCAGTGAACAGGGGCTGAATAAATATTGCATATTTTGTCTATTTAAAATTTGTGTATGTCATATGCTCCAATTTGTTGTGGTTTAAAAAACTAATGCGTTTATATTTAGAGCAGTTTTAGGTCACAGCAAAATTGAATGGAAGGTATAGAAGCTCCCATCTATGTTTTCTGTCCATCCCCCATAACCTCCTTCTTTATGGAAATCGGGCATCACAGTGGTGCGCTCCCTATGGTCAGTAAGCCTACACTGACCTATCATTATTACCTAAAGAACATAGTTTGCAGTAAAGTTCATGCTTGCAGTTGTAAATTCTGTAGGTTTTGGCAAATGTATAATGATATGTATCCATCATTGTAGTATCCTGCCGAATAGTTTCACTGCCCTAAAAATCATATGTGCTCTGCCTATTCATCTTTTCCTGTCCTCATACCCGGGGCAACCTTGTTTTACTGTCTTCACATCATACAGCTGGAATCAAATAACATATAGTCTTTTCAATTTGGCTTGTTTCACTTAAGTAATATACGTTTAGGTCTCTTCCTTGTCTTTTCATAACTTAATAATTCAGTTTTTTTTTAGTACCATATAATGTCCCAGTGTCTGAATGTAGCAAAGTTTATTTCTCCATTCACCTACTACAGAACATCTTGGGTGCTTCTAAGTTTGGGCAATCGTGAATAAAGTGACTATATATGTACATGTGCAGGGTTTTGTGTGAATATAAGTCTTTAGTTCACTTGAGTAAATAATCAATGAGGGCCATTGCTGGATCACATGGTACGTATACGTGTAGTTTTGTAAGAAATTACCAACTGTCTTGTGAAGTGATTGTATCATTTGCATTCCACCAGCAATGGATGAAAGTTCCTGTTGCTCCACATTCTTGCCAATATTTGGTGTTGTCTGGCCATTTTAATGGGTGTTTCATTGTTGTTTTAATATGCATTTCTTTGATTAAATATGATGTCAAACATCTTTTCATATGCATACTGGTCATCTATATATCTTTTTGGTGAGATGCCTTTTTAGGTCTTTTGCCATTTGAAAAATCAGGTTGTTCTTACTAATGAGTTTTAAGAACTTTTTGAATATTCTGGATACAGTCTTTTACCAGATGTGTCATGTGAAAGCATTTTCTTCTAATCTGTGGCTTGCCTTCTCATTCTCTTGACATTGTCTTTTATATAGAGAGCATCAGTTTTTATTTCACTGAATCCCAACTCATCATTTCTTTCCTGGATCATGCCGCTGGTGTTGTATCCAAATTCACTGAAATACCTAAGGTCATCTATATTTTCTTCTATGTTATCTTTTGTTAACTGTATATATTTGCATTTTGCATTTAGGGTCAGGAAGATCCCCTGGAGAAGAGCATGGCAATCCACTCCAGTGTCCTTGCCCGGAGAATTCCATGGACAGAGGAGCCTGGTAGGCTATAGTCCATGGGGTCACAAAGAGTTGGACATGACTGAGTGACCAACACTTTCACTTTTTATGACCCACTTCAAATTAATTCTTGTGAAGGGTATATATACAGTCTCTTCTAGACTGATTTTTTTTCATGACCAGTTACTCCAGCACCATTTATTAAAAACTATCTTTCCTCCATTGCATTCTTTGCTTTTTTCTTTTTTTTGGTCAAACATCAATTGATGATATTTATGTGGATCTGATTCTAGTCTCTCTATTCTTTATTGATTTATTTGTCTATTCTTTCACCAAGGCACACTGTCCCCATTACTGCAGTTTTACAGCCAGCATGGAAGTTGGGGAGTGTGTCAGTCCTTCAGCTTTTGTTCTCCTTCAATTCTGGGTCTTTTGCAAGAAACTTTAGAATCAGTTTGTCAATACACTTGTAGGTGTTCCTTGTCAATTTTATCGGTAATGAATGGGTGTTGGATTTTGTTAAATGCTTTTTTCTGCATCTATTGATATGATTGCATGAATTTTTTTCTTCAGCTGGTTAATGAGGTATATTATATTATTTGATTGTCAGTATTGAACCATACTTGAGAAATCCCACTTGGTCAGAGTGTATAATTCTTTTTATACATTGTTGGATTTGATTTGCTAATACTTTATTAAGAATATTTGTATCTATATTCATGAAATACTGCTCTGTAGTTTTCTTGTAAATGTCTTTTTGCTTTAGTGTTAAAGTGATGCTGATCTCATAGAATGATTTAGGAAATATTTCCTCTGTGCCTATCTTCTGAAGAAAATATAAAGAATTGGTATAATTTCTTTCTTAAATGTTTGGTAAAACACCAATGAACCTATCTGGGGATGAGTCTTCTGTTTGGCGATATTATTATTTATTAAATTTCTTTAGTAGTAGATATAGGCCACTGTGATGTTAATGCCTCCTAAGGGCCAAAAATTATGCTAGGTGAATATATATTTATTCCTTAGCTATGTACTGAGACATAAAGAGTAAATAATTGTATTAGACATTAGTTGACTTCTCTTCGCCCTAGATAATTCTAAGCCATTCATGGTTATTCCAATCATCTTGCCAAGGTGGGCCAGTAGGCATGTGATGCAATTCAGCCAATGGGACATGAGGACACACTGCTCAATGGGTTATTCAAAAGGTTTTCTTCCTCATTCATTGAAAATTTTTATTGAAGAGAAATTCTTTATCCTCTGAGTGTTGTCATGTCAGGATGTGGATTGCAAATGCTGCAGCCTCCTTTGGCCATATGAACCAGTGTTAGATTGAAAGTGATGCCGAGGATGGCAGAGAAAAGGGAAGCTGAAAACATGGAAATGGGATAAGCAGCAAACCATTCTACCTGCCATATCTTCAGCTGGCCTTACCTTTGAGCATCACATTATATGAGGTAAAAGCATTTCTTTGTGCTACATTTTTTTCTATTTCTTGTAATGAAAACCTTGCATGAAATACATTTGTTTCGCCATTCTATGGATGAGAAAGCTGAGACTTAAAAAGGTTAAATAGTTTTTCCAAAATTTCACATCTAATAGGTGTCTGAGCTTACGTCTGAACCTGGATTTGTCTCATTCCTTTGCATATTATGCCACTGCCCACCATATATAAGTAAACAGATATAATAAGTTAATAAAAGCCAGAATAAACAGTATTGATGGCTGTTAATCTTCATATACAAATTGTCTATTGCTCTTACATAAAAAGATTCCACCTTTCGATGTGAAGAACTAGTTTTGTATCATCATAGTTACGTGAAATATATGATTTCATCCTATTTAGCCAAGATGGAAAATACACAAATAAATCATCCTGAGGCCCACAAAAATATGTAGTAGTTTGAATAGTGACCTCCACCTTATGCCTCCAACCCCCACCCACAAATAAAAAAGATATGTTCACTCAGGATCTAAGCGTATAAGTTTATTTAGACAAATGTCTTGGAAGACATAAAAATGAAGAACCTTGAGATGAGATCATCTTGGGTTAGGGTAGACCCTAAGCAAGTATCTTTAAAAGAGAGGAATGGAAGAAGAATGGAAGGAGCCATAGACATAAAGACAATGGCCATGTGACAATGAAGCCAGGCATTGACCCCAAGCCAGAGAATACTTGGAGCCCCCGAAAGCTGAAGGAAGTAAGAAGAATTCTCCCTAGAGCCTTCAGCACTACTGACACCTTATTCTAGATTTCTGGTCTCTAAACCTTAGAGAAAATAAATTTCTGTTTTTCGTTAGTCACCAAAGTTCATAAATATTTCTTACACCAGCCCTAAGAAACTAAGATAGGACTTTCCTGACCTAAAGAATTGTCATTTCCTTCCCTTTCCCTCGAAACTGATCTCTCCGTGTTGACTGCCATCTCAGTCAACATGGTAGGCATGGTAAACTGCATGTTCCACTTTCCATGGAATAGTGTTGGTCCTCTGAAATGGTTACCCATCTAAGGACTATATTTCCTAGTGTTTGAATCGCAGACAAATGTGTATCTGGCTTTGGCCAGGGGGCAGAAGTGATGAGTGTTTCTTTTTAGGTGATGGCGGTTTAGTCGCTAAGTTGTGTATGACTCTCTGCGACCCCATGGACTATAACCCACGAGGCTGCTCTGTCCGTGGGATTTCCCAGGCAAGAATACTGGAGTGGGGTGCCACTTCCTTCTCTAGGGGATCTTCCTAATCCAGGAATTGGACCTGCTTCTCCTGCATTGCAGGCAGATTCTTTACCAACTGAGCCACCGTAAGGTAGTTAACAAGAGTGCTCTTTCTTGAGTCTTTTCCACTGGTTGGATCAGAAAACAAGGTTCTTAGGGCAGAGCAAATAGATTACAGTGCCATCACAGCTTAGTGAAGAAGAACACAGCACTATTGAGGAGAGTGAATTTCTTAAATAAAAGTGGATAAAGATAGGAAACATAAACTATCTGCCACAAGCGCTCATTATGTTCATGTCCTGTTTGACTGGAGTTGCTTTGATACAATTCAGATAGTTAAAAATACTTTCCCAAAGGATACATTCTCAGCCTCTTGGACAATAATGATAGCATTTATAAAGTATTACTCAAATGTTAATGAAACACTTTGACTCAATACTCATTTACTTCTTATAAGAACTGTGTCATGCAGCTAAAATCAGCTGAGCTAACATTAGAACTAAGAATTTTGACTTCTAAGTGACAGGTCTTTCTGCAGCAGCACTCCATTTACAAATGGAAATTCTTATCTATTTCCAGGAGATATAAGCTAATCATATGTGGTGAACATCTGCTCTTTTTTGGCTATCAGTTCAGTTCAGTTCAGTCGCTCAGTCGTGTCTGACTCTTTGCGACCCCATGAGTTGCAGCATACCAGGCCTCCCTGTCCATCACCAACTCCCGGAGTTCACTCAAACTTGCGTCCGTCGAGTCAGTGATGCCATCCAGCCATCTCATCCTCTGTCGTCTCCTTCTCCTCCTGCCCCCAATCCCTCCCAGCATCAAAGTATTTTCCAATCAGTCAACTCTTCGCATGAGGTGGCCAGAGTACTGGAGTTTCAGCTTTAGCATCAATCCTTCCAAAGAACACCCAGGACCAATCTCCTTTAGAATGGACTAGTTGGATCTCCTTGCAGTCCAAGGGACTCTCAAGAGTCTTCTCCAACACCACAGTTCAAAAGCATCAATTCTACGGTGCTCAGCTTTCTTCACAGTCCAACTCTAACATCCATACATGACTACTGGAAAAAGCATAGCCTTAACTAGACAGACTTTTGTTGGCAAAGTAATGTCTCTGCTTTTGAGTATGCTATCTAGGTTGGTCATAACTTTTCTTCCAAGGAGTAAGCGTCTTTTAATTTCATGGCTGCAATCACCATCTACAGTGATTTTGGAGCCCCCGAAAAATAAAGTCTGACACTGTTTCCACTTTTTCCCCATCTATTTCCCATGAAGTGATGGGACCAGATGCCATGATCTTTGTTTCCTGAATGTTGAGCTTTAAGCCAACTTTTTCACTCTCCTCTTTCAATTTCATCAAGAGGCTTTTGAGTTCCTCTTCACTTTTTGCCATAAGGGTGGTGTCATCTGCGTATCTGAGGTTATTGATATTTCTCCCAGCAATCTTGATTCCAGCTTGTGCTTCTTCCAGCCCAGCGTTTCTCATGATGTACTCTGCATAGAAGTTAAATAAGCAGGGTGACAATATACAGCCTTGACGTCCTCCTTTTCCTATTTGGAACCAGTCTGTTGTTCCATGTCCCGTTCTCACTGTTGCTTCCTGACCTGCATTTTCGGCTATGCTGTAAATGTTTTCCTTTCTTTTATTTCACGCTAATTGATCGGGACAGGTATTGGCCACTATCAGTGCTTCAACTAGAGTTGCATCTTTTCCTGATTCCAGAGATGCACAGTGACCAATCAAAAGTGGTATTCATCTGGCCTGTGACACAACATGGACCAGTGAGAGTCAAGTCCATAACTTTTATTTGGTATGAAAATACAAGAAACCTCACTGGGGGCAGTCGTCTTGCTAACCGTATGGAGCCTAAGAAATAAGCCAACAAAGCTGATATATCAGACATGAATCTGAGGCCATCATTTGTGTCCCTGAATTTAGTCAAGCCTGAAGCCAAATTTACTTATAGACTTTTCACAAATTTCTCTCTTTAAAAAAAAATTATTTTGAGTTTTATATTTTTTAATCAACTGTTCATAAACTAGCAGGTTTTGCCTCATATGGATGAACAGCTATTTAAATAAGAAAACTTAAATACTAGATAAGAACTATTTCATTTCTAGTGACTTTTGGTTTTAGACCTTTGAGCCAGAAGTTTGCACAGACACTTAACTAGTCTAGCCTCAGGTATAGGATCTGAAAATACCAAGTTCAGAATTTTGCGCCCTTTGTTACTCAAGAAATAGGAGCCCAGTACATGTAGGAGCTCAGTGAAAGACTTGTTTACTATCTAGTAGATCTGGAAGTAGTGTGAACTTTCATAAACTACAAGTATGTGCTCATACCTCCTCACTGAAATAAATTGCTGATACTTCTACAACAGCTTATGACTTAGTATTCAATACGATAAACTCTTCCTTCTGTTGCTTTATAATTACTTGAATAACAAAACATCAACATCGAATTGTGTGTATTAGGAGGAGACCAGTTAAAGATATCTCTTTGGAGGGGGTAGAGTTTTAAAACACATCTCACATGTTATATTTGCCTTATTCACATTGCTTCTTCATTAAAACAGTCAGATAATGTAAGATGACTACCAGGTCATGTCAAGGGTTGTGAATGATCGTCCCTGAGTTTATTTCTTTAGTACATATATGTAACAATTTAGCCATCCCGAATTACAGATGTGGTATTTCTGAATCCATGCTAGTTTAGTGTTTGTAGGCATTGATGGAATTTGAGGAGCCTACGTTTCTGTTCATTTCTGTTGTTGTTCAGTTGCTAATAGCGTCTGAGTCTTTGCAACCGCATGGACTACAGTACATCAGGCTCCTCTGTCCTCCACTGTCTCCCAGAGTTTGGTCAAATTCAGGCCACCAAGTGGGTGATGTTATCTAACCGTCTCATCCTCTGCAGCCCCCTTCTTTTGTCTTCAATCTTTCCCAGCATCAGGGTCTTTTCCAGTGAGTTGGCTCTTTGTATCAGGTGGCCAAATATTGAAATTTCAACTTCCACATCAGTCCTTCCAGTGAATATTGAGGGTTTATTTCCTTTAAGATTGACTGGTCCTTCT
Organism: Capricornis sumatraensis; assembly: GCF_032405125.1. Lineage (NCBI taxonomy): Eukaryota > Metazoa > Chordata > Mammalia > Artiodactyla > Bovidae > Capricornis > Capricornis sumatraensis. The sequence continues at coordinate 9,238,930 of NC_091091.1, read as the reverse complement.
TACAGTTGAAGGGAGTCTAAAGTCCAGCACCACAGTTCAAAATAATCAGTTCTTTGATGCTCAGCTTTCTTTATGTTCCAACTCTCACATGTGTACATGACTATTGGAAAAACCATAGTTTTGATTATTTAGACCTTTGGCAAAGTGGTGTCTCTGCTTTTTAATACACTATCTAGGTTTGCAGCTTTCTTTCCAAGGAGCAAATGTCTTTTAATTTCCAAGGAGCAAGCATCTTTTAATTTCATGGCTGCAGTCACCATCTGCAGTGATTTTGGAGTCCAAAAAAATAAAATCTGACACTGTTTCCTTTCCCTCCACCCCCATCTATTTGCCAGGAAGTGATGGGGCAGAATGCCATGATCTTAGCTTTCCGAATGTGGAGTTTTAAGCCAGCTTTTTTCAATCTCCTCTTTCACCGTCATCAAGAGGCTCTTTCATTCCTCTTCATTTTCTCCCACTAAATGGTGTTATCTACATATTTGAGGTTGTTGATATTTCTCCTGACAATCTTGATTCCAGCTTGTGATTCATCCAGCCTGGCATTCCACAGAATGTACCCTGCATGTGAGTTAAATAAGCAGGATGAACAAAGAGTACAGCCTTGTCACACTCCTTTCCCAATTTTGAATCAGTCAGTTGTTCCATGTCCAGTTTTAACTGTTGCTTCTTGACCCACACACATTCCTCTAGACCCTGGGAAAGAGGTCCTTTAGTTTTTGCCTCCAAAGGAGCAACTGGGAAGTTAAAGAGAGGATAGAAATGGAATAATCTGTGAAGAGCACTGTTTAATATTGCACAGAAGCAGAAAATCCTCTCATTCATTTGCTCCTTGGTTAATGGACTCTCATGCAGAATGTAAGCTCCTTGAGGCCAAGAACCTTGTCTATTCAGTTATTCAGCACTTAAGAAGAGTTTCCCAGGTGGTACTGGTGGTAAAGAATCCTTCCAATGCAGGAGACATAAGCAGGTTCTATGCTTGGGTGGGGAAGATTCCCTAGAGGAGGGCATGGCAACCCACTCCAGTATTCTTGCCTGGAGAATCCCACGGACAGAGGAGCTTGGAGGGCTGTGATCCTTAGGGTCGCAAAGAGTTGGACAGGACTGAAGTGACTTAGCATGCATGCACACAAGAGCTTAATCCATAGTAAATACTAAATAAATATTATCTAAATAATAACTGGAAAGATAGGTGAATAAAAAAACATTTAAGGAATTAAGTAAATGATGCTCTAACTTTCATCATGAAACTCAGGCTTTTATTACCCTTTCAGTTCAGTTCAGTTCAGTCACTCAGTCGTGTCCGACTCTTTGCGACCCCATGAATTGCAGCGTGCCAGGCCTCCCTGTCCATCACCAACTCCCGGAGTTCATTCAGACTCATGTCCATCGAGTCTGTGATGCCATCCAGCCATCACATCCTCTGTCATCCCCTTCTCCTCCCGCCCCCAATCCCTCCCAGCATCAGAGTCTTTTCCAAGGAGTCAACTCTTCGCATGAGGTGGCCAAACTACTGGAGTTTCAGCTTTAGCATCAATCCTTCCAAAGAAATCCCAGGGCTGATCTCCTTCAGAATGGACAGGTTGGATCTCCTTGCAGTCCAAGGGACCCTCAAGAGTCTTCTCCAACACCACAGTTCAAAAGCATCAATTCTACGGCGCTCAGCCTTCTTCACAGTCCAACTCTCACATCCATACATGACCACAGGAAAAACATAGCTTTGACTAGACGGACCTTAGTTGGCAAAGTAATGTCTCTGCTTTTGAGTATGCTATCTAGGTTGGTCATAACTTTTGTTCCAAGGAGTAAGCGTCTTTTAATTTCATGGCTGCAGTCACCATCTGCGGTGATTTTGGAGCCCCAAAAAATAAAGTCTGACACTGTTTCCAGTTTCCCAATCTCTTTCCCATGAAGTGATGGGACCGGATGCCATGATCTTTGTTTTCTGAATGCTGAGCTTTAAGCCAACTTTTTCACTCTCCTCTTTCACTTTCATCAAGAGGCTTTTTAGCTCCTCTTCACTTTCTGCCATAAGGGTGCTGTCATCTGCATATCTGAGGTTATTGATATTTCTCCTGGCAATCTTGATAGCCTAATCCAATTAAGATTATATTTTCTTAGGCTCCACAATCACTGCAGATGGTGACTGCAGCCATGAAATTAAAAGACTCTTGCTCCTTGCAAGAAAAGCTATGAAAAACCTAAACAGTGTATTAAAAAGCAGAGACATTACTTTGCCAGCAAAGGTCTGTCTAGTCAAAGCCATGGTTTTTACAGTAGTCATGTATGGATGTGAGAGTTGGACTATAAAGAAAGCTGAGCGCCAAAGAATTGATGCTTTTGAACTGTGGTGTTGGAGAAGGCTCTTGAGAGTCCCTTGGACTGCAAGGAAATCCAACCAGTCCATCCTAAAGGAAATCAGTCCTGAATATTCATTGGAAGGACTGATGCTGAAGCTGAAACTCCAATACTTTGGCCTCCTGACATGAAGAGCTGATTCATTGGAAAAGACTGTGATGCTGGGAAAGGTTGAAGGCAGAAGGAGAAGGAGACGACAGAGGATAAGATGGTTGGATGGCATCACCGACTCAATGGACATGATTTTGAGCAAGCTTTGGGAGTTAGTGATGGACAGGGAGCCGTGACATGCTATAGTCCATGGGGTTGTAAAGAGTCAGACATGACTGAGTGACTGAACTAAACTGAACTGAGCCTAATCCAATCCCATTCACTTTTCTTACCCGCACAGGCTCAGGTATTTTATTTATTTTTGTCTTAGTCTGTTTATTCAACAAGTGCTTGCAAAGCCTTAGCCAGAAGTTGTCAACAGGGAATGGTAACACCTTCCAGTTGGGGCATTTACATATGTATGGGGGCGTTTTGTTGTTGTTACAATGACTGCCTCTGTTGGCTCTTAAGGGGTCAGTTCAGTTCAGTTCAGTTGCTCAGTCGTGTCTGACTCTTTGCGACCCCATGAATCGCAGCATGCCAGGCCTCCCTGTCCATCACCAACTCCCGGATTTCACTCAGACTCATGTCCATTGAGTCCATGATGCCATCCAGCCATCTCATCCTCGGTCGTCCCCTTCTCCTCCTGCCCCCAATCCCTCCCAGCATCAGAGTCTTTTCCAAGGAGTCAACTCTTCGCATGAGGTGGCCAAAGTACTGGAGTTTCAGCTTTAGCATCAATCCTTCCAAAGAAATCCCAGGGCTGATCTCCTTCAGAATGGACTGGTTGGATCTCCTTGCAGTCCAAGGGACTCTCAAGAGTCTTCTCCAACACCACAGTTCAAAAGCATCAATTCTTCGGCGCTCAGCCTTCTTCACAGTCCAACCCTCACATCCATACACGACCACAGGAAAAACCATAGCCTTGACTAGATGGACCTTAGTCAGCAAAGTAATGTCTCTGCTTTTGAATATACTATCTAGGTTGGTCATAACTTTTGTTCCAAGGAGTAAGTGTCTTTTCATTTCATGGCTGCAGTCACCATCTGCAGTGATTTTGGAGCCTCCCCAAATAAAGTCTGACACTCTTTCCACTATTTCCCCATCTATTTCCCACGAAGTGATGGGACCGGATGCCATGATTTTCGTTTTCTGAATGTTGACCTTTAAGCCAACTTTTTCGCTCTCCTCTTTCACTTTCAACAAGAGACTTTTTAGCTCCTCTTCACTTTTTGCCATAAGGGTGGTGTCATCTGCATATCTGAGGTTATTGATATTTCTCCCGGCAATCTTGATTCCAGCTTGTGTTTCTTCCAGTCCAGCATTTCTCATGATGTGCTCTGCATATATAGGTATGCTAAATAATCTATAATCTGTTCTACTGTTAATAAACATTGAGGTTTGTTTCCAGTCATTATGAGCATAGTCTACTAGTCTCGGTAAGATTCCTCTCTTGGGACCTTATGTCCAAGAGATTCTCTAGAACAATCAATGACTTTTGAACTCTTTTAATCATGACCCAAAGTAACTAATATGTTTTACATCACAACCTTGAAACATACACGTGTATGTACCTGAAACAAAAATTTACGTGACAGTGCTATCTTTTACTACGTATAATGCACTCTGATCTCTATTAAAAAATAATGCTGCTTACAACCCACTAAGTTGACTTTTCAAAACCTGTTCATTGGTCAAAACTCAGTTGAACAAGCACAGTGTATCTAGTAGTGGGAGTGCATCTAATGGTAGGTTCATATTTAACTTTTCCAGGAAATGCTATTTTTAACATTGTTATTCTAACTTAACCTGCTGAGAATAAAGAGCCTCTGTTGCTCTACAACCTTGCTGTTAGTCTTTACTTTTTTCTGCCTCATGTGTATCATACTCTATGCAATTTTTATCTTTTTTCACTTAACATTCATATGAACAATTTCCAAAGTCAATAATTGGTTTTGAAACCTTAAATTTTGAATTACAGAATAATATTTCATTTTAAGGATTTATTATCATGTATTTAGGGGTTGCCCAGGTGGCTCAGTGGGTAAAGAGTCCATCTGCAATGCAGGAGACTCAGGAGACAAGGGTTTGATCCTGGGTGGAGAAGATCCCCTGGAGAAGGAAATGGCAACCCACTCCAGTATTCTTGCCTGGAAACTCCCATGGATCAAGGAGCCTGGTGGGCTGCAGTTCATGGGGTCTCACAGAGTCAGACATAGTGGAAGTGATTTTGCAAGGTATCAAATATTTGACTTTTCCTCTTGAAGGTAGGCTTTGAAAGCTTTAAATAATCCAGTAATTAAACCATTAACTATACTCTGACCAGTCAGTCTCCCATTGCATCTTAGGGCAGATGCCAAGTCTCAAGATTACTGAATCGGTGTTTACGGCTGATCATGTTTATGGCTTTTGATATGTATGTTAGTACTCCAAAATTTTTGTATCTGTTTACTTTTAGATGAATCCAGGTTTTCTTAATTTTTACTGGGTAAAATTACGTTTAGCTGAATATATAACATTAGACAGTAGTGTTCTATTTATGAAACTTTACTCTTAAACAGTTTTGGAAGTGTGTTTTCCATTTTCCATATTTAGAACTGTAAATGTAAACAGAAGTAGGGAAAGAATTCCCAGCCTTAACACTATATTAATTCATTTCACTTTCATAGTTGTTTGTCTCACTTGGAATAAAAATAACACTGTACTAGGCACCAAAAAGCCTGACTTATAATTTTGCCCCTCATCAATGATGTGACCTTCAGCAAATCATTTAACCTTTCTGAATCTCCATCCATAAAACAGTGACATTTGGCTTTGTTCTATCTGTCTCAGAGTATATATGATGTTCATATGAAACAAAATCATAAGAAATTTATTTGGAAATACTTTGAATCTATCCAGCAGATTTATCATTGTTCTTGAATAAGTAACCAGATTTTTCCATAGCTTTTACAGGTGAGATGAGGCTAGGTTTCACACCTAATATACAATGTCTTTATTATTTTTTATTAAAAAGATAATATTAAAGAAAAATAGGGGTTCCCTGGTGGCTCAAATGGATAAAGAATCCACCTGCAATGCGGGAGACCTGGGTTCAGTCCCCAGGTCGGGAAGATCCCCTGTAGGAAGGCATGGCAACCCACTCCAGTGTTCTTGCCTGGAGAATCCCAGGGACGGGGAAGCCTCGTGGGCTGCCGTCTCTGGGGTCACACAGAGTTGGACACGACTGAAGTGACTTAGCAGCAGCAGCAGCCATGAAATTAAAAGACACTTGCCCCTTGGAAGAAAAGTTATGACCAATCTAGACAGCATGTCCGGAGAAGGCAATGGCACCCCACTCCAGTACTCTTGCCTGGAAAATCCCATGGATGGAGGAGCCTGGAAGGCTGCAGTCCATGGGGTTGCTGAGGGTCGGACATGGCTGAGCAACTTCACTTTCAATTTTCACTTTCATTCATTGGAAAAGGAAATGGCAACCCACGCCATTGTTCTTGCCTGTAGAATCCCAAGGATGGAGGAGCCTGGTGGGCTGCTGTCTGTGGGGTCGCAAAGAGTTGGACATGACTGAAGTAACTTAGCAGCAGCAGCAGCAGCAGACAGCATATTAAAAAGCAGAGACATTACTTTGCCAAAAAAGGTCTATCTAGTCAAAGCTGTGGTTTTTCCAGTAGTCATGTATGGATGTGAGAGTTAGACTATAAAGAGGGCTTTATAGTTGGCAAGGAGATCCAACCAGTCCATCCTAAAGGAAATCAGTCCTGAATATTCATTGGAAGGACTGACGCTGAAGCTGAAACTCCAATACTTTGGCCACCTGATGCGAAGAACTGACTCATTTGAAAAGACCATGATTCTGGGAAAGATTGAAGGTGGGAGGAGAAGGGGAAGACAGAGGATGAGATGATTGGATGGTATCACTGACTCAATGGAAATGAGTTTGAGTAAACTCTGGAAGTTGGTGATGGACAGAGAGGCCTGGCATGCTACAGTCCATGGGGTCGCAAAGATTTGGACAACACTGAGTGACTGAACTGAACTGAACTGATTAGTCATTGGGTGCCCAGACATTTGGTTAAACATTATTCTAGGTGAGGCTGTTTCTAGACGAGATGAACATTTGAAGAGATAGACCAAGTCGAACAGACTGCTCTCCCTAACGTGGATGGGCCTCCCCAGTGGATTGAAGACCTGAATAGAGCAAAAAGGCTGAGCAAGTTGGGACTTCCCCTGCCTAATTGTATATACATGCTTAGGTATATACATACTTAGGTACATGCATGCATATACCTAATACATATATATGTATGTGCAGACAGGGTGAGAGCAACAGGGATCCTATTGGTTTTATGTCTCTGGAGAACCCTGGTTAATTACACCCACACACCACTGGGTGTACTGAAGATTATGGAAATAGATGAACCTTCTCCCTGCTCTCTGGCAAATAAACTGAGAATGTGACCCAAGCTTGGCCAATCAAATGCTCCAATGGAGACCTGGTGAGGTTGTTGTGAGAAGGAGGCAAAAGCCAAAGAGTCAGGTAGTGATGATCTTGCAGCAGAATTGAGAGTCCAATGACCTGAGAGTGAGTGACCAACAGCCGAGTTTCCAGCATCCAGGGTTACAATGCTGACACTGAGGGCATCAGAAACATCAATTCTGACATCTGGGCCAGTGCTTCTCTCCATGATCCCAACCTTTCTGGCAGCTCCGCATAAGTTTGCCAAAACTGGTTTCTGTTTTCCAGCAGGCTAAGGGAACTCACTAGATACTGTAAGCAAGATCATGAGATTAATGCTATAGGTTTGTGGCTCTAGGTTCATAGAATGTCGATCATATCTTATGAGATAAACCTCTCCCTCGACACACATACAATGAGATGCTTTTGAAGATGCTTCTAAATTTGGATTGCGTTTTCCTCTGTGCTATTTTAGATCTGGGCCAGCTCTCTGCTGTGAAGAATAGGTGCATCCCAAGGTGTGAATCCAATGACATAATTAAAAGATCCCAGCTCCAAACGTCTCATTTTTCTTATCAACTGACCACAGAGCCTCCTCCCTACTTGAAAGTTTCAACTAATAGTTTCCAGGCTTCACTGGTGGCTCAGATAATAAGGAATCTGCTTGCAGTGCAGGAGACCCGTGTTCAATCCCTTGATAGGGAAGATCCCCTGGACATCCCCTAGAGAAGGAAATGGCAATCCACTCCAGTATTCTTGTCTGGGAAATCCCATGGACAGAGGAACCTTCCAGGCTACAGTCCATGGGGTTGCAAAGAATTGGACATGACTGAGCAACTAACACTTTCACTTTCATAAGTGACCACCCCCAGAAACTCTGGTTCTGTCTGCCTTCCAATAGCAATGCATGGTTACCAAAGTGTCTGTAGATGCATGCAGAGTTCTGCAACTCTTCCATGGACTAGCTGTATGAACATAGACTACTGAATTATATCTAGACCCTCAGTTTCCCTTCTCTGTAAAATGGGCATAACAATAGGACTTAATTCATGGAGGTATTATCAGGTTTAGGTAAGCTTGCAGTGCCCTAACACACAGGAAAAAAATGTTTAATAAGCAGTAGATATTAAATTAATAACTTGTAAATCCAGAGGACAGAAGGTATATGAAGAGAGGTTTATGTTCAGGGATTTAAAGAAATGCTACGTGTTCAAGTCCAGCTTGGGCCAGGTTCATTTTAAGAATCTAACAGGTACTTTTATATTTTTAAGTTCAGTCTCATACTTCATAAAACATATTAATATATATCCACATTCTACATTAAATATCCTTTTTGCTGTAAAGTTTTAAAAAGATTTTGATTGCTTTTTAAAAAATTGCTTACTATCAACTTATTTAACTTACATTGCTTAGAAATCACTGTGCTTACACTGAAACTTTTTTGAAGTGATAGTCAAATCTACATTTTTTTTCAAGATAATACTATTTTTATAAATATTAATTTTTGGTTAGGTCCCATATAGGCAGGGGAAGTTTCTTCCAACTTTTTATTATGAAAAATTAGTACACATAAATGCTGATAAAACAGATAAATTTATACCTTGATACCCTATATCTGGATTTAAAAATTGTTTATATTTTCCTCTATTTGTACTCTGTATACACAAATATATATATATATAATGTATTTTTTTTTCTTTCCCCTTTTTTTGGCTGAAGAAAATCTGAAAGTAAGTTGCTAGATATTATAACACTTCACCCCTAAGTACTTTAGCAGAAATCTCTGACATAATCATAACTCCTTTATTACACTTTAGAAAATTAACATAAATTCTGTAATATAATCTAATACTCATTTCATTTGGAACCAATATCAATAAAGTTATAGGGTTGCATTTGATATGTCTCTCTTGTGCTTTTAGTATAGAACATTTTTACCTCTTATGACACTGATTTTCTAAACCCTGGTCTTTTAGAATGCTTCCTTTATGGATTTATTTATTTCTTCATGGTGTGGTTTCATGTGTATCTCCATCTTCCATATCCTTCATTTCTTATAAACTGGGAGTTAGGTCGTGATTCTTGATTGAGTTGTTTCAACAGTTTTGTAAGCCCCTGTCTTGGTGATGTGGTGAATTTTGTATTGCATCATAACGCAGAGGTCCATTTCAGATTGTTCCAGCATCAGAGTCCTAAGCTTGACCACCTGATAAGTGTGGTGACCCTAGATCTCTCACTATCGAAGTGCACGTTCCCCTTTTATAATTACTGAGTAATGTGCACTATAGATCCTGGAACTGTGCAAATATACTGTTCATTAGTAACGCTTTACCTAATGGTTTTAGCATTTGTTGATAAGCCTTGCCTGAATCGATGATTACAAGAGTGAATACAAGAGTGTGACCTTCCAGTATTGTTATTTCCTCTACATTTATTAACTAGTATTATTTTTCTCTCTCTTTCTTATCTAACAATAGCTCCCTAAATTTAACAATATAAAGCCATTAAATTTAAGGATAAATGAAACTAACATAATGTGATGTACCCTATATATTTTTTCCTTTGATGGGTAAAGTCAACAGATTTTCTCACGTATTTAGCTCTTGAAAAATCCATAGCCTCTGTAGCACTGTGGTGCTTCGTGGATAAAACAGCTATAGTAGTTACTGTTTCTAAGGACATGGCCAGCATTTAAACAGTTGTTGTTCAGCACTGTGAGTGGAGATCCACACTCACACCTTCATGGCTGCAAAGAAAAGTGAAAGTGAAGTCGCTCAGTCATGTCGGACTCTTAGCGACCCTGTGGACTGTAGCCCACTAGGCTCCTCTGTCCATGGGATTCTCCAGGCAAGAATACTGGAGTGGGTTACCATTTCCTTCTCCAGGGGATCTTCTGGACCCAGGGATCGAGCCTGGATCTCCTGCATTGCAGGCAGATGCTTTAACCTCTGAGTCACCAGGGAAGCCCATCATGGCTGTATAGAAAGGTCAATTGTGTCAATCCTGGCATTCAGAAGAACCTTGAATGTTCTTGGGTCATAATTCTTCCGGTCTCTCACAAACACTACTTCTCTGCTTGTTTGCTTTATCATGCTAATTTGAGTGGTGGTCTGCTTGTCATTTGCTTTCCTGAGCTGTTCTTAACAACCTCTAGTCATGCAGATTATTTTCAGAGCTGTTTTTTAAACTACTTCTAGCACACTAGAGTTCTCTTACATTCAGAGTTCATGGTCTCTTTTGAAAGGATTACTTCAGTAAAAGTTTATTTATTTATTTATTTTCCCAACTGCATTTCAGTAGAATTTTGGGCTTTACAATGGTTAGAGCATGACTTAGGTCCAAACATGACTTCACATGTATGGGAGTTTGGACTACATCTCTCTTTTTTTTGCAGTTTCTTTGTGAAATGGTAATAAAAATATTTAGCCCACAGGACTATTGCAAAGACTATTTGAGATAGCATGTGTTTCACTGAGCCTAGAGCTCAATAAATGGTAGCTGGGATGACAGTGTTTTTAATGATAGTGTTTGGTCCCTAAAAACACTATGTATGTATTTATTTTTATTAACAACCAGTCAAGGTAAACTCTGAGACACTTCCCTTGCTTTGCTTGCTTCTGGTTTTATTTTGGTACCACATACTCATCAAGCTCATGGGCTTCCCAAGTGGCACTAGTGGTAAAGAATCCACCTGCCAACGTGGGAAACGAAAGAGACGTGGATTCAATCCCTGGGTCAGGAGGGTCCCCTGGAGAAGAGCATGGCAACCCACTCCAGTATTCTTGCCTGGAGGATCACATGAACAGAGGAGCCTTGCAGATCACAGTCCATAGGGTCACACAGAGTCAGACACAACTGAAGTGACTTAGCATGCATGCAGTCATCAGTTTGTAGCTCCTTTCAAAAACTTCAGTGATTTTCAATCGCTTATGGAAGAAGCACCATATTCCCGAAGCTGGTGTTCTAGGATCTATGCCAAACCACTCAGATTGCTTTCTCTTTTCCAAACTTACCCTACTTGACTCCTCTGCCCCCTCATCAGACAAGCCCCTCTACCCTAAGGCTCTTCATTCTCTGGTTTCCATCTATTCCTGCCTTTTCATGTTGAAATTATATTAGTTCTTTGATTCTCAGCTCCAAGTCAACTTAATTGAGGAACCTTACCTGATTCTCTATACTGAATATCATTGCTTCCATCTTTGCAAACTCTGTGATCCTTTCTCTGCAGTTGTATTTTAGAATGCTTGGCACTTTTATACCATATGTTATTGTAATTTGTATAATCTGAGTTTCACTAGTTCTTTCTCCTGGACTCTTGTAGTAGCTGACATCTCCCAAGTATGGCCAGGAGTTCTTGGAAGTCATCAGTAGGAACTCACAGGTATCTGATCTGTTACCATGTAGCTTTGGCAGTTGTAGAGCTCTTACTCAGGCTTCCCAGGTGGCACTAGTGATAAAGAATCTGCCTACCAGTGCAGGAGATGCAGGAGACGCAGGTTCGGCCCCTGGGTCAGGAAGAACCACTATAGGAGGGCACGACAACCCACTGCAGTATTCTTGCCTGGAGAACGCCATGGGCAGAGGAGCCTCGCAGGCTACAGTCGTGGGGCTGCAAAGAGTTGGGCATGACTGAGCACACACACAGTGCTCTCACTCCGCTTCAGTCCTACCTAGATGGGTACTGCGGGGTCCAACACTGCCATTTCCTTCACTGCTCCACTTATCAGAGAAACTGCGTGATACGGTCCCTGCTTCCCCTCCGCATCCCCCGCATGGTGGCCTTCCAAACTCTTCCTTTGCCATTGCCGAAACATGGGGGGATTGTAAAACAGAGGAGGAAGCCTCTCTAGTTTCAGTTATCCTTGAGCCGTCAGCACCTTTGAAGTTTTAACTCTCGTTTTCCTTCGAGCTTTCCCAACTTCATCATTACAGGACTCAGTCCAAAGTTCTTAAAGGCTGAGCCCAGAGACAAATTGATCTGGCAAACACCATGTTGCACTCCACACTGCCCTTCCTTTTGACAGCTGAGACTTTGTTACTGATTAAGCCACTGTGGGCCTTCTACTTCTCTCATTAGAATGTGCCCTTGTCCAACAAGACCGCGGAGGACGCTAAAAGAAAAAGAGAACCTGAAGGGGGAGGGGCAAGATGAGGTATAGGATTAAGAGATATAAAAGTCTATATATTAAAGGGATAAGCAGCAAGGATATATTGTATAGCACAGGGAAATACAGCTACTGTTTTGTAATAATATTAAATAGAGTGCCACCTATTAAAAAAAAACTGAATCACTGAAAGAGAGAAAGAGAGAAAAACACTCTTAAAACAAAAACAAAAACACACTGCCACATCAGTTTGCCAGACTTTTCCAAACATGGGGCTTCCCTGATAGCTCAGTTGGGAAAGAACCTGCCTGCAATGCAAGAGACCTGGGTTCGATTCCTGGGTTGGGAAGATTCCCTGGAGAAGGGAAGAGCTACCCACTCCAGTATTCTGCCTGAAGAATTCCATGGACTGTATAGTCAGACATGACTGAGTGACTTTCACTTCACTTCCAGACATGTCTGGACTTCAGTTTTAGATTTCTTTAGGTTTCTTCTGAGATTTCCACTCTATATTTGCTTTCATGAGCATGGCTGGACTGTACACTTTCCTAGAACACAGTTCAAGTCCATAATGCCTAGAAGATGGTAAGTAAGGGTTAGTTGCTCAGTCGAGTCTGACTGTTTCCAGTGCCACGGACTGCAACCCACCAGGCTCCTCTGTCCATAAGATTTTCCAGGCAAGGATACTGGAATGGATTGCCATTTCCTTTTAGTTCTCAATAAGTGTGTATTGGGTAAACACATGAGTGAGTTAAAATAATAATAGTCAATATTTATTGAATATTAGCCATTATTTCTAGTGTTTTATATTCATTAGCTTGTTTAATCATCACTAAAACTCTGTTGCGCTCAATCACTCAGTCATGTTCAACTCTTTGTGACCCCATAGACTGTAGCCTGCCAGATTCCTCTGTCCATAGGATTTTACAGGCAAGAATACTGGAGTGGGTTGCCATTTCCTTTTTCAGGAGATCTTCCTGACTCAGGGATCGAATCTGCATCTCTGGTGTCTTCTGCATTGGCAGGTGGGTTCCTTACCACTAGTTCCTCCTGGGAAACCCCAAAACTGTTAGAAGGCATTATTATTATTATTCTGACATGTGACTTACTATTTTCCATTTGGTCCTACAGATCCACTCTGCACCCTTCTCCAGTTGCTCCAGAAGACTGACTCAAGCAGACTACCTCAAAGGGGCTCCCTTTCCTTCTAGTTCATGTGGGATTGGCAATCAGGAGGTTCTGGTAGGAGGTCAGAGTGAGGGAGGAAAAGGGGACAGTTTGCTGATTCCTTCTTTGTGGCATTCCTTGGACAGATGGAGACTCTGTCCTAAAAATCACAGCTTTTCTCAAGAGCTCCTATGCTCTCTCCCTCCCCCACCTTCCCCCCCCCCCACCCCAGCATAGAGGTTTTTCACTGTTTGGTTGCTGCTCAGTCATATCTGACTCTTTGCAACCCCATGGACTGCAGCATGTCAGGCTTCCCTGTCCTTTACCATCTCCTGGAGCTTGCTCAAACTCATGCCCATTGAGTCAGTGATGCCATCCAACCATCTCATCCTCTGTTGTCCCCTTCTCCTCCTGCCTTCAATCTTTCCCAGCATCAGGGTCTTTTTCAAGAAGCCAGCTCTTTCCATCAGGTGGCCAAAGTATTGGAGTTTTACGTTTAGCATCAGACCTTCTAATGAATATTCAGGATTGATTTCCTTTAGGATTAACTGTTTAATCTCCTTGAAATCCAAGGGACTCTCAAGAGTCTTCTCCAACACCATCACTCAAAAACATCAGTTCTTTTGTGTTCAACCTTCTTTATGGTTCAACTATCACATCCATATATGACCAGAAAAACCATAGCTTTGACTATACAGACCTTTGTTGGCAAAGTAATGTCTCTGCTTTTTAATACTCTGTCTAGGTCACTTTTCGCAGGACCAGAGTCTTTCACTGTCAGTGGTGGTTTCCCCTATATTTAGACCTCATCTGTGTAAAGAATTTATTTGTTAAGCCCTTCTTAATATTATATTGAGTATATTATCCATATCTCTCTGAAACTGAGTGCAAACCATGTTATGAATAAGGCAACTGAGACCCACAGGGGTAAGGGAGTGCTGAAGATCATGCTCCTAAAACGTTGATGTAGAGATTTGTATCTGTGCCTTTGGCATCAACTACCACTCTGTGCACACAGAGGAAATGCATTCAAACATTGAGAAGCAGTGAGGCACAGCGGATAAGCACATTGTTCTGGCAGTCATAACGATCTCGGCTCCAAAACTGATCTGTATCTTAGTTAGAGAGTAACCGTGGGTAAGTTACTTTACTTCTTTAAGACTCAGTTCCTACATCTGTGAAATGGGAATGTTGCCTACCTTAGAATTATTTTAAGACTTATGCATGTGCATGCCTAGTCTCTTAGTCTTGTCTGATTCTTTGCAACCCCGTGGACTGTAGCCTGCAAGGCTCCTCTGTCCATGGGATTCTCCAGGAAAGAATACTGGAGTGAGTTGCCATTTCCTACTCCAGGGGATCTTCTGGACCCACTGATTGAACCTAGGTCTCATGCACTGCAGGTAGGTTCTTTACTGTTTCAGCCACCAGATAAGACTGTTATAAGCTTACAATAATGAATTCATTCGTGTGCAGTTTAGCATACTATCTGGCGCCTAATGAAGGTTTGATAAATATCATAAAAGCTGTTGGAAAGGGGATGGTTTGGAAATATGGAGAACATGGGAAAACTTTCATACAATGTATCTTTACCCAAGATGTTTATATTCTGGTGGGTGGGCGTTAAACCCAGGAACAGCAGCAAGGATAATAGAATAATAGCAATGGAAATAACTACTCTCCAATCACAAGATGGCAGAGTAGAAGGACATGTGTTCATCTTCTCTTGCTGAGAACTCCAAAATGACAACGCGCTGCTGAACAACCATAAACAGGAGAATGTTACATTGTACCAAAAAAGATAGCCCACGTCCAAAGGCAAAGGAGAACCCCCAGCAAGATGGTAGGAGGGGTGAAATCACATTTAGAATCGAACTCCATACCCAGCAGAGATGCTTGGAGGGCTCAAACAAAATTTTGTGCTCACCAGGAGACCCCACAGAGACTGAGCCAGACCTGCCTTTGAGTGTTTGGGTGTCTCCTGAAAAGGTACAGGTCAGCAGTGGCCTGCTGCAAGGGCAGGAGCTCTGGGTGCAGCAGACCTCGGTACGGCATGAGCCCTCTTGGAGGAGGTCGCCATTTACCCCACCATGGAGCCATCAGGACTTACACAGGACTGGGGAAACACACTCTGGGAGGGCACAAACAAAACCTTGTGCGCACCAGGACCCAGGAGAAAGGAGCAGTGACCCCACAAGAGGCTGACCCAGACTTACCCATGAGCCTCTAGGAGTCTCTGGCAGAGGCCTGGGTCGGCTGTGGCCTGCTGCAGGATCGGGGGCACTAGGTAGGTGCAGCTGTGTGTGCATGGGACCTTTTGAAGGAGGTCACCATTATGTTCATTATCTCCACCATAGTTTGGCCTCAGGTCAACCCACAGGAGGGGAACACAGCCTGGCCCATCAATAGAAAATTGGACTAAAGATTTACATAGCATGGTCCCGTCCATCAGAACAAGACCCAGTTTCCCCCTCAGTCAGTCTCTCCTATCAGGAAGCTTCCATAAGCCTCTTATGCTTACTTATCACAGGGGACATTGAATGAAAACCAAAATCACAGAAAACTAACCAAACTGATCACATGTCCCACAGCCTTGTCTAACACAAAGAAACTATAAGCCATGCTATGTAGGGCCACACAAGATGGATGGGACATGGTAAAGAGTTCTGACAGAAAATGGTCCACTGGAAAAGGAAAGGGCAAACCACTTCAGTACTCTTTCCTTGAGAACCCCATGAACAGAATGAAAAGGCAAAAAGATAGGACACGGAAAGATGAACTCTCCAGGTCAGTAGGTGCCCAATATGCTACTGGAGATCAGTGGAGAAATAACTCCAGAAAGAATGAAGAGATGGAGCCAAAGGGAAAACAACACCCAGCTGTGGATGTGACTGGTGAGGGAAGTAAAGTCCGATGCTGTAAAGAACAATATTGCATAGGAACCTGGAATGTTAGTGCTGTGAATCAAGGTAAATTGGAAGTGGTCCAACAGGAGATGGCAAGAGTGCACATTGACATTTTAGGAATCAGTGAATTAAAATGGACTGGAACGGGTAAATTTACTTCAGATGACCATTATATCTAGTACTGTGGGCAAGAGTCCCTTAGAAGAAATGGAATAGTCATCACAGTCAACAAAACAATCCGAAATGCAATACTTGGATGCAATCTCAAAAACGACAGAATGAGCTCTGTTCATTTCCAAGGCAAAGCATTCAATATCAGGGTCATCCAAGTCTATGTCCTGACCAGTAATGCTGAAGAAGCTGAAGTTGAACGGTTCTATGAAGACCTACAAGACCTTCTACAACTAACACCCAAAAAAGATATCCTTTTCTTTATAGGGGATTGGAATGCAAAAGTAGGAAGTCAAGAGACACCAGATGTAATAGGCAAATTTGGCCTTGGAGTACAAAATGAAGCATGTCAAGGCTAACAGAGTTTTACCAAGAGAACACACTGTTCATAACAAACACCCTTTCCAACCACACAAGAGAAGACTCTACACATGGACATCACCAGATGGTCAATACCAAAATCAGATTGATTATATTCTTTGCAGCCAAAGATGGAGACGCTCTATACAGTCAGCAAAAACAAGAGTGAGAGCTGACTGTGGCTCAGATCACGAACTCCTTATTCCAAAATTCAGACTGAAATTGAAGAAAATAGGGAAAACCAATAGCCCATGCAGGTATGACTTATACCAAATCCCTTATGATTATACAGTGGAAGTGACAAATAGATTCAAGGGATTAGATCTGATAGAGAGAGTGCCTGAAGTACTACGGAAGGAGGTTCGTGACACTGTACAAGAGGCAGTGATCAAGACCATCCTGAAGAAAAAGAAGTGTAAAAAGGCAAAATGGTTGTCTGAGGAGGCCTTACCAATAACTGAGAAAAGCAGAGAAGCGAAAGGCAAAGGAGAAAAGGAAACATACCCATTTGAATGCAGAGTTCCAAAGAATAGCAAGGAGAGATGAAGCCTTCCTTGGTGATCAATGTAAAGAAACAGAGGAAAACAAAGCAATGGGAGAGACTAGAGACCTCTTCAAGAAAATTAGAGACACCAAGGAACGCTTCATGCAAAGATGGGCACAATAAAAGACAGAAATGGTATGGGCCTAACAGAGGCAGAAGATATTAAGAAGAGGTGGCAAGACTACACAGAAGAACTGTACAAAAAAGATCGTCATGACCCAGATAATCATGACGAGGTGATCACTCCCTAAAGCCAGACATCCTGGAATGTGAAGTCAAATGGACCTTAGGAAGCATCACTACAAACAAAGCCAGTGGAGGTGATGGCATTCAGGCTGAGGTATTTTAAATCCTAAAAGATGATACTGTTACAGTGCTGCACTCAATATGCCAGCAAATTTGGAAAACTCAGCATTGGCCACAGGACTGGAAAAGGTCAGTTTTCATTCCAATCCCAGAGAAAGGCAATGCCAAAGAATGTTCAAACTACTGCACAATTGCACTCATCTCACAGGCTAGCAAAGTAATGCTCAAAATTCTCCATGCCAGGCTTCAACAGTACATGAATTGTGAACCTCCAAATGTTCAAGCTGGGTTTAGAAAAGGCAGAAGAACCAGACATCAAATTTCCAACCTTTGTTGGATCATTGAAATACCTAGAGAGTTTCAGAAAAATATCAACTTCTACTTTATTGACTATGCCAAAGCCTTTGACTGTGTGGGTCACAACAAACTATGGAAAATTCTTAAAGAGATGGGAATACTAGACCACCTGACCTGCCTCCTGAGAAATCTGGATGCAGGCCAGGAAGCAAGAGTTAGAACTGGACATGGAACAACGGACTGGTTCCAAATAGGAAAAGGAGTACGTCCAGGCTGTATCTTGTCACCCTGCTTATTTAACTTATATGCAGAGTACATCATGAGAAACGCTGGACTGGAAGAAACACAAGCTGGAATCAAGATTGCCTGGAGAAATATCAATAACCTCAGATATGCATATGACACCTTTATGGAAGAAAGCAGAGAAGAACTAAAGAGCCTCTTGATGAAAGTGAAAGAGGTGAGTGGAAAAGTTGGCTTAAAGTTCAACATTCAGAAAACTAAGATCATGGCATCTGGTTCCATCACTTCATGGAAAATAGATGGGGACACAACAGAAACAGTGAGAGACTATTTTGGGGGGCTCCAAAATCACTGAAGATGGTGACTGCAGCCATGGTATGAAAACATACTTGCTCCTTGGAAGAAAAGTTATGACTAACCTAGACAGCATACTAAAAAGCAGAGACGTTACTTTTCCAACAAAATTCCATCTAGTGAAAGCTATGGTTTTTCCAGTAGTCATGTATGGATGTGAGAGTTGGACTCTAAAGAAAGTAAAGCACCAAAGAATTGGTAATTTTGAACTGTGGTGTTGGAGAAGAATCTTGAGACAGTCCCTTGGACTCAAGGACATCCTACCAGTCAATCCTAAAGGAAATCAGTCCAGAAAATTCACTGGAAGGACTGATGCTGAAGTTGGAACTACAGTACTTTGGCCACCTGATATGAGGAACTGGCTCCTTGGAAAAGACTCTAATGCTGGGAAAGATTGAAGGCAGGAGGAGAAAGGAATGACAGAGGATTAGATGGTTGGATGGCATCACTTACTCAATGCACATGAGTTTGAGTTAGCTCCAGGAGTTGGTGATGGACAGGGAAGCCTGGCGTGTTGCAATTCATGGGGTCACAAAGAATTGGACATGTCTGAGTGACTGAACTGAATGGACTGAATAGAAATAAAATAATAGAATCCAGACATTGGAATGAAGGGGAAAACGAAAAGGAACTTATGTTCAAAGTAGATGAGACAGACCCTCTCAAGCATTTTTTATTATAGATTTTCTGATGATAACCATTCTGATCCATGTGAGGTGATACTTCATTATAGTTTTGATTTGTATTTATCTAGTAATTAGTCATGCTGAGCATCTTTTCATGTGCGTTTTGGCCATCTGTGTGTCTTCTTCGGAGTAATGTCTATTTAGGTCTTCTGGCCATTTTTTGATTGGGTTGTTTGGTGTTTTTTTATTGTTGTTATTGAGCTTCATGAGCTGTTTATATACTTTGGAGATTAATCCTTTTTTGGATTCTCTGTTAGCAAATATTTTCTCCCCCTCTGTCGGCTGTCTTTTTCTTTTGTTTATGGTTTCCTTTGCTGTGCAAAATATTTTGAGATTAATTAGGTCACATTTTAAGATTTTGTTTATTTTCATTACTCTAGTAGGTGTAGTAGCAAGATTAGAAAAGATCTTGCTGTGATTTAAGAGTATTCAGCCTACGTTTTCCTCTAAGAGTTTTATAGCTTCCAGCCTTACATTTAGGTTTTAAATCCTCTTTGAGTTTATTTTTGTGTGTAGTGTTAGGGAGTGTTCTAATTTCATTATTTCATGTGTAGCTGTCCGAGTTTTCCCAGCACCACTTTGAAGAGACTGTCTTTTCTCCATTGTATACTCTTGCCTCTTTTGTCCTTGATTAGGTAACCACACGTTCTCAGCTGTAAAAAAGAATAAAATAATACCTTTTGCAGCAACATGAAAGGACCTAGAGATTGTCATATTGAATGAAGTAAGTCAGGCAGAGAAGGCCAGATATCGTATGATATTGCTTATGTTGAGTCTAAAAAGAATGGTACAAATGAACTTACTTACAAAACAGAAATAGAGTTACAGATGTAGAAAACAATCATATGGTTACCACGGGCAGGTATGTTGTGGGGGGAGGGATGAATCGAGAGATTGGGATTGACATATACACACTACTATATATAAAACTGATAACTAATAAGGACCTATTGTGTAGTAGAGGGAACTCTGCTCAGTATACTGTAATGACCTATATGGGAAAATAATCTAAAAAACAGTAGATATTTGTATATATATAACTGATACACTGGTGTGATCACTCACCTAGAGCCAGACAGCCTGGAATGTGAAGTCAAGGGAGCCTTAGGAAGCATCACTATGAACAAAGCTAGTGGAGGTGATGGAATTCCAGTTGAGATATTTCAAATTCTGAAATATGATGCTGTGAAAGTGCTGCACTCAATATGCCAGCAAATTTGGAAAACTCAGCAGTGGCCACAGGACTGGAAAACATCAGTTTTCATTCCAATCCCAAGAAAAGGCAATTACAAAGAACGCTCAAACTACCACACAATTGCACTCATCTCACATGCTAGTAAAGTAATGCTCAAAATTCTCCAATCCAGGCTTCAACAATACATAAACCGTGAACTTCCAGATGTTTAAGCTGGATTTAGAAAAGGCAGAGGAACCAGAGATCAAATTGCCAACATCCACTGAATCATCAAAACAGCGAGAGTGTTCCAGAAAAACATCTATTTCTGCTTTATTGACTATACCAAAGCCTTTGACTGAGTGGATCACCATAAACTGTGGAAAATTCTGAAAGAGGTGGGTATACCAGACCACCTGACCTACCTCTTGAGACACCTCTATGCAGATGAGGAAGCAACAGTTAGAACTGGACATGGAACAACAGACTGGTTCCAAATAGGAAAAGGAGTACATCAAGGCTGTATATTGTCACCTTGCTTATTTAACTTATATACAGAGTACATCATGAGAAACGCTGGGCTGGATGAAGCACAAGCTGGAATCAAGATTGCCAGGAGAATTATCAATAACCTCAGATATGCAGATGACACCTCCCTTATGGCAGAAAGCGAAGAAGAAGAATTAAAGAGCCTCTTGATGAAAGTGAAAGAGGAGAGTGGAAAAGTTGGCTTAAAGCTCAACATTCAGAAAACAAAGATCATGGAATCTGGTCCCATCACTTCATGGGAAATAGATGGGGAAAGAGTGGAAACAGTGGCTGACTATTTTTCTGGGCTCCAAAATCAGTGCAGCTGGTGATTGCAGCCATGAAATTAAAAGATGCTTATTCAAGGAAAGTATGATCAACCTAGAGAGCAGAGACATTACTTTGTCAACAAAGGTCTGTTTAGTCAAGGCTATGGTTTTTCCAGTGGTCATGTTTGGATTTAGAGTTGGACTATAAAGAAAGCTAAGTGTTGAAGAATTGATGCTTTTGAACTGTGGTGTTGGAGAAGACTCTTGAGAGTCCCTTGGATTGCAAGGAGATCCAACCGGTCCATCCTAAAAGATATCAGTCCTGGGTTCTCATTGGAAGGACTGATGTTGAAGATGAAACTCCAATACTTTGGCCACCTGATGCAAAGAGCTGACTCATTTGAAAAGACCCTGATGCTGGGAAAGATTGAGGGCAGGAGGAGAAAGGGACGACAGAGGATGAGATGGTTGGATGGCATCACCGACTGAATGGACATAGGTTTGGGTGGACTCCAAACCCATGGTTTGGACAGGGACAGTTGGTGATGGACAGGGAGGCCTGGCGTGCTGCGGTTCATGGGGTTACAAAGAGTAGGACACAACTGAGCGACTGAACTGAACTGAACTGAACTGATACACTCTGCTGTACAACAGAAAGAAACACTATATTGTTAATCAACTATATTCCAATAAAAATAAAAACATAAATATGTAGATGGGCCAGGCTATATTTTGTGTTTCTTCAGTTCTCTCTTGAACTTATTTTCTTGGCTTGGCATCAGCCATCCTGTTGCATATACAAACATCCCCCAGGCAATGTGGTCTGAGTGAACAAACAAATCAGCAGGCCTCATGATGAAACTTCTTCCTGCCTGTTAATTCTTGTGACAATAACCATTGCTTTCAGTGGTGCCCTGACTCGCTGTTCTAGTAGGATTAGATTGCTGGGAGCAGGGAAGCGGAGCCAGTATGCAGGCTTCAGAACATCCTTGGCTGTACTAGAAAAAAAACAAAGTCTATCTTTCCAGTGAGGATAATTACACAGTATATTTCCATGACAGCTTCACAGTCTGAACCAAAATTGCTTAAAAAGGTGCCAGTAAGTGAAAAAATATGCCTTAACTATAATCTCTGAAGAGAAATGGGTAAGTAAATAATGCATATCTTTAATGAGCACAAATATGCCAAGTGCACATCTAAACCATGGCAAGACTTGCAAATGCATGACAAGTGTGTACTTCCCATCTCCTGTCAAAACTAGAGACAATCTTGGAATCTTTAAACACAACAATGAAAGTTGCCATCATTCATTGGATGAGAATTAATACAAAAGACGAAGCTTATCTGTTACTGTTGTTCCGTGAAGGGGCTTATCACTGAGTATAAAACCAAGTAGGCCTGCTGTCAGTTTATTAGTTGACTTACTTAATGATATCATCAATATTTTATTAGTAAGTAGGTAATCTTAGCTTGGAATGAAAATTTAGAATATGGACTGCATTCTGAATCATGAAATTTTTAAATTCTTATTTGTGTTGCCTGTAAGGACTGTATCAGTTTAATTAACCACCCCAAAACTGAATGACTTAAAACTGTCATCTTGTTTACGATTCTGTGAGTCAACAGCTTGGGCTCAGCTCTGCAGGATGCATTTCTGTTCCTGGTTATATTGGCTGGATTCACTCATATTTGCCATCAGCTGATGATCTCATTCATATGTCTGGCAGTTGGCTAGCTCTTGGCAGGGACAACTGGGTCATGCCCCACTTCAATTCAGTTCAGTTCAGTTCAGTTGCTCAGTCATGTCCAACTCTTTGTGACTCCATGGACTGCAGCATGCCAGGCTTCCCTGTTCATCACCAACTCCTGGAGCTTACTCAAACTCATGTACATCGAGTCTGTGATGCCATCCAACCATCTCATCCTCTGTTGTCCACTTCTTCAGCCTTCAATATTCCCTAGCATCAGGGTCTTTTTCAGTAGGTCAGTTCTTCACATCAGGTGACCGAAGTATTGGAGTTTCAGCATCAGCATCAGTCCTTTCAATGAATATTCAGGACTGATTTCCTTTAAGATTGACTGGTTGGATCTCCTTGCAGTCCAAGGGACTCTCAAGAGTTTTCTCCAACACCACAGCTCAAAAGCATCAATTCTTTGGTGTTCAGCTTTCTTTAGTGTCCAGCTCTCACATGCACACGTGACTACTGGAAAAACCATGGCTTTGACTAGACGGATTTTGTTGGCAAAGTAATGTCTCTGCTTTTTAGTATGCTGTCTAGGTTAGTCATAGCTTACTTCTAAGGAGCAAGCATCTTTTAATTTCATGGCTGCAATCACCATCTACAGTGATTTTGGAGCCCAAAAAATAGTCTCTAACTGTTTCCATTGTTTCCCCATCTATTTGCCATGAAGTGATGGGACCAGATGCCATGATCTTAGTTTTCTGAATGTTGAGTTTTAAGCCAACTTTTTCACTCTCTTCTTTCACTTTCACCAAAAGGGTCTTTAGTTCTTCTTCACTTTCTGCCATAAGGGATGTGTCATCTGCATATCTGAGGTTATTGATATTTCTCCAGGAAATCTTGATTGCATCTTGTGCTTCATCCAGCCCGGCATTTCACATGATGTACTCTGCATATAAGTTAAATAAGCAGGGTGACAATATACAGCCTTGATGTATTGCTTTCCTGATTTGGAACCAGTCTGTTGTTCCATGTCCAGTTCTAACTGTTGCTCCTTGACCTGCATCCAGATTTCTCAGGAGGCAGGTCAGGTGGTCTAGTATTCCCATCTCTTTAAGAATTTTCCATAGTTTGTTGTGACCCACACAGTCAAAGGCTTTGGCATAGTCAATAAAGTAGAAGTAGATATTTTTCTGGAGTCTCTAGTTATTTCAATGATCCAACAGAGGCTGGAAATTTGATCTCTGGTTCCTCTGCCTTTTCTAAACCCTGCATGAACATTTGGAGGTTCACAATTCATGTACTGTTGAAGCCTGGCATGGAGAATTTTGAGCATTACTTTGCTAGCCTGTGAGATGAGTGCAATTGTGTGGTAGTTTGAACATTCTTTGGCATTGCCTTTCTTTGGGATTGGAATGAAAACCGATGTTTTCCAGTCCTGTGGCCACTGCTGAGCTTTCCAAATTTGCTGGCATATTGAGTGCAGCACTTTCACAGCATCATCCTTTAGGATTTTAAGTACCTCACCCAGAATTCCATCACCTCCACTGGCTTTGTTTGTGGTGATGCTTCCAAAGGCCCACTTGACTCCACATTCCAGGATGTCTGGCTCCAGGTGAGTGATCACATCATCATGATTATCTGGGTCGTGAAGATCTTTTTTGTAGTTTTCTGTGCATTTTTGCCACCTCTTCTTAATATCTTCTGTTTCTGTTAGGTCCATACCATTTCTGTCCTTTATTGTGCCCATCTTTGCATGAAATGTTCCTTGGTATCTCTAATTTTCATGAAGAGGTCTCTAGTCTTTCCCATGCCTTTGTTTTCCTCTATTTCTTTGCATTGATTACCGAGGAAGACTTTCTTATCTCTCCTTGCTATTCTTTGAAACTCTGCATTCAAATGGGTATGTTTCCTTTTCTCCTTTGCCTTTCGCTTCTCTGCTTTCCTCAGTTATTGGTAAGGCCTCCTCAGACAACCATTTTGCCTTTTTACATTTCTTTTTCTTTGGGATGGTCTTGATCACTGCCTCTTGTCACGAACCTCCTTCTATAGTACTTCAGGCACTCTCTCTATCAGATCTAATCCCTTGAATCTATTTGTCACTTCCACTGTATAATCATAAGGGATTTGGTATAAGTCATACCTGCATGGGCTATTGGTTTTCCCTACTTTCTTCAATTTCAGTCTAAATTTTGCAATAAGGAGTTCGTGATCTGAGCCACAGTCAGCTCTCACTCTTGTTTTTGCTGACCGTATGCTGCTGCTGGTAAGTTGCTTCAGTCGTATCCGACTCTGTGCGACCCCAAAGACGGCAGCCCACCGAGCTCCCCCATCCGTGGGATTCTCCAGGCAAGAACAGTGGAATGGGTTGCCATTTCCTTCTCCAATGCGTGAAAGTGAAAAGTGAAAGTGATGTTGCTCAGTCGTGTCCGACCCCGTGGACTGCAGCCTACCAGGCTCCCCCTTCCATGGGATTTGCCAGGCAAGAATACTGGAGTGGGTTGCCATTGCTTTCTCTGTTGCTGACTGTATAGAGCTTCTCAAATGCTCAAACTACTGCACAATTGCACTCATCTCACACGCTAGTAAAGTAATGCTCAAAATTTTCCAAGCCAGGCTTCAACAATACATGAACCGTGAACTTCCAGATGTTCAAGCTGGTTTTAGAAAAGGCAGAGGAACCAGAGGTCAAACTGCCAACATCCGCTGGATCATCAAAAAAGCAAGAGAGTTCCAGGAAAACATCTATTTCTGCTTTATTGACTATGCCAAAGCCTTTGACTGTGTGGATCACAATAAACTGTGGAAAATTCTGAAAGAGATGGGAATACCAGACCACCTGACCTGCCTCTTGAGAAATCTGTATGCAGGTCAGGAAGCAACAGTTAGAACTGGACATGGGACAACAGACTGGTTCCAAATAGGAAAAGGAGTACGTCAAGGCTGTATATTGTTACCTTGCTTATTTAACTTAGGTGCAAAGTACATCATGAGAAACACTGGGCTGAGAGAAGCACAAGCTGGAATCAAGATTGCCAGGAGAAATATCAAAAACCTCAGATATGCAGATGATACCTCCCTTATGGCAGAAAGTGAAGAACTAAAGAGCCTCTTGATGAAAGTGAAAGAGGAAAGTGGAAAAGTTGGCTTAAAGCTCAACATTCAGAAAACTAAGATTATGGCATCTGGTCCCATCACTTCATGGGAAATAGATGGGGAAACAGTGGCTGACTTTATTTATTTATTTATTTTTTGGCTCCAAAATCACTGCAGATGGTGATTGCAGCCATGAAATGAAAAGACGTTTACTCCTTGGAATGAAAGTTATGACCAAGCTAGATAGCATATTCAAAAGCAGAGACATTACTTTGCCAACAAAGGTCCGTCTAATCAAGGCTATGGTTTTTCCAGTGGTCGTGGATGGATGTGAGAGTTGGACCGTGAAGAAAGCTGAGCACCAAAGAATTGATGCTTTTGAACTGTGGTATTGGAGAAGACTTTTGAGGGTCCCTAGGACTGCAAGGAGATCCAATCAGTCCATTCTGAAGGAGATCAGCCCTGGGTGTTCTTTGAAAGGACTGATGCTGAGGCTGAAACTCCAGTACTTTGGCCACCTCATCCCAAGACTTGACTCACTGGAAAAGACTTTGATGCTGGTAGGGATTAGGGGCAGGAGGAGAAGGGGATGACAGAGTATGAGATGGCTGAATGGCATCACAGACTCAATGGACGTGAGTCTGCGTGGACTCCGGGAGCTGGTGATGGACAGGTAGGCCTGCCGTGCTGCAGTCCATGAGTTGCAAAGTGTCCAACAGGAGTGAGCGACTGAACTGAACTGATAGAGCTTCTCCATCTTTGGCTGCAAAGAATATAATCAATCTGATTTTGGTATTGACCATCTGGTGATGTCCATGTGTAGAGTCTTCTCTTGTGTGGTTGGAAGAGGATGTTTGGTATGAACAGTGCGTTCTCTTGGCAAAACTCTGTTAGCCTTGACATGCTTCATTTTGTACTCCAAGGCTAAATTTGCCTGTTACACCTGGTATCTCTTGACTTCCTACTTTTGCATCCAGTCCCCTATAATGAATAGGACATCATTTTTGGGTGTTAGTTCTAAAAGGTCTTGTAGGTCTTCATAGAACCGTTCAACTTCAGCTTCTTCAGCATTACTGGTCGGGCATAGACTTGGATGACCCTGATATTGAATGTTTTGCCTTGGAAATGAACAGAGATCATTCTTTCATTTTTGAGATTGCATCCAAGTATTGCATTTCGGATTGTTTTGTTGACTATGATGACTACCCATTTCTTCTAAGGGGCTCTTGCCCACAGTACTAGATATAATGGTCATCTGGGGTAAATTTACCCATTCCAGTCCATTTTAATTCACTGATTCCTAAAATGTCAGTGTGCACTCTTGCCATCTCCTGTTAGATCCCTTCCAATTTACCTGAATCATGGACCTAACATTCCAGGTTCCTATGCAATATTGTTCTTTACACCATCAGACCTTTTTTCCTTCACTAGTCACATTCACAACCGCTGTTGTCTTTGATTAGGCCCCATCTATTCATTCTTTCTGGAGTTATTTCTCCACTGATCTCCAGGAGCATATTGGGCACCTACCAACCTGGGGAGTTCATCTTTCCGTGTCCTATCTTTTTACCTTTTCATTCTGTTCGTGAGATTCTCACGGAAAGAGTACTGAAGTGGTTTGCCTTCCCTTCTCCAGTGGACCATATTTTGTCAGAGTTCTCCACCACGACCCAACCGTCTTGGGTGTGCCACCTATCATCCACCAAGTTAAGCCAGGCACATTCTCCTCTGGCGGTCACAGTGTTCCCCAGGGAAGCAAGGGAGGGCAAGTCCCAATTCATGAGTTCTTTTCAAGTCTCAGTTTGCATCACATTTGTTACTGTCCCATCGGCCAAAGCAAGTAACATGGTGAAGCCCAGTGTCAGTGGGAGAGGGCATTTACAAAGCCATGGATATAGGAAGGGAATTACTAGGGAGATTTTTGCAAATAACCTATCTTGGGGATACAGTCTCAAAATGATAATGTATGTTAGTAAAGCAACAAACTTATATTCACATAATTTTTTGAAAAGTCTTGCTATAATTCAATGGTTCTACTTAAAAATCACATGGAGACATTAAATATTATTATTTAAGTGAAATACATGCTGAATATTGCTCTTAATATTATCACAACTACTAATACATATTTCATCTTCAATCACCAATGAGGAAGATACTACTATTATCCTTATTTTGCACATGGAATAAAATGAGACTTAGAGAAATTATAGGACATGCTTGATGTCACCTTCAGTAAGGGAATAACATGTGAGCAGCTCTAAGGATATGCTACTTTAATATATATAAGGGGCTTAACATGGTCCTTCCAGTGTTCAGTGAGTATATGGACAGTGTATTAATGTTATAATATTAATAGTCTTAACTGAACATGAAAGGTTATTTTATTGTAAAAGTTAGACTGTGTGTAGCTATAAAACTAAGAATTCACTAACATATTAAATTTCCCATTATGGACATCACTGTAATGGGTTCTATATTTTGTTGTAACTGGAACTGATTGCAAATGCAATATAAACTCTAATTTTCAGAGAAGTCATAAAACTTTGCTCACTCCTAAACAATCAAAACTTTTAAGCACCATCCATTAAGCTGTGTCATTAAATCCAAAGCTATTGCACATTACCAAAACACTAAATGACTGGATAACATCTATTTTTCTTATTTCTTCAGTGATGGAAAAGACTGTCTTTTTCAAATCTCGGTAGATGTCATTTATTATTTATTTTGATTTAAAGTAAAAGGGTTTATTTGAGGGAGGGAGGCTAAATGTCACATAGTGAATATATATATCACTTTTGCATCAGTCACGTGTTGAGAAAAGAATAGGAAAATGATCTTTAAAAAGATGTCTTAAGGAAATGAGAAGCAAATTTATTCCACAATTGATAACATTCTTTCATTTTCCTGAATAGAGCCTGAGAAAATAGAGTCTATCACAATTAGTCACTGAATGATACTTTTCAATGGCACCCCACTCCAGTACTCTTGCCTGGAAAATCCCTTGGATGGAGGAACCTGGTGGGCTCCAGTCCCTGGGGTCGCCAAGAGTCGGACACGACTGAGTGACTTCACTTTCACTTTTCACTTTCATGCATTGGAGAAGGAAATGGCGACCCATTCCAGTGTTCTTGCCTGGAGAATCCCAGGGACGGGGGAGCCTGGTGGGCTGCCGTCTATGGGGTTGCACAGAGTCGGACGCGACTGAAGTGACTTAGCAGCAGCAGATACTTTTCAGATTTAAGTTCAATGAGAATAGCTCATTAATTCTTTGGTGGCTCTATTCTGTTATAATTAACCTGAAATCAAAGCGAGGATAGACACAGTATAAGACTGGGGTTCTCTGGTTTAGTTCTTTACAGTTTTGTTAGACAAGAAAGGCAGAGAACTGGAGAACAGATAGCCCTGTCGGGAGTCACACTAGTCTTTCTTTTCGCTGAAACATTTGAGTTTATACCTAACTCTATCCTACAGTCACTTCCTTAGGTCAGTGTTACAATACGGCACACACTGCTTCTCTACTCTTACCGTGTGCTTATCCAAGTTGGATGCAGATTAAGATGAAAATATGGAAACAGATGCTTTGAAATATTTCATAGAAGATTAATTTAATAATAAACTTTAGCATCAGTTTGTGTGTGTGTGTGTGTTAGTCACTCAGTCATGTCCAGCTCTTTGCAATCCCATGAATTACAGCCTGCCAGGTTCCTCTATCCATGGAATTTTCCAGGCAAGAATACTGGAGTGGGTAGCCATTCGCTTCTCCAGGGCATCTTCCCGACCCATGGATCAAACTCAGGTCTCCTGCGCTGCAGGCAGATTCTTTACCATCTGAGCCACAGGGGAAGCCCAGGTAGATCTCAACTGGGGGCAATTTCCATTTGACAATTCTGGGGATATTTTTGGCTGTTAAGATTTGGGGTGAGGGAGGTGCTACTAGAATCGAATGAGTAGAGGCCAGAGATGTTGCAAAACGTCCCCTAATGCCAGGACAGTCCCTTACAACAAAGAATCGTGCAGCTCCAAATGTCAATAGTTCTGGGTTTTATAAAATGCTGATTTATAGAACATGAATGTCGTATTAGTTATAATTTCTCAAATTTCTTAAACAATCTAGATATATAGCCATTGGGTATGATGGCTATCAGAGATATTTTAGAAGGATGTGTGTGTGTGTGTGTGTGTGGGTGTGGGTGTGGACACGCACATGTACATGCTCAGGGGATTAACTTCTTTCTAAAGTCTGATGACCTGTAAGATACCATGCTTCCTATTTATTTTGCTTTCTTGGAAGATGCCATATAGCAGAAGCTTAAAGAGTTAGTGAAAGCCAGCAAACATGAAGGCTAATGCTTGATAGAGCACATCTTAAGATGGGACATTGCATCAGTGAAGGGTAACTTAAAAACTAGACATTTAATGATTTTTTTTAAATAACTACAATCTGTCATCTTAATTGAGGTGATGATTTCATGGGTTTTTAGTATCTAAGAAAACTCATAAAATGCATAATTTAAATATGTCTATATTATATCTCAACTGATCCGCAGTCATATTCTAAAAACACGGCATATATTAACACACTCTCACTATATAAAGTTCAATGTGTACCTTGTAAAACATGACCGTTTACCTTCACATTCACTCCTATTTCCCCTCCTCCAGGGTAACAACTGTTCACTGTTTGATCTAAATTTAAGTACATACATATTTTAAATATGTCATGTAAAAATGGTCATATAAATGAAAGCACAACATTTTTTGTTTGCGTCTTTTCTCATAGCTTGAAGATCTTCCAACAGACCTATCTCATTCTCTTTTGATGGTTACATAGCATTTTATGAGCTGACTGTATCACCAACTATTTAATCATTTATTTAGGTTTGATTTTTTTCATTTTCACAAATAGTAAATTAAAAAAAAACATGAATCATTTCCACAAGCTTACGTTTTTAGAAGTAGGGCTCCTGAGTAAAAGCAAACATATACTTACAGTTTGGATGGCTACTGCTAAATTGATTAGTTGCTACAAAAGACTTTAAAAACTTAGGGTCTCATCAGTATTATGGAGAATCCATATATTACAACTTTGACAATGAGTATTATCATCTCTTAAATTTTGCCAATTTGATAGGCAAAAATGAATTTTTTTATTAGCAAAGATGTATATCTTTGCTTTTGTCATTTTGCTTTGGGATTTTAGTATTTTATTTTTAAGAACTCTATGTTATGGATTTTAACTCTATTTTCTATGTTTGTAAGACATCGTCTAAGATTTAAACAGAGTTACCATATGACCTAGCAATTCCACTTTTGTGTATATATCCAAAAGAACTGAAGGCAGAGACTCGAACAGATACTTGTACACCAGTGCTCACAGCAGTCTTATTCACAGCAGCCAAAAGGTGGAAGCAACTTGAGTAGCTATCAGTGTATAACAGATAAATGGATAAACATATTGTGGTTTATAATTACCAAGGAACATATAATGCAACATGAAAAAAAATTGAGGGTATTATGCTAAGTGAAATAAGCCAATTAAAAAAGGGAAAAAATGCTGTAAAATTCCACTAATAAGATGTATCCAGAGAAGTTGATTTTATAGACACAGAAAACAGAGTTGTTGGTTGCCAAGGGCTGGGGAGAAGAGATGGGGAATTATTGTTTAATAAGTGAAAGTGTTAGTCACTCAGTCATGTCTGATTCTTTGTGACCGTAGCCCACCAGGCTTCTCTGTCCGTGGAATTCTCCAGGCAAGGATACTCGAGTGGGTAGCCATTCCCTTCTTTAGGGGATCTTCTTGACCCAGGGATTGAACCCAGGTCTTACATGTTGCAGGCAGATTCTTTACCATCTGAGCCAACAGGGAAGCCCTGTTTAATGCACAGAGTTGCAATTGGGAAGATGAAAAGGTGCCTGGAGACATATGGTGGTACAAAAATCTGAGTGTATGCAATTTCTCTGAGCTATATAAACTTAAAAACGGTTAAAGTGGTAACTTTTTGTTATGTCTATTTTACCATATTAAGAAAGTGAGAAAAAAATTGTTTATATAAATAAACTTAAATAAACAGGTAAATGTATTAAAAACATGTGTTAGAGAAATGTTTTATCCTAATCTGTTAACATTTATTCTCTCCCTAGTAATTTGAAATCCTCTTTTTATAATAAACTATGCCTCCCTATAGTTATGAATCTGTTTGTAAGCTGTGCATTTTCATTAGACTGTTTTTTATATTACTGAGCACATTGGGTTAATTACTATAGCTTTATAGTATATTTGGTAGGTGGTAAGATATGAGTATTGTTTCTCTTGGTTTTCCAATATATTTTTCTACAATATCTGTCTTGTATAATTTTAAAATCAATTCATTAACTTCTATTTTAAAAAATATTGTTGAAATTACATTGAATTTACAGATAAGTCTATCTGGAGTGATATATTGTGATTACTATTGAGGCAATTTGATTAATCATACTATTCTTAGTTTTCTAAGAGTAGTTTTCAATTTCTACTGTTAAAATTATTCTTACTGATAAAATGGTTTATAATTTTGATGCCCATATTTTCCAGTTTTCCCGTAATGTCTTATGTTCAGTGACTCATCCATACTAGCAATTGAAAAGCTGTCTGTAATGCAGGAGACACAGTTCTATCCCTGGGTTGGAAAGGTCCTCTGGAGAAGGGAATGGCTACCCACTCCAGTATTCTTGTCTGGAGAATCCCATGGACAGAGGACTGCCCATGGGGTCACAAAGAGTTGGACATGACTGAGCAACTAACACTTCACACTTCACCATTCACATTCTCTATTAGACAGTGTATTAGCTATTAATATTAATTTTGTCTTTATTGGGGAATGATTTAATCTTTAAAGTAAAAAATGGATCTTTTTGTTCTCTAAGAAATAGAATAATGTGAAACATTATTTTCTCTGTGAAACAAATATACATATTTGAATTTCCAAGGTTGGCTCTGTCAGAGTACTCTGTTTCTTTAGGCAATCTAATTGTCTTAACCTGATTTTCCTGATAAATAGAAAAGGAAGGAAAAAGCAGTCTTGATAGAAGGAAAAAAGGAGGCTAATTTTAAACGAAACAGGAAACCCAGAGAGGAGACTCTAGCATCATTTTATAGTGCCACCAATAATATTTGGTTGTTTCCAAATACCACTTTGGAATCTTCCATATGTTACTTACTGTAAAATTTCCCTGCTTATGGAATTTTATGAAATCCTCAGTGCCTCCTAGGATAAATTTCCCATTCTTGGGGAAAGGCTGTCCACTTGTATTTTCTAGCAAGCATGCGGCCTTGTCGCTCCCATGCCAGCCCCACCACTTTGAGATCCTCTGACCAAAAATTTACCTGTGGTTTCCAGGACCTACTCATAGAAGAATCATTCCAAGGGATTATACATATATTCAAAAAGGCTCCTCTATCATGAAAGGTTTTGGTCAATTCTAAGTTACAGAAATTCAACTAGTTCATTAATTCGGCAAATTAATCCTTTTATTTCAACAAAGTAAGCATATGTCCATTGGCTGTTTGGTGATTTGGGCTTTCTGCAGGTGTCTCTCTCTCTTTTCTTACACACATGTGCACACACACACACACACACACACACACACACACACACCGTACTGCTTTTCCTACTCTTTCCTCCATTATAGGCTTTTTGTTTCTTTTAATCACTTTTGCTTTATTACTTATCATAACTATGATAACTTTTTTCACTTTTGCTTTAAAATTAGTCATTTCAATATCAATTATGCCTCACCCTAAACTGCTCATTCTACATTCTCATATACGTTTTAAAAAAGACTGAACTTTTATTGGAGTGCAGTTGATGTACACTGTTGCGCTAGTTTCAGGCGTACAGCAAAGCGACCCATGCGCATATGATTACATTCATTCTTTTTCAGATTCTTCCCCATATGGGTCATTGCAGAATATACAGTAGAATCCCCGTGCTCTACAGGCGCGCCATTATGAGCTGGCTATGTTATATATGGTGCTGTGCGTGTGCTAACCCTAATCTATTCATTCACTCCCTCCACCAACAATTTCCCCTTGGTAACCATAAATTTGATTTTGAGATCTATGAATCTGTTTATTTGGTAAATAAGTTCATTTGTATCCTTTTTTAGGGCAGATGGTCTGACTTGTCTCTGTGTATCCTTAATGACTAGGGGAATGCCTGTGATCTGTGGAAATCAAGCAAAAAATACTTGCTGGATAAATGAAACCGAGCATGTCTGCTCAGGTAATACAAACATTTATTTTCAGTTTCCCACTGAGGAAATCTTTCTTAGTGATAAGATTCCGGGCATAAATGGCCTTTCTCCTGTGCCTTTCCTAGAATGCTAAGTTGACGTTTATTAGAAAGGTGAATCAGCTTGTTTGGCTGTGGAGGGGAGGAAGCTGTCATTTCTGACTGATAATGTTGTGTTAGTATCTAATCCCCAGCAACTTGTGGCATTTCCCATCTATTCTTAACATCACTCCATCTCTGCTCTTAACATTCAAATATCCATACGTTTTGAATGGAGACATTTTTAAAGGAAGAGTTTGCTTTTACGGACATACCCAAGCTAGAAAAATGACTTTAGGAGGAAAGTGCTGTGGCTGAAACACACACACACACACACACACACACATCCTCACACCCTCACACCCTCCAGCAACACCTCATGTTACATGAAGGTATTCCTGGCAGAGTTTCCTGCTGATGATTTGAGCCACAGTGTGAGTAATGTCTGCTTGCCTGAGCATTGTAAAGTGATCTCCCTCCATTAGGTGAAGTCTTGAATGAAGGGTGGCAGTACAGCATCTTCTTAGTTCAATATCTTCTGTCTTTCTGCCGCCTCTTTGCCCTCTGCAAATTGCGGGTGGCTGGGAAGGATGCTGTGGGAAAGGGAGAATTCTGCTGAGCCCAAGCATTTTTCAACACAAAAAAGATTCTTGTTGTAACTAATGTAATTATTTAAGGTTGTTATAGGAAATTTTTCAGTGCTTATACCACCTTCCCACTTTTATTAAAGCTGTTGAAATGGAGCCAGATATAATACAGATGGGAAAAATATCATCAATATGGCACTTGGGAACATTACCTGTAAATAAGGGCATTTTAATATCTCCTGGAATATTGTAGGTTCAGTAGAACTATTTTTTTTATAAAAACAAATTATATATGTTTATAATAAATGACTAGACATTTTGAGAAAATAATTTCCAAATAAATGTGTCTCCTTTGCATCAGAAATAGTAAATGAATTCTTGAACTAACTATGCAGTTTTGATTAAAGACCAAGAAAAATCATGATCGTTATAATGGACTGAGAGATTGTCAAAATACAGGGCTCTTATCCCTGGTAATGGTTTGCTAGCTTTCTCACACCGGGAGTGCTAATTTGAAATAACCTGAGAGAAGCACAGAGGAATATCTCCATCAACAAAAAGCAGGTGGTAAATATTAAGACCGGAGGTGATTTTATCATATTCTTTAAAAACATATGTAATAATATTTGGCTTGTTCTTTTAATATATCAGAACATTCTGAGCTATTATTAAAATATTTAATAAAATACCAAATGCCTTTTTTTTTAAGGTAAGAAGAACTGTAGACCTATAGCATCTCTGTAAAGAAAGGGCATATTCTCTATAAATGTAGCAGTCTTTGTCCCTTGTTACTGAGCATTTTATCACAAAATGGGACAGTTGTGTCATGTTGCATTGAACTAATGGTTCTGAAAGTCAGGAAATGACAGCACGAATCTAGGCAATAAGCTAACATATAAACCAGATAGTGAATCTTTTATGTCAAATTTGCATATAACTATGTACATATACTATGTACATATACTATGTACATATACTATGTACATATACTATGTACATATACTATGTACATATACTATGTACATATACTATGTACATATACTATGCACTACGGAGCCCACCCTATGTACATATAATATGTACATTGTATATATACATAGTTATATGCAAATTTAACATAAAAGATTCACTATCTGGTTTATATGTTAGCCTATTGCCTAGATCAGTGCTGTCATTTCCTGACTTTCAGAACCATTAGTTCAATGCAACATGATACAAATATGTTTATATATGAATATGCCATTCTATGAGGCTTGCATAGGTAGAAGGTAATAGTGAATGGTTGCTTCCATAAAGGGAGTCTAGGTAGCTAAGGACTAGGGATGAGAAGAAGACCTACGTTTCATTGCATATCTCTGTTTTTTTGAATTCTATATCATGTACATCTGTTTTCTAAATTTTGTAACAATTTATAAAAAAGAAGTTCCATGTAGATGAATCGGGTGTCTCTCACTTTAGAAAGCAAAGCAGGGGCTTCCCTGGTGGCTCAATGGTAAAGCATCTGTCTGCCAATCCAAGAAATGCAGGTTCCATCCCTGGATCTGGATGATTTCACATGCTGTGGAGCAACTAAGCCAGTGCACCACAACTGAGCCTGTGCTCTGACTAAGCCCATGTGCCACAACTACTGAGTCTGTGCTCTAGAGCCCTGGAGCCGCAACTACGGAGCCCACGTGGCTGGGCAACTGCGGAAGCCTGCACACCCTAGAGCCTGTGCTTTGCACCAAGAGAGGCCACGGCAATGGGGAACCTGAGCATTGCAACCAGAGTGGCCCCTGCTCGCCACAGCCAGAGAGAAGCCCACGCAGCAGCAAAGACCCAGCACAGCCAGATACAAACACGTAAACATGAAATTAAACATGTTGAAAAAGCAAACCAACAAGGACTTGCTTGCTGTATATAGACTTACTGTTTAGCACAGGGAACTATATACAATATCTTGAAATAATCTATAATAGAAATGAATCTGAAAAAGAATATATGTATAACTGAATATATATACGTTCAGTGATTCAGTGATACACTTGATTCAGTGATACACTTGAAACTAACACATTATAAATTAACTATGCCTCAATAAGAAATCAAAACATTGTTAAATAAAAAGAAAGACTCAAAGGATTTGGACTCTTTCCTCACCCCTCTTCTCAAATATTTGTAAATATTTTGTAAAGTACCTGAACCTGAAAGACAGTATGTTATAGTGACATTTGATTTCCATGAATGACTATGGAAATATCCAATTAATGAGAATCAAAGATATTTAAATGTATTTCCAGAGCTGAACATAGTATGAAAACATATACAGCTATATAAAAGGGTTATTACTATTTTACAGATAAGAAAACTATAAGGCTCGGCCGATGAAGTAATTTGCCCAAGGTCACAGAGCATGTTCACTACCCAAGGTAAACTACGGTAACATTTCTACCCCACAAAACTTTGAACTAGCA
This sequence comes from Capricornis sumatraensis, assembly GCF_032405125.1. Taxonomy (NCBI): domain Eukaryota; kingdom Metazoa; phylum Chordata; class Mammalia; order Artiodactyla; family Bovidae; genus Capricornis; species Capricornis sumatraensis. The sequence continues at coordinate 9,201,792 of NC_091091.1, read as the reverse complement.
AGTGGTTCTAATTCCTTCTAGAACCTATGGTTGGAAGGATTTATACTTCAGTCATTGAAAGACAACTATCAAACATAAATATCTTTTATGGAAGAGAATTTGTCATACTCAGAAGGCTATTTGTGATGTCATCAGTATGCTTTAAGCAGTTTATGATTTATAACAACTTTTTATGTCCCCAAGTACCCATTTGAAATGTACTCAAGTGGTTTCACTAAAAATGACTCTTTTGTAAAGTCAGGCTTCTGAGCATGGTATAACATTTCTGGCATTTTTAACCGACATTTAAAAATTGTAGTTGAGTAATTTGTTAGTTTTATCTTGTCTAACCAACTACCACAGACTTAGAGGCTTAAAGCAACACTTGCTTTTTATCTCAAGCTGTGGAGAGAAGACGCCTGACACAGAACGGCTGGGTCCCCTGATCAAGGTCGGATCGAGGTGTCAGCTGTGCTCTGCTCACATCTTTTCCTTGTCTTGCAGTTGTGACAGGAGTCAGCTTCCCGATGGAGGACTGAGGTCCCCATTCCCTTGCTGGCCATCTGTCAGCGGTATTCTCAGCACCTAGGTTCCACCTGCATTCCTTGTCATGTGGCCCCTTCTAGCTTCACAGGCAGTGGTGGAGAATCTACCCCTAGTCAAATTCCTCTCATGCTTAGAATCCTCATCTTCAGGAAGAGCCCAGTCCTTTGAAAGGCTTGCCTGATTAGGTCAGACCTACCCAGAAGTTCTTATCTTAAAACCAAGTGATCTGGGACATCAATAACTTTTGCAAAATGTCTTCACAGCAGCACCTTGTTCCCTGGTGGCTCAGACAGTAAGGAATCTGCCTGCAAGGCAGGAGACCTGGGTTTGATCCCTGGGTCAGAAAGATCCCCTGGAGAAGGGAATTTCAGTATTCTTGCCTGGAGAATTCCATGGACAGAGGAGCCTGGCTGGCTACAGTCCATGGGGTCACAGAGTCGGACACAACTGAGCGACTATCACACACACAATTGGGAGAAGGTGTGTATCACCAAGTGGTGAGAAGCTTGGGAGCTATCTGAATTCTGCCTACACAAGTAATTAGTGGGCTGAATATAGTATAAATATTACCACCACCACTAAACAAGTCGATTCAACTCCCTGATGGGCTACTTTCTCCATCAAGAGTCAAAGCAGAGGATCCATTAGCATTTTATTTCTATTATTTACTTAGGGTCACATTTGATAACAACCTCTTATTTTCATCTCACTTCATTTGAGCCTTAAAGATGCAGATATGAGAATTTAATATCCATGTGTCCAACTCATAGTTGGGAAAACTAGGTCTCAGGGGATGAAATTATTTGCCTGAAGTCTCACAGAATCTCTATCTTCCTAGATCAAGGTTCTTAATATACTGTAGCATTTGATTTCTAAAATATTAAAGTACCATCATTTCTTATTTCAATTTTTCTGAGTTTCTAGTAAATTTTTTTTTTCAAACTTCTAGACAGCTATCACAGAAAATCATAAAAAGCAATGGCCTTCCTATTGCCTGCAGCATGAGAAAGAATTCCATTAACACTAATAGGCCCATGTAGTGAAAAGTATTTATGCACGCTTTCCTGTAGGAACATATTTAAAAAACCAAAAAACTTACAATACTTTCAATAAATTCAGTAAGTTGAAACTAATTTTAAAATTTGATTCACTGAGGCAACACTTCATTTGCTATTTTCATGTTCTTTGTGGTGTTAACATAGATGTGCGTGTACTTCAGGACTTGAAACTTTTATCTTGCCTAAGACGTGACCATACTTTATGATCACCAGAAAGTGATTTAGGTGACAAAATTGAAGCCACGTCGAGGGTGAGGTAGAATTAACTGAAAGCGCTCCAAGCTTCTGTTAATCACAAAGTCACCATAATCTCAACAGGACCAACGAGACTCCATAATAAATCTTTCTTTCCAGTTTCAAATGCAGCTGAAGTAGACAAATGGATGTCGTCTATAAAAGCAGACTGATGATTTAAAAATGTAAGTGACAGGGAGTGCAGAACTCCATAGAATCATTAAAAGTAGAAAGACAGACACAAGGGGACTCTCACTCCCCATTTTTCAAATTAAAAAAAGTAACTCTGAGAAGTTTAGGGATTTGCCTGAGGGCACACAGCTTGGGGTGTGACAGTGCTAACGCATAAATACAGACTTTTGATTCCAGTCCAGTACTCTTAGCTTACTAATTGCATTCTTTGATAAAAAAAAAAAATGTATTCCATGCAATTTTCCACAAATACTATCATCACTGTAACCAAGAGAAGTGTTTGGATGTAAGGTATTGAAAATAGATGGTTTGAATTCCCCCCAACCCACCCATTCCCAAAACTTAGACCCCTGTCTCTACTCTCATTTCTCCAAAACTTTCTCCTGCACGCTCTACTGCCATCCCTGGCGCCTCACTCACACTCTCTGCACGTGACTTTCTTTGCTCTGGACCCTTGTAACATGTACCAAGGTCAGTGCTGTCCCAAGGGAGTAACAGTAGGAGTATTCTACTCACTCAACAATAAATGTAATAACTCCTTGAACTTAGATCAATAATATACTGTTTTGGAGGGGGAGGAGTATTTTATTACTGACATTGGTGAGAACTTGTGGCATTTAGTGATAATAAAAAGCAGACTGACTTTTAGTTAGTTTTATTGTTGGTAATGAATTCTTTTTATAAAAAAGATACTGTCTTCCCATTGCCCCCTGTGACACTGGCTTAGATTAAAGGATAGGAGGTCCCTATGAGCTACTCACATCTATAAGGCTTCACTTTCTTTAGAAAATGTTCTTTCTTAGAAGGGTGGGGATGGAGAAGCAAAGCACCATCATAATATTTGAATGTACATGTACTTTTTAAGTAAACATTTAAAACTGTATATGAAATGTAAAATAGATCCCACAGTATTATCAGGAAAACAACATTGGTAAAGAGATTGGTTGTTGAGAAGCCAGAGTCTTAGATATTTATCTGAGTTTGTATGCGATTTCAAACTTAGTGTGTTTTCATTAGCAAAGAACTTTTAGTTTTTCTTGTCACTGGGCTCACAGAGAAGTGGACACTTTAATCTAATTCAGGTGGAAGCAGTATGCATAGGGATTAAGACAGCCTGCACACTGTGACCATGGGCGAATTAATCTGGCTAACTATAAGTTTCTTCATCTATAAAATGAGAATAAATAGTAATACCTACCATACAGAGTCATCTTGGGGATTAAAGCTAGCTAGTCATATAAAGGGTTTAGCCTTGTGCCGATGCAGATTAAACACTCAACGAATATTTACCATAACTGTTGTCATGTTTATCCAGTGGCTAAAAGATACAAAGTTTCTCATTTAAAAAAATGTTGTATTCTGACATAAAATTCTGTGTATTTTCCTTATTTCTTTCAAACTTGGAACATGAAAACACTCACACAGGTATTTAAGGCACCAACCTCAACTTCACTGTGAAAAAGATACTTATTTAGCAAATTTCTCCAAGGACACTAGATGGCGATCTTCTTTAAGAAACAACAACAACAACAACAACAACTAGGGATTCATTGGATTCATTAACACTTCTTGCTTTGACAATTGAAATTTACTGCTGCAGATTTAAAAGCAAAGAACAGAGGTTAAAATCGCCTCTTGGAACACTAGAGTGTCAGAATTGTAGAATTTCTAGATTTGCAGGCTTAAAGATAGGGGTAGCAAGGTCTGGGGAATCCTGGCTTCAAACATTTGCCCTTGGGTAATCTTGGACTTCACCTTTCAAGATCTCATTTTCCTCTTTTATAATATGAAGTGGTTAGGTTAGATTATCTTCAGTGTCTCTTACAGATTTAAAATGCTATGATTTTAAATAATTCAATGTTTACTCTTCTATCAGGTTGTATTTTCTCAAATATTCCTTGTGCTCTTAATTAAATATTTCATAAGCCAAGGGACATGATTTAAGGTCACAAAGTTCAATGTCACCTAAGTTAAGACTGATTTAGTAAAAACACAAGATTGATTTTGAAAGATATGAATGAATTCCAGGTTTTGAGATGTGTGTAAAATATTGGTCTAAAGATTTCTTTAATAAGCAGGAGACACATATTTGAATAGCTGAATTTAAGGTTAGTATATAAGACATGAAAATAACCTGTCCATTTCAGAGTCATTTTAAAACTATTTCCATATCTCCCATAAATAAAATTGAACCTATGCCTAATTTTTTTAAGGAGATAAATTTTTTCTAATGTATTTTTAAATGCCAATTATTTTGAGTGTTTCTAAAGGGATGATAGCAGATTAAGCTGTTTATAGATAGAAGCAATAGAACAGTAACTATCAGCAAGACAGAGAAAGCTTTCTCAAATATGAGCAGATGAGGCCAGTCTGTATTGTCTAGATGTGGCTTAAAATGTTTTCAATTTTAAATAATTGGATTAGAACTAAGAGTAAATAAAGAAGTCTTGAGAATAAAATATATTTTAGGGTTGATTTATAAGTAAAAGTATATGCCTGCTTTTCCTTTACCAAGGTATTTCAGACAAGGTAGAAAGATTTTTATAAAAATAAGCATCCAGTGGATCATATGATGATATTTCTTTTTAAGGAAAATTACTATTTCTACAAAAACTCTCTGGTATTTTAGTTTGCATCTTTTTTTTTTCTTTAAAAAATAGATTTGTGGATCTTTACCTGAAGAAATGTTCCTCCCACACATCCAAACATGTTAGCTGTGATTTGTGAACAATACTCCCTGTGATATGTGTGTGTGTGTGTGTGTGTGTGTCTATAGGAATTAGCAAACACTCTGGGTCCAAATGTGTATAAACATCCGTTTAGCACTGAGTGTGGTGATGGGTGCAGAGGTGAGGGAGAAATACAGCTGGCCCAAGCTATTTTCCCTTAAAACCGGAGTTGTTGGGGTGAGCCCGCAATTCAGCACTGGTGGGCCCCACTTCACAACCAGGGTGGTGTGATATAATTTGGGTGCTCAGTATACAAATTTTAATAGTAGCAGATGAAATAGAAACCAAACTCCGAAGAAGTTTCCAATGGATGCATGGCCTTTTCCTTTTTGGTAAATATTTGGCTCATTATCATACACATGCTCCTCCAATTTACCCACCAACAATTTCAGTTTACTATTTCCACTAAAAGCTTATGGTGAAAAGACCTGGTACCGCGAGTGCCCTGTTATTCTTATTACTTGGGGTCACAAGCACAAGACTTCATACTAAGGAACACACACACACGTACACCCTTACCAAACAGGGCAGAAGAGAAGTAAAAGGTGAAAACGATGAATTCACGCACGTTATTGTCTAAAGGCAGTTTAATATTTATGAAATGTCTCTCTCTCACACACACACACACTCACGCGCACACACCCCACAAAGTCTTTAGGCTCCAGTTACAAGCGCTGCGTCATCTACCAGATCACATGGTAATTGTTGCTATTTCAAGGATCAAGTGGCATAAAGCTCCCCCCTCACCCCACCCCACCCCAGCCCTTTCCTTTGGTACCATATAGCGTGCAAGAGTGATTATTGTGTGATGGGGTGAGACCAGGCTCACTGGTCCAACCCTCCCAACTAGAAACCAGGCTCTCGGTGGGGTGGCGCGCACGCCGTGTTCTCACGAAGTGATTGGGAAAGGGGGACGGGGGAGGGGGTCTCAGGGGAGGAAGGGCAGCTCTAATTGGTTTCTCAATGAAAGATAATCACCTATTCCCCGGAGAGGCGGGGGATTAGCACTCTGCCTCTCCTCTCCAGCGCTTTTAGACTTCTCATCCTCCCCTCGATGCTTCTAGTCCATTCAGCAGAAGCGGATCGAAGATCGCGGCTCCTCGCGCCGCAGTAGGGGCAGCGCCGCTGCGCTCCGGGACCTAGCGCCCATTCACTCGCCCGGTCCGCTCCCGCCTCGCCCGGCTGCAGTCCCAGCCGCCGTCGCCCGAGCAAAAGTTTCGCGGAGGGGCTCAGGGAAAAACATGAGCGAGCTGGAGGAAGACTTCGCCAAGATTCTCATGCTCAAGGAGGAGAGGATCAAAGAGCTGGAGAAGCGGCTGTCAGAGAAGGAGGAAGAGACCCAGGAGCTGAAGAGGAAGCTCCATAAATGCCAGTCAGTGCTGCCCGCGCCCTCGACCCACATCGGCCCGCGGACCACCCGGGCACAGGGCATCTCGGCCGAGCCGCAGACCTACAGGTCCTTCCACGACCTCCGACAGGCGTTCCGGAAGTTCACCAAATCCGAGAGGTAGGCGCCGCCGGGGCGCGGGCGCGGCGGGCCGGAGCGGGGCCGCCACGCGGGGCGGACGGGCGGGCCGGGCGGCGGCGCGGGCACCGGGGGCTCCGGGCCGCGGCGGCGGGGCTCGGCGCCCGGCGCCCCGGCTCTCCTCGGCGCGCGGAGCGGGGGCGGGCCGGGACTGGGGAGTGTTTATTTTTATTTCTGCCCATCACGTGCTGCGCTGGTCTCCGCCGGGCTGGGAAAGGCTAGCTCCTCGGGGAAACGCGCCCCTGTGGCGTGGGGGTGGGGAGAAGGAGCGTGGAAAGTTTGGTCGCGCCCGCTAACTTGGCCGCTGCGCACCCCGCCGAAGTCGCGCGGTCTTCCCTTCGCGCACCCCTGGGGAGACTACCTCCCGGGACAGGACCCGGCCCATCCCGGGGCCTGGAGAGCTTCCTGGAGGTGACCCCCAGACCCAGGCCACAGGGCATGCTCCGTGCGCCGCTGGAGCCTCCCGGGAGCGGCGACGGGAGGCTGGACAGGGCGACCGCGTTCGGTTTAGGAACTGAACTTGCCCAGAGCCCGAGCCGGGCTGGGAAGGCGCGGAGGGGGTGAGGGGAGGGAGGCGGGACTGGGGTGCGTCTCCACTGCAGGGATCAGCCTCCGAGGGTCACTCTCGAGGCAGCAAGTGATGTCAGCAGGAAATTGTAAAGAAACACCACTTCTTGGATGTTGGTTTGCTCAGTTTGTGCCCCTTCCAGAAGTGTCCACCTCTTGGGCTGCATAGGGCTTGGAGGTGGCTCGGTGACCTTGCACCTGAAGCAGGTTTGGGGCTACTGCTCAGCCCTGTCCTAGAGTCGGTACTACCGCCCCCTCTTGTTTGTCTTCGGAGTCTGTCCCCGGAAAAAGTTGGGATGAAGAGGGAGGGGAGCTGCTTCTCTGGGCGCCTCCGGGCTCCTTCCTTCCCTCTTCCCGCCACGCTGAGAGCCAAGTCCTGCCAGTTCAAAGTTGTGTGTCGCTCTTTCGTGGTGCGCAGAGGCGGCCCGGCGATTTTGGCCATAAGTAGGAAGTATTTGCTCTCCGCTCGCTGCCTTCCCCGGAGAAGGCTGATCGATTGGTTGCAGCATTAAAGCGCCTCTGGACATTAGGGAGAGGAAGTGCAGACTCCAAAGCCCATTACTGGCTTTTAGTCTCTGGAAGTGCACGGCCGAAAGTGCATCTCGCAGGATATTGAATATTCCATTAGGCGTGCCTTCATGCCCGCCTACCTCTTATCCCTTCCTTCTTGTTAGATCACTTGGTTGTCTGAGTTCGGGGCCCTCAGGGGACCCCTAAATTAATCCCTCCCCCTAAGCTGACTTTGAGGCCAGTGCTTCTAAAGAGCACGTCGTCTTGTCCGTCCATCCGGGCCACTTGCAGGACTCTCGATGTCCCCCCGCTCTTCCCCTGCGCTCTTTCCTTGTCTGTTTCAATTGTGTACTGATTCCAGTGTACGTGGGATGGGGGAGGGGATCAGTGAAGCCTGCAGGAGTTGAGAGCTGTCAAAAGAAGACCAGGAGCTGGGAGTGGGTTGGGTCAGGCAGAAAGGATTTCACCTTGGGAACTGCAGGCCCACTCTGAACCAGCGTCTCAAGGGGCAGCCTTCAGGTTTCCTGAGCAATACTACACTTACAAAATGACACTGTCCACATGGCATCTTTCGGCCCACGCTGCCTTGGAAGTTCCTATCAAATGGAACAATGGCATTCTTCCTTCTCTTCGGCCAAGACTGCAATCAGAGCTAATATTTGGCCTTGCCATTGTTGGGAAGCTGCTGTCTCTTGCCTCAGCTGAGCTGCGCATTCCTCGGCCGCTGCCCTGCCCTGCGCTCAGCAGCTGGAATCAATCTACCCACCTCCTTAAGAAGCCACTTCATCAGCGGTCACCCAGCAGCTGTTCGCCTCCTAGGGCTGGCCGGCTGGGGCTCTATCGCATTTTTGAAATTTCAGATCGCTGTGTCTGGACTGTGCCCCTCCAAAAAAAAAAAGTGTAGCCAGCACCGCCTCTCCGCAGCAAAAAGGAAATTTCACCGGGGTCTGGAGAGGTTAGGAGAAGAAACTTCCCTCCCAGGATCCCCTCTCATTCAGGAGCTAGCTCTCAAAGAGGCACTTTTATTTTCTTTGATAAGAAATCTCCCTAGGAATGAGAGACGTTTTTGTGTGTACTTAGAGGAAATGGCTGATCTTTCAAACGTACACATCGTCTTCCTTATTCTGTCCCTCCCCCCTACTCCCAGAGCTTTCTGGTTAGGGGTAGGAACATTCATCAAAAGAGTGGATCATGCGCAGTAGAGATTAGTCGAGCGCATATTTGTGTCCGCAGAAACTAGCTGAAGTGCTTTTCTACTTATTCTGCGCGGATTTACCTTGGGACTGAGTGTAAACTTTTCCCCACTCAGCATGTAGTTTTACACTTTCAAATGGAAGCTTGGCGTGTATTTTCAGGAAGCTGACTCAGAGTTTAAAGAATTTTGACAGGTAGAACACGGGAATAGTAACCTCTGGAATTAGGTACTTAACCTAGCATTTAAAGAGACAGTACTGACTTACTGGTGCGGCACCTTATTTTGGCCAAGAAAAGAAACCATTAAAAAAGTATTTCTAGAATACAGCATTTAACAGCAAACACAGTGCTTTCAAAATAAAAGTGCATTTGCTAATTTTCAGATATTTGGATTTGGGAAATAGAGATCCCATCAGCTCATGCATCCTGTTAAAAGTTGTGCCATCCTGATGCATTTACTGGGACTGAAAGAGCCTGCTTTATCACAAAGCTAATGTTCAATTGCAGTGGCTATAGGATTTAGTGAGAGCTATTCATGCTATGGGTTTGTTTGAAACTTTACTAGGCCACCACCAGTTTTTATACTAACAAGATAATAAATATATTTTGAAAGTAGAGGAATTCTGTTTGGTGGGCAGAATGACAAAAGCGCTTTTGCCTATCACCACTGTTTCGGAAAATGATTGCAATCTGAAATATTTACATAATCGCTGGTAAAAATATCTTGAGCGTTTATTGCAGTGGAAGGAAATGGGAGAATTCAACGACTGTTGTAATCAAGTCAGTCCAATTAGCCAGATTTCCATGCGTCCGCAGAGGGTATAACGCACAAACTCCATTAAGAATGATCTAAGTATCTGAGGAATGCTTTAGATGAAAATTATACTAGAGAAAGGGAAGATCTGAGCTCTCAGCCTAAGTATCAAGTGTACAGTACGATGATCATGTTTAAAAAGAAAACATCCGACTTATTACAGTCCTCATTTGCAGACCCCTTCGAAAATGCCCAGTAGACATCAAACGATAATCACTGAAAACCGTAGGCTGTTTTGGATGATGATGGTGATATTTTACAGTCATATATAACTTTCTACCAAATAACTGAGTCTTTCACGTAGTTTTCTATGGGCTTCGATTCCCTGCATGCATATACTCCACATCAAGAATTACCCAATATCCTGATTCTTCCCTCTGTTTTTTTAATCACAGCTAAATTCCTTATTTTGACCACCCAGTTAGCTCAGAGGACTGCGTAGTTGTTGTTTTTAAATTAGCTTAAGCAAAAGCTGGAATCAATATCACTCTGTTACAGGAATAATGTATTATATTGCAAAGCTACTGAGCTATTCCTGTCACAGATCCCTTGATTCTTGATAATGTAAATTCATCCTTTGGAACTCGTACCTTCTTCCACTGGGACATGGGTGCTTCGGAATGGATGCCCCAGAAAACTCGTTGCCTTTTGCGTCTCTGATTCATTTCAGTTGATTTAACCTTCAGACTAAATCAAGGGATCTGGCCTAATTTTGATATAAGTAGCTTCAATGAAATGAGCAGGTACACCCACTGAATTCTGGGCCCACCTTATTAACTGTCCCAATAAAAATACACAATGCTTTAAAATCGCATCGGTAAGAATGTTAAAGATGGCTAACCCTACTGATTTTAACACGATGCTAAGCTCTTTACTTTCATCAGCTCATTGTTCTTTTCCCAGTGATCCTAAATCACATATGTACTTTTCATGTGAGGAATCTGAGGCTCAAAGAAGTCACTTACCTAAGATCTCACAGCCAGGAAATGCCAGATGTGTTTCAAACCCCAATTTTACAATTTTTAGAGCCCTAGTTCTCAGCTGCTATACTCTATAGCCTTGGAATCAGGAGAGTTCCATCTTATTAACTAGTGAATCCTTCTGAATAGGAAGAAAAGAACATGCCCTAAATTAGAATGCATTGTTGTTTTGGTGGTTTTGTTTTGTTTTTTTGTTTTACCTTGTAGCCAGCACAAAACTGAGCTTATGAAAAAGTGACCAGTGAGCGTAAGCAAATATGCCTCGATAGGCATATCCAGCACGTACACCTTGAATGTGCTGAGCTGGCTAGAATTTCCTCGGGTCCTTCTCTTGGAATTGGCATTTCCCAGTCATTCCTCCTTCACATCATGGGTGGAACTGATGGGCAGTGCAGGTAAGGAAGGATGTGAAAAGGATCTCTGTGGCTGCCTTTGTATACCACCCACTGTATCCTTTGCCTGTTGCCTTACAGATTCCTCCTGCTAATCCCATCATCCCTACCAATCCTTCCATCCAAAGGAATTTATTCCTACCTGACTACGTACCAATCTGTTGACCAGTTATCCTTTCTGGATTAACATAGTGATGTTTTAACAGGAGCTTCTGAGAAAGGACGTTCATCTAGTTTACTCTGATGCGTGGTATTTGTGATGAGAGTTGAAAGGGGGAAGAGCCGCGGAGATGGCAGGTTGTTTAGGCAGGCTTGATCCTTGTGTCTTGCCAAGAGTAGTTTGAAGAGGACAGGTTCTGTGAACAAGCACCTCACTTGTATTTTCAGTCAAAGCGATACAGAAGGCAGATAGTACTCTGGTTTTAATGATGAGAAAACTGAGCAAATCACTACTGAAGTGTCTTTTAAAGGATCTCAGAAATGGGACAAGAAGAACAATGTAGGTTTCTCAATTTTGCATCAGTACCAGAGTTGGTGAATTGATAGCTCTGAGTTATCATCGTTTATACTTACATTTTAAGACATATCCACTTTGCTTTGGGGTTGATTTGGGTTCTGGGATGATGTTCATTTTCCAGGTGTATTTGTAATATAGCAAGGGTTCTTGTTCTATCTGGATCATTGATTTGTGTATAGATTGCAAGTTTCAATTTAATTGTGTGTTTATAGGAGATTTGACTGACCCTCATGATAATATTTCTAAAAGACCTGAATAAACAAAAGATGTCATATGTTTTTACTCATTACTGACTGCTCATTTCCCAGTGCCCTCTCCCCACTGTATGTAGGAGGTGCTAAGAGTGCGTTAAAACCCGTTCTTTTGGTAGGATTTTCAGGTGATTTCATAGCTGCTCAGAGTAGGAATACTTATTTTCATTTTCCACCGAGAATTTGCTTATCAGAGTTCAGGACCCTATGTTATCTTGAATTCTTGTAGCTCTTGGAAGTTACTGTGAGCTCTGAGATAAACCAGGGATAGTGTATCCTGTTTCACAAAAGTGAAAGCTCAGAAGTTTGGAATTTGTCAAAAACGAGTACTGACCTGGAGCCCTGCTTTGTTAGTGTCATGTGCTGTGGGATCCCTGAAGAGAAAAGGGTGTGTGTGTGTGTGTGTGTGTGTGTGTGTGTGTGTGTGTGGCTATATGTGTATGTATATGTGCATGTCCACATATGTATACACATACACACAAGTTGCCGGTTTATTCAGTTTATGACTTTACACTTCTTACGGTAAACTCTTTGAGTTCGGCCCAATCAGTTTCCTGGGGAAAGGATGATTTCCTTCTTGGGCTGTTACCGTAAAATAGATGACAGCGTCTTGCAGCATGTCAAGGGCTTGTGTCTGACATTGGACGGGTCGTCCGGTGTTGTCTCCCAGAGCTGGTACTAGAATCCGTCTCTGTTGCTTCTTGTTGATTCCACCTTTCCCCCAGTGATGATCTCTACCTATTTTTCTTTGTTGTTGGATTTGCTCGTGTTGTGCACCTCTCTTTGGGGTCCCTGGTTCCTCTCTTTTAGCTCGACATCTGGAACTCCTGCCAGATCTATCAATGTTATTTGCAAAACTCATACAACCGCAAATGTAGAACAGAGGTCTTGCTCAGAACAGTATTCTAACCTTTCAAAATCTTTCGTGTCTTAAGGTATTTCAGATATTGTACAATTTGAATTTCCTAAAGTTTAAAAAGTAATTCCTCATGTTGAAAATATATGATGCTTTAAAGTATTTCTTAGTGAAAACTGGATATTTCCAAAGAATGTGTATCTTTGAAATAGGTCTGTTTTTATTATGTAAAAGCTTATAGAACTAATCTCCTTTATTGTCATTATGAACAGCAGACTCATTTTTTAAAACTCCTAAACTTACTCTGCACTGCTCCCGAAATATTGTTGGTGGATTAGAAACTTCAGTGTACCTTATGTTGCTTTTATTTTTTTTTAACATTTCCGTACTTTTTTTTTTTTTTTAATATGGGGTTATAGTAGAAACTCATGCTATCTTAGAAAAAAGTGTAGTTTTACGTTCAGTCAATACCAAGTTTATATTGGCTAGAAAGTTGTAAAATACTTTCTGTAATTTGTCCTGTCCAATAATGTTGGCTGCACAGTTAACCTTTTTTTTTAGTGCATGTTGATTTGACATATTCTTGGAAATTAGTCCTCAACAGTTAATATCTTGATCCTTGGAGTTGATTTGGATTGATTTTATTATGTGGATGAACGCACTGATAGCACTTTGGTGTGTAAGGGGATAACATGCTGATTTCATCTGAGTGTTTATTTAATAAGTGAATTTGCCTTAATAAGACAAATCCAGTAAGACATCTGCGGTAATTACCCTGTTAGGACTTAGTTTGAATTTTTTTTCACTTGTGATAAAGATTATGCAAGTACAGTTCTTAAATTATGCTGTACTGCTCCTCCTTTCTAAATCAGTTTAGAGAGTGCTTCAAAATGTGTTTTCAGTCCTCAGAAGTCTTTATTTGAGCATTCTGACTTCAAATACTGCAAAAATACTGCTGACAAACCTTACAAGGAATCCTAAAAGTACTTGCATGTTTGCCTCTTAAAAATACTTGTAGGCCTATTTGTTCAACTATATGATACTGATATTGCCTGGTGAGCAAATCCAAAGCCTTTGAGTAAATGTTAGTATTTTTCTTGATGCCTCTCATTGCCCTCACGGCATGGGTAATGTTAATTTCATGTCTCACATGACCATCCAGGAACTTCAACTACATATGCTAAAAATTCTCAAAATAGAAAATTCTTTTATATCTTAGGTTGTAAACCCCAGGGTAGAAACCAGGTCTGTTTATAGTAAAAATTCCAACCCTATAAAACCTTCAGCTTACCATGCATTTCTCTTCCCACATGCTAAATTTCAGAGGCAGGGTAAAAACAGCACATACCTAGAAGGTATTAAAAACAAACAAACAAAAATTCACCCAGAAACCATCTAGAGGATCAAACCAATTCATATCCAATTCAATCTCCTCTCACAGAGCAAGTTCACGCTAAAATATGCAGGGCGATATTCCAGGTCTTATTCCGGCAGATTGTAGCTGTAGCGTCATAGCACACGGTGGTCTGTGATTAGTTGTGAGGTTATAATGAGTAAATAGTAGATTAAAAATCAAACTTTGTGAATTACTTGCTTCTTAGAAAATAAGGTTGAGTGCATTCATAGGCACCTCTCAAGGGATGGTTTTTGACCTGCATTCCAATTGGCTTCCCAGGCTGGGAGGATGACAAATATATGGCAGGAAATAGCACAGAACCCACAGTCAGTCTTGTCTTTTCACAAGAGTGTGGTGCACGTGGGAACATCATTCATCTCATGAGTCACTGCAGAAGCAATGTTTGAAAACTTGTGATCTGAACTGTGGGTCTAAAATATCAACATCTGGTTGCCGCAACACTTAAAGCTACTTATTTAGAAATAACTGTTGTTAGGTTTATGACACTCTAATCAGCATGTGCGCATCAGAGCCCTGTTTCCCAAAGGGTGATGTTCATATACTGATAGCACTGGGGCTGCTTCTAGGTGGCACACAAGTTAATTTGTTTTATCTTAATAAAGAATTTGAATGCATTGAGGGAAAAGATGTAACAATCATATTAAACCTATGCCATGTGGCTTCTGTTACTTAGAAAGCTTTGTTTTAAAGGTTCATAGATTTTAAAGGAAAATGTAGAAAAATATAGGTTGTAAATAACATAGATATGAATAACACAGAAGAGGGAACGTTTATTTTAAAGTCATTTTCAACAAGGAATGAAACAGGTTGTTTTCATGCTCACCCTGTCTATGTTGTGGAAAATTCTGGCTAATTGAGTTCTCGCTGGACCTGTCTTTGAGTGACTCCTTGGATGGCTTTCAATTTCTCCACAGGAATTGGAGTGAGGACATAGATTTGCATGGAAATAGTGGGTTTTATAGGATATATTCTTGCTCTACTGATAAATCAGTCTGGTTAAGAATTACTCACTTCACTATATCTGCAGAGAAGTGTCCTATTTACCCCAGGTTTATGAATTCCTTTGCCATGCCACAGACGTAGGTGAACAGGACAGCTGGGAATTATTAAAGGATGCCTGGCCTCCAATCTCCGTCCAGCTTACCGTCCACGGGCAGCTCTGTCTTCCCAGAGGGTGTCCCCAGGGTTCCTCCTCGGATCCTATGAGTCAGAGTCTATGGCTTTGAAGGGCAGTAGTGCGGCATCCTGCAGCCAGAAATTCAAGGTTTTTTCCTTTCTCTATAAAAATACAATTTGGAAAACGTTTGGAAGGGAAAGTCTTTCATAAAATACCCATGTATTTTCCTGTAGTCTGTGTTCCCTTGACTTGTAAGAAACTAGACGAATCTAAAAGATTAATATTTTTAAATGTATTATTATTTAAAGAATAGGTTTGCAGAAAAATGAGAAAGGTACAAGGAGAAAGGCAGGAATATATTACAAGTAGGAGGTTGTTTTTCTTCAGTAGCAAAGTCGTGTCTGACTTTTTGAAATTCAACTCCATGGACTCCAGCATGCCAGGCTTCCCTGTCCTTCACTATCTCCCAGAGTTTGTTCAAACTCACGTCCATTGGAGATGCCATCCAATCATCTCATCCTCCGTTGTCCCTTTCTCCTCCTGCCCTCCATCTTTCCCAGCATCAGGATCTTTTCTAATGAGTCGGTTCTTCACGTTAAATAGCCAACATATTGGAGCTTTAGCTTTAGCATCAGTCTTTCCAATGAATATTTAGGGTTGATTTCCTTTGGGATTGACTGGTTTGATCTCCTTGCAGTCCAAGGGAGTCTTGAGCGTCTTCTCCACAGTTCAAAAGCATCAATTCTTCAGCAGTCAGCCTTCCTTTTATGCAAGCAGGAGGGGGAGTTGACAGCAACCAATTCTCATTTCAGAATACAGTGCAGGTTGTCTGCCTACCACGTAAGAAAGGAACTCATGAAGGTTTGGATATAGGTCCTGTCCAAAAGGTAGGGGGAAAGGGAGGTGGAGGGAGGAGAAGCAAGAAGGAAGAGAGCCAACAAGAAGATTCCAAAAATTACCACAAGATGGCAGCAGCACTATAATATTTAGCAACTGCACAAGTAGTTTGAAATAGCCTTTAGTTGAATTTTAAAATACATTCTCAAACAGACTCCTTTCTTTTTTCATTGCAGTAAAATTGATTCACTATAATATTAGATTAGTTTTAGGTGTACAGCATAATGATTCCTTGTTTTTAGAGACTGTACTCCATTTAAAATGATTATAAAGTGTTGGCTGTACTCGCCGCGCTGTACCATACATTCTGGTAGCTGTTACGCGTAGTAGTTTGTGTCTCTTAACCTCCTACCGCTTTCTTGCCTTGTTCCCTTCCCTCTCGCCATTGGTGTCCTCTAGTTTGATGTCTATATCTGTGCTTTTGTTTCTGTTTTGTTATATTTTAGCTTCCACACATAAATGAGGAATTCAAGTGTAAATGTTCTTAATATGAGAATTCACGTGTTTGGAAAGTGTAACGTTGAATTACATGCATTATTATAGTTTTCCAATAAATACTGATTTTGAGGAATGCGTTTAACAAGCCGACGTGTCATCTTCCCTTTAGTGTTTAAACCAAAAGAGAAACCAAGAGTGCACTTTGCACGGAGAACTCTTTGAACATTGATATCAGTCTGAGGGCAGTTCCTGAAGCACCTGTGAGGAAACTCTGGACTCACATTTGGCTGAGAAAAGAAAACTGAGACAAAGAATGGAAAATGTAAAATAGCAAAAAATATACATGTGTGAGGAGACAGAATAAAGGGAGTGTCTCACTACTCAGTCCTCTCTCCCCCAATAAAGAACTAAACACCATTATTACAAGAAAAAGGTCAGCTATTCGAAGAAACTTCAGTACTTGCTAATTGGTTATTTGCTGTCTCTGATAACTCTGCACTTCTGGAACACAATTATATAAATCCTAACATGGCCTGCTGCAGTCTGAGGTCCTTTTTAGAAATAAATTTTAAAACTCCAGTTAATATTATTCATATACATTATATATTTTCAAGAGAAAAGTCAAGTCTGTTATGGGGTGTCCAAAATATACCATGCCTTTCAACAATTTTAGAGTGAAAAGAAATGAGTGTGGTAGTGTGGTCTGACCTACCACAAAGGGATAGATTGTGCGTCGTACCTAATGGACTGTAGGGTTTTTGAATCAATATTCCCTTGGCATGTGCCATTCAGCCTTCCTGGAAAAGGCCATTGCATTCAGTCGTGACCCCTCTCATGTAAAAGCCCCCAGGGGACTGGAAGTGAAGTGGTTTTGGTGATGACAACATTTGTGCTTTAACACTGAGGAGAAATGCACTTACTTTGGTCTGTCCCTGTAACCAAGGGTTGATGCCAAAATGAAGCTGTACTGTGGATGAAAAAGAGTTCACGCGTACTCATGTGGCCTCTTTCATGGGCCTCTCTGCTCAGGTGTTGTGTTAGATTGTACTTGGATAAACAAGCAAGAGGGGAAAGAGAGAAAATTCAACACTGTACATTTTGATACCCTATTTGACAACATGTTGCCTTTGTAAAAGGTGTTTTGAAACTCTGTGATATGTTTATTTGAAGCCGCCAGTACAGAAAACTGCTTCTAAGGGCAGTCATTTATATTTTTCCTAGGTTAGGAAAAATTAATGTCATAGGGTCTATGACTGTGAAAAAGAATCGAGGAAAGATCAAACATATGTGATCCTTTCTTTTGTCTGCAGAGCTAAAAAAAGAGAAAATCCAGTCACTCTTAGAGAGAGAAGAGTGAAGCAGAGATAAGTGGCAATGCCTTTTGTTTTCTGTGATCTTTCTGGTTTGTTATCAAGGCAAGACAAATTCCTCAAGTGTGGAGGCAGGGTCTGAAGCATCCTGCCTTGAAATCCCCGGTTTATCTAGTCTCTCCAGGGCATTACCAAGGATGTCTTCACAGAATGAGACAGGCCCTGGGCTCACTGGGCTTCTTGATATTGGGGCGATTTTTTAAAGTTTCTTTTGTGAGGTTCTGCAGCTGTACTGCCGTGTTAAAATGTGGAGACACTTATTGATATTTGAAATTTGCTGATTTTAAGCTTTTCTTGGACCACGACTATGCTCCCGGTTGTTTTAATTGCTGATGGTAATGCCTGCTGGTTGTCAGACAATGAAGAGATGGACAAAGCTTGATCTTCTCCTCCCAGTTTTCCCCAGCTGCCTGCCAGCAGGCAGCCAGTGTTCGCTCTTCTGTATTTGTATGCTCACTTTTGTATAGAGAGCCTCTGTGTTCATTTGGAGTTTGGGCTTATTGTTTGCTTTCCTAACTGAAGGAGACTCATCCCATAACACTCCTCAGCAACCTGTGTTCTTGCCTCAGCTGTAGCCCCTTCCTTTCTAGAGTAGCTCATATCAGTCTAACAGCCACATATTATTCCATTGTATCCATGTGTTAAGCTCATTAATATTGATAGTTACTTGTTTTATTGTATGTAAGCATAAGCCACACTGCAGCTAACATTCTTGCACACATTTCCTCATATGTCTTTTATTTATATATAGGATAAAACTTCCAAAGAGTGACAGTGGCAGGTCAAAAAAGTTGCTAATTTTCCGTGTGACTATTTTAGTTTGTGATTATTCATAAACTTTCTATATCAGATGAATGCTCTCTAACCATTTCTATTAAAAAATAAAAAGCATGTGAATGGCATTGACAAAATCAATTTTCTATATTAAAACCAGAAATTTTAAAAAACAGCCAAACATAAAACTATTGCAGAAACATGTGGAAAGTCCTTATTTCTTTTTTATACTTGAGTTACAGTCAGGAGAACACTCTTTTTTGAGGCAATGTTTATGTGCCCTTTTACTTTTCAGATTTATAAAGTCCATACTGCACATTTGGCTTGATTTTTTTTTTTAAGTTGAATAAAACTTTTGAATTCCTACAATGTGATTTTTTAAAGTAAGGATACAATTGTTTGTGTATACTGCTCTTAAATAACTAAAGTCCATCTTTAAGAATCACTGTGGTTTGTTTTTCTTTCTTCAAAATACATTTTTGATACTTTAAAGATTCTAAGGAGCTTGCTTCCACTTGGGAAAATAACGAATTCCAAATCTCTCGGCTACATTTTTTTTAAAGGCTAGTGGGAAGATTTGGACATATATGGTATTGTAACTAGTCAGTAGAGCTTTCTTTTTATAGGATGGCAACCTCTGGGAGAGTTTACTTTGCTTCTTTTGATCACTGTTATGATATTGAACTAGATTTACTGAAAGGTAATTTTGCAAACATTTATTTGGATTAGAATTCAGTCATATCACATAGATTCAATCATGAGGTTGAAGCCAAAAAATGAAACTGATTTTGGAGAGTAAGAAGAGTAATCTCAGAGATAAGTCCAGCCTTAGAGAGAAATGACCTGAAACTATCATGATAATAAAAAGAATGGGCTTTGGAGCCACAGACCTGAGGCTGACCTCTGACTCTTCCTATACCTATGGCTGTGTGACTGTAAACAAATTGCTTTCCCTCTCTGAGCTTTTGTTTCTACTTGTATGAAATCAGGATGATGCTACTTCCCTCCCTAAGGCTTTGTATATGAGGGATACTCTCTGTGTACACAGTTTAACAAAAGAATGTGAGTGTACAGTGTTAAGTAAGAGTGCTAGCAAATGTGTAACAATGAAAGGTTTGAAAAATTCTACAGATCTTTTTTTTTTTTTTTTACAACATTAGTTCTGGTATTAACACGTTATAGAACTTAATGCCTAGAAAGGATTTTAGGAGATATCCTTGTTCATGCCCTTTCCTGAACAGAACTTTAATGATACACAATTAAGCAAGAATCTAGAAGTTCAGAGATAATGTGATTTGCCAATGACATGAAGCTTGTTATTGACAAAACTGAGATTAGATCCTTCTGTCTCTTATTTGCCATTCCAGCTCTCCTTAATCCATCTTAAACATCAGAAGTGATGAGTGAAATGAGGAAAACTAGAAATTTGTAAATTGGAACAATGGGACAAGTGGAAACGAGATGGTTAAATGCTGTCTCTATGTTATATATATATAAGTAAACTATACACATATGATAAAACAGAGCTAAGGACTCAAAATGTGCTATTATCCAATTTAGCACTCCAGACAACTCTGGGAGACTGTTGGTGTAAGTTTCTTAGAAGAGCCGTTTCTTAAAGATCCTGGATTTAAATGAAACACTACCATGAACTGCCTAGAAAGGATGATAATAAGACAGGAATGCTCAGGGAAGCAGCTATGTCAGGCTTAGAAAAAGACACTGGAAGCACCGAAGAGTTTTGGAGTGGAGGTCCTTCCCAGCAGGAGCCTCTCCATGGCGAGGGGTTATTGATTGACAGGTGTCATCCATCAGACTGAAGCCCTGTTTCCCAGGAGCTTCTCTGTTCCTTCTTTCATTGTCTAGTGTGCAGTCCTTGGAACTGACGAGGGCACATCTTTTCATGGCTAGTGGAGCTATAGGCCTAGAGATTTGGGTGGAGGCTCTTTGTAGATGTTCTAACAGCCTGAAGAACATTCCCCGTCTGTCCCCCTCTCCCCAAGTTGACATTAAACTTACATATTTGTGTATTGTCAGTTCCTGTTTGCCATTTAGAGGCTGATTTGACTGCATTAGAGCTTTTCAATTTGGACAAATACTAGTCCAGGTTTTATTTCACCTAAGGCCATTTCATCGATCAGTCTATCAGCTCAGATCGGGGTGGACATATGTCATAACCAAAGCCAGGTTCTCTCCTTGCCAGCCTGACACTGTCATTAAAATACACCCCAAACCTCAGCTTCTGTAATTGTTGAGAACCTGGTGAGGTTGCTGAGAGGTGTAAGTGAGGTGGCTTACGCAATAGATTTAGCTCACTGCCTCGTGCAGTCACTCAATAAACTCCAGCTCTCATCGTTCTTTACTGATTCCGACTTCATTCACAGAATGTGTCATGACTTCTAACACTGTGCCAGGATATCCACATATACTCTTCCCTTATTTCTTACGCCATGCTTGGTTCTAATTCTGCTCATTAGCTCTGACCCTATTTTTGGAGTCATTTCCTGAATCACAGATGGTGCTCTGACAGAGGCCCTACTTAGGACTTATTTTTCTGTCTGCTTTTCATTCGCTGCGTAGTGTCAGCTTTCTTTGTACACATTTGACACCCCTCCCCCACTAGCCCACCATACTGGAACTTCACCATTCTGTACCATTAGAGATTTAGCTGTATTAGGCCCCCTCTTCAGCTATCTGCTCTCAGAGTTCGGTAAACCCAGGGCTTCTCAATCGCATTTGAATCACCTGGGGATTCTTACTAACTGCAGTTTCTGATGCAACGGTTCTGGGAAGGGGCCTTTGTAATTAGCTGTCGCGTGATGCTGATGCTACTGCCTTCAGAGCCTTAAATAGTGAGGGATTAATCAGTGATTTTTCTCCGATTCCTCCCTCCTTTCATCTTTCTTTCTTTTTTTTTTTTTGCTACTCAAGTTTTCTATACAAATAAAGTACAATCAGGTGCACTAGTGCAAGTTAATGTGTTAATAATATGTTGAACATGGATTACATTATAAGATTAACTCATTATCTAGGAAAGCCTAGAAGAAGCATTCTAGTATTTTTTCTTGTTCTCGATCATCGGCAGGCACAGCTGTACAGTATAAAGACTGAGCACAGAGGCTGTGGAATCAATTAGGCTTCAGTTTAAGGCCACTAATATCTTTGTCATGTTGTCTAACCTCTTGGAACTTCTGTTTCTCATCCCTAAAATAGGGATAAGAAGGCCCACCTAAAACTGATGCTATGCCAAAGACCTGTTGGAAGCATGCTGTAAAGGACAGCTAGTGCTTCTGCAGTTTTTTTAATACTAGAGTTCTAGAGACTCAGGTCAATTTGTTCCCAGTGAAAAATGTGATCCAGGAAGAATTTTAGTTCAGATAAATTGTTAACATAAGAAAGATTAGTTCAGCGTTGGTGAGAGCTTACTCTGTACAAGGCACTTTATTTACATGAACTCATTTGCCCTTTTCAGGGCTTCCCTGGTGCCTCAGATGGTAAAGAATCTGCCTGCAACACAGAAGACCCAGCGTTCGATCCCAGGGTTGGAAAGATCCCCTGGAGAAGGAAATGGCAACCCACTCCAGTATTCTTGCCTGGAGAACCCCATGGACAGAGGAGCCTGGCAGACTGCAGTCCATGGGGTTGCACAGAGTCGGACACGACTGAATGACTGACACTGCTACGCTACTATTTGCCTTTTTCAGTCATCCCATGTTTTCTCCCGGTGCCGCCAGACAGGACCGATTCCATTGCACAGATGAGGAGACCTGGTCCAAACATCAATGAGGTGACTTAGTCAGAGGCTCTCTGGCCCAGGACACTGTTTGATTCTGACACTGTGTTAGGTGATAATCACAGCAGAAGCCCAGGGAGAACCACCAGGAAAGTGAAGACTCTTAGATCATTCCAGGGCCCAGGGGTCCCTAAACTCTGGTCCATATAAACATCTCAAGGAAACCGTTGCAACAAAGATCCCTAGGCTCCATCCACAAAGATTCAGACTGAATAGATTTGGGAAGTTTGGAACGAGGACATTTGCCCAGTGGCCCTGCAGAAACATCTCCAGAGATGTATTCTGTAGGCAGGGGGGTCATGTGAATTCAATTCCCTGGGCGGCTGTAACAGATTACCACTAACTGGATGTCTTGAAACAACACAAACATACTTGCGCAGAGTTCTGGAAACTGGAAGTTTGAGTTCAGGGTGTCAGCAGGACCATGCTGTCCCTGAAATTTCCAGGGGACAGGCCTTCCTTGCCGCTTCCGAGCTTCTGGTGGTTTTCTGAGCTCGTTGCTGTTTATGGCTTGTAAGTGCACGGCTCCAAATCTCTGCCTTTGCTCGCATGACTGTCTTCCCTGTGTGTGTGCCAGTCATTGAATTTAGGACCCACCCTCGTGCAGGACGACCTCATTCTGGTCACATCTGCAAAGACCCTGTTTCCAAATAAGGTCACGTTCATAGGTTCCCGTGCGTGCATGCTAAATCACTTCAGTCATGTCTGACTCTTTGCGACCCCGTGGACTGCAGCCCATCATGTTCCTCTGTCCATGGGATTCTCCAGGCAAGAATACTGGAGTGGGTTGCCGTGCCCTCCTCCAGGGGATCTTCCCAAGCCAGGCATCCAACCTGCATCTCTTGTGTCTCCTCCATTAGCAGAGGGGTTCTTTACCACTAGCACCCCTTGGGAAGCTCCATAGGTTCCCAATGGACATGAATTTGGGGGGTTGGTATTCAACTCATACACCATGCCATCTGTTTTTTATCTTCCTTCCGGCCCAAGGTACAAAGCTGTGACTTCAGAAATCCACTAAGGCCTATGGCAAATGAGATGAGGGGTGAAAGACATAGCGAGGTAATAATGCATGGTTTTATAGAGGCCTTTTCACTTGGCGTTTCTAGCTGTCCTCTCCTCTTCCCACCCCTTTTCTCATTTATCAAAGTTTAGGATGTTGGTTGACAGTTCTTTGGTTGAGATGAAAGTATTCCTCTCTTGTGGTTCCACGAAATGTCACAGGTCACTGGTAGTTTATGGTTCTCTTGTTTTCGAGGTGTGACTTTTATAAAGATTTACAGGAAACTGAAATTGGGCTTAAACTGGAGACAACTAGTGATTTTCATTTCTGTAGACTGTAGTCTTCTTACCTGTAATTTTAGAGGGAAAGAAACTTTTACACTGTAATTTCAACAGTTTACTTCCCTATAATTTTGGTAAATTGTTTCCTTAGGGTTACAAAGAACAAGTGGAATAAACCTCAAATAGATGTAGTACGATAAAGGTAATTTTTCTTTGGCACATTTATCTAGTTAATGTCAGCATACAAACTCATTTGTAAAAATCTCTGAATGTTTCAGCCAATTAGAATTATATGTTTTAAAACAGCAGGGTTATATTTAGGTGTAGACTCTTTTTTAGGTTGACATTATTTATATATTTTGAAGTAGAATTTATGTGGTTCTCTCACTTCTTTCCCAAGCTAAGGTGTACACACACATACTTTGTAGCCTAACTAGAGGGTTTTTGTTGATATATCCTATAATACAAATTGTATTCCTACCACTCAGAATTTAAACTTTAAATTTTGCAGTTAAGTATTCAAAAGACAGTATGAATTTGTCATATTGGTAATTTGGTTTTATATAAAATTATGTAATATAGGAAATCAACTTATCATTTGAAAATACAATTTAAAAATGTATGATAGTATAGGTGTATTTCTATTTGAGTATATTTAATTCTCAAACACTTTTCATCCAAGATGCTTCACAGAAGCTAGGTTTCTGGGAATGGTTTTGGGCTTCTTGATGATATAGAATATTTAATGATATATTGTTCAGTATGGACATCCCTGGTGGCTCAGACGGTAAAGAATCCACCTGCAATGCGGAAGACCTGGGTTTGATCCCTGGGTTGGGAAGATCCCCTGGAGGAGGGCATGGCAACCCTCCAGTATTCTCTTCTTGCCTGGAGAAGCCCTATGGACAGAGGAGCTTGGCAGCTGCAGTCCATGGCGTCACAAAGAATTGAACGCTACTGAGCAATTGCTCAGTATGGACTCATTGAGACATTTTAAAAATTAAAAAAAAGTCTATAGAACATTTGTGCTATCCAGACACACGTGTCCGTTCTTCTAGAGATTATATATTCCTTTTGTTTTGCTTGCCTCCTGTCTATCTGTCATCTGATTTTTTTTTTTAGAAGGTTTTTCTTCTTACTGTTGGAAGAGATCTTAGGGATAATCCAAATAGCCATTCATTTTATACAAACTTGACTGGAAATAGTCTCCCAGGAGTGGGGGGAGGAAGAGTCAGCAAAGGGTGGCTTCCTTGGGATGGGAAATTGGTCCCCATTTTGTGGAAATTTTCCAGGGCCATCTTTGGCACTTGGTAGTAATTTAGGTAGTTCGCTGTATAAAGGTAATTTGAAAGGTAGATGGGGAATTCCATGTTGAAAGTGCAGAAAAATGAATTCCGCTACTCAATATTAGTCTTTGGGACTCTGTAGTAAGCATCTTTATGAATTGTCTGGGTGAAAATATCAGTAATATCTTGGCATACTATATGAGTTAGTAATTATATTGGAAATAGTATCAAGATCCCAAAAGGCTATGATGGGCAAGAGAAATGGTTTATAATTGTAATACACCCAATGCCCTCCTACTCATATCAAATATTTCCTAATACTCCCTGGGTATCCTGAAATGAAATTCACAAGTAATATTATCTATCCACACACGTAATTGTGTGTGTGTGTGTACATAGTATCCTAATGACAATATTTTTTAAAAGAAAAGAATATAATGTAATATAATCAGATAATTTGTGGCTTAATAAGTAAGTTCTTGGATTTCCAAGTTGCAGATGAGCACACGACAGGACTACACAGTAATCTGAACTAACGGTATGAAGTGCTTGCATTTTTTCCTAAAATCATTTCATAGAACAACTGAAAACCTATCATTGGTTCTGGTCACTAATGGCATTTCTGTCAAGTGACCCAGTTTTCCAAAACGTTAAGCATTGTCTGTAAAGTTTCTTATAAAATAAAGTATCTGTTCCTCTTAATTTCCATGGTAATAAGTAATTTGTAGTCCTGGCAAACAAAATATAATTTAAGGCCAGGCAAAAATAATTATTTCATTTACATGTAGTAAAACAGAGTTAAGTTAAAGGCTTAGGTAACTGTATATAAATTTTTCCTCTGCATGAATTAAGAATTAAATTTAGAGCTGTTTGGATTGTAGAATAATTCTTCAATCTGTAGTTTTCTATAGATTGCTGGACATGGTGATAACCACAGTAACATGGAAGCACCCCAGGAATTTCCAGAGTTCCCACAAGGGGGCAGTACTGCCCCCACTGAGAATCCCTGTGCTAGGAGTTTCTTTGGAACTGTCCACTTTTGGTGGGGATAGTTCTTTGTCTTATGGCGGGGGACATAAAGGCGTGCGAGATGGAGCTGTCCTGTGCACTGTAGGATGTTTAGCAGTATCTGAGCTTCTTGTACATACTAATAGTGCCCTATCCACACTGTCGGTTAGGACAACTAAAAATATTTCCAGACACTGCCTGTTTTCTTCTGGAGGGCATATTCACCCACGATTCAAAACACTGAACTGAACAAAAATATGTTTTAATGGGGAATTCGGGAAAAAAACTTTGCCCTGGAAGGAACCATGGAACAAATTTCACAATTAGCATTGACCTCATGGAAACATTTGTGAAAGAGCTAGGGACTGCCTGTAATTACTTTATGAATCAACCAGGAGATGTGATTCATGTACATCAGTACATGAACATACTGTCAATTTTTTGCTAACTTAAGAAAATTTTATTTTTATGACATTTTATTCAATAGAGGACTTGTGATCACTTAAAATGTGCTATTCATACCTTAATCAGAACTGCTTATTCCTAAGAGGGGGATTTTGCTCCATCCTGGGTACTTTAACAGTTACTTGTGTTTTGATATTTCATCGATTCCACATGGTTTCAGTGGGTAGAATGAAGACGAATGATTTCATGTGACAGGGGCAGTGTCTTGCCCAGAGTGTGGAGACTCTTTTCTAACAGAGCTTCCTGATGGTTCCAGATTGAACTGCTTTTTGGCTACAACCAGGAGAGATTTGTTGACAACTGACTTTGATAAAGGAGAATCATTTTTAGGTTGAAAATTATTCTGAATGATATATGTGTATTTATTCTGTACTATGGATAAAAGTTTGAGCAAGCTCCGGGAGACGATGAAGGACAGGGAAGCCTGGCATGCTGCAGTCCTTGGGGTCGCAAAGAGTTGGACGTGACTAAGCCACTGGACAACAACTTGTTATATATTATATTACTATTGTAAATTATGAAAAACGTGAAAAGTAAAAGTGTTAGTCACTCAGTCATGTCCAACTTTTTGTGACCCCATTGACTGTAGCCCACCAAGCTTCTCTGTCCACGGTATTCTCCAGGCAGGAAGCCTGGAGCAGGTAGCCATTCCCTTCTCCAGAGGGTCTTCCTGACCCAGAGATTGAGCCCTGGCCTCCTGCATTGCAGGCAGATTCTTGGCGATATGAGCCACCACATCTATATTATAAATGTATATTTATTCTAAACTTGTATCCTCTCTGCAGGAGCCTTACCAGGTAGTCATTACATCTGTAATGAATGCTTTCCCTACCAGACGGTGAACCACCTCCCTTCCATGACCATTTCCAACCATCTGTGTGTGTACAGTCAGAGAGTGGCTGAGAAGCTACCGCCAATGTTCAGAATGAAAACATGCATTTTAAAATGTATTGAAAGACCATGCATTCATTTATTTATCCATCCAGCAAGCAGTTATTTACTGAGTATACACTTTGTGCCAGTCGTTATTCTAGGCACGGAGGAGGGTGCAGTGGTCCCAGTCACGTGTGACTGCCGGTCTAGTAACAAACGCATGTGCATGCCAAGTCTCGTCAGTTGTGTCTGACTCTGTGCAACCCTGTGGACGACTGTAGCCCTCCAGACTCCTCTGTCCATGGGATTCTCCAGGTGAGAATACTGGAGTGGGTTGCTGTGCCCTGCTCCAGGGGATCTTCCCGACCCGGGGATCGAACTTGTATCCCTTATGTCTACCTGCATTGGCAGGTGGGTTCTTTACCCTTAGCACCACCTGAGAAGCCCTCTAGTAACAAAGGTAAGGTAAGGTAAAGTCGCTCAGTCGTGTCCGACTCTTTGCGACCCCATGGGCTGCAGCCCACCAGGCTCCTCTGTCCATGGGATTCTCCAGGCAATAGTACTGAAGTGGATTGCCATTTCCTTCTCCAGGGGATCTTCCCGACCCGGGGATCGAACCTGGGTCTCCCGCATTGTAGACAGACGCTTAACCGTCTGAGCCACCAGGGAAGTCCAATAGTAACAAAGGCAAACAGTAAATCAGGGAACAAATTTTTTTAAAAAAGTAAAATTTCAAATTGTGGTGAATGCTAGGAAGGAATAAATAATGGTGCTGTGGCAGAAACTAAACAAGGAGGAGGCTCTTTTAAATGGGGTGGTCACAGGTGAAAATTCTTAGGAGTGGTGTTTAAATAGAGACTCACAGGATGAAGAGTGAGTGTTCTACAGTAGGAAACCGTTTTAGACAAAGGAAGAATGCATGCGGAGGCCTGGCATGGAGGAAGACATTGCATGTTTGCGCCCCAGAAAGAAGAACCATGTAGCTGGGATGTGATGGGTGACAGGAAGTGTGGCATGCACTGCTGCTGCTGCTGCTGCTAAGTCGCTTCAGTCGTGTCCGACTCTGTGCGACCCCACAGACGGCAGCCCACCAGGCTCCCCCGACCCTGGGATTCTCCAGGCAAGAACACTGGAGTGGGTTGCCATGTCCTTCTCCAATGCATGAAAGTGAAAAGTGAAAAGGAAGTCGCTCAGTCGTGTCTGACTCTTGGCGACCCCATGGACTGCAGCCTACCAGTCTCCTCCGTCCATGGGATTTTCCAGGCAAGAGTGCTGGAGCGGGTGCCATCGCCTTCTCCTGGCATGCACTGAGGTTTCAGAAGTGTACAGGGTCCAGCTCAGGTAGGGAAGAGGTAAAGCTTAGGAGGGAGAACACAGACCAAGGAGCCGGAGAGCCTGTGTTCAGGTCATTTCACTTGATTCAGCCTCGTTGTTCCATCTGCAACATGCAGCACTGAAACCATAGGCTTGCTGGAGTAATCACGAGGGTTAGATGAGTTAGTATATGGAAAACACTTAGAACAGTGCTTGCAGTTACAGATATAAGCCATAGGCTTGCTGGAGTAATCACGAGGGTTAGATGAGTTAGTATCTGGAAAACACTCAGAACAGTGCTTGCAGTTACAGATATTAGATGTTGCTGCTGCTGCTGCTACTGTCATCACTGGCTTTGCTGATCATGTTAAGAAACTTGGGTTTTATCCCAAGAAGGAAAAGCCATTGAAGGGCTTTTCAGTTTGGACCTTTTTGTAAAACTTTTAAACAAGAAGTAATAATGTGAACCTAATAAGAAAACAGGCATAATTACTGTAGGATAAGTAAGCTTTGAATGTGACATCCCCAACAAAATAGGTTAAGTTGTCAAAGGGCAATCCTTTTAAAAAAAAAAAATCAAAGCTGTCCCTTCAGATGATTTGAGTCATTTGGCAAATAATGTAGATAGGCCACTCAACATTCGAGGAGGATTTATTTTAAACAACTTCAGTCCGTGGTGCCAGCATGTTTTCCAAGCTGTCATATAATAATAAGCAGGAAGAGATGCTTGCATGATAATAAAATCTAATTGTTAGGAATAAGTTTCTGGGTCCCTAAAGATGGGAAACTTTAGACATTTTAAAAAGGTAGGGGAGCCTGAAAGAACTTCTTCTGCTATGAACATGGCTAATGTCTGTTAACTGGGTTTCTGCAGAGCTGTATTCTTGATTGCATTGCAGTCTCTTTTCTTGCTATAGCTTTTGGTTCTGCTTTTAAGCCCTTGATGTCCCTCTCTGATAGAAGCGCACTGGGGCATTAGGTTATTGATTATTGTTGGTGGAAGAAGCTGCTGTTGCCTTGTGGGTGCCACTGCTGGGTGCAGGCATTCTCTCCTTCAGGTTCTGAGATGCCCAGAGAATGCCATCAGTCTCTTATCCTATCAGTCAATGGAAGATGGTGTCACCTCTGTTTATGTGAACCAGAGTTGTCTGATATAGCTTGCAGTGAGGATAATCAATTCTTAAAAGAGTAATGATAGTAATCAAATCCCAACTGTAAGCCATAGAGCTTTGGGAGGGAGACATTATCTTGGAAACATTTTTTTTTCTTTCAGACTTCTGGTCTCTGATAAGGCACTCCTTATCAAAGATGGGGCTGCATGTGTAGTTAATGCTGGCTACTCATTGATTTGGCTGCCCATATTACCAAGGGCGGTGGAGACTAAGGAGATGAAGAACTGAGAAAGCTGATCTGTGACCTCACACTCACTTGTTTAATCCTACAATTGTGCCCTATGACTTAGATATGCCTCTGGGCTAAAAAATAAACCAAATGCAGAGACTGAGTTGAAATATTCGGTTCATGTGCCTCCTAGTTTTCAAGTGACATGGGGGAAGTCTGATTTTTCCTTCATAGGGCAAGAAGTATCTTTGATGATTATATGATAGAAACTCAAATGATTTCCTACCAAGCATGTTCTAATACACTGAAAAAACGGTTACTAAGTAATTGAGCAACAAGACCCCACTGATACTATGGAACAGAGTCTTCTGGCGAAGCAACATTTCTTTTTTAATGAGAAAACATTTTCATTTCAATTCTGGTTGAAAAAGTTTCTAAGGACAATAATAACTTAACTGTGAAAGAATGTCCAGATTGCAGTTAAATTGTTTTCCCAGGCTTTTGCAAGAGTTCCAAGTTAAAATTACTAAGCATTGTTTCTTACTTATCTTCATCAAATATTTATTTAATACCTACTATGTTCAAGATACTGCACTGTTTTCAAAGACTGTTATATATCAAGTATTTCATTTCGTCATTAAATTATCCATTCCAGTTGGAGTTTGGGAAGAGAGGGTCACCTTTATCTCTGAAGTCAAGGAGTCATTCCTTCAGACCCCAATCTTAGTTCTATTTTGGGTGAGTGTGGCTCAGTAAATGTTTAAATAAGCGTCTACAACATTCCAGGCATTGTGTTAAGACCCGTGGGAACAAAATCCAGCCAGTTACAGTTATTGAAGAGCTCGGAGAAATGGGTGGAGAGAGCTTGCTCAAGAGAGTATTTTTATAGGCAGTATAATTACTATGATCGAAGCATGATGGGGAGGCGGGGGAAGGGACCAGTAGAAAAGAGCATGTGCCCCAGCAATGAGGGAACATCAGGAAAGCTTCCTATAAGGGAGTAGCTAGGTGTTAGGTATTATATTTCCACATATATGTGTGTACAGGATATCAAGCCTCTAGAAAGTAATTAATTTCAAGTCAAAAAACATATAATAAATATATTTTATATTGAATGCATTTTAGTTGACAAGGGGAAAGGAACATAGGTTTAAAGATGCCTCTCTTTCACCTTTTGCTGCTAAGTCACTTCAGTCATGTCTGACTCTGTGAGGCCCCATAGACGACAGCCCACCCAGGCTCCGCCATCCCTGGGATTCTCCAGGCAAGAACATTGGAGTGGGTTGCCATTTCCTTCTCCAATGCATGAAAGTGAAAAGTGAAAGTGAAGTGGCTCAGTCGTGTCCGACTCTTTGCGACCCCATGGACTGCAGCCCACCAGGCTCCTCTGTCCATGGGATTTCCCAGGCAAGAGCACTGGAGTGGGGTGCCATTGCCTTCTCCACTTTCACCTTTCAGTCAGGCATTAAAGCCTTATCAGGTTTACTGTATTCAATGCTCTGCCAGCTTTTTGTTTCACTTGCATATTTAAAAGCTCTTATTGTCTGTCTCTCTTCTCAGCCAGTGGCCCTGTCTTGCTCTTTGCTTTTGTCACTGTTACTAAATCTTTGTTACTATGATCGAGTGAAATAATTATTTTATGCTGACAGCAATGCCGCACATATTTCAAGCTAGAATAGTTAACTAAAAATCCATTTCAGGCTTTTGTATAATGGATGGAAAATGCTATGTTATTTCTCCACTTTTACTGAATACCGTTTGTTTCCTAACGCAGTTCAAAGGCCAGGGGGCAGATCCTTTTGCCAGTATCTATGTGTTGTCTCCATATAGGGCTTTACAGTTTTTAAAACAATTTTCTGTTATTTCTTTAATTCTAAACACAGCTCAGTAAAGAAAATATCTCTGTTTTAAAGCTCAGAAAAGTGAGGCTCAGATCAAATGACTTGCTCAAGATCCTGTAAGAAACTCTCTTCCTTTAACTCTTTGAGCCTGCAGTCAGTTTTGGCTACATCATTTTCTGTTGTTTTGACTGTTGCGTAAGTGCACCTCCTTTAGAGGGGCTTTCTTGATCCCTGAACAGTGGGTGGGTGTCCCTCCTATGAGCTCCCATAACGCCCTGCACTTACTTATATTGTAATGCTTGGTATTTAATGCTTTGGTGGTATTCTTTGTAGATCTGTCTCTTGCATGCTCTCCAAACGACTTGAGAGTAGTATCCCATCTTGTTCTCACGGGACTCCCAAACCTAACAGAATACTTGCCCCAGAGAAGTTTTCCAATAACCATTCACCGGATGAGGTAGCTCAGCTGGTAAAGAGTCTGCCTACCACGCAGGAGACCCTGACTTAATTCCTAGGTCAGGAAGGTCCCCGGAGAAGGGATAGGCTACCCACTCCAGCATTCTCTGACTTCCCTGGTGGCTTGGTTGGTAAAAGAATCAGCCTGCAATGCAGGGAACCTGGGTTCAGTCCCTGAGTTGGGAAGATCCCCTGGAGAGAACCACTCTGGTATTCTTGCGTGAAGATTCCCATGGACAGAGGAGCCTGGCGGGCTACAGTCCACGGAGTCGCAAAGAATTGGACATGACTGAGCAACTAAGCACAGCATGGCACAGTGGATGAGAAAACTAAGTAATTAAAACCTTGTTCTAATTAAAATGAAATAATCTATGCGAAAGTGCTTTATAAATGACTTACAGTAAGAGATATTCTTAGTTAAATCTTTGAGCAAAAAGCATAATACTAAGATGTAATTTCAAACTTTTAAAGATATACTTTCTAGTTAAATAGACCTTGTTTAGACTGAATGTTTGTGTCCCTTCAAAATTCATATGTTGAAACCCTACCCCTCAATGTAATGGTATTGGGTGTTCAGCCTTGGGGAGGTAATTTGGCCAGGAGTGTGGAGTTCCTGAATGGGATTAGAGTTCTTATAAGAAGAGACCAGGTTTCCCTGGTAGCTCAGCTGGTAAAGAATCCACCTGCAATGCAGGACACTTGGGTTCATTTCCTGGGTTGGGAAGATCCCCTGGAGAAGGGATAGGCTACCCACTCCAGTATTCTTGGGCTTCCCTGGTGGCTCAGCTGGTAAAGAATCTGCCTGCAATTTGGGAGACCTGGGTTTGATCCCTGGGTTGGGAAGATCCCCTGGAGATGAAATTGGCAACCCACTCCAGTATTCTTGCCTGGAGAATCCCAAGGACAGAGGATCCTGGCAGGCTGAAGTCCATGGGGTCACAAAGAGTGGGACACGACTGAGTGACTAAGAACAACACGGCAAAAAGAGGCCAAAGAGCCTCTTGAAGATACACTTGATGAATCTTGAGATTGGTTGGTAGTCTGCAACTCAGAAGAGCTGTTTCACCAAAACTCAACCATGCTGGAACCCTGATCTGAGACTTCCAGCATCTAAGTGTGAGAAAAACATTTCTGTTGTTCATAAGCCATCTGGACTGTGTACTTTGTTATAATAGCCAGAGATGACTAGGGGAGACATATTACTGGTATGACCCAGATATAAAACAAACAGTTGCCCTGACTCCCATTCTTACTGTCTTTTTTTTCACTGGGAAATATGCCATTTTTAGATCACTGTATGAAATGAAAGAGGTGGAAAAGCTTATTTTAGTATAAATTTTATTTTTAAGGTTTTCTGGCTTATTATCTGCCCAGGCATTATCTGGAGTATTCTACATATAGTAATTAACTTAATACCCATAACAACTCTAGCACCTAGGTGCTGTTATTACTTACCTTGCCCAGATGAGAAACATGTCTCTATTTCTTGCTGGTGTTGGAAGGACGTCTTTTGCTGGATATAGAATTCTGCATCGGCTTCCTTTTGTCTTTTAGCACTTCAAAGGTGTCATTGCATTGTTTTCTGTGTTGTAATGTTTTTGTTTTTTTTTTACACAAAATCAGTAAACATTTTTATATTTGTTCTTCTGTATACAGTATGTCTTTTTTCCCCCTTCTGTCTGGTCTTAAGATTTTCTCTTAGCAAAGGTTTTTGGCAATTTGATTATGATGGCCTTGGTAAGGTTAAGTGATTGTGTGGAATTAGGATTCAGCTTCAGACATTTTTCCCTAATGGCCATGCTCTTAAGAGGCCATGCTGCCACTTTAAAGTTGTGTGTGTTTAGTTGCTCAGTCATGTCCTGACTCTGCAGCAGCATGGACTATAGCCTGCCAGGCTCCTCTTTCCATGGAATTCTCCAGGCAAGAATACTGGAGTGGGTAGCCATTTCCTTCTCCAGGGGATCTTCTTGACACAGGGATCAAACCCAGGTCTCCTGCATTGGAGGCAGGTTCTTTTCACTTCACTTTCTTTAAAGGTTATCTGTTAGTATTTAGATGAGACCACTGGTGGCTCAGAGGTTAAAGCGTCTGCCTCCATATATATAATACATATATACATATAATTCAGCCCATTTACAGTTCCTTCTCCAAAATATTCCTCCTTTGTAGTGGAAAAGAATACAGTGCTATGAAAGAATTGGAGAAAGATTAACGAAAAACCTGTATTCATGATTTTAGGTAATAAAATTGGGCTAAAAATGTAAAAATAACTATAAAGTTTCATATGCTCATGTATATGTTGTACTGCAAGTTTTTTAGGTCATGTGGATTCATTGGCTGCTCATCACCAGTAAAGTTATGACTGACTAAAACTGAATGGGTGAGTTAAGTGATAGGTATTATTTATAGATTTGCATTAACAATAGGGTGTAGAAGTACATTACATACATGTCTTAGGAACTAATAATTGGAAAATTATGACTTAATGTCTAGTTACAGTCATATAGGCATTATTGCGGCGTTAACGAAACAATGCATCGTTAATGAAATTCACAGTGATGATGTGTTCACAATGACAGTAATTTGTATTAAAAAGACTGGAAGTAATTGAAAACCACGGCCA
Source organism: Capricornis sumatraensis (assembly GCF_032405125.1). Classification (NCBI taxonomy): domain Eukaryota; kingdom Metazoa; phylum Chordata; class Mammalia; order Artiodactyla; family Bovidae; genus Capricornis; species Capricornis sumatraensis. The sequence goes on along the minus strand of NC_091091.1, from coordinate 9,167,154 downwards.
CGTCAAGGCAGCATTTTGCTGTGCTATCTTGCAGATAATTATAAAATTCGGAGTATCTGCATGTGGCATGGGCAGTCAAGGTTTCCAGAGTTGCCAAAGATTGAATGGCAAATTTCTTGATAAAAAGCTGAGTGAGACAGGTCAATAAATCCTATTATACACTGATTTAGTTCATTAATACTGAATTACCTTAATAATGCAGCTGATAAGTTGTTCAGTTGCTCAGTCGTGTCTGACTCTTTGCCATCCCATAGACTGCAGCATGCCAGGCCTCCCTGTTTATCACCAATTCCTGGAACTTGCTTAAATTCATGTCCATTGAGTCACTGATGCCATCCAACCATCTCTTCTTCTGTCATGCCCTTCTCCTCCTGGCTTCAGTCTTTTGTAGCATCAGGGTCTTTTCCAATGAGTCAGTTCTTCACATCAGGTGGCCAAACTATTGAAGCTTCCTGATTTCCTTTAGGATTAACTGGTTGGATCTCCTTGCAGTCCAAGGGACTCTCAAGAGTCTTCTCCAATACCACAGTTTAAAAGCATCAGTTCTTTGGCATTCAGCCTTCCTTATGGTCCAGTTCTCACACCGATACATGACTACTATAAAATACAAGAGCTTTGAATAGACAGACCTTTGTCAGCAAAGTAATGTCTCTGCTTTTTAATATGCTGTCTAGGTTGGTCATAGATTTTCTTCCAAGAAGCAAACATCTTTTAATTTCATGGCTGCAGTCACCATCTGCAGTGATTTTGGAGCCCCAAAAATAAAGTCTGTCACTGTTCCCATTGTTTCCCCATCTATTTGCCATGAAGTGATGGGACCGGATGCTATGATCTTAGTTTTCTGAATGTTGAGTTTGAAGCCAACTTTTTCTCTCCTCTTTCACGTTCATCAAGAGGGTCTTCAGTTCCTCTTCGCTTTCTGCCATTAGGGTGGTGTCATCTGGGTATCTGAGGTTATTGGTATTTCTCCCAGCAGTCTTGATTCCAGCTAGTGCTTTATCCAGCCCAGCATTTTACATGATGTACTCTGCATATAAGTTAAATAAAGCAGGGTGACAATATACAGCCTTGATGTACTCCTTTTCCTATTTGGAACCAGTCTGTTGTTCCACGTCCAGTTCTAACTGTTACTTCTTGACCTGCATCCAGATTTCTCAAGAGGCAGGTCAGGTAGTCTGGTATTCCAATCTCTTTAAGAATTTTCCACAGTTTATTGTGATCTACACAGTCAAGGGCTTTGGTGTAGTCAATAAAGAGAAATAGATGTTTTTCTGGAACTATCTTGCTTTTTCTGTGATCCAGTGGATGTTGGCAGTTTGATCTCTGGTTCTTCTGCCTTTTCTAAATCCAGTTTGAATATCTATAAGTTTTTGGTTCACGTACTGTGGAAGCCTGGCTTGGAGAATTCTGAGCATTACTTTACTAGTGTGTGAGATGAGGGCAATTGTGCGGTAGTTTGAACATTCTTTGGCATTACCTTTCTTTGGGATTGGAATGAAAACTGACCTTTCCCAGTCCTGTGGCCACTGCTGAGTTTTCCAAATTTGCTGGCATATTGAGTGCAGCACTTTCACAGCATCATCTTTCAGGATTTGAAATAGCTCGACTGGAATTCCATCACCTCCACTAGCTTTGTTCATAGGGAGGCTTCCTAAGGCCCACTTGACTTCGCATTCCAGGATGTCTGGTTCTAGGTTGATGGTCACACCATCGTGATTATCTGGATCGTGAGGATCTTTTTTGTATAGTTCTGTGTGTTCTTGCCACCTCTTCTTAATATCTTCTGCTTCTGTTAAGTCCATACCGTTTCTGTCCTTTATTGTGACCATCTTTGCATGAAATGTTCCCTTGATATCTCTACTTTTCTTGAAGAAATCTCTAGTCTTTCCCATTCTATTGTTTTCCTCTATTTCTTTGCTTGATCACCAAGGAAGGCTTTCTTATCTCTCCTTGCTATTCTTTGAAACTCTGCATTCAGATGGGTATATCTTTCCTTTCATCCTTTGCCTTTCACTTCTCTTCTTTCCTCAGCTATTTCAAGGCCTCCTCAGACAACCATTTGAATAATCATTAATCATATTATATATTAAATACATCTATGAAGTTAGGTCACCTGCCTAGGAAACTAAATATAGGCTGGCTTTAAAAAAAAAAAAAAAATCCTCTTGGAAAATACCAAGGAGCCTCCTGGGGCTATGGTCCTCACTGAAGAAACGTGTAATGATCAATAATTTATCCAATACTTCTATGTGAATTAAGAAAAAAGAGGAGACCTCCAGGTGCCCTCTACACCTATTATTAATATCATTTCTTTGCACTTTGGCAACAAAAACTGTCTTTATTCCCCAACTGGCTATGAAGTCTAAAGAATCTTCTCACAAAGACATCACTTTGGTTTCTTCTTTTATCTTAGTTCATGTGCTTTGTCTGCTCCCTCTGAACTTATTCATGGACTTTCAAAGGAGTGTTTCATTATAGCTTGTTTTCCAAACTTTGCTGTCGGTGAAAGAAGAGGTGCCCTTTAGCTGTGATGATCTAGCCATGTGTTCTACCCTGTCTAGAATCAGCTACATCTGTGAGATCTTTATTACTTCCTAAAATTATTTCCCCACGCTGTATAATAGATTCTTATTGCTGATCTATTTTATACATAGTGGTTTGTTTCACATAGTCCATGTCCTACCTTATACGCTGTTGGAGGGAATGTACATTGGTGTAGTAGCTACTATGGAAAGCAGTATGGAGACCTTTCAAAAACTAAAAGTAGAAATACCATATGATCTTGCAATTACATTCCTTGGTATATCTGAAGAAAGTGAAGTATTAATTTGAAAAGATACATGTTCCCCCATGTTCATAGTCTAGACATTGAAGCAACCTAAGTGTCCATCAAAGGATGACAGGATACATATACAGTATACACACACACACACACACAGAGTATAATATTACTAAGCCATAAAATAAATAATGAAATTCTGCAGCAACGTGGACAGACCTAGAGGGTATTATGCCTAGTGAAATAAGTCAGACAGAGAAAGACAGGTGTTGTCACTTACATGTGGGATCTTAAAAATGAAACAGTCAACTGTATATAGCAAAACAGAAAGAGACTCAGATATAGAGAACAAATTAGTGGTTACTGGTGGGGGGCGGGGTGGGCCACTAACTTTGGAGGCTAGGAGAACGTCTATTTAAGAAGTGGGGTTAGACAGTGATTTTTGTATATCTATATCCATAGCTCTTTATGAGAGACTTACAGTCTCTTAATCAGTCCTTCTTTTTCCAAGGAAGTAATTTCTCAGCATCTATCAGTGTCTTTAATACTGAAAACCTGCTTGTGTCAAAACTACTCAATATACCATTGTAGGGTTCACCAGTTAGTTTTCATTCTCAAATCTAAACAGTCCTAATTTCTGGAGGGAAGCTTCCCTCCTCTCCAGTGTCTAACTGTAAATGAACTATGATGCCCAGCTTCACACTGGTAGCAAATAAACCTTATATAAATTCCAAGGCTGCTGTATCATTTTGCTAACCTTCACAAATGTTTGTACTTAAATTTTTTAAAATGGAAAAAGGCCATTTAAGCATATAAGCAAGTTGGACAATCACTCATATGTTAAGGTTTGAGGGTATTATAGTGACGTATGGACACATTAAAAATTAACTTAAAATAACCACAGCATTGATTTTGCTCACAAATCTTCACTATAGCTCCTCTCTACTGATTGTGAACGAGGAGTTGGAATCATCTGAGGACTTGCTTATTTACACGTCTGGCTGTTGATTGCAGATGTTGACTGGTTCCTCAGCTATGGCCGGTGCTGAAAAACACACAGATATGACCCTTCCACTGCTGTCTCACTTCCTCACAGCGTGGTATCTGGGTCCCATTATCCCCTTAAGACCAGAGAAAAGCCTTAGATCCCATCTCTTAATGGAGGAATGTCAGCGTTACTTCATAGCAAGAGTGTGAGAGATGGGTTATGTTGTTGAGACCATCTTTGGAATGTGGAGATCATATTTAGTTTAATAAAGTGTTTCTTAAGTCCCTAAACTGTTTCTACTGAAATACCTAAGTGTGTATATGTGTTAGTTAAAATAGTGAAGATTCCTATAAAAACATATATTTTATTGTGAAGATCCCTATCACAACATATGTTTTATTGAGTTTAATCTATTAAATCAAGACCAGAAGTTATCAAATACCGTATTGTTTACTCAAATTATTTCGCAGGGTCTTGGAAGAAGAGGTAAATTTTGAATAGAAGGAAGAAAAATAACGTCCAAAGAAATCTGATGGAAACAGTGGCGCTGTAGATTATTGCTCCTGATGGGATTCTAACAGAATAGAAGAATCCCACAGGGTTAGATCCTGATGACAAACTATATTTCCTTCAGCATTTTACCAAAGACCAGTCCAGCCTCTTGGTTTCCATAGCATTTCTCAACAAATATGACTTCTGCTAAAACTTGCTATCGAATCTAGGAAACTGCCCTATTTGTCTGTCCAACATGTCTTTCCATGACAGTTCTATCTTCAGCTAATAATTCTCATACATTTCCAAAAATACAGGAAGAATGCTTGCCAACTCAGTCAAGTGCCTTGCTTGGAAATTTTTTTATCTTTACCAGATTTGGCAGACATTTTGAAATAGAAGGATATAAAATGGTTTCTTTTTCTCCATGTCTCATTGCCTGCAGATCTTTTATTAACTCAAAAGAGAAGTCTGGTTCATGTAGTTGGTATGACTCTTGTTTCAAACTGAGATATGCAAGAAACATATCTCTTTATTTTTATTAAATCAGTGCACATCTGACCTTGAAACCCTACTGGGGTATTTAATCCTAGTCAGTACCACAGTTCTCTCCCTTGGAGTTGTGCCAAGGTCCTAAGATCTTGATCCATCAATAAAACATTGCTTGTGCAGTGAGGAAAATATACACAAAGACAGCTGAGTAGCACAAAATACCTTTCACTTTAAATCTTATCCAAGAACATTCAGAACTGGCAGAAATTCTGCTATTCAAAGATTTCCAGGTAAATATTACATGTTTTAAGCATTATAGTTTAAAATGGTGAAATATTTCTGTCACTTTAATTGACCCTGTTATTTCCAGCATATTAGAGCAGTAGATGGTATTTGAATGGCAGTGTTTCCATTGCTCAAACACAACCTCTATGTCAGAACTCTGATGTCTAAGCAGGCTTCACTGCTGAATGTGACTGGCATTGATGTTCGTTTATTCATAAAGGAAATGCTTCTAAATCTAAATCAAGATCTTCTTCAGTATTGGTTAGCATGTAGTACTTACAATAATTTGTACTTTTAAAGTAAATCTTTAGCTCCATGAGTAATCAATATGTTTTCCTCTTTAAACCCAAATTATGGCCAGTTAGGGATGGTTCATTATGTTAGGGGTCAGTGTTAAATAGAACAGACTTTTATTTCCTCTCATTTGTCTGGAGCATTGGTAGCACATGTACTTTCCCCACACTTGTAGAAAGAGTGTGCTAATTTCTACACATTTTGATTCTATTTTAATTTAATTTCATATCACAATAACCTTATGATGTGGCTACTTTAAAAGTAGCCACATCATACATTTCATCTAGAGATGAAAAAACTGAGGCTGAGTGATGAGGTATTTTGAAATATGTGTGTATTTTACATGACTGTAAACATGGAGCCCCTACCTGACATGCTACCCCTACCCCCTTGAGCACTATGAAGTGCCCTCTCCCCACCTTGTGCAACATAAAGCCCAGGTATTCTGGTGATTCACCAGCTGGACTGATAGCGTATAGGCTTAAAAGCCATTAAAATTTTTTTCAACATTCCCTTCTAAATTTGCTCCATAGACTTGCTTGTCCTCTTTGCCCGATGACATCTTGTATAGGTATCATACAAGTCTTTCTAGTCTTTCAATCACTAGAATAGTCCCATTTTAGGAAATTAAAATTTCCCATCTGATAGAATATCCAAATCTCAGACTCACTCAAATTTAAAATTTCTCCCTCCCTCATCTACATCCTTTATCAGGCTTGAATGTTGCAATAAAAATGGTGGTGTGCATGATATCTTTTCTCTTGCTTGCTCTCCTCCCCTGTACTCATCAGCTACCAGGTCTGATCAGAGGAAAGGACCTGACTTAACTGGCTGGTTCTGATGTCATGGGATGTTGGCACCTTCTGATGAAGGCTGATAACCTAAGCTCTTTCTGTTTTGGACACTTGTCCAGATTCCTCAGGGGCGCTCTAGCTGGAAGCCTCCTTGAATAGCTCTTTTCATGGGGGCTCACTTCTCCTCTTGTTGGTTGCTTGCCTCTGTCCTGCTCAGATCCTTTGCTGGCATCCCCCTGCCTCTCCAGATGATCTTTTCATACTGGCTTCAGGTTGCATCCACATTTGGTCCCCTGAAACACTCTCCTTCATCCAGATATCAGCAGGAGAACAAGCTGGAGTGGAGCTCACTCCAGCAACCTATATTCTGTCATTGGGCTGAACCTCCCCCAGGCATAGCTTTACGCCTTTCAGCATCCAACTCCTTCAGAACACAGAAGACAAGGGCAAAGTTCTTTGAGCTTTGTAAAGCAGACATCTTACTTGGCTTGAAAGAGAGTGTGGTGGGATGAATGTTGAGCCACGCCCCCCCCCAAATCCATATGTTGAAGCCCTAGCCCCTGCTACCTCAGAATGTAACCTTATTTGGAAATAGGGTCACTGCAGATGTAATTAGTTAAGATGATGTCATGGCGCTAAACCAGTATAACCGGTTGGTTCAGTCGCTCAGTTGTGTCCAACTCTTTGTAGCCCCATGGACCGCAGCATCCCAGGTTTTCCTGTCCATTACCAACTCCTGGAGCTTGCTCCAACTCATGTCCATTGAGTCCGTGATGCCATCCAACTTTTTGTAAGAATACCCTGTATACTGGTATTCTTATAAAAAGAAGAAATTTGGACACAAACAGTGAATGTCATGTGTATGTGAGGGCAGAGGTCAGTATGATGCGTCTGCAGGTCAAGGAATGCCGAATACCACCAGCAAGTTGCTGGAAACTAGGGGATGCATGGAATAGATTCTCCTCGCCATCCTCAGAGGAACCTACTCTGCTAATACCTTGATGTTGCACGTCTAGCCTCCAGAGATGTGAGACACAAAATTTTGGTTGTTAAAGCTACTCTGTTTGCAGGCTTCTGTTGCAGCAGCCCTAGGAAACTAGGTAGAGAGGGAGCCCTAGGTACAGACGGAAATAAATGTCCTGTATCCCTTTCTCATGCTCATATGGGCAGGAATGGAATAGAGAACACCAGAGAAATTCTCTTTCAGGCTCCAGATTCAACCTCTTACATCGCCTTGAGATGCGGGATCAGCTGAAATGAACAGGACAGATTTTAAGCCCTCCCTTTACAGGTCCCAGCTAGGTGGCCTGGCACCTCACTTTACAGTGTGAGGGAACCTAAGACCAATCAGTGACACTAGTTTGTTCATTCATGGGAAGGACAGCACCCGGCAATACTCACTGACCCACACTGCCTTGTGTGCAGGCTGGATGCGGAAGTGAGGCTTAAATCTGACCTCTGTTTTCTTTCCAAAGTCAGACCAGCCAGTTGATCACTTCAGAATACTGACCTTAGGGACAGCTCATTCTCACAGTAACATCCTTGCAATAGTTTTCAGTGGAGAACTCACATTAATTAAGCACTTATATGTAATGGAGCCATGCAACACATTTTATGTGATGCATCATCTTCCTTAATTATTAAAACTCTGAAAATGGATGATCACGTTTCCCAAAAAGGAAATGGGGACTCAGAGATATTATGCAAATTAATCCCATTTTCCTTCGGTAGGACTAGACCCGGAATCAACTCTGCATCTGTCTGAATCCAAATCTCTGGCTCCATAGATTGTAGGACCAAGTGTAAATGAAAAGACAAGGCTCTTTGTTAAAAAATAACTATTAAGAGTCTTAGAATGGTGATTCTAAAGCATTAAGTGGGTCCTGTGTGGCTGCCCAGGGGTCTGCTCCCGCCATGGTGATTCCCTAACATTTTGCTGGTGAAACAGTGGGCAAAGCTGAATGTTGCACAAATTCTTAATAGAGGATTGAGCATCTCCTTGATCCTGTGTTGGATTTTTTAAAAAGATCGATTAATTGATTGATTCACTTTGGCTGTGCTGGGTCTTCACTGTCACGTGCAGGCTTTCTCTAGTTGGGACAAGCAGAGGCTTCTCTTCGTTGCGGAGCTCAGACTTCTCAATGTGGTGGCTTCTCTTGTTGCGGAGCAAGGGTTCTAGGGTTGGAGGGCTCTGTAGCTGCAGCACATAGATTTAGTTGCTTGGAATCGTCCAGGGATCGAATCCGTGTCCTCTGTACTGGCAGGTAAATTCTTAACCACTAGACCACCAGGGATGCTCTGATCCTGTGTGTTTCAATGGAGAAATAAGGTGGTATCCGTTTCACTAGATGTCTCAAAGGTATATTGACCTGCTCTTCTTTTTGAAAGTTTACTGTTCCATGGATTTCAATGGACAGGCCATTTCCCTAGCTTGTTTATGGGCTGTCAGGTTTTCTGAATAAGGTTATTGCATAATCAGGTTTGGTACTTACTGTTATTCCCACTCCTTTTGCGAACCCTCATTTATTTTGTTAGCACTAACCTAATTTTTGTTGATACCTATTTCAAATTTTATATTTAACAATATGTTCTAATAGAAATTAAAATGAGCACATCAACATCATTATCATTAAATCTTGCTATTTTCAATGTTTTCCAAGATGAAAGCAAATAAAACTTTTAAAAACATGTAAGAGAATCCTAATTTTTGCTGTATCTCCTCAGGGTACTATAAGACAGGAAGAGAATCCCCAAATGTTCAGAGATCATTAAGTCCACAGAACAAAACACAGTCACACTAAGTGGAAAGTGATTATTTACGAACCATAATTTGCTCCGTAAGCCTCTTAGGTTCTTGTATGTGAGCCAGGAAACAAACTCCCTAACTGTTCTCACTGGCAGCAGGTTTTGACAGGCGTTCATTTCTTAAAATATCAGACTGAAAAGAAACGATCGCCTGGTTGTAATAATCATATACAGTTGATTTCTCTTTGGTAGATAATGCTAGGCAAAGACAAGGCATTTATCACAGAGTAACACACTAAGGCAGGGCTGAGACAATCAATGTGAAGGATCCTTTTCCCTGTGAAGCAGCTTTATTCCCATGACCTTATTTCTGTTATTCAGAACCACTAAGGGGAAACTAATTAATATTTGAGAAAGACAAATAGCTCCTGTGCCCTGTATTACTCCTAAAAAAGTCCTGGTTTAAAAATCAGATATTCTAATTTATCAGAATTTTCAAATGAGTAATGTCTTTGAGGAATCCCTGAGTTATTTTCCTCCTGGCTTTCAGAAATGAAATCTGATGATTAAATATCAGAGGCAATAAAAGGACTTTTTATTTTTTAATCCAGGTCCAAAAACCAGGGGCCCAGTGAAAATTAGGGGCACAGTTTCTCTATGTGCCTACACATAAGTCCGTGGTAGCTATCTGTTGATTTCATTTGGCTATATTCTCAGTGAAAGCCTAGAGTTTTAGAAAAGAATGAGCTTGGCAGGACTACAGAGAGCCTCCACAACAAAATCAGAATATCCTGCTTAATCATACTGCTAGCAGAAAGGAGGGAAGAGAAGGCAGAAGAATCAAAACACAAAAAATTTAAAAACCATGAAGAATTCAGATAGGTAGAGTGGAAAGACAGCTAAAAGGGAACAAAGAAAATTGTCAGGAAAGGAGAGCAAGTAGGATACCAGATCAAATCAACAGTGGATTTAAGCTTGTTGGCCCAAATAAGGAAGAAACTCTTACCCTGGAAAACTTACAGAATGAGAAAGAGGACTGTTCCTTTAGAACTAGGTCTGGTTGGTTGGTTGGTTATGTTTGCAGGGGTCTTCAGTTAGGTGTTTGATCATTCTAGAATATAATCTCATCCCAAGTCACCTAAACTAACTTGCCTTCCTAAATTTAATTCTGTGTTTCAAAGCCCCACAAGTAGCATCCTGTCTGTGCTTATTTTAATCAAAGTTTTATTTAGCAAATAACAAATAGATAACTAGCAGCTGCCCTCTCAAAGGATACAAGACAACTTCCTTTCTTCTGATTCTCCCTGTCTCCAGACAATGTAGGATCGGAACAATATCAAATAAAGTCATTTTATTATTTCAGTCTGGTGTCAGTTATTAGATGTGCAATGTAAGGTTACAAAAGGTACGAGCCGCCATTTCACTTCAGGCAAATCTGCTTCAAAATAATGGCTAGGAAAATGAAGACTCAACCTTGATGGCAACAATTCAATAACAGGGAGTTGAGCAAGGTCATTGGGCTGCACCAGCATCCATCCTACAGCGCGATCTCACAGGTCTCATTCATTTGGCATCAGAGAAATGAAATCATTATCACCAGGGGCTGTCATCAGCGTCTGCTGCTCCGAAGAGAAATGCCGCATCTTTGCCTAATGGTTTGCATTTGAGAAAGGTCTCAGCAACCCAGAGTTTAACAATCCATGTCATTCGCCCATAACTGTTTTTATTTATTTATTTTTTATTTTAAGATGCTTCTTTAATTTTCAGTAAATTAAACATTTACAATTTCAGTCAACTTTTACTACGAATGTTTACAACACAGGGATTCTCAAACTTGTTAAACTTGGCAAGGATTGCTTTTCAGAAGAAAAGAAAAAAAAGTCAGTACATTTTATATCCCATAGTGTTGATTCCGGAGAAGGTACCGGCACCCCACTCCAGTGCTCTTGCCTGGAAAATCCCATGGATGGAGGAGCCTGGTGGGCTGCAGTCCACGGGGTCGCTAAGAGTCGGACATGACTGAGCAACTTCACTTTCACTTTTCACTTTCATGCATTGGAGAAGGAAATGGCAACCCACTCCAGTGTTCTTGCCTGGGGAATCCCAGGGACGGGGGAGCCTGGTGGGCTGCTGTCTATGGGGTCGCACAGAGTCGGACATGACTGAAGTGACTTAGCAGCAGCAGCATTGATTCTGCGGAATATAGTGGCATTCATTTTAAATGTAACCTTCTGATCTTCTTCCATTGCGTGGCCTGAATAAAAAGTATCTTCTACTTTGGCTTGCAATAGGACCTTGGAATTCTTCGTCCAGTCAGAACCTCTTCATTCTTCTCTCGTGCAGTTGTGGGACGAGCTGCGGCAGCAGATGCAGGACAGACGACACAACATTTGCACTGCCCGACTTTCGAGTCTTCGAATAATGAAATAAGAACCTTTTGGTGTTATCTTTTTTCATCTGTTTCCTGGGGCTCTGGTAGAGTCCGCATAATTGTGAGGCAAATCTCCTCCAATGCATTTATATTAGGCATTGGATGCCTAATATAAATAAGAAGATACACAGACTATGCTTCTGCATTAACAATATTTGCACAGAAGAAATAACCATAAACTGTCAGGATCATAAGGATGTATATTTCAATACCCTAAACAGAATTCTTCTTGTGGCCCATGAAAACTGTTGAAATTCTTCAATTTCTCTCATGACAAAAATTTGGCTCCTAAAAGTAAAACCTTCTTTCCAACCAGGAAAAAAACCACAAGTTATATATTGTACATATGCACTGATTAAGGCTTCCACTGTGAGTCCAGATACAAAACTTCTCAGTATTTGCTAAAATTCTATGACTGAGAGTTATGAGGGACTGCAAAAAGAGGGGTTATTCTTCTCAGCTTGCTGCAAAGTCTGAATCTTCATAACTGGTTTTAAAAGTCAGCTCTTCTGCTTCCTTTATTGCCGTATTTCTTATGCCAGAATGTTGGAAGTCATACACCTTGTGAGATTTTAGAGGATGTGTTATAGGAGATGGGAAAAGTTGTGTTCCTTGGATTCAGCGGTCAGAGAACTGGCTGAAATAACAGCCAGCCACAGAACAGGCTCCAGGGCTAGCTCTGGCATGAGCAAGTTGTCACTGTGGATGGTGTCTTCCAAACAGACAAACTTTCAAGCAAACACACGCCTTTCCCATGTTACGCGTTTCTTGGGAGGATCAAGTGACACTGTGGCTTTCATGGACGTCTGAAATGTTTATGGAAATGTAGAGTGTAAGCACAGGAGTTAAACTGCCATGCTTCAAACCAGGACCCCACTATGTGCTGTCTGGGGGACCTGGGGCAAGTAGTTCAGCTTCTCATGTCCACAGTGGGGATGATAATTGAGATGAAAATAATAATGAACAGCTGTCTCCTGGAACTATTTGAAGATCAGTTGGGATTCTGCCTGTCAAGTAAGTAATACTTTCCTGACAGAGAAAGCAGCCAAAAAATACGAATTTGTGTTCTTGTGGAAAAACAGAAATAAATACAAGTCATTCTGTGAACTTCGTATGTTTCTTCTGTGCTGTCTCCCTCATAGTGCATGCCTGCGTGCCAGATCGTTTCAGTTGTGTCCAACTCTGTGCGACCCGTGGATGTAGCCCGCCAGGCTCCTTTGTCCGTGGGATTCCAAGCAAGAATGCTGGAGTGGGTTGCCATGCCGTCCTCCAGGGATGGAACCCATGACTCTTATTCTCCTGCATCGGCAGGCTGGTTCTTTACCACTAGTGCCACCTGGAAAGCTCCCTCCCTCATAATAGATGTTCAATAATTAAAGCTGGAAAAGTAGTGAGTGGGTCACTATATTTATCTTTGGGTTCAAATGAACACCAATGACAATATGTACTCTTTTTTAAATAGTAAGCCTTGGGATCATTTTTTCACAAATTACATCTCTCAAACATAGGTTCTTCTCTTTCAATTTCAAAAGATGATATATTTCATACTAGAAGAATTGTGAAGATCTAGACCTGTGGACCACTGTCGCTTTTTCTTGCTTACCTGCTACTTCATGGGACTTCATAAATTTTAGTTGCACTCCAAAAATCAGTGTCGATATTGATTCAAAGCATCATTTTTTTCCCCAGAAGATTACTTGTTGTTTAAAGTTTGCTTAAATTATTTACAACAGAAAGTCTTTCCTGATGCAGCTTACTCTCCATAATCAAAGAAAGAAAGATATGTGCAGATTTTTTCAGGTGCACTGCCTTCAGTTTTGGAAGGTCTCATATAATCCACTGGTTTTAATCTGTTTACCATTTAGAGAGCCTGATAAAATGAGACTCAGAAAATCACCTGGTTCCTAGTCTGCCTCCCATCTTTAAGAAACATCAAACTTGACTCTGATTCCATTTTCAAAAGTATTCATTGATGAACCTTCTAAAAATTTTCCTTCAGGATTCATATAGATTCCTAGCTGGTAGATGGGGATTCATAGGAGGTGAATAAAATGTCATTAGCTATTTTTTAGGTCCAAATGTGTTGCTGCAAATAAGAATATGTCGCTCTTTTTTATGGCTAAGTAATATTCCATTGTATATACGTACCACATTTTATCCGTTCGTCTGTTGATGGACACAGTTGCTTCCAGGTCATGGCTATTGTAAGTGATGCGCTATGAATATAAAAGTGACTGTATCGTTTTAAATTTTGTCTTTTCCAGATATACACTCAGGAGTAAATCACTTACTTTGCTGTATTCTTAAAACTAACACAATATTGTAAATCAACTATCCTTCAAAAATAAAGATTAGAATTTATTTCCTGGGCTGTTCTTATATAGAGTTATATTTATACTGTTTGTAAAATGAGTCAGCTATAATCATTCAATTGGTGTGGTACTGATGTCCTTAACTAAATGCAAAATTTCTTGAGGACCAGTTCCTCTTCATAGACCTTCTCATAGATCTGACACTTAGCAGAAAGATGGAGAGGTGGAAATTTTCCAATAAAGGCATTAGAATGATTGTAAACAAAGAGCCTCTAAATATTTGTTTTCTAGGCACAAGGGTTTTAGTAGAGGTTATGGTGTGGACGGGAAAGTAGAAAAGAAGGAAACTAATGTTTATTAAGTGGCTACTACATATCAAGTATATATATCATTCTTTATTACCTACATGTAGTGTCTCATTTTATCTTATCATCACTGAAAAGTAAATATGACCCAACTTTGTAGGTAAACTAATGGTCAGAGAAATGACTTATTCAGAGTCACACAGCTAGTTGGTGGCAAAGTTAGAAGCCAAAATGCAGGTTTGTCTGATACCTGCCTATGTTCTTTTCCTGTTAACACAGTATTATAGTATATAAATGTTTATTATACATCTTATATGACTGTGCTACTGGGGATGTTAGCAGGAAAAGATACAGTTTTAGCACTATAAAATTAACTAACCCTGTGATTTTTCTCAAGTGAACAATAAAGCCTAAACAAATGTTGATGTCTCTACTGCAATAAAAGACTTACATTACAGATTATTTATATAAATCAGTTTTATTTCAGATCTGGTAGATGGTTTGCATGGGAAAAACGTTAAAACTGGTGGGCTTCACTGTGAAAGTGAAAGTGAAGTCACTCAGTCGTGTCCGACTCTTTGTGATCCCATGGACTGTAGCCTACTAGGCTCCTCTGTCCATGGGGTTTTCCAGGCAAGAGTACTGGAGTGGGTTGCCATTTCCTTCTCCAGAAGATCTTCCCAACCCAGGGACTGAACCAGGGTCTCCTGCATTGTAGGCAGACGCTGACATGGGTAACAATGAGTCAAAGGAAAGATAGCTCTTTATAGGAGTAATTTTGCAGTTATTAAGTAAGAGAGGAATTAAAGTTAAAAATCCAATATTCAGTCATTTTTTTCATTTGTACAAGAGCAATGTCCTTGGTTTCCAGACAAAAGTGAAGTTGCTCAGTCGTGTCCGACTCTTTGCGACCCCACGGACTGTAGCCTACCAGGCTCCTCCCTCCATGGAATTCTCCAGGCAAGAGTACTGGTGTGGGTTGTCATTTCCTTCTCCAGGGGATCTTCCTGACCTAGGGATTGAACCTGTGTCTCCCGCATTCCAGGCAGACGCTTTAACTCACTGTAGGACCGCTCAACTGGGGAAGTGGACTTTTATTGGGAAAACCTTTCAGCTGTTCAGTGCCTGCTGTGAAGAGCATTCCAGGGAATGCTGAGCAGGGAGACAGCAGGCTGGAGGGGCTGGGTCTACCTGCTGTCT
This sequence comes from Capricornis sumatraensis, assembly GCF_032405125.1. Lineage (NCBI taxonomy): Eukaryota > Metazoa > Chordata > Mammalia > Artiodactyla > Bovidae > Capricornis > Capricornis sumatraensis. The sequence continues at coordinate 9,152,037 of NC_091091.1, read as the reverse complement.
CTGATTCCTGCCCCTCTGATGTCCTTTGACTTGCTGCTCACTGGCACCACCTTCTGCAGGTATTTGGTATTAACATTCTTAGTTGGCTGCTCTGCTAATTTTTCTCCTATAATTCTGCTGACAGCTTTGCTTGCTATTAATTATTATTTCCTCTCTTATCTTCTTTGCCATTGCTGATTTTTTTTAAATTCCTGTACTTTAATAGATTTCATTTCCTGAAACAGTAGAGATTAAATATATGTGTTCAATGTAATACATAAATATATATGTATATTATATATACTGCCATCATGAGAAACGCTGGACTGGAAGAAACACAAGCTGGAATCAAGATTGCCGGGAGAAATATCAATAACCTCAGATATGCAGATGACACCACCCTTATGGCAGAAAGTGAAGAGGAACTAAAAAGCCTCTTGATGAAAGTGAAAGAGGAGAGTGAAAAAGTTGGCTTAAAGCTCAACATTCAGAAAAGGAAGATCATGGCATCCGGCCCCATCACTTCATGGGAAATAGATGGAGAAACAGTGGAAACAGTGTCAGACTTTATTTTTTGGGGCTCCAAAATCACCGCAGATGGTGACTGCAGCCATGAAATTAAAAGACACTTACTCCTTGGAAGAAAAGTTATGACCAACCTAGACAGCATATTCAAAAGCAGAGACGTTACTTTGCCGACTTAAGGTCCGTCTAGTCAAGGCTATGGTTTTTCCTGTAGTCATGTATGGATGTGAGCGTTGGACTGTGAAGAAGGCTGAGCGCCGAAGAATTGATGCTTTTGAACTGTGGTGTTGGAGAAGACTCTTGAGAATCCCTTGGACTGCAAGGAGATCCAACCAGTCCATTCTGAAGGAGATCAACCCTGGGATTTCTTTGGAGGGAATGATGCTGAAGCTGAAACTCCAGTATTTCGGCCACCTCATGCAAAGAGTTGACTCATTGGAAAAGACTCTGATGCTGGGAGGGATTGGGGGCAGGAGGAGAAAGGGACGACCGAGGATGAGATGGCTGGATAGCATCATGGACTCGATGGACATGAATGAGTCTGAGTGAACTCCGGGAGATGGTGATGAACAGGGAGGCCTGGTGTGCTGCGATTCATGGGGTCGCAAAGAGTCGGACACGACTGAGCAACTGAATTGAACTGATATATATACATTGATACCAAAGAAATGTATGTGTGTGTATGCACACATACCCTTCCTTATTCTGAGGTGTCTTATTTATATTTAAGTTCCTAACTATTTGTCTAATTATTCTGTATTCCTTCTCTTCTTCCTGTCCCCTAACTTCCATGTCTTTCTATATTCTCTGTCTTCAACCCTCAAAGTGAAAAAGTGAAAGTTACAGTTGCTCCGTCATGTCCAACTCTTTGCAAACCCCATGGATTGTATTCTCTGTCCATGGATTTCTCCAGGCAAGAATACTCCAGGCAAGAGTGAGTTGCCATTTCCTTCTCCAGAGGATCTTCCCAATCCAGTTATCCAACCCGGGTCCCCTGCATTGCAGGCAGATTCTTTCCAGTCTGAGATACCAGGGAAGCCCAGAATCCTCAAAGCTTGCTTTCAAAGCTTACATTCTTAAGTCTCCAAACTGACTCCTATTCTGATCTTGGAGTCTCAGGCTTCTGTGTCCAGTTGTTCATAGGACATCTCCATTTGGATGAATTGTTCTGGATCTAAAGAGCTAATACTCCATCATATCCTTACAAAAGTGGCACCTCGTTTCCATTTTTGTATTGTCACTTCTAAATAATAATACTAAAAATAATTACAGTAAACATTTACTGAAAGCCAACTGGGCCAGCCATTATCCTAGCTTCCTTTTCTACGGAAACAGCTAGTAAGTCCTAAGTAATGGAGCTAGAATTTGAAGTTGGTCTTCTACCTGACATGTGCCCTTATCCACACTACTTTCCTTGATCCTTGTCTTTGAGTAAGGGAACTGAATTTCGCTATCCTTTGTCAGAGTGAAAGATGTTTCTTTAAGCTGGTTAGTTGAGACACTGCCTTGCACATAGGAGATAATCAGTTTATTTGTGTTGTATCCATCATACAGTCCTCTAAGCATATCTCAGTATGAAGAACTGTTTTAAGCCACATATCTCATACAGGTATGGTGTCCAACATTAGTAATGAAAATTGCTGCAGAAAGTATCTGTCATACAGAGAGCTATGTTTGCAAAGTAAACACCATTTTTATACTAATCTAATTGAGTGCATGGAAGAAGGAAAAAGAAGTAAAAAAATCCCAACTCACTGTATTGAAGCTTTCCATCCCTTTATACTGTAATGTTTGCTGTTATTTCATGTACGTTCATTGATTTTTATGCCTCCCAGTTACCCTGTTGTCTCCTTTCAGGTTTAAATCTTTTGAGAATACCTCTCCTCTTTAACTCACTCTGAGTGTTATACAGAGCACAGCATGGCCTCACACCAGAAGCAATGAGATGCTTCTAGACAATGAATAGCATTCAAGTAGAGGAGAAGGGATGCAATGATTAATAAGTGAAATAAATGAAAAACCACATTTGGAAATTGGAAATGTTAACTTTAACTTTCAAAAAATTGTGTAGCAAGGACTCTTCAGGGATCTAGGTATTAAGACCCATACCATGTCTATTTCTTTATCCTTTAATTACTTTTTCATCTGGGTTTGAAAATGGAATCCTTTCTCTCTCTTTTTCTGGGCAGTGGTTAAGTTGCAGAGGATGTCAGGACAGGAACTAATGGAAGTGACCTGGTATCTTTATTCCACAGGCAATGAGTAATGAGGAGTCTGTTGGTGATTTATGTTAATCTAAATGTGAGACAGACAGAATATTATCTTGCACTTCACAGTCCATGCCAGCAATGCTTCCATTTCTAGAAATATACAATTATCCATATGTCTTTTTCATGAAAACCTTAATTTGTACAGTCGTTTGATGGCAGTTTGGTTTTGTTCACAGTTTGCAAAATTGACTTGTCATAATGCTCCAATAAAATCTATCCTAGCTGAAAAAGTCTAATGGCTTTCTGTGCTAACTAGAGGAATTTACACTTAGAAGTCACATCATTTTTGCCCAAGATAATGAAACAAGCAATTAGCTTTATGTAATACAAGGTGGCTCAGTGGTAAGGAATCTGCCTGCAATACAGGAGACCAGGTTTGATCCCTGGGTCAAGAAGATCTTCTGGAGAAGGGAATGACAACCCACTCCAGTATTCTTGCCTGGAGAATCTCATGGACAGAAGAGCCTGGCAGGCTACAGTCCATGCGGTCACAAAGAGTTGGACACAACTGAGCAACTAACACTTTCACTTTTCAATATATATTTTTACTTCAGGGGTTACTGTAAAATAGGTATTAAAATTCAGAAAAATATACATAGAAAATCCTAGGTAAAAAGACCTTTCCCTGTTCTGCACTTGTTTTTTTTTTTTTTTAGAAGAAAGAGGAAAATATTTTTAAAAAATTAATCTGATATTGGGACTGGGAGGGCTTCAAAACTGAACATTTTTATGCATCATTCATTGTTGTTCTTGTTCAGTCACTCAGTCTTGTTCAACTCTTTGTGATCCCATGGATGGCAGCATGTCAGGCTTCCCTGTCCTTTACCATCTCCTGGAACTTGCTGAAACTCCTGTCCAGTGAGTCAGTGATGCCATCCAACCATCTCATCCTCTGTCATCCCTTTCTTCTCCTGAGTTCAATATTTCCCAGAATCAGGGTCTTTTATAATGAATCAACTCTTCGCATCAGGTGGCCAAAGTATTGGAGTTTCAGCTTCAGCATCAGTCCTTCTAATGAATATTCAGGACTGATTTCCTTTAGGATTGACTGGTTGGATCTCCTTGCAGTCCAAGGGACTCTCAAGAATCTTCTCTAACACCACAGCTCAAAAGCATCAATTCTTCAGTGATCAGCCTTCTTTATGGTCCAACTCTCACATCCATACATGACTGCTGGAAAAACCATAGCTTTGACTAGACAGACCTTTGTCAGCAAAGTAATGTCTCTGCTTTTTAATACACTGTTTAGGGTTTTCATAGCTTTTCTTGCAAGGAGCAAGTGTCTTAATTTCATGGCTTCAGTCAGCATCTGTAGTGACTTTGGAGCCCAAGAGAATAAAGTCTGTCACTGTTTCCTCTTCTGTTTGCCATGAAGTGATGGGACCAGATGCCATGATCTTCATTTTTTGAACGTTGAGTTTTAAGCCAGCTTTTTCACTCTCTTATTTTTACCTTCATCAAGGAGTTGTTTAGTTCCTCTTCTCTTTCTGCCATTAGGGTGGTGTCATCAACATATCTGAGGTGATTGATATTTCTCCTGGCAATCTTGCATCATTCATACAGGAACTTATTTGTTGAACCTTGTGTGGTGGGAGCTAAGGACACCAATCCTGTCCACAGACTATTAACCCCAACTGTCTCTAACCCCAGCTCTCTGTGATTGCTTGTTTTTATTTCAAATTTTTAAAATAGGTATGTGGCAGGGAAGGGACAGAGATGATGCTGATGTTTATAAAAGGGAGGCTGTAATTCACAAGGGTTTGGGCTCTGGGTTCAGACTGCCTGCGTTCTAGTTTTGCCTCTTTTATTTGTGACCTTCACCTCTCTGTGACTCAGTTCCACTCAGTTCCATTTTTTCAAAATGGAAAAAAAAAACAATGCTAATTAATTCATAGCATTGTTTAATTATTATGTGAAAGGGTGCTCAGTTAAATTTGGTTTTCACAGTGTATTGAACAGCATTAAGTTCAATGCCTCAAAGGAGGCCTATAGATATCCAAAAGGCACATGAAAAGATACTAAACATCTCTAATTATTAGAGAAATACAGACCAAAACTGTAATGAGGTATCGCTTCACACCAGTTAGAATGGCCATCATCAAAAAATCTGCAAACAATAAATGCTCAAGTGCTGCAGCCACTGTGAAGAACAGTGGCTCTTAAACCGAAGGTCTTTTGAAAACTGAGAGTAAAGCTACCATATGATCCAGCAACCCCATTCTGGGGATATATCTGGATAAAAACATGATTTGAAAAGATACTTGTTCCCCAGTGTTCATTGCTACACTATTTACAGTAGCCAGGATGTGGAAGCAACGCAGTGTCCATTAGCAGAGGACTGGATCAAGAAGTTCCAGAGAACAGACTTGTGGACGCAGCGGGGAAACGAGAAGGTGGGGCAGATTGAGAGAGTAGCATTTTGCTGTATATACACAGCCATATGTCAAATAGATAGCCAGTGGAATTTGCTGTGTGACACAAGGGGTTCAACCTGGTGTTCTGTGACAACCTGCAAGGGTGGGAACGAGGTTCAGGAGGGAGGGGACATATGTGTCTGTGGCTGATTCATGTTGACGTATGACAGAAAACAACACAACATTGTAAAGCAATTATCCTGCAATTAAAAATTTAAAAAAAAGAAGATGTGGTATGTATATACTATAGAATATTACTCAGCCATAGAAAACCCAATGAAATAATGCCAAATAATAATGAATGGACCTAGAAATTATCATACTGAGTAAAGTAAGTCAGACAGAGAAAGACAATGTATGATATCACTTATATGTGGAATGTTAAAAAATGGTACAAATAAAACTGTTTAAAACAGAAATAGAGTTACAGATGTAAAAAAAAACCAACAACAACTTATGGTTACCAAGGGGGAAAGTGGGAGGGCAGGTTAAATTGGGACATTGGGACCAACATATATGTATATACTGCTGCTGCTGCTAAGTTGCTTCAGTCATGTCCGACTCTGTGCGACCCCATAGATGGCAGCCCACCAGGATCCCCCATCCCTGGGATTCTCTAGGCAAGAACACTGGAGTGGGTTGCCATTTCCTTCTCCAATGCATGAAAGTAAAAAGTAAAAGTGAAGTCGCTCAGTCGTGTCCGACTCTTAGCGATCCCATGGACTGCAGCCTACCAGGCTCCTCCGTCCATGGGATATTCCAGGCAAGAGTACTGCAGTGGGGTGCCATTGCCTTCTCCGATATATATATATATATAAATATACTACTGTATATAAAATAGATAACTAATAAGGACCTACTGCATAACACAGGGAACTCAATATTCTGTAATGACCTGGATGGTAAAAGACTCTAGAAAAGAGTGTATATATGTATGTGTATAACTGATTCACTTTGCTATACAGTGAAATTAACACAACATTGTAAATCAAGTATACTACAATAAAAATTAATTTAAAAAATTATACCACCTTGTAAAAACAAAACAATTTCCTGATAATTACAGATGTTGCGTGAGGGGACAGGAGAAGAGTATTTTCAACATCCTATGTTTCATAACTTGTTTGTCACAAAAGACAAAGACAGCAGTGCCTTCCTGTTGTCTTGGTGCTAGTGTTTAGGGAGCAATCAGGTCTGGGTAAATGTCAGCCTTTATTAATGTAATATCTGGGCCATATCTTACTGTGGGTCTCGATTACATGTCCGCACCCCAGTGCTGGGAGCTGCTCCAGGGCGTGAGGCAGTCCCTTTTATAACTCTGTGGCTTCAGTGCTTAGCATAGTACTCTATATGAATGGCAGCCGCTTGGTAAATGCAAGTTGCTCAGATAGTCCTTAAAAAATATACCTTTAATAAAGTACCTAATTACCATGTGTTTGTGAATAAGCTAGAAACTAGAGTCAAGTTTTAAAAAGAAAATCATTCATAATCTTACTATCCAGAGATAAACTGACATTTTATTATGTGTCTTTCTGCTATTTTCTATGCCTACTTTTGTTTTGAACGAAAAATGGAATAATATGGTAAAGACTTTGGGTAGTTAACACTTTCATGAAATAATATACAATTAATATGACTCTGTCATCACATACTCTTCTGAAATATTATTTTTAATTAGTATATACAAATTACCTAATGTTTATTCTTTAGCATTTACATCGCACGCCACTGTATGCTTTTATATGAAAATGTGTGTGTGTTCTGTCATGCCTGACTTGTTGCACCTTTATGGACCGTGGCCCACCAGGCTCCTCTGTCCATGGGATTCACCATTGTTAAGTGTGTCCAGACATGCTTCTTCTTGTTTCCTCCCTCGCCCGCACCAGTGTGTTCCCATGGTACCCTTCACTTTGCTTATCAAAGTCCCTAGTACAGTAGAGTCTACCTGAATAAATACCTTGATCTTTTGGTCCTTTAATTTTTTCCCACCAGGCCCTTTCTAGTTTCACCATGATAACCTTAGTTGCTAGTATACTGCTTTGCTCTTAAAAGGTGCTCAGTGTATGTTTGTTCAGTAAGTATGGGATAGATACTATTTTCATCTGAAAATGCGAAAAGATCGATTGTGAAAGTTCCTGTGAAGGTTTGTTGTTTGGAGCTGGGTGTGTTTGATGTGATCCTGCAGGAAGAGTGTGAAGCTAGGGGGTGGGCAGGGCACACTGGGGAGAGTTCTGAGCTAAGAGCCGATTACAGAAAGACTCTGGGAAGAGGAGTGAAAATATTGCTTTTGACTCATCCTTTCCTCTTACTCTTTCCATCAAGAGCTTCAGCTCATCCCCCTGACCTTTAGAATAAAATTCTTGGAAGCAATGGGAAGGGAAACAGAATCTTCATTTATTTATTGGCTGATTAAGTAAATGGAGACATGTATCCTACCTGAGTTATAGTCAAAGAATCCAATTTCAAGCTTCTGACTTAACTGAAAACATTCCAGCTCTATGTCTGGCACATGGTATTAAGAAAGGGAAGGGACTAATATTTATAGAGTGCCTATAATATGCTAGTGATTTTCCTACATCATTGCATTCAGGCTTCTCAAAACTCTGAGAAGTAGGAATTATTGCGGAGGGACCTGAATTCAACCCTGGACTATATGACTCCTGAGTCTACTTTCCCAGGTCAAAATATTAGAATGAATTCTTGGGTGAAATGAAGAATTGACTTGTGGCTAATGTAAACAAATTCTAAATTCTGTTTCACAAGGAAACTTTGAGGTATATCTTGGATGATTCTGATTTATGAATTAGTAAGAAAAGTAGAAAATTAAAACATTAATATAGAGAAATAAAATCACTTAAAAACCCATTTTACCAACACCTGCAGGAGATGTATTAAAAATTAAAAGAATTTTCAGACCAAAAAGATTGTGTTTATAAAGAGGTCATTCAGAGGTGGTTAATTAAATGGCCTCACACTTTAAAATTTTAGTGAGAGTGTCTTTTTCATATTAACTTTATTATTTTAATCAGAAATGTATGACCCTAACAGAGGTTATAAAATTTTTACTTTATTGTTTTTCAATTCAATAAGTTTTTATTTCTTAGTCACTAAATTTCAGGCCAGAACTAAGGTTTTCTTACCTCCTTGCTGGGAAGTTGCCAGCCGACAGAGTTGTTCAGGCCTGTTTCTGCTTATAGGCTTTAATAAAAGCTATTTTTTTTTCCTCTTGGCATTCTTACCCTACATGCTGTGCTCAGCTTAGTGCGATAGTTACAGACACATGCTTTTAAACTCTCAATTCTCAAATTTAAGTTCATTTCTAGTCACTACTACCATCTATGCAGTATGAAAGAGGGTGCTCAGGTGTTTTGCATAAATCTTACTGGCAGTTTATTGTCCACTGCCCACATTTGTAACATCCTTTTTGGTAACTAGAGATGAAGATTATTAGTAGTGTTATTAGAGTTTGGCTTTTAGCTAGGAGGGTTCAATGATTTTAACAGAAGGGGTAATAAGAATCATATGTCAAACTAAATAAGTTATTCTGTGTCTTGAAAATGATCCCAGTGTTTTTCATTCATTTTAGTCTGACTTTTTCATATTTTAAGAGAGTCTTCTGGATGCATCCTAACATAACTTTAAAAATCACCTTTTACCCTTATAATTAGTCTTCAGCATCGTCGTAAGCACGGGCCTAATTTTCGTAATCCTTTAAAACATGATCCTGGTGCCCTGGCAGTCGGAGCAGTTACAGGGCGCACGTGAAACGTGTTGTGCTCACACTGGACTTCATATTTTGTGCCTTGGCATCACGTTATGTTTTCTTTTTTTCTTCAGAATTGGTTGTTTCTTTCATTTTCAGGCAGGAATAGAAAGTTTGCTTTCTGAGACTGGGTTTTGAAGAACCCATCTTTCATGTTCTCACAGAGCATGTCGTGGGAGATGAATAAATACTTGTATCTGTGGATTGGCTGGGGTTCTACCAAGCTTCACCGAGGACTCGGCTTCAAGCTGTGGAGGCCAGAGGCTCTGCCTCTCACTGAAAGCCCACGTGTCATCGGAGCAGTTGTGCCCCCCATGAGTCTCACTGAAAGCCCACGTGTCATCGGAGCAGTTGTGCCCCCCATGAGTCTCCTGGTGAGGCTGGAAACAACAGTGCAAGCCCCAGTATGCATGCAAATTTCATGGTTCCCATTACATTGTATCTACTATTATTCCAGTGGCCAAATCAAGTCAAATGGCTGAATCCAAGATCAGAGGTCAGAGAAGTGTACTCTGTCTTTTAATGGGAGAAACTTAAGTCACGTGGGAAAAGGCATGGCTACAAGAAGTGGTGCCCCCATCTTGGTTTGCTTTTAGCTTTGTTTTTTTTAGAACACAGTACCTTTGAATAAACACAGACTCAAAAGGAGAGGGTAAGTGGAGTCTTGAAACACAGTCTTTTTCAAGTCCTTCAGCCCACTTGTGGTCATGAGTGGGGCAAGAGAGGAGGAGAGGGCAGCTCTCCCTTATCTGAGCCAGAGCCCCGATTTTAGACCGTGTCCTTGGAGCCAGAAGTGAAGTGGCGTAAGCATTTGCCCCTTTTTATACGCATCGAGAGAGACAGCTCATTTGGCCAGGAACCCTACACATGGTTCTCTCTGTCTCTGAGATGTTTCTTCTTCTCTACGCTTTTAATCACAACACACCATTCTCTCCTAATATTTTGATTGATAGAAAAATAACAACTAGTAATGGTTTAATCAGGAAAAAAAAAAACAAAACCCTGGAAACCCTTCCCCGGTAAGAAAATGCTTTCACCCATTAAAATTATACCTACAGTACCTAATTTGTCATGCTAAACCCCTTAACCAATCATCAGACTCTCAACACTTATAATAATCCCCACTGCCTCAGGTTAAAACCCTAATTTCTTAAAAAAATTTTTATTGAAATATACATATATATGTATTATTTTCATATTCTTTTCATTGTGGTTTATCACAGGATATTGGCTATAGTTCCCTGTGCTATATAGTAGGATCTTGTTGTCTATCCATTCGGTATATAATACTTTACCTCTTAAAACCCTAGTTTCTTTTTATGGCATGATAACTCAAGTAGGGTTTATCTTTAGCTTCCCCTTTCTGCACTTTAGCCACACTGAGCTACTTTTATTCTCTGAATGAGCTATGCTGTCTTGTCCTCAACAAGTTACTTAACGTTTCAAAACTTGGTTATCTTGTCCATAAAAAGGGGCTGTTGCCCCATATTTGCTGGTGAGAACTTTACTAGGGAGTGTTCTCAGGATCAGTATCTGTAGAGGAGAGAAGAAAATAGACTTTGACTGAGCAAGACGTCCCCTGACTTGCTGTTTAATAAAGGCCAAGCCAGTGAGACAGGGGACACTTCAGAGGACCTGAGTAGGGACCAGGGGACTAAGCCTTTATACTCCTCATTGATCAAGCAGTGGCTACAGCAGCATTGGGGAAGCCGGGGTGACCTCGAGTGAGGCTGCTCTCTCCAGCTGAGGGCTGGGCCCCAAGAGGGACTCAGCTGAAATCTCTTGTCATCAATGCCCCCAGCAGCTGGGGAATAAGTAAATGCCTGTGTTCTGGAGCAGAGAATCTGAGGGTTTTACCACTGTGGATATAAATAGCTATCTCATAGGACAATTGTGATAAATCCTACTCACATGCATGCACACACACGGTCATTCGTTAGATCTTTGCTTCAGTGTCACTTCCTGTGGAAACTTCCCAGCCTATGCGCCTCCCACCCAAAAGTAAGCTACTGGCCACCCCACTGGCTTTCATAGTACTATGTATACTTAATCCTATTATAGTAGTTATTAAACAATATGGCAATTTCCAGTGTTTGCCTCTTTCCCTGTTAGAATGCAGTGGGCAAGAACCGCCTGCCTTTGTACTTTTCTTACTATTAAGCATCTTTCCCACGATATTTTGATTGGCTGCTTAATCACCTGTCTTACCCTCTATATTACAAGCTCTACAAGAATGGAGTCAGCGTCTGTTTTGTTTACTATATCCTGTAGCATAGTACCAGGAATGTAGTCTGAGACTGATACACACTTTGCTGGAGGGAGGTGGTGAGTGAATGAATGAATGATGGAATGTCCCTCAGGAAGGGACGGTAAAGACAATGACATGGAATAGGGAGGCCGTCCAGAGAGCCTCAGCCTCCTGGTAACATTCACTCCCAGTGATCAGAGCTCCTGAAGTAGGATATGCAGAGGAGAGTAAAACTAGCTATCCTTACTCTCAGCCTAGTGTTTATCAAAGCATTTTACATGGCTCAATTCATTTCATCCTCATAACAGCTCTATGAAGAAACTACTATTGCTATCTCCATTTTACAGATGATGAAACTGAGGTGTGGAGAAGGTAAATAACTTGCCCAGAGGCACACAGCTGCACTGGCAGAAATGACAGGCTTTTATTCTCCATGATTTTCATTCACACCAATGATAAGATCAGTACTTTCATATTTTGTGCCTTTCTTTCAGTAGGCATTCTGAATCTCTCTGATTCTCTCTATATATTGGGGTCCTTGCCTGTGCTAGATTCTGTGTGGATGAATGTGCATAAACTGGGTCGTGAGAAGGTCACATGGATGTATTAATGGAAGACCTCTGTTTTTCGGAAGAGTTTTGGTGAATATATTCCCATGGACATGTGGTAAGCCCTGTGATTAGGCATGGAGGGTAGTAGGGGCCAGTGAGATCTGACACTAGAGTTCCCCAGGCACTCATAGGCTCTTCTTCCTGTCCTCTGGAGGTGCTCTCCTGGAAAAAGTTACAGGAAATTCCTACAGCAAAAACCTAGCCTTAGGAACTTTACCTGGTGGCCCACTGGTTAAGAATCTGTCTGCCAATGCAGGGGACCTGGGTTCAGTCCCTGGTCTGGGAAGATCCCACACGGAGCCACTTAAGCCCGTGTGCCAGAACTACTGAGCCCACGAGCTGCAACCACTGAGCCCACATGCCTGGGGTCCTTGCTCCACAACAGAAGCCAGGGCAATGAGAAGCATCTAGAGTACAGCTCCCACTCGCCACAGCTAGAGAAAAGCCTTCACACCAGTGAAACCCCAGCACAGCCATAAGTAAATAAGTCCCTAACCTTAAACGTTTTCAGTAAGAGCTCCATAGGAAAAGAGAAAAATATTATTATTATTTTTACTGGAGATGAAGAACAGGAGAGCTGTATTTGCCATGACAGATAGCTCACAAACTCCTGTTCTTATGGAAGGCAGGCTGTGATGCCTTGAGTCAGTCGTGACCAGCGTCAAGCTATCCTAGCACCTTATGAAGTATTGGGCTGGGTAGGATTGTGGACAGAGTTCTTTTACGGCTGTTTCTAGGCATCCCACTCTCCTCCAAAATGATCTCTTAAGGAAGTATTGGGCTGGGTAGGATTGTGGACAGAGTTCTTTTACGGCTGTTTCTAGGCATCCCACTCTCCTCCAAAATGATCTCTTAAGGAAATCCTGAATTGATTTCCAGGAAAGACTTTGAAAACTGGATGGAGTTTGAATGCCTGATGACTACACCATTAAGTCCTGGCAGCCAAATGTCTGGGGATGTATTTTAGCTGATTGCTTCCAAGGAAACCCTGGAGGAAATTATTAGGCCATGCTATGATAGTTTAATGTATTTATTTAGTACCTCTTTCTGTGGAAAGGGATGTATGTTGTTTTTTAAAAAAATAGACATTTTTATTCTTGGATGAAAATTACATCCTAAAACACATTTAGTATGTTTACTTTTACTTATTTTTACTGCTTGGTGAAATAAACAGTGAAATTCACAGCAGTGATCAAAAAACCCTTCTAGGTCATGCTTAGAAACTGCTAGAAATCTGATTCTGAAAAATCAGATTGAACACTATCAGACTGTCTTTTATTTAAATTATATACACGTATTTGAAAAGCAATTCTTGTTTTAGAACTGTCATAGAGGAGTATTTTAAGGTCCTAAGTCCTACCACTGTGAAGGAGCTATTTTAATTTTCCACAATTTTTATCTCCTGTCCTGATCCATATGAAACTGAAAGGATTAGTCGTTTAGTCCAGTCATATTCGACTCTTTGCAATTCCATGGACTGTAGCCCACCAGGCTCCTCTGTCCGTGGAATTCTCCAGGCAAGAATACTGGAGTGGGTTGCCATCTCCTTCTCCAGGGGATCTTCCCAACCCAGAGATCAAACCCGAGTCCCCTGCATCGCAGGCGTGTTCTTTACTTACTGTCTGAGCCACCGGGGAGTGCAGTGCACCTGTGCACTTCCACAGGTGTGCGATGTGCTCGTAGTCTCTATAAAGCTTGATGCTTAACTGGTTTAAACTAAACACCATGTCGTAAAACTCTTTCTACATTACTATAGTTATTATAAGTACAATTTTAATGGGTTCATAATTTCCACTAAATCAATATGTCTGACTCAACAAATCCCTCTGTACTCATTTACTTATCATTTAAATAGGTAATTTTAAATCACCAGCAAATATATAATTTTTTCTACATTTAAGACTTGAAAAAATATTCTTAATGTGGAAAAGTTGTGAAACGCCATATGGCCACATAGGCACTAAAGCGATTCTTTTACTAAGCAGTGTATTTCGAGGCAGACACTAAGCTTTCCCGAGGGTGGTAGCACCAGAACATAAACCCAGTCTCAGATGTGCAACCACCAAAACTGAAGAGTTTGCAGAATAAAAGAGCACATGAAGACACCTTCCTATCTGTAACAATTGTTGACAAAGGAACCTTGCTTCAATTAAGCTCTGAAGATTGTTCTTCATCTTCATCAACAGTGGGTTTAATCATTTGAACACACCAAATCAGTGCTTTCTGGCTATTTGACTGAATTGCTTTAGGAGGTCCTCTGGATGGAGCCCCAGACGCAAGAGCTGCTCATTGAAAATGTGAACTCTGATGATGGAAGTTTGGAATCTGAAAATCCAGATTGGCTTTCAGTGCTTTACTTGGTATAAATCTAAGAGAAAAGGCAGTGTTGGACCACGGATAGGGTGTTGTGTTGATACGGGACGTCCAACATAAATCTTCATTTGACTCTGAAGAAAGCCCAGAGTATCAGGATGAAAATCAGGTTATCATCAAAAAATCTGGGCTATGTCTTTCCTGGGAAAGAAAAATTATTTTTACTTTGGCAGCACATCTTCAGTTTGCACAGGCTTGAGCTGTCACTTTTGCAGAAAGACCACAGGTCTTAAGCAGATGCCTGCTGCAGTTGACTACACACCGCGAAACTGTCAGACCAGTGGAAATGAAAACGGTTTCCATATTCAACCTGTGGGATTTGGGCCAGTCAGAGCCCATGGGTGGAAGACCTGTGTCAACCCTGCTAGACAGCACAAAACTGCGATTAGGCTTGACGGGGTCTTTGTCGAATGCTCAGAAGGAGAAGATTTGGGGAATATTAAATGCTCTTATTACTGTCAGACGATTCATGCCTCTGAGTTGGCCCGTCTCCTCCTGGAGCATGCTCGGAATGTGCTTTCATCGGAAATGTCAGGCTGTTTGGATGGAGCAGATGCTCGCGGATGAGTCGATCGGTACTCGGAACTCAACCATAAATACCCATGTTCTCTCTCTGACATTTTTGATAAATGGAATAACAATGTAATATTCTTTCTGGAAAAGCAGACCATAATATTATTTTTTTCAGACCACAATATTTAAGGAAAGAAAACACTGGAAGGGAAATAAGTGTTTCTCTCACATGGAATGGAGGGTGTTTCCCTGTTAGTTGGTTCTCAGTCTTTTTGTTGATACCATGTAAAGGTGACGGTCTCAAGGTCTGTGATCTGGGATATGCACTTAAACAATATGAGAGGTGGTGAAAGAGCTGGGCTACCTCTGGGATTGAATCTCCACTCTGATCATTTACCTTGACATTAAATCTCACTTCTGAAACTCTGTGTCATTTTCTTTTTTTCCGTTTGTACTCATGGGGTTCCTGTAAAAAAGCAAGTAAGAAAATTTATGCAAAACACTTAGCCCACTGCCTGGCACATCGTGTGAAATCCATGATGCTAACTGATTTGTAGCGGGGTACCCACTCCAGTGTTCTTGCCTGGAGGATCCCAGGGACGGGGGAGCCTGGTGGGCTGCCATCTGTGGGGTTGCACAGAGTCGGACAGTTGGACACGACTGAAGTGACTTAGCGGCAGCCTGACGTAGTTTTCTAGAAAGCTGGCTAGGAAAGGGGATGTGTCTGGCTCATGAACTAAATGGAGCTTGCAGATTTATTTAATCTGCTCCTAAATTTTGAAAAAAGAACCTGAGTGACATACTAAAGTTGAGAGGTTTCACATGAAACCTTGTATGTTGCCTTTCCCCCAAACCTGGGAGTTGTTACACCATCAGATTTCAGTCCTCCGTGACAGCCAGCTTCCCGCCCTTCCTTTCTTCTCTCCTTCCCCTTCACTCTCTCCTCTTTCCCTCCTTTCTTTCCTTGCTCCCTCCTTTGCTCCATTGTACATGTGTATGTATTTTTTTACTCATAATTCGATTGTCCAGTTATATCTTCCTTCTAAATTTGTCTCTAGTTTACAAAGAGGCTAACCACAAGGAAAACTACAAATCCCACTTCCAGAGCACTGTTTTCCATTTTGCAGGCTAGTTTCTCTTCCCCAACTAATTCTTTTTCAGTGTCTCAATGTTTTACATAAATCTTGGTTCCTATGATTTGAGCTTCAAATCAATGATATAACCATACCCACTGTCCCAGAAAGTATTGAACTTCATGTGACTGTTTCTCTGGAAAAGATCCTTTCCCTTTCACTTTATCTACTAGTCTTTTGTTCAAAGTGCCAAAGACATGGGAATTCAATTCCAAATGTCATGTTTTACGTCACTGCTGTGCCCAAGGAAAATAATAATTTCCACTAGACACAAGGCTATAAGTAATAGTTAATTTGCTTTAGTAGTATGTGTGTGAAACTTTTTAGGGAGTGATTGAACTGAGGAAAAATGTCACAACTGATGTAGAATGTAGTGAGTTTAAAAAAAAAATAAACAAGTTTGCAATGCTGTTACCATGCCCTGCGTTATCAGTCACTAAGGCTAGGCTAGGATGTAGTCATAGACGATCCCAAATTCTAAGTCACTGAGCTTAAAACAGCCATGATTTGGTTTTTTGCTCATCTGCCCATTTGGATTTGGTGGAGCTTTGCTCATGGACTGAAACTGACATAATCTGTCTAGGTGCTTCCATGACCGTTTTTGTGGGTGGAAAGAGAGACAGTGTCCCACGCTGGCTGCTAAATGTCTCTACCCAGAAGCATTATGTATCTGCTCAGTTTTATCAACTGAATAGAATTGTGTGGCTGTGTTTGAGTTCAAGGAGGGAGGGAAATGCAGTTTTTCCGTGCTCCTGGCATGGGAGGGATTTGGTTTATTGTGAACATCCTTAGTAACTCCCTCTTTTTGAAACCTGAACATGCACAAATTAATCCTCCTAATTGTCATTTTAGTATGAATAACTGTGTGTGGTGTCATAATACATAATTTGTTAGGCTGAAGGACAAATTAATTTTTTTTTAAAGATTTACTTCTTTAGCTGTGTTATGTGGGGTCTTGTTGTGGCACATGGGGTCTGGCCCATGGACTTCGTAGTTGCAGCACGCAGCCTTAATTGCTCCGCAGCATGTGGGATCCTAGTGTCCAGACCAGGGATCGAACCCACATCCCCTGCATTGCAAGGTGGATTCTTAACTGCTGGACTGACCACCAGGGAAGTCCCTCAAACTTAATCTTAAATGCTGAGTATGTGAGTAAGGCTTCTGATTCAGGGGACTCATCCCCTCCATTTGTCACCCATTTTTATTCCTTTGCTTCTCTGAGAATGGTGCTTATTTATTTGCACTTGGCTTCTACATATCATGTCTTTTTAATGTAAGTGCTGAGTTTCTAGATAGCTGTCCACTGGTATGATTTAGCTTTTGAACTCTAAACCACTCTACGTGTTTTGTTGCTGCTACTGCTGATAATAACAACGTTGTATCTTCTCTGTTACTCATTTTACCAATCCCTGACACCGTTCACATTATTTTGTGCCCAATTAACAGGATAATTACTGGTTATAATTGGCATGTATTTTTGTGTACTGTCCATTGTAATATGTTTAACAGTTTTGTAATAATATAATTCTTGCTTTGTTTATATTAAAATTCAAAAGCCCCTGACCTGGGTATTGTAGATTGAACACGTGGCAATATATTGTAGGCTTTATAAAATTTGGGCTCAGTTAAGCATATCACTTCCTTTTATGAATGTATGTGGAAATTTCCAGTTTCCTTACCTGTCATTAAATTCTGGTCATGCCAAATCCTCAACCACTTGGTTCCCCCAACCTAAATGCTCTCAGTTTTTCTACATATTATTTATTCTCCATCCTCAAAGGGTAAAAATGTTTATAGATGTATAAATATTCTCCCCTAATAACATTGCAAACTCGTAACATATTCATTACTTCATTTTAAATGTATTCCCCACTTTGCTATTTGTCAATGAGATTTATTTTCATCATCCTCAAATCTGTCCCCTCTACCATCTCAAAGTAAGTCTTACTTGATCCTATGATTTCAACAGATCTGTTAACACATACGCATTTTCTTGCTTAGCTATAATTGACCTCTACTTAAAAACACTGTTTGTGGATTTCTTTTGTGCGGCTTTAGATTCATTGTCCAAACCCTCTATTCTAAATAAACTAAGACTCTAATTCTTTTGTAATTCTCCAGAATACACTGACCTGGTATCACCCCTTGACATCTTGCAGGAAAATCAAGTATCATTAACTCACATTGCAAAGTTGCACTTTTTAAGGTTTTACATATAAGCCTTCATTAGCATATTTCTAAGGCCTAAGAGAAATCAATCCATGATGTTAACACCACAAATAAGTAATAACCCTAATTAACCTGTTTTAGCTGATGTGAAAATATCTTAATAAATAAAAATATATACTTGAAATTTGAGTTCCTATTATTGGTAATAAAAATAAGACATAGGATTTATTGAATTATACTTATTTGAAGGATGTTTTGGAAATGGTTTACAGCAAAATCACTATGGATTTTATAGCACAATAAGAATAAAAGTCAATCAGCACATTCTATAAATTATATTATTTCTGAAAATAATCTCAATGAATAAATTTCTATTTCTTTCATCAGAGTTCAGACAAATTCCAACCACTAATATTGGACAATAACTCTTTTATTTCTTTTATGTACTGAGGGGAGTAAATCAAATGTAAAATATAGCCACAGATAATTTTTGGAAAAGAAAACACATCTTGGCAAGAATCTAACCTGGAATTTTCTTATTAATAAATGAACAGTGTGTTTGGTGGGCTGGATTATGTTGTGCAGGCTTTCCCATGGACTAATGCCCAGCCTGAATATTCTTTTCCTGAATACATAAACAGATGTGCACAAATTCTTTTTTGCCATTTTATTTACTCAGAAGCTTTCAGAAGAAAGTTCCCCAAATTAAATATTGAATGTAGACAATTTATTTAGAATGCAAAATGTGTTCCCTTGTTTTATTTTCACCTAGCTTTATAACCGCCACTTCATACACCATGTTGATTTTGGTTTAGTAAACATACAGCTGTGTTTAAGGGTAAAGAATTAATAGCAACCCAAATGACAGAAAATAGATGGTTATTGGGGATCATTTGTTAATCTGAAATCAGTACTTCTGTTGAATCCTTAATAATATTTCTGTTTTCAATGTAGAGCTTTTTTCTTCATGAGAATAGATTTTTTTTACCGAAACGGTTAATCTTTCACGGTGCTTTTACCATCTTGCCTGACACTGGATAGACAGAAGATTCAGAGCCATCCGATTGACAGTCCTTTAAAAACATTTTAG
The DNA here is from genome assembly GCF_032405125.1 of Capricornis sumatraensis. Taxonomy (NCBI): domain Eukaryota; kingdom Metazoa; phylum Chordata; class Mammalia; order Artiodactyla; family Bovidae; genus Capricornis; species Capricornis sumatraensis. Next base: position 9,132,949 of record NC_091091.1, on the reverse strand, counting down.
AGTAACTAGTAGGTGATATTTGTTTGTTTGTTTGTTTGTTTTGGCTGTGCTGAGGGACTTGCAGGATTTTAGTTCTCTAACCGGGGATTGAACCAGTGCCCTCGGCTGTGAGAGCATGGAGTCCTAACCACTGGGCTGCCAGGGAATTCCCAATAGATAATACTTAAAATCATTAAACTGGTTATTTTTATTTAATTATTTTCTACCCCACCCCCATGTCCTAATTTCAAGTAGTAATTATTATGCTGATGTAATAGTTGGTATAAATACTGGGATATACTCTCCAAATTAAAAAAACCCTGAGGCACATAATGTGAGTACAAAACAGATTTTTTGAAAGTGGCTTTATCCTGGCAAATTGAGAGCACATGGGATCTGTGTGGTTGGCCTTTTCAAATTATCCCCATTATTAGGAATGTCATTTCTGTGGTATCTTGGACCTTTTCCATCTTCAGAAGTACATGTCCTTAGCTTCCTGCAGTAAATCCCCCTTCCAATAGTTGCCAATATGTTTGTATATGAGCCTTCTTTTAATTTAGTATCTCGGTGACTAGGTTTTCATCTTCACAAGGTATATTAAAAAGGTATTTTTTAATAAAGTGAAAGCTAAAGATTTTGGCTTAAAATCGGAGTAACTTATAGAAAAGATTAAATTATAAGATAGTAGCTTAAGTTCTGGATATGGAGGACCACACAGCCTATGGTATTTACTAGCTCATGTCCGTTCTTTGTGTGTTTCAATACATTGAGACATCGTGGAACTAAAGTTTGGAAAAGTTGGTGGTTTGTGGGCTTGTATATTGGCAGCTGACTCTTTTTGCCCTCTTGGTGCAATGAAATATATAACTGCTTCTTTAGTGCACTCTGTTTCATGTTGAGTCCAGCTTAGTTTCCAAAACTAAGTGCAGTAAAAATGACGTAACTGTGTTTATCCACTTTTTAGTAGAAGAGTATTTATGAAGCAGCCGTTTTTTATAAAATGTTCCTTTAAAAAATCTTGCCCCATTGAGCTTTAACTTTTGATCATAAATCCTAGTTTTGAGAAGTGGTCTCATCATGAACTTAACCTCATCTTGAACTAAACTACACATACACACGCATTCATTGCTCTGCTAAAATTTCATAGAAGGAAAAGCAAACAGTCCATGGAGAATTCTAGCTCCAAGAAATGTGTTCCTTTCCTGTTTTTAAAATGCAATCACATAGAAGGCATTAAAAGGGTCACAAAGCTATTAATAGCAAAGAAAATTTAAACATTTTCTTCTGTAGAAGAATAAAGTTTAAAATTAGTTCCTGAAAATGATTTAATTTTTTGAACTTTTTCTAAATTCAACTCTTAGAATAAAAATTCAATGTTGGTGGAGAGATTGATGCTATGTAGTTATACAGTTGGCTTCATAGACGCCCTCTTCCAAGAAAGGTGGCTCTAAAAGAGGAGGCCTCTTGAGCCTTTAAGAATGAAGCTCAATAGCAGACTCTTCGATAATAGCAATAGAAACTAGAAGACAGTAGAATAGTATTTGCAGAGTGCTGAAAGAAAATTGTCCATCTAAAAATCTATATTCAACTGAATGATGAATGAGAAAATAGACATTTTCAGACAGACATTTTCAAAATCTGAGGGTTTTTTTTTTTAACCACTAGTAAATCCTAATGAAAAACCTGCTAAAAGCTGTTCTTCAGAACTCAAACTCAAAAACCTACTAAAAGCTGTCTTCGAAAATCAAACTCATAGGAAAGAATGTGATACAAAAACCAAGAGTAGGCAAGAAATGTGTGTTTGAATAAATCAACCCAGCATAGATGGTAATAAAATAGTGATGACTACTTGGGGTACGGTATAATAAAAAATTGTATATATTTTGAATCACTTTGCTGTATAACTGAAACATTATAAATAAACTACACTTCAATTTAAAAAAAAAAGAGTGAAGCTCAGTTTACATTATGGTGAAAGTTGTTATAACCTTCTGTAGGAGTCAAATCCTGAGAAGATGGTGTTGTAACATGTTAGCAAAGCATGGGTTTTACTGATGGGCATATCTAGATATGCACAGAATAGATATTAACAAAAGCTTTATTATTATCCTCATTGCTACAGTTGCTGGGGCATCGTAGCATAATTCTAAAAACTGTGGCTCTGGAGTCAAGAATTCAGGAGCTTAAAGATGAGCTCTGTACTTAATAGCTTGTATAGCTTTGCACAAGTCACAAGTGTTAATCATTCTCAGTTTTTTCCACCTTTAAAATAGGGATAATAACACAAAGACCAAACTCAAAAATCTGTGAGGCTTGAGATTATCTATGAACAGTACTTCATACTCATAAGGTACTGTAATAATAAGCATTCATTAAGTGTCAGATATTGTAACATAACCTGGAGAAGGAAATGGCAACCCACTCTGGTATTCTTGCCTGGGAAATCCCATGGACAGAGAAAGGGGAGCCTGGTGGGCTGTATCCATGGGGTCGAAAGAGTCGAACGTGTCTTAGTGACTAAACCACCACCACCATTATAACATAAATGATTACTTCTGCTAATTATTATTTATGATCTCCTTCCTTCAATTTCCCCTTATATCTCTGACTATGCCCTGGGTTTGAAAAGTGTAATACACATACCTACCAAGAGCTGCATGAATGCAATGCTTTGTTTCTTCTCTTTTCTAATAGAAGAGGATCTCAGCAGTGGCCTTGAATAACCTAAGGGGTTTGCTGCCGTGTGAAGCTTCATCAGTGCTCAGTGCTGGGGTTTCTTCTTAATCCTCTAACCCCTTTATGTTGTTTCTCCCAAAATTGCCATTTAAAATCAGGGTTGGAGAAATTGGAGTGGCCAGCTCCTTTGATAGGTTGATATGAAATGCAATTAAGGTTCCCCTCTGTTAAGAAAATATCTAAATTGCTTTCCCATGTCATTGTAATTGCTTTACTTCTTATGATCTTTCTGTGCTGTGATGTACTGTTGTGTCCAACTTTTTGTGATCTCATGGAATGTAGCCCACCAGGCTCCTCTGTTCATGGGATTTCCCAGGCAATTGCTTTAGGTCATTGTATTCAATTTTCTCTCAGTACTTTGCAGATACTGTTCTACTGTCTTCTGGTTATACTCAACTATCTGTTGATTTCATTAGGTTGTATTCTCAATGAAAGCCTGCATGCGTGCTAAGTCTCTTCAGTCGTGTCCGACTCCACAACCCTAAGGACTTGTAGCCTGCCAGGCTCCTCTGTCCATGGGATTCTCTAGGCAAGAGTACTGGAGTGGGTTGCTGTTTCCTACTCCAAGGGATCTTCCTGACTCAGGGATTGAACCCAGGTTGCTTGTGTCTCCTGCATTGGCAGGCAGATTCTTTAACACTGGCACCACCTCAGAAACTTTGAAATGTTTATTGAGGAATAAAAGGAAATACTTGGAGGTTTGGGCACTGAGACAGGCTTGTGTGGGTGTGAAGGGGCAGTGTTTTTCATGAAAACACTTTAAAGATGGAATGGAGTTATGTATACAGTTACCCTTTAATAGCTCTTAAATGACATTCACTTATTCTCTAGCCAGGGATAGGCACGGCATTTGTATTTAGTGGGATTGTAGGGAGGGCACCTTCCAGAAGGGAGCCTTGGTTCTGTAGAGATTGAGGATGCTCAGAAATGCTTCTCAATAAAAAGAGTTGACTTTCTTAATAAGTCCCACCTGGTTACACAGGGGTTTGATCTCTGTTTATGGTTTACACGTACTGCAGTTTAAAAAGTGATTACTTGGGAAAATTTGTGGATTACAGAAGCAATCAACGCTGATATTAAGGAATGAAAGATGTTTTCGATAGTGATCGTTTTTTTCTCTTCTCCATCCTCAGTTCCATATTGTGATAAACCTTAGTATTGCAGCAGCTTCTTAAGCAGCATCCTTGACCAGTCTTTTCATTCAACACCATGCTCTTGGATTAATTTTCCTAAAACACAGCTTGGGTCATGTCGCTTCCTGGCTCTTCCTGTGATGGAGTGCACGTGGTCTGCGTTCGTCAGCTCGGCATCCCAGGACCCACTTTAGTCTGGCGCTCATCTGCCTTCTCAGATGACTTTTTCCCCGTTCGCCTCTCTGCTCTACCCAACATGAACGTCTGAGTCCACGCCTGCTTTCCCCACATTGCATCTTTGTGCTTTTTCTTTCTCCTCCCCAAAACAGCATGCTGTTCTTCATTTTTTCAGATCCTATTTATCCTTCTTATGCTAGCTCTTAACACATGTTTCTACCAAAAGTATTTTTCCCCCCTGATGTGCTGAATATAAATACATGAAAATTATACCTGAGCTATACACAACTGCTTGCAACATGGGAGACCTGGGTTCGATCCCTGGGTTGGGAAGATCCCCTGGAGAAGGGAACAGCTACCCACTCCAGTATTTTGGCCTAGAGAATTCCATGGACAGAGGAGCCTGGCAGGCTATAGTCCATGGGATCACAGAGTCAGAAACAACTGAACAACTTTTGCTTGTACACATTTAATGAATTCTTGTATTGAAACAGTTAGGATTATATTAAGTAAAGATATTTGTGAAATCTGGAATATATACATTACGTGTATATGTGTATGTCTTTGTGTGTACACATACATATGTGTATATACACGCACACATCGTGGTACAATGTCAGTTTACCTAAAAAATCCTGTATCTGTCTTTTTGACGGTAGGATGTATATCTGAATTCATTTATGTCCGAAATATAACAATTGATTTTACAATATAAATATTTGATAGTGGAGTGGATAATTGGAGTCTTTGATCATGGCTCAGCTGGTAAAGAATCCGCCTGCACTGTGGGAGAACTGGGTTTGACCCTTGGGTTGGGAAGACCCCCTGGAGAAGGGAACGGCTACCCACTCCAGTATTCTGGCTAATCCATGGAGAATTCCATGGCCTGTATAGTCCATGGGGTGCCAAAGGGTCGGACACGACTGAGTGACTTTCACTTTCCACTTGATCACTTAAGACAGTTCCTTGAGATTGAAGGTATCTAAAATAATGTTCAATAATTCTTTGCCAACTGTTGATCCTAATGAACTAAGTAAGGCTTTTGGCTTAAGCTTTCTTAGTAAGTTGGGGCTTTCCAGGTGACTCAGTGGTAAAGAATCCACTTGGCAAGCAGGAGAAGCAGGCTTGATCCCTGGGTTGGGAAGATCCCCTGGAGAAGGAAATGGCAACTCATTCCAATATTCTTGCCTGGGAAATCCCATGAACAGAGGATCGTGGTGGGTTACAGTCCTTGGGGGTCACAAAGAGTCGGACATGACTTAGTAACTAAACAACAACATTCTTAATAAGTTATAACACACAGAGAAAAGTGCCTAACTCATAAGTTTATAGTCTAGTGAGTTATCTGAACTCCCATTATTATAATCACTATTCAGATCAAGAAACAACTTTCCCAGCACCTCATAAGTCTTCTTTACACCATTTCCTGATCATGAGTCCTGAGTTCTGCCCCCAAAGTAACCATTATCTTCATCATAAATTTGTTTTGCTGTTTTGAATTTCTAAAAAAGAAACCATACAATATGTATCATTTTATTTCTGCCTTGTTTCCTGAGTGTTGCTCATGAGTTTTATTGCTGTTGTTGCTTGAAGCAATGCCTACTTATTTTTTCTGTCTTCCGTATTCTATTGTATAAATGCAATTATTTTTGTTCTAATGTTGATAAGTATTTATGTTGTCAGTTTTGGTATATTATAAATAGTGTTTTCACAGGTATTCTTGCTCACATCATTGGCGATTTATGTACCTATTTTTCTTGGTATATCCCTAAATTTGGCGTTTTTAGATAAAGGGATAGTCATATGTTCAGTTTAGGCAGAAACTGGCAGTTTTCCCTGATGGCTATATGAATTTTTACCCTCAGTAGTAGTACAGTGAGGCTTTTCTTGTTTTACAAACTCTAACGTTTGTTGTTGTGATTTTTTGCTTTCAATTTTAGCCATTTGGGTAGGTATGTAGTGATTATCTCATTGAATTTAATTTATACTTTCCTACTGATTAATGAAATTGGGAGAATTTTCATATGTTTATTGACTATTTGAATATCTTACTTAGTCTAAGTACTTGAAATTTTCAAGTTTTTTGGGTCGGTTTCTATATGTCTTCTGATTTTTAGAAATTCCAGATGTAGTCTAAATATAAACCTTTGCTGATTAAATACTTTAAAATATATTCTCCTATTTTGTAAGTTGCCTCTTGAATCCTTTAATATTATCTTTTTTTAAAAAAATAAACTTTATTTTTGGAGCACTTTTAGATTCACAGCAAAATTGAGTGTAAGGTACAGAGATTGCACGTATACTTCCTGCCCCACATTTGCACAGCTTCCTCTGCTATCAAAATCTTGCCTAAAAGTAGTACATTTATTAGAACTGATGAGCCAACACTGACACATCATATCACCCAAAGTTTGTAATTTACGTTAGGATTCATTCTTGGTGTTGTGCATTCTATGTGTTTTGACAAAGGTATAATGACATGTATCCACCTTAATGGTGTTTTTAGTCAAAATAATTCTCTAATTTTAATATGGTTCACTTCATGACTTTTTTTCCTTGTGGTGAGAACTTTTTGCATCTCGTTTAAGACATCCTCACGTATTATAAGTTCATAGATATGCTTTTCTATGTTATCTTTAGAAGCTTCATATTTTAGCCTTTCACATTTAGATCTACAGTTCATCTGGAATTGAATTACTGTGTATGGTGTCAGGAAGCATACGATTATTTTTTTTTTTTCATATGGATAGTTGATTGATACAGCTCTACTTATTGAAAAGACTATCATGTGTAATAATAAATTTGTTATAAATCAAGTAGCCAACAAATATAGGTTTATTTCAGGAATCCATATCCTAGTCTGCTGAGCCATTTGTTCATCTTTTCACCACTGCCACACTCTCAATTATGTAGCTTTATAGTAACTCTTGATAAGCAGTAATGTGTGTCCTTCAAATTTGTTCTTTTTCAAGATACTCTTAGATGTTTTTTGCAACATGAAAGTGAAAGTCGCTCAGTCCTCTCCGACTCTGTGACCCTATGGGCTATGCAGTCCATGGAACTCTCCAGGCCAGAACACTGAAGTGCGTAGCCTTTCCCTTCTCCAGGGGATCTTCCCAACCCAGGGACTGAACCCAGGTCTTCCGCATTGTAGGTGGATTCTTTACCAGCTGAGCCACAAGGGAAGCCCTTACATCTTTTGCAATGTAATTCTTTATATATTTTGAAATTTACACACACACACAAAAAATAGCTAAAATTTTGTTTGAAATTGAATTGAAACTTTGAATCAACTTAGGACTGACGTTTTAAAATATTGAGTTTTCTAATATATAAGCATGGCTTAACTTTCCATATTTGATGCCTTCTTTCATTTTGTCTCAGTAATTCTCTGAAGAAAGCATTTAAATATTTCATTAATTATATTCCAAAATAAATGATGTGTTTTTAAATATTAAAAATGTTATCATCTCGAAAAAACGTTCCTTTGCTTGTTAGTATAAAAAATATTATTGATTTTTAATATTAACATTTTATACAGTGATCTTGCTGAAGTCACCTATTCTAATAGTTTGTCTGTAATTCTATGTATTTGAGTGTGTAATCTTCTTTTCTAATCTTCATGCATTTTGCTTCCTTTTTCCTTATTTGATTTCAGTGGACAGGACTTCATTTATAATGTTGAATAAGAGCACTGATATTTCTTTTTGTGATATGAGGGGGAAATCTTTCAGTATTTTACCAGTATGTACTGAAGTTTCTTATAGATATTTTGGGTAGATATCATCCATCAGCTGCTGCTGCTAAGTCGCGTCAGTCGTGTCCTACTCTGTGTGACCCCATAGACGGCAGCCCAACAGGCTCCTCTGTCCCTGGGAGTCTCCAGGCAAGAATACTGAAGTGGGTTGCTATCTCCTTCACCAACGCGTGAAAGTGAAAAGTGAAAGGGAAGTTGCTCAGTCGTGTCCAATCTCAAGCGACCCCATGGACTGCAGCCCACCAGGCTCCTCCATCCATGGGATTCTCCAGGCAAGAGTACTGGAGTGGGGTGCCATTGCCTTCTCCCATCCATCAGCTAAGTACTCTTCAGCTAAGTACCCTTTAATGTCAACAATTTTAAGATTATTTTGAAATCATAAATGGATATTGAATTTTATCAAGTCCCTTTCTGTATCTGAGATGATTATTGTTATTCAATTCTACCTCAATCCCACTACGGTAAGAGTACATGATTTCAATCATTTGAAATTTGTTGAAACTTGTTTTATGGCCTGGAATGTGGTCAATTGTAATAAAATTGCTTATGCACTATAAAACGATGTCCTGCAATTTTGAAGTGAGTGTTTTACCTATTGCTATTAAGTTTGTGAAATATATTATTCAAAGTTTCTAAATCTTAATTTTCTATCTGCTTTGTCCCTCAGTTATTAAGAACAATAAGTTGAAGTCACCTAATAAGACTGTGAATTTGTCTATATCTACTCTGAGCACTAGAAATTTTTACTTCACATGTTCTGAAGGTGTTATTGAGTGCATATAAATTTAGGATTATAATTCGTTCCTAATAAATCAATCCTTTTTTATTGTGACATGTTCCTGTTTATCTCTAGTAATATTTTCTTAAAATTTTCTTTCATATTAGTAGGGTTATAGCAGCTTTCTTTTGGCTTGTATTTAGTTTGTGCACCTTTTCTACTCTAAACAATTCAGTTTTCTTATATAAAATTGTTTCTTATAATCTGTATATACTTGTTTTATTTTTTAAATTCATGCAAACAATCTTTGTCTAGTAATTGGAGTATTAATTTATTTACATTATAGTATAATTAGTGGTACATTTTGGCTTAAATCTGTCATCTATTTGTGTTCTACTTGTGTCTCCTTTAATTTTTTCTCTTTTTTGCCTGTATTTGAATTAATAAATTATTTTCATATTCTTTTCCATTAATCAATTTTTCATTTCTATATGTTATTTCTTTTAGCAGTTATTCTGTAAATACAACATGCAGTGCATCCTTGAAGTAGCAAAATTAAAGGTACATTAATGCTTTTATTACTGCTCAGCCAGTACAGTGACCTAACAACACTGTTAACTGTATTAGTCTCCTTCTATCTTTCATATTCTTTTCCTTTCCTTGTGGCTCAACTGGTAAAGAATCCCTGATAGCTCAGTTGGTAAAGAATCCACCTGCAATGCAGGAAACCCTGGTTTGATTCCTGGGTCGGGAAGCTCCCCTGGAGAAGGGAAAGGCTACCCACTCCAGTATTCTTTCTGACTTAGAGAATTCCAGGGACTGTACAATCCATGGGATCACAAAGAGCTGGACATGACTTTCATTTTCACTTTCAGCTTTCATATTATTGTTGTCAGATATTATAATTTTGTATTCTTGCCTGGAGAATCCCAGGGACGGGAGAGCCTGGTGGGTTGCCGTCTGTGGGGTTGCACAGAGTCGGACACGACTGAAGCGACTTAGCATTATAATTTTGTAATCATTCGCATTTATTTAACCTCATATTCATTCTAATACTTATTTTTTATATCTGTGCATTCATCTAGTTTCATTTTCTGTCATCCTGAAGAACTTTTTTTTAGTGTCATCTTTAGTGTGGATCTGTTGGTGACAAATTCTCTGGTTTTTGTTTCTCTGAAAACATATTATCTTGCCTTTATTTTCAAAGGATATTTTTGGCAAGTATAGAATTCTAGGTTGGCGGTTTTATTTTCTTCTAACCCTTTGAGGTTATTTCTCTGCCATTCTTTGGCTTTCACTCCTTCAGTTAAAAATGTCTGCTGTCATCTTATTCTTGCTCCTTTGTAGGGGATGAATGTTTTCCTCTGTGTGATATTAGGTGTTTCCCCTATTTTATTATGGGGCTTCCCTGACTATTTTATTATGATTATAAGTAGTTTTACAATGAGATGTCTAGGGTATGTGTATTTGTGTGTCTCTGCAAATGTATTTTGTATTTATTGTACTAGTGGTTTGCAGTGATTCTTGAAATCATGGCTTGATATAGCTTTCTTCTGTTTTGGAAAATCCTCAGCCATCATTTCTTCAAACATTGCTTTTTCCCTAGTCTCTCTTTCCTCTCTTTTTGGGACTCCGATTATATATAGATTTGACCTTTTCCCTATAACACCACATCTCATATTCTTTTTTCAATGTTCTATTCTTTTCCTCTATTTACTCTAGCTATTTTATCTGGACTTATCTTCTGATTTACTAATTCTGTCTCCTGCTATTAAACATAAATGCAGAATTATGAAAATTTAGTTACTGCTATTATCAGTTCTACAATTTCTTTCATAGTTTCCAGGTTTCCATTAATATCAACAACATTTCCATCATATTTCTAAGGCATATTTGTCACAGTTATGTTGATGTCCATATCACATAATTCCAACATCAGGATCTCCCATCAGTCTGCTTTTTTTTTTTCTTGGTAACTTTAGGTTATGGAATATTATCTCTGTGTACCTAACTGTTTATGATTGAATTCTGGATGTGGTACATGAAAAATTATAATTTGAGGTTCATGAGATCTTCCTTCATTGCAGAGTTACTGTTGCCCTTGACACACAGGCTGGTGAGGGTCATGTCACCTTAATCCAGTTATGGATTGAGCAGATTTGAGGATGTCTCCATCTTTATGAGTAATGGAATACTAACACATAAGATTTAGCTTTATGATTTTGGAATGGTTGGGCTTGGACTCCAATTTTACCCCTTTAGCCCATGAGACGTGTAGAACCTGTGTACTACTTCTTAGCTGCAGCTTCTCATCTATATTGTTATTTATCTTCTTAGGAGTTTTTTGTAGTTGGTAAATGCCTCAAAAGGGCAGTATGTGTTGATTTGAACTCCCGTTTTGTCTGAGATATTAGCCCTTCAGTTCCTTACTACTTGGAAAATTTCCAATGCCTTAAACATATTTTGGCCCTTATTTTCTAGTTATTCTTGGTGGGAAGGTTGGTCAGCAACTAGACAATATTTTTATCCCTGGAATAAGAATCAGTAAGAAAGCTTTAAGATAAATATCCAACAATTACTATTTAATTAAAACATGAGTGTTTTAAAAGAAAAGAACAAATGTGCTATTTTTTGATTCATGTTAGCATTTTAAATTTTGATAATTTTCATAGGAGGATCTTAAAATTAATTTTTTAGACTGTCAGTGTACACTTTTAGAGAAATGTAAATATTTATTTGAATTCTAACTTGAAAAAAATTGGGTAAACTTTATACACTGTCAAGAGGGTGCCAATTGTTGGCTCTTATAGACTAGTTTTAAAAGGTGATCAAAAGTAGCATTTATCATCAGGAAGTTAATGAATACTTCACATTTCAAGTATCTTGCTAATAGTCATTATTTTCTAAATTAGTTTAATTCCAGTATCCATATAAATGTCGTTTCCATTTGTATTATTAAAGAAATTTTAACAAATAGAGCTTATTTGAGGGTCTGCTAATTATTGTCAAAGGAAGCCAGTGTGATTTACCTGCCAGTATGATTTACTTCAATAACGAATATGTTAAACAAACGTATACAGTACTCTATTCATATGGAGTAGAAAATGTGAACAGTAGAGGGTGCAATTGCACCTTTAGTTCTACATTTCAGCCTTTAGAAATTAGCATTTAATAGCCGAGAGAAAAATTTGAAGAATTTACTGTTTGCTGAATGTGCCCTATTTATGGAATTGTGTTTAAAATAAAATAAGTCATGTAAAGGAGAAATACAAACTTCAAAATTGTGTAAAGTTTTCCTTGACCTTGCACTTTTATAAAGCGACAAATTAAATCTCAATTAGAAACTATTTCCTAAAAAATATTGTGCTTATCTGAATAATTTTTTTTACATATAAAGAGGTAAGGCATGCATATCTCAATAAGATGTTTCTCTTTTATAGAGCTTAATTGCTGTTAATCAAAAATATTTTTCCCTTTTGGGAAATAACCGCTTCCAAAAGGATATTGTATATTGGAAACTGCAATATGACAAGACTTCGATTTTTTAGGAAAAAATATAAAGACCCACTAGAAATAAATGATGCCATGTCAAGAGAGTTCTTACATTCAATAGTTAATACATTCAGTTTTTGTTGAAAACCCAGAAGTTTCAGACAGTTGCAAATCAGAAACTTCAGTTTCTCTCCTGAAGCAGCATTATCCTATTGTAGTGTAAAGCTTCATTTATATAGATTAGTGGAGGATATGTGTGCAAAGCTTTGAATTTTTATCTCCAAGTTTGACTCTCTACCATAAGTAGAGGTCTCCTTTTGTTTTTTTCATAGGAAAAGTTTGACTTAGGTTTTTCTAAGTTTGACAAAAATTAGCTTTATCACAAAACCTATATACCTGTGCAGTAAATTTGTATAATGTAGGAAACCTTCTTGCAGATTTTTTGAAATTATAGGAAATAAATACCAGAGAATTATTCCTTTTTTTTTTTTTTTGCATTAACAAACTTTACACCCCTGGCTTTTGGCTTAATTGGACAGTAATTTAACATTTAGCTCTCTGCTAACACCTAAAGGTTAGCATTGAAGGATTTGGTTAGTTAACTGGCATTAAGCTTATGCTTTTGTTTGAGGGGCCCCTCCTGATACTCTATAGAAAGAGCAAAAGAAAGAGAGGAGAGGAAGAGAAGCATATTACTTTAAGAATCAAATTGTTGAATTTAATGTATTATTGGAGATAAATTTGCTTTTTGAACTTCATTTCAATCTGAACTTCCAGAGCCATTGTAAATGAGGTGATCAGACAGAGCACAGCCTTGGTTAATACTCACTGCCATAGGGTACTTATAATTGGAAGCATCTGCCCTCAAAATAATATGAAACAGATTTTCTAAAAGATGTAGGTATTAAGAAGGACTACTAAAAACAGGCCAAATACAAATAAAGCAGTTGGCTTTTTGAAGGAGTAGCTAGAACTTGTGAACAAAAGAAGAGAATTTGGGGGGAAACAGAAAACAATGCAGAGTTGATGATGCTATGGATGCTGCCAGTGTTATAGAAAAGATCACTGACCCTTGAACACAATATATTATAAGTGTCAAGTAAGTGAGACTCTGAGATTATAGCAATTTAAAGGTACATTAGAGAGCTGATTGTCAAGTGTAATTTGAAAAGGTGGTTGGGTATCAAAAAATAGCATTTCCTAGAAATATTTCAGGATGGCAGGTAGAAAGCACAGTTATTATGAGTCTTAATCAGGCAAATATGTGGTTCAAAGAGTGATATTTATGTTTTTATTTTTTCTGCAGAAAGAAAGCACATATTTAAACTGAGCCTCTGATCAATCTGATTTATTCCACACAGAAAGAATATGCAGGTCTAAAGTATCCATTTTCTGAAAAATTAACGTATCATGTTTTTTATGTTGCCTTTTGCTACCATGTTATAGAGATATCCATTACCTGTATTCACTTCTAAGTTGGAAATTTCTAAACTGATACACACACACATACCATATATCCTGTACACATCTATATACAGCTTTGTACGCATACACACACATATACACACACATACACATACATACACACATATTCCAGGCTAATTTTGGTCACAATAGTTTAGTTTCAAAGTTTTCACTGAAGTGAATTTTTTTGAGTGGTTAGACCCACATTTGAACTTCCTAGGGGCAACAGATATCACAAATATTTTCATGAAGAACATAGAAAATCAGTTTTATTTAGAACTCAGACAATCACATGACTTGCAGATTTCCTGATTGAGACCTGGGAATTTAGGGTAGCTGCCCCTCATGGGTAATTGTAGTGAGGTTTCTGAGGTTTATGATACATATATTTCTGAGTGACATACTAGTGAGAGGTGCAAACTCTGAAACCCATATTACACTGCATCAAAGGTCACTTAGTTCAGTTTGTTGGTTGGATCTCTTGGTGGAGAAAGGGAGATTTTTTTCTGTTTATTGATGGTGATGTGTTGTAAATACTAAAAAAATATTTGTTGAATTCATTTAGTCCTACCTTTGTTCATTCAATGCAGTCAGCAAATATGTAGGAAAAGCCTACTCATTCTAGGTGTTGGTAAACAAGATAGAGTTCCCTGCTTTCTTGCAGTTTACAGTCTAATGAATCAGATAACTATTAACAAGTATCCTTGCAAATAATATATAATTATAAATCATGAAAGTGCTATTTTAAGGGAAAATATCATAGAGATGATTCAGAAAGATTATCAGAAGTGGTATATGAGAAAAGAGCTAAAGAATGAGATCACTGAATTACTGACTCAAGAGGTGAGAAAGGTGGTGACTGAGAAGCAATGGGATTAGTATTTTAGGATGGTGAAGGAGGTTAGGAGAAGGATTTTCCAGGCAGAAAAGGAATGACAAGTGGAAAAGTTCTAAAATGTTAAGCTGAAATTTCTTGGTGCCTGGAGATTTATAAGAAGCAAAATATAACACGTATGTCAGTTCGGTTCAGTCGCTCAGTCATGTCCAACTCTTTGCGACCCCATGGCCTGCAGCATGCCAGGATTCCCTGTCCTTCACTGATTCCTGGAGCTTGTTCAAACTCATGTCCATCGAGTTGGTGATGCCATCCAGCCATCTCATCCTCTGTCATCCCCTTCTCTTCCTGCCTTCAATCTTCCCTAGCATCAGGGTCTTTTCCAGTGAGTCAGTTCTTCGTATCAGGTGCTTTAACTTCAGCATCAGTCCTTCCAGTGAGTATTCAGGACTGATTTCCTTTAGGATGGACTGGTTTAATCTCCTTGCAATCCAAGGGACTCTCAAGAGTCTTCTCCAACACCACAGTTCAAAAGCATCAATTCTTGGGCATTCAGCTTTCTTTACATTCTGTCTAACTCTCACATGCATATATGACTACTGGAAAAACCGTAGCTTTGACTAGATGGACATTTGTTGGCAAAGTAATGTCTCTGCTTTTTAATATACTGTCTAGGTTTGTCATAGCTTTTCTTCCAAGGAACAAGCATCTTTTAATAATATGTATGTAATTAATTATTATTCAGTTGCACTCCTGATTGCAGTCCTATTATCATTTTCCCAACCTGAGCAATAGTCCTACGACCCAGCCTAATTTATAGAAAGGAAATGTGATTATGGGTCAAATGGCAATGTTAGTCCTTCATGTAAGCACCCTATTTGTCGTGTGCTCATGGTTTTCTGTCATGTCATTGACTGTGGTCACCGGCTGGGTAAACTGTGGTTTTAAAGGGGAGATATGGCAGTTGGCAGTACTGTTGTTGGGACCAGAACGAACTATTCATTCTTGTCCCTGATACTGCTATGTAGGTAAATTCCAATAAGGAATTCCACATGGGGAAGGTACTCGTTCGCTCGGTCATGCCTGACTCTTTGCGACCTCATGGACTGTAGCCTACCAGGATCCTCTGTCCCTGGGATTCTTCAGGCAAGGATACTGGAGTGGGTTGCCATTTCCTTCTCCAGGGGATCTTCCCAACCCAGGGATCGAACCCGGGTCTCCTGCACTGCAGGCAGATTCTTTACCAACTACGCTACAAGGGAAGCCCACATAAATTATCTAATGTACTTTTAAACACCAAATACTCAAGTTCAACACTTAAAGTATTACAACAGAGAAAGTCTAGGTGTTTAAATCAACTTTATGTAATTATATTTATTTTGGAGATTAATAGAACATATGGAAATAGTGAAAGTTCTGAGAAATAATGTAGACAGAAATCTGTTTTACTGAACTTTTTCAGTGTCTCCAAAACAAAACCTTTTTGGCCTTGGAACCCTTTTTTGTTATACTTATCACCATTTTAAGGAGCTAGTATTCTTTAGTTCACGTTTTGAAGGAATACTGGGCTCTAGTATATGCTCTAATGGTTGAGGGCTTTCAGAATTATTGGATTGCTAGCAAAGCTGTCCATTGACCCCTGAGTTTAGCTTTTGTACCAGCTGTTACTGTATTATTTTTCTTGGTTATTTGTGTTTTCTTCATCACTTATTCCAGTTTCTCACAATTGACTATTCCCTGATTCCAGAATGTGAAAATTATGTAATGTGTTAATACTTTGCTTTATAGATGTATTGGTGATTAAAACATGTATACTTAGAATGTTAAAGTATGAAATCATTTTTTTAAATAAAGATGTAATGCAAATTTTACATGCTGTGTATTTCAATGCATTTTAAAATAACATCTTTACTGTCTTTTTTTCTTTGCAAAATTTTTGTACAGTACTCCAGTGTGCGGGTGCATACCAAGTCGCTTCAGTTGTGTCTGACTTTTTGTAACCCTATGGACTCTAGCCTCCCAGGGTCCATGGGATTCTCCAGGCAAGAATACTGGAGTGGGTTGCCATACCCTCCTCCAGGGGCTCTTCCTGACCCAGGGATCAAACCTGTGTCTCTTATGTCTCCTGCATTGGCAGGCAGGTTATTTACCACTAGGGCCACCAGGGAAGCTCAGGGTACTCCCAGTAGAACATATTGCATGAATAGAATCACGTCTGGGCATATTCTAAAGGTGAATGGTCAAAATGTCATTAAATGACATTGAAATCGTCAGACGGTCTCAGACCAATTATGGAATTTGAGGGACTCAAAGCAAGTGTCACTATTTGAATTCTGAGAGTTCATAGTTTAGGTATTACCTTTTAACTTAAAAAAATAATGTATTTTATTAATTTATTTTTATTTCTGGGTGTGCTGGGTCTTCCTCGCTGTGTGCAGGCTTTCTCTAGTTGCAGCTGGCAGGGGCTGCTCCTCCTTGCAGTGAGGTGGTCAGTGGGCTTTCCTTTGTGGTGTCTTCTCTCCTGGAGCACAGGCTCTAGGACTTGCGGGTTTCAGGAGTTGCAGCACTGGGGCTCAGTTCGTGGGATGTGCGCGCTCTAGAGCGCAGGCGCAATAGCTGTGGCACATGACCTTCGTTGCCCTTTGGCATGTGGGTTCTTCTTGAACCAGGGATCAAGCTTGTGTCCCCTGCATTGGCAGTCAGATTCTTAACCTCTGGACCACCAGGGAAGTCCTTGGTGTTACCTTTTAATTTCTATGAGTTGGAGACAAATTTTCTCTTTCTTGGTGACAATGTGTTTCATATTTTGTGTACTTTTAAAACCTGATAATACAAAGACACTTGAGCTGTGTATCTGGAAAGAGAAAAAGAGAGATGGTTTACTGTATTTCCACATGTAGATCTTTGTCAAATATGATAGGTGCAAAAAAATACATCCACCTGATGTGACTTTACTTTGACATAAGTGAGAGTTGATTAGGAAGAGTGTAGTGGTGTGGTTTAATTTTCATACTTGTGAGGCATGTGAACACACACACACACACACACACACACACACACACACACACACACACAGAGTCTTTCATGTAATATAGATGCCCAAGTAGCAACAAAAGCTCTATATGGTTTGAATATACAGAGAGGCACACTAGAAATAATTAGACATTTAAAGGCATTTTAATATATTTTGTTCTCTGCAGCAAATTAAAGTGTTCTTAATTGACTTTAATGATTATTAATTACTAAGAGATAAGAGGATTTTCATGTGAACTGAATCTGGCTTCTATGTACAGTATAAATAAAATGTCAAGAGAATGCATAATGTAACTTTCAGAACAGTATGCTGAGAATTAGGAGATTTGGGTTTTAAACTCTGCCTCATTTAACTTTCTTGCCCTTTAAATTTCCTGAAATTTGAAATTAGGGTGCTGAAATACGTAGTCTCTCTGGTATATTTTCACTCAAAATTCTGAGATATATATTATTCATAAAGAATATGACTTTTGCTTCTTCTTTTAGAAGGTGAGGAGGGGTGGGGTGTCAAACCATGGTAGTTATTGTCATCAGTCCTTTGGTTTTTTGTATTTTGGGAGTGCCCATGAGAGGGACATAAAGTAACTAAGTTACATAATGGGCCATGTGGAAATGCTGTTACCATAGGCAACTTAGAGTTCTGTGATTGCTCAGAGCTCTTTGTTGGTCCTGATAGAGTGTTGGACCAGTGGGCACTGCAAAGTGGAAACAAGCTATTTTCATCACGTTCTCTATGTTCCTAACAGCAGTAATTACTTTTAATGTTCCATAAATAAGTGTTTTGAAGATTACCATGTAATTTTTCTACTTAAAATTTTTATTTAATATAGATGGTTTTCTAAGGAAGATCGATGATTAGAATTTTGACTCTCTTTTATTCTTAGATGAACTTAGATGAATTTTTCATGATAACTCCTTAAATTTGATCTTTGAGTAAAAACATTTTTACATATTGCAGTAATTTGAGACAGACTTTGATTTTTCTGTCTAATACCAACCAAAGTGTAGAGGCTCCTATTTTATATTTATTTATATGGGGCATTAAAACCGTATGATACTTATTTACTACATAGAGCTGTTTGCACATTTGTCTGTTTAACTCTAAGCAACTAATGTTTAAAGTATTCTTACCTACCAGGTTAAATATCTGTGCTTTGAAAAGTGAACTTAAAATAATCTAGCCTGAACAAGTTAGAAATTATTGAATGTTTTCTAGAAATACTCTTATTTTTCAGTTGATAAGTCATGTTTGACTCTTTGCAAATTTTGAAAATTCAGCAGTGGCCACAGGACTGGAAAAGGTCAGTTTTCATTCCAATCCCTAAGAAAGGCAATGCCAAAAAATGCTCAAACTACTGCACAATTGCACTCATCTCACATGCTAGTAAAGTAATACTCAAAATTCTCCAAGCCAGGTTTCAACGATACGTGAACTTCCAGATATTCAAGCTGATTGTATAAAAGGCAGAGGAAGCAGAGATCAAATTGCCAACATCCACTGGATCATTGAAAAAGCAAAAGAGTTCCAGAGAAAAACATCTATTTCTGCTTTATTGACTATGCTAAAGACTTTGACGTTGTGGATCACAGTAAACTGAAAACTTCTAAAAGAGATGAGAATACTAGACCACCTGACCTCTTGAGAAATCTTTATGCAAGTCAGGAAGCAACTGTTAGAACTGGACATGGAACAACAGACTGGTTCCAAATAGGAAAAGGAGTACGTCAAGGCTGTATACTGTCACCGTGCTTATTTAACTTCTATGCAGAGTACATCATGAGAAATGCTGGACTGGATGAAGCACAAGCTGGGATCAAGATTGCTGGGAGAAATATCAATAACCTCAGATATGCAGATGATACCACCCTTATGGCAGAAAGTGAAGAACTAAAGAGCCTCTTGATGAAAATGAAAGAGGAGAGTGAAAAAGTTGGCTTTAAAGCTCAACATTCAGAAAACAAAGATCATGGCATCTGGTCCCATCACTTCATGGCAAATAGATGGGGAAACAATGGAAACAGTGACAGACTTTATATTTTGGGGCTCCAAAATCACTGCAGATGGTGATTGTAGCCATGAAATTAAAAGATGCTTGCTTCTTGGAAGGAAAGTTATGACCAACCTAGATAGCATATTAAAAAGCAGAGACATTACTTTGCTGACGAAGGTCCGTCTAGTCAAGGCTATGGTTTTTCCAGTAGTCATGTATGGATGTTAGAGTTGGACTGTGAAGAAAGCTGAGCACCGAAGAATTGATGCTTTTGAACTGTGGTGTTGGAGAAGACTCTTGAGAGTCCCTTGGCCTGCAAAGAGATCCAACCAGTCCATCCTAAAAGAAATCAATCCTGAATATTCATGGAAGGACTGATGCTGAAGCTGAAACTCCAATACTTTGGCCACCTGATGTGAAGAGCTGACTCATTTGAAAAGGCCCTGATGCTGAGAAAGACTGAAGGCAGGAGGAGAAGGGGATGACAGAGTATGAGATGGTGCATAGAATCACTGACTCAATGGACATGAGTTTGAGTAAGCTCCTGGAGCTGGTGATGGACGGGGAGGCCTGGCGTGCTGCAGTCCATGGGGTCACAAAGACTCAGACATGACTGAGCGACTGAACTGAACTAAACCCTATAGACTGCAGCATGCCAGGCTTCCCTGTCCTTCATTGTCTTCCAGAGTTTGCTCAAAATGATGTCCATTGAATTGGTGATGCTATCTAACCATCTTATCCCCTGCTGCCCTCCTCTCCTTCAATTTTTCCCAGCATCAGAGTCTTTTTCAATGAGTCAGCTCTTAGTATCAGGTGGCCAAGGCATTGGAGCTTCAGCTTCAGCATCTGTCCTTCCAGTGAATATTCTGGGTTGATTTCCTTTAGGATTGATTGGTTTGATCTCCTTGCAGTCCAAGGGAGTCTCAAGAGTCTTCCTCAGCACCACTGTTGAAAAGCATCTAGAAATATACTATGGGCAGAGTGACTGATATTTTAACAGTTGGTTACAAATACATAGCATAGTGTTTGCATCTCATGAACCCCAACCTAGGGTTCTATCCTTGTTGCAAGGGTAATGCTTTTATAACTATTGTGTACCATATGTTGACCCTAGAATGACATCTATATTTTTACCAGCCGACTACTTCATTTGCATATCCTTAGAGATGGATTTCTGGACTTCCATCTCATGATAATTATATAAAAATCAAATATTAAGAGTTTCTTTAATTTGAAGCTAGGTCATATTTACTTTTGGAGAAGGAAATGGCTGCCCACTCCAGTATTCTTGCCTGGAGAATCCCATGGATGGAGGAGCTTGGTGGGCTACAGTCCACGGGGTCGCAAAGAGTCAGACACGACTGAGTGACTTCACTTTCACTTTCACTTTATATTACTTTTCCCCTAAGTTCACAACAGTGAAGATTTCTATACATTTCTTGACTATATCTTTTTGCCTATAGCTTCCCCTCTCCTCCAAATCTCTGACATTCTCAGTTGTATTTTGCCATCTTTCTCTTGCTCAGTTCATTCAAGTTATTTACGGATAGAAAGCCAGTTCACTGAAACTTGTCCCCTATTATCTTTCTTACATCTTCAGTACTTGCCCACTTTACTAATTTTAAGAAGTTCTCTAGAAAAGTGTTTTTTGTTTGTTTTTTTTTTTTGCTTTTACTTTAAATTTGGATTACAGAACAAGTGGGAGGGAAATGGCCAAGTTGTATCAGTGGTTAAATGCTATTTAAAATAAAAGGAACAATAAAAAAATCATTGACTCAGAGCTGTTCTCCTATAAGCCACATGCTGTCAAATAATGTTTTAAATACAAAATTACCTTTGCAAATATTTCTGAATACTTTGTGGGAAATGCTGATCATTGAGTTAGGAAATGATGTACATTTAATCTGCCAGAAAAATCACTACTGAAATGCAGCTGATAAACTGTAATTTATTAATCAGATACAGGGATGTTGCCTACTCAGGTGTATATTCACTGGACTTAAATTTAGTAAAATATTTTATGAATAAAGCATTTTAAACTTCATTTTACACATTAAAAACTTTTCCATTTATGAAGAAAACCACAGAAAACAGAATACTTTTCTTCTTAAAAAACTTTTATTTTTTCTGGTGTTTGGAGATGATCAGCTGAGTAAAGAGTACAAAGAAATATTCTGCTTGATAAATAGTACATGGATTTCCATGCACATTAGTTTAGGCTGAGGTCCAGTAATAACTTAGCATCATCTTATGCAGTGGAACATAAGAATTCATTTCAACTAATATTAAGTATGACACTAATTCGGTATTAAACTCTAAGCACATTAGCAAGTATGGTACAAGGCACTATGACTTTCCATGTCTCTGCAGTAAGTTTTTCATCATTAATGTTTTATGCTTTTTTTCCCTTTTCCATGCACAACTTATCATTTGTGATAGTGTGACTTCAGAACAGCCCTGCCATTAGAATTTTTATTTATATTCATTTAAATATGTATTCCTGATGACCAAATCTAGTCACCAAACACAGTAATCATAATCATATAATCCTATAAGAGTTAATCAAATAGCAGGGACTTGAATTGTTGTGCTCAGTCTCTAAGAATCCAATCTGTCTAAAGTCTAGATTTTTATAAGCAAACCAAAAAGAAAGCCTTGCATCCTTGTCTGACTTATCAAAGTAATTAAAATTCTATTGTCTGACTCATCTCCCCTTTACAGTCCAAAGACAATTCCTGTGGTGTATTATTATGCATTGAAATTGGATGATTGCTTTCCTGAAACATATTCACAGAAACAAATGTGTAAGTGGGTTTGTAATGTGCTTAAGATAATAGGTATTATTATTACAGATCTTCCTTGGTTTTACTTTTCTATCAGTAACTTTGAATACAAAATATGAAAATATTTGTAAAATAGAGAGGCTTTGCAATCCTGAATTATAGAGGATGATCAACCTTCCTGGTTTGCCCAGGACCAAGATGTAACTAGGACTTTAGTGTAAAAGTAGGAGAGTCCCAACCAATTTTAATTTTAAAACAAGGGCAATCCCAGGTAAATGGGTACAAGTTGGTGACCATAAACCAAAGATGAAATGAGGCTGAAATAAAGACAGTTTGGGGAAAAGGAACTGTTAAAAAATATTTTTCCTACTGTTTTATAATTTTCCAAATTTCTTCTCTTCCCACATCCCTGACTCCAAAGTCAGGCCAGTTAATGTGAATTAATATCACTCTGGATCCAGAAGAAGGCATTACCAACCCTTGGAAGTCCTGCAGAACGCAGTGAGGGGCAGTGGGTAGGGGACTGAGCTCTGCACCAAATGGTCTGGATTTGATATTAGGTGAGTGATGAGATGGTTAGATAGCATCACTGACTACGTGGACATGAATTAGAGCAAACTCCCGGAGATAATGGAGGAAAGAGGAGCCTGGTGTGCTATAGTTCATGGGGTAGCAGAGTCAGACACAGCTTAGAGCCTGAACAACACAAAGTGAGTGAGTCTCTGCCTCCCTTTTCTCAAGTATAAAAGGAAATGATGTCCAACTCGTAAGGCTACATGAACAGTGCTTGTCATACATTAAGTGTTCCAGGAAGTTAGTTATTTTTATTGTGGTCACGATTAAGATGAACACTGTAGAGCAAGCTAGTGTGTTTACCACTATTAGTTACCTTTAAATCTAGATTCTTCTGTAAGGGACTGCTGCTTACATGACCTATGAAGCTTAGCTATGTTTTTGTTTGTGTTGGGGTTTGTTTTTGCAGTTCAAGACATGTACATGAAATGACAGAAGGGAATTTCGATTTTTGGACTCTTGCAGGAAATGCTTAGTTCAGTTTAGTTGCTCAGTTGTGTCTGACTCTGCGACCCCATGGACTGAAGCACGCCAGGCCTCTATGTCCATAGCACCAGTGGAATGGGCAGCTGGATAACAAAATTATCACAGTTATTTTGAGGCTAACTATGTTTTTAGTGTAGAATAATACATTCAAAAGAATATTTTTTAATGGCCAGTATTATGATAAAGCTGAATTACTGAAGGTCTCATTAAGTGATTCTGAGATCCCATTAAGTAAGGTGTGGTATTAGTTATTCTCAATCATGAGGGTTGGATGCAGAATTGAAGAGCATTAATATGCCACAGGTGGATCGGGCTACTGGAAATTTGCTTCTGTTAGAGCTATAACAAAGAGAGACTGCTGAAAAGTTACTATGGAATTCCAGTATACGAATGAAGTTCCTTCAAAATGGCATTGTTCTATGCTTTAGCATCTAACATTAAGACCTCATCCCAGCTAGGCAGTGGGAAAGCTGAATATATGAAGCTTCATTCCACCCCAAATCTGTGGTAGCCACTTCCAAATAGCAGAAAGTAGACTTGTGTGTGATCTGTGATAATATAACTTAGCCAGTTAAGTTTATTATCAGACATATAGTAAATATATCTGTTGAAATGAAACCATAAGACCTAGATTTTTTATGTAAAATTTATTTCCAGCATTTACCAAATGCAATGCAAAAGATGTTTAAGAAAATATTAGAATCACTCAAAAGGTAGAGATAGAAAACCAAGGTCCCTCAAGATTTAAACAGTCAAGGACATCACTGTAATACTTAAAATATTTATTTCGACTTAGAAAAGCTTAGAACTCAGGAGTTTTCATATATAAAGTATTTAAGGATAATTTTCTTACTCCTTGGAAGGAAAGTTATGACCAACCTAGACAGCATGTTGAAAAGCAGAGACATTACTTTGTCAACAAAGGTCCGTCTAGTCAAGGCTATGGTTTTTCCATTGGTCATGTATGGATGTGAGAGTTGGACTATAAAGAAAGCTGAAGAATTGATGCTTTTGCACTGTGGTGTTGGGGAAGACTCTCGAGAGTCTCTTGAACTGCAGGGAGATCCAACCAGTCCATCCTAAAGGAGATCAGTCCTGGGTGTTCATTGGAAGGACTGATGTTGAAGCTGAAATTCCAATACTTTGGCCACCTGATGTAAAGAGCTAACTCATTTGAAAAGACCTTGATGCTGGGAAACACTGAGGGCAGGAGGAGAAGGGGACTAGAGGGTGAGATGGTTGGATGGCATCACTGACTCAATGGACATGGGTTTGGGTAGGCTCCAGGAGTTGGTGATGGACAGGGGGGCCTGGCAGTTCATGGGGTCACAAAGAGTCAGACATGACTGAGTGACTGAACTGAACTGAACTGAAGGATAATTTTAGTTTTTTTCATTATATACAGTAACCCAGCCAAGTATATTCTTATAACTTGAACATCTTTTAAAGTGTAAGTCAAATTGTAATAGTCATATCTTCTCAGCTGTTTACTTTGTTTGCAATTATTACAAAAGATTTCTGATTCTCACTATGGGATTCATCAAGGAATATATATATTTTTTATCACAAGAATTCCATTTAAAATGAAAATGTTACATCCTCTAGTAGTACATAGATTATGGTAGTTTAAATAGTGAAAAATATTTAGATAACAGTGGAAAAAAATTTTAATTTTTGAAAAAAAACTGATTTTTTTTCCTAGTTTAAATGCAATTTTTTATTTTTTGGGGAAAATGCTTTAGTTTCTTTTATCCTTTTTATATGTAGACAAGCTTTCTACAAATGAAGAATCTTCTTTCTTTGTGCTGCTCAAAGACACTAAGTAACCCATTTAAGCCTCAAATGAACCTCACAGCATAACCTTGCTTAGCAGTTGTCTAATAATGTCCTCTGTACAATGTTCCTGATATATTTTTAGACATAAACTCTTGGGCTCCTGGACCCCTATAATAGGTCTATAGGAAAGGAGTCTCATTAAGTTTTCGACATTTTCCCATGGAATTAAAGAATTCCCATAGGTTAAATAAGATAAGAATTTGGCCTTTTGCCTGGGAGAAGGAAAATGTCATGGAAGCTCTTTTAGAAAAGAGTCAGTTATACAAAGCCAGAGCACTTCTGCTTGGTTTAGTTTTCATTAAAACAACAGTAATTCAGAACTACTATTTACTGCTCTCAGTGTTTGTAAGTTATCCATGTTTGTTTGGGGGAAATCATCTACCTTGTACAATGATTCTGAAATAAATGCACTTCTGAAAACATCCACATTGGAAAGCAGAACAATTGTGTTATTATCATGTGTAGTGAGAGAATTAAATCCTAATCTGGGTAGAATGTTTAGGATTGTGTATCCTTTTTCATTTACACCTTAATTACAGAAAAATTAAATACACTTTAAATCAAAAAGCTTATTAAGGTGACACTAGCTAGCTGGTTCTGTTCTTTTCTTTCCTCCTGTTTTTTCTCATTCGCCTCCCCATTTTCCTTTTTGCTCCTCTTAGAACAGGTTGTGTATTCAAAAGCAAAAAGTAAGCACTTTTTTTGAGACTGATATGTGTCCTTGTCTAAATTTAGATTCCAGTGAATAGTTCTGGATTGCAATTCAGACTCTTAATCTGTCTTTTGTCTACTTTGTTTTATTTAGTGTTAAGGAATGGCCAAATAGAACATCGAGGATTATAACACTGAGTTCTCAAGAATAGTAATTAAAGGACTGCTAATAAAGATGCTAAAAATTTAAATGACTAGGTGAAGATTTAGGTAAATATGAGGAATTTAAGTGCTATGGAAGATTCTAAACATGATAGAAGAATTACCCTTGGACAGAAAGGATGCTATCAAAATTGTCATCATTTTAGGAAATACGGAGCAGGCAGGGATGGGGGCGGTGGAGGTGCGGCGGTACGCTGTACAGTTTACCCCGGCCCGTCTAGGGTCCCCCCTTTTCTTTAAGATTTTCTCTCTTCTTCAAAGTTTGTGTCTTGCCATTCAAGGGGAAGGCTAGCGTCCTAACAGTTTGGTTATCAAGAAAGTAATTTTAAAGGTATGGTTCAATTTCAGAGTGAACTTTTTGGAATGCCGCAGTGATTTTGACCTGCCCGCCTCCCGCCCCTGACACCCCTCTGCAAATTCAGCAGGTGGAGGGAGGAAGGCCCTTGCATAAACTATTCCGCAGACACTGGTTAAGTGGGACGGACAGTGGGGAAGCTGAGCAGCCTTCCAGGGCTCAGTCCCATCCCGTTCTGGCCTTTGCCCTAAAAAGAGTTCACGAATCCGAGTTTAGAAGGAGCGGAAAGGGCACTCATTCGAAGCAGCTGGAAACGCTGGCGCGGGTGAGGGGTGGGATCAAAAGCTCCCCCTCTCCGCCGAAGGCACCCGGGTGTGAGTGGAAACCCCTCCCCTGCACGGACTCGCTCCCCTCTCCTGAGAGGCAAGTTTGTTTGCAAGCGTTACCACCTGTGTGAGGCGCTCCCCGTGAGGAAGGCGGCGAGGCAGACGCGAGAGCTCAGCCACAGGCTGGGGATCCTTTCTCCGCGAGGCTGGCAGCCCAGACACCTCCAGAAGTCAGAGCGCTTACGATGCAGAGTCCGCTCTGCACTCGCTCGTCGCGGGGATTGTAGTCCGCACATCCTCCAGCCCGGTAGGCTCCGGGGCGGCAGACGCCTCCCCAGTCTGCTCGGGGTCCCCCCGGTCCTCTCCCGCTCGCCTCCCCGCCCCCGAAGGAGCGCTCCCGCCTCGCTCCGCCCGCGCATCCCCTGGCGCGCCCAGAGGTTTATCAGGCTCCCCACACTCTCCGCCGGCTTCCTTCGGCGCCCGGCGCCAGTGACCCGGGCAGACCGGCCGCGGCCTCGGAGTCCCCCGCCCCACCCCCGCCTTACGAGTCCCTTCTCCCGTGGCTCGGCCACCGCGCTCGCGTCTCTTCCCCGGCGCCCGCCGCGGTTCAGGTGGAAGCCCGGCCCGACCTGCCGTTTGGCTTATCCCTGCTCTCAGCCTCACAGTCAGCCCGGAGAAGTGGAATCCGCACTGAAACTCTCGGTGGCTGGAGCCGGCAGACTGGGCATGCTCAGAAGCCAAGCCTGGCTTTGGTCTCAAGTAGGAAGCTTTCGCACTCGGGAGGCAGCAGCGACTTTGGGGAAAGTTGATCGGAGAGGGGAGGAAGCCCCAAGACGCGGAGCAGCGGCAGGAAGGAGCCCCCGGCAGCCCGGAGGAGCATGGGCACCCTGCGGGATTTACAGTACGCGCTCCAGGAGAAGATCGAGGAGCTGAGACAGCGGGATGCTCTCATCGACGAGCTGGAGCTGGAGTTGGATCAGAAGGACGAACTGATCCAGAAGCTGCAGAACGAGCTGGACAAGTACCGTTCGGTGATCCGGCCGGCCACCCAGCAGGCGCAGAAGCAGAGCGCGAGCACCTTGCAAGGCGAGCCGCGCACCAAGCGGCAGGCGATCTCCGCTGAGCCCACCGCCTTTGACATCCAGGATCTCAGCCATGTGACCCTGCCCTTCTACCCCAAGAGTCCACAGTAAGCAGGGGTTACGCTCGGGTCCGTGTGGCGCCCGGTCGGTGGGGAGCTGCGGGTCTCTGTATCGTCTGTCGGCTCCCGCCCCTCCCGCTTGCCTTGTTGATCCTCACCGTCAGAAATGTTTCATTTTAACCCGCACTTCTTGCGGGGCTGTGCACGTTTCTCAGATCAGACTCACTGCACCTACGTTGTCTCCCTGTCTTTGTTAGATGTCAAGCTATTTTATATATATATATATATATATATATATATATGTTCATATAGGCCATCTACTGTACGTAGAGTTTGAATGCGCCCCAGGTGTATGTCAGCTTGTGTATGTTATGAGTGAGAGAATTGAAAGCCTCATCTCCCAAATGCTCTGGCAAACCTGCCCAACCGGAAAATCCTAACTGCAGGCTCCTCAGACTTGAAATGCGTCTGCTATCACCCTTACTTTCTATGCTTTTGTGGCTCTCCCGGATTTCTCTACATGCTAGCGATTCTCGCTGGTACTCTTCAAACCTGATGTTCTGGCATCGTTAAAGTGTCAGAAATAAGCAGATACACATATAAAAGGAAAGAGTTTTTGATTTCCAGAATTGGATGACATTTACAATCCACAAATGGAAACCTAGTCTGTTGATTTTGTAAAAATATTTTTTTCATAACATTTGAGGAAGAATATTGCTTATTTTCCTTAAGGACTTTATATAATGTTGCTAATGGGGTGCCTCTATCTCCCCCAGAGGGTTACATGTTTCCAGGGTCAGATAAAGAGAAGTCCACTTACCTTTATTGACATCGTGGTCACATTATTTGCCTCACTTCTGGCTTCTGATGCAACCACTCTGGTATTGTTCTAGCATTATAAACAATTGTGTAGTTCTGATGTCAGTGGGCTTCACAACCTGGGTGGGAAAGTTGAATGGAACTCGTTACACATCACTCAACTTGGAGTTCTTATAGATAGTAAAGTGGCAGGAACATGAGGTTAATACAGAATAAGCACCCAGATGAATGGTATTTTAAGTCACTAATGACAGAACTGATAAACCGAGGGGTTTGTTACTCTATTCCAAACTACATCACACTGGCTGGATGACACGTGTTACATAATACAAGGTCCCTGGGAGCCTTTCACTTAATAAACACAAAGATTTAATATAAGGAGAAAGAGTATTAGACTGTTCCCATTTGTATTTATTGGATGGGGGGCGCAGATTGTGAGTATATACTAATTATAGTTTTGAAAACTTAGACTTGTTCCTCTCCTTGTTGGTTGCCATAGAGCATTCGCTGTTTCCTCATGCAGATTTAGCTTAAGGAGGAATTGGTATTCTGTGTGTAGGGAGAAAAGACAATAAAGATACACATTTCTGAGATTCTAGCCTCACCAGGTTGCCCTCATAGTTGAGTGGATTGGATCTGCTTTAGAAACCTGAGTGATCTGAATCCACTTCAGATTTCTCCGGTAAGTTAATTTGCAGTGCTGACATGCTTGCCTGTTTCAGCTAACGAGGTACATGCCCATCTCTCCAGGGCCAAGTTTTGCATAATGAAAAAAATAACTCAAAGACAGCTCTCTGCGTCTTTCAGCACTCCATAGGATCTCATTTTAGTGTCGGCAGGACTTTGGAGTCACTCAGAGCAAAAAAAGACCATTTTAATCAGTTTTATTTGAAACATGATCAAACCAGCTGATAATGCCAACGAAACAATTGATCGGACAAGATCTAAAAGAATTGAAGCAGTGTAGTCTGAGCTGTATAATGTGGTAAAATTTTAGAAATCTCCTAGTGCATGACATACAGAACAACTAGGTTTGTTTTTTTAAGTCCATGGTGGAAAATGAAGTTAGCGTGGCAGATAATTCACAGCATCTAGTTATGATCAACGTTTTATCAGTTGAACCACACTGTGTATTTGCATTCTGACCTTTATTTAATAACTTGTACTCTTAGGAAGTCAGCTATTAAGGTATCACCGTGAGGGGTGTGGGGATTCTGAAGGATTTATATTGAAGAAAACTATAGAATGAATGTCTTCCAAACTTAAATAATTTTGGAAAAACATCTGTTCTTTTTTCACGCTTACATAAAGAAAACTAGAATAAAATTGGCTTACGTGGTAGAGTGTACCTTGGGTAAGAGGAGAAGCATATTGTATGCAAAATGATTATAGTTAGGTCGTTTGAATGATCATACAAGGTAGTTCCATGAAGAATTAGGGAAACTTAACCAAAGTGAAGGAGACTTGTTTGAATTTCTGTTTATTTCACTATAAACAATTTGATTATGCCGACTTACTGGCAACAAGTGTTTATGCCTTTATATTTTATTTTTAGTGCAGCCTACATTTGGTCATCTTTTTAAAACTTGCAGATTTTTGAGGGTTTGAGTTAAAATGAAATCATCAAAACAGCCCAAAATTGATTGCAAATTCATGCTCATGTAGCCTTCTCTTCTCTTTCTCCTGGATGCAGGTAACTGTCCAGAGAATGTCCTACTCAGTTATCTGATGTATGCATATATGTATGTTTACTTTTTGCTTACTGAGGTTGCCTTCTAAGGATTAGACTCTTTAAAAAACTTCTGTGTTTTTTTTTTAAGTAATCATTTGAAAAATAGTATAACATGTAAATTAACTTATGAACTTAAATCATCTTAACAGTTTTGGTTCGGAGTTTTCCCTGTATGCTGGGAATTGGAGGGAAGGCTGTGTGGGGGTCCAGCTCAGAGCCAGGCACTCCTGCCGCACCTGTGAGTGCCTGTGAGGGTTGGTATTTCTGTTTGACTCTTTTATACATGTGCAGAAATAGCCCGAAAACCCTTTTTCTGCTGTGAGTGTGATGAGCAAAAGAACTGATTAGCAAATTGGAATCTATACTCCACTTCTCCTAAAAATCTACTTGAGAAGGTAAAACTATCAGACTGTATGTTTTGGATTGAATTAGGTAAATAAATCCTTAAGGATGAAAACTGTATATTCATTTTTTTGGACCAGAGAGCCTGTTGATTATGCAGACAGTGTAGTTCTCATGGGTTTTTAAAGTAATTTTATTTCATGCTAGTTTGTTCCTGAAAATTGACTCTGTGGTAGGTTAGAACATTCAGTCACTGGTCTGTTGAGCTCTAAACCCTTTACCTATGGTAAATATTCTCAAGTCCTTTCCATTTTGCCGTCATAAGAGTTGAGATCCTGTCAGAAGTTGTTAGTGTCTCTGTATTTTTGTTAAGCTGTTAGCCCAAAGGTAACCGAATTTCAAAGGATAATGACATGTTTTGTTTTGTAACATTACACGCTTGACTGTGAAGTACTTTGGAGAGCTGAGGATAAAAAGAAATATATTCTTCTTATTTTTAGTGAGGCATTAATTTTAACACAATCTTATCTGATTATTTTTTAAGCCTTGACATAGTACATTTCAAGAGGAGTAGAATCTTCCTGAAAGCTCTCTGTTAAATTCTGTAGGAAGCTGGGAAAATTCTAGGATTTTGGTGTAATCATAGATGGCATAATATTAAAGCATAATTAGTATCAGAGGTAACAATTACATTTCAGATGCGTCCAGTAGGTCAGTTCAGCACTTTCGTGGAAGGCACCATGTGCAAGTTAGTGTCAGGCGTTTGAACGTGAGATGTGTGAGTCCTATCACAAAGGAGTTAACCAGGGCTTATCAATACTGTACAAATGAATATTCTAGATATAGAGGAAGGCAAGTCACATAGGCGATCCCTAAGACAGTTGGCAAAACATAATTGAGCCCATTTAATTTTAGGGTATCAGAAACTCTTGTGGAAGTCAGGGTGTTTAAAGGAAGTATTTGATCGATGTCAAGATTTAGGTGAATGGTGATGGGGTGAGAGTGGTGGGGTTAGGGTGGGGAGGGCCATCAGCAACGGGACAAGACAACAAAGGAGAGCAGAGGGTACATCCGGGGAGTCACAGCAACCAGTGCCTATACCAGAACACCATAGTGGGCATTGAGGAAAACCAAGCTTCAGCCGGAGAGGATCAGGATGAGTAGCTGAGAGGGCTTTTCTGCTTGTTTCTAGAATAATTGAGGAGGGTGTGTGTGCGTGCGTGCACGTGCATGCACGCACACTTACACTGAGGACTAATTGTTACCCATTAGTAAAGCTCTGAATCTCAGAATGTCATTCCAGTCCAGCATCTCCCACCTGCATGGTTCTGATAATAACTAAAACTATCCTGACTAGGTAATAGTATTTAATTTAACCAAGCAGCAGATGATTAGCACTCTTAAAGAAGCTGAGTTCCGCTCTTAAAGAAAACAAGTTCCGCTTTCCACTCTAAATGTTCCCACTGGAAATAATCTCGTTTTATGCCACAGACTAGCATGGTGGATTCTTCACACACCCCAGCAAACAGAACTTAGGTGGGACTTGAACCTCAAGTTGATTTTGTAAATTCATCTTCCTTGTTCTTGTGGGGGAGTTCCATTCCAACCTAACGTTATTCTAATAGACTATCCAATTTAAGTTTGATTGTTAATTTGACATTATACTCTATGCAATTAAGTTAAAGTTGTAGCAGCCTTTATAAAAATAAGGCCAGGCTGCTAAAACCCTATTAGGGTATTTTGAAGCACAGTTTGTGCCCCTAAAATGGGGCTTATAATGAAAATACCAACATGCCCTTCAATAGAGTAGCTCTAGAAACTGCCTGAGAATATAAATGACCAACTTCCTTGCTCTCCTGGGCCACATTTCCAAGCTTCCACTACTTTTATTTCACTAAAGAGTTGGGTTTGGATTCTTAATGGGAAAGGATAGAAGAAGGCAGATGATGTCTCTATTGTTGCTGTTTGCAGGTTATAAGGCATATGGACGCCTTTTTTTTTTTTTTTTCCCCTGTCTGCCTAGCAATGGAGGGTCTCCATAGTATCCTAGCAACCAGATTTGAACACCAGACTGCTGCTCTTTCTCCCATTTTTGCCATAGGTGCTGCTGCCTATCCCAGAGAACTGGGCCTGATGCTAGCACTCAGACCCTCCGACTTGAATGTTCCACGCTCTGAGAACGCAAGACAATATGATAAATAAGAGCATGCTGAAAGCAGCATTTACCCGTATGCGCAACAGCTTATTATGCAATCACATCTGTGGCATTTTGAATCCTAATCTGAACTGTTGAGCTAGCGCTGTTTGCCACCCCTTCCCTGATATTTCCTCTTATTTCCACACACCCAGCCTTCTGACACCAATTCCCCTTCCTTCTCACCATCTTCTATAATGACTGCATTCCTCGGCACCTCCTTCAAATGTGTTTTCTGATAAGTTAAGTATGTGCAGCCTGTTTGAACTCCCAAGTATATTTTGTTTCTAAGAGCAGAGGGATGTTCTCCCTCCAAAACTGTCATGTAAATATAAACAAGAGCACAGAATCTGTAGCTGCACAAAACAGATGTTGAGCAAAAGGTAGGGCTAATAGCATACTCTCAAAGTGTCTTGCTTCTGAATGGACTTTTTAATCATAGTTATTAATAGGAAAGAAGCAGGAGGGAGTGGGAAGAAGAGATGTGTGTCAGGAGGACAAGAAAGGGCAAAACAGGGTGACTGCCGTGGTAGCTATGGCACGTTTGCAAAGTTGAAAAGGATTAGTGGGCTTTGTGGGCAAGTGAATAGGCAGTGAGACTGGAACAGAATTTACAGGTAAGAGAGAACTTTGTGTATGAAAACACCCAAATTGGAATGTACCAATGGTTGGCCTCCTTTGGGAGTTGAAACCATACTGAAATTTTGGTTAAAAAGCCATTAAAATGTTTCCCTGTAGACCAATGCTTGTTTTGAATACCTCATAGTGTCCCTTTGAAACGTCCCTTAGTCTGATACCAGGGAGGGCTTGGTGGTCTTTGTGCAGACCACCATGCAGAAAAAGAAAGTGGAGGATAAGTCAGTGCCTCACTGTTCCTGAAAAGAATAGGTCAGAATGGTGCCGCCCATCATGGTCGCAATGGCTGACATTTATCAAGCCCTTACTCTGTGTCAGACCAGTGTCCCTGCGCTTTACATAGATTGTCTTTCTTTTTATTTTTTATTTTTTATTTTTTTTATTTTTATTTTTATTTTTTTTATTAAATTTTAAAATCTTTAATTCTTACATGTGTTCCCAAACCTTGTGAGGAACACTCCAGATTACCCCGTTTCATGACAGTGAGGGACAAGACACTGAAATTGAGAGAAGCTAAATAACTTGCTCAAAGCCACACACTTTATAAAAGGCTGAATTGGAATTTGAACTTGAGAGCCCTTCTCATTCGCCTCTAGGTTCTTCTGCTTCCCAAAGGGGTGGGAGGATTAGGCAATTTCATGATCCTAATAGATACCATAAAGGCTGTTCTGTGGGGGGTTATCTGCTCACCAGTAATTAAACAGGAAGCAGAGTGGCTTGGGGAAAAGTGGAAAAAATAAGACAGGACCAAACCAAAGTTTGTTTCCCAAACTTTACTGCTGCACATTAGAATCATCTGAGGAGCTTTATAAAAAAAAACCCAAACCCATTAATATCAGAATGTCTGGAGGTGGAAGCCAAACATCAGTGTTTTTTAAAGACTTCTCAGATAGTTCCAGTGAACAGCACGATGTGAGAAATAGTCTGGTGAGAAGACAACAGGTGTGTGTGCGTGTGTGTGTGTGTGTGTGTGTGTGTGTGTGTGTTCGGTTCTCAACCCTAGGCTTCATGTTAGAATCACCTAGGGAATTAAAAATTTTTTTTTCCTGGGCTGCCACCTCCAGGGATTCTGATTTAATTGCCTCTTGGTGGACTGGAGGTGGAGGTCTATTGTTTGCGCTCCCAAGGCGACCCTGAGATGCAGCCAGGATCGAGAACCTCCTTGGTGGCTCATTCCATGTTAGCTCCTACAGGTTCCTGGAATTCCATTCCCTGGGAAAGCACTTTTCTTGGTTCTTTTTTTTTTAAATCTTTTTTACCAACACTAATCCTCTGCTTGCATTGGAACCAGGCAGATCCAGTTTCCCACTTTCCATAGCAGCCACACTTGTCATTTTCACCATGATCTCTGGGATGGCCTGCACGGCTCTGGGGCACAAAAAGTGGCAGCAGCTCCCTTCCATGGGTAAGTATGCTTCCCTCTTTCTTGCCAGCCATGAGTCCTGGCCACGATTCAAATATGACACCTTAGGATCAGCCATCCACCCAAGTTTGTTTTCCACTCTCACCAAGGGGAGCTGCCTTGTGAGCCAATAAGATTGTTTCCTGGTATCCCAGATGCTTCTATGAAATGCTCTGTGCTTCAGGGTGAATCAATTATGAGCCCCTCCTTGGGAGAGGCGCACAGGGCTTGTAGCGCCTCTCCTTCTGGTATGTGATGTCTCTGTAGCCAGCTACAGTTTTTTTTTTTTTCTCCTACAGATATTTTATCCTTTTAAGGCAAACAGCCTGAGCTCAGGCTGAGGAGTACTTTCCAGGGAGGCTTCAGAGAAAGCAGAGCTAGTACATCAAGCTCTCAGCCCCCTTTCCAGACGGTCTGGTCTGAGTAGTGAGCAGGGCTGGGCACTGCTGGCAGACGAGAGGACTGATGTGATAGTTGTAGTAGGAGAATCTCGGTGTGTCCCCCAGAAAGAGCTAGGCATTCCTATGCCTTGTGGTCACAACCTCATTGCCGCTCCCATTGCCAAGTTTTGGGTCTGTCTCTAGCCCTTTCCCCTTATATTGTTAAAAAACAAAACAAAACAAAATACACAGTCTTTAAGATTTTCCTAATTTTCTCTGATAGGAGCCTATTTACATGTGTAATTAATCATTATCTTCTCAGGTAAGGATCAATCGGTATAGTACTTTATATAAGTGATGAAAACAGCTAATATAATTACTAATACTTTGGGGTTGGTGCATGGGGATGACCCACTGAGATGTTATGGGGAGGGAGGTGGGAGGGGGGTTCATGTTTGGGAACACATGTAAGAATTAAAGATTTTAAAATTAAAAAAAAAGAAAAGAAAAGAAAAAAAAAATCTCTTTCAAATGGGAGTCAGTGAGAAGCTTTCTTGTTTCTTTCTCCCTCCCTCTAAAACATGAAAATGTATTCAGCTGACAGTGTAATGGCAGAGTCGATGTCATAAGGCTGCACAGAGGGTTGGGGACATTAATTACACAGGGAAGGTAATCATAAGGAAAGTAAACGCTTTCATTATGAATCCAGTTTCTTGTCTTGCATTTGGTTATTGGACCTAAATGGGAAGGACAAGAGGAATTAGCAACAATAAGGGAAACAGAAGCTAAAGCATGTGTTCACCGGTGTAGCTTAGCAGTTAGAGGCAGAAAGAGGGTCAGTCAGCATTGATGGCAGCCCCCTGGGAAAGGGGCTGTGTCTTAGGATTTTTATAATCCAAGATATAAAAGGATGGGGAATTGTATAGAAAAAGAATCAGTGACAATTTAGTGTCAATATATGCTACTTCCACCTGCATCTACAATTTTTTTAAAAAATGTTAATTACCTTTAGCTGTCTAAAGATCATAAGTGCTAATTGAACTTCACCAGAAATCCTTTATGACAGGTGCAATTTCATTGCCTTCCATGTAGAGGTGAAGTAACTTAGGCCCTGGAAATATATATGTCAATAGTTCAAATGATTAATGGGTCTCAAAAGCAGATCTCTTAATGCTGTGGACCTTCTAATGTTCAGTTATATTTTCTTACTTGAAGACCATATCTGCTCTTTATGAGTAGCATTGTATTTCTTTGAACTTGAAATAATTATAGTATCACCAGTCAGCTTAATTTGGTTAATTGTATTCCATGTCAGTGATGACAAATACACCGTAGTTAAACACAGTAGTTTTGCTATTTTCTAAAACAATTGTATTACAGGGCTATCAAGCTTTCACCAGATTTAGGCCAAGGAATAATGAGATAATGTGAGGGAAAAGCATCTGCTTTCTGTATATACTGTAGATCATCTTAATGGTCCAACTCTATCAATAAATTATGGTGTTGACAGTGCTTCTAAGTCTGGACTGGGAGGAAAGAAAAAAAGAGTTGTCATGACAAGCAAGAAAAATGGGAATTTAAAATTTTGCCCCTCTGGAGTTATTGCTATTGATGGACTGCAGGGTGGATTGGCCAGTCTTTTTGGCGTTTATAGGTAGCTGGTGAGCATGCTGTCCAAGGCAGCATAGCTCTCACTTACATCTTCTTAAGATGCGCTCTGCCTAAATCATTGGTGACTGAATAACACATTTTATATTACGATGAGGGAGAAAAGATGGCCTCATGTTTGATTTGTATGGTTTTGACAGGGTGTCACCATACCCTTTACAGAGGAATATTAAACATCTAAAAATGACAAGTACTATTTTGCTGAGCCTGTAGTGGCAACTCATGCCAGTGGAAGGAGAGAAAAGAAAAGATGGAGAGGATTAAACCCTAGAGTCCACTGCCTGCACTGTGGAGCTCTGTGTGAATCATGGCCTTTGTGCTTCCTAACTGCAGCAAGTAGAAGGGGAAAAAGTGGAAGTAGTGACGGGTTTTCTTTTCTTGGGCTCCAGAATCACTGCGGATGGTGACTGCAGTCATGAAATTAAAAGACACTTGCTCATTGGAAGGAAAACTGTGAAAAGCCTAGACAGCGTACTAAAAAGCAGAGACATCACTTTGCCAGCAGAAGTCCGTGTAGTCAAAGCTATGATTTTCCCAGTAGTCATGTATGGATGTGAGACTTGGACCACGAAGGCTGAGCCCTAAAGAACTGATTCTTTCAAACTGCGGTGCCTGGAGAAGACTCTTGAGATTCTCTTGGGCTGCAGGAATATCAAACTAGTCAATCTTAAAGGAAATAAACCCTGAATATTCACTGGAAGAACTGATGCTGAAGCTCCAATACTTTGGCCATCTTATGCGAGCTGACTCATTAGAAAAGACCCTGATGCTGGGACAGATAGAAAGCAAAAGGAGAAGGGGGCCGCAGAGGATGAGATGGTTAGAGAGCACCATTGACTCAATGGACATGAGTTTGAGCAAACTCTGGGAGATAGTGGAGGACAGAGGATCCTGGCATGCTGCAGTCCATGGGGTTGCAAAGAGTTGGAC
This sequence comes from Capricornis sumatraensis, assembly GCF_032405125.1. Taxonomy (NCBI): domain Eukaryota; kingdom Metazoa; phylum Chordata; class Mammalia; order Artiodactyla; family Bovidae; genus Capricornis; species Capricornis sumatraensis. The sequence continues at coordinate 9,095,218 of NC_091091.1, read as the reverse complement.
ACAACTTAGTCACTGAAAGTGACTGAAAGAGATGGGAATACCAGAACACCTGACCTGCCTCTTGAGAAATCTGTATGCAGGTCAGGAAGCAACAGTTAGAACTGGACATGGAACAACAGACTGGTTCCAAATAGGAAAAGGAGTACATCAAGGCTGTATATTGTCACCCTGCTTATTTAACTTCTATGCAGAGTACATCATGAGAAACGCTGGACTGGAAGAAACACAAGCTGGAATCAAGATTACTGGGAGAAATATCAATAACCTCAGATATGCAGATGACACCACCCTGATGGCAGAAAGTGAAGAGGAACTAAAAAGCCCCTTGATGAAAGTGAAAGAGGAGAGTGAAAAAGTTGGCTTAAAGCTCAACATTCAGAAAACGAAGATCATGGCATCTGGTCCCATCACTTCATGGCAAATAGATGGGGAAACAGTGGAAACAGTGTCAGACTTTATTTTGGGGGGCTCCAAAATCACTGCAGATGGTGACTGCAGCCATGAAATTAAAAGACGCTTACTCCTTGGAACAAAAGTTATGACCAACCTAGATAGTATATTCAAAAGCAGAGACATTACTTTGCTGACTAAGGTCCGTCTAGTCAAGGCTACGGTTTTTCCAGGAGTCATGTATGGATGTGAGAGTTGGACTGTGAAGAAGGCTGAGCGCCGAAGAATTGATGCTTTTGAAGTGTGGTGTTGGAGAAGACTCTTGAGAGTCCCTTGGACTGCAAGGAGATCCAACCAGTCCATTCTGAAGGAGATCAGCCCTAGGATTTCTTTGGAAGGAATGATGCTAAAGCTGAAACTCCAGTACTTTGGCCACCTCATGAGAAGAGTTGACTCAATGAAAAAGACTCTGATGCTGGGAGGGATTGGGGGCAGGAGGAGAAGGGGATGACAGAGGATGAGATGGCTGGATGGCATCACTGACTCGATGGACGTGAGTCTGAGTGAACTCCAGGAGTTGGTGATGGACAGGGAGGCCTGGCGTGCTGCGGTTCATGAGGTCTCAAAGAGTCGGACACGACTGAGTGACTGAACTGAACTGAACTAGTGACTGAACAACAAAAACACATATTTAGCAACTATCTGAGGATACCAAAGGTTAGAAAAGGAAGTCCAGAGACACTCAGCAAAGTAAGAGTCACTTTTTGGTTGGAAGATCTGTTCAGTGAATCACTTTTTTATTTTGAGAACTTTTACAGTTTTGAATTTTTAGAAGAAAATCCTTTTTCTCCCACAGCATTTGGTACAGTGCAAAATGAAAGAATTGCTCAAAGTTTCTAGTCATTCACTTAATACTTTATAAAAAAATGTAATATTCAACTCCATTATCCATTTGTATGAACAGTGTTTCTTGTAGATCCGAAAAGCTTTAGAATATTTTGAAAGGAACTCTGCTCTGTTTCTTTATAGTGGTAGCCTTCATCAGGGGCTAGTCATTTTCTTCAAAATCTAACTTCAGACTTTTTGTTGTTCTTCATAAAAGAAAAATACAACATGAAAAATTGTAATCTGCCTGACTGCCTTCTAGATGTTTTAGTATTATTTAGTATGGAGATCTATACTCTCTTACTAAAAGAAAATGGCTTCTTGTTCATGAAGCATTGAATAACATAAAATTAAATGATTATTACTTTGAAATAGTCCTCATGAAAAGGAACTGCAAAGAAATACAATAAGAAGCCCACTGTGAATGAAACATCTTTTATTAGCTTCTTGCCACCTCTTTGCATACTTCATGAATTCATCTCGCCTTTGCCTTTTGTATGCTTTGCTTAAGGCATTAAGATGTCTTTTCCCTTCTTTTTGAGCTTTGGTGGGAAATAGCTAGTCTATTTTTTTAAAAGAGATTTTTGTTTTTTTGAAAGAGAACTACTGTCTGTGCCATTTGAAATAATATTGAGTAGGTACGGAAAAGTTCTGGCAATGGAGAAGTTAGATGCTTCGAAGCATTATATATGTATGAGTGTTTACATGTTTATGGATTATTACAAGAAATTATTTCCGAGAATTCTGATATTTAAACAGAATTCTGTTATTTCCACCGAAAGTTAGAGTCCATCTATAATATGGTTATTTTAAGCAATCCAAAGTTACCCTTCTATTACCTCAAAAATAAAGAGATAAAAAGAACTGATATAAAAAAATAAACGTTAGAGCTCACGGCAGGATGTGCAGAGAGGTAAACCAGGTAAAGCACGTGACCAGAGCCTTAATACTAAACTGTGAAACAGGACACCGCTCATCACGGAGAAGGCGGTCTTTCTCAGTGGACCCTTTCTCTTCTGTGGCTTGTCTTTTTCTTTTGGTACCACCGCTGAGGTCCTGGGCCCTGTAAATCATTCATCATCACAGAGCAGCGCTCTGTCTTCTGGATTCCTAAGGGTTACTGTCAGTGAAATAGATGGAAAAGATCTCAAGTAGACATTATTTGTCTTGGCAAGAGTGGCTTTTTCTATGAGATGAACTTAGAGGTCATTAAATAACACCGAGGCGAACCCTTGCTAGTGAGTTTTTAAATCATGATGGATTTCCCCCTTTTCTTCTTGACTACCATCACCATATTTCAAAACTTCTTTCTGTAGTTCAGTCTGTTGCTTCATCATGACTAAGGGGAAAACTTTTCTTGTTCAAACTAGGCTCATTCTTTATCTTACTTCTTTTTTTCCCCCCTAGACATAGGGAACAATTGTTCTCGTCTTTACTGAAATCCTTTTTAAATGAAGGTAATAATTGTCACTTTTAAGCCTTGTCTTTACTGGTCAATTAGTGTTGCTACTGCTGCTACTGCTAATTATTACTCCAATATTTGCCTGACTGTAGACTACATAAGCCTTCTCACTCAATTCTCACAGTAATTTGATAAAGTAGGTACCCTTCATCCCATTTCTTCAGATAGAGAAAGTGAGGCACAGAGAAGTTAAACAACTTGCTCAAAATAAAATTGTAGTTGAAACCCGCAAAAGCACGTGTATGTGGCCCCAGAGTCCATGCGTGCTCTCTGTGTGCCATGCTGTCTCGCTGACTGTCCCAACAACTCATTTTTTTAAGGATATGTCCTATTCCAATTCTCTTTTATGACTGTGTTCCTTTTTGTGGTAGTGGGGGTGGTGGTTTCGTCACTAAAGTTGTGTCTGATTCTTGTGACCCCATGGGCTGTGGCCCACCAGGCGTCTCTGTCAGTGGGATTTTCCAGGCAAGAATACTGGAGTGGGTTGCCATTTCCTTCTCCAGGGAAATCTTCCCAACACAAGAGAACCCTGATCTCCTGCATTGCAGTTGGATTCTTTACTGACTGAGCTCAGGGAATTTTTCATATATCCACATTTTTTCATGCCCATATACTGATAAACATGTGGTGGCCAAGAATTATCCCTTTTTGAGGCTAGTAAACCTAAGTATCAAGGAAGCTCTTCTTATAGGAAATTGTATTTCTGTTGTGTTCAAATTGTTATCTAATACGGTTGCTTGTGCCTAAAGTAGTTTTTGCTGTATCATGTGCAGAAAACTTGCTCTATCTTGTACTTTCATATTTTGTTTTTGTTTGTTATCAGAATGGTTTCAGTGGCCTGTGCCACTAATTTTAAATTTAAATTTTCATTTTAAAGAAACATTTCCTCATTTATCAATGCTTTATTTCCTTATCTATTTCCCCCTAAGTGTTAGCATCTTAATTTAACTGAGTATTCTTAGAAACTTCATAAAATACCCTCTGATTCTTTTTTTTTTTCTGGTAACATAATCTGTGAATTAGTTTTCAGTTGTTTATTTGTTCAGTTTTTACCAAATATTTCCTAAATAATTAGTGTAGAGCTCTGCTGGATGTAGCTCTTTCTCAACCCCAAAAATGCTAAAAAAAAAAAAAAAAAAAAGACATTACCTTTTCAGGACTCTTACAACAAGAATTAAGCCCGGGGTGCCTGGCCTGGAGGCTGGTGTCCGGGTCTCAGTGTTGACTTTGTAGTGCTGTGTACTTTGACTTCTTCATGTCCCTCTGAGTTTGAATTTCTTTAGGTTGGTCATTGGTTGGTTAGCATCTCCTCTTGCAAGACGGTAAATTCCGTGAAGGCAATACCAGTTTCTCTCCTGCTCCACGTTGTACCTTTGGAGCCCAGAATAGGGCTGGCGTACAGTAGCTGCTTTATAACTCTTGGCCAGAAGAAGGACAAAAAACAAGCCTGTCCAAGTTCCTGGCCCTCGTATGCGTCATCTTTTAAATTTAAAATTTTGAGAATGGGAAGCACATCACTGGGCTCAGTAGAGCTTGGGGGCATCTTTGGCTTGGCCAGAAGAATTTTACAGACTTTGGATTTGAACGCCTTGTCGCACCTTTGTGGGAGGCCCTGTGCTCCAGGAGTTCATCTCAGCTCCTAACAGTCTATACAGTCTTTATCTAGCTCATCTCTCCTGGCCTCTGAAGGCATTTCAGATTTTCACCCGAAAACCTGGGATTGCATGGTCTTGAAAAGTCCCTTCTAGTTGGACTAAGATGAGATTCTAAATTATTTTTCTAAGGAAACATATATTTTCTCCAACTGAAATGTTTCAACTTAAGCTCTGTGACGTGAAATCTCATAAACAGGTTAACCTCAAAAAGTAACTGGGTTAGTTGAGAAATACATGCCTGGAATGCATGGAAATAGCTTAAAGAATAATCGATCAAAAATGTAAATCCTTTTTGTGAATACAGAATTCTCACTAACAAAATTCTGTCAAGTTTATGATAATAGCTTGCTGATTTTAGCTATCCAAATAGTCACATAGATTTTAATATTATGAGATGATAGAGACCATTAAACTCATGATAACATTTCATTAGGTGTTTACCTCAAGAATAACCATAATAAAATAGGGAACATTTAAAGGCTGATTCTGTTTGGCATATTGTCTCTTAGCTCTTCAGAATGGAACCTGAAAACACCCAATCCTAGGAAAAAAAGCTTTTTTAAACTCTTATCTGACCTTATACTTCTGTTAATGTCTGAGGTTAAATTCCTAAAAGTCCTATGTACCAATGCAACTGTGTATCTTGTATCTGATAAAAAGTGAGGCTTAATAACAACGTCTATTAATTGGCTGGAAAAATGAATGTAGGTCATTTATGCCTCACAGCCTCTAAATGGATAAAGGAGAACAGATCATTTCCGTTTTACAGAAGAGATGATTAAGGATCAATGAGGTGAGGTCACACAACCCACATCCAGCAGCTCCTAAGTGATAACTCTGTAAACACAACAGGCTATCAGACTCAGTTCATCCTGCTTTCCACACTCTGTGCAGCATCAGTGCTTTGTGAGATGGTCTTGAGAATCCACTGAGTTCTGTGGTTTAGCAGTGCATTTACGGAAAATCCGAGCAGGTGGGCTCAGAACACAGCATATACAGTGGAGATGGGCATGGGCTCTGTTTCAGCTGCTACTTTACGACTCACGAGGTGTATGAGATTGAGTCTATCTGAGCTTCCATTTTCTCATTGTGAATGAGGATTTGATTAGAGATCAGGTCTGTGAGTCCTCAGTACAGGTATAAAACATATTATGGAGTTCTACAGATAGCAGAAGACATAAGCTGTTGAAATTATCATTATATTTTCAGTGTTACTAAGTTAAACCCAATTCCATCATTGTTGTTGTTCAGTTGCTAAGTCGTGTCTGACTCTTTGCAGCCCCATGGACTGCAACATGCTGGGCTTCCCTGTCCTTCACTGTCTCCCAGAGTTTGCTCAAACTCATGTTCATTGAGTTGATGATGCCATCCAATGACCTCATCCTTTGTTGTCCTCTTCTCTTCCTGCCCTAAATCTTTCCTAACATCCGATCTTTTGCAGTGAGTTGCTCTTTGCATTATTAGAGTTCTGTAATTCCTTATGATTGTACAGTGGAAGTGAGAAATAGATTTAAGGGACTAGATTTGATAGATAGAGTGCCTGATGAACTATGGACAGAGGTTCGTAACATTGTACAGGAGACAGGGATCAAGACCATCCTCATGGAAAAGAAATGCAAAAAAGCAAAATGGCAGTCTTGGGAGGCCTTACAAATAGCTGTGAAAAGAAGAGAACTGAAAAGCAAAGCAGAAAAGAAAAGATATAAGCATCTGCATGCAGAGTTCCAAAGAATAGCAAGAAGAGATAAGAAAGCCTTCCTCAGCCATCAGTGGAAAAAAATAGAGGAAAACAACAGAATGGGAAAGACTAGAGATCTCTTCAAGAAAATTAGAAATACCAAGGGAACATTATATGCAAATATGGGCTCGATAAAGAACAGAAATTGTATGGACCTAGCAGAAGCAGAAGATATTAAGAAGAGGTGGCAAGAATAGACTACACAGAAGAACTGTACAAAAAAGATCTTCACGACTCAGATAATCACAATGGTGTGATCACTCACCTAGAGCCAGACATCTTGGAATGTGAAGTCAAGTGGGCCTTAGAAAGGATCACTACGAACCAAGCTAGTGGAGGTGATGGAATTCCAGTTGAGCTATTTCAAATCCTGAAAGATGATGCTGTGAAAGTGCTGCACTCAATATGCCAGCAAATTTGGAAAACTCAGCAGTGGCCACAGGACTGGAAAAGGTCCGTTTCCATTCCAATCCCAAAGAAAGGCAATGCCAAAGAATGCTCAAACTACCACACAATTGCACTCATCTCACATGCTAGTAAAGTAATGCTCAAAATTCTCCAAGCCAGGCTTCAGCAGTATGTGAACCATGAACTTCCTGATGTTCAAGCTGGTTTTAGAAAAGGCAGAGGAACCAGAGATCAAATTGCCAACATCTGCTGGATCATGGAAAAAGCAAGAGAGTTCCAGAAAAACATCTATTTCTGCTTTATTGACTATGCCAAAGCCTTTGACTGTGTGGATCACAATAAACTGTGGAAAATTCTGAAAGAGATGGGAATACCAGACCACCTGACCTGCCTCTTGAGAAACCTGTATGCAGGTCAGGAAGCAACAGTCAGAACTGGACATGGAACAACAGACTGGTTCCAAATAGGAAAAGGAGTACGTCAAGGCTGTATATTGTCACCCTGCTTATTTAACTTCTATGCAGAGTACATCATGAGAAACACTGGACTGGAAGAAACACAAGCTGGAATCAAGATTGCCAGGAGAAATATCAGTAACCTCATATATGCAGATGACACCTCCCTTATGGCAGGAAATGAAGAAGAACTAAAGAGCCTCTTGATGAAAGTGAAAGAGGAGAGTGGAAAAGTTGGCTTAAAGCTCAACATTCAGAAAACTAAGATCATGGCATCTGGTCCCATCACTTCATTGGAAATAGATGGGAAAACAGTGGAAACAGTATCAGACTTTATTTTTGGGGGCTCCAAAATCACTGCAGATGGTGATTGCAGCCATGAAAGTAAAAGATGCTTACTCCCTGGAAGGAAAGCAGAGACATTACTTTGTCAATCAAGGTCTGTCTAGTCAAGGCTATGGTTGTTCCAGTGGTCATGTATGGATGTGAAAGTTGGACTGTGAAGAAAGCTGAGCACCAAAGAATTGATGCTTTTGAACTGTGGTGTTGGAGAAGGCTCTTGAGAGTCCCTTGGACTACAACGAGATCCAACCAGTCCACCCTAAAGGAGATCAGACCTGGGTGTTCATTCGAAGGGCTGATGCTAAAGCTGAAACTCCAGTACTTTGGCCACCTCATGTGAAGAGTTGACTCATTGGAAAAGACCCTGATGCTGGGAGGGATTAGGGGCAGGAGGAGAAGGGGACAACAGAAGATGAGATGGCTGGATGGCATCACCGACTCGATGAACATGAGTTTAGGTGAACCCCGGGAGTTGGTTATGGACAGGGAGGCCTGGCGTAGTGCAATTCATGGGGTCGAGAAGGGTCAGACATGACTGAGTGACTGAACTGAACTGAAACATCTTTTAACCAAACTGAAGCGCACTGGTGGAAAGAGTGTCAGTGATGATGAGGTCCTAGAGGACAGCCAGTGCAACCGAGCCTGGTTTTGTGGGATCTGACTCAGGAAGACTGAAAGACAGTAAGAATCCTGTGTTGACTTCCATGGGCTCACTGTGGATAAGGAATGGCAAATATAAGCAAACTTGCAGGTTTGTAATCATGCCATTTAGTTCATTCAGTGAGCAGTTAGAGGCCGACAGAGAAGTCAAGAATGGATTTCTAAGTTTGAATTGAGAACCACGTAGTTCATTTATGTTAGGAAATCATAGTGAAAATGGTTGTGTAGTATCTGAAGGAAAAGCTATCTGTATTCTAAAGACAGGAAGAATATTTGGTGGTCATTCTTTGCAGATGCATTTGTGTGACATTGTACAGTAGTAATATTATTCTTAACATTCATTTTAACTTGTGAGCCATTGTATACGTGGACTGGGGCACTGCTGCCCTGGTGCATTTTTAAAGACCCACTGCTTTAATGATGTGATTTTAATCCATCAGAAATATTTAGGGCAATGTGACTTTTCTCTTTCCTCAACTGTTTGCATAGAAGTTATTCACTGATAATGGATTTCTATTTGAAAGCCATTCATTCCCAAGTTGAATATTTGCTGTCCAGGCTGAGAAACCATCAGATGCAGAACATAAATGTTTTCACTTAGTGACTTTTATACTGCATTTCAGGATGTCTTTTCCCAAACATTATGATTGTGGGTAAAAGCAATAACAGGCCTGTTAACTTATGGAGGAATACGTTAGTCGTCTCAGACAAATTCATGACAGGTGTAGTGATAAGCTGATAGTGGAAAGCTTTAGAATAAGAATAAAAATACTAGTTTATCCTGAAACGTTTCATGTTACCGAAAAGGTCCATTATTTTCAACAACTTTATTGTAATATAATTTACATACCATAAATTTTATCCACTCTACATGTGTATTAGTACAATGATTTTTAGTAAATCTGTAGAGTTGGCAACTACAACTATAGTTTTGGCCATATCTGTTATGGCCCAGATTACCTGGGGCCCACTTTTGGACAATCCTTGCTTTACCTCTACCCCTGGGCACACAATGATCTGTTTTCTGTCTCTATAAATTACCTTTTAATACGTTTCATACAAACAAGCATCTTATTTTGCAAATGGTATCAATTCCCGTGAAGGACTGTGTGATATCAACTTATGGTTTACTCAGTGACGTTTAGAATATTAACATTGTTTTTGGATCCCGGATATTTGCTGTTAACCTTAAGTCTTATTAGTGTCAGAAAAGTTCATCTGTTCTGTTTTTTGGTTTTTGTTTTTGGAATGATGCAGAAACTGAGGAATTGAATTTCGTACACAGATTCAGTATGTTAGTGTTGCAATGACTTGATTAACAGTAACAACAGCAGTAATAGTAGCAGGCTGTCATTTATGGAATACTTACTGGATTCAGGCATTGTACTGGGGGATAATATGAATTTTCCCCCTAATCTTCATAGTAGTTTTGAAAGGTAGAGAGTATTTGCTCCATTCTAGAGACAGCAAAAGTGAAGCATACTCAGAGAATTTAAGTAATTTGCCCAAGACCACACAATGCTGCCCGAGTCCAAGTCTGTGCCTTGGACTGCTATATTAAGAGTTGTTTATCCAGAGGGACTTTGTAAGCAGACAGTGTGCTTTTTACCTTTCTACAACTTCCCAGCTCTTTCCTTTTCTTTTTTAAGCACTAATATATTTCCTTGATTTTGGCCTCCCACTTGCCGTTTTGGCTTCCCATGCATAGTCTGCCGAGTGACAAAAGAAGCGAGCGTGGATAAGTTACAGATATGTTCCATCCCTGAGGCGAATATAGAACTGGTTAGGGAGCCGTTTGTGAAATGAAAGAGACAAAGAGGAGCTATTTGGATCGTGAAATAAAAGAATGGACAAGAGTACATGAGAGAAATATAAGACAGAAGACTTTATAAGACTTGAGAGGAAGGGAGAAATTTCAGTTATCTCAATGTGCCTGAGGTAGTGATTTCATGAAGAAGGTGTTTCATGAAGAAGGTGAGGAGGGTTTCAATAAACACTCTCTTTTGGGTAGAGCTTTTTTGACAGGGAGAATTCTAATGGGCTATTACGCCAGTGGGGCTGAAAACAGATGAACAAGACTAAATGGTCCCTAATGTAGGTGGTCCTACCCCCAGTGGGACATAACTCTGATTAGGTGACTTGCTGACTCTGCTTTATCTCACTAAAGACCCTGGCTTGCTACGTGGCTACGTGTATACCCTAGAAGCCTTTGCTCTGATGCCAGTTCATCCTGCCTGGTGCAGAGGCCTGTGGGTTATGAACCAGTTGGGGAGCTTGCCAGACCTGTTGCTTATTCAACAGTGAAATGAGGTGGCACTGTTAGCTTTCTTTGTTATTATGCAGGTACAGGAATGAAGTTTCAGAGTGAGAGAGTAAAGAATAATTTTACTTCAGTGATTCACTGGGGATTGATGCAAGGAATTTCAGGGACAATGCATTTGCAATAGGCTTCAAGCCTCAGTTACACAACTGGTTGAAAGTCCTAAATTCCATTAACCAAATTTGGATTTTCTTACTCAAATAAGTAATAGTGGAGAAGAAAGTGAGTGATATGTAATGAGAATCAGCTTTGATAAATATATAAATACAAGGTAACTATGAATTCAAACTATTAGAATTATATATACACACAAAGGATTTAGAGCAATTTCATAAAAATGCACATGGTAGCAACAGGAGTTTCAAAAACACCCCATAAATCACTGAGTTGCTTGATACTGTTGCTGTTGTTATACAGTCCAGAATGGTGGGCAGGGCATAATAGATACAGTAATCACAGTGGTTACCTGGACTCAGCGCACCAGGATCACTTGGAAACTTGTCAGAAATGGAAGATCTTAAGTCTCACCTCCACTCACTGAATCAGGAACCTTGGGCTAATACCCTGAAATTTCTATTTTAACATTCCTTTAGGTGATTCTGATGTGCCCTAATGTTTAGGAATTCCTGAAATAATAGGATGGGAATTTAAAACAAAATATGGGAGACTGTACCATAAACATTACTGAAAGCAGTTTATCAAACCAGTGATCAAATCAGTGGCTGGGAGTCACTTTTAGGGGCTATCTCTCTTTGCATTCTGCTGCAAATTGGAATGTCTCTTTTTATTCAAGTCCCATCTGCCTTTGATTTACAGGAAACTTTCTTCTTCCAATAACACTGTGGCATTATCTTAGGTCTGAATTGTTTAGGTCTAATATTCTTTGGTACTTAATATAATATTAAATATTATTATTTGCTGATTATTTTACTGATTATTATTGCATATATAAATGTGTGTATAGACACACTCAGGTACCATCTCCTCAAAGATGTCCTTTCTGAGCAGACCCTGGTCACTTTCATATCTAGTAGTTTCCTTTGCATTTACTTTACCTTGGATTCTTCATAGCACTTCATTATCTAAAGTTATCTATTTATTTGTTTTCTAGTTTTTCTGTGTCCAGAGGGCTTCAGGTGAGCTTGCCTCTGTTAATCCTGGCCCCAGGTCACGGGACAGTGCAGGGCAGGTGACAGCAGTTCATTGAATGAGTGATATGTCTGTCTTCATCTAGGTTGTAAGCTACCAAGGGACAGAGCTGCTGGTGTCAAATTATAAATACGAACTGAAAGAGACTAGTGTGGTATCTGGGGCTCAAAAAGCACTCACGCAGCATTCTTTTTCCCATGCCTTTCCCCTTTCCTTTTCTTATCACTTCCGCTTCTGACAGTTCTTTGTACTGAGTGTGTGCTTGGGGAGAGATGAACGTAATAACTGAGACAGCTTTTAAGATGTTTTAAACAATTAACATTAGTAATTAGAAAATGAAATATATCACTTTTCTCCATGTTTTGATTAGTATGAATTATTCATTGAATGCCTAATAGAATTTATAGAAATTGAAATATGAGAGTTCCCATATTCTTCAGCACCAAGATATATTTTTAAAGTTACCTTCATACTTCATTCTAAACAGGTAAAATCTGTAACATAGTGTAGGTTTATATTTTTCCCCTGAGATCTTTGCAATTCAGTTCTTTTTTTAAAACACATTTTTGAAAGATTGCACAAAGGTACACACTCAGATGGTAAAGAATTGTCTGCCTGAAATGCGGGAGACCCATGTTTGATCCCTGGGTCAGGAAGATCCCCTTGAGAAGGGCATTGCAACCCACTCCAGTATTCTGAATTCCTAAATTCCATGGACATAGGAGCCTGGTGGGCTGCAGTCCATGGGGTCACAAAGTCAGATATGATTTAGCAGCTGAATAACAACAACATCATCATCTTTAAGCAGAGCCAGCATTTACATTTTAGATTTTTTTCATTTTGAAAATTATATTAGTTCACAATGAACATTTGAGGTACTTGAAGCTCACAGAGGTTAAGCAACTTGATCAGTCACAGAGCTGTATATACAAGTGAAATGATTTGAAACCAGTTCTGGTTTAAAAAAAAAAAATTCTGTGTTGATTGCTTAGTGCAATCCATTCATTATACAGGTAAGAACATGGTCCAGAGAGTTTGTGATCTGGGGTAACATCACTGGTTAAGGAAAGTCCACACCTGGGTTTTTTAATACCTAATACTATGCTCTCTTCATTTCCCACAGTGACCTCTAGTTTCCAGATGTTTCTAAATTATTGTTCTTGGAAATCACACTTGTTGAAGAAGTAAAGGCAGTTTACTTATGGTTTCTATTTGTTGTGTTAGCTCCCAGAATGTTTTGATCAAACAGTTTGGCTCTCTAGTGTTTTTTGTAATCTAATAGCTAAGTGCTGGTAATCAAGCTGGGGACTTTATTTGCTCAGGCACAGCCAGAGTGTATTATAATTCCCCATTTCCTTAGTTGCCTTCAAGAGTAAAATAAGCCATTTCGTTTAAAATTAATAGCTCCAATCTTATTTCTACCCTGTTTCTACCTTATTCAGTGAGGGAAACCTCATAGTTAACTGCACTCTCAGTTATTTTCAGTGCAGCTTCGAGGGAATTCTTTGATGGGCGCCAGGTAACATGTGTGGCTTTGCTGCTTTTAGGCAAACTCATGTATTGGAGCAGAGCGATACTCCCAAAACCACATTCTGAGTCAAAGCAAATTACCTTGCTGTCTGCCTGAGTACTTTACAGATTTACACATCTTCTCAGCAAGATTTGTAGGTATCAGATTTTTGTAAATCAAGGACTTGAAGCTTACTAGAGAAACTCACATTTAAAGTAGACACTGGATTCTTTTTTATTGAAAGTGACTGATTCAGGGGAAAAGTAATTGAGGGCTTTTGGCAGACTCTGAGGATGTAGAAAACTTGAGATATATTGTTTTTGCCTTTTTTTTTTCAGAGGTAAAGTGCATTATTTTTAATTGTGAGGCTTTTATGATTTGTTTGTGCTTAGATTTGTATGTTACATACTTCTATAAAGGATATCCTTCTATAAAGGATATATATATCATTATATAAGAATTAAAAATAGGCAATGCATCATTTTATTTCATAGGCTTGATAGGTTATTTTTAAAAAGCTAAATAAAATCAAGACACAATTGCTTGATAGAGATAGAGTTGGAAGGAATGGAAATGAGGAAAATGTACGGAAAGAGAGATGGGGATTTTAAACTGATCCTGGGCTGTGTAATGATGCTTGGTCCCTTAGTCCCTATTCTAATCACAGGAGCTAAAGGGATTAACCCTTAGATTGCTTGTGCCCATGGACTGAAGACTAAGCCTGTGCTTATTTAGGCACTCTGAATAGGAATTTTGGGCTCTGTAGCCCAGTCCACATTCCTGCTGGTCCCACTCTAACAGAGGCTGGAGAGCCGATCGTGTGGTGATTTAGCCCTTGGGCTCTGAGGCCAGAGAAACCCGGATTCAGGTCTGGATTTTGCCACCAGTTGTATCCGTTGCTTCTCCGTGCTTGGATTTCTCACCTGTAGAATGGGCGGTAGCAGAGTGCATGGTCAAGAGTGAGGCTTTGGAAGTAGACCTCTCAGTTGGGATTTCAGATCTACCAATTACGTGCTGTGTCACTTTAGGCAAGTGGCTTAACGCCTCGGTACCTTCAGTGTCAAACCGCGATAGGAATAGTTTCCATCCCTTATTTGTGTTAGCGTAAGTACACAAGATTATGTTTGCAAAGCACTGAAAACATGGTCTGATACATAAAAAGCGCTCAGCAGATGCTTGATTTCTTCCTCCTTCCGCTAACACATTGGCTCTCAACTGGGAGTAACACCCCCCACCCCTCACCGTGGGCCATTCGGCAATGTCCAGGGACATTTTGTTTGTCCTAACTGGGAGGAAAGTAGACACCAGGGATGGTGCCAACCATCCTACAATGTATAGGACAGTCTCCACAGTGAAGAATGATCTGTTCCCAAATGTCAACGGTGTACTAGCCTCACTGGCACCCTAGTTCCCTTTAGGGCTAGGATTCTGCTCCAACTCTCTACCCCAATCTGGACCCTCTACCTCAGGTTCCGTAACTGTCCCTGTGGTACCCATAGTGGGTTATCCTTGGATGTGACTTTTCAGAGTGGCTGGATCTTCAGCCATAGCTAATGGCTGGTGATCTTTTTTTCTGTTATCTGTTCCGGCTGACCATCGTCCTGCTGTGAATACTCACGATGCTGACCGGTCATCTGACTTCTGACTTTCCTGGGGCTAGACTTCACGCTGGAAGAAACCATACCAGCTGCAACCTTGGCAATTTTCCCCCCGTCTTAAGACTGGTGGTTGTCAGGATTTGTGGCTGTCTGACAGAGTCCCCACCCGACTTCCTTCTCCTCACCGCCTTTGGTCTCCTCTGTGGGGTATTCCTCTGTGTCTGAAGTTCTCTTGCCTCCAGCACTACAGTGTGCACCCTGCCTCCAAGCAGTTCATGGCACAGGAACTATCGATACTGACCGCCCTCCCAGTGGACACAGAACCTGGGTGGAACCCCACATTGATCTTTTTGGAAGGCCCGCCGACAGAAGGGACAGAGGCCACTCTCTTCTTCCTGGCAGCATTTTCTGTCTTAACTTGCGATGCTTGAATTCTCTCTTGGATTGTGGTTTTTGAGTCCTGAGACATGAGTAGTGAGCTCGCTCTTCTGGATGAGCTGGTGAAAAACTAGCTTTCTTCTTGTGGAAAATATCACGAGAGGAGCGGGGTGCTGGGGGTCCTCTGACCTGGGTTCAGTTTTCCACTATGCCCCTTACTGGTTATGTGAACATGGGCAAATTCCTTTTAATATCTTTGAGATTAATTTCTTCTTTTCCAAAATACTAAAAAGAGCTCTATCAGAGGTTGTTAGGAGAGACAGTACGTATAGGGCTTAGTACTGAGGCTGCTGAGAACTGGTTATTTTTTTTAACTTTTTTTTTTAATTTAATTTTTATTGGAGTATAGCTACTTCACAGTGTTGTATTAGCTTGTGCTGTACAGCAAAGTGAATCAGTCAATTTGTATACATATATTCACTCTTTTTTTGGATTTTCTTCCCATTTAGGTCACCATGGAACACTGAGTAGAGTTCCCTGAGCTATACAGTGGGTTGTCATTAATAATCTGTTTTTTTTTTTTTCTGTACTAATTGACTTTATTCTCTTTCTCTCTCTGTTTTGTTCAGACTATAATTAATATCAGAGTGTTTTCAGTATCTTTTTCCAGAACATTGGTATTAATAATTCTGGTTTAGCTAAAGTTACTAAACCCCTACTATTTATTTTAATTAACAGTGTTAGACAATAATAATTACTTTGTTTTGATAATTTTACTATCTTAGATAGATGTTAGCATTAGGAAAAACTGGGTTAGATGTATATAGACCTCTGAATTGTTTTGTAACTTTTTTGAAAGTCTGAAGTTATTAAAAATTGAGAAAAAAAAATCAGTTTTACAGTCGAATTGTAAGCATCTTGAGAAAGAAGAATGGAACTGGAGGAATCAACCTGCCTGACTTCAGGCTCTACTACAAAGCCACAGTCATCAAGACAGTATGGTACTGGCACAAAGACAGAAATATAGATCAATGGAACAAAATAGAAAGCCCAGAGATAAATCCACGCACCTATGGACACCTTATCTTTAACAAAGGAGGCAAGAATATACAATGGATTAAAGACAATCTCTTTAACAAGTGGTGCTGGGAAAACTGGTCAACCACCTGTAAAAGAATGAAACTAGAACACTTTCTAACACCAAACACAAAAACAAACTCAAAATGGATTAAAGATCTAAACGTAAGACCAGAAACTATAAAACTCCTAGAGGAAAACATAGGCAAAACACTCTCCGACATAAATCACAGCAGGATCCTCTATGATCCACCTCCCAGAATACTGGAAAGAAAAGCAAAAATAAACAAATGGGACCTAATTAAAATTAAAAGGAACACAACAAAGGAAACTATAAGCAAGGTGAAAAGACAGGCTTTGGAATGGGGGAAAATAATAGAAAATGAAGCAACTGACAAACAACTAATCTCAAAAATATATAAGCAACTCCTGCAGCTCAATTCCAGAAAAGTAATCTGTTTTATACATAGTGGCAGAAGTGTATTTATGCCAGTCCCAATCTACCAATTTATCCCACCCTGCCTTTCTGTTCTTGGTATCTATTCATTTGGCTGTGTTTGAATTCTACTACTTTCTCGTTGTATGTTCTTGGGCAAGTTCCTTAAACTCTCTCTGTGTGTCTTAGGCTTACCACATCTATAAAACATGTGTAACAGTAGGACTGACTTCATAGTGCGATTGGATGAATTCAGTGAGGACCTGTATGTAAATGCCTTAGAACAGCCCCTCTGTTGCCGCATTGCTTCACCTTTCCTCTGCTGCCGAGGTCTGGATTGTGGGGCAAGTGGCATAGGACACAAGCCAAATCCAGTGCCGGTGGTGAAAGTGGGCTGGAATGGAAGCCAAGTGACTTGATGGAGATGCTCCTCATGGAGAAGGGGGTCTGTGGAAGGATACATAATGGGAACATGTGACCGTGTGTCAACTACCCACCCCCCCCAACCCAGAAGCAGGGATCCTTTGGTCATGGAAAATGTCCCTATGTGCTTAGGCAGGGTTCCTAACTTTCAAGATAGTCTAGAAAAACAAACACCGTAATGCTTTAAACTCCTTGGAATTCCCCATTTGTCCTCAAAGATATGATTGCAACTTGCAAAGGAAGCCCCCCATGTCCCACTCGGATCCTCTTTGCTCCCTTTCACAATCTCTGCATGCTCCTGCTCCCTTAAGTTCATTTTTGCTTCTAAACGCCTGCGTTGGCTGCTCTTCCTTGGAGGACTTCCCTGGAGCTAGCGGCTGTTTTTCAAGCCTCAGAGTTTTCCTCACCCCAGGGCAAACCTTGCTAGTGATTGTCAGGTACGGGGGCCTAAGAGCCTGACTCTTTTGCCTGAAAGAGATAGAAGTTTTCCTGTGAGTTCTCCCTTGCTGCGCTCTGTGAAACATGCTCTGAGGAGCTTCACCTGAACTTGCACGTTGGTTGACTGTTTCCTTTGGGAAGCACTTAATTTATCCTCATATCTAGGTCTGCTTCTGGGGAACCCAGTCTAAGGCAGCTTTTCTCTGAGGCTCACCCCGTGTTAGAGACTTACACCAATATGTGACCCTGCTCTTCTGGAAGGTCAGAAATGGGGTGAGGGCCAGAGATGGGAAAATTTAAAGAAGTCATTTTTACACCTTACATGGTAAGAAAATAAACACCCATTTTATAATTTGACATAGTCATAGGTGGTTATATTAAATTGGTTTTGCTTTAAATATCAGCATTCAAGATATATACATATACATGTAATATATATTTTGTTTTAATAACTGACATTGTAATGATGTTAATATTTTTTCTCTCTAGTTTTCAATGTGTAATGCTTTAGTTTTATAGACATTAAGGACATGTTTTTGGACTCTCTTGAGAATCAGCAACAATTTATTTTCCTCATCCTCTGGGAAAAATGTGTCCTTAGTGCCAAACACTTAATTTGAAGAGAAGACTTCATAAGCTAATAGTGAGGACCTGTGTTGAGGTATTTTGACCTGGCACTCTGTGAAATAAAGTTAGTGAGAAATTCACTTATATTGCAAATATTTATTTTTGTGCTATGAACTCTGCTAGATCCTGCTAATAAAGGGACTGTCATTAGGATACATTCTGTCTTGAAACTTTTAAGATGTTCTCTTTTTCCCCAGTGCACTAAAGTTTTATGATGATACACCTTGCTATGAGTATAATTCCCTTCATTGTGTTGAGCTGAGCTCCCTGTGAGTCTTTATAACAGGAAAACTTAAGACTTCAGATCTGGAATTTTAAAAAATTGCTTACCATGTTTGATTGGATAAGAAAATAAGGCATTAGGAAGGTAAAAATAGAAAATGTCATGGCTAGCTTAAAATGTATACTGCAGGTCTTTGAACTCATTAAGGGAATATTCTGGAGAACTTTTCCAATGTCTAATGTTTCAAATATGCCAATGTCTTGAACTAAGGAACCATACAGTCACTCAAATATAAGTTCCAGGACATATCTATTTCCTATTTTGTTCACTGATAAATCCTCTGTCCAAATACAGCATTTTTTTTTCAAAATGAAGGGCAAATACTTTGTTGGTTGGTACAATATCAAGATTGCTGCAACTGTTATCATTGCGACTGTAAATGTAGCCCTTATTTAATATGTGTGTTCCTAGCAAAGAAAATGCATTCTTTAAAATAACCACACACTACATATGAGGAGGGGAAAACAAAACAAAAAACCTTTCTAAATCTTGGGGATTAGAACGAATAACCCATAGAGGAAGTGGCCAATAAACGTGTTACCCTGATTGTGCTGAGAAAGCCCTGTAAAAGGAAATGGAGACAATAACCAAGAATTCTGCAAAAGTTCTTACAAGTGTTGCAAGTAAGAAAAATTACATCCTCTGGAAGTTTGCCCAATGCTGAGCCATTCCTCAAACAAGCTTCTGGAACTGTGGACAAAGGGTGATCCTGAGTCTATTTACTCTTTTTTCTGAGACTTCAGTCACAAAGTGGTTTTGATCCAACATGAAAGTGAAGAGTTTTTCCTGGCTCAGTCCTGTAGCCCGATCATCTCCCTGGTCAGCAAGGAAGGGTGGAAAACTACTGTCCTGTTATGGACTGAATGTTTGTGTCCTCCCAAACTTCCTTTGTTGAAGCTCTGCTCTCCCCATCTCCAACCATGTGAGTGTGTTTGGAGACAGGGTTCCTAAGAATGTAATTAAGTTTAAATGCAGTTGTGATGGTGGGGCTCTGATGTGATAGAATTAAGAGACCTCTCTACTTTCTCTGTCTTCCATGTGAGCAAACAGAGAGAAGGTGGTCATCTGCAGGATCTCTCACCAGAAACTGAATTGATGGCATCTTGGAATTTCAAGCCTTCAGAAATATGAGAAATAAATTGCTGTTGCTTAAGTCATCAGTTTATTATGTTATGGCAACTCCAGTAGACCCATATACTCTTCAAAGAGACTCCAGATTATTTGTCCTTGATTCAAGAAGTTTGTAATCTTCTTTCAGGAGTGAAATCATGTCATTTTAGTATATTACATTATTTCCAGTTAAAGATGAAAATTTAAAGAGATATATGTCTATAAAATTGAATACATGACAAATAATTCAAAGTAGAAAAGGAAAATTAGAGGATTCTCTCAGGACGTGCAATAGGAAAAGAGAAGTTTCATGGGAGGGAATTATTAAAGAAAAAAATCAAGAAAATTTCCCAGAATTGAAGGACATGAGTTTCCAGATGTTAAAGTCCCATAAAGAGCACAATACAGTGATGAATTTGACTCATTAACAAAGGCATTTAATCATTAAATTTTAGAATACTGATGGACCTGAGGCTGGGGAGAAGGTGGGTAGATTTCTGTCCAAAGGATCAAGAATCAAAGCAGCTTTATATTACTTTGAGTTATAGGAAATTGAGAAATCCCTTTGGAATTCTAAGGAAAAATGATTCCTCCACTCAGAATTCTGTACTCAATAAAATCATCACTGCCTGTGATGAAAGACCAAAGACATTTCAGATATTTGATGTCTTAAAAAGTTTACCACTTTATACCCTTTTTTGGGAAGATACTGGAAGATGCCCTCAACCAAAAGAGAAGGGGGATCAAGAAAGTGAGACTCACAAGGCAAGGGAACCAACACAAGAGTGAAGTGGCCAGAACTCCCAGGTTAACATGGCAGGGAGACCTGATGAAAGCAGCCCGTCGAGCTTGAAGAACTACTGATCTGGACTGAAGCAGGGAATTGTCTTTGGGAGTGATCTTACGCTGATGAGCTTGATAGCATGCCTGATATTTATGAATGTATTGAGAGGGATTTGCATACCTTGGGAAGAATCTAAGGAACTACATTAAAAAAAAAAACAAACTAATTACCTAAAAAGAAATTAACACAAAAACAACAGCTGTTAACAATTGGAAAACAAAATGCTACTCAGAAAGGAAGTACAGGTAAAAACTCTGCTATGGAGAGCATTTCTGTAGTCATGATGGAGGAAAGTGAAGTGAAAGTGAAAGTCACTCAGTCGTGTCCAACTCTTTGCGACCCCGTGGACTATATAGTCCATGGAATTCTCCAGAATACCGGAGTGGGTAGCCTTTCCCTTCTCCACGGGATCTATTGAACTCAGGTCACCTGTATTGCAGGCAGCTTCTTTACCAGCTGAGCCACAAGGGAAGTCCAAGAACACTGGAGTGGGTAGCCTATCCCTTCTCCAGGGGATCTTCCCAACCCAGGAACTGAACCGGGGTTTCCTCCAGTGTAGGCGGATTCTTTACCAACTGAGCTAGGAGGGAAGCTCACATGACCCAGGAAGCATTCTGTTATGACTTGACAATGTTAGGAGGGAGAGGTAGATGAGAAGTGTGTGTACGTGTATTTGTCTAGTAGGGGGTAGGGTGGAAGGACTAGAATGAGGGCTGAATTACTTTCTTCTATTGTAGGAAGTGAATTGATAATTCCTTTACTAAACAAAAAAAAGTAGCAATACAAATATGTTAATTATATATATGAAAGACAAAAATCATCTAACAAAAGCTTTAAAATGGTTAATTTAGGGGTCAGAAATAATTGGGGTCTAGGATGGGAGACTGCTATTGTAACATGCCTTGTAGAAGGATTTGAGTCTTTAAATCATCTTCATGTATAACTTCACTAAAAAAAAAGTAAGGTACAGGTAAAATACATCATGATACTGAGAGACATGACTGGGGAAATAATGAATGACAGGAGATAATTGCATAAATTTAAGATAAGACCCTGAGAGGAAACAGAAAGGCTTAGGAATATCTTTTTGATGCATCTGAATAGAGCTGCACTCTTTGCTTTCTATTTGAAAAAACTTGTTTCATTTAATGAAAATTTATTCAATGGCAATTTATGGATAAATTGAAAAACATTTCAGAGTGAATAAAGATAGAGTAGAAGGATATGGCCAATGAAATAGCATTTATGTAAAATCTCCAAATACAAAGTGATGCTGCTTATGGGGTATGGGTATTTATATGTGCAGTGCAGTTATAAAAATCTACATCAGGAAGGTAAAGAGGGAGAGCAGGCAAATTATCAGTGTCAGGATTGAGATTGGCATTCTGTATATTCTACATATATGAAAAGGATAATAAGGAAAACTTTTGAACAGCTTTATTCCAACAAATCTTGTAACTTACATGAAATGGTTTAATTATTTGTGTTACATTAATTAATAATACACACTTTTAATACCTATCATGGCAACTGGTCCCATCACTTCATGGCAAATAGATGGGGAAACAGTGGAAACAGTGGCTGACTTTATTTTTCTGGGCTCCAAAATCACTGCAGAAGGTGATTGCAGCCATGAAATTAAAAGACGCTTAGTCCTTGGAACAAAAGTTATGACCAACCTAGACAGCATATTCAAAAGCAGAGACATTGCTTTGCCAACAAAGGTCCATCTAGTCAAGGCTATGGTTTTTCCAGTGGTCATGTATGGATGTGAGAGTGGAACTATGAAGAAAGCTGAGCGTCGAAGAATTGATGCTTTTGAAGTGTGGTGTTGGAGAAGACTCTTGAGAGTCCCTTGGACTGCAAGGAGATCCAACCAGTCCATCCTAAAGGAGATTAGTCCTGGGTGTTCATTGGAAAGACTGAAGTTGAAGCTGAAACTCCAATACTTTGGCCACCTGATGTGAAGAGCTGACTCATTTGAAAAGACCCTGATGCTTGGAAAGATTTGAGGGCAGGAGGAGAAGAGGACGACAGAGGATGAGATGGCTGGATGGCATCATTGACTCAGTGGACATGGGTTTGGGTGGACTCTGGGAGTTGGTGATGGACAGGGAGGCCTGGCATGCTGTGGTTAATGGGGTTGCAAAAAGTAGGACACGACTGAGCAACTGAACTGAATTGAACTGAACTAATTACCTAAACTCTCTGAAGAAGAAACAGATAACATGAACAACAGTATATCTATTAAATGAATTAAATTTGCTGCTAAAAACCTCCCCATAAAGAAAACTGTAGGCCCTGATGACTTTACCTGTGCATAGTACTAAGCATCCAAGGAAGAGATAATACTGATTCTATGTAGATGTGTTCAGAAAACTAAAAAGGAGGAGATAACTCCCAATTTTTTTCCCTAAGATCAGGAGCAGGATGAAGAAGCCTCCTCTCAGCACTTCTATTCAAATATCCTACTGGAGCTTCTTGCCAGTGCATTAATGCAAGAAAAATAAAATATCTTATTGAAAAGGATGAAGTATAAATGGTTTTATTTGCAGGCAATGTTGTCATCTGTTTAGAAAATGTGATGAGACCTACAGAAATCTACTATAAATTAGAAGTGAGTTAAGCAAGGTGCAGAGTCAAACATCAGTATGAAAAATATATTTCCATATGTAATTAGATATTGAAATAAAAATACCTTTTACAATGCCATTAAAAATATGTACTGTTCGGTATTGTTCAGTTACTCAGTGTGTATGGCTCTTTGCAACCCCATGAACTGCAGTATACCAAGCTTCCCTGTCCTTCACCATCTCCCGGAGCTTGCTCAAACTCATGTCCATTGAGTTGATGATGCCATCCAACCATCTCATCTGTTGTCCCCTTCCCCTGCCTTCAATCTTTCCCAGCATCAGGGTAAACTTAGAGGTAAATCTGACAGAAGATGTGAAAACTCTGTAAACTAAAAACTGTAAGCAATTGCTGAGATAAATTTAAGAAAAAAAAATGAAAAATATGCTTCATGATGTATAATATTAAATTATCAGTTGTGCACATAATTGAGTTATAATTTTAAGGGAATAAATACCAAATCAAAATCTGAGCCAACTTTTTGTAGGAATTGACAAGCTGATTCTATGCTTTATATGGACTTCAAAATGGCAAAAACAACTTTTTAAAAAGAAACAAACTTGGAAGACTAATGGTATTTCCAAAATTATTATATAGCTACTGAAGTCAAAGAATTGTCGTGTTTGGTTAATGGAACAGCATAGAGAGTCCAGAAACACGCACACAGTCAACTTATTTTTGACAAAAGTATAGGGACGGTTCAGAAAAGGGATATTCTTTTTATATAATGGCACTGGAATGCTTGAATATCTATCTGCAAATATTCGACCCATACCTCATACAATATGTAAAAGTTCAAAATGGACCACTGACCTAAATTCAAAACCTAAAACTGCAAAATTTTTACAAGAAGATATCATATAAAATTTTTGTGCTTTTGGGTTAGAGCAGGCAAAGATTTCTTATGTATGACACCAAAAGTACAGTCTATAAAAGAGTAAATTGATGTTCAGTTCAGTTCAGTCGCTTAGTCGTGTCCGACTCTTTGCGACCCCATGAATCGCAGCACGCCAGGCCTCCCCGTCCATCACCAACTCCTGGAGTTCACTCAAACTCACATCCATCAAGTCGGTAATGCCATCCAGCTATCTCATCCTCTGTCATCCTCTTCTCCTCCTGCCCCCAATCCCTCCCAGCATCAGAGTCTTTTCCAATGAGTCAACTCTTTGCCTGAGGTGGCCAAAGTATTGGAGTTTCAGCTTCACCATCAGTCCTTCCAAAGAACAGCCAGGGCTGATCTCCTTCAGAATGGACTGGTTGGATCTCCTTGGAGTCCAAGGGACTCTCAAGAGTCTTCTCCAACACCACAGTTCAAAAGCATCAATTCTTCGGTGTTCAGCTTTCTTCACAGTCCAACTCTCACATCCATACATGACCACCGGAAAAACCATAGCCTTCACTAGACGGACCTTTGTTGGCAAAGTAATGTCTCTGCTTTTCAATATGCTATCTAGGTTGGTCATAACTTGCCTTCCAAGGAGTAAGCGTCTTTTAATTTCATGGCTGCAGTCACCATCAGCAGTGATTTTGGAGCCCCCCAAAATAAAGTCTGACACTCTTTCCACAGTTTCCCCATCTATTTCCTATGAAGTGATGGGAAAATTGATATTAGGCTTCATTAAATTAAAATGTTCTGCTTTTAATAGAGAATTAAAAGGAAACAATAGACTGGGAGATGATATTTGCATTAATGTAGCCAACTAAGGATTTATTTATAAAAAATAAAAATAAGAATTAAAAAATAATATAAAAAAAGGAATAAAGCTTGAAACAGACTTTCTACCAAAGAGGACTTATGGATGACAAGTAAACATGAACAGATGCACAACATCATTAGTCATTCAGTTCAGTTCAGTTCAGTCGCTCCGTCGTGTCTGACTCTTTGCGACCCCATGAATCGCAGCACGCCAGGCCTCCCTGTCCATCATCAACTCCCGGAGTTCACTCAGACTCACGTCCATTGAGTCAGTGATGCCATCCAGCCATCTCATCCTCTGTCGTCCCCTTCTCCTTCTGCCCCCAATCCCTCCCAGCATCAGAGTCTTTTCCAATGAGTCAACTCTTTGAATGAGGTGGCCAAAGTACTGGAGTTTCAGCTTTAGCATCATTCCTTCCAAAGAAATCCCAGGGCTGATCTCCTTCAGAATGGACTGGTTGGATCTCCTTGCAGTCCAAGGGACTCTCAAGAGTCTTCTCCAACACCACACTTCAAAAGCATCAATTCTTCAGCGCTCAGCCTTCTTTACAGTCCAACTCTCACATCCATACATGACCACTGGAAAAACCATAGCCTTGACTAGAGGGACCTTAGTCGGCAAAGTAATGCCTCTGCTTTTCAATATGCTATCTAGGTTGGTCATAACTTTCCTTCCAAGGGGTAAGCGTCTTTTAATTTCATGGCTGCAGTCACCATCAGCAGTGATTTTGGAGCCCCCCAAAATAAAGTCTGACACTGTTTCCATTGTTTCCCCATCTATTTCCCATAAAGTGATGGGACTGGATGCCATGATCTTCATTTTCTGAATGTTGAGCTTTAAGCCAACTTTTCCACTCTCCTCTTTCACTTTCATCAAGAGGCTTTTTAGTTCCTCTTCACTTTCTGCCACAAGGGTGGTGTCATCTGCATATCTGAGGTTATTGATATTTCTCCCGGCAATCTTGATTCCAGCTTGTGTTTCTTCCAGCCCAGCGTTTCTCATGATGTACTCTGCATAGAAGTTAAATAAGCAAGGTGACAATATACAGCCTTGACGTACTCTTCCTATTTGGAACCAGTCTGTTGTTCCATGTCCAGTTCTAACTGTTGCTTCCTGAGCTGCATACAGATTTAGGAAAATACAAATCCAAACCACTATGTGAATCACTATGTATCTATTAGAATGTTAATATTAAATGGCTGGCCATAACAAGTGTGAAGGAACTCCGATTCTCATACACTGTGTTTATTTATTTATTTACTTTTGGCTGTGCTGAGTCTTCATTGCTGCACAAGCTTTTCTCTAGTTGAGGTGAGCGAGGCTATTCTCTAGTCGCAATGCAGTCTTCTCATTGTGGTGGCTTCTCTTGTTGCAGAGCACATGTTCTAGGGTGTGTGGGTTTTGTAGTTGCAGCATGTGGCTCAGTAGTTGCAGTTTCCAGGCTCTAGAGCAGAAGCTCAATAGTTGTGATTCATGGTTTTAGTTGCTCTGAGGCATGTGGGATCCCCCTAGATCAGGGATCGAACCTGTGTCTCTTGCAGTGGCAGGCATATTCTTTATCACTGGGCCAAGGGAAACCCATCTCATACACTGTTAATGGGAAAATAAACTGGTGAAATGATTGGAAACCATTTTGATAGGTTTTTTAATGTTAAACATACATCTACGATGTCATCCATCCATTCTACTCTAGGTTAATTACCTAAGAATACAACAGATGTCTGTACAAAGACTAGGGAATGAATGTTCATAGATGCTTGATTTGACATAACTAGAAACTGAAAACAATATAAATGTCCATCCATAGGAGAATGGAAAAACAAACTGTGATATATATGTATATAATGGAATAGTACTCAACAGAAGAAAGCCACAAAATGCTGACCTCCCCCCCCACTACAGCATGAATAAATCTCAAAATATGCAGGCAAAAGAAGTCAGACACAAAAGAGTATCAGTTCAGTTGCTCAGTCATGTCCTACTCTTTGTGACCCCATGAACTGCAGCACGCCAGGCTTCCCTGGGCTTCACCAACTCCTGGAGCTTGTGCAGGGTCCATTGAGTCAGTGATGCCATCCAACCATCTCATCCTCTGTCATCCCCTTCTTCTCCTGCCTTCAATCTTTCCCAGAATCAGGGTGTTTTCTAATGAGTCAGTTCTTCGCATCAGGTGGCCACGGTTTTCGACCTTCAGTTTCAGCATCAGTCCTTCCAGTGAGTATTCAGGACTGATTTCCTCTAGGATTGACTGGTGGGATCTCCTTGCAGTCCAAGGGACTCTCAGGAGTCTTCTCCAACACCACAGTTCAAAAGCGTCAATTCTTCAGCGCTCAGCTTTCTTTATGGTCCAACTCTCACATCCATACATGACCATAGGAAAAATCATAGCCTTGACTAGACGGACCTTTGTCGGCAAAGTAATGTCTCTGCATTTTACACAAAGGAGAGTACATTGTGCTTTTCCATTTATATAGCATTCTTGAAAGTGCAAACTAACATGACAACCAGTCTGTGGTTGCCTAAGGGGAGGGGAGGAATGTTAGAAGAGAAAACCTTTTGGGGGCTATAGATAACACTCAGTATGTTGATTGTGGTGATTATTTCATGGGTGTACATGTATATATTGCATGATATGTATTTCAAATAGGTGTAGTTTATTGTGTATCAGTTATATCAGATGACACCACCCTTATGGCAGAGCTGCTAAGTAAATAGAAATAAGTCTCGCTGGGGCTGAATGGAGAATGAACTCTGGGAGAGAAGGTGAGACTGGAAACCAAGAGTGCAAGCATCCACATGAGGGATGAGGAACGGTTCCAGCTTGGGTGGGACTGGGGCAGATGAGAGGACATGGACCGCAGTGGTATTTAGATAAAAAGTTATTGTCTCTATAGTGGCTCCCCTATCCATATTTGGAATAGTATTTGGAAAGGGGAGTCTTGGTATTTTCCCTGTGTTGGATTTACAAGTACACTTCAACTCTAAGGAAAAGTACAGAGAGAGAAAGCTGTTTGGTACTATGGGGAATCATAAATATTTTCATTCTGTTGAAGTACAGAGTTGATGATGTTGAGAACTGGGGGATTTTGGAAATAATAGAACTGAAAGCAGTTGTGGAGAGCCTTGCTTACCACTAAAGAATGTATGACTTTCTATGCCAGGTGGGTAGTGAAGAACCCTTGAATAGTTTGGGTAGGGCAGTTACTCTGTTGATTTTTGGAGATTAAGCTGTAGCTGTTTGTAGGATGATCTGAAGTTTGGGGGATGTTTTAGGTAGTGAGACTAGGTAGGGAAAGTTAGTTAAGTCTTGAAACTGTGAGACAGAAATAGAGATGATTGATGCAGAAAAGGACTCGGAAGGGTTATCAACTGACACTGATTGAGTTGGAGGATGGAAAGAGCGAGAGCCTTCATGATTGGGCAAATGATAGGAGGTAGGATGCTCATAACATTGGCTGAAATCCAATAATTTTGTGCGACTCTAAGGGCCTTGACTCCTCCTTAAGTTCTTTCAAGAGATACGTACAAAGCTTTCTGTTGTAGACAGAGCATGAGGAAACAAATTCAGAGAGCTTACACTTTCATACAAAGACAGAACATTGCAGAGCCTATAGCAGAGTTCTCTTTTGTTCCTTTCTGGAAGCTCTTTCTGGTAAAGCTACACTATATGCAACAATGAGAGGTAAGGGTGTTATTTTCTCTTGCCATACTGCAACATACCACCCGCAGAGCCAAGCTGACATGCTGTGGTCCTTTTTATTTTGTGCTGAATGCATTGTTTCAAGGATGGAGGATGGAATGTAAGGCAGGAAGTAGGTGAAGTACAGTTGTATACAATTTGTGTGTGTGTGTGTGTGTGTGTGTGTGTGTGTAATACCAGCAAAAAACCTTTCCCACAGGAAAGGAATTGCTTCCATTCTATTTACCTTTCCTGGGTGAAGGGGCTCTGACATTGTGAGTCCCAGATCATTATTGTATCATAGTGGTAATAAGCGTGAGACTTCTTACATTTGATATTTTTGAAACATTTGCTGGTTTCCTAGGAAACCAAGGCTTGAGTACTGTATAACCAAACTTTACCATAGATACTAGTTATACAATATCAGCAGAAAAAGAGCCTTGAGTTTTAAAACAGGAACAAAAATGTAGGTTGTTGGAATAGTATATGCTGCTTTTTTCTTTAGCCAACAAAGAAGAAAAAGCACAGCCTTGAAATAGATCTTCTGCTCTAAAGAAATGTGTGTGTATGTATATAAAATAAATATGTGTGTGTGTATATATATATATATGTGTGTGTGTATATAAGATCTTGTCAGATTTTATCATCTTGGTGAGTTTCTGCAGGGGTATTTCCTTTTGTGCTTTTCATTAGATTCAGAACACATTTGCCAGAGATGTTGCTGGTTAAAATTTTACAAAACTCTTATGTCGTTTGAAGCTTGAACCAGGTCTAGATGTATTGTGGAAATAGATTTGATGATTAAAGTGCTGGACCAGTGTGTTTTCTTCAGTTATTTTATTTTTATTGTATATTAGGAAAATTGGAATAAGATGGAATTGGAGAGATAAATGCAGTATTTCAAATGTGAAGTCTCTTTTAGTTCACTCTTAAACATATTTATGCCCATAATAAATAATAAATAAAGTAATATGACATTAGTGTCAAAGTTATTTTCATTTCCATATTTCATATCAATGCTCTACTAGGTTAATGTGGTACATGGATTCATTTCTTAAAATATTGTCAACATATTATGGTGTCATTCAATATATACCAGGTTGTATTCAACAGAAACTGGAATAAAAAATTGCAAAAGCTCTATGTGGTTCAAATTGGCAGCAAGAGAACTTTATTTTGATTCAACAGCTACCAAAATCACTTATTAATTGGCGACATGGAACGATGATTTTAGATCTCTGTGCCAACTTCCCATTTTTCTCATAAACTACCAGATATCTGTAGGCCCTGCTTTTCATAATTTAAACTATAGTGTTCAGGGCAGTGTGGGAGAAAGGGAACTTGCTTTGTAGTGAAATAGTTGTGGATACAGATTCATTCATTAGTGAGTAAGGCCCAGAGAGGTTAAGTGACTAACTCAAAGTTGAACAGCTAGTCAGTGCCATCATTTGGGGAAGGAAAGAGCTTTCCTGACCCCTAAGACTAGTGCAGTCCCTGTTATATTTTTGTGCCTTTCTGTTCATTCAGAGGCTTCCCTGGTGGCTCAGTGGTAAAGAACCCACCTGCCAATTCAGGAGATGCGTGTTCATTCATTGGGTTGGGACGATCCCCTGGAGTAGGAAATGGCAACTTCAGTATTCCTGCCTGAAAAATCATATGGACAGAGGGGCCTGATGGGCTATAGTTCATGGGGTCACAAAAGAGGCGGACATGATTTAGGGACTAAACGACAACATTCCTTTAAAACTTTTCAGTGGAGCCTAGAGAGAGTGATGTGTTATGCAGGGCATTAGCTATGAATAGTTGTTATCTTAACTATGAAGACAACCAGAGACATCTGTCTACCTTGCCTGCTTCATTATTACTCCATTAACATACTTGGTCCTTCACAGGAAAGAAAAGTTATCAAGTGAAAACTGTGGGTTAAATGATTTTTTGAAATATTTTTTTCATACTTGCACAGAGAGTAATGGGTGTTTGTAAGGGAGATTCTATTTAAAATACAAAACAATTAAAACTTGCAATTTGCTTAGTCAAATTACATTTGCATGTTATATGTAGAAAGAAACTGCTTTAAGCATAAACCAGCCACAGCAGTAGGAATATTTTGAACAGTCTATTTCAAAGCATTGAAAAAAGAAGAAAAAAAGAGAAAGGCTCAATAAAAGAATGTCATTTTTGCCAAACATAACTCCATTTCATTCAAAGTAGCTATTTCTTTAGTAGCAGTTGGCATTGCACCTATGAGCTTCACACTCAGAACATGGAGATGCCTTTTAGGAATTCCAGTGGTGCATTTAAGATAAAGTAAGCCAATACAGTATACTGACACATATATATGGAATTTAGAAAGATGGTCATGATAACCCTGTATGCGAGACAGCAAAAGAGACACAGATGTATAGAACAGACTTTTGGACTCTGAGGGAGAGGGAGAGGGTGGGATGATTTGGGAGAATGGCATTGAAACATGTATACTATCGTGTAAGAAACGAATCGCCAGTCTATGTTCGATACAGGATACAGGATGCTTGGGGCTGATGCACGGGCATGATCCAGAGAGATGATATGGGGTGGAAGGTGGGAGGGGGGTTCAGGATTGGAAACTCATGTATATTCGTGGCGGATTCATGTCAATGTATGGCAAAACCAATACAGTATTGTAACGTAAAATAAAGTAAAAATAAAAATTGAAAAAAAAAAGGTAAAGTAAGCTTATAAGCATATAACACAGGCTGCTTTAATCATTTTACCTAACTTATAAACTTGTGCCCCATAGCTTATAAATTTAATATATTTTTTAGCCCAAAATAGTCATTTGTAATTTAACATCCTCTAATACTTAGCTTTACTTCATTTATTCAGCTCTATTCCCTATCTTTCATTATGGAGGTTGTACTCTATCAAAATTCTTTTATGCTGTATTGCTCCTGTGTAACATTTAGTTTAGGTATGCAAAAGAACATACTGATATGAAAGCCTGGGAGACTGTGTAGACTCTTGAGAGTTTTAAATTTTATTATTATTAATTTTTTGGTCCTGCCACATAGCATGTATGATGAGAGTTTCCTTGGATGAATGTGGCTTTTTTTCTCTGAAATAAAGAAAAGGAAAAAACCATATTGAGTTTTATAAAGTGATCCTTTGAAGGACTGATTTCCTAGAGAGGGACAGTCAACAATTTGTCAGCTGTGTTGACCGATGGACTGAAACCCATGAGAGAGAGAGAAAAAGAGAGAGAAAGAGAGAGAGAGTGAGTGTGTGTTTATCTTTGGGGCAGGGGAGGGTGTACTGGAGTGGGGACAAGAAAAGTGTAAATGACCCTCTCTTTTTGTCAGCTGCTCCTTAGTGGCCCAAAACATTTTGAAATGGAATAGAAGAATCGAACAGATGGCAGCACCAAACAAATGGATGGAGCTGGTGTTCCAGGTCAGGGGTCCCCAACTTCCAGGCTGTGGACTCCTACCTCCTGTCAGATCAGCAGTGGCATTAGATTAGAAATAAAATGCACAATAAGTGTAATGCTCTTGAATCATCCTAAAACCACTACCCCTAGCCCCTCAGTCCATGGAAAAATTGTTTTTCATGAAACTGGTCCCTGTGCCAAAAAGGTTGGGGACCACTGATCTAGGCAGTCATTAAAATATAAAATGTTCTAATTTTCCTGAAAATAGAGGGATAGGCAACTTAAAATGGTTTATTTATTTTTTCTGAGTGGTTTATTCTTTCCAACTGGATAGGAAGTAAAGTGTATTGAGAAGATAGATAATGCTTATATTCAACCATTTTATTGGTTACCAGAAATGGCTCAGTAGGTGGGTGATTAAATTCAGGGTTTTAAGAATTTACAAATAAAATGGTCCTTTCTTCTGAAAATGTGTTTATGACTACTAGGTTAATGGAAACTCAAACTTCTTTGAATATTTGTTTGGCTCTTTTCATGGGTATTTACTGATGTGTTATGTTCAAGGAGAGAAAGGCATATGTTTAAAAAATGGGAGATGTTATAATAAACATTACTTTAAAAATGTATGAAAAGCTAAATTTGAGGGAGAAAGAGATCTTTTGTCCACTTCTCTTCTAGGCAAATTTGATTTGGGAGGGCTGGGATATAAATGTTAGATCCTGGTAATACTGGGTGTGTACTCAGAAAATCTAGAGTCTTTCTCATCCCTGCCAGTGGATAGCTGATTGGGAGAAGCAGATGATTTGCTTAATATCTGAGGCTCAAATTAAATAACGAATGAGGCATTATCCTGCAGTGGATGGGGAGGGCAGGCATATAGGCACCCTACCAGTCTGAATCACAGAGGATGTTGGACAGCATGGATTTGAACTGTGTGGGTTCGGTTACATGTGTATCTTTTTCACCTGTAAAATACAGGTACTATATTTATTGAAAAAAAAAGAAAACTGGTACATACACACAATGGAGTATTACTCAGCCATTAAAAAGAATACATTTGAATCAGTTCTAATGAGATGGATGAAACTGGAGCCGATTATACAGAGTGAAGTAAGCCAGAAAGAAAAACATCAATACAGTATACTAACACGTATATATGGAATTTAGAAAGATGGCAATGATGACCCTGTATGCAAGACAGCAAAAGAGACACAGATGTGTAGAGCGGACTTTTGGACTCAGAGGGAGAGGGAGAGGGTGGGATGATTTGGGAGAATGGCATTGAAACATGTATACTATCATGTAAGAAACGAATCGCCAGTCTATGTCCGATGCAGGATACAGGATGCTTGGGGCTGGTGCACGGGGATGACCCAGAGAGATGCTATGGGGAGGGAGGTGGGAGGGGGGTTCATGTTTGGGAACGCGTGTACACCCGTGGTGGATTCATGTCAATGTACGGCAAAACCAATACAGTATTGTAAAGTAAAATAAACATTAAAAAAGAAATAAATACAGTACCTGTATTTTTATTTTGCTGGTCTTTGAATCTGCTAAGTATGAGGAAAATTTTGTGTTCAATTAGAGATCATAATATGAATCAAAGGAACCCAGGTTTGAGTCCTGATTATATTCAAACTGTTTCAGCTTCCTGCCTTTGGGTGAATCCTTTATCAATTCTTTTGTTTTTGAGACAGACACAGTAGTACGCTGAGTTTTGATGGTGCAGGGGTTTAAGGGGATCGTCACCCCTAACTCTTGCATTGTTCAAGGGTTAGCTGTGTGCTCAACTTATTTTAACTATGTATTCCTTGCCTCCTGCAGAAGAAAAACCAGCCGAGGACACTGGGATGATTGTCACCTTGCACAGAAAGAGTAGAATGTAATTATGCACCCTTCAGAGAATGGGAACTCTTCAGTCTGTCAAGTCACAGCTTGCTGGGCTTGTGTATAAAATGAAGGACATGGGCTAGTCCTGAAAGGGCATTCCAGGGAATTTAGGCGAAACCACATTCATGCTTCATGAGGATTAAAGCAACAGAAAAAGGTGACTGTTAACACAGTGCAAACAGAATACAGAGAAGCCCAAGGTAAGAGAATGAACAGTGAAAGGTTTATGCAGGAATTCTTAATGGAGAGTTGAATTCTGAACTAGCTTTGGAAGAAGGAAACTAGGAACCAGTGGGTTCATGGTAGGAAGCAGTTCCACTGAAATCCCTGAAGGTGGCTGAATTCAAGAAGTAGTTAGTAGACCAGAGATGATGGAAAATGTGAAAGCAAAAGTGTTAGTTGTTCAGTTGTGTCTGACTCTTTGCAAGCCCGTGGACTGTAGCCTGCCAGGCTCCTCTGTCCATGGGATTCTCCAGGCAAGAATACTGGAGTGGGCAGCCGTTCCCTTCTCCAGGGGATCTTCCCAACCTGAGATCCCGGGTCTCCTGCACTGCAGGTGGATTCTTTACAGTCTGAGCCACCAGGGAAGCCCAGAGATAATGCAAGAGAAGCTGAAAGGCCAGACCAAGGAGATTCAGATGAGAATTAGGGACCAGTGGGGAGTTTTTGAGCAAGGACATGGCATGATGGAATTGATATCTGGGGAAGATCATTCTACAGTCCAGCATTTCTGTGCAGGATGAAAAGAGAGAGGGCTGGAGAATCAGGTAGGAGGCTATTGAAGGCATGTGGTAACACGGTTGATGGAGGCTGTGGAATCATAGAAGGAAACAAGTGGGTAGATCTGAGAGATAGTGAAGTATACGTGACAGATTATTTCTGTTTTTAGTTAGCCTGTTTGTGACCATTTGTTCTGCTTCCTATTCTTATGGAGCCAGTTTTGAAGAAATAATATTTCTGGGTTATTATGGACAAAGAAATGCTTTGAGGAAGTTTCCCAGTTGTCTTTGCTCTATATCCTGATTACAGACAACCTGGGCTATTCAAACACAGACTGGTCCTTAATTCTGTCATAAAGCAGTCACAGATCTGGTTATGCCAGGGGTCCCATCAGTGTTCTGTGTTCCTGGTCTAGCGAATTCTCCTTCTCCTCCAGAAAGTCTGTATGATGTTGTTTTTCTGTCTTACCTTACTCTACCGGCATTTAACCAGTTCCCTTAATGTGTTAGCACTTGTCAAGCTTTATTTTTTGGCAGGCGGTAATTCAAGTTTCTGATATAAAGAAACAAATGGCCTAGTGAGAATAATGACATTTTTGGAATGTACACTTTGTGCACAGCATGTTTCTAGGCCCTCCCTTGGCGTTATTTTTTAGCACTTACCACCATTTGTTGAATGCTTACGATGTGCCTGGTTCTGTGCACCAAACATTTTATTCAATACATGGGTAATCTCATGTAATTTTCCTAACAATTAGAAAGTAGCTAGTTTTCTTCCTTCCATTTGATACATAAAGGAGAACAAGACAGTTCTAATGGAAGCATTGCTTTACTGTATGTTTGTAGCTGGTCTGTGATCATGTAACATATCTTATTGATTTCTTAAATGAAACATTATATAACACCTCTCAATGGAGTCAAGATGAGAGATGGCTAAGTTTTAAAGTTCTTTTTTCTTAGATATAATTCCTGTTCTGTGTCCACAAGTGAGTCAGGAACATCTATTTCTTTCTGTGAAAGTGTCCGATGGCTTCTTAAAAACCCCTCTGTCATTTGTGACCATCCAACAGTGAGTTGTTCCTCGAGCTAGTGACGTGGTTATCACCGGGGAGTTTTCACTAAAAGCTTAGTGACTTCCTTAATGCAGATGTCCGAGATGTTGGAGGAGAGGAAGGGAAGTCGTATTTAATGGCGTTTGAGATCTTTCTCAACCCTGAAATACTTTTATGATTCTAAGTTCCATTAAAACTATTTCAGAACACAGTTAAAAGTAGAGCAGCAATTCTTAGGTCAGTGTTTTATAGCTTTTGGCCAAAGGCCGTTCAAAGGTTAACTTGAGCAAAAAGAAATGAATATAATAGGATTTGGGGGGAAAAAAAAAATTTGAACAGAAATCAACTTGGAGTAACTTTATATACAAAAAGGAGGTAGTTTTTAAGGGTAAATTTCAGAAGAAAAATCTTCAGATCAGTATAGTACTATGCCATTTAAATTTTAGAGTATAAAATTATCTGACTTTTAAAAAAAGTCAGTAAAAATAGATTCTAAACATAATGTTGGCATTTGGTGAGCTTCTAAAGTAGCTTAAGTTCTCAAGGAAGCCTTGGAAATGATAATTTTATTTTCATTACAGAAAGCATTTATTGCACACTTCTGTCTATGCCAAACACTCTACTAAATGTTCTATAAGGATTTTTCTCTACAATTTTTACTCTGACTCCATGAGGTAAATATTATTATTGGCATAATTTTCAAATGAGCATTTCAAATTTAGGGAAAGTAAAGAAATCTCCTAACGATGGTATCTGGATTTGAACATAGATCTGATTCCTATATCTGCTCTCTGTAGCCTATTATTTTTCTCAGTGCCTCTGCAGAATACACAGTTTCATCTATAAAAAATGACTGTATGTATCATGCTTATTTATGGTGTACCTTGCCATAGAGTTGAAGCATTCTTGCTTCGATAAGCTAGGTTAATTGAAGGGAGAAGCCATATTTATTGGTTCTGAATGTTAAGCTTCAAATTATTTTGGAACCTGGTCTCTTAGTAACTGAATGTGTGGCTGTTACATGTTAGATAAAATAAAAAGAAATTCATGTGAAATCCTAAGCCATATCTTAGACTTGAATACAGATTACTTTGATGAATGAATAGTTTCTTTTCGAAGATTTTTTTCTTAGCTCCCAAAACACAAAAAGCATCATGTTTTAGTAATTGGAAAATATAGCCTTCTTGGTGCTTACTTGTAAATATATAGCATTTTAAAAATCAGGCTGTGCTGTCCCTGTTCATCAGCATGGCTCACTTCTACCAATTATCTTAAGTACAGGAAAATTGAATTTTCAGTGAGTGATGGAAAATTAAAGGACATATTCATACTTTACGAGTTGTCTATCTTTGTAGCTTTTTACTTTTTTATACTTTTGCCTGAAAGTATAAATGTATTTCATAAATCTTAAATATCTCAGTATTTACATAAATCTTTATAATTATCTGAAACGGCCAATTAAATCTTGAAAGAAAATCTGGAGTATCAGAAATATACATTTTAAACTCATGATACATAAGTGTATACAGTTAAATATACTTATCAAGGAAAATTAATTGTGCCTCTGCCTCAAAAAACTCATGTTTTGGTAGAAAAAATTTTGGTGAAACAAAAATAAATGAAACCATTTTCTACTCTCATTAAATGACCCTGTTCATTTCCTGTTTTGATTTTGAACATTATTCCAAGATGATCTCTCTAGAGAGTGTAAAATTCATGCTCTAAAAATATAATGACAATTTTAACCTCACCACAAGGCAAATCTTTCCATTTTCCAGTAAGTTTATATTGAGGTGCTTAAGAGGAAACCACTTAGAATTAAGTATAGTGGTTCTTTAATTTTTAAATAAGATTTTTGGATTTATATTGACAATTATATTTTTACCAATTATCTAGGGAAGTTATCATTTATGTCCATCAATGGAGAAGCAATTATTCACTTGCAAAAGAAAACTAATCTCTCCTTTAATGGGAAGAAATAGTCATCATGAACTTGGAAACTTATAAATGAGCACAAGTTTCCAAGTGAAATGGCAACCCACTCCAGTATTCTTGCCTGGAGAATCCCATGGACAGAGGAGCCTGGTGGGCTACAGTCCACCGGGTCGCAAAGAGTCAGACACGACTGAGCGACTTCACTTTCATTTTCCAGGTGTCAGAAGGTTCTCAGTATATCAGTGTCAGTAAGGTCTAACTTTATTTTTTTTTTTCTTCCCTTTAGCATTTGTAACCTTTGGATGGTTTATTGAAGGGTTTTTAAAAGCATCTTTCAAGAAAAAGTTTTGGAGTTTTTTTTTTTTTTTTAATTTTTATGAAAGTTAGTTGTGGACTAGAGTTGTGGAACTTGCTCTCTAGAATTGTGAACTCTTGACAATAGTAGAGATTGCTTCCATTTTATAAGAGAACATTGCCTTAAGTTAAATAATAATGAACTATATAAATATTAGGAGGAGTGAGGTTGCCAGTGGGGAGGAGATTCAGGTTTTTCTGGCTTTGCTAAAATTACAACAAACTGAGGCCCACTGTGAAGACAGAAAAGGTATGCAGAAGCTTCAAGTCCTGAAGCTAGTCTTTACACACACCACTGTTTTCTGTAGGCTCAGTATGTAATTTTGTCTCTCTTTCTTTCTTCAGAACATACTCATATTATTTTCTCGGTGCATTTTCTGGTCTCTTGTTTGTTTGCTGCTTGCCAACTCTGTTAAAATCAGAGAATTTCCTGAGCACATATGGGGCAGATTGTATTTGATGATTTGCAGTGTCCATGCAGGCGTAATGTCTATGACTTAAGTTTCTGTAATGAACTTGGTGCACTTGACATAGATATGTCCTGTAATAGATCAGGCAGAATCTTCAGTAAATGGTATCATTTTTCCCCTACTATGCTGCATTCCCCTAGTGTGCTGCATGTATACTAAATGTCTCTTAAGTATTTTGCAAAGATACTCTAATAAAGCTGAGAGCCATTGTAGCAATTTCCCATTACTACTCTAACAAATTACAACAAATTTAGTAGCTTAAAACAATACAAATTGGCTACATTTGCCTCTATAGGTTAGAAGTCAGATGAGTCTCTCTGGGCTAAAATGAAGTAGGTCGAGTCAGTTTCTTTCTTGGAGCTCTCTGGAAGAACCTATTACCATTTCTAGCTTCTAGAGACTCCCCACATTTCCTGGTTTTTTACTCTTTTCCATCTCCAAAGCCACCAGAGGCTGATTCAGTCTTATTACTCTGACTCTGGTTCTCCTGCCTCTCTTACTTACCAGGACCCTTATGATTTCATTGAACCTCCCTGGATAAAGTCATCTCCCCATCTCAAGGTCTGTTGAACCCCTAATAACATCTGCAAGTCCCTTTTGCCATATGGTGATAGTCGCCCAGTTAAGTTTAGTTGCTCAGTTCAGTTCAGTTGCTCAGTTGTGTCCAACTCTTTGCGACCCCATGGACCACAGCAAACCAGGCCTCCCTGTCCATCACCAACTCCTGGAGCTTACTCAAACTCACGTCCATTGAGTCAGTGATTCCATCCAACCATCTCATCCTCTGTCACCCCCTTCTCTTCCTACCTTCAATCTTTCCCAGCATCAGGGTCTTTTCAAATGAGTTAGTTCTTCATGTCAGCTGGCCAAAGTATTGGCATTTCAGCTTTGGCATTAGTCCTTCCAATGAATATCAGGACTGATCTCCTTTAGGATTGACTGGTTGCAGTCCAAGGGACTCTCAGGAGTCTTCTCCAACACCACAGTTCAAAAGCATCAATTCTTCGGTGCTCAACTTTCTTTGTACTCCAACTCTCACATCCATACATGACTACTGGAAAAACCATAGCTTTGACTAGATGGACTTTTGTTGACAAAAGTCGCTCAGTTGTGTCCAACTCTGTTTGACTCCAGCCTCCTCTATCCATAGAATTCTCCAGGCAAGAATACTGGAGTTGTTAGCCATTACCTTCTGCAGGTGATCTTCCCGACTCAAGGGTTAACCTGGATCTCCTGAATTTCAGGTAGACTTTTTACCATCTGAGCCACCAGGGAAGTCCTTTGTCATATAAAATATTAATGATATACTCCCAGACTCAGGGATTAGAAAGTGAACATCTTTGGGAAGCCATGCCTTCTGCAGGCATAGACATTTTTTTTTAATGATTGAAAATGGTCTTTGGTTTGGGAAATTATTATATACCATTTTTTTTTGGATAGACTTAATCATAACTTTGCACCCATGATTTTTTTCTTTCTCTGCATTCTACATGGGGCAAATTTGAACTATCTGTAACTAAATAGCTACAGTACTGAAGTTCATTGCAAATAATAATTGATAACATTCATTGAGCGCTACACTGAGAGCTGGGTACTTTTTAATGCCTTATCTCACGGAATCCTTACAACCCTCTGCAGAAGAGATTATTTTTCTCCCATTTTACAAATGATAAAATTGTAGATTTGAAATTTTAAGTAAATTTTCCCAAGGCTACCCAACCAGTGAGTGACAAGTGTGATAGGAACACAAGTAATGTGACGGCAAGACTGGTTCCTGTATGTGCACTCACAGCTGCTCAGTGATAGAGATGTTTGCTTGCAGATCTCATCACTCATGTATGCATTCACAGTGGGCACCCCTCAGTGCTCACTGAATTCATAAATGATCTTACACAGTGATTTACTCTATTGATTTTCTGACTGCTTTCATAATGGGTGGGATAAATATGAACTTAATGGCACAGTATTAAGCCCCAGTGCCGCACGGTGGTACTCAGTGTTCTCCATGATGGTTGGTCTCCATGTTGGCAGCAGCCTCAAGAGCAGGCCCTCATTATTGCTGTCCCTCGGGTCCTGGTATTATGTGCACATCTGTCATACCCCTGCTCTACTTCTAGTGTCATCTCCCTCCTAAACATTTTGGCAGCAACTTTAGAAACAACTGCCTCCCTAACCTAGGTAACAACTAGCTGCCCTCTATCAAATGAGGATGGCCCTTGGCCATTCATGCTTTAATCTTTCTCAGGAGTGACTTTGATCTAAAGCCATAGAATTTAAATCCTTGGAGCCCTACCATCCCACATATGTAGCAAAGGGCAAAACCCATGTGAAAGGCATCTATGGTAGAACAAATTGAAATTATACAGCCTGAGACATCCATCTTGCAAGGATGTCACCTGTGGACAATTTCAGGATGGCACCAAGAAGCTTTTGTTTAAGCATCAGTTCCAGTCCCACCTCTGCCATGTGAAAGCTTGGTGATGTCAGGCAAGCTCGTTAATCTCTTTGGGGAGAGTAAAGACCTCGGCATGTCTGGGTTGACTCTTGTGGGTATATACATGTGATTAAGAGTCAGTCATTGATGTCTAAGGAAGCCATGATTTCCTGAGGGCAAACTCGCAGGGAATAACCTAATTCATGTAAATCAAAATTACAAGCTCTGTGCAATTATCACTGGACACATCCTTCTTGAGAAAAAGCAGCCCTGACATTTGGAAACTGATCCAATGCTCAAAGTAAGACGTCAGAGTTCTAACAAGGTGACTTGCTGCTTTGAAACAGAGCCATATGGTTCTCTTTGGACATAAACCATCTTATATACTATCTTTTTCAGACTGGGTAACTGGTCAAGCAGCAGAATACTAGACATCTTCCACTTTCTCTAAATGTGTAATGGATGCCAGAGCAATGACAACTTTTGGCTTGCTCTGGTCTATAGATTAGATTTATTGAGATATCCAGTCATAGAATTGCCTGTGCTTTTTGATGGCATCCAGTTTAGAATGAACCTTCAGTTCCTTAGAACCTCCTTAAAATTATCCAATAAAAGCCCTGATCCTATAATCAGTTCTTTCTAACATTGCTGGGATGCCTCAGAGCTCCCCAAAGGGTGCATTTTCCCTCCCTGAAATGAAGAACAAACCCAACTTGTCAACTGAAGCTAAAAATGTTTAGCTGAAGGGCACTGACATTTCTAAAAACTAAGTCACTCAACAACTGAAATCAGATAGTTGTGAAAAATCTTAGGATTCTACAACTGTGTTTAACTTAGTTCTTTAAAAATAGGACTTGGTTCTTTAAAAGTAAATTTTCTTGTTTTTATCCATATACATGGTTGAACAAATCAGTAAGACTCGAAGGGCTTGTAATGAAGAACAATATTCCTGCATGCCTTTTCCATCTAGTCCCAAAAGGAAACATGATATGGGTGTCATTACTCTCTCGAATCAGAAACTTGACTACTATATTTAATTTCCAAGAACTCCTTCCTGTTCTGATTATCCTTTCTTCATTGTATCCTCTTAGAATTTTTTTTTGATGCAGTATCCTCTTGAGTTTCTCCTGTGTAGACACAGATTTGATGTCATTATATTCTTATTATTAATATTAGGCTTCCCTGGTGGCTCAGAGGGTTCAGCATCTGCCTGTGATACGGAAGGCCCAGGTTCGATCCCTGGGTTGGGAAGACCCCCTGGAGAGGGAAATGGCAACCCTCTCCAGTATTCTTGCCTGGAGAATCCCATGGACAGAGGAGCCTGGTGGGCTACAGTCCATGGGGTCGCAAAGAGTCGGACACGACGGAGCGACTACACTTAGTGCTTACTCAAGTAACTTTTCTGCCTCTCAAACACTATGTGTATGTGTTTGTGTGTTATGCATTTTGCTTTCACCTTTGGGTTGTAGAGGTGATCTTAGCTTGTTTGTTCATATTGACAGGAAGGAAGATTTTGGAGGGTCGACTCATGATTGTTGGGATAGACCTTGATAGCACAGACAACCCTCACATTTGATCCCTAAATGCCAGAATGCTGAAGCTTTTGTTCTTATCTACTAATTGGTAATTCTGTCCTAACTGTAAACAGTCATATATGAAGGTTTTATGTATGAAATTTGTCTTAGCTTAATGAAGTATAGCTTCAATGTCTACTTCAATGTCTACTTCAATCTATTAAAAATGAAAAGCCCAGTATGGCTTTAATTGTGATTGCCATATAATCTTTCTGTTTGCTCACAGAAAACCAAGGGAAATTCCAAAAAGGCTCTATGACCAGTCTACTGTGTATATTAGGGCTCTCTTTGACCTCTTAGGCAAAGCTACTCAAAACCAGTCTATTATTGTGGTCATCTTAGTGCTATCACGGATAAGCTCTCCATTGAGTTCATGTTGCTGTGCTTAGTCGCTCAGACATGTCCAACTATTTGGGACCCCACGTACCACAGCCTGCCAGGCTCCTCTGTCCGTGGAGATTTTCCAGGGAAGAATACTGAAGTGGCAGCCTATCCTTTCTCCAGGGGAACTTCCTGACCCAGGAATTGGACTGGGGTCTCCTGCATTGCAAGCAGATTCTTTACCAGCTGAGCTACCAGTGAAGCTCCCGTTGAGTTTATATATGACCCCAAATACTAAGTGCTTCATGTATTCTATCTTACTTTTTGTGCCAACCCTTTGAGTCACTTTCCCCATCCTCCATATAATTTTCAAAATATTGCCATTAAAAATTTTTCCTTTGCTTTGAAAAATAAAACATTTTCATGATAATTTAAAAAATCTGGTTAGAATTACAAGCATGGATATTGATTCCCTAATTTTAGTTGAATCCAGATTTGCACATATACCCAACTGTTTTCACATATAAATTTGAACTCTAATGTCAGTCTGTTTGCATGGAATTCAAAAGTTCTTCTAATATTTCAAGAATAGATTAGTTATTTTTATCAGTATCTTTGTGTGGGACATGAAAATGATCTCAATTTGCATTTACTGTCTTTTGTCATAAGTTACTTCATCTGCTTTGCATCTGTGTCTTGCTTTGGAAAACTAATGCTGCTTAAGCTTTTAAATCCTAACTTTCAAAGTAAGCAAAAAATTAAACAATATGGAAAGTTCATGGGATAGCAGCATGATTCTCTAGGCTGAAGAGAGTTCATGCTGAAACGCCTAGTGTCTATCTACGCTTAGAGTAAGGAATATAGGATTGCATGTTAAATGCATCTAGTTTTCTAGGGTATGATAAACAGCCTTTTGTAAAGTCTTTTAATTGCCATGGGAATATATTCTACATTTGCAGTCATT
Source organism: Capricornis sumatraensis (assembly GCF_032405125.1). Taxonomy (NCBI): domain Eukaryota; kingdom Metazoa; phylum Chordata; class Mammalia; order Artiodactyla; family Bovidae; genus Capricornis; species Capricornis sumatraensis. The sequence continues at coordinate 9,051,904 of NC_091091.1, read as the reverse complement.
GAAATTAAATACTTGGTAATTAGAAGTTAGATGTTATTGCTTATTTAAAAAGAAACAATAAGATAAGTACTTTAAAAAATGGTAAAAATTCAGTATTCATGTTTCAAGCTTAGTGTTAATAGGCATTGATTCAGCAGCAAAGACTTTAATTTGATGAAAATGTATGCTGATATAATGAAAATAAATACATTTTAAGGAGAGTCTGTTTTAGTTACTGGTAATTATGATCTTCAAGATGCCATCTTAACTTCCAAATTTTAGTACAACATTCACTCTGACCTGTTGGTTATCTGGATTAGGGTCCTGGTGAAATTTTCAGGTGATCTCATAGTCATGATAATGATATCTTACTTTTGTAAGCCCTCTATGGTTTTTGACACGCTTTCATGTGCATCATCTCATTATCTTTACCACTATCTCCCAAGTTTTCAAAGCAGGAAAACATACTAGAAAATATACACAAGAATGTGCTTAAATGTCTGCCTGCAAAAGCTTGGAGGTCTTAATTGAGTGACAGATCTTTTTCCACAATAGTGACACTCTAAGGAAGAGTCAGGTGAGAAAGTCAGGCAAGTAGTCAAGGAGAGAACCTCACAGGCCTTCAGAGATGTATGCTTGCAGGTGATGCGAACAGGACATCTACAAGCCATATTTGAACTGTACATGTATTTTATTTTGCCAGGATGGCATTTTGAACATTTAGAATTTAATTCCTTTTGGTAGCCACGTAGCCCAAATCCTCACCAATCTGTATTCCCTTTCCCCTGGCCTGAGCTTACTCATTTGTCTCGACTTTCCTAGTTCTGAAGAAAGGGCTACCTTGTTCTCTTTCTCTGGAGAACTCTAGCCGCATTTTGTTCTATGTGAATAGGGCTCTCAGGAGCAGTATTGGCCATTTGGAAGACTTTTGATTTTTCTTTTTTTTTTTAATCTGTTGTGAAAGATGGAGGGACCTCATCTTGTTGAGTGCAATTAGGAAGACTTCAAGAGGAGGTGACTTCTAAGATGGACCTTGAAGAAATGAACTTCATTCTAATGGTTTTGCTCAGATGCTCTGACTCATAGGGAACAACTGGCAAATTGGGGAGCTGGCTTGTTGAAAACTTGAGTAAATTACTGCTTGTATATATACGATTTAGTCACCAACACAATTGCTCAAGTCAGAAGCCTGTGAGTCATACGAAACCTCTTCTGTCTTCCACCCTGTTTGACTGTTAGAGACTCCAATGTTTCCCTTTCTAAATATTTCTCCAGTATCCTCTCCACTCTATAGCATTATTGACTCAATCATGGTTCAGGCCTTAATAATTTTATAGCAAATTGTCTGACTCTCTTACTATGAGGCCCCCCCCTGACAAAAAGCCTCCAAATCTTTCCATAGTCTTCATGTTAGAGAGAAAGTTCCTAGCATTAAGAGTCCAATATGCTTTAATTCCTGCATTTCTCTTCATTATAATCTCTTGGTGTAAACTTTTACTATCAAACTGCTTGTTGTTCCCTGCATACATCATTCTGTTTTATGTCCTTTCCCTTTGGTCATTGGCTTCCTAGGTGGTGCCGTGGTAAAGAATCAGCCTGCCAATGCAGGAGATGGAGAAGCCAGTTTGATCCGTGGGTTGGGAAGATCCCCTGGAGGAGGAAATGGCAACCCACTCCAGTATTCTTGCCTGGAAGATTTCCTTAAAAAGGGAAACATGGCAGGCTATAGTCCATGGGGTCACAAAGAGTCAGACAAGACTGAACATGCATGCAGGCACCTTTAGTCATATGGTTCTCTTTGTAGGAAACAACCTTTCCACACTTGGCTCATAATGTCTTACTTCCTTACATAAGGTTTATATCTAGCATCACCTCCTCAGGGATGTTTTGCCTGGTTCTTACTTATTGATGGTCTTCAGTTGAGACAGTGAGGAAAGGCCAAGATTTTTGAAGACTTGGCTGGCAATGTCTTCCTTCCTTGCAAGGTTTTTATCTAGCATCACCTCCTCAAGGAACTTTTGCCTGATTCTTACTTATTGATGGTCTTCAGTTGAGACAGTGAGGAAAGGCCAAGATTTTTGAAGAGATGGTCAGAGTCTCTCGTGCCCATCTTGACTTGCTTTCTGCCCATCTTTTAAACCACTGGCTGTTGTTGCAACAATGATGTGCATAGTTGTAACCCAAGAGCACCATGTCTCAACTATAATTCACCTTCCTCTTTTCTGAGGCCTACTAGGTGTGTGAACTTGGAAGAGAACGGTACTTAACATTTCTTGGGGAATCCTAGACCAGTGGGATATGGACGCCATATACAAGTATTCTCTGCTCTTATGTTTCCCACAGACAGTTCTGAGGTGCGTTCTATGGAGTTTCCACTGGCCTTGAGCCCCAGTTGCCATGTAGGTGATTGACTGAATTGGCTGTCTTTCCTTCCCTGAGTCTCTCTTCCTTTTCTTGCTTCTTGGGACCAATTCCCCAAAGAAACTATGTGCACAAAGACTCTTCTCAGTCGCTGTTTTCTGCAAGATCCCAGGCGAAGACCAAAGATATAGAAGCATGGATATATGTGAAGTGATCAGAGTCTCAAATTTCATATGTATTTTCAAAATTCTTAATTTCTAGATGTATTTTTTTTCTAAAACTGACATGCCTGAGAGTATATGTGAAAGAGTAATCAATAAAATACTTTTGAGTCTTAAAAGTTGCATTCTGTGAATTAGAGTAGAATAGAAGGGAATTAGAATAGAGACATAACTTCATTAAGAAAGAAAAGTAGTGATAGAAAAGTTCTGAGGGTTAAGAATTTATTCATGTACTCTTTTAAAGGAAAACTTGTCCATTTTTATTCAGTATAATGTTTAGTGGTTTTGTCAAGACAAATGTACAATACTTATTCATCAGCAGTTCTTACTGTATGCATATAAGGCAAGTACGAACCTACTGCAGTTGGTTAACCTTGTTGATTATTGCTTATTGCTTATTGATTATTGCTTATTTCCAAACTGCATGCACTTTTAAAAATGCATGATGGTGGGTGATAAAAGAGTAATACAAGCTTTATTTTAAAATGTCAATATTTACTAGTTTCAAGGAATTACATCCATTGCAGCTATTTAAACATATGAAGAAAAATTGGGGGGGGAGCAGTTTAAAAATATGAATTGAGGCACATAGTTCTAAAGAATTATTTTAGAGGAAATGTGAGCAAAAATCTGAAGATCCTTGGTTTAGACCAGAGGTTCTTAACTGTGGGTCCCATTGAAAACACCTAGGCAAGTTGGGAATACTAATGCCTGGGTCCCACTGCCAGACATTCTGATACAGCTGATCTGGGGTAAGCCCCAGGAACTGTTAGTTTTTTTAAATTTATTTTTTAATTGAAGTATAGTTGATCTACGGTATTGTATTAATTTCTGGTGCATAGCAAAATGACTAAGTTAGACACACATATACATTCTGTTTTTAATATTCTTTACCATTATGGTTTATCTCGAGATACTGAATATAGCTCCCTGTGCTATACAGGAGGACTTTGTTGTCTACCCATTCTGTGTTTAATCGTTTGCATCTGCTAACCCCAAGCTCCCCATCTATCTCCCTAGCCCACCACCTCACCCCTTTGGTAGCCACCAGGGGTTCTTTATGTCAAAGAGTCTGTTTTGTAGATAGGTTCATTTGTGCCATGTTTTAGATTCCACATATCAGTGCAATCATATGGTAGTTGTCTTTCTCTTTCTGACTTAGTCACTTAATATGATAGTCCTTAGTTGCAAGGAATTTTTTTTTAAGGCTTATTAGCAGGTTTACATAGTGTTAGAGATGACCTCCATTATCCTAGACTCACTCCTGTAATAATCCAGACATAGCACCTACCACGTTGCACAGAAATACAGTTAACTTAGATGCTGGCAAGAGTCAGGTGTCAAATGGACCAGGTTGGGGAACTGGAATGAAGTAGAAAGCACATGTTCCCTTCAAAGGAAGCAGCTCAGACTTTGTTTCAGCCAGTGCTTGACTTGCTGGTAAATGGGCTCAGAGATGCCAAACATGATTTTTTTTAAAACTTTTTATTTTTTATTGAAGTGTAGCTGATCAACAATGTTGTGATAATTTCAGGTGAAAGCAAAGGCACTCAGCCATACATATTCATGCATCCATTCTCCCCTAAACACCCCTCCTCTCCAGGCTGCCACATAACATTGAGCAGAGTTCCACATGCTATACAGTGGCTTCTTGTTGGTTATCCATTTTAAATACAGCAATGTGTACATGTCCATGTTCATTGTTTTAAGCAAAGCAGGGAATCTAGTTCTTTTTTAGACATGAAATACATGATTTTAGAGCATTGTTTAAAGTTTTCCTCACTCCTCTTTATTTCATTTCTTTCCAATGCCATTTCAGGCCATGTATAATTGTGAGTCAGAGGGCATCCATGGGCCTGCCGTTTTACAGTCACTGGAAACATTACATGAGAGTCTTGCCCTGCAACCAGTAGGGTCTCCAGGACAGGGACAAGATGCCACTCTCACATTACTTCCCTGACACTTGGAATGTGAAGGTTGAGATATGTGCTCGTAACAAATGATGTTCTTTAAGTTTTTATTCAGGCTTCTCAAAGAGAATCGGACAGTTGGAAGAGCTCACTTCATCCATTTGTAGATTGCTTACTCCAGAGCTGTTTGCCCTGAAGTGATGGGACTGGATGTCATGATCTTAGTTTTTGAATGCTGAGTTTTAAGCTAGATTTTTCACTCTCCTCTTTCACTTTCATCAAGAGGCTCTTTAGTTCTTCTTCGCTTTCTGCCATAAGGGTGGTGTCATCTGTATATCTGAGGTTATTAATATTTCTCCTGGCAATCTTGATTCCAGCTTCTTGTGCTTCATCCAGCCTGTCATTTTGCATGATGTACTCTCTGCATATAAGTTAAATAAGCAGAGTGACAATATACAGTTCTGGGGTACATTAATGGAGAAGGACAGGGCAACCCACTCTGGTAATCTTGCCTAGAGAATCCCAGGGATGGAGGAGCTTGGTGGGCTGCCATCTGTGGGGTCGCACAGAGTTGGACATGACTGAAGCGACTTAGCAGCAGCAGTAGGGGTATATTAAAGAGCTGTTTCTTGAAGCTTTAAAAATGTCTTTTTCTTCCATCAAAGGTCTATTTATCTTCCCATATACAAACTCTAGACAGCGAACTCTGCATGCCAGTGTTACAAGTGACTTCACTATTTTCCTTAGAATTGGCTTATATAGTGTGATTCATGCAAATTGTTTGACTTTTGAACATGAAAGGATATGGTTCAGGTGATTGATTTGTTTTAGAATGCATGTGATATCAAGTTGTCAGTCTCCTGGTGGCTGTTCAGAGTGTATGGTTCTTCACTCCTTTTTCATTCAAACAATTTTTACTGAGCACCAGCTAGGTATTGTAAAAAAGGCTCAGTCAAGTATTAGAGATTCTCCCCCTCTGTGCAGACTTTCTTGATAGACTTTGAAATCCTTTTGTGTGAGTTTGTTGGGAAGGGGAGAGGGACATACCTGGCCCAGTTGATATGTCAGAATTGTAAATGTCTGTAGTAAGTTTTCTCAATAAACGATCATATGATCCAATATGCAGTAAATGTTTATATAGCTCAGAAGGACACACTTCACCTTCCCCCCTGCTTAGCTAAAGGAATAAACAAAAATCAGAATTTCCTATAAACTTTATGAATGGGTTTATAGTAGAAAAGTTGACTCGATGCTGTCTTATACAGAAGAATATTACAACTAGGTCTTTTTAAAATGAACGGTAGAACCTCCATCATTTGTTGTTATTTCCATCTTGGTTTATTTGAGTTTGGGTCTCTTTAGGCCAGATAGCTAGTTGGATGTTGTCTTCCTAAGGCTATTTGCTCTAAGTTGATTCCTGGTTTTTGTAGTCAACTGGCCCAATGATTTAATATATATCGCAGATGGTATGTATATGCATATACCAATATAAATATAACATATCCCATATATTTTCAAAGAAAATGTTAGGCAATTTTTAATGAGACATGTATTTAATAAGATTAGTAAAAGGACATTGGAAGACATAACAGTCAACTTTTTACTTGTTGTAAATGCTGTCATCACAGGGCTTCTTCTTACTTCAACGCTTCATGAAAGCCTAAGGTCTATTATTAAAATGTAGTTTTTAAAAGACATTTTAATGAGAACCTGGAATAATTCTGTAAGAGACAGAACTCTCTGCCAGTCTGATTTCATTCAGAGCTTGGTCTAATAAAGTGTTCCTCCAAGTGTGATCTGTGGACATCTGTATACATATAATTTAAGATACTTGTTTAAAAGGCCCAGATCAACTGATCTGAATCCCTGGGCTAGGCCTGGGTGTCTGCATTTTAACCTATTTAGACAAAACTTTACAGTAAAGTTTGAGATGTAGGAGAGTGGAGATACCCTCTCTTATTCCTCTTTCTTGTGGATGAGTGTCCCCTCAAGAGAAGTCTGCAGTTGTGGGGACCACAGTGCAGATGCTCCTAGTTGTCTAAAGGGGATCTGCATGTAGTTGGGAAAAGCAACAGTCTGCCACTGCCCTTCTTACTGACTTGTTGGCACCAAGTCCTCCAGCCACACATACCAGCTACAGTCCTGGGCTCGCCCAGGAACTCGCTTCCACCAGGGCTGTGCCACTCTTGCAAAGTAGGGCACCTTTCCTCTTCCTGCCCTTTGTCCATGGCCCTTGCATTTTGATGACAACTGCCATCTATTTTGCACTTATTACTTCTAGGCACTTAAACTATTATCCCATTTCCTGTATGATGCTCTTTCCAACAACCCTAGAGATGGGTGTTTTCATGCCCGTTTTACAGATGAGATAACAGATTGGCACAGGTGATGGAGTCATGGCCAGAAGGTGAGGAAGGAGCAGAAAGGAGACTCAAACCTAGTTCTTTTTATAACCTCTCTGCTGGACTGCTACTGAATGTTTGCTGCCTGGCTCTTTGGACCAGAGTGAGGAAGGCTTTGTTTTCTAATACCTTAGCCTAGAAAATATGAAAAAAAAAAAAAAAAAGATGGCCTAGTTTTTTATTTACTTATCCCCTACAAGCTTTTACACGTGATTTTAATATCAAAGGGAGGATATTAAATCCCACTCATGTGAATTATGAACAGTAATTTGCACACTAAAAAAGCCTATGTGTCAATGGGTAGATAAGGATTGTGTGTCTTTTGTAGAGAAAAAATTACCATTAAAAAGATAAATGGTACTGGTGCCAGTGAGAGAGACAGGACATTTTCAGAGCATTCAGTTCAGTTCAGTTGCTCAGTCATACCTGACTCTTTGTGACCCCATGAACCGCAGCGTGCCAGGCCTCCCTGTCCATCACCAGCTCCAGGAGTCCACCCAAACCCATGTCCATTGAGTTGGTGATGCCATCCAACCATCTCATCCTCTGTCACCCCCTTCTCTTCCTGCCCTCAATCTTTCTCAGGATCAGGGTCTTTTCAAATGAGTCAGCTCTTTGTAGCAGGTGGCCAAAGTAATGGAGTTTCAGCTTTAACATCAGTCCTACCAATGAACATCCAGGACTGATCTCCTTTAGGATGGACTGGTTGCATCTCCTTGCAGTCCAAGGGCATTAACTGGAACCATAAAAACAAAACAAAACAAAAACAATGTCATAGCTCTTCTTTTTCTAATGGATTCATTCCTGGATCTTGACATAAAGCTATCTGTGACTTTTATCTCCCTAGCCCCTCATTTAGATCTGATTTAAAGTGAACTCATAAGAAAACAAAACTTATGAATTCAAAGTTTTAAAAAGGTCTTAATGATCTGAAAACTGAATTCAGAATTTTGATGTCAATTGGTTCTTATACCTGCCATTATCAGGAATCTGAATTACATTCTCATTGGTTAGAGGTTTAACAATTATTTGTACTTTTGAAATACTTCAGTTAAAAAGGAGCCAAGGGTTTAATTTGCTAGAAATAATTGCACATTGACACACTTCTTGAAATTTCTAAAATATCTGTGCAGATGTGGGTGGAATTTTGTCACCTAGCTTCTGGGCAGCCTATATTCTAATCCTGATTGTAGCATTAACTCTGATCTCATCAGCTGCCTCATTTTTTAAAACCAGGGGTTGAATTTCTAACTGATGATTTCCTCTACTTGTCAGTCTTTTGATTCATTGTGGCATGTAGTAGACTGAACGCTCTGTGTTATTGTATGCTGTACTGGGACTGTGGGAAGTTGAGCACATATAGTGAACTGAAGTCGCTCAGTCATGTCCGACTCTTTGGGACCCCATTGACGGAGGAGCCTGCACCAGTACTGGAGTGCATTGCCATTTCCTTCTCCAGGGAATCTTCCTGACCCAGGGATCGAACCCTGGTCTCCCGCATTGTAGACAGACGCTTTACTGTCTGAGCCACTAGGGAAGCCAGGATGCTAATAGAAAAAGTAATAATGAATGCCAGTCTTTTGCAGTTCATCTTTTGTCACATACTTGATTGAATGTTAATCTGTAGACTTCCTATAGAGCTCTTCCTAGAATACAAACATATATTTTATAATTTTTTCCTTTATGGGATACTTAAATAGCATTATAGTTCTAGCTTTGAACTACACTTGGGTCTTATTTAACAACTGGCATATGTTACTCCCCCAGAGTGCAATATTTGGTATACTATCACCCTGAAATCTTGTTCATAAATTATTATAAAAAGTATTGCTAATTTTAGAAAAGTAAGTATTGTTAAATAACCAATGTCTGTACAGTCCAGAGACTCTCTGAGAAATGATGAAATTGAGGAATAGTTTGGATTTTAGTAGCAGTTTTAAGCACTCTTTGACTCAAATATTTTCTTGCCAGACATGAATTCCTTCACAATGTTGTGTTTATGGATTACTAAGGTGAGAGGAGATGTTGAACAAGAAATTTCAAGCATGATGCATTTTTCAAAAGAAGTAGAAGATGCTATGCGAACCTGAAAGAGGCTGAATTCATCTAGGTTGAAGGGATGGATCAGCAGAAAAAGGCTGGGGAAAACTCTTGCAAGGACACTCAGCAGAGATCTGAAGAACAGGCGGATAATGCGACTAACAAAGATTTGAGCAGAGGGAATGATTTATTTGTAGTTTTTAAGAGAAAGTATCCTTTTTAAGGAATTAAAAGGCTAGTGTAGTTGTAGTACAAGTCCAAAAAAGGAAAATGGAGCATGAGGGAGGCCAGAACTTGAGTGGGTTTGAAAGCGAATGTAAGGATGTTGGTCTTATTTAAGGGGAGTTATTTAAAGTTTTTAAGAAGAGGTGGGGCAGAAAGCAAAGAATATAATCAGAGTTGTATTTTTATATAACTTTTAATTTTGTAATAGTTTAAGATTCACAAGATTTACATTTAATGACTTTTACATCCAGATTTCTGTTTTGTTATTTAGTTTTTAAAAGATTACTACAATGGGTAGAAAAGACTGAAGAGGATTAAGTATGGATGCAGGACACCAATTGGGAGATTAAGAAGCAAAGTTTAGTTTAGATGATAGATGAAGATGCCTTAAACTAAAAGTAGCCTGGAGATGACTAGAAGTAGATAGAGTCAAGAAAATTTAAGAGAGAGGAATGGTCAGCGTGTCTTGGTAATTGGATATGGTGGTGAGGGGTAGGGGAGAAGGTCAAATGACCTCTGGGTTTCTATTTTGTGTAGTTGAGTGGGTGTGGTGATGCTATTGGTCAAGGTTGAGAATCCTGGAGAAGACACAGATTGGTTGGGAAGCAAGATGCATTCAGCGGTGATGATGGTGAGTCGCTTCACCTCTCAAGGTGAGTGTGAAGTACTTACGTAGACAAGAAGCCTTTGAGCTGAAGCTCTAGAAATAAGTCTGGTGTGAGATATAGATTTAGGCTGTGTCAGCATATAGATAGTAATTTCAGTAAGATTATCTAAGAAGAGTATGTAAATTAAAAGAGGAAAAAAAAAAGGCTGAGAATAGAGCTCCAGGAACTATAAATGCTAAGTGGGTTAGCAAGGAGGAGGAACTTTTAAGGAGAGTGAGAGAGAATAGCAGAGAAAGAGATATAGGAGGGAGAGAGAGAGCGGGGGGAAGGAGAGGGAAGAAGAAAAACGAGGAAGAGGAGAAAGAAGAGAGAAGAACTGGAGAGAGAGGAAAAATTATAGACTGCATCATATAAGCCAAGGAAAGAGTATTTCAGAGAAAAAATACCCTGTAGCCTCTGCCTCTTTTCTCTGACTTCATGCAAAGTCATAACTGAGAAGTTTCTTGTGGTTCTCTGTATGTGTCATTTCTTTTATTTTTAAAGTTCAGTATTTATGGTTTTGCAAACTGGACTTCCAAGATAAAGCATGATATTTTCTGCCACATTCTTTATGTCTTACAAAATGTTATTTTGAACTGATGATACTTGGAGAGAAAAAAAAAACTGGTAAAATGTGCATTTTTAAAAGCTTAGGTTTCATAAAATCAAATATACTTTTACACGTGAATGTGTAGTTAAAATACATTTCACATGGTGTGACATGTGTATGACAGTGCACACATCAGATTCCTGGCCAACTGAAATCAAAGTCTTGGGTGGGTCCTACGTATCTTTACAAAATCTTCCTAATGCCCAGAGTGGGTGGAAAATGGTCAGAGCATGGAAATACTCCAATAATGTTAAATGAGGGTGTTCTATATAATGACTTAGAGACAGGTGTGACCTAATTGAAACCTTATTGTCACCACTGTTAGGAAGTGAAAGTGAAGTCACTCAGTGGTGTCCGACTCTTTGTGACCCCGTGGACTGTAGCCCACCAGGCTCCTCTGTCCATGGGATTCTCTAGGCAAGAATACTGGAGTGGGTTGCCATTTCCTTCTCCAGGGGATCTTCCCAACCCAGGGATCGAACCCGGGTCTCCTGCGTTGCAGGCAGACGCTTTACCCTCTGAGCCACCAGGGAAGAGCATGCTAAATAAGTTTCTCTGAAGAGAAGTGACAGCAGGTAACGCAATAGAAGAGGAGAAATTTGGAGTTATCCCACTGAATTGGGAAGTGATCATCACAAATCCCAAAGGGTATTCAAGGTTGGAGTTAGTGAGGCAGGAGTTTAATTTATAGTAGTTTGATGCTGTGACAACGTGAGTGACAGGTTCAGAATAACCAGTTGGAATAACATCTCTTAAGACCATTTAATATTGGAAAGAAATGGCCATACTCCTTTAAGTAATAGAGAGCTGAAGGTTCAGCCAAGGCTTCAGTTAAGGAAAGATGCAAAAAGAAGTTGGTGATTAAATGTTGTGAGAGGAAATACTTTTGGGTTTTGCTGGAGGGATAACAGGGGACTATAATAATTTGAAAGTTACTTTTGAAACTTCCAGTAGGAAAGGACATGACATCTTGGTGATCCCCATAATGTACAGGGGAGGCTGATAGTGGGCATGTCAGGGAGAGGGTAAGAAAACTCTATGCTAATTTTGTGTACGTTATCAATCGAGAATCTGGTTCCATGATGTTTGAGCTGAATTTCAAGTAAGCGTGAACTGAATATGGATATACAGGTAGCTTAGCATGTCATCATTTCCCTGGAAGTGGGTTAAAGTTAAAATTATTCCCAAGTGACTCTGATAAAGAATCCGCCTGCCAAGCAGGAGATGTGGGTTTGATCCCTGGGTCAGGAAGATCCCCTGGAGAAGGAAATAGCAACCCACTCCAGTATTCTTGCCTGGGAAATCCCATGAACAGAGGAGCCTGGTGGGCTACTATCCATGGGGTTACAAAGCGTAGGACACAACTTAGCGACTAAACAGTAACAATGTACTTTTTTACTTATTTATTCATTCCCCACCATGTTTTCAAAGAATTTAAACTATTTAAGAAACTAGGTTTAATGACTAAAATTATCCATGAATATGAGAAATAAATAGTAAATATAAAGTAACTCAAGAGTCAAAAGTGAAGTGAGATATTCATTTTATTAACTATGGACAAAAACTTTGCTTTATTGACATTTAGAACTCCCAGTACTGTGTTCAATACAGAAATGGTCAGGATCCTCATGATACAGTCATTTCTATGAATGGTGCCATTTATAATACAATTCTAAGCTTAGGAAATAAATGGAGGGGAGGGTAATGAGGCTTATATGATGTTGGATGAGTCAATGTATGATTAATATTGAGTCACTTTCGCTCTCTCTACTGCCTGCCTTTCTGCTTAATGGCTCTTTATCTGCAGTAACTTGGTACAAGCATCAAATCTGGTCAACAAGTTTCTTGTCTGGATTATTCTGTTGCTAAAAAGTGCATTTCCTTCATACTAAGGAATCCTTCTCACTCCAAAGATGACAGTGTAATTTTGATTTAATTCCTGTTGATTGCCATTTTGATTTTATACATGGGGAGGAATCCACTCTCTTAAAGTATTCAGTATATTGTTTTAAATAGATAATGTGACCTCCTCCTTGCATAACCTTACCACAAAAACTTTTCAGACTTAATATAGATATATGTAGAATGTGTGATATGTGTGGTTTTTAAAATGTGAAGGATGACAGTCAAACTTACTGGCTTTGTTTCAAGTAATTCTGTTTCCAAGCAAGTGTCAGTTGCTGTGATACCCTTATGCTTAAAGTAATCTGAGGAATAAAGTCATAGTTGAATATTTTCAAGTGATTAAAAAAAACAGAACAGAGAAGAGCAGTGCTTATTGTTGCTTAATTACATTACGGTGTTCATTGATAATTATTGAATCATGTCAGACCAATGTTTTAAATCTAATCATATTGAAAAGAATGTATATATATATACATATATATGTGTGTGTGTGTGTGTGTGTATATAAATGAGCTTCCCTGGTGGCTCAGATGGTAAAGCATCTGCCTGCAATGTGGGAGACCCAGGTTCGATCCCTGGGTTGGGAAGATCTCCTGGAGAAGGAAATGGCAACCCATTCCAGTATTCTTGCCTGGAGAATCCCATGGATGGAGGAGCATGGTAGGCTACAGTCCATGGGGTCACAAAGAGCTGGACACAACTGAGTGACTTCACTCACTCACTCACTCATATATAAATAAATATAAACTGAATCACTTTGCTGTACGCCAGAAACACTAGTTGATTATAAATCAACTGAATGGTAAGTTGCATTCAACTCTGTGACCCCATAAACTGCAGCATGCCAGGCTAAAATAAAATAAAACTAATCATATTGGAAAATATGTCTCTGACAAGAATCAAAAGTTAGTTATTTCTTCTCCCTGGAACACTTCTTTCCATCACTTGCCTGACTGACTCTTCCCTATTTCTGGTATTTCTTATTCCTTGTGTACGTCTCTCCTTCAACCCCAATCACTGGGTTGTTTGGTCCCCAGGAACTTGTAACTTCTACAAGTTGGGCTTCTACTTCAGCCCATCTCAGTAAACATTCAGTTGCTTAAGCTGGAAACCTGTGACTGTTCCCTTTTCCACCTCTTCGCATTCACTCTACCAGTAAGTCCCATAACTTCCACTTGCAAAATGTGTTTCCAATTCATTCACATTTCTGCCCATCTCTACTGTCACCCTCTTAACCTCAGCCATCCGATGTCTTGTGTGAGATTAGTGCAGCAGCATCTCTTCTGAGCTCTCTTTCCCCTCTCCTTCTACTTGCAATTGCTTCAGTTTATTAACTGAAAACCTAAGTGGTCCTTTGCAAACATAAGTCAGACAATGTCATTCACCATCCTTGTTTCACCCTGTGAATAGCTTTCCATTTCACTAGGAATCCAGTTCTCTCCCACAGTCTGCAAGGGCATGTCTTAACCAGCCCCTGCTCCCATCGCCAAATTCATCTCCAGCCATCCTTTCCCTTCATCAGAAGACTCTGCCATTTCTAAATTGAGCCTGAAAACATTCTGTTTCTCCTGCTTTGAATTCCCTTCTCTTAGATCTCCTGTGGGATGGTTTATCTCATCCTTCAATCTCAGAATAAATATTTTCAGACAGGTCTTCATTTCAGATTCCAAACAGATCTTTTTCTTGATTCTCCATTCAGCATCCATTCTGTAACCCTCCAAATATTTTCTCTATTTTAACAGGTGTTATTTGTGTGTTCACCTCTATGTTGTCTGTCTTCTACTACTAGAATGTGAGCTGTGCTTCATTTTCCCATGTGTACTCATGCTGTATAGGAAGCATGCAAGAAATGATTGCTGATGGAAAGAATGAATGAACGGGTAAGGGTCAGGCTGAACAGACTGCCACAGCAGCTAGTAGCATGTACACCTGGAGCAGGATGGTCTTTGTTTATCTTGAAAATGCGGTGACTAGTAACATTTATTAACCATCAAAAGTATATTTGCACAGAAGATATACTTACAAGAATTATTCAAATATAACATCCCAGTTAAGTATGGAATCACTGCTGATCAGACAAATCGATCACATTTTCAGTGGTATAATTCCTTTAGAAAAACTCCCTCATCTTCATGATTACGTAAAAGACATACTTTCTATTTTTTTATTTTATCAATTTTTAAATTAAAGTGTAGTTGACTTAGAATATTGTGTTAGTTTCTACTGTACAGCAAAGTGGTTCAGTTACACACACACACACACGTAACACTGATAATACATACCTAAAAGTGATTCAATTTGCTGTACATCAGAAATTAACATTGTAAATCAACTCTTTCAAATATTCTCCATTATGATTATCATATGATATAGAATACAGTTGTCTGTGGTATACAATAGGATCTTGTTGTTTATCCATTCTCTCTGTAAAAGCTCTCTCATCTGCTAACCCCAGACTCCCACTCTATCACTTCCCCAACCCCCTGTACCTGGGCAACCACCAGTCTGTTCTCTGTCCATGATTCCGTTTCTTTTCATTGATAGGTTAATTTGTATCATTGTATATCCCACATATAAGTGATGCCATTCAGTATTTCTCTTTCTGACTTACTTCACTTAGTAGGATTATCTCTAGTTGCATCCAGGTTACCACAAATGGCATTATTTCACTTTTTTATGGCTGAGTATTATTCCATTGTATACACATACCACATCTTCTTTACCCATTCATCTGTCAATGAATGTTTGGGTGGTTTCTGTGTCTTGGTGATTGTGAATAGTTGGATCAGCCTGGTTTTGAAGAATGATATGGGATGGAAGTTAAGTGTAAGATCAACCAGTTTTCTAGCTAGCATGAGTAACTCATTTCTGGAAGTTTTTATTGGGAAGGTAAGGTGAGAGAACATGTCCAAAAGGACTGCAAAGATAAAGACTCTCTGTGTACCTCGAAATCTATCCACAAGTAAAGTTAGAGCATCATCATGGCTCACCGCCTGCTCTTCATATTTTTCTATCCTATTGCCAGCTTTCCTCATTCATTCTAGAGGTTGACAAAAATGTGGAAACCATGCAAGGTCTGTATACAAAATATTTGCCCAACAGTCCCTGCATATTTTGAAGCACATTTATATTTGTGAGTGAGTGATAACCCAACCACTCCAGGAAGGAATACCCTGAAATTCTGGGAGCCAAGATTACAGAAATATTCTGGAAACACAGCCTCCTGTTGGTCCTCTGAATCATTTTGTCCCATCTCTTTGCCACAGCTTGAAGAGCCATTGTCTTGGACTTTATTCTGCCTGAACTGCCTTTGGCTTAAATTGTTTGAGCTATTTATCTCTAGCCCCCACTTTTACTCGGTGTCCTATGACCTCAGGGACCAGCTCTCCCCTCTTCTCCCTCCCTACAACCTCAGTAGCCCAGCTCTAACTTCTGGAACCTTGAACTGGCAAAGCTCTTTGAGTTCCTCCTCTGCATGACTTGAAGCATTCATACAGTGTTAAGTCACATTCCTGCAAATATGTTGTTTGCAATTCAGGTGCACTTTTGTTATGAGCCCCATGTCTTTGGCATTTATTTATTATATTCATCTCCTTGGCTTCATGACCTGCCTAAACCTCTTTATGGTTTCTCTGTTTCTTTTGTATTTCTCTTGCTGATGTTTGTGACCTTATTCACAACGGTTACATTTTAGGGTTGATCTTGCAAATTTGTAGGTGTAGTTTACTTCCATAAATAAGCATTCATGTTAGCAGTAACTCCAGGTCACTTTTTACATTGCTTTGTGGATAATTATTGTTGTATTTTAAACCCATCAATCACTTTTGCTTGTAATTTATCTGCAGTGGCTGAATTTGAACCTAGATTTGTTGTGTTGGGAATACAATAAATATTAACTGTCACTGAAAGGGACAGAGCATTAAAGGGCAGCGTGGTACAAGATGACAGATAGTGAATTCAAGTTATAAAATCACATTTATTTATCTTTCTTCTTCCCTTTCTCCCTTTTTTCATACCCTCTCTAACTTCTTCAGTAACAATTTAAGGTAGCTACCTTATTAGATTACAGTATGTGAACCATTATACTAACATTTTATTAAGTTTATACATTTTTTATGTTTTAGATTTCTCTTATAAGACTATCAATACTTACATAGAAAGCATTTACTGTTTAGATTCTTATATTCAGGCTTCTCAAATATATGTATATTACAGATCATTAGTTACATTAATTACAAATGAGTGACTTTGAGGTTTTCTTGGAATATTGTATTTTTTATCCTATAAGCATAAAGAGAGGTTCCTTTGTTGTTTTGAATTCAAATGCAGACACTCACCTGAAGTAATAGTAAATTTTTTTAAATACTTTTTCCCCCTCCATATTTATATATCAAATCCATCTGAGGCAGGGTTTGTAGGAAGGAAAGGAGACAGATAACAGGTCTGTGCTCAAGACAGAGAGGAGAGAACAAATGTGTGAACACTGAAATCAGAATAAGTTGAATTACATTGCTAAATTCAAGAGGTGTTTCTGTATGAGACTATATCTGTCTGGAAAAGCCACAAGACATGTTCAAACTTCTGTAATGTGAAGAATGAATTAGATCAGAAAGGGAATCTCTCTGAATGAACCATCACAGAATTTTTTAAACTATAGAATTATTGTCAAATGTCCAGAGTTCCCTGCTGATACTGCTTCAGTGGATTTGTTGAGTCTTTGTCCAAGAGAGTTTAAAGAGTAAAATGGCCAAAGGGATACGAAAGGCAGAGAGAGTGAGAGACAGAGGCAAAGTGACAGAGACACAAGGAGAAAAAAGGCATCAAGAGACACAGAGAGAACATGAAAGGGCGTGTAATGAAGCAAGGTCTGAACACTGTTTATTTCAGGCTCGCAGTCAGTAGATCTGAGTTCTACTTTAATCTCTTACTTAAACTGAGCCTCTTGGACTGCAAGGGGATCAAATGGGTCAGTCCTAAAGGAAATCAACCCTGAAGATTCATTAGAAGACTGATGCTGAAGCTGAAGCTCCAATGCTTTGGCCATCTGATGTGAAGAGCCAACTCATTGGAAAAGACCCTGATACTGGGAAAGACTGAGGGCAGGAGGAGAAGGGGGGGAACAGAAGATGATGGCATCATGGACTCGATGGACAGAGTCTGAGCAAATTCCAGGAGAGAGTGATGGACAGGGAAGCCTGGCGTGTTGCAGTCCATAGGGTGGCAAAGAGTCGGACACGACTTAGCAACTGAATAATGAACAACCGCCATTTGTGACTCTGTTTTCTTATCTGTCAAATCGGAATAGTAGTAACATCTGTTCTACCTTCTGCATAGGTTTTTGGCAATCATAGAATGAAATGTTAGATGTAGAATTGTTTTGAAAGCATGAAATGCTTTCTGAAGGTAAAAGGTCATACTATCCAAGCATAGCATTTTTACTTTAGCAGTGTTAGGGATAAGTAAGAAGAATATTTGCTTTTGGATTTTATAATTGTGATAGTTTATTCAAATTGTGAATAAAGTTAAGTATTGTGTTCATAGAAGTGATTTAGTAGAAAGTGGCTTGGGTTTAAGTCAAATGGGTTTATGTTTAAACCCTGTATCTACCTGTCAATACTCGCTGTGCGACACTGGACAGGTTATATGCTTTGAGCCGTAGTTCTGTGATGGCAAACTTATCAATTCATTGTGAGACTTACATGAGGGGTTGCTTTTCATTGCAGTACATAGAGTAACTCCTTAATAAATATTAGATGTGGTAATATTAGTACTACTATTATGATGATGACTTTTGCTGTCTTTATCGGTTAATTTTTTCACTTTGGTTAAGAAGCCTTGAAACTTCAGAGCTTTCACAAGTAGGAGCATGATTGTTTGGTTTCTAAATTTTAATTGTTAAAAAAAAAAATCTCAGTATATACACCATCTCCCTTCAGGCAGAGTCAAAATGTGATGTATTACATGTATTCTGATGTATTCCCTGATGTCTCAGTTGGTAAAGCATCTGCCTGCAATGCAGGAGACCCTGGTTCTATTCCTGGGTCAGGAAGATCTGCTGAAGGGATATGCTACCCACTCCAGTATTCTTGGGTTCCAGTATAGGCTTGCTGGTAAGGAATCCACCTGCAATGTGGGAGACCTGTGTTCAATCCCTGGGTTGGGAAGATTCCCCTGGAGAAGGGAAAGGTTATCCACTCCAGTATTCTGGCCTGGAGAATTTCATGGACTGTATAGTCCATTGGGCAACAAAGAGTCACACATGACTGAGCCACTTTCACTCTCTTAATGTATTAAAGCCCAATGTAAACAGCTGTTTGGATAAGAAATCGAACCAAGTTCATCAAAGTAGATGATCTGCCTCCTTACGACCTGTAGGTCACTGTAGCAAGCCTAAATTTGGCTCTCATTTTCTGGAAGCATCACCAGAGGGAATAATGAACGACCCAAGTCAGAATTTTCAGCCAAGAGGAAGTGTGCATTTGGGGTGTAGGGGGGTTGGTAGCAAAATATGTTATTTTCCTGCTGCTGAATTCAGACAAATGTAAGGTAATTTAAAATGTTAGGTAATTTATCTCAGAGATTAAATCTGAGAAGCAACTGAATAAGATAATTTTTCTGAAATAATGTCTTTAATGATCAATTTTAAAATCAAGCCATTGCGGTAATTGAAATGACAGCACATAACACATGGTGATGATGTGAGCTGTTGCGTTTCGAAGGACTAGACAGAACATCATGGCTCCCCCTCTGTGCCCTGCAGGCAGGGTCACCCTGGGTGATGAGGAACTTAATGGATGTTCATAGTGTAACCATGCTGACCTTGTTGTGAGCAAGTAAACACCAAGAGATCTCAGCTGTTTGTGTGTACTGAAAGATAAGAAAGAAATTGCTCTGAAATGTTGAATTGAAATTGGACATATAAATATATGCCACATGTTTTCTTCTCCATCATTGCTCTTTTTTGTTTTGCAGTTTAGATCTCTAACTTCAAAAGTAGAGTTAATCATAGAAGATCCAGCCACATGGTTCTTATATTTTGGAATGCAATGTGTGTGGTCTCATTCTCCTGAAATTCTTAATGATCGTTATTCTCGTGGAAAGCACTTTGCAGTTCTTCTGTGAAACCCCATGGTTCTTCTTCAGTGGTATGAAAGGGGAACTATAGAACAGGAGTTTGGGCTGGGCTCTTTTGGAGACTGCTGTAGTTTGAGTTTGGCTCACTAGTGTGAAGTAGCTGTTATATGCCTCTCTGGAGCACTGAATGACTGCAGTAGTTGAAAGGGAGACTTTAATATTGATGTTTTTGGAAGTTGATGAACACCTACAAAGAGCAATACATTTTTTTCCTTTAATTAGTACAAGTTTGCTCCATCTGTTAACATAACTAGTGATTTCAAGAGGTACTTAGCATCATTCCTAGTCAATAAGAATGAGTATCAGTTCAAAAGAATAAGCTATAAGTGATAAATCAGCAAACAAATATCTTATGGGTCAACCATTTTTCGCCTTGACCAAATCATTATTTTTGTTTAGAGTTATAATATCTAAATTTCAAGTGGATACTGATCTACTTTAGAACTACAAAAAAAGAAAAAAAAAAAAGAAATGGCAACTTGAAATTATTTGGGATGCATGTGATAGAAGATTAATATCATTGGCTATTTAGGAGCTACATTGCTATCATAATATTTTGGCCCAGTGTTTCCAGTGTTTTATATCATATGCTGATTATGGATATGAATGCTGCAAATAGTCTTGATTTCTTCATGACTGTTTTGTGATAAGATTGGGATAGCTATGGCAGAGTTGCTTGATGTGAAAATTTAGTCTGAAACTTGTTGAAAACTGATTTTCAGTTTTGAGGAAATATCTCAATTGGCCCATAGTTTTTCAGGATTGAATTTTGTCTTTAAAAATGTGAGCTGGTTGATATTTCTTAGCTCTATACCTACAGAGTTCATTCAAGAAAGCTGTTAGGCTAGAAATAGGATTTACTGTTTGGGCAGAATCTCAACAGTTGAGGCGGTGAGAGGACTACTCCATGAGTTTTCTCGCTTCTAGATGATTCATTGAATATTTCACAGTATATAGATGGAGATATCTTGCCACAGTGACTCCTGGAATTAGACGCTTTTTAAGGCACCCTACAATGACTATATCTGAGTAAAAGAACCGTGAATTACAGGTGAGGTTTGGACTTCTGAGCTGCCAGCTGAAGATACTTTATTGTAGATCAAGGACCAGGAAAGTGCATTTATGCTCGGTCTGATATGTGAGCCTAATACTGACCTTGGAGCACTAAAAATATTTAGTGAGTGCTTTTTATCAGTCAAAAAATTGATTATTAGTTCAGTTCAATCGCTCAGTTGTGTCCGACTCCTTGCGACCCCATGAACCGCAGCATGCCAGGCCTCCCTGTCCATCACCAACTACCGCAGTTTACTCATGTCCATTGAGTTGGTGATGCCATGCAACCATCTCATCTTCTGTCATCCCCTTCTCCTCCTGCCCTCAATCTTTCCCAGCAGCAGAGTCTTTTCAAATGAGGCAGCTCTTCGCATCAGGTGGCCAAAGTATTGGAGTTTCAGGTTCAACATCAGTCCTTCCAGTGAACACTCAGGACTGATGTCCTTTAGGATGGACTGCTTGGATCTCCCTGCAGTCCAAGGGACTCTCAAGAGTCTTCTCCAACACCACAGCTCAAAAGCATCAATTCTTCAGTGCTCAGCTTTCTTTATAGTCCAACTCTCACATCCATGCATGACCACTGGAAAAACCATAGCCTTTACTAGACGGACCTTTGTGGACAAAGTAATGTCGCTGCTTTTTAATATGCTGTATAGGTTGGTCGTAACTTTCCTTCCAAGAAGTAAGCATCTTTTAATTTCGTGGCTGCAGTGCCATCTGCAGTGATTTTGGAGCCCAAAAAAATGAAGTCTGACACTGTATCCACTGTTTCCCCATCTATTTGCTGTGAAGCAATGGGACCAGATGCCATGATCTTGGTTTTCTGAATGACAAGCTTTAAGCCAACTTTTTCACTCTCCTCTTTCACTTTCATCAAGAGGCTGTTTAGTTCTTCTTCACTTTCTGCCATAAGGGTGGTGTCATCTGCATATCTCAGGTTATTGATATTTCTCCCGATAATCTTGATTCCAGCATGTGCTTCCTCCAGCCCAGCATTTCTCATGATGTACTCTGTGTATAAGTTAAATAAGCAGGGTGGCAATATACAGCCTTGACGTACTCCTTTTCCTATTTGGAACCAGTCTGTTGTTCCATGTCCAGTTCTAACTGTTGCTTCCTGACCTGCATACAGATTTCTCAAGAGGCAGGTCAGGTGGTCTGGTATTCCCATCTCTTTCAGAATTTTCCACAGTTTATTGTGATCCACACAGTCAAAGGCTTTGGCATAGTCAATAAAGCAGAAATAGATGTTTTTCTGGAACTCTCTTGCTTTTTCGATGCTCCAGTGGATGTTGACTATTTGATTTCTGGTTCCTCTGCCTTTTCTGAAACAGGTTGAACATATGGAAATTCATGATTCACGTACTGCTGAAGCCTAGCTTGGAGAATTTTGAGCATTACTTTACTAGCATGTGAGATGAGTGTAATTGTGTGGTAGTTTGAGCATTCCTTGGCATTGCCTTTCTTAGGGATTGGAATGAAAATGGACCTTTTCCAGTCCTGTGGCCACTGCTGAGTTTTCCAAATTTGCTGACATATTGAGTGCAGCACTTTCAGAGCATCGTCTTTTAGGATTTGAAATAGCTCCCCTGGAGTTCCATCTCCCCCACTACTAGAGTAGTGATGCTTCCGAAGGCCCACTTGACTTTGTATTCCAGGATGTCTGGCTCTAGGTGAGTGATCACACCATCATGATTATCTTTGCCGTGAAGATCATTTTTGTACAGTTCTTCTGTATAAAGCTGATTATAGAATCTTTGTAAAATATTTTTAAATTGCTCTTGCCAATATTCATTCTTAGTAATAATTTTAACTATTCATCAAATGAAGGGATCAGATATTAATTTGATTCTCACATTTCTGGCTACGTTTGGGGCGTATTTATAGTTGCTTGGTATGTGTTCAGTGGGACTGTGAAGGAAGAGTGCGTATCTTTTAGAACTTTGGACATAGCTTGAAATTGGAGATGAGATCTCATTCTCTTCTTATATGTAAAAGTTGCCTGAGAATTAGTGATTTGAAATATAGCTAAGTGTAGGAGTTGTACGACAGTGGTTCCCAGGAGTTTCAGTCATAAGAACTCCTTATTATCAGGATGATGAATTATACTTTAAATATCTGTTAATTGATGAAATACATGTCATAAAGCTTCTATGAACTCAGTAGCAATTTAAACTAACCTTATCTCTGTTTTGCAAATAAGTTCATCCACATAGAGAACAAACATACAGATAGCAAGGTGGGAAGGTGAGGGCAGGATGGATGGGGAGATTGGGATTAACATAGATATATATACTCCTATGTGTAAAACAGATCACTAATGAAAACTGACTAATGAAAATTGCACAGGGAACTCCACTCAGTGCCCTGTGGTGACCTAAATGGGAAGGCAACTAAAGGAGTGGGGATGTATGAATATGTGTGGCTGATTCACTTCGTTGTACAGCAGAAACTAACATGACATTGTAAAGCAGCTATATTCCAATAAAGAAGTACACTATGTATTCCTTATGCCAGATATATTACCTGCAAGTCCTACCTCTTCTTATCATCAACGCTTCACTGTATCCCTAAGGCTTTAGAATGAAGTAAAACTCTGTATCACTGCCTTCAAGGCCCTGTGAGACCGGATTCCTGCCTGCCTTTGCAGTCTTATTTTCCTTTTCCTTTTCTTCTGCCTCACTCTGTGCTTCAGCCTCATAGGTCTCCTTATTGAACATTGATTGGATAGATCAAGTTCCTTCCAGTCTTTGAACCTTCGTATTTGTTTTTCCTTCTACCCAGGATGCTCTTCTCTGTGGGTTCTATTACGCAGTCTTCAGCTTTGAGAAGCCTTCCTGACAACTTGTTCTGAAACAGCCTTCCACACTTGGCATAACACTAGCGCTCTATGGATATAGCGAGCCTACTACGTGACATCCACAATGTACAATATCCTTTCATGTTTAGAAAACGAATGAGGCTCTGTTTATCTGTAGTGAATAATGCCATCTCTCTCGTTAGAGAGGTAGGTTGTATTTACCTATGCATACCTCAGGTTGCCCACTTTATCTAAAATTGTGTAGAAAGACAGTTAGCCTTTGTGTATATTTGGGAACTTTCTCTGCAGTAAATAAATGGGGAAGTGGGCTTTCTAATTCATTTTCTTAAACTGAAAATTCGGAAGACCTGTTCCTAATCCTGGCAAAGGTTATCTGGGGATATTATACCACCTAATGAAATCTTTAAGGAAGGAAAGGATCATCATGTTAGTTTTAGCATTTATAAATGAAGGCACACTAAGTTCTTAGGGTGTTAGGAAAAGAATCTATATCTGATGTGTTGAAGCCAACAGACTGGCTCATATAAGAATTGCTTGTTAAATTTTCAGGAATTTTGCAAGCAGGCTGACTTTGCATTAGTAGCTTGAAATTGGCTATGGTGGGAGTATTTATACCATGGAAATTGGCAAACACTACAAACCAGGGCTTTTTTTTCCCCCTGGAGAGTGCATTTAACAGCACACTGTTATATAAAGCCAATATTTCAGAGGCTGACAATTTGATGATGAGAAATCAATAGGGCCAGCTTGAAATAACCAAGTTACTTTTACGGTTGTTTGGATTGAAAAAGTCACAAATTTTGAGTGTGGAAGAAAGAGCTTTTTTTTTTTTTTTTTTAAAGAAATAGATTATTTGAACACAGAAGCAGACATGAAGGATTAAGAAAAATCAAGATCTTTGTATTTGCTTCTTTCGCCTTTCAGGTCAGGCTACTGAATTCTTGCAAAATGTTGTTAAGATATATTCTCAGGGTTAGGGCAGACAATCACCTTCTGGAACTTGCGATAGCAGCTTTCCTCAGCTCCCAGACTGATAACACAGCTCAGCTGATCCCACATGCAGCATCACATGTTAGTTACAATGAGTGTGTTAGACTGCTTCTTCAGGGAAAGAAAAAGATTCCAAGAAGAGTTAGGTGGAGGCTCGAATTGATTATGGTTTATAATGTTGGAGCAAGTGGAGACTATTGAGAGTTGCCCTAAGGTTTCAAGCCTTCAGTGGGAAAGGACTTAAAGGAAAATTGCATGAAGAGGCAGGGCTTTGAGTATTGCTCACTGACAAGAACATCTTTAAGATACACCACTCTGTGAAGGCAGAGAGGGATTATTTGGGATATTTTGGAGGCAAATGTCATTGGGCAATACCTCTATGAAGGGATAAATGGATAAATGATAAGACATAGGTCCTATATTTCTCAGTTTATTTTAAAGTACTACAAAGGCAAAGGTGAAAGCCTCTAGTTAGTTTCTTCAGGGACTTGAGATTGAATGTTCTCCATTTGAAATTAAGTTGGAGAAGCAAGCACATCCTGAAATTCCTTTCCTCTCCTCCAATTTTTGGTAAGCACTTGGAAAACTCGATTAATTCTGAGGGACTGTGTAACACTAAGTTGTGTCATCTTTTCTGATGTCTTCATGAAGCAGGTTAATTGTACTGTTTATGAGTAGAAAGAAAGTGCCTTTCTTCAGTCATATTTGGATGTAGCTAATTATTTTCTTGGAAGAAGGCTTTATTTTTAATTTTGAAGCATTTCTAGGGCTTAGATCTTAATGGAGCACTATTATTATTTCCCAAAGGATAAGATACCATCTGTAGTTAAACAAGATGGGACACTGGGATTGATATCTAGTCTTTAGTCTTTATTATATTAAAAAAATATGAACCCATTGATGACCTTACACTCTGACTCAATGAAAATAAAGGAATTTTTAATAAAGAGAATATTATGCAGTTTGATTAAAATTAATTTCTTAAAGATCAAATAAGTCCTGTTATTTGGAAAAGCAATCCTAGAACAGTAGATCTCAGGAGTCACTATGTAGTTGCTATGGGTTCTTGACCTTGAGGTCAGGAATGGTAAAGATAATTAAGAAGGGAGAGCTTATGAAAATCATAGATGGGGACAGAGTTTTGCATCTTGTATTGAATATTCAATGGAAACAACTCTCTGCCTCAGGAGAAATAAGATTTTAGGAAGATAAAATTAAAAAAAAACTTTGAAAGAAACTTACAGTTAAATAGTTCTGGTAAATTAAAGTAAAATTCTCACAAACAGGACTTTTTAAATAGAGTCTATTCTGAAGCTCTATTCTGGCCATTCATCACCATCTGCTCATGAAGTGAAAATTCCTACCATTAGTATTTAGACACAGGCCATGTGAAAGAGAATCTATTGTAAAGAGTACTATCGATTATACCAATAACAGTTAACCAGTATTAAGAATCTCGGAGAAGGCAGTGGCACCCCACTCCAGTACTCTTGCTTGGAAAATTCCAGGGACAGAGGAGCCTGGTAGGAGGCTGTCTATGGGGTCGCCCAGAGTCGGACATGACTGAAGCAACTCAGCAGCAGCAGCAGCAGCCAGCAGTATTAAGTATCTAAGTCATTATTGAAACGAGCAATAGATTTTTATCTTTCCTCACAGCACCGTTGCTTTTCAGAAACTACCTCTGAAATTAAAGAAATTTTCATGTGAAATCATGCCCATTCTAGAAAATTTTAGAGAAAAATTGAAAGAAAAAATATAATTCTGTCACCAAAGGCAACCAATGCCAACATTGATTTCCTTTTGATACTGTTCTAAGTCACGACTGCACACTGTTACTACTTCCTGTTACTGCAACTGCAGTTACTACCACCATCTTTTCACGCACCATTTACTGAAAGTAACATTATCTTTTTACCAGTATTCACATATCTTTTTAGTTTTATTGAGAAATAATTGACATACATCAGTATGTATATTTTAAGTGTACAGCATGATGGTTTAATTTACACATATTGGGAAATGATTATAACAGTGTTCAGTTCAGTTCAGTTCAGTTGCTCAGTCGTGTCCAACTCTTTGTGACCCCATGAATCGCAGCACGCCAGGCCTCCCTGTCCATCACCAACTCCTGGAGTTCACTCAGACTCACGTCCATCAAGTCCGTGATACCATCCAGCCATCTCATCCTGGGTTGTCCCCTTCTCCTCCTGCCCCCAATCCCTCCCAGCATCAGAGTCTTTTCCAGGGAGTCAACTCTTCACATGAGGTGGCCAAAGTACTGGAGTTTCAGCCTCAGCATCAGTCCTTCCAAAGAATACCCAGGGCTGAACTCCTTTAGGATGGACTGGTTGGATATCCTTGCAGTCCAAGGGACTCTCAAGAGTCTTCTCCAACATCACAGTTGAAAAGCATCAATTCTTCGGCACTCAGCTTTCTTCACAGTCCGACTCTCACATCCATACATGACCACTGGAAAAACCATAGGCTTGATTAGACGGACCTTGGTTGGCAAAGTAATGTCTCTGCTTTTGAATATGCTATCTAGGTTGGTCATCACTTTTCTTCCAAGGAGTAAGCGTCTTTTAATTTCATGGCTGCAGTCACCATCTGCAGTGATTTTGGAGCCCCCATAAATAAAGTCTGACGCTGTTTCCACAATTTCCCCATCTATTTGCCATGAAGTGATGGGACCAGATGCCATGATCTTCGTTTTCTGAATGTTGAGCTTTAAGCCAACTTTTTCACTCTCCTCTTTCACTTTCATCAAGAGGCTTTTTAGTTCCTCTTCACTTTCTGCCATAAGGGTGATATCATCTGCATATCTGAGGTTATTGATATTTCTCCTGGCAATCTTGATTCCAGCTTGTGCTTCCTTCCTCCAGCCCAGCGTTTCTCATGATGTACTCTGCATATAAGTTAAATAAGCAGGGTGGCAATATACAGCCTTGATGTACTCCTTTTCCTATTTGGAACCAGTCTGTTGTTCCATGTCCAGTTCTAACTGTTGCTTCCTGACCTGCATATAGGTTTCTCAAGAGGCAGGTCAGGCGGTCTGGTATTCCCATCTCTTTCAGAATTTTCCACAGTTTATTGTGATCCACACAGTCAAAGGCTTTGGCATAGTCAATAAAGTGGAAATAGATGTTTTTCTGGAATGCTCTTGCTTTTTCGATGCTCCAGTGGATGTTGGCAATTTGATTTCTGGTTCCTCTGCCTTTTCTAAAAGCAGCTTGATTGGGAACGGATGTAAGAATTAAAGATTTTAAAATTTAAAAAAAAATAAAAATAAAAAAAATAAAAGCAGCTTGAACATCTGGAAGTTCATGGTTCACATATTGCTGAAGCCTGGCTGGGAGAATTTTGAGCATTACTTTACTAGCACGTGAGATGAGTGCAATTGTGCGGCAGTTTGAGCATTCCTTGGCATTGCCTTTCTTTGGGATTAGATTGAAAACTGTTTAGTTAAGTGTTTAGTTAACATTCATCATTTCATGTAGATAAAATTAAAAAAAAATTTTCCTCGGAGTGAGAACTCTTAGGATCTACTCTATTACTGTTCCTATGTACCATACTGTAATGTTGACTATAGTCATTGTTTTGTACTAGTATTTATCTTATGGCTGGAAGCTTATGCCTTTTGATCACCTTTCTCAAATTCTTCCTCCTCCTCCCTCCTGATACCACCTCTGGTAACCACAAATCTGATCCCTTTTTTTCTATGAGTTTTTTTTTTTTTTAATTAGACTCCACATAAAGTGAGGTCATACAGTATTTGTCTTTCTCTGATATATTTCACTTAGAGAAATGCCTTCAAGATTCATCTGTGTTTTTAGGAATGTTACGATTTTCTCATTTTTATGGCTGAATAATATACCGTTGTGTATCTATATATCTAGATCCAGATAGAGGCACACATACAACTTCTTTAGCCATTCATCTGTTGGGGATGCTTAGGTTGTTTTCATGTCTTGGCCATTGTGAATAATTTTACTATGAGCATGGTAATTCATATTTTTTTCCAGTTATTGTTTTCACTTCCTTTGGATATATTCACAGAAGTAGAATGACTAGATCATATGGTAGCTCTAGTTTTTAATTTTTTGAGGAATCACAACACTGGTTTTCATGGTGGCAGTAACAATTTACATTTCCACCAACAGTGTATAAGGGTTCCCTTTTCTCTGCATCCAAACCACCATTTATTGTTTCTCTTTTTCCTGTGTGTGATGGCTGTTCTAATAGGTGTGGAGTGATGTCTATTGTGGTTTTAATTTGCCTTTCCCTAATGACTAGAAATACTGAATGTCTTTTCATGCGCCTGTTGGTGGCTGGTAATTTTTAAAATACCATTTTGTATTTTATAAAATGGAAATTCAGAAAAGTAAGACAACCTGCTAACTGTTAATACATGACAGTACCAGGACTGGGATCCAAGTATACAGAACTCGAAAACCTATTTTTTTGCATTTCACACACACACAGGCTTTCATATTCTAAAGACTGTTCTGTATCCTCCTTTTTCACTTAAAAATAGTATAATAATTAATTCCCTGCCTTTAACTCTTCAAGAAAAGTTTAATTGCCTCAAAAAAGCCCATTCGCAGTGTCTTTTCATTTTGATAGAGTTTACATAGTTTTCATTTGATGTGCACCTTTGTATTCACTCAGAACCAAATCATTGCAAAAGATAACGTGTGAAGGCTGGATCAGGTAGACTGAGGTCTAGAGTGGAAGTCGGGCAGAGCTGGGGAGTGCGGACGCTGTAGTCAGTGTTCACTGCTGCAGGTCGCTTCCCTGAAAGCCACTCGTTAAGCAAATGAAGACAAAGACGGGCTTGTAGCCAGGAGCTGTTCAGATTAAGATGCTTAATATAAAATTCCAGATGTGCTTCTTCCCCTCCACGTTGTTAAGGTCTCTGTGTTTGTCGTAACCAGCTTCTGACTTCTCTGACAGCACTCTGTGCTGCTCTTGACACGGTATTTCTCCATTTCCCTTTACTTTGATTTTTATATCCCAGGAAGTTGTTTGGTGTTTCTTTTCCCAGAGAAGTAAATGATCACCCTCTTTCAAGTTCTGAAAAACTTTCCCGTTAACCACTGAATCCCAATTAGAGAATTTGTAACCATGTTTCCTGGAGACTACCTGTTTAATCCCACGTTTAAGCTATGTTGTGTAAAACAGCTTGTTCAATAGAATTTTATCTGCCTGGTTACCTCAATGTAAGCTGCTTGAAGAGGTACATATTCTCCAAAGAAGCATGAGATATGGATAAAGAACTCTCACATTTATATCAGTTGTTCTGAACAGCTAATTAAATATCAATTCTTTATCATTTTTGTTCTTGAGCACTTGTACTATATGTAACTGGTATTGTAGTAGACGCCGGGCATAGAGTAGAGAAAAGAAATACAAACTGTCCCTGCCCTCAGGGAGCATAATATCTAGTGGAAGAGGCACCTAAAAATAAGCAAACATATTGTGTTTTACTGTAATTGTGTGTACACAGCACATCCTGATATTCTTTTATGATTTATAAACTTAGTAATAATAGTGTTTCTTCTATAAAATTTTGTTGTATTTTGTTCCCATTCATTCTTTAGCTGAGTTTCAAGCTTCAATTTAAGATGTTTGTCCATTGGTTTGCCAACAGTCTTTGGGTTAAAAAAAAATCCTGAAGCAATATGGAACTCTGTGATTTTGCTTATGTACTGGTCCCATATTCATGTAAGGATACTTTACTTAAAGGGAAATCTCTCAGTGTCTTTCCTGCTTCCATGGAATTACTCTTGGGCCAGTCAGGAAATTCTTGGATTCCTAACAAGAAAATGTGTGCCTGACACTGGCTCTGCTCAACCTCACAGATTGTGAAAGCGCTTGTCAGTTGCGCCAGTAAATCTTCCCTCTCTTACCGCAGGTCCAAGGATCTCATAAAGGAGGCCATCCTTGACAATGACTTTATGAAGAACTTGGAGCTGTCACAGATCCAAGAGATTGTGGATTGTATGTACCCGGTGGAGTACGGCAAAGACAGCTGCATCATCAAAGAAGGAGATGTGGGGTCACTGGTGTATGTCATGGAAGGTATGCTTTGTAACCACGTTCCCCTGACATTCAAATATTCTCTTCATCTTATCAGCCTGCACACAGATGGCAGTGCATTACATGAGACAATTCCATTTTTCTTGTTTGTTGTTGTTGAGAAACAGCTTGAAAAGAGGGAGAACACTGCTTAGACACAGAGGTTGATTAATCATTTGAAGTGTGTGTGTTTAGAATTATTAAAATGAAAATCTAGTATTTTTTCAAATATGGGGAAAGGATAATAACATGAAAAAACACATTGCTATTTATTGCACTGTGTAAGACCACACACTGTCAGATCACTGAGCAAACTCAAAGCTTCATTGGAAGCTCAAGTCTGTTGGAAGTATTTTTGGTCAGATAATCAAAGTATCTTCAACTCCACTTTTACCTCGCATTATATGACTGGCCTTCTGCTATGTTGCTTCTATAAAAAGAGAATGTTTTCAGTGTCTCCTGTGTGTCTGATAAGAGTTGGATCATAAAGGTTGGATAGTGTATTAACTTCCTGATTATTAAGAGTGGTAGCTTGTTTCATAAATATTGCACAAACTAAGATAGAAACTGCTTTAAAAAACTGAGGCATGCACTGTATAAATATGTTTTATGCTTCTGTACATTTTCACATTATAAATTTTTTAACTTGAAATTTATAATGGCATGTTTTCCTTTTGGGGGATGAAAAAGCCTGAAATCATGAATGAATCAGCTGAGAAGGAAGTGAGTTCAAAGATGTCTATAGTAGAAGACAGTCGGCTTAGAAAAACCACAGTTGATTGATTTGGTGGCAGTTAGTGTTTTACCCAAAGGATTCATGCTGGTGTTCTATAACTGTCAGTTTTACAGGTCATTCAGAAGAGAGGTGTATTTGGGCAAGTCGATTAACTTCTCTGTTTCACCCAGCTTATGAATAAGGAGATACTCTTTCTTTCTGGCCGTGGTTCTCCACTGGTGATGAATCTGTCCCCCAGGGACATTTGGTGATGTTCAGAGACATTCGGTTATCACACGTTGGGTAAGGGTGGGCATGAAGGAGGCTCCTGGTGTCTAGTAGGTAAAGAACAGAGGTGCTAATCAACAGGCAGTGAGTGGCCCACAACCATGCATGCCCCGTCCTTAGTGCCTGTGCTGAGAAATCTTGCTTTCTACCTTCTTTGCAGGACTGTTATGAAGTTGGTATGAGTAAGTTGTGTGGATATATAATACAAAGTGTAAAACATTGTAGAATAACAATCAATATTATTTCTATTAAATACTTGAAAGTATGCAAAACATGTTCTTTCTACATTTGTCATTCACCTTTTAATTTTTCTTTGTGATTCTTTCTTGACATACTGAAATCAGGCATTTGATATTTTTTCATCTCTATCACTTTTTTCTTTATAATTTTCAGCTTTGTGTCAGTGTTACAAAGTTTCTCCCCATGCCAGAAGGATGTCAATGTTCAGTTAGGCTTTCCGCTGACAAAAACAAAGTATCGTAAACAAAAACACAAACAATATGTACTTGGCAGAGAATTGCAGGGAAAGGAAGTGAACTTATAGGGAAAGGGTGGATGTGGGTAGTGAGCAGGAGCAATGAGAGAAGTGGAAGAAATATATAGAGGCCAAGTGGAGACTATGAATATGGAGGCAAATGTAAAGAACTATTAACATTTAGAAACCAAGTTTAAAGCCTTTCTGAGATGATATTATATCAATAGTTTCATATTATTTGATTACTTATGTATTTTACTGGCCAGGCACATTTTTAAGAACTCAAATATTGTATAAAGCAGAGTGTACTTTACTTCAGTCATTTTAAATGCTCATTGATATTCCAGCAGAAGTCCATCTCTTCAAAGCTATGGTTTTTCCAGTAGTCATGTATGGATGTGAGAGTTGAAGTATAAAGAAAGCTGAGTATTGAAGTATTGATGCTTTTGAACTATGGTGTTGGAGAAGACTCTTGAGAGTCCCTTGGACTGCAAGGAGATCCACCTAGTCAATCCTAAAGGAAATAAGCCCTGAGTATTCATTGGAAGGACTGATGCTGAAGCTGAAACTCCAATACTTTGGCCAGCTGATGCAAAGAACTGACTCATTGGAAAAGACCCTGATGCTGGGAAAGATTGCAGGCAGAGGGAGAAGGGGACGACAGAGGATGAAGTGGTTGGATGGCATCAATGACATGATGGACATGAGTCTGAGTAGGCTTAGGGAGTTGGTGCGGAGAAGGCAATGGCACTCCACTCCAGTACTCTTGCCTGGAAAATCCCATGGACAGAGGAGCCTGGTAGGCTGCAGTCCATGGGGTCGCGAAGAGTCAGACATGACTGAGTGACTTCACTTTCACTTTTCACTTTCATGCATTGGAGAAGGAAATGGCAACCCACTCCAGTATTCTTGCCTGGAGAATCCCAGGAACGGGGGAGCCTGGTGGGCTGCCATCTATGAGGTCACATAGAGTTGGAGACGACTGAAGTGTCTTAGCAACAGTAGTAGGGAATTGGTGATGGACAGGGAAGCCTGGCATGCTGCAGTCCATGGGGTTGCAGAGTCAGACATGACTGAGTGACTGAACTGAACTGATTGAGTTCCATTCCAGAAATGAGTAGTTTGAAAACCTATATGTTCATGTTCAGTTTTCCTCACACATTTTTTTCTAAAAATTTCTGTTTAATTCATGCCATTTCTATTTTCTAAGATTAAATTCAACTTTACTAGCTATATTAGAAGGAGCTTGAAAATTGTACTTAATATTTGTTAGTTTTTAGAACTCAATGCCCAACATATAGAGCATGCTTTTTCTAAACACTTTCTGTGTATAAAATTTCTTTAATTCTCAAAGTGATCCTGTGAGGTAAGGGCTAGTATTTATTATCTCCTTTTATAGATAAGAAGACTGAGGCCCACCTGGTTTATAGTAGAGTTAGGAGTGAACTCAAGTAATCTGGATTCAGAGCTCAAGCTCTTAATGTGGGACTCTGTATTGGTGATGGTTCTCCAAAGAAAAAAAGCCAATGGGATATATGTGTGTGTATATCTGAGTACTCAGAGAGAGGTTTAAGGAATTGACTTCCATGATTGTGGAGACTGGAAAGCCATTGGCTTGCTGGCAAAATTCACCCTTCCTCCAGGTACATCAGTCTTTTTTCCTGATAAGACTTCAACTGATTGGATGAAGTCTTATCAACATTAAGAAGGTAGTCTGCTTTAACTCAAAGACTACTAATTTAAATGTTAATTCCAGCAAAGAAATACTTTCATAGAAATGTCTGGTGTAATATTTGACCAAATATCTGGGTATCATGGGCTTGCAAGTTGACCTATAAAATTAACCATCACAGGTCCATTCCTTGTCAACGTGGCACCCGTACATATCTCCTTAAACTATACCAAAATATCCAAGTAAAGACAATAATAAGATTATACTTCTGCCTAACATGATATAATAATCTTGTGTATAAAGAAAACAAACAAGCCATTTTCCCAGAAAAGGAAGCAAAGTCCTTGGGTGGTGGTCATTTCTCCTCTCCTCAATACTCCATATCTCAAATATTTTGATGCAACTTTCAGTTCAGTTGCTCAGTCGTGTCCAACTCTTTGCAACCCCATGGACTGTGGCATGCCAGGCTTCCTTGTCTATCACCAACTCCCGGAGCTTGCTTAAAGTCATGTCCATCAAGTCAGTGGTGTCATCTAACCATCTTACCCTCTGTCGTCCCCTTCTCCTCCTGCCTTCAATCTTTCTCAGCATCAGGGTCTTTTCCAAAGAGTCAGATCTTCACATCAGGACACAACATTAAGAAAATTCAAATACTATGAAATAAAGTGAATACATCTTATGTTACATGATAATGGTATCTGCGAGGAAGGGCAACAAAAATTTTATGCACAAATGCACTCCCTCAAATATACACACATAAATAAAAACATATTTATAACAAGAAATATCCATGGCAGACTTCCCTAGGTAGATGTAAATATGCTAATTTTTCCACATTTCATCAAGCTAATTTTAATATATTTTGTTTATCTTCTTTTTGCTGCTAGACTGACTACATAGCAAGTCATCTCAATTATATTTTTAAAAACAGGGTTCTAAATAGTGTATCTAGTCAAAATCACAGATTTTGCAATGATGGTGTTAATTGCTTAAAGTTAAATTCACTAAATGACTGTGCTCTTATAACCTGGTGCAAATCTGCCCCCAAGTTGGAATTCTAATCAGTTCCATGTAATTTTGGCTTCTTTTATGCCAATATTCTCATGTGAAAATAATTTAAAATAATAAATCTTGTCATTTAAATGTTTATAAGTTTTA
Source organism: Capricornis sumatraensis (assembly GCF_032405125.1). Taxonomy (NCBI): domain Eukaryota; kingdom Metazoa; phylum Chordata; class Mammalia; order Artiodactyla; family Bovidae; genus Capricornis; species Capricornis sumatraensis. Next base: position 9,017,220 of record NC_091091.1, on the reverse strand, counting down.
ATTGAGGAAATGTTTCATTGCTTAATTAGTTTTTTATCAACACATTTAATCTTCTCAAAATTTAGATGGCACTCTTCTTGGTATAGATGGATTCTTTTTCATTTGTGAACATTATTAATATTTATAAAGAGTGTACCATAGCAACAATGGGTGAAGAGACTAGAGGATCTTTCACAAACTTGCTTATTATCAAAACATTCAGAAAAACACCCAGGGAGTTTGCATGGAAAACCATTCCAATTATTCCTACCTCTCTTCAATTAAATGAAGTTTTCTTCATAAAATGCTTGTTTAACATGTGCCTTCAGTGATTTTTGTTTTAGCCTAGGCAGTGTCCCAAATATTATTGCATACCTAAATGCCAAATTTTTTCATCATTTTAACAGAATAGTCATTAAGACTCAACTAATTAGGATGACAGGGAAAAAATCATCTGGAAGTAGTGTAAATATATCATGTATTTTCAAGCAAAATGAGTTGTATAACTTCAGATATTTATAGTTACTGGCTAGTGGAAGTTTTAATTTCAAGTTTTGATTAGAATTATTTTAGTATTAGTTACTTAAGGTACCAATGGGTCAAATTGCTAAGGCTTGATTTATGTTTTAATCAAATTTCAAATATATACATGACTTACAGAATAATACAGCTTATTTTCTTAAACCAATAGATTTTGGTCTTAATTATGGAGTAATATTTGTTAATATCTTTATACTCTTGCCCTCTTTTTCTTCCATGAAGGTAAACTTTATCTTTGCTAAGTCACTTCAGTTGTCCGACTCTGCAACTCCATGGACTATAGCCCACCAGGCTTCTCTGTCCCTGGGATACTCCCAAGGAAGAATACTCAGTTCAGTTCAGTTCAGTCACTCAGTTGTGTGTGACTCTTTGCGACCCCATGAATCGTAGCATGCCAGGCCTCCCTGTCCATCACCAACTCCAGGAGTTCACTCAGACTCACATCCATCGAGTCCATGATGCCGTCCAGCCATCTCATCCTGGGTTGTCCCCTTCTCGTCCTGCCCCCAATCTCTCCCAGCATCAGAATCTTTTCCAATGAGTCAGTTCTTCGCATGAGGTGTCCAAAGTACTGGAGCTTCAGCTTCAGCATCATTCCTTGCAAAGAAATCCCAGGGCTTATCTCCTTCAGAATGGACTGGTTGGATCTCCTTGCAATCCAAGGGACTCTCAAGAGTCTTCTCCAACACCACAGTTCAAACGCATCAATTCTTCAGCACTCAGCCTTCTTCACAGTCCAACTCTCAAATCTATACATGACCACAGGAAAAACCATAGCCTTGACTAGATGGACCTTAGTCGGCAAAGTAATGCCTCTGCTTTTGAATATGCTATCTAAATTGGTCATAACTTTTCTTCCAAGGAGTAAGCGTCTTTTAATTTCATGGCTGCAGTCACCATCTGCAGTGATTTTGGAGCCCCCCAAAATAAAGTCTGACACTGTTTCCCCATCTATTTGCCATGAAGTGATGGGACCAGATGCCATGATCTTTGTTTTCTGAATGTTGAGCTTTAAGCCAACTTTTTCACTCTCCTCTTTCACTTTCATCAAGAGGCTTTTTAGCTCCTCTTCACTTTCTGCCATAAGGGTGGTGTCATCTGCATACCTGAGGTTCTTGATATTTCTCCCGGCAATCTTGATTCCAGCTTGTGTTTCTTCCAGTCCAGCATTTCTCATGATGTACTCTGCATATAAGTTAAATAAGCAGGGTGACAATATACAGCCTTGACATGCTCCTTTTCCTGTTTGGAACCAGTCTGTTGTTCCATGCTATTTCATTCTCCAGGGGATGTTCCCGACCCAGGGACTGAACCTTATGTCTTCTATACTGGCAGGTGGGTTCTTTACCACTAGCACCACCCACGAAGCCCAAAACTTCAACTACAGTCATCCAAAAGAAGTTCTGATTTAGCAATTGAGAATTGGTAATGTAAATCAAACACCTTCTTTGCGAATTTGATTTAATATTTTTGTATTGAAAAATGTGTAGTTTATATGCATTGAAGTGATATGCTTAGAGATATTGCTTTTACAGATTTTCTGTGATCTTTCACTGTGGAAGTGCATAGATTACATGTTATTTTCTAAAAATGGCAAGTATCTGTTTAGTGTTCTTTGTTGACTATTTTAAGTTAAACTTTTAAGCGAAACCATCAAGCTGTTTTAATTTTCATTTTGCAGAGTGCTTGTTAATGATAACAGCTTTTATATAACGCCTTATATGTGGCATTGCCCCGATCCCTCTCCTCGTATTAATTCCTTCTCTCTTCTTACAAGCATAGCTACCGTTTAGTTTAATCTTGGTTCACCTCTGAGGTTTTATTGTGTAGGACGGCTGCTGCTAAGTCGCTTCAGTCATGTCCGACTCTGTGCGGCCCCATAGACGGCAGCCCACCATAGAAGGCTCCCCCTTCCCTGGGGTTCTCCAGGCAAGAACACTGGAGTGGGTTGCCATTTCCTTCTCCAGTGCATGAAAGTGAAAAGTGAAAGTGAAGTCGCTCAGTCGTGTCCGACTCTTAGCGACCCCATGGACTGCAGCCCACCAGGTTCCTCCGTCCATGGGATTTTCCAGGCAAGAGTACTGGAGTGGGGTGCCATTGCCTTCTCTGAAGTGTAGGACTAGAGTCTGCCATGTATTGATACTCTCAAGGCTCTCTTCTTTTTTCTGTCTGCCATCAATAGTGTTGATTTTGTTTCTCTCACAGGTTTAAAAGAATTTTTTTTAAGAAGGAAAATTTTTTTCAACTCATCACGCAGGTGATTTTTAGTAGGACTTTTTATGCGAATGCTAAGTGATCTGTGATTGTTGTTCAGTCTGTAAGTTGTGTCTGACTCTTTGCAACCCCATGAAGTGCAACACTCCAGGCTTCCCTGTCCTTCATTATCTCCCTGAGTTTGCTCAAACTCATGTCCATTGAGTCAGTGATGCCATCCAACCATCTCATCCTCTGTCACCCCCTTCTCCTTTTGCCGTCAGTCTTTACTAGCATCAGGGTCTTTTCCAGTGAGTCGGCTCTTCACATCAGGTAGCCAAAGCATTGAAGCTTCAGCTTCAGGATCAGTCCTTCCAATGAATATTCAGCGTTGATTTCCTTTAGAATTGACTGGCTTGATCTTTTTACTGTCGAAGGGACTCCTAAGAGTCTTCTTCAACACCACAGTTCAAGAACATCAATTCTTTGGCACTCAGCCTTCTTTCTGGTCCAACTCTCACATGCATACATGACTACTGGAAAAACTACAGCTTTGACTATATAGACCTTTGTTGGTAGAGTAATGTCTCTGCTTTTTAATATACTGTCTAGGTTTGATGTAGCTTTTCTTCCAAGGAGCAGGCGTCTTTCAATTTTGTGGCTGCAGTCACATCCAATCTCTAGATTCTGTTGTTAATTGCACTGAGATTTCCCTTTGTCTTCTGAAGACTGGTCTTCTGCTTCACTTTGCAGTGAATTGGTTGATATCAGGTCTGCCTGTTAAGCTGATGTCCAACATTATTTGTTCTTCAGTGTGAACATGGATCATGCTAGCCACTCACTATCAACAGTAAACTTACTCAATTTCATACTGCAGATTCTCTCCTGCTCCCCTACTCCTTCCCCTGAAACATTTTTCCGTTTTTATAATTAAATAACATATGAAAGCTGACATTCAAAGAGGGATTTTCATATAAAAGATAATTAGTGAAGAGCCTCACCATGTCAGTTGGCATTCAAAACACTATCCAGGAGTATGAGGGAATTGAATGTATTTTCATATGAATTAGCACAGCAAATTTAACATGAGAAACAGACCGTTTTATTCTCCAAAGTCAGGTGGCGCCTTTTGGCCTTATGAGTGTTTCATGTTCATCTGAAAGCTATCTTTAGGATAGTTAAAATATCAATGCATTTAAAGTTATTTTTGCCGTCCCTTTACTAGAACAAGCTTATCATGTTAATGCTAAAGAAGAACCTTATGTAGGGTTCTTCTTTAGCAGACCCCAGATTCAGCCACTTATGCAGAGTCCCATGGCACTAAATTGAGACTCTTATAGTTTTGACTCCCCTAGAAATGGAATCTTAAACCAAACAATCAGGTGTCACCTAATTAGCAGCAATTAGGTCATCTATCAGGTAGGATCCTGCTATCCCTAAAAGGAAAATGACCTTGCCATAACCAATCCACTTTTTTTTTCCCTCTAACGTAACTTCCTTACTCCTGCTCCTTTATGCCTACAAAAATCTTTTATTTTGTACAGCTCCTTGAAGTTCCTTTCTTAGCTGCTCAATTGAATACTGTCCAATTCATGACTTGTTAATTAAAACCAATAAGATCTTTAAAATTTACTCAGTTGAATTTTGTTTCTTAACAACTACTTAAATAAAAACAGAAGAAAATAAAATCTGTTTAGAAAAATGTTATAAGCAAAGAGGATTTGAAAATTTTAAGTGTGAATATTGAAATATATTTCAGTTATGGAGTTAGTGGCAAAAACAGGGATCTAAGATAGTTAGATGTCCCACAGGGTATCATGTTTATTTTGGGGTGCCAAGCTTCCAAAAAGACTTTAATACACTTGAGTGAGTTCAGGAAGCATGACATTTATTTTTAGTGAGTGGCATGTCTTGTATGGATGGGCGGTTTAGGAGGAAATGATAACTGTTTTTAAAAAGCTGAAAACAGTGTCATATGAAAAGGGAACTGGTCTTCTTGAGTTTAGATGACCTGAGAAAATGCAAGTTATAGGGAAGTCTACACTGGGTCTTCTTGAGAGTCAATATTCTGCTAAATAATATGTTCCAGCAGTGAATGAAGCAGTCCGATGTCATGGCAAGAACACCATCTCAGGAGGCATTCTCACAGTGATTATAAGAAATCTGCTTGGAGAAATTTAGTGTGGATAGAAGAGGAATTCCCTGTGGCTGAACTGAACACATCTCCTCTCTTTTCCCCATACTCCAAGCTTCTCAGTCTGTGGTTTTCTGAACAAATATCTTACAAGTTAACTTATGAGAACCCAACCTCCATATCTGTCTCTTAGAAACTCACCCTTATATATAATATGCGTGTTTTCTTTGGGGCGTTTTTGTATCTTGTATTATATAAATCAGTCAATACTGCAAGTATTCTTATGCTCCTTCATTTTTCTTCCGGTAGTGTCTTCTATCTTATTACCCAATTTCTTTCTCCTTTCCGCTATTGATTATATTTGGGTTGTTCCCAGATATTTTGATCCTGATTATCTGTGAAGCTGAGCATCTTCATATATTTATAAGCTGTTGTGTTCTATGAAGTGTCTGTTGTAGTCTTTTGTCCATTTTTCTGTTTGTTGGTTGACTTTACATATTTTGGAGTTTAATCTTTGTCAGTTACATGCATTACAAATATTTTCTCTCATCTATAGCGTGTATTTTCACTTCTTTGTGAAATCTTCTGATGAAGCTGCTGCTGCTGCTGCTAAGTCGCTTCAGTCGTGTCCGACTCTGTGCAACCCCATAGATGGCAGCCCACCAGGCTCCCTGTCCCTGGGATTCTCCAGGCAAGAACACTGGAGTGGGTTGCCATTTCCTTCTCCAGTGCATGAAAGTGAAAAGTGAAAGTGAAGTCGCTCAGTCGTGTCCTACTCCTAGCGACCCCATGGACTGCAGCCCACCAGGCTCCTCTGTCCATGGGATTTTCCAGGCAAGAGTACTGGAGTGGGGTGCCATTGCCTTCTCTTCTGATGAAGAGAAGTTATTAATTGTAATGTAGTCAAGTATATAAGTCTACTTCTTGGCTTGTGCTTTCTGTAACTTTATAAGAATACTGGAAGGCAAGGTTTCTCATGCCTGTTTATGTATAAGTATGTGTATGTCCCTGAAGGTATGTGTATAGGTTAGGGATGTGAGATATTATCTCTGAAGGAATAAATCCACGTTTATAATATAAAGAAGAGTTGTCTCTTTCAAAGCAGGAAGCTGGAAAGGCAGTACATTTTTGCCTGCTTTTTTTTCTTTTTTTTCTTTTCCCCACCGTATTTAAACAATTTATAAATTGTCCTCAGGGGACAGTAAATATGTTTCTGAATATTCTTGATGACAGTTTTCCTGTGACTGTAGATTCTATATCTGGAAATAATCACAAGCCATTTAGTGACAGATATGATGAATAGGGCTCAGTTTAGTCAGTCATGTCCAGCTCTTTACAACCCCATGGACTGCAGCACGCCAGGCTTCTCTGTCGATCACCAACTCCTGGACTCACTCAAACTCATGTCCATTGCGTTGGTGCTGCCATCCAACCATCTTATCCTCTGTCATCCCCTTCTCCTCCTGCCTTCCGTCTTCCTCAGTATCAGGGTCTTTTCTAATGAGTCTGCTCTTTCCATTAGTCGGCCAAAGGTTGGAGCTTCAGCTTCAGGACCAGTCCTTCCCATGAATATTCAGGCCTGGTCTCCTTTAGGATGGGCTGGTTGGATCTCCTTGCAGTCCGAGGGACTCTCAAGAGTCTTCTCCAACACCACACTTGAAAAGCATCAATTTTTCGGCGCTCAGCTTTCTTTATGGTCCAACTTTCATATCCATACATGACCACTGGAAAAACCATAGCCTTGACTAGATGGACCTTTGTTGGCAGAGTAATGTCTCTGCTTTTTAATATGCTGTCTAGGTTGGTCATAGCTTTTCTTCCAAGGAGCAAGCGTCTTTTAATTTCATGGCTGCAGTCACCACCTGCAGTGGTTTTGGAGCCCCAAAAATAAAGTTTGTCACTGTTCCCATTGTTTCCCCACCTACTTGCCGCGAAGTGATGAGACCGAATGCCATGATTTGGTGATTAATACTCTTTTTTGTGTGTGTGTGACTAAAATGTATAAGGACGTATGTATATGTACCATTATGAAGTAGTAACATTTTTTTATAAAATTCAAGAAATATCTGAGATGCTTAATCAAGAACATTGTTATCATAAAATGACATATTTTGAAAGACAGTGTTCTTAATACTGATTTGGCTACTTATGTCCTTGTTTGATTTTATAGAGTGTCTTACCATGTTGTGGTTATAACAGTATATAGTTCTCCATTTTCTTTCTAAATTATTAATGGTGGGAAAAAAAAGTGAAGAATTTGGCTTTTACTTTTGAAGACTCTTTTAGGCCAAAATAAGTAAAACTTGCTATGCTTATCTGTTTTAGATGAGAGTTAAGAAAGGTATCAACTTTTTTCAAAAAAGTAATCTGAAATTGGTAAAGTAGGTCATAGATTGTGTTAAAAAGGTACAACTATTCTTTATTCTCCGCGGTGGATCACGTGGTAAAGAATTCGCCTGGAATGCAGAAGACCTGCGTTCTGTCCCTTTGCTGGGAAGATCCCCTGGAGGAGGGCATGGCAACCCACTCCAATATTCTTGCATGGAGAATCCCCATGGACAGAGGAGCCTGGCGGGCTGCAGTCCATGGGGTCACAAAGAGCCGGACACAACCGAGCAACTAAACATACACGTACATCTTTATTGTCAACGGTTATGGAATTTATTTCTATGGGGACTCATTTTGCTAAAATATCAATATCCCATTCTTCAGTTTTAGAGAATGGCAAATTTGAAAGTTTAAAAATGTATTTTTGATGAAAACTACAACCAAAAACAGCTTTGCTGAAAAAAATGAAAAGAAAATGTGGATTAGTCCTTCTTGACAATAGCGTAAGAACATGTTGATCTCTTCCTAAAGAGCTGAAATTTACTTCAGTCATCCTTTCATGAGACTATGGAGTAGTTTGCATGCTGAACACTAAACAGTATTCTAAAATTGTTAAGGGTTCATTTTAAGAACACATAGATGTATTTCTTCAGGGACTTTAACAAGATTTCCAATGATTTTTGTGGGAGGCTGCATAGACTAATGCTTTTAATATCAATCCCTCTAATGAAAAATCCTTGAATGGTTAGTAATCGTTTTGGCACAGTCTCAAAGGGCAGGGAAGAAGGGTGCTACTTCCCAGCACTGTGAAACTGCCTGGCACGACTACCACAGCAACACCTACAGCACTCTAGGGAAGATTTGAATGGATCTCTGAAATCCTTGTTGAAATTCTCCTATGACTCCACATCTGAGGAACATAGCCTGTAATTGCACATACTTTATCTGAGTTTAATTACTGTACCTTTGGAAGATTGCAGTCTGATCTTTATATGAAGACAAGTCTTATCTTTATATTTTATATTTAGACTCTTCCATAAATTCCATTCTGATGAAAATGTTTTTGTACCAAAGCTCCTGCAGTAGTACCCAGATTTAGAATTATGCTAAAGGACTTAAAACAGTATTCAAATCAGTTCTTTAGAATCCACATATCAGGCATGTTAAAATATCAAATACTTGTTATTGAGTGTATTTACATTAATGATTTATTTGGTACCTTTTTTTTTTTGCCTAACTTGTCAAACTTTACCGGAATAAGTAGCTTTCTTTGTGTCACAGAACTATCTTAGAGTTCTTCGTAAGAATATATGGGAGCAAATGCTTTTAAACCCAAACATTGTTTACTTTCTATTTACTCTTTGCAGTCCCATGTTATTTAACAAGAAGAGTTAGGTTATTCTGTACCCTTTGCAGTATCAGAGCAAGTTACTTTGTTAATTTATTAATAGCAAAGCCATATTAGAAAAAGCACCTTGTGAAGGTGGCCAAACTTTTATGAAAGGTAGTTTTCTATTTCACAAATACACAATGGTGTATTTTCAGAGGAAAACCAAAACTTTTCATTAAATCATAATTAATAGTATTTAAAATTTTCCTTCAAATATTAAATATGTTCCTTTAAAAATCATTTATTCCCTACTGGCAGAAGAAGGGAATGAGCATTTATTCCCAGCAGAGCTTAATTAATAGCATATTGTAATAATTTTCACTGAAAGCCACTCACACACTCATCAATTTCTTTTTTATGTTTCTATAACTATAAAAACATAATCAATGTTACATTTTATAGCTCATGTTTATAGATCATCATTTTACATTCCTATTTTATTATATTGTATTTCATAATGGTTTAGAATATTTAATACCTTCAGCATATTCTTAATGTAGATTTATGCTTTTTCCAGTGGTTCATTCAGTAATTGTGTGCATGTGTGCATAGTACGTGCCCTCAAACTAAAGCCATTTTTAAAAGATTTCTGGTGCAAAGATTTGTATTGACTCATCCTGTTCGAAATATACACATGAACATATTTGTACTTTGTGTCCATTTATGTGTGTATGAATTTACATGAACTGATCCATTCCCAGAGTTCATATTATCTTCCAGGAGATGATGGGGTGGTGATAGTATTATTTATAGAATATGTGAAGAGCTGACTCATTGGAAAAGACCCTGATGCTGGGAACAATGGAAGACAGGAGAAGGGGACGACAGAGGATGAGATGGTTGAATGGCATCACTGACTCAATGGACATGAGTTTGAGCCAGCTCCAGGACATAGTGAAGGACAGGGAAGCCTGACGTGCTGCAGTCCATGGGGTTCCAAAGAGTTGGACATGATTGAATGACTGAATAGTAACAATAGGCCTCTATAAATGGTTAAATTTCAAATTTCAAGAAAAACAGAAAATTAATAATTATAAACGCTCTAATGTGAATTAAAAATTAGTCTGCAAAGGGAAAACAGTTGGTTGATAGGTTTATGAGCACCACTGTGCATGCCACTCTTTTAAAAGAAAATTAAGATGACTTGTGTGGAAAGTTGTGAAATTTCATTTAATTCTATGAATTTGAATTATTATATATTAGTTCTAAAGGTGAAAGACATATGAAATAGAAAATGTTTCAGCAGATTTTTCTTTGTGTTCAGAATTAGGTTACATATATACATAGCAGGCATTGCTGAACTGCCATCCTTTCCTCTCCCTCCATATGGTGTGTTTCTACAAAAGTAGAAAGGGTGTTACAGATAACGCAGGGCTTGGATTTGACTGAATGTAGTTCATGAATATATGAAATTCTTTGTATTTCCCTCAACAGTTGACAGTAGCGAAGAAAGTATTCAATGAAGTTCTTTTTGCAATAGTTTCTTTACTATGATTCACTAATTCATTTATTTGATTATTATTCATTTATTTGTTCAAGGGCCTTTCTCTTCTGTAGCTTCAATCCTGGTGATAGTTGTAGGGGAAAAGCATAAAGAACATGCATGGAGATAAGTACATACATTCCCATAGTGACCAGTGCTATGAATGCTTTCAATACAACAGAATGATGTAGGAGGGAATCATGAAGATGGGTCTGGTAATTACTGCATAGGTCTAGGAGGGCTTCTCTGAGAGGGGTAACATTTGAGCTGTGACCTGAGTGACAAGGAAGAACCAGGCACACAGGGTGGTAGAGAACTCCAGATGAGGACAATGGCAAGTAGTAAAGCTGGAAGGCAGGGTGAATGTTAAAGAGATAGACAGAAGGCAATGGCATGAATTAAGGTTGCAGAGGTTGACAGAGGCAAGGCTACGTGTAGTAGCCTGTAAGTATTGAGTTGGCCAGTGAGTTCACTCGGTTTTTCCATACAGTGTAGTGGAAAACTGTGAACCAACATTTTTGCCAAGTCAATAATTTGTTTTATTTATTTATTTTTTTCTATTTCAAGAGATTGGAAAAACAGTAGAGGAGTTTAGGTGGAGATGGGACCTGGTTCTATTTATGTTTTATAGGTAGAAGAATGGATTAATTGCTCTAATAATCAAAGGTTGGAAAGCATGCATTGTAGAGTGGTGGAGGAAGCAGGGATACCATTTGGGAGGCTGTGGCAGTAATCGAAGTGAAATAGAATTTTGGCTTGGGCTACGATGGCAGCATAGGAGATGGGGGAAATATGATGTATTCTGGCAGCTCTTAGTTGTGATAGGGAGTAAAAGAAAGAGAAATTGGGAATGACTTGTAGGTTTTTTATTTAAAGAGGTGAATGGTGGTGCCAGTTTCTGAGATGGCAAAAAGTGAAAGGCATTTATGCTTAAGAAAGTAAATTAAGAATGCTATTCGGACAATGTGAAGTTAAAGTGCCAGTTAGACAGCTCACTGGAGATGCCACGTTGATGACAGTGGATACACATCAGAAAACTCAGTTAAGAGGTCAGACTGTGGAGGCAGAAGTGTTCTAACTAAACCAGGAATATGAAGAAGATTGATCCAAGTAGTTATCTTATAACTATAGCTGTTTTACTTGTAGCAGATTAAATGGATAAATCGTGGATATTTTTCTTGTTTAATCACTAAGTCGTGTCCAGCTCTTTTTGACTCCACGGACTGCAGGCTTCCCTGTCCTTCACCGTCTCCCTTGCTCAAACTCATGTCCATTGAGTCGGTGATGCCATCCAACTTTCTCATTCTCTTTCATCCACTTCTCCTCCTTCTGTGTAGCTATTCATAAATATTTTTAAATCCTCCATGAAAATTCTTTATAGAAAACTGAAAATTTCTTCCTACATTTTGTAAACTAGTATCCTTAATGCAGCATTCTCAAAGTGAAGTCTCTGGACCCTTTTAGGGGCTGCTGCTGCTAAGTCGCTTGAGTCGTGTCCGACTCTGTGCGGCCCCATAGACGGCAGCCCACCAGGCTCCCCTGTCCCTGGAATTCTCCAGGCAAGAAGACTGGAGTGGGTTGCCATTTCCTTCTCCAATGCGTGAAAGTGAGAAGTGAAAGTGAAGTTGCTCAGTCGTGTCCGACTGTTAGCGATCCCATGGACTGCAGCCTACAAGGCTCCTCTACCCATGGGATTTACTTGAGGTCAAAAACCATTTTCATAATAATACCAGCATGTTATTTGTTGCCCTCTGTCTCATTCTCTCATGGGTGTTCAGTGGAGTTTTCTAAAGGCCATATGATATGTAATATTTGTTGTTGCTGAGTTGTATCCAACTCTTTTGTGACCCCAGGGACCATAGCCTGTCAGGCTCCACTGTCTATGGAATTTCTCAAGCAAGAATACTGGAGTGGGTTGCCATTTCCTTCTCCAGGGTGTCTTCCCATCCCAGGGATCGAACTCACGTCTCCTGCATTGGTGGGAAGATTCCTTACTATTGAACCACCTGGGAAACCCAATAATGTGATATAGCAGCTGATTGATTACAGAAGCAGTTAATGTAGCTCCCTTCTATTGAGCCAGACATCAATTAGATTTCCAAAAAGTATAAAATACTGGGGTGGTTCCTACTATTATTAAAAATATTTTAAAATGTAATAAGTTTGCTATTACTTTCAAGTGAATATTTTTAAAAAATTCTATTTTAAGCTTTAATGGAATAAATGTCAGTAAATGCAGCCCACATAAGCAAAAGCTTTCTGAGGTTTTCAGTAATTTTTCATAACATAAAGAGGTTTTGAGGCTAAAAGTTTGAGAATCACTCCCTTAAGCTATATGACTCAAATACAAATATGACAAATTGGATGTTTGTCTCAGAAAATAAGCTAGGATTAGTTTAAGAACATCAGAATATTAGGTATCAACTTCCCAACCTTCAAATAGCATAGAAATAGTAACATGTTAGAAAACAAATGTTTTTAAATGAAGTCTTGGTACATTAGAAGCAGAAATATTTCTGTAAAGGCTGGCATTTAAATCTAGAGCAAATCGCCCATACAAATCAACAGTGGGCAAGTAAATTCCATTGAAGAGCTTATTATTCTGTTAATTGCATTACCTTCACAGTTTGAAAGGTATTCTTGAGGCATTTTGTAGGTTCTGTTTGCACTTTCTAATGTTTGAGATTTAAGAATTGACTTGAGTTTCCCAGTGATTATCTTGATTTACTGTAGTAGGATACTGATTTTTTATAATTAGATGTGAAGTATAGTTCTAAAGGAATAAAAGAATCAAATATTTTTAAATTTAAGCAGCATTTTGGAGGAGAAAATTTCTTTACCTTGTGCTTATTTCTAACTTACAAACATCCTTGAAGACGTAACATTTGTATTCTAAAGGCTCAGAACAACCCATCTGATGCCTTAAATGTTTTCAAATTTGAAAAGAGAGTTTATTATTTTACATGTGGTCCAGTGGAACACTCTTAATGTGTAGATAAACCTAAGTTGTCAGCTGTTGATTGGTTTTCTCTTTTAAAATCCGCATTGCTAAGTAAATGTTTGAAACCTCGGCATATTTCTCTTGTGATGCATTTTGCGAAGAGCTTTTTCATTTGCTAGTACACTGGCTCATTCTTGATAGCTCACCGCCACGCTATTAAACATTTTCTTGGAATGACTTGAAAAAAAGGTGCTACTTTCCTTTATTGTATGATAGCGTTCTTTCTTCTCCCCAAGGCAGCTTTTATGAGATAAGTAATGTTGAGAGATGAAAGGCTTACTCCAACTGTGAACACATATGTCACTATATTGTGATGAGAAATTAATTTTAGTATTTGTTCTTTATACAAGTTATAGTTCAGTGTTTTATACAAAAGTACATGTTGTTTCCTGTTCTCGCAAAGCATAGTCTATTCTTGGCATAACCAGACCGCTGAACTAGGTTTCTGTCTCTTGCGCTTTATGTTGTAAGCTTTGGTCTCAGTTGTCAAGTGAGAGAAATGAGCACTGAGCTAAAAGCTCTAATTCCTGGGAGTTGAATCCAGATCTATCCCTTAAGCAGCCATTTGGGCATATTGAAATAACCCTCTCTGCACTTTACTTACTCTTTCCCCACTTTGTGGGCAGTACCTCTTTCCCCCCTAACATTAGCTCTAACTGGAAACCCGAGAGTGATTCCAGGCCCCACAGCTGCTGATCTGCAAATCCTCTCCAGGCTGTTGGTTTATTGCTATCATGTGTCCCTGTCGGCTACTGTTTTGACTCAGGACTAGGGTAACTTTTTTTGAAAGTATCCAACAATTCCTTCCTCTGTATCTGTCTGTCTCTAGATCTTATTTCGCTTTCTTACGTTCTGTACACTACCATGAGCTAGGTCTTTCTCAAAGACAAAAATGTCTATGTCATCTCCTCGTTTGTCATTTTCCAGTGCCATCTCACGGCAAAAATCCAAACTCCTCTGGGGAGAGATGACCCTACGGTGTAATGAAGAGAGCTGGGTTTTGAAACTTAGTAGATACGAACTCGAATCACAATTTTGCCATCTACATAGCTTAGTAAACTTGGGGAAATTCTTTAACCTTTTCTAGTCATCATTGCCTCGTTTGTCAAATACTGTACATTCAGCATCAGGTTCTGTGTGTGGTGCCTGGGGCGCACTTTTGCTCATGAACCTTCTTCTACTTCCCTGCTTAATTCCCTGTACTCACCAGTCTGCGCCTCTGGCTCAACTTCCTCAAATACTTTCTTGTGTCTCTGACTCTGTGCTTTCCTCCGACTGGAGTATATACACTGAAATATTACTGCTCTTCAGAGGCAGTGTAGGAGTTGACTCTGCTGAGAAGCCTTCTCCGACACCTCCCAACTGGGCTGGATTCTTTCCTAAAGTTTCTGTGACATTTTCCATGTCCCTCTATGTAAGCACGTTTATCAGACTGTGTTTTGTTCATTCATCCAATTTATTCATTCAGGAAAGATTTATTTTGCATGTATTATGTGCCCTGTTCTTCCTCTCCTCCCTGTCCCAGATTTGTGAACACCCAGTAACACCTGCTGATGACCCAGCTTCAGTTTTCTATGCAATGATCACAGCTGGGTGATACTGAACCAACAGGATGGATGAAACATGAAATTTAGCTGCTACCAGCATCCTCCGCTGACCTCAAGGATATTACATGAAAGAGAAATAAACACACTTTTTGTGAATCCTTGTATTTTGAGGGCTCTTTGTTACTCCAACTTAGTGAACCTCTAATACAATAAATGCACAAACGATGATTGGACCCAGGGCATCTGCTGACCGTCTTGTTCCTCAAATAGTCTTCCCAGTTTCTGTAAAAGGCAACTCCAGCATTCCAGTTGTTCAGGCCCCACATTTGGAAACCTTCACTCTTCTCTTTGGGTCACATACCTTTTTCAGTCCAATCCATTATCAAATTCTGTTGTCAAAACTTTTGAAATAGTTCCTAAATTTGAAGATTTCTTACTGTCTCCATTTGTACCCCTTTAATCCACGTCACCATTATCCCTCTTCTGAACTATTTCAATAGCTTCCCTGTATCTCTGCTTCCTTCATTGCTTCCAGAGAGTTTGTCACAGCTGCACAAAGCTCTAAGTTAAAAGCTTGTAGCTCTTCTGTTCAAACCCTTCTAGGGATTCCCATATTGATTAAAAGGAAAAAAAGAATATATATTAAAAGTCCTTACCATGGCTATGATGCCACTGGAACTCTTAAATTATTGATTTCCTTACCTATCTTCCTCACCTCCACCTCTGTGATCCTCACCCCGCCCCAGCCACACTGGCTTCCACACTGTTTTTTAAATATGTGCTGTGATTCATGGGGTCACAAAGAGTCAGACACGACTGAGCAACTGAACTGAACTGAACCTTAAGCTCTGAGGGCTTGGCAAATTTTTATTATTTTGCTTAAAATGCTCTTCCTTCAAATATTAGCATGGCCCCATTATCATCCCACTCATGTCTCTGCTTCTGCTTAATATTCAATGTACAGACACCTTCCGTGGCAACCTGCGTAATATACCAATCCCTTCCCCGTCCTGTATGGTACTCTCTACCCGCTTAAGCAACTTAAAAATCAGAAACTATTAATACCTGTGTTCTCTATAATCCCAGTACTTAACTATAGTGCCTTCACACTGTACATATTCCCTGCATGTTGGTTTCATTAATACCAAATTAATTATATGGGACAGAAATTATATATAGGATATTGCACTTCCTCCTATGATCTTTTGAATTAATTTCATAATTCAATTTTTACTTTTCAGACTATATTTTTACTGTATATTTATTACTAATATAGAAAAACTGTCTTTAAGTCAGTGTTTCACGTTTATTATCCAGGATGGACAAATCATAAAGATTTATATTTATACTTTTTATATTTATATTTTTTAAAGGAATATTTACCTCACATGTTTGCTTCCAGATAACAATTCCAGAAATTACACTTGGTGGTGAAAGAGTGATTCACTGCATGTCATAAAATTGTACTCCTAGTCCAAACTGCTTAATTCTCCAAACCTCGATAACATTCCGATTGAAACTTTGTGCTGCTGTTTCTTTCTAGTACTATTTAGCTTAGGCATTAGAGAAGATGTATTTTGGTTTAAAGCTTTTTTTTTTTCCAAAAGAGAGTCATAAACCATATAATATTTAAAATTATGTTTTACAATAAAGAATCTAATCTGAAGATAAAATTTAATAAGAAAACAAATTGGAAAGACAGTAAAATATAAGCAGGCAACTGAGAGATGACACATGGGAATTATTTTGTCTCATTTGAAAACCTTGAGTTGGGGCTATCAGTATGGAAGACAAAGAGCTCCCGTTTCTTTGTAGTATACCATTCTGAAAATCAGCCCTACTTCCTGTCCGAGATCTCTGTGTGTGTACCTTCCTTGGTGGTAGGTCGTCTTATTTATGGAATGCTGCAGTCTGTCCTACCAGGACTTCTAACGCGAATGATTGAATTCTTGTGTGTTTAGTTGGCTATCTCTAAGTCTAGGTCTATGTGTTAAATGTTTTCTTAATTTATTAGCAGAATTTTAGTTCAGAAGATTAAATGAAGACATGGGTATTGAAGAACCTCTGTAGTCTACCAAACTAAAAAACCTTCTGGATATTCCCCAGTGCTTAGCTCTAGGCCAGCCACGTATTGTTTCTTTCTTTAGCAAATACGTGTTAATGGAATTTTGCTTGTTCCCCAACACCAGAATGTTAACATTTATTTTAGAGAATCCATACACATACCATCTACTTAGAAAATTGTATAATGCACACACAGACAAATCTGTATCAAGTTTCCTTAAAATCTAGAATTATCGTCTCGTAGATAATGAAAATTGATAATAAACTATTAGAGCTTCCCTCCCCAAAAAACTAAGAAAATAGGTTTTAAGCATCTAGTTAATTCTGATAATTTTCCCTCTAGGTGAAATTTTTATTTGTTTAATATTTAAACCCTCTGTTGAAATTTAATAAGCCAAAGCTCTAAAAACTGTCTGATCTAGCATAGTATTATTTAGACTGTGCAGACTTTCTATTAAGATCCTTAGGGGTGAGCAGTATGTGTGCGTGTGTGCATGTATGTGATGTATATACATTTATGAATTCTCAACTCATTAAAGATGAAACTTTGGAGGGCACTTAGTGTATTTAAGATCCCAATAATAATATTAGATGGTACTAATAGAGACATTCACAAAACTCTATAATCTTTCATCAGTGTGGAAGCATATCCCATTATGTTCAGGAGATAATTTGTTGAGCTAAACTTTGCCCTAAGGAAAGCAAAGGATATTAGAAAAATTTTGAGTAAAAATGTTTAGCTTCTCCTCTGTCATAATGTTTTGCCAGTGACTAAAATGCAACTGAGTTTAATAAACTTTTACCTTGAATGACAAGCATCTTTCTTCAATTTGCCATACCAAAGATATTACTTTCAGAAAACATCCAACCATAGAAACACTCAGAATTGCTAAATTTCAAGAGGCTCTAAAAATGATCAGATCTTTTTTCAGGCTTGATTAGATGAACTGGTAAGGTCAAACTTCATGTCCTAAAATATCAGAATTTAATTTCATAAAATCTGTTACTATTGAGACTATTTCCGCAGTGCTTAAACTAATGCAACCCAACATTCCCTTTTTAAATTGCATTGTTTTATATTGTTCAAAAGAGCTTCTCTGGAGCATCAGACGGTAAAGAATCTGCCTTCAATGAGGGAGACCTTGGTTCAATCCCTGGGTCAGAAAGATCCCCTGGAGAAGGGAATGGCAACCCATTTCAGTATTCTTGCTTGGAGAATTCTATGGACAGAGGAGCCTGGTGGGCTGCAGACCATAGCGTTGCAAAGAGTTGGACATAACTGAGCCACTAACACACACATATTAAAAATGGAGAGTTCAGTTCAGTCGCTCAGCCGTGTCGAACTCTTTGCGACCCCATGAACTGCAGCACGCCAGGCTTTCCTGTCCATCACCAACTCCCGGATTTACCCAAACTCATGTCCATTGAGTTGGTGATGCCATCTAACCATCTCATCCTCTGTCGTCCCCTTCTCCTTCTGCCCTCAATCGTTTCCAGCAGCAGGGTCTTTCTAATGAGTCAGCTCTTCACATCAGGTGGCCAAAGTATTGGAGTTTCAGCTCCAACATCAGTCCTTCCAATGAACACTCAGGACTAATCTCCTTTAGGATGGAGTGGTTAGATCGCCTTGCAGGCCAAAGGACTCTCAAGAGTCTTCTCCAACACCACAGTTCAAAAACATCAATTCTTTGGTGCTCAGCTTTCTTTATAGTCCAACTCTCACATCTATACATGACCACTGGAAAAACCATACCCTTGACTAGATGGACTTTTGTGGACAAAGTAATGTCTCTACTTTTTAATATGCTGTCTAGATTGGTCATAACTTTCCTTCCAAGGAGTAAGTGTCTTTTAATTTCATGGCTGCAATCACCATCTGCAGTGATCTTAAAGCCCAGAAAAATAAAGTCAGCCACTGTTTCCACTGTTGCCCCATCTATTTGCCATGAAGTGATGGGACTGGATGCCATGATCTTAGTTTTCTGAATGTTGAGCTTTAAGCCAACTTTTTCACTCTCCTCTTTCACTTTCATCAAGAGGCTCTTTAGTTCCTCTTCACTTTCTGCCATAAGGGTGGTGTCATCTGCATATCTGAGGTTATTTATATTTCTCCTGGCCATCTTGATTCCAGCTTATGCTTCTTCCAGCCCAGCGTTTCTCATGATGTACTCTGCATATAAGTTAAACAAGCAGGGTGACAATATACAGCCTTGACGTACTCCTTTTCCTATCTGGAACCAGTGTCTTGTTCCATGTCCAGTTCTAACTGTTGCTTTCTGACCTGCATATAGGTTTCTCAAGAGGCAGGTCAGGTGGTCTGGTATTCCCATCTCTTTCAGAATTTTCCACCGTTTTTTGTGATCCACACAGTCAAAGGCTTTTGTATAATCAGTAAAATGGAGAACTGGTCATCAATTTTTATTCAATTATCCTTGCTTCCAAGATTAAAGAGTTAAGAGTCCTTCGAGTATATTTTTGTCTTAGGGAGAGAGTAATGTGTACTAGTCAAGACTATGCCTTGGGCAAGTTATTTAACTTCTATGAACCTGTGTTTCACTCCCTATAAATAACTTGAAAATACCTTTCTCAAATGGTACTTGTGAGGAGGAACTGAATGGGAAACATTTAGCACTCCTTTAAAGGCCCTATAAACAGTTTTTTAAAAATGTGTTCTAATTCATCTTAGCATAAGAAATTCAAATATTTAACTTTCTTTTCATCTTCTAATGATGTGCAAATGATCAAAGTTTTAGTATATTAACCTCAAGAAGTGGGAACTCAAAATTGAAAATGGCAAATGTTTGAGAGTCAGCTCTGAAAAGAAGAAAATAGTAGATCCCTTGCTTATAGTCCTTGCAAAATTTTATGGTGCGAAAACTCCCATCATCACCAGTTTCACATTACCAACCTGATTTCTGAATAAAGAGTAGCTAATCTTTTAGAGTCAGCTCTGGCACAGTAGTAGGCATGCCCGTTCATAAAGAACTGCTTAATCAATCCTATCTATAACTGCAGAATTGGAACATGAATTTGACACATTACACTTGTTTTAATTATTCATGGACTACATTTTCCGTCAGTGCAGTTCATTGATTAGACTTCTGATGTCAGTTCCTTTCAGCTCTGAAATTTCAGATTTTACCTTTGAAGTGGCAGATGACTCAGAGTCTGCACTTGCCCTTCTTGAGAATAGCACATTAGGTACATTAAGCTTCGGCCATTTCTGAAAGTAGCATGCTGTATTACATATGTAGAGTGTTTTTTTCTATATTTTGAGTATTTTTGAATATTTTTTGAATATTTGAATATTTTTTTAAGTAAAGGATGATGCAGAAGGGCTTAGGAATTTCCACTTAGTTTTAACCTGTAACCAGTTATCTCATTGTCAAGTTACCAATAATGCTGCAGAGAAAATATATATTTTTGTAGAATAGGTAATTTCTGGAATTAATTTAAAAAAATCAGTGATGTAATAGATATAACACTTCCCTGGTGGTTCAGTGGTAAAGATTATGGCTGCCAGTACAGGAGACCTGGTTCGATCCCTGGGTCAGAAAGATCGCCTGGAGAAAGAAATAGCAACCCACTTCAGTGGATTCTTGCCTGGGAAATCTCATGGACAGAGGAACTTGGCAGTTTACAGCCCATGGATTTAAAAAAGAAATCAGACCCGATAGTAGCTAAACAATAAGAAGACTCTATATATGTCTTCCTTAGGTTGAAGTCAGTATGGTACCGTAATACAGATTGTCCCATTTAACTATTTAATTCATGCAATACTAGTTAGAGATTCAAATTCCTTTAATAGATTTTCTTCGTGCTAATATAGTAGTTGTTACCAGTACATACCTATCATAGTTTCTCTAGATATAAGAGTTGCTCCTTGTTTCCATTGAGCAGAATTTTATACTTTCTCTTCAATTTGTTTTCAATCATAAGATTATCAAAACTACTGTCGTGTTCATTCAAGTATGATCATTTCCACCCAAAAGGTAAAAGTCAGGAAACCTTATTCAAATCATTTTCCAGCTTTTTAAGGCCACAGCATTTTCCCCATCCAAGTTTTGGAATTTTTAAAAATGTAATTTATTCCTTGACAGATTTTCTACTTCTCTGTGGGCAAATATCACTGCATTCTAGTTCAGTGGTTCTCCAGGTGCGATCCCTGAAGCATCAGCATCACCAGATAACACTAGAGATGAAAATTCCCAGGGCCTACCCCAGTGGTACTGAATCAGAAAGTCTAGGAATAATACTCAGCAGTCTGTGCTTTAACAAATCCTCTGAGAGACCCTGGTATTGAGTGAGTGATTGTGTAATTTAGCTTCCTATTTAGTTGTGTGTTCCATGGCTGAGACGGTAAAGCGTCTGTCTATAATGCAGGAGACCCGGGTTCAATCCCTGGGTCGGGAAGATCTCCTGGAGAAGGAAATGGCAACCCACTCCAGTATTCTTCCCTGGAGAATCCCATGGACAGAGAAGCCTGGTAGTCTACAGTCCATGGGGTTGAAAAGAGTTGGACAAGACTGAGCAACTTCACTTTCCTTTCCTTTCACTTTCCATGATGACCAGGATTTATGAGTAATTATAACTTTCAAATAGGGGATATCCACTAAATATTTGACGAATGAACTGAATAAAAGGACATTTTAAGAAATGCAAGCTAATTAACTGGAGGAATAAAGGACAAGATATCTTATTTGAAAGGGTATCATTTGAAGGAGAAATGAGATGTGCTCTTTAAACATACATGGGCTGGAATTAGGGCAAATTCATAGAAATTATGAGTGCTTATTAAGGTTAGGTTATTTCAATTACCTTAGTTCATCTAATCCTAACAGTAAAATTATATGAAATGATGTGTTATACTCATTTCACTGATTAAAAATGAGACTTAGAGAGTATATATATCTCTGTCTATATCAGGATCATATATCAGGCAGGTTTCAAACTCAGTTCTTTCTGACTCACTTTCCCCATCATGTCTAGAGAGACAGATTTCAATTCCAGGTTAATTCAGTCAATTTATTCAGTTCAGTTCAGTCGCTCAGTCCTGTCCGACTCTTTGCGACCCCATGAATCGCAGGACGCCAGGCCTCCCTGTCCATCACCAACTCCCGGAGTTCACTCAGACTCACGCCCATCGAGTCCGTGATGCCATCCAGCCATCTCATCCTCTGTCGTCCCCTTCTCCTCCTGCCCCCAATCCCTCCCAGCATCAGTCTTTTCCAATGAGTCAACTCTTCACATGAGGTGGCCAAAGTACTGGAGTTTCAGCTTTAGCATCATTCCTTCCAAAGAAATCCCAGGGCTGATCTCCTTCAGAATGGACTGGTTGGATCTCCTTGCAGTCCAAGGGACTCTCAAGAGTCTTCTCCAACACCACAGTTCAAAAGCATCAATTCTTCATCGCTCAGCCTTCTTCACAGTCCAACTCTCACATCCATACATGACTACAAAATGACCATTAATTGTATATAAATATGAGCTAGGCCCCATGCAGTTGATCAGCATTTAGCAACGAAAAGCAAGTGTCCTCATCTGTACAGTGTGGATGCTAAAAGAATCTAGTACTTCTGTTGTGACTATTAAATATGATAGACATCAATAATTAAATAAGACAAAGTCATAAATTGTGAGAAATACATAAATGGAGAGAAAGAGAAGATATTAGATAGTGATAGCTGCTTTAGACCGAGTGGCTGGAGATATGGCTCTCATGCAGCGACATTGATGCTAATGTAGAATGACAAGTATCCTTTGACTCAATGGCAAAGCAGGGGAAGAGCACTTTAGACATAAGACTTGTGTGTGTAAAACCCTAAGTGCCAGGAACTGACACTCTGGAATGGAGTGAGACCTCTGTCACCACAAGTTTTCAAGTGCATCATGCTGAAAATAGTATTTGGAGTGTGATGAAGGTGGAACAGGAGTAGCAGAGCAGAGTTGCACTGCGTAACTATCAATTTCCATCCAGTCCAACTGATTTGCCTTCCCCACGTAAGCTTATCGAATAACAGTGACACAACAAGAAAGCAACATATACGTTAATGTCCAACTAGGTGCAGAAGCCTGCAGTATGACATCAAAGAAGTACTTTTTAGAATGGAAGCTTGAAACACCTAAAATCTGAACAATTGAGTTTGATTGTTAGTAAACTTTAATTCTATTGCTTCTACTTCTACTTTCTTGATTATACCAAAGCCTTTGACTGTGTGGATCACAGCAAACTATGTAAAATTCTTAAAGAGATGGGAATACCAGACCACTGTACTTGCCTCCTGAGAAATCTGTATGCAGGTCAGAAAGCAACAGTTAGAACTGGACATGGAACAACACACTGGTTCCAAATAGGAAAAGGAGTACGCCAAGGCTGTATATTGTCACCCTGCTTATTTAACTTATATGCAGAGTACATCATGAGAAATTCTGGACTGGATGAAGCACAGGCTGGAATCAAGATTGCTGGGAGAGATACCAATAACCTCAGATATGCAGATGATACCACCCTATGGCCTAAAAAAGTGAAGAGGAACTAAAGAGCCTCTTGATGAAAGTGAAAGAGGAGAGTGAAAAAGTTGGCTTAAAACTCAACATTGAGAAAACTAAGATCATGGCATCCAGTCCCATCACTTCATGGCAAATAGATGGGGAAACATTGGAAACTGTGGCTGATTTTATTTTTTTGGGCTCCAGAATCACTGCAGATGGTGATTGCAGCCATGAAATTAAAAGATGCTTGCTCCTTAAAAGGAAAGTTATGACCAACCTCAACAGAATATTGAAAAGCAGAGACATTACTTTGCCAAGAAAGGTTTGTCTAGTCAAAGCGATGGTTTTTCCAATAGTAATGTATGGATGTAAGAGTTGGACAGACCGTAAAGAAAGCTGAGCGCCTAAGAATTGATGCTTTTGAAACCGTGGTGCTGGAGAAGATTCTTTAGAGTCTCTTGGACAGCAAGGAGATCCAACCAGTCCATCCTAGGGGAAATCAGTCCTGAATATTCATTGGAAGGACTGATGCTGAAGCTGAAACTCTAATACTTTAGCCACCTGATTGTGAAGAACTGACTCATTTGAAAAGACCCTGATGCTGGAAATGATTGAATGTGGGAGGAGAAGGGGACGGCAGAAGATGAGATGGTTGAATGGCACCACTGACTCGATGGACATGAGTTTGAGTCAGCTCCAGGAGTTGGTGATGGATAGGGAAGCCTGGTGTACTGCAGTCCATGGGGCCACAAAGAGTTGGACATGACTGAGTGACTGAACTGAACTGAACTGAAACTTGAATTCAATACAGCAGCCTCTAGATTTTTTCCCTGGCACTCTCTAAGACTGACTGAGGATGCCAGATGGCTTGGGGGCACTTTTGTTCATAATTAATGTGTTGAACTATTCCCTAACCATATTACAGTGGCATTTCTAGAAAATCTCGGATTACATTTCTTCCCAATTATACTTATCATTTGATACACAATCTGCAATGAAGATAGGATGGAAATGGAGTGGTTTGAATCACTAAGTGAAATGGATGGATTTTAAATGAAATTAAATTGTGGTAAAAATCTTATATGTTATTTCTAAGTAGCTCTTTGGAAGATATTACCAAGTAGAAATGGGAATATTTCAACTTAATTGGATTTTCCTGTTAACAAACTTTACTTATTCCTTATTTCACTGTAAGACTAGAAAATGGAGGCTTCTAGTTGCTACACTCCGAAGACTCTAAGCCTCTCAATGATGACATCATGTTCTCTTTTGTTTTCCTGGAACAAATACAAAACCCAACAATATTAAGCACCACAGGTGTTTGTTGAATGAATGAGTGAATGAAGAAGAGACGAACAATTTGAGCCAACTAAACTGTGAGTGGAATTCAAGCATTATAATAAGTATATTTAATTTTTACTTTAGAAATCCTATGGTTTTTCTAGTAGTCATGTATAGATGTGAGAGTTGGACCATAAAGAAGGCTGAGTGCCAAAATGCTTTTGAAGTGTGGTGCTGGAGAAGACTCTTGAGAGTCCCTCGGAGAGCAAGATCAAACCAGTCAATCCAGAATGAAATCAACCCTGAATATTCATGGGAAGGATTGATGCTGAAGCTCCAATACTTTGGCCACCTGATGGGAAAAACTGACTCATTGAAAAAGACCTTGATGCTGGGAAAGACTGAGGGTAGGAGGAGAAGGGGATGGCAAAGGATGAGATGGTTTGATGGCATCATTGACTCAATGGACATGAGTTTGAGCAAACTCTTGGAGATAGTGAAGCCTGATGTGCTGCAGTCCATGGGGTCACAAAGAGTTGGACATGACTGAGTGACTGAACAACACAAGGACTGAGACTAATTCCTGAAATATATAAGTTGTGTTTCCCATAGCTATATTTCTTATAACTTCAAACGCGTAATAAAACAAAAAGGATTTTTAAGAAGCTAATATGTTTGGATTGCTTTAAAGCACCAATTTAAAGTCTTTTCTGTTTGTAGCATTGTTGAGACATTGTATAATTTGGATTCACATAAAATGAAATAGCCAACAAAGATAGTTATTGTGAGGAAGCAACTTTCAGCTGTCTTTTCCTGCCATATGTCTTTAGTTAATGGGAGGGAGAAACGGTGCTGTGTAGATAAATTTGGGTTGGTTTTAAAAAATATAGACTTATGTATTAAAACCTGCATATAACATTTAATCTATAATTTCAAATTAGTGATTTTTAATATGTCTTAGAAATATGCTCTAAGATATATTTGTACTTAAAAGAGAAGCAATGCAGTTGACAGATGATAAATCTATACTATGCCTCATACAATAATACATTAAAAATACACCTTTGTCATTGAATATAAATATTCTCAATCCTTAGTCCTTCTGTTTTCAGTATGATTTTGCTGTGGAGGAATTTGTGTCTTCATACTTAGCCATGTATCAGTATTCTTTATAAAATATAAATTTGCTAGAATGAGAGAATTAATTAAAGAAAAAAGTGAAAGGGAAATAGTTATTATTCTTCTATAAGGTAAATAGTTTTTAATGTAATTGTAATTATTTATGTAAATGTTTATGGCCTGATATATATACACTATATATATATATATATATCACACCTTCTGCATACCTTCTACCAATAAATATATTAATAACTTTTTTATTAACATACATTTCAGGTAGACATCATGATAATTCATCATCTGTATTACACAAAGTAATCACCTCCAAAAGTCTGTTTGCCATTCGTCTCCGCACAGTTCAACTCCGTCACCCTTTTTGTCTGCCCCTCCAAACCTCTTCCCCTTTGCTAACCACTGATGTGCTCTCTATGAGTTTTTGTTATGGCAACCTACTCCAGTACCTTTGCCCGGAAAATCTCTTGGACAGGGGAGCCGGTAGGCTACAGTCCACGGGGTCGCAAAGAGTCGGACACGACTGAGCGACTTCACTTTGTTTTGTTTTTTACTGTTCCGCATATGAGTAAAATCATATGATATTTGTCTTTCTTCCTCTGCCTTATTTCACTTAATATAATACCCTGCAAGTTCATCCATGTTGTCACAAATGATGAGGTTTCATTCTTTTATATGGCCGAGTAGTATTTATTTCCATATCTTGGCTATTGTAAGTTATGTTGCAGTGAGCTTAAGGGTGCATATATCTATTTGAATTAATGTTTTTATTTTCCTCAGATAAATACCCAGAATTGGAATGACTGGATCGTACGGTAGTTCTGATCTTAATTTTTTGAAGCATCTTCATACTGTTTTCCATAGTGGCCTCATCAGTTTTCATTCCCAGCAACAGTGTGTGAGGGCTCCTTTACCTCCACAACCTCTTTAACACTTGCTATTTCTTGTCTCTGTGGCAGTAGCCGTTGTAGCCACTGTGAGGTAATATCTCACTTTTGGTTTTAATTTGCATTTTCCTACCAATTAGTGATGTTGAACATCTTGTCATGTGCCTGTCGGCCATTGTATGTCCTCTTTGAAAAATGTCAATTCAGATTCGCTGCCCTTTTTTAAATTGGATTGCCTTTTTTTCTGAATGTAGCATTTTGATATAGGGTATAGTACAATACACTAAACTGACTAAGAGAGCTTAACACAGTCAAATGAAAATCACTGATGCTTTCCATTCTTATACTTTTGAAATGTTTTTTTGTTATGTATGAGCAAATGTATTTTGATATTTTTATGAAACAGTCAGAAAAGCTTTCCCTGGAGCTTCATGAGCCGCCAGTCACTTGCCCTTGATGTTGTCAAATTTCAGTCAGCTAGGGGTTATGTATATGTAAATTAGTCTTCAGAACTTTAGTGTAAATTCTAAGAGTAAGGTTACTATTATCAAAAAATACAAAGTAAATTCTTTGGACTCTACAAAATATATGCTAGTTTTAGTCTGTCTGCTGTTTCAAGACTAGCCAAGAAGACAACCTATCCTACATCTAATATTTTACTTTCTTAAGAGGATTTTTGAATAGAGAATATCTAATAGTCCCAGGTAAAATTCAAATGAAGATAAAAGTTAGGATTTAGGTAAGGTTATAGAATGATGTCAGAGAAGGCAATGGCAACCCACTCCAGTACTCTTGCCTGGGAAATCCCATGGACGGAGGAGCCTGGTGGGCTGTAGTCCGTGGGGTCACGAAGAGTCGGACACTTACTGAGTGACTTCACTTTCACTTTTCACTTTCATGCATTGGAGAAGGAAATGGCAACCCACTCCAATGTTCTTGCCTGGAGAATCCCAGGGACGGTGGAGCCTGGTGGGCTGCCATCTGTGTGGTCTCACAGAGTCAGACACAACTGAAGCGACTTAGCAGCAGCAGCATAGAATGATGTGGTTAATATATGCTAGCTCATTCTTGTGCACACTTAGTCGTTCAGTTGTGTCTGACTTTTTGTGACCCTATGGACCGGAGTTGGCCTGGCTCCTCTATCGATGGGATTCTTCTCTAGGTAAGAATACTGGAGTGGGTTGCCATTTCCTCCTCCAGGGGATATTCCTGACCCAGGAATCAAACCAGTATCTCCTGCACCTCCTGCATTGGCAGGCAGATTCTTTTACCACTGGGCCACCTGGGAAGCCAGCTTTATCCATATATATCCATTCAAAATACTCACCTAAATAGTGTTTTTTATATTTTCTTATACTTTTAGCTATGACAGAATATGACTGTTGAAGAACATTAGTAGTCTGAACCACAGAACTAGTAAAAGGTTAAAAGTTTTACTTTTGATTTTGCACAACATGCCAATTGTGAGATTAGACTGGTCTTTTTTATTGAGTCTGCTTTATTAACTAGGAGCTACAAATTATAGTAAACTGACTCTCTTATCTTTCAGCACTGCAATCACACATGGTGCCCAGTAGTGGTCTGGACACCACGTGGCCGAATTTCCCTTTTTGTCTTTACTCTTTGGAGAATGTTTTCCCATGCTGGAATTTTCTTGGGACCTGCTTATCCAAATTGGGCTACCCTGGTAGCTCAGCTGGTAAAGAATCCATATCTGCAATGCAGGAGACCCCGGTTTGTTTCCTGGGTCAGGAAAATTCTCTGGAGAAGGGATAGGCTGCCCGTTCAAGTATTCTTGGGCTTCCCCGGTGGCTCAGACAATAAACAACCAACCCACAACGTGGGAGACAAAGATTCAATCCCTGGGTTGGGAAAATCCCCTAGAGGAGGGCATGGCAACCCACTTCAGTATTCTTGCCTGGAGAATCCCCACGGACAAAGGAGCCTGGCGGGCTGCAGTTCATGGGATCACAAAGACTCAGACATGACTGAGCTACTAAGCACATCCGAATGCTAGGATAGTAATAAGAACTCATTCTCTTGAGTTAGCCCCAGTTCACATCCTTCCTCTCTTCATTACTACCTATGTGGTCTTGAGTAGATTACTTGACTTCTCTGAGCATCCATTTACTTTTTGTGAAATTAGGATCGTAATTATCCTTCATTCTGACAGTCCTGCTGTGACATCATGTCAAATTTTTAACTGTATGGCCTGGCACATAGACAGCCTTTGATAAATGTTATTTTTCTGTTACTATGTTGTCTCATCTCTCTGAACTCTGTAGCTGGCCATTTACCTACTCTTTTAATTTAATTCAAATGAAGACTATTGTAATTGACAAAGTCTTAAGTCTTGTAATCTTCCCGCCGCCCCATGGCATTTGAGTGAGGCCTTTCAAAGATTTAATGCACAGGAACAAATATGCTAGGAATTTTCAATGCCACTCACAGACTCTCTCTGAAGGGACATTTATGAGAGGGGTGGATTCTGTCAGAACTCTTCAGATCATCCTGTGGAGGTTTATTCTCTCTACGTGTAAGGGCAACTTGGTTGATTCTGTCACCTGTGCCTATTGTCTGATTCCTTTTTACTTCTAACCTCAGGGCTGGCCTCAAGGCAAAAATAGTTAAGTAGACTTGGTCTGTCTTTGCTGACTGCCTCTCTCCCTTTGAACATGCTTTTCCCATATACCAATATCCTAGAGACGCCCATCTCTGAACGTTAAGGACAGCTGATATAGAAGATCTAAGTCATATTTAGTAGACAAAGAAACCCAGTTAACATATATGGAAATTTCAGTATGATAATCGAGTGTGTAATTTCAGCCTAGTTAAACGTAATGATGGGGCGTACTCCTTTAGTAAACAGTGACCCAAGTAAAATGTGTGATTTTCCTCCTATCTCCTCATCACGTTTAGACTCCTATTAAAATGAGTTTACTTGATTTCAGAATGAATAAGTCTGTACATAGACACAGCTGCCACAGCAAAATCAGCCTTTTCTCATTAGGGGTCTTTCTCTGGCGGCGACGGTTCTCCTAGACAAACTTTGCTTCTATTCTTGTAAATAGCTCTTTCCCATATTTAAACAGAGATCTGGGGGAAGGGGACAGATTCAGTCTTCCTTTTTTTCTCAGAATTTAAGGCCGATTGTTTTATAAGTTCTTAATTTAAAGCAGATTAGACTTTTTTTGCTCAAAAACAAGTAAAAGTGAACTCTCTGGAGCTCTGATCTGCCACTTCTACTTTATTATTTTATATATAAATTTTCAAGTATAAAACATTTTTATTTAAAGTGTAGTTCTTATCAAGGATTGCATTTATTGCTTTGAATCAGGGGCTATGATACAATCTATACTGAGGAGAAAACAGGGATGCTGAGAGAAATAAGGTCTCGGCCCAACTCATTGCAGAAACAGCAATGACAGAGTCTTCCTATTCTGTTTCTAGAAAGAACTCTCTGCAAATAACACTGTGGTCATTGTCTAGAACATTCTTTACGGAAATTTGGTAATACTAGTTTATAGGGTGTTTTGTGATTTTAGATGAGGGACAAAAAGCTGTTCTTGGAACATAAAAATAGTCAGGACTACACTTAATGTTTACGTTGTACCAGGCATTCTGTTCTCAACCCAATGAATATTTTATCTAATTTGACACTCACAGCAGCTCTAAAGAGGTAGATTATTTTACACCCATTTTACAAGTTAGGAAACTGAGGCTTAGGTTAACTTGCTCACTACTGAATGTGTGTTAAAAGTTCAGAAAAAGGAATTCAGCACAGGTCTGCATGACAATGGAGTCTGTGTACTTAACCTTTACATGATATTGCCTATTGGAAATATCATACACATACATAAAGATTGAATTGCAACAGTTTTGGCTGTCTATTAAATAATCAAATTTAAATTTTCGCTGAAAAACTTTTGATGTGGCATTGTACAAACCTGGAACAATGCCCTTTGTGGAGTCCTTTGTAATTCCAACCTATTTTGTTGTGAGGCTTCTAATACCCAGTACAATACACACTCATCTTTTTTTTTTCAGAAACATTATTTTTATTATGTAGACACCAACAGAATAATCTCTTGTATAGAATACACATCCTTTGAGCTGGCTACAAAAAAGGGCTTTGCTTTCAAACTCGTGGTGTTTTGGGTCATGCTTTTTTGGTGTTGAGGACTCCAGGATAAAGAATGTGAATTCTGCTATGCAATTGTTTCTTTTAAAATCAGAGTTCTTTCTTGATATTTCATACTTACTTTAGCTCCATCAAGAACAGTAAAATATGCCTAAAAATAAATTTAGTTGCTTTTAAAGATTTCATTTCAGAAGTTTCAAGGGTAACAAGTTACTCTGTTTCAGAACTGCTCTAGTGGTGTCCATTTTTCTCCATCTGTGTTCCTTGGCAGTGGGTCTGTATTCCACATTTGGGCCATGTCTCCTTGTGGCCAAGAAGATCGATGCGAGCCCTCTCACTATAGTTTGGGGCTTAGTGTTGCCAGTATTTATAACTGATAGAATGTCATAGGGATAGAGTGATTCATGGGATCCAGCTTGACTGAAAGTGTGTGCATTTAGTTACCTAGTGCATTTGGGCTGATAATAGAGAACTAGATATCCAATGGGTCTTAGCCAGGATTTCCACAAAAACATCAAGGAGCAGATTTGCATGCAGTATCCAGCAAGACCACTGTGTCTAGAGTCTGTGAGGCGTGATGTCAGCATATGCAGAATTTTAGAGTCCATCACCTTCCTTGATTTCCAGCAGCCCTCAAGAAGTATTGGGTTTATTCTTAGCAGAAGGCCTTTATTCTTGGCTTTATGTTATCCTTCCTCCTAGGAATGATAAACTGTGGGATGAAAGGGTTGAACATAGGCCAGATGCCTATAGAATTATAAAAAAGTAGAATAGCAACAATTTTACTGAATGTGGAGTGATTTTGTATTCAGTGAAAAGAGTGATATTTGTAAAGTACTTCATAAGATGTAACCTGGTAATAAGAAAAGGTGAATAACATTTTCTCTGATTTTTCTTCCCCTTAAATTGTTTCTAGGTGTATTCTAAACTTTTTCAGTTTGATAGAAATATTAGACTCTTGTCAAGCCATATAATAACGAAAGGACAAGTTATGCTGCTTCATAATGATGCCACACAAAACCTGAAAGCTCTCGCATAGTGTGCAGTTGACGCTGGATTGTGGAAAGCGTAGACAAACTGTGCATAAAGCAGTTCATGACTGAGTGAGATGAATTATTTTGTTTTTCTCTGACATAAGCTTTCCTATATTAAACTTCAGGGTTCCAAGGCTTACTAATTAGCTATTACCCTTGGACTGCAAGGAGATCCAACCAGTCCATCCTAAAGGAGACCAGGCCTGGGTGTTCATTGGAAGGACTGATGCTGAGGCTGAAACTCCAATACTTTGGCCACCTCATGCAAAGAGTTGACTCATTGGCAAAGACCTTGATGCTGGGAGGGATTGAGGGCAGGAGGAGAAGGGGACAACAGAGGATGAGATGGCTGGATGGCATCACCAACTTGATGGGCATGAGTCTGAGTGAACTCCAGGAGTTGGTGATGGACAGGGAGGCCTGGCATGCTGCGATTCATGGAGTGGCAAAGAGTCGGACATGACTGAGTGACTGAACTGAACTGAACTGTACTTGGACAATATCCCTCAGGTCCCCAGTGATGTCACCTTAAGCATTTTTCTTCCTGTCCGGCATGAGTTCTGAATATCTGGCACTATTATGCATGATATTACAGGTACCATAATCGTGTATGATCACATTTGCTTTTGTAAGAACCTTTGAGGTAGGTTGCATTGTTGTCCATCTTTTAAAAATGAATAAACTTCAATTAAGAGAGGTAAACCTGTGATGACTCAAGATCTTGAAGCTTAGACATATTAAGATAAGCCAGGAACATTGACATTCACAAAGCCTTGTTTCCTTATTTGTCCATATCTTCAGATTAATTGAACTACTTGCCTTTTCCATGTGAATAAATACACACACATGTTCTTAATCTGAAAAAAAAAATGTTTTAGTCTGCCTTTGCTGATACTAATTCTAGCTGCGTTTTCCTTGTCTACTGTTTACTAATCTAGGGATGCCAAATTTGTAGCTTGAATTTCACAGTGTTTTTATTCCTTTTCCTTGGCAGACATAGCCAATCAATCATTGCAACTCTCCCTGAGATAGATTCAGCCTCGTTATCTTTTCAGCCCATCACTATAGACAGGCATGGCCAATGGATTGATATTGGGTCCCAAGTTAAATATCTTCACCATCCCTGTTTTATTTTTGTCTCAGTCATGTCCTCTAGCCAAAGCATACACAGCATTTACTGCAATCTCCCTTCATATATTCATCAATTATGACACCTTTATTTCCACATATCAATGGTATTGGTGAAAAAGCCTATTTCATGGTACTTTCCATCAAAATTCCATGTTTTAAAATTTAACATTTATAAAAGTGATTTATCTTGAATCTTTTTCCAAAGCATTTTTTCTGATGGATCAGTGTTCTTAGACAATGTTATATCTTAACTGCTATTATTGAAGTTTATTCTCATGAGATTTGAGAAATTTTATCTGAATATTTTACCTTTTTTTCCTTTTAAGTAAAATATTTAGTAAATTTAAACACCAGCAAGAATTACTATATTTTCTTATTAAACATTTCTAAAGTTTATATATTTTTATCCTGCTGCAACCTTGGTAGTTTAGGCAAAAATGAGCAAGTGGGAAGTTAAACTATACAACTTGTAGTTGCCTTACATATCATGCCATTTAATAGTGACTGGGGTGAAACTTACAAGGAAGGAGCTTCCTATTTTTATTTTAAGGTAATTGTTGTTGTACAGTAGCTAAGTCGTGACTGACTCTTTGTGACCCATGGACTGCAGCACATCAGGCTTTCCTGTCCTTCACCATCTGCTGGAGTTTGCTCAAACTCATGTCCATTGAGGGGATGATGCCTTCCAACGATCTCATCTTCTCTTGACACCTTCACATCAACAAGTGGGAATTTGAAGAAATACCCTGCTTGTTTTATCATTATGGTGTAGCTGTATAGAGAATACAGCAGAAGATAAAACTGCAAACACTGAGTCCTGGCTCTGTCATTTTTTTACACAACATGACCTTTAAAAAATTACTTCACGTCTCAAGGACTCACTTTTCTCTTCTATTAAATGGGATAATAACAACATCAGCCTCAGTGGAATATTGTGAGAATTATAAAGACTGTTTAAAGGAAGCATTTCTAAGAATGCATGGTAAATATTGTCTATAATAAGTTATAATTATCTTCAGGTTCAGGCCAGTAGTTTCATTTCGTAGTCAGATTTTACTTTCATTCTGCCATTCTATTCATAAAGTAACACTAAGATGAAATATATTGTATATTACCTTATTTAAACTGACATGGATTGATGTTTATTTTTCCTGGATACTTGATTCTAAAACTTTTTAGTTTGTAAGAGAAATCTTTGTTCATTTTAGAATAAATGTTAACAAAAAGATGAAAATTAAAATCTCTCTTAGTCCCATGATTGAAAAACAGCCATTATTGACTTTTTGGTCTACAGTCTTTGAGTCTCAGATTGTGTATGTATAAAAACAAAAACTTAAGAACCACCAAATACAAACAGCCAATCTGACTGTCTCAAATAAGGCAACAGCTTAAGCTTTGGCCAAGTAAGCAGTTCCCCTGCTTTGCTTCCATGTCCGCTCTATAAAAAACATCCTTCTAGGTCCTGTGGGCACTGCTGCTTCTAACCAGTTTGACTTGGTGCTGCACAAAGTATATATGTACACTCTTAAAAATGGAATTATACTTTTCATGATGATTTGGAACTGTTAAAAGGTAAATGAAGAGATTAAAATGTACCAGGTTTTATTTGAGCAGACACCAATTCAGTTTGTGCAGCACCAAGTCAAAGCTGGTTAGCAGCAGCAGTGCCAACAGGACCTAGAAGGATGCTTTTTATAAAGAGGACGTGGAAGCAAAGCAGGAGAACTGCTTACTTGGCCAGAGCTTAAGCTGTTGCCTTATTTGAGACCGTCTGATTGGCTGTTTGTATTTGGTGGTTCTTAAGTTTTTGTTTCCTGAGATTCCAGTGCATGTAGGCTGCCATGGCATTAGAGCCACCCAGTCCAATGGTCTCTGTGTTTAATTACCTGAACAAAACACATAAACATATTGTGAAAATCTTTGCAAGTTCTATATATTATTTTATAGCACAATTATTAATGAGTGTATGATATTCTATAGTGTAAATATAATGGCATTTATATTTAAATAATCCTATAGTGTTGGGCTTTTGAACTGTGGTGTTGCAGAAGACTTTTGAGAGTCCTTTGGGCTGCAAGGAGATCCAACAAGTCTGTCCTAAAGGAGATCAGTCCTGAGTGTTCATTGGAAGGACTGATGCTGAAGTTGAAACTCCAATACTTTGGCCACCTGATGCAAAGAGCCTACTCATTAGAAAAGACCCTGATACTGGGAAAGATTGAAGGCTGGGGGAAAAGATGATGACAGAGGACAAGATGGTTGGATGACATCACTGACTCAATGGACATGAGTTTGAGCAAGCTCTGGGAGATGGTGAAGGACAGGGAAGCCTGGCGTGCTGCAACCCATGAGGTTGCAAAGAGTTGGGCATAACTGACTGACTGAACAACAATATTGTTGGACACTTGGTGTTTGAATTATTTCTCCTCTTGTCTGTTTTCATATAGTTGCAAACTTCTCTGCATTGAGTACTTCTTGTGCTTATATCATTGTGCATATTTAAATGATTTCTTTGGAATGAATTCTTAAATATAGAATTATGTGATCAAAGAGTATGTCCATTTTAATGTTTTAATTAAAATGATTTTTTATAAAGGATTATAATGTCATCCACTCATTTCCAATCCATCTACCTCTATACCTGCTTCCTCACCAATGATTCTTTTGCTGCCCTGCCCGGTATATAAACCTATAGTCTCTGCCTGCCTCTATCACAAAAATGGATGCATATAGGATATATGTACTGCTTTCTGTCTTCTCTCAAAGCTATATCTAATTATTATTTAAGCCTGTATGCAATTCTACTCTTTGGATGGATGGTTGGTTTTGTTTTTTGCTCTGACAAAGAATGCTGTAATAATTATCAGCACCTACATACTTTATTTGCACTTTTTCAGTGTACCTGTTGAGTAAAATTCTTAGAAGTGGAACTTCTGAGCAAAAAATATATGAATTTGTAATTTTTAAAAAGTATTTGTTGAAAAATTCTTAAAGAGATGGGAAAGCCAGACCACCTTACCTGTCCCTAAGAAACCTGTATACAAGCTAATAAGCAACAGCTAGAACTTTTCACTATCATGCATTGGAGGAAGGAAATGGCAACCCACTCCAGTGTTCTTGCCTGGAGAATCCCAGGGACAGGGGAGCTTGGTGGGCTGCCGTCTATGGATTCGCACAGATTCGGACACGACTGAAGCGACTTAGCAGCAGTAGCAGCAGAACCGAACGTGGAACAACAGACTGGTTCCAGATTGGGAAAGGAGAACGTCAAGGCTGTATATTGTCACCCTGTTTATTTAACTTATATGCAGAGTACATCATGGGAAACGCAGGGCTGGATGAAGCACAGGATAGAATCATGATTACCAGGAGAAATATCAATAACCTCATATATGCAGATGACACCACCCTTCTGGCAGAAAGTGAAGAACTAAAGAGCCTGTTGATGAAAGTGAAAGAGAAGAGTGAAAAAGCTGGCTTAAACCTCATTCAGAAAACAAAGATCATGGCATCTGGTCCCATCACTTCATGACAAATAGATGGGGAAACAGTAGAAACAATGGCTGACTTTTTATTTCTGGGCTCCAGAATCACTGCAGATGGTGACTGCAGCCATGAAATTAAAAGACGTTTACTCCTTGGAAGGAAAGTTAAGACCAACCTAGACAGCATATTTTAAAGCAGAGACATTACTTTGCCAACAAAGGTCCGTCTAGTCAAGGCTATGGTTTTTCCAGTAGTCATGTGTGGATGTGAGAGTTGGACTATAAAGAAAGCTGAGTGCCAAAGAATTGATGCTTTTGAACTGTGGTGTTGGAGAAGACTCTTGAGAGTCCCTTAGACTGCAAGGAGATCCAACTAGTCCATCCTAAAGGATATCAGTCCTGAGTGTTCATTGGAAGGACTGGTGTTGAAGCTGAAACTCCAATACTTTGGCCACCTGATGTGAAGAGCTGACTCATTTGAAAAGACCCTGCTGCTGGGAAGGATTGAAGTTGGGAGGAGAAGGGGACGACAGAGGATGAGATGGTTGAATGGCATCACCGACTCAATGGACATGGGTTTGGGTGGACTCCGGGAGTTGGTAATGGACAGGGAAGCCTAGTGTTCTGTGGTCCATGGGGTCACAAAGGGTTGGACATGACTGAGTGACTGAACTGAACTGAATTCTTTTTTTCTTTCTGTCCTTTATTTTCCTTTCTCATTTAATCCTCTATTTCCCTTTGTGTATCTTCTATAATTTCTATTTTCTCTTTGACTCTCTCTAATTATTTCATTTCTTGAATGACTTTGATTTATTCTTATAGTTCTTTGTGAGCTCTGCCAGATCATATTTCATCTTCTCCTTCTGTCTTACCATTTCGTCTCTGATATCTTGTGGTCCTGCCTTGGGCACATCCCGTCTCAGGATAGGACACGGGTTGAGGGTCGGGGAGGCCTGGGAGAGTAGGGTTGGGGAAGAGTCCAGGATATTTTTTCAAGCTTTCTGATTTGATACCACAGACTTTCTCCTTTATTATATGTGGAGACTGCTTTCTGCAGATGT
The DNA here is from genome assembly GCF_032405125.1 of Capricornis sumatraensis. Classification (NCBI taxonomy): domain Eukaryota; kingdom Metazoa; phylum Chordata; class Mammalia; order Artiodactyla; family Bovidae; genus Capricornis; species Capricornis sumatraensis. The sequence goes on along the minus strand of NC_091091.1, from coordinate 8,979,915 downwards.
GCCCCGTCTGTGATTCTGTGTGTGTATGTGTACCTCTTTGACTTTGAATAATTAGTCAGCCATATTTCTGCATCTCAGGGTGTGGTTCTCACCTTCTGAAGGCACTGTTGCTCCCTGATGTCTCTTGGTCTTAGCCCCACTTGTTACTGCAGTCTCTCCATGTTTCTTTTCACTTTCTTCTATGGCACCCTTGCCTGATCGCAATCTTTACAGAAGTTTTAAAGTCTTCAGATTATACCTCTCTCTTCCTTCTGCCAAAGATGAACCTCACCGAGTATGCTTTTTTCGTTGTCTTTGTTGCTTTTCATGCAGTCCTGGAGGAGACAGGGACAGTTCTGGTTTAGACAGTCATGTTTATTATATCAGAAATCCAAACTGATCTTTTCCTAAGTATTTAGTCAGAATTACCTTGAAAAATATTTTTAACATCTTGATAGTATGGGTTTAGTGTAAGTTATCAGTTCATTTGAAAATTAGTGTTTTTAAATTGATTTGATGCCAATAATGGAATATTAAAGAGCCATAGAAAGAATGCAATTGAGTCATTTGTAGAGACATAGCTAGGGCTAGAGATTGTCATATGGAGTGAACTAAATCAGAAAGAGAAAAATAAGTATTATGTCAATGCATATTTGTGGAATCTAGAAATGTGGTAGGGATGATCTTACTTATAAAGCAGAAATAGACAGATATAGAGAGTAATCATGTGGATACCAAAAGGAAAAGGTGTAGTGGTGGGATGAATTGAGAAATTGGGATTGACCTGTATACACTACTGTGCATAAGATAGATAAACCAATGAGAACTGACTCGCACCAGGAACTCCTTGCTCTGCGGTGTTCTGCGGGAAGGATATCAATAAAAGAGGTGATGTACGTATGCATATGGCTGATTTACTTGGCTGTACAGCAGAAACTGACAGAGCTGTGTAAAGTAACTATACTAAAAAAAAATAAATACATAAAGTCAGTTGCAAAATTTCTAGCAAGGAAAGACATCCTTCTTGCCTTTTTGACTGGAAGTATATAAAAGGAACTTTTATAATAGGATCCAAATCTAAATAAGGGCAGTGGCTTAAGTTCCATTTAATTTTAAAATCTTGGTCATTCTTTCCTTGAGGGCAGAGTAACTGGAAGAAAATATAATTTTAGTACCAAAAGAACAATTTTGAAATCTTAAGAGCTTATTAAAAATAGAATTGGTTAAGGGTTGATATTTTCCTCTTAGTATGATATCCCTTAGACAATGAAATTTTGCAATATTTTTGCTCAAGAACTTTAGTGGAATCTGAGATTTGTCCTATCACCTGAAGACCTGAGTATGTTTCACTGTGCTTGGCCTCTAAGTGTATAGCTTGGACAAATCAAGTTTAAATTATTTAGATGAAAAAATAAAGTAATTTTTTGTCATATCTCCAAGTAGGGTGTAAATGTTGGCCTAGTTTTCTCCACATAAATTATCCATCTTGTGAACTTCTTATTACAGTTATAAAGACTTTTATTGCTTCTCAAATAACAAGGATATGGTGCCTAAATAGCCTAGTTGTATATAATATTTAGAATGAACAATGGGAATTTTCTCCTTTCTTTGAAAATATGGTTTCTTTTAAAGTGTTTGAGAACCACTAGAATGGTGAAAACTACTGGAAGTTTGTTAGATCTGATTTTGGATTCTTGAATACATTTGACCTATGAAACAAAAGTTATTTTGCTGATAGAGAAGGAAATTACATAATTAAGCTTTCATTTGTTTCATGGTCGTTAGTGATACAGTGCTCTTCATGCTTCTGTCTTCTTTTGCTCCCAAGTTTAGTACAATGTGAATGGGAAATTAGGAGTATAGAATTTTCCTAGCTGATTTAGTCTGAGGCTCTAAACACTTAATGCCATTTTTTCACACCCTATCATAAACACTACAGAGGAAATGCAGGGCTAACTGAGACAGCTGTATTTATTCACTACTGGCCCTCAGTCTTGTCTCTGTGAAGGGTCTTTTAATTATAACTAACCTCATCTAGCCACAGGCTATTTTTTGATGACACAGATTCTAAGAAGAAAAACACATGAGTAACTTTAGAAGATCATAAACCTTTTCATGTACTTTTTCATCTTGACAAACATCTCAACACCCCAACTATGGGATGATTTATCTCCTAGTTTCTTTTATATTAATAAAGCCAGCCAAAGCAGTCCCTTCAATAGCTATATTATGTGATTGTTTAGGTCAAATATGTATTCAAAAATTTTTTTCCCTGCCTGTTTACCCTTTATCCTTTCAAGACAATTGGAGCAAGTTGAGGAATAAAATTATGACAAAATAATCCTTTTGAAAATAGCTTGGAATATGGCCATATTTTTAAATGACAACATATTTAATACCTGGAACTTATGGAAGACCAGGTGTTCCTGATCAGGTCAGGCTTGGTATCTTAGAAGGTGAATTGTGGTCGATATCCTAAGAATACAGATAGGCAAAGGTCCCATAGGATGAGTCTGGGTCAAATTCCATAGAAAACCAGAGGTAATCAAATATAGTCACTGCATTCCAAGGGTAAGACACAGGCCAGAATTCATCAGATTCAAACCTCAGACTCTCTAATAGAACTTAGATTAGAAAGAACAGACAGAAAATTAAATTGGATTCTTCATATTTATGAATGAAACAGAAGTATCTGCAATTCAGCTTTATTGGTCGTAGCTACCTCTTGTGTGTTAAGGTTGGACTGTGTTAAGGTATTACTGGGAGATAGTATTCTTTGGGTCCCTCCCATAAATAATTGTAGCTACTTGAGGGTCTTGGCATATCCCAGAAAACACAAAGGTGAAGTTGATCTGCAAAAATCTGGAAAATACTATCATGAAGTGACGAAAAGGGGCAGGTAGCATTGTAAGCTCTTGTCTGAAAAGTGTGCTGTAACTCTGTTTTGCGAGAATCCTGGAAAAACTCTCCCTGGGAGAGGAGGCTTCAGATGTCCATTTTTTCTGCAGTCCTGTGTTCTTTATGATACTCAGCACAAATTGACCTTCTGGGTTTTTTTTTTTTTTTTAAGAAGATATGTGTCTTTCATGATGCAAAAGTCATTAAGATCACTGTGACCCATGCAATACGCTGTTTTTCGTGGAACACTGGAAGTTGATTCTGACCACTCTCCACCTCCTAGTTCTCATTGTATATGCATACCTCTGTTCGCTGTCTGCCTTTGGGTGGGTCCTACCATCTTTCTTCTGTTCTTTTACACTGCCAAAGAATTTTGAAACTCAAAGAGGGCTTCGTAATCAGGGAGCAGCATTTTACAGATGTCAGAACTACTTGAGAGGAGACACCTTAATCAAGGTCAGACAGCACTGTGTGAAAGAGCTAAAGGGACAGTCTCTTGATTGTACCCTGCCCGCTTCTTGAACATCAAAACAAATATGGAAAATTTTCATTTTTCTTACAACACTCAGTTCCAGTCTCTGTCTTCGGTAGAGCCATTTCTGTGTTGCAAGGGCACTGATTTGAATCCAGGCTACACTGCCAACTTGCTTTATAATCATGGGCAAGTTCTTTTATCTCCATTGTCTCAGTGACCTAAGTGGTAAAATGGGGAAAATAATAGCTCCTAGAGTTGTTAAGAATAAGTTAATATTCATGAGGCACTTAGAGTAGTTCCAAGCCATAGTAAGGGCTCAATAGGCAATAGCTGCCATTATTATAATTGTCTGTGTAAATCACTCTTTCTCTCTTAATTTGTAGTTTTCATGAATACCACCCAGGTAGCACTTACATATTTTTTAGCTCTTTTATTTAGAATGTTAGTTTATTCCAGTTTCTTCTTGGCAGGGCAGGGACTGCGTTCTCTACTTTTTCTTTATATCTCCATAAGGCTTGATACAATGTTTGATGCAAAATCAAAATTATGTTAAAACTGTTTTTTCTTGCTGGTTGATATTAAGGTAAATTGATTTCTAATAGTTGCAACTTTGGCCAACTTTTAGTTGTTCTCACAGAAAATGGTGAATAAAATGTGGGAGTAATACAACATAGTGATGTTCTGTGTTGGAAAAATAAAAAGACCTCTGCACACTTACAATATTTAAAGGTACATAAAGAGGTCCTCAGAATATGTGTTTAGGGTGGATTTAGGAGTAGTGGGTAAGAGAAAGAATATTCTGCGTTACGACCAGGGCCACTATGTCAGATGCTGCTGGATACTTTCAAACCATATCACTATTGGTACCATAGTGATATGAATAGTAATTACTCTTAGCCCTGAATTCTAGACAACATTTTACTAAGCCTCGTTTTTCTTGTTTAGATCCTAAGTTGTGCTGAACTCTTGCAGCCGCATGGACTGTAGCCCCCCAGGCTTCTCTGTCCATTGGATTCTCCGGGCAGGAATACTGGAATGGGTTGCCATTTCCTTCTCCAGGGGATCTTCCAGACCCGGGGATTGAATCCATGTCTTCTGCATTGGCTGGCAGGCAACTCTTTTACCACTGAGTCACCAGGGAAGCCTGCTAAGACTCATTTTTAATGCATGTTCTTGGCTACATATTAGAATTGCTTGGTAACCTTTGGTTTTAATTGAGACGTAACTGATATTTAACACTGTATTAGTTTTAGGTAGACAGCAGTATGGTTTTATATGTGTATATGTTATGAAATGATTCCAGGTCTATTTCACAGTTGACTTTTGAAACACATGGGTTTGAACTACATATATTTACTACACACAGATTTTTTTCAATAACTGTATTGGAAAAATTTTTTGAGATTTCTGACAATTTGAAAAAGCTTACTAATGAACCATATAGCTTAAAAATGTTGACACAATTAAGAAAAAACTATGTCATGGATCATGAAATATATGTAGGTGTACATATAACATACAGTTACATGTTAATCTAGTGTTTATGCTATCAATAAGGCTTCTAGTCAACAGTAGGCTATTAGTAATTAAACTTAATGGGAGCAAAAGTTAAATGTGGATTTTCCACTGTCTTGGGTTGGGGGAAGGGGGCTGGCACCCCTAATTGCTGTTTTTTTTCAAGGGCCAGTTGTATATCCATCACCACACATAGTGTCCATTTTATGTCTTGTGATGAGACTGGGTTTTTGTCTTCAGTCTCTCTGCAAAAATCTATGTTTTTATTAGGAACAAAAGAGATATGTAGGTGAGAAAGATAGAGGGAAGTGAATTAAAGAAACAACATTTGTAGATAGAAATATAGATATTTTAGCCATTTTGCCTTAAGGTGCTAAAGAAATTCCTACCAGTATATAGGATGATAGGGAATGTAACTTGTACTGTGTTGCCCATGGAGCTCACCCTTACTTTCTTGTAATATGAGGACTATAAAACTTGTACTTACAAACAGTGAATGCAGAGGTTGCATAATAAACTCTTGGGTCATAGTTTGTTTATTCATTCAACAAATATTTATTGAATGCCTATTATATACACTGCCCCATTTGAAGACATGGCCTAAACCAGATTGTTTCTCTGCACATCTGAAATTAAATACAGTATTATGGGTGTAGAATAGGAAGTAAAAGGATAATGATACCAGTGTATTAACAGTAAATGGATATGTATTGAGAGCCTTTGTGTTGGACACTATGCTTTGTGTTGCTTATTTATTTATTAGCTCGTGTCATCCATACAACTTTGTAAGGGTAGCTTATTTTGCCCATTATAAAGATGAGGAAACCAAGGATCAGAGCTGTAGAATTACTTACTTAAGGTTACACAAATAATACATAGAATCAGGATTTTAGCCCAGATCCTCTGATTTTTTGTTGTTGTTGTTCAGTGACTTTTTACACACAGATAGGGGAAATGTGTAGTCAAAGAAGCTGGTTATATTTGTGAGTCTGTGTGTATATAAGTCACTAAATATTTGACTTTTTTATCTTGGTCTATACATCTAGCCTGTGCTTCCCAGATGGCACAGTGGTAAAGAACCCCCTTGCCCACAAGGGAGATGCTGGTTTGATTCCTGGGTTGGGAAGATCCCCTGGAGAAGGAAATGGCAAGCCACTCCACTGTTCTTGCCTGGAAAATCCCATGGACAGAGGAGCCCAGCAGGCTACAGTCCATGGGGCCGGAAGAGTCTGACACGACTTAGCAACCAAGCCAGCACCACAAAACACTTGAGCTGATATACCACGATACTGTATTCAGGTCACACCTAAAGTCTGTCTTCATCTTTTGTGTTTTTATTTAACTTTTCTTTTATTAATAACTTTACAATTAATTGACCAGATACTTGGCAACCAAGTTAACTAAAATTAAGAATTGATTAAGAAAATAAGGGAACATAAAATGCAGTGCTTAAATACCTGAAGCCTGTCTACAGATGATGGATCATAACAGTTATTTCATTGAGGTCTATAATGGGATAAGTTGCAAAAATGAATGAAGCAGCATTTGGAGAAAAATCTAGACAACAGTAAATGCCTGTGAGCAAATGGTGCAACAGAAAGAGATGAACAAGGCAGATGGATACTAATGGGAGTCACCATGCAAATAAAATACAGAATAAGTGTGAATAGCCAGCTCATGGGTCCAGTGAGTAAAATGGCAATAGTAGACGGCAGGAAGATATTCTTTAAAAAAAAAAAAAAAAGGAACTTCAGTAACTGAATGTACTAGGTTATTCCATTGTGTAAAATGCTGGACAATTATGGGAATACCGAGGAGCTCTCTTTCTCTGTCCTCACTTTCCTTTGTTTTGACATTAATACTTCAATTTAATATAGGGGGTAAACTCTGTGTTTTATGGCTCTGTAGAATCATGGAGTTGATTCTGAAAAGTTGAACTGAACTTTGCCACTGATGGGGCAATATAGACATATTATTTAAACCCTTTGGATCTGCACATCTGTGTAAAACGGAGGTGAAAATTTTTCCCATGTTGCTGTTATGTAAATGTGAGAGGAAGAAATGAAACACAGGATGTAATATATCTATTATTGATGCCAGACACATAATGGATGGACAGTAATGAGAGGTGATTACAATTATTATACTCAAGTTGTCAAGCTAACTTCCTGCCCTTTCAGCCTTCACCTAGTCTCCTTGTTAAAAGGCTTTGGCCAATACTAATAGGGGAGGGGCTGCAAAGTAATAGGTCAAAGGTTTGTATTTTGATGAATTTCTCTTAAGATTTATTTATCCATTTGGACTCATTGAGTCTCTGGAATACCCAAATTATTGAAATATTTGGGTAGAAAGAAATAAAAGTAGAAAAAAAAAGAAAGAAAGTGAAGTTGCTCAGTCGTGTCCAACTGTTTGCAACCCCATGGACTGTAACCTGCCAGGATCCTTCATCCATGGGATTTTCCAGGCAAGAATACTGGAGTGGCTTGCCATTTCCTTCTCCGGTGTATCTTTCTGACCCAGAGATTGAACCCCAGTCTCCCACGTTGTATGCAGACTCTTTACCATCTGAGCCACCAGGGTATCCTGAAATATCAGTAGTCCTTAAGCTAAATGTTAAGCTTGAGAAATTAAATTGATTGAAACACATGCATTATTGTTCTCTGAGAAATAGTTAACATGGCAGTGCTAAGATGATTTTATTTGAATCTCTTATTTTCTGCTCACTGCCTGCTCATTTTCTGAGCCCCTGGATAAGTTATATAATTTCTTTGAGCCTCCCTCCCCATCCCGGAAGATCCCAAAGGAACCAGAGATCAAATTACCAACATCCGTTGGATCATTGAAAAAGCAAGAGAGTTCCAGAAAAATATCTACTTCTGCTTTATTGACTATGCCAAAGCCTTTGACTGTGTGGATCACAACAAACTGTGGAAAATTCTGAAAGAGATGGGAATACCAGACCACCTGACCTGCTCTTGAGAAATCTGTATGCAGGTCAAGAAGCAACAGTTAGAACTGGACATGGAACCGCAAACTGGTTCCAAATAGGAAAAGGAGTACATCAAGGCCGGTAAGAAGCCTCTTCCTGACTCAGCCATCATCCTCTTGCAGGGTCCTTCCATGGTGGAAGGAGCTAGAGATCTCTGTGGAGTCTCCTTTAAAAGGCACTAGTCTCATTCATGAGATTTCCACCTGCATGACCTAATCACCCCCCAAGGCCCTACCTCCTGTTACCATCAACTTGATTTATTTGTCTGGTTAGCTAATTAGGCTGCATTGGGTCTACTGGGTCTTAGTTGTAGCACATGGGGTCTTTCAGTGAGGGACAGATTCTCTGGTTGTGGCATGCAGGCTCAGAAATTGTGTTGCTCGGGCTTAGTTGCTTCATGACATGTGAAATCTTGTTTTGCCAACCAGGGAGTGAACCCATGTCTCTACATACTAAGGTGGATTCTTAACCACTGGACCACCAGAGAGGTCCCACCATTAACTTTAGAATTTAGAATTTCAGCATATGAATCTTGGAGGGACCCAAACATCCAGACCATAACTGATATGAATTACTAGAGAGGTGTCTGGCTCATAGCAAGCATTCAAAACATAAGTAGGCAAAGTTTCATAAAATCGTATTTCTCATTTCTCATCTTGTTTCTAACTGTGGGGTTGATAATAGTGATGATGATGATGAAAATAATTTACTGAGACTGAGACTTAACTATGTAATGCTTTTAAGTGCATTATCTCACTTAATCCTCATAGAAACCCTGTGTATAGGTTAGTATTATTAATCCCCATTTTATAGTTAATAAAACTGAGATTTAGAGGAATAAAGTAATTTGACCAAGTCATGCAAACAGCAGAGCCAGTATTAGAATCCAAGAAGAACACAATGCTTCCACTCAATCTTAGGAAGCATCCATTATATTCCACAGAGAAGGAAATGGCAACCCACTCCAGTATTCTTGCCTGGAGAATCCCATGGACAGAGGAGCCTGGCAGGCTACAGTCCATGGGGTCGCAAGAGTCAGACATGATTCAGCAACTAAACTACCACCACCATCATATTCCACAGGCAGAGTGAGTTACTCCAGCTTACTTACTGAAATCTTAGCTGTACTTTAGCACCATAGAGTGAATAGTCAGATATGAATTTGTGCTTCATATTGAAGAGGACCCTCCTAGGGTTATTATTTTTGATGCTATTAAAATTCCACTAAATCTATAGCATCAGATATTAATTTTTAGAATTTCTTTACCTGACTGATGGACCAGTTCTGTGGACTAGAGCCACACACTGAAAAACTTTCCATTTCCTCTTAATTCTACATTTAAATACAGCTGACCCTTGAACAACATGGGTTTGAACTGTGTGGATTCACTTACATGCAGATTTTAATAGTAAATACTGCAGTATGAAATGATTCACAGTTGGTTGAATCTACGTATACAGAGGAACCTTGAATTCTGTAGACCGACTATAAATTATACTCAGATTTTCATCTGTGTAGAGACTTAGCACCCCTAACCCCAAGCGTTGTTCAAGGGTCAACCATACTATCAAGCCATTGTGCTTCGTTGTAAAAAACCATTCGGTTTATAAATGTTCAGTATTTCCATATGGGTAATACAGGACATAGCTGTTTTATTCCAAGAGTAAAGTATGCATTTCCAGAGCATCAGTTTTATTTGAAATAGATTCCAAAATGTTTCATAAAGGAGGAAGAACTAAAAACCTTTGGAAGTGGCCTTCACCTCTCTACACTCCATTTTTCTTCCCCATTAGAAAGAATGGGTTGAAATGGGTCTGTATGCAAACTTGAAATTCTAGGAACTTCTCTTGCAAAAAAGTTTTGATTCATGTACTGTGACTATTTTGGAATAAGGACTCTCAACAGAAAAAAAATGTAGTCTAGACTTTTATTTAAAAATTCATTCTAAAATATTCTCCAGATTTAATGACCTACTAAAAAAACTTGGAGATGTTGCAGGGGAGTTTAAAGAGTGAGCCTGAGGGGTAAAGCAGTCTGATTAGAACCTTCTATATTGTGGTAAAGAGCCGGATAAATATTTAACCTTGTAGAGAGATTTTCATCTTAAAGGCAGTTAACCCTAATTAGCTTCTAATTTAATTGATTATCTGTCAATATGATAAAGTGAAGTAAAAAATTCTAATGTCTTGCTCCTGTGAAAAGGGAATGCTTGGAAACTGGAGGATTTGGGGAAGTAAAGCCCTGATAGCATTACTTAGACAAACCCTTCACATCTGGAAGTCCACTTTTGAAGTCAGTTCTTTCAATCACTCAGTCTCATTAATTTAGAAGTATTCCAGTATTTGTTGGAAATATCTGCTTTGTATACAACCATGGTCAATGGAGAAAACAGACAAGTATACCAATCATTGTAATATAGTTATTTACAGAATAAAGCTAAATGCAGAGTTCTTAGTGAGGATAAGTCTTAGTTGCTCAGTCGTGCCTGACTCTTTGAGACCCATGGACTATAGCCCACCAGGCTCCTCTGTCCAGGGAATTCTCCAGCCAAGAATACTGGAGTGGGTCAGTTCAGTTCAGTTCAGTCGCTCAGTCATGTCCAACTCTTTGCGACCCTATGAATCACAGCATGCTAGGCCTCCCTGTCCATCACCAACTCCCGGAGTTCACTCAAACTCATGTCCATCGAGTCGGTGATGCCATCCAGCCATCCCATCCTCTGTCATCCCCTTCTCCTCTTGCCCCCAATCCCTCCTAGCATCAGGGTCTTTTCCAATGAGTCAACTCTTTGCATGAGGTGGTCAAAGTATTGGAGTTTCAGCATCAGTCCTTCCAATGAACTTTCGGATTCACTGGTTGGATCTCAGCTGTTCCCTTTTCTATGGAACCTTCCTGACCCAGGGATTGAAACTGGGTCTCTGGTATCGCAGGCAGATTCTTTACCAGATAAGCCACCAGGGAAGCCCCTTAGTGAGGAAAAGGACATCTGAATTAGCTGCCATTTAGCTGGTAAAGATCATGAAATTATTACCAGGAAACTTCATGCTTGAATTAAGTTATGAAGATTAATTAGAGTTAGCCTAGACTACTGCTAGTGAGCAATTATTAGTTGAATGACAGCAGTGTTGGAGAAGGAACTCTCATGAGTCATTGGAATGCATGGAATTTGTGGAATATGCCTTATGTATAGGGTGCTTTTGATCATTACGACTCTGGAACCACGTACATCTGAATCATCTGGAGGAACAGCTTAAATACAATATATACACTCTGGGTCTCAGTCTACACCCACTGATCAGAATACAGGCTATGGTTAAGAGAACTGGCTTTTTAAATAAGCATTGTATCTCAGTGATTGTTATATATGATAAAAATTTAAGAACCACTGACATAGATTTTATATTAGAAAGTGATTGAAGGTGAAGAATTAGCAAGGGGCCAGGTCATGACAAGATACTAAGAATTTTGCCTTGATTTTAATTGAAGAGTTACTTTATGTGCATTTTATCTTGCCAGTGCGTTGAAACTGTTGATCGTCCACATGATTAACTTCAGATATGTTTAGTTTCAGATATGGTTGTGGCAGGAGTTGTGAGTCTTCTGTACGAAATGTTGGATTGCAAATTAGATATTTAAAAGTTAGAATGACTCTACTTTTGGATAAATAGCTAACTTCCAAAATTAAACCTCTAACTATTTTTATTCTAGTCTCCAAACCCCGCTTCTCTGGCTGGTCACTAGAGATCTCATGCCAAGAAGAAGGCAGTTAACGATTCTCAAGTTGTGCATTAACTTCACCAGGTTCTATCCATTTACCTGTTCCTGCTACTAACTGCCAATCCTGCCAGTCAGTCTTCATATTTGTGAGTCCAGTCACAGGAGGGAACAGGTGGGAAGGAGGACATAAAATGACAACTGTTCTTAAAGAAGGCAAAACCCTGACGCTTCACCCAGATGGCTCCCAGGACTGATCAGGAGCCCTGCTGTAAACTGTTCAGAATGGAAGCTGATTGCTTTCTATTTATTCTTGTTAGTTTCAAAATGTGACCTTTACTCTTAATGTGAATCCACTACTTTAAAATTATTTTTATACACTTCTCACATATATCATCACGACTTTTCCCACTATGAAAGGAATTGTTTTTTATCCTTTGGTAAGATGTGAGATTGCATTTAAGAAATCATATCTCAAATTCTACAAATTATAGTGCACTTTGCGGCACACACTAAAAGATTAATGTTTTATATTTATGTTTTGATTATAAAAATATAAACAAATTTATGGGTCTAAATTTTCTGAAAGTTTTGGTACTCTGTTGAATATTATAAAACCTCCAGTCTTTCATTTTACCTCTGATTTTTTTTTTAATAGGAAGGAATTCCAAAGTCCTAGGACTGTCTGTCTATCTATCAGTTCAGTTCAGTCGCTCAGTCGTGTCCGACTCTTTGCGACCCCATGAATCGCAGCACACCAGGCCTCCCTGTCCATCACCAATTCCCGGAGTTCACTCAGATTCACGTCCATCGAGTCAGTGATGCCATCCAGCCATCTCATCCTCTGTCGTCCCCTTCTCCTCCTGCCCTCAATCCCTCGCACCATCAGAGTCTTTTCCAATGAGTCAGCTCTTCCCATGAGGTGGCCAAAGTACTGGAGTTTCAGCTTTAGCATCATTCTTTCCAAAGAAATCCCAGGGCTGATCTCCTTCAGAATTGATTGGTTGGATCTCCTTGCCGTCCAAGGGACTCTCAAGAGTCTTCTCCAACACCACAGTTCAAAAGCATCAATTCTTCGGCGCTCAGCCTTCTTCACAGTCCAACTCTCACATCCATACATGACTCCTGGAGCCCCCCAAAATAAAGTCTGACACTGTTTCCACTGTTTCCCCATCTATTTCCCATGAAGTGATGGGACCAGATGCCATGATCTTCATTTTCTGAATGTTGAGCTTTAAGCTGACATCAAATGGGAAAAGATATTTGTACTTCGATTAAGCATCATTATTTCAGTGGTTTCATGGTATATCTCAAAACCAGCTCTATTTATGTTTGTCCATTCAGAAGACTCAGAGCCTTCAGCTTAGGGTTTAGAAATTGATGGAAACTTATTTAAGAAACAAGATACTGGTATTTCCAGGTGGTGCAATGGTAAAGAATTTGCCTGCCAATGCAGGAGATGCATGGATTTGATCCCTGGGTTGGGAAAATTCTTGGAGTAGGAAATGGCAACCCACTCCAGTATTCTTGCCTGGGAAATCCCATGGTAGAGGAGCCTGGTGGGCCACAGTCTATGGGTCACAAAGAATCAGATGCAACTGAGCATGTATGTATACTGTATTAATAATAAAAAAGAAAAACCTTAATTCAGGTGCATCCAAATTTGATTCTTGGGCTCATTAGCCACTGATAAGGACATCTTATTCATCAATTGATGCTTCTTTTAGTTATCTTCATGCTGTAATTAAGTATCTTTGAATTGGACCCATTCATCCCTGAGGCAGGTTAGTGTCACTTGCATTTGAATTGCCTCCTTAATTCAGTTCAGACATCAGTTTTCAATTTTCCAATTCTTTTGCTGTTTAAATTAAACAAATTAGAGATGAATAATTACTGGCTCTGTTCCTATAGTAACAAGTGTCACATTCTAACAACTTCAGAAATAAGGTTGGTTATTTTGAGCTCTCTTTGTTTACACTCTTGAAAAGCAAAGCTAGGCTATGTGTTTTATTTTCTATTTATTAGTCAATAATTCCTAAATAGGAGATAAAATCAGAGTAACCTAAAGGATAAATTAGGGCTCTAAAAAGGTGGTTTTAAGATTGGCATGTATATTAATTTTAGACCATGGTAGTTTAGATATAGAATTTCTTCTGTAACTTTGAGGCAGGTGTTGTAGGTCTTAAGCTTTTCACTTGAATTAAATGTGGTGACAGCAACAGGACCATTGAAAGTATTTATTCTACTAAACTTAAAGCTAATAGTTATTACGTACTTAAAGTGTGTCAGCACTGTGATAGGAGCTGGGGATCTGAGTTATGTGGAGAAATGCAGTTTCTGTGATGATTTTACATGAGAAGTCTGGATTAGGTGGAACACATTGTTTGCTTGGACTGCAGCAAGATTCCAACTCAAAACTCGCCAGGGTTTTATTCAAAAATTTCCAGTATCTTACCTAAAGATCAAGGGTCAGGGAAGAACAGTGACAATCCTTGCCATTATCGTTGTGCTGAAGTGTGAAATGGGGTATTTCCTGCCATATCGACAAACAAGGATGTCACAGTCATCAGTGATTCTGGTCCTCCAAACGTGATTTCCTGAGCCCTCAGGGCAATCGGGAAGGAGGATACCAGCACAATCTGGCAGTCATCAGGTTGCAGCCACCCTGTATGATGGGCACTGAGGAACTCCAAATGTGGAAAACATAAGATGCTGTCCCCAGATCGTTGAGATGCATTTGGAAGGAATGATTTCAGCAAACCCAGACTCTTGCATCTTCCCATACATGGAAAGTGCTAAATTCCTTAGCTTGAGACATCTGGTTTTCTCTACTGAACAGTAATCTTTTGATGTCCTACCTGCCTTTGTTGCAAAACTTCTGTATAACCTGGCTCCTCCTCTGGTCTTGTTGGAGCAGTTCTTTCAGGGTTCCTTGAGATGCTGTCTCCCAGTCTTGAAGTCCTAAAAATTCCCACTGAATAAAACAGAGCTCTCAACTTTTAAGTTGTGACTGATTTTTAAGTTGTCAAAAGGAAAGATGATAAATTGACCTGCGATAGGGTAAGATTAGAATTTAGCACTGTTGTCTTTGCAGGAGGTTAAGATTCATTCTTAATCTCAAAAGGAAGTTAGTTGTGTCACTCATATTGAAAAGTGATGTGCGTGGGGTAGGGGAAGGGCAGGAGAGAAAGAAATTCATGTGTGTGAAGGCTTATATAAAATATATTTATGTTTTATATACTTTTTCAAATAATATGCACATACACAGTCAATCCTGCAATAACACGACATATGCATTTCTAAAAATCACCACATTATGTAAATTTCACAAAAACAACCACAGGCCTTGCGGGAAAAATGGAGTTAGAGACACAACACTCAAATACTTTGTCTTTGACACATACAAAGAAGACAGGAACCTCGTAAAAATGACAGCACACTTTTACACATGGTAATGGGTAAAGAAATGCATCAATACTATAATAAATATGGTACTTTACCTTGAAAAAGACCTGAGGTTTGCTAGTGGGAGTGAGTGTCAGAAAGATTGCAGCTTGTGAGTTTTTGCAGAGTGAACGAATGAAGATAATCTGAAATTGGACAGAAAATTTTAACTCTTGATGTCAATAGGTATGAGTCATAACACACTGAAGTTGCTGGTAAATATTTGAAGTGTGTGCATGTGTGTATTTGTTGTGTTCTTACATAGCTCAATTCGCCTGGGTGCAGTATTCTATAGATGAAATTGTGCAGAAGAAAATGTAAAATTTGATTTATGCTTGAATTGTTTCATAATACATGAATACATGAATTTTACTGGAATAAATTTGTATTTCATAATAAGCATGATATATGTGGAAGTCTTATCTCCATTTCTCTCAAAGTATCTGACCTGTATCTTTATTTTGGTACTTACATTCTGATTATAATTGACTTGTTTATACATATCATTTCCTCAATTATTTGGCAAACTCTGTGCGGGGGATTGGGGGGGAAGGGTATCTCTGATGTAGCTTTGATTTCTATAGTATCTAGTGAGGTTACTTGGGCTTCCCAGGTGGCATGAGTGGTTAGGAACCCACCTGCCAATGTAGGCGTGAAAGTGAAAGTGAAGTCACTCAGTCATGTCTGACTCTTTGCGATTCCATGGGCTATAGCCTACCAGGTTTCTCCATCCATGGGATTTTCCAGGCAAGAATACTAGAGTGGGTTTCCATTTCCTTCTCCAGGGGCTCTTCTTGACCCAGGGATCGAACCTGGGTCTCCCACATTGTAGGAGATGAGGATTCAATTCCTGGATTGGAAAGATCCCTTGGAAGAGGCCACAGCAACCTACTCCAGTATTCTTGCCTGGAGAATCCCATGGACAGATGAATCTGTCAGGGTATGGTCCATGGGGTCACAAAGAGCTGGACATGACTGAAGCAACTTAGCACGCATGCACACACAGACTTACTTGCTCCTGAAATATCATTATAAATACTTGTTGAATGAATAGTGGTAACTCTGTGAGATTGAGGCATAGATGAGTAGATTTCAGGAAGGCATTAAAGGAGAGTTTCAAAAAAGAGATAAAATATCTGGTGGTACATTCTGGGTAGTTGTGTTCATTATAAAGTTGTAGTGAATCTACAGGACTGATATGCAGGTATGGAGAAATACACTCAGTGTGCATACTCAGGACACATTGTTAAGTGGCTGTTTGCGTGTGGTATACTTTTTGATTGCAATGAAATAATGGGCTCTTTGACTGAAGACAATGAGTGACACAGGAGCAGCTTAAACAGCAGGTTTAGGAGGTGAAAATGCTGTAGCATCCTTGTGGACAAACACTGGATTTTAAGTTGGTTCCCATGAAGCCCAGGAAGCTTCCTAGAATCTTCTCAAAGCTGTTGTGAAGGTGGAAGATGAAGACATGAGTTTTTAGCACCTTTGACGTTATTTCAAAGTTAGATTATTTTGTTTCTCAAAACTGTGGTTCCCTGGACAGCAGAGAAGTGTTTGCAAGTCATTGGCTGTAGCTTTGGGTAAGATAGTCAGGATAATGGGGATGGTGTATTTTGTGTTAACTGTGTGCAGATGAGCTCCTGCCTTTCTTAATCGCAAGTAGACTCCTATCTTCCCCCTTTCTTCTCTGCATAACAATAGAACTCCTGCAGTAGAAGGAGGCCTCTCCAGTGTATAACTTGGAGGAACTGCACAAACTTGATGGAACTGTTGGTGGTTTAAGGGAAGATATTTGGGCTGCATCAAATAAAACCCATAAAACTTTAGGCAAGCTCTTCCATTCAAATAGACATGCAGTCAAATTCCCAGTCTTAGGTCTGAAGACTTATAGCTGTTTACCCATAAATGGGTATAAATTAGTGTAAAATGTTCAAAGCACAAGTAGGAGAATATTCTATCTCAAAAGACAGTGCTCATTTACAAGAGCCGTGATTTTCTGTACAACTGACGAAGCACCTATAAAAATTGAGTATTGATGGAAGAGAACTTCATAAAATATACTCAGCTCGGTAATTCAGTGGCTGATAATCCAGTTTATAGATAATTTCAGTTCAGTTCAGTCACTCAGTCGTGTCCGACTCTTTGCGACCCCATGAATCGCAGCACGCCAGGCCTCCCTGTCCATCACCATCTCCCGGAGTTCACTCAGACTCAGGCCCATCAAGTCGGTGATGCCATCCAGCCATCTCATCCTCGGTCGTCCCCTTCTCCTCCCGCCCCCAATCCCTCCCAGCATCAGAGTCTTTTCCAATGAGTCAAGTCTTCGCATGAGGTGGCCAAAGTACTGGAGTTTCAGCTTTAGCATCGTTCCTTCCAAAGAAATCTCAGGGCTGATCTCCTTCAGAATAGTAATTTAGACCTCTAATTTTTCTTATGTTGTCCTTTTTTTGGTCATTTCCTATACCAGCTATTTGACAGGACTATTCAGGGTAAAAGTTCGTGAGTTTTCAGCCATGAACAGTCAGTTTTGTAAACAGTTACAGTTTCATTTAAGATTTGATAGAAGAGGTTGTTGAAACCCTTAAGTAGGATTTAGAGTCATCTGTAGATTTCATTAATCCATGATCTTTCTCTAGTAAATTGCCATCAAAAAAAAAGAATAATTATTCCATTAGCCCTTCTGAAAATGCAATTCAAATTATTTGCCCTGGAGAAGGATTAGCATTATCTTTGATAAAGAGCACTAGTAAAGATCAGAGGTGCCAAAGGATGATGGAAATCAGATTGTCAGAGCATCTTTTCTTTGTTTATTTTTCTTGGTTAAAATTTCAAATGGATGAATTACGCATGAAACAGTTTCCCATATGAACCAACTAATGAATAGCTGTACATGTCATCAGTCTGAAAATTCAGGAAGGAAGGTGTCAGTCTAGGTTTGCTGAATTAATGCCCTCAACAGTTAGGATTTTCAGCAGGGGTAAAGCAACAAGGAGTGGTACTCGTGTTCCTGTGCTCACTGCCCTCAGATAAACCTTGTGCCCTTTTGAATACTGGTATCCTCTAGCATTGCTCTTGTAACACACCATCCATTAATAAAGTACTTAATAAGCATTTATGTTCCAGGTATTGTCTTAAGTACCAGGGTTATGTGCGAATTCGGATTCAGACCTTAGCTTTGAAGAATTTAGAGTTTGGAAAAGGAGGTAAGTGTGTAAGTGTGGCAAATTTCTTCCTTTTGCCCCTGCAGATCTGTTCTCTACCTAACCTGCCACTTTATCTGCTGGCATAATGGCTTGCTTGGATGACTCAAAGCTTCCCTGGTCCTCTCCTTTTTAGGAGAATCGGTTTATTTCAGGGGCACCCCAGCAGTGGATGAGAGGGAGAGGAGAGTGAGATTAATTATTCCCTCTCCCTGTGAAACTCCTGGTGTTGGCCGTATTCCTCTACTGAATGTCACTGCTCCTCTAAAGATAGCCTCATCTGTTGACTCTCTCCTTCCAGATGCGGTACTCATCCCTTCCCTTTGACTCTGTGGGCTAGAGATGGTGACAATTTCTCTGCTACTCTTTCCGGGTATTGTGCTAATCCTTGTGGCTCCATTCTGCCCACACATCTGACAATAAATAAATGTCCCTCAAAATGATTCTGCTGCAAGAAGGCTGGTTCCTCTTAGGACTCTGGTACAGTAAATATTGTTTATTCGATTATATAAGTCATTGAGGAGAAAGACATTTTCCTCTACTCTTCTAGGTTCTCGTAGCTGATCTAAGAAATGACATGAGACAGATTAACAGGGAAAAATCAGACAAAAGTGCAGTAACATGTAAACTGTGTACATGGCAGAGACCCAGGGGAGCTGAGTAGCTCACCCAAATGGCCAAAGTTGTTCAGTCACTCAGTCATGTTGGCCTCTTTGTGACTCCATGGACTACAGCACCCCAGGCTTCCCTGTTCTTCACTGTCTCCAAGGAGTTTGCTCAGATTCATGTTCACTGAGTTGGTGATCTCATCCTCTGCTGCCCCTTTCTCCTTTGCCTTCAGTTTTTCCCAGCATCAGGGTCTTTTCCAATGACTGTTCGCATCAGGTGGCCAAAGTACTGGAGCTTCGGCTTCAACAACAGTCCTTCCACTGAGTATTCAAGGTTGATTTCCTTTTGGATGGACTGGTTTGATATCCCCAGTCCCCACCCTAAATACCACCTTCAATTAAGGACAAAAGAGGGTGTTGGGGGGTGTGGTTTGGGATTGCAAAGGAGAGGAAAACAATTCACATGGAGATGGAAAAGCAAATGTTTGAAAAACAAATGTTTGAGACAGTGGGAGAGAGTTGTGGACTCTGATTTAGGTCTTGCTGAGCTTCCCCCGCATACCAAGCCTGTATTCTTTGCAGATGCCTCTCGTGGTAGCTCTGTTTCAGGAACAGACTCTTTGTCTAAGTTCTTTAGGCAGCTATGAAGGAGATTAAAAAGACAGATTTCCAGAGTCTTCTGTTTATGAAAAATAATCAGCCTAAATTAATCTTAGTACCAAAAAACACAATTTGGGATGACAGATTTTGCCCTACAGTGTCAAGTAAGAGAAAGACTACAGTGAGTGCTAAGGGTGTACAAGGGAGAGAAAGACCACTTCTTCCAAATAGTAGCTATCAAGACACACAGCTTAAAGTGATGGCATGTGCACTAAAATTGGAAAGATTAGAAGATTTATTAGGAAAAATATGGGAAAAGAAATACCAAGTTGTGGGCAGGGGAACCACTTGCCAGAATCAGTGGTTGAAAATTCAATGGCCAGTTCTGGGATCTGTTAGGTATGTGTGATTGGACGGTACTGTGTATAAAAGGGAAAGTGATAGGTACAAAGATGACAGATGCGAAACTAGTGTGTATCTTGTCTACCCTTAACCAGGTATCTAGAGCAAACGTGGTGCTCAATAAAGAATTTTTTGAGAAAATAAAATCAATAAATAGAAGGGTGAGCAGGAGTGTGATCATGAAGGATCTTGAATGCTAAGGATTTTGTACCTCACAGTGAAGATGGTGGAGAAGTAAAGATTTTGAGAAGGGAACTGATGCATTTTCAAAAGTTCATTATATCCTTCCTTTTAAACATCAGTACACTTATTATCTCCTTTACTAGACTGTACCCATCTTGAGAGCAGGAGACAAGTCCTACTCAACCACATACTCCTGGTGTCTCCTAGTAGAACAGCTTCCACATTGATGGCATTCAAAATACACTTGAATTGCTGCCAGCATGAATTACATGGCTAGAGTTTCCATGGCATGTGCATTTTACTTTAGCCTTAAAAAAAGAAATAGAACTCTTAAAATGAAACCATACTGATTTTATCCCAAATATTGACTTAATCATCATACAACTGGAAACATAAATACGGTGCAACTGATGAGTCTAATATGCTGCCTACTGAAGCGTTACTTGTTTGTTTATTACTCATTGATCCAAAGAAGACCTCAGCTTGGAAGATGATTAACTACAGATAAGAGGCTCTCTTGGAATTTGTAAGGAAAGATTTGGGGTTCTTCTGCAAATATTTATCACCATAATCAGTAGCTTGATGGGTTGCTAGTAGAGCTTCTGTCCTTTGGAAAGAATATGATCACTTTCCTCAGAAATTATCCTCAATGTTTTTATCAATCTTCATCTAAAATCTCTAAGAGTGACAAACTGTTCAATTTTCCATGAGTGTGAATTAATTCCCAGTTGATCTATTAGTGTAGACTTGCTAGTGAGTCCAAACATTTATTTTAAATTAGGGAAATGCAATGTAACAATTCCGTATATTTTCCTTACTGTTTGCTTGTATACCTGGGGGAGAGTGGAGTGTTGAAATCTAATCTCTAGCCCCTAATGTGATGGTATTTGGTGGTGGGACTTTGGGGAGCATAATAATGATGTAATGAAGATGGAGCCCTCTTTAGTGAGATTATAAGAAGAGGCCAGAAAGCTCACTCCCCTGCTTTCCACCATGCAAGGATACAGTAGGAAATAAGCCATCTGCAACCTAGAAGACGGCTCTCACCAGAAATCAGCCATGCTTGGCATCCTAATCTCAGAATTCCAACATCCAGAACTGTGAGGAAAGGAACTTCCATTGTTTATAACCCACCTAGTCAAAGGTATTTTGTTATAACTATGTGAACAAGTAAGCAGGTGCAGTTTGTAAGAATATAGTCATATACTTTCAGTAGGAGAATAAAGTCATTTCTTCATGTTAGCAGTTCTTTTCCACAGGTATTTCCTGAGCATCTGCTCTTGGCTCTTAGCTATTAGGAATGTTATCAGGGATTGTGAGCAGGTGATGTGTACACTCTCCAGACGTTTTTCACTGGGTGGGCGCGCCTGTTCCCCAGCTGTGGTGGATGTTGTTTGTTAAAGGTTCGTACCCATGTCTCCAAATTATTGCCTGTGGATTAGGGAAGTTTCCCTAGCCCAGAGATGCTTGGAAACTCACACTGCCCTCCAAAGGTGGGCCATGGCCTGTGAGTGACTGATACAGTGTATAAGAGGCCAGCTTTCTCATTCCAGATGGGACAGTCTCTATGGCACATTCTCTTTTGGAGCTCTCATGGGATCAGACGGAAGCTAGACGTCTCTTGGAACTACATCTTTGCCTCGCTTGCTCCATCTTGTTCTTCAGTTTATCCTGCTTCCCTCACTCTTCCACTTTCTCCTGAGAGTGCTGCTTCAGTAAATTTCTTGCAAAAGCTCTGCCTCGAGGAAATCCCACTGAAGACAGATACTGTGAAAAATAAGGCATAGGCTCTTTTCAAGGATGCATAATTAGTGGAAGTATATATCAAGTTTGCAAATAATTTAGGCTAGAACATAATGTGATTTGAAAGAGGTGCAAAAATAGTAATAGTATGGGATTTAAAGAAAAAAATCTTCACGAAGATTATGGCAAGGATGTAAAATCCTTGAAACAAGAGAACTTGAGGTTTGTTTGAGCACTGCATTTTGAGAATTGCATTCTGCCATTTTGTCTTGAAAGTAAGTGGAAGGTAATAATGCAGCTATCACTTGTCTGTCTTGAAAGCTTGGAAAAGGGGTTTGTCCTTAATTTAAAAGGCAGTGGAAAACCTTTGAATATTTTTGAACATCACAGTGATTCTCTTAGAACTGTACTTATGAAGATGTATCTAGATGACTATGTAGAATACATTTTAGTGGTAAGAAATAAGAATTGAAGAGACCAGTAAGGAAACTAATAGTCAGGTGAGAAAAAATAATGTTCCATAGTGATGATGGGGTGAGAAATAGATATGAGAGATGTTTTGGAAGTAGAATTGATAGGACTTGGCCAGTCATTGGCCAGCACCACATATAGAGAGAACAGTGACTCAAAGCTTTGGGGCTTGTCTAAATGATAAACTCTTAATGCTTTCCCAGAAGTGTAATTGTTACATTGAAGGATTTGCACATTTAAAATTCTGTTATAAAATGCGGGCACTGAGTTTTGTCTGTTTATAGAAACCTATGCCATTTTCATGATGGGGAAAATGGTATCTTTTTGCTTTTTTTCATTCTGAAAATTAGGAATAAAGTTGAGAATGCTACCGAGGTTTTATTGACTGTGTCTGTACTGACGGGCTGAGAGAGGTAAGCAAATATGCCTTCCACTATAGTGTTTTCATCCCTGCGACTGGAGTAGTTCTTGTTACATGCAGCTTGATCTTTTATTACTTGGCCCATGATGACTTATGACAGAGTCTTACTCAGACTGTTTTCTGACTACAAACCTGGAGGAAATAGAGTACCCAGATAGAGTTTTGCATGTGAATAGAAAGGGCTCAGCAGGTTGTGTGGTGATGTTAGGGAAAAGCTTACTGCACATCCTTACGCAGTACTGGGAAGAAACTTTGGGTTGGAAGACTTGGGTTTGAACTCTGGCTCCACCATAAGCTGGTTTTACATATTTGGACGAATCACTCAAACTCTGTGGGCCTCAGTGTTCAAATCTGTAAGGCAATACTTTCTTCCAAATGTTATTCTGAGACCCAGTTGCAGTAATGGGAGTAATTTCTCCTTATGCTCATGATATGAATGTTGGTGGGTTTTATTCCCTGCTGGTCTTACGTCCTTAACAGCAGTAACTATTTTTCCACACTTCTTTGCCCAGCATCTTTCCTGGCACATAGTAACTATTCATTAAAGCTTATCATGTGGATGGATGAGATAATGTTTTGCTAAGTGACAGTTTATATACTTCACTCTCTGAAATCAGAAACAGGAAACAAGAGGTATATAGTGAGGTTTTTGTTGTTAAAAACTATTTGCTTCTTCTCCATCTATTTTGGCTTTGTCTGGAGACGTAGGTGCTTGATGAATGGAATTAGTTTTCTCCTCTTCGTAAAGCCTTGTATTATTTCTGATGAGCCTTTGGATTCTACTGTGGTTACTTAAACAACAGTGTCCTGTTAAGGTGGGAGCAGCTGGCCTAGCACATGGAAAAACTGTTGTTGCATTTTTATTTTTACTTTTCTTTGGCATTTCCTGAAAGAGATAGGAAAATGAAAAGTGACCTGTTCTTTAGTAATTCTTTTTCTGTTGGAACAGCTTGTTCAGATTATCTGAGCAGTGCTGGATGTGTGTGTGTGTGTGTAAACATTCTTATGCTCCCCAGATTTCCTTTCCCATCCTTCAGGAAGGGATTTTGATGCATGATAGTATTTTTCTGAGTTTGATAATATATTAGTCTTATATGCTTGTTCAGGCCATTTTCAACACAATCATGTTGTACTTAGAAAGTCTCTTTAGCCTCCTACCTGCCCCTCTGCAGGTAGACTAGACAAACATTACAGTGACTCCCTCTTTACGGGTGAAAACGCTGAGCACCAGAGGGCTTGAACAAATTGTCAAGTGAATTTCCAAGACTGGAAATGACTTTTCTGGCTTTACCTGGTGGTCTTTTCATAAGACCCCAGGGAACCTTTAAATTTTTATGTGTCAACACCTCTGATGGAGGATCTGTTGCTCTTGAGGCATGCTCAGTTGGGAATGTGCCTGACTCTCCTTTAGTCTGGTCTCATGAAACTGTGCCAATACTGAGTTCATCCTCCCTGGGCCTGAGGGGATTGGTAATGGGTCATTGATAGCTAAGATTATGAGCCCATGTACTGTCTGACCCAGTGTTCCAACCGAGAGACTCCTTGGCATTTCTGAGCACGGTCTACTTGATGCATTTGCCTCCGTCATTGCCATCCTGCATTTCCTATCCCTATATCCGTTCTGAAATCCTAGCTACTTCAACTCCTAGATTCCACAGATATGTGTTGATATATCTTTTTCTGTGAGTTACTTCACGCTCTATGACAGTCTCTAGGTCTGTCCACATCTCTACAAATGACACAATTTCGCTCCTCTTCATGGCTGAGTAATTCTCCATTGTGTGTACATACCACTTCTTCTTTGTGTGGAATCCAGACAAATGGTCCAGGTGAACCTATTAGCAGGGCAGACGCAGATGTGAGAACAGGCGTGTGGGCGCCGCAGGGCAGGAGGAGCGGGGATGCACTGGGAGGCTGGGACTGGCATGCGCAGGCTGCACTGTCGTTGTTACTTAGCTGCTGAATTGTGCCTGACTCTCTTACGGCCCCATGTACTGTAAGCTGCCAGGCTCCTCTGTCCATGGGATTTCCCAGGCAAGAATCCTGAAATGGGTTGCCATTTCCTTCTTCAGGTGATCTTCCTGACCTAGGGATGAACCCATAATCATTATTTCCCATCGCAGATACAAATTAACCGGATGAATCCATAATCTGTGTCTGCTGCATTGGCTGGTGGGTTCTTTACCACTGACCCACCAGGGAAGCCCATGTGTGAACCAGGTAGCTAGTGGAGAGCTGCTTTCCAGCACAGAGAGTTCAGCACAGCGCTCTGGATGACCTAGAGGAATGGGATCAGGGAGGGGTAGGAGGGAGGGCCGCAAGGAAGGGGATGTATGTATCCATGCGACTGATTCACTCCATTGTACAGCAAACACTAACACAACATTGTAAAACAATTATCCTCCAATTTTAAGAGAGCTTAGTTCATGTGTTATCTCCTTTAAGACTTTCCCTATTCTAGCAACCAGAAGTTTCAGTCTCACCTATGCTTCCATAACACTTTGCCCCATTTCATACAACTTTTCACATTGTGCTAGACAGTGGTTACACATACAGATGGTTTCTAGCATAAGTTTCTTGCCCATTCAATTTTAATTCTAGAGCATTTCTGCGTCCTCCAGAGCACTCACCCCGGTGTGTAAACCCCAAGTAGGAGACTGCTAAGCATTTGCTGATAGCAGGTTAAATCATCTGCCCCAAATGGAATTACATTGATAATTTTCATTTAATGTGTTTTAGACTTAAGTAAGTATCGGGACTTCACTTTCACTTTTCACTTTCATGCATTGGAGAAGGAAATGGCAACCCACTCCAGTGTTCTTGCCTGGAGAGTCCCAGGGATGGGGAAGCCTGGTAGGCTGCTGTCTCTGGGGTCGCACAGAGTCGGATATGACTGAAGCGACTTAGCAGCAGCAGCAGCAGCAAGTATCGGGGAGAACAGTCGTATTTTCGTTTCTCCAGCTATCTTCTGACTTTTATTGTATTTGGTCCAGTCAGTGTAGCTTACAGGCATGCTTTGTAATTCTGTTTCTAAACATACCATCGTTTCTGATGGGTTACTCGCCTGTCAGGAATGTACCCATTACCAAAGATGGAGCCCTGAAAGTGTTTTCAGATTATTCCAGTCAGGTTTAGAACCAAAGACCAAACTTAATGCCAAAAATATACTCCCAAAGGCTGGCTTGCTGAGCTACACAGGCCTGGCAGCTCCACCCTCTCTTTGTAACTCCATGGACTACAGCCAGCCAGTCTCTTCTGCCCATGGAATTTCCCAGGCAAGAATCCTGGATGGGTTGCCATTTCCTACTGCAGGTCATCTTCCCAACCCAGGGATTGGACCTGAGTCTCTTGGGCCTCCTATGTTGGCAAGTGGCTCCTTTATCACTAATGCCACCCTGGAAGCCCAAGTTTTCTTGGGATACAGTCAGAAAGATGGATTGACTTTCACCCAAGTCACTTTTTTTTTTTTTTTTCCAATTAGCTCTTAAATGAACAACAGCTTTTTCTGAAACTGAAACTCAAATGCAGTTATGACTTTTTGGCAGAACTTTTGCTCGTGGCAACAGGGAAGGATTAGTTTTTCTAACATAAATGGAAACAGAAAAAAAAAAGTGATAGCGTATCAGTTCTTATGATGGATACAGCCCATATCTATGCATTTTGTCCTGGATATATGAATTTTCACTTTTCTCATTGGAACCCTTGAATCAGGTTAGTTAATTTTTTGTATAAAAATATGATTTGGAATTTTAGAATTATATATCTTAGAATATTTGTGAGTACATATTATGAAGAAGTTTCTTTTCTATTTTGTCTTCCTGGTAAGTTAAATCATTTCTAATTTTAGTTGCTGGAGATTCTGAAGCCCACAAGCTGAGTGTGAGAATTGGCTGGGGCATGGAGACTGGGGAGAAGAGATTATGTTCCAGGTCATTAATCTCTATTTCTGGGCTTTATAATACTCTTTTGACTGCCAGTTGTCTCAAAAGGAAAGGAATTAGCCTGATTAGCTCTCAGCTGTTTCCCTCCTTCCCTGTATTAGTGTTTTATTTCCTTTTCCCTTAGAAGGAAGATATATGGGTCCCCAGGGCATCTCTTATTCTCTGCATCTCTTAATTACTCACCTGGGTGGATGCCGTGAAAAGAAAGTATGTCCAGCTCCTTCACCAACACCACTCTCTGCATTGACTCTGACTGTCCCCCGGGGCGTGTCTCAGCAGATAACATTCATGGTTAGCTCATTTGTGTCTGCATTTTCTTATCCTCTTGAAAGCACATACTTGGTGTTCACAGACCCATCCCAGAAATCTGGAATGCACCCAGCTCCACCAGGGCACCAGATTCTGCCCTGAAAAGCACACGACTTTGTCTGCTTCCGAGTTACTCCCTGCGTTTCCTTCCCATGTGATGGGTATTCCTTTAAAGTTAGCTTGCAGGCAGATCTCAGGTGAGTGGAGGCCAATGGCAGCTTCACGACATTTTTCTCCTACTTCCTGGGATTCTTACAGAATTTATGGACACTGCCTAATGCTATTACTCGCTTATTTTTAGTCGACTCTTTTGTATTCCTACCTCCCCAAACCCCAGTCATAAATAACTTCTCTCTTCTAATCACTTTGCTATTCCTGTCTTGCTCAGTAATTATATTGGAGGCATCTTATCTGTGACCTTCCCTCCCTACCATCATAGGTGAGTTTTCAAAGGGGCTGTTTCTTATTCATGATGGGCTCATCAATCTAATGCCTTTCATGCAACAAGAACTCAATGCTGGGTGAATAAACTTTCAGTCCCATTAGAGCAAAACTCAGTTTTCTTTATTTTTCCCACTTCCCAAAGTTTCAGTTATATAGGTAAACATGATTTTAAATATATATCAGTATTATTTTCTCTACCAGAGAAATATAAAATAAAATTTTTGACATCAAGACTTTGCTAGAGGAAGAATAAGCTGACTGTAGAGTGTGTGGGGCTTCCCTGGTGGCTCAGATGGTAAAGAATCTGCCTGCAATACAGGAGACCCAAGTTCAATCCCTGGGTTGGGAAGATCCCCTGGAGAAGGAAATGGCAACCCACTCTAGTACTCTTCCCTGGAAGATTCATGGGCAGAGGAGCCTGGCAGTCCAAGGGGTTACAAAGAGTCCGACACAACTGAGTGACTAATACTTTGACTTTCAGAGGGTATGTATATGAACTTCATGAATATGTAGATAATGAATGAATACTGTGAGACATTGTTTAATTAGGGCAGACATGTGACGCTAGTTACAGGCTCCAAGGAAATTCAGCAATGGTCAAATTGTTATGGGTTAGGGAAGGTGAGGGAGGAGCCAGGGTAATTACTATGGAAAGAAATCTGGTATTATACATACTTACAGATTTTTTCTAGGTGAACTTGGACTAGAGGCAAGCAAACGTAGACCACCCTCAGTTGGCAGGTGGGCATCTGGAATTCTTCAGAAGATGGGCAGACTGCTATCTGCAATGTTAGGAATAAGGAGAAGGCTCTGTGGCACGAGTGGTGAAGAACCTGCCTGCCAGTGCAGAAGATGTAAGACACATGGGTTCGATCCCTGGGTCGGGAAGATCCCCTGGAGGAGGGCACGAGAACTCACACCAATATTCTTGCCTGGAGAACCCCGTGGACAGAGGAGCCCGGCAGGCTACAGTTATGGGGTTGCAGAGTCTGACACGACTGAAGGTTTCAGAAACCCGAGAGCTTAGTGGACTTTTGGTTTGGGAAGGTACAGCAAGGGGATAGAACAGACGCAGGGGAGGGCAGAGAAGAAAGCCAGGGCAGAGCCTCAGTCTGGGGCAGTGGGATTTTTGCTCCCACAGCTTGGACATGCTCCACCAGCGGGGTCTTGGACCTGTGTTGGGACTTTGATGTTCTGGAACACACTCGTAGGGTTTTATATTCTTCTCTCTGCCTACCTCCAAGGGAGTAGGACTATCATGGAGAAGATCAGGAAGGGCTTCTGTGTTAATATTTGACATTAAATCACATAATTTCCCCTTCATGCCCTCATCTATTCATTTTTCTCTTAAAAGCATTGAGTGACTTGTAATCACCGCAGAATTCATCTCGTACGGGTGCACCGAAGCAGGCAGATTGAGAAAATGGGTCTGGAAAGTCAACAGACACCCCTCCAGAAATGGAAATTTTTTCTAAGATATCCATGATATATTCCCTTTCAGGTTTCTGTGTTTATAGGGAAGAGAGAAACAGAAAGATATTGTTTTGACTAGTGTTGGCAAACTGACTAAAGCTATTTTCTGTCTGAAATGTTTTTCTCTTCTCCTGCAGCGGATGCAGAAACGTATGCTTTTACTGGTTGGAAAGTGTGCAGATATACACTGACCTCACCTTTGTATCGCAATTGCTAGCCTCATCTAGCTGACATTTTAATCTCTGTCCCCAGGCTTTCATGCAACTGCCCAGACTTGAATCCAGTGAACAGATAAGTATTTGGGATAAAACATCAAAACTTCAGCTAAAGCCTGATAGTTTCCACCTGGTAAAAGCAAAGGATTCTGCGAGTCAATGAACTGTCTGCCTATGAAGGGAGCTTCTCATTCTTGCCATAAAGACAGTGTTTATTGCCCAATGTATGGTCTTGTTTGTAATAGTTATTAATGCAACTGATTAGTGATTAAAACTGTGCCTAGTATTTGAAGAAGTAGCATGGGTAAAATCATTTATGTATGCCTTCTTTTCTTGGAATATTATTCTTGCTGAATTTTGCCTGTGTAGGGCCGGTTAATTATCACAAAGAACACATCAACATGAATGAGGCACAGAGTCAAAAAGATGTAGGGTTCAAAATTTTGGATGGGTGCTATTTCATTCTTACTCTGTGTTTTCAAAAGAGCCTGACGTGTTCTCTAAGAACAATTCCCACTTTCTTCGGATTCTCTCTGGACATATTCAAGCGCAATTTTCATTGAACTCAAAGGCAGTTGAAGTGATTAGTCATATCTATTACTTTTCATGGACTTA
This sequence comes from Capricornis sumatraensis, assembly GCF_032405125.1. Taxonomy (NCBI): domain Eukaryota; kingdom Metazoa; phylum Chordata; class Mammalia; order Artiodactyla; family Bovidae; genus Capricornis; species Capricornis sumatraensis. Next base: position 8,950,272 of record NC_091091.1, on the reverse strand, counting down.
ATTGCTTGAGAACAGCAGAAGTGGGTCCTGACTTTTTACAATCCCATTATCTTTGTAGTGTAGTATTTGAAAACTTCTTTCCTAACCCTTTCAAATACATCATGCACAATTTTCTTTCAATGATGAATTAGTAGTTATACACATTTTTATAGTAGTGGGACTTGGCAAAATAGGACTGAAGTATCTCATATGATATAACCACTGATTTGGAATTGCTCACTGAGCAGATGTTAGAATAATTTGCAATATATTCAGCAGCCATGCCTGGTTAAGTCATTGTTGCAATTAGGTTGAAACTAATGCAGAATTCTTTAAAAATATTATTTCTATGAAGATAACTTGTTTTTTTTTTTTAAAGGTGTAAACTGAGCCTGTAGTTTGATGGTTGCATTTTGTGAAGTGTGTGTGTGTGTGTGTGTGTGTGTGTGTGTGTGAGAAGGAGAGAGAAAAACAGAGAAGGACATGGGGAGAAATATGAGGAGAAAGAGAACATTTGAAGAAACTCAAGAATAAGTCACAGGGTAGGAAGTTGTTTTATTCATCTATTTTTGAAGGGATATTTTTATTAATAGTATTCTGAAGATAATAACCCTAATATGTAGAGATAGAAACGTGGTTGGAAGGGTCTAGGGTCTAGGGTCTCATTCAGTATGAGATTCTTTATTATTGTATCAACAGAAAAGAATGAAACATAGTGTTTTTTCCTTTTCCTATAATGATATTGTAGTTAAAATTTTTACAGCTACGTTCAAATACATTTTTACAGGAAATAAAACACCTAGAATTATTTCTGATATTGAAAGAATGTGACATTGTTCTTATCACCTCCAAAAGCTTCTTTAAAGATACAAAATATGCGACAGGAATTCCTCAGTACTCTCATCAGAAAGCCTCAAGATGTACAAAGGAGCCTAGGAAAAAATGTCCTACCATGATTTCATAATAGGTACAAATGTCTTCCTTCCGTGATACTTGCTCCATGATATTCCGGTGTCATGACTGAAATACCTAGTCTATGGTACCAACGGTGTGAAGTCAGCAGTATGGACTAGCTTCCACTCTGCATGGACACTGATTTTGATTCTCCTACTGTGTCAGGCAGGATGAACCTAGTATAGCTGCAGGGAAAAGAACAATATTGACAGTCAAATGCCGTGAATTAGTTGAGCCAAGGTTTAGTTTTCGGTTACTCTGCTTGTCTACTTGCCCACTTTTCCCAGCGTCATCATCCAAATCACTACTGGGTGGTGAAAGGGCACCAATTGCTCTTTGAAATCTTCTGCCTGTAAGTGACAGATGGCACTTCTGCAAGTCATAGAGGAAAACCAGAATAATCGTGAATAGTCTGATGCCAACCCACACTCCCGTAAGTGATCAGAATGGTACCAGGAGGGAATAGTTTAGTGTAAATTCATTAATCTTATTAGAAAAGAAGTTCAAAACACATTTCCTGCTAATTAATGATGTCACATTTGAAGAAATAATCCACAGATGCATATTTTTGATAATTGAAACATAAGTTTTTTCTTTAATCACAAATCATTCTGTGGTAGTTGGATGATAAATTACAAATCATTACAGCTACCATTTATGATACTGTAAAATTATAACTCTTCAGGATTGTGGAAAATGAAAAGGAAAGCTGGTGTTCTTGGAGGTCATATGCGTCTTTTCTTAGGAGGAGCAACAGCAGGTGTCAGAGTTTAAATGGTGTGAGATATAAGTGTATAGTGATGACATGAAAAGAAGCGGAGGAAGGCCATTTATAAGGAGCTCTCAGAAATTTCTGTAAGAGAGATGGGAGGGTGAGGGAGAGGCTTAATGTCAATGTTCCTTTATTCATGGTAAGAGGTATGGACCAGAAGGGATGGATATTCTTCTTTATGAAGCTTTCATTTGTCAGAATTCTCCTGGCCCTTCTCTTTTGGTGCCACCTGCCTCCCTCTCTCCTTTTCCTTCCCTTTTTCTTCTTCCTTCTTTCACCAGTATGACAAATGCTTACTGACCTGCTATTCCAGATTCTGGATATAGAATTGGGAATCGGTGGCCCCAATTCTGTCTATAGCTGTTCTGTCAATAGCTATTCTGTTGGGAATAGCTAGACAGCTGTTACAGAACTTGTGATCTGTGAGATGTGTGTGTAGAAAATGCAAAGCAGAATAAGAAAATACAGAGTCCTTAGAGAGCCTTGCATTGTTTAGGGTATTTAGGCAAGTGGTTACTAAAGGCATAATAGTTGAGAATATAGTGAGGAAGTAAGCCTTGAAATTATATGGAGGAGCGTTTTCCAGACAGAGCAAACCGTTAAATGTAAAAGCTCTGAGGAGGAACTGTGTTAGTCTGCTATCCAGTACTGGGTCTGGGGAGATGAGTGCTTACCCGTCTTTGCTTAGGACCTTGCTCACAGTACTTGTGCAGGGAGTATTTGTTGGATGAATGAATGAGCGAATGAATGAATGAATGAATGAATGAATGCAGACCTCATCCTCAGGGGTTTCCCAATGTAGTACCAGATAGAGGCTTAGCTAAAAATACTGTACTTGGTAAAAATAACAGTATTCAGTACTAGACAGGGTACTGGGGAATGATCTGACTTAATTTAGCCAATAATACCATGAACACATACAGTTCTTCCTATTTCATAAACAGAAAATCAAGACAGTTATCATGGTCTAGTGATTACGTATTTGGACTCTGAGGCCAGGCTGCCTGGATTTGAGTAATAGCTCTTCTACTCGCCAGCTCTGTGAATTTAGGCAAGTTGATTCATTTCTCTCTGCTCAGGTTTCCTGTAAAAATCAGATAGATATAATCCTTTCAGGTGTTGAGTCTGAGGATTACACGAATTAGCACGTCAAGTGCTTAGAGTGTCTGGCACTGCGCAGCATAGTTTCCTGAGCACTAGTGTAGTCATCATCATCCTCAGAGCTCTGAAGGGACTAACTGGTTGAGATGTCATGGAGGACTTCATGGATAAAGTGAGTGAGCTGAGGCTTGAATGGAAAAGTACAAATTCCTAAAGGGTAAAGAAAGAAAAATTATGTGTGTATTTCAGCATTATTTTTCAGGAAGTTTTTAAGAAACATGTATTTGGTAGTAAGGCCTTCCCTGGTGGCTCAGACGGTAAAGAATCTGCCTGCAATGGGGGAGACCCAGGTTCGATCCCTGGGATGGGAAGATCCCCTGGAGAGGGAAATGGCTATCCATTCCAGTATTCTTGAGTGGAGAATGCCATGGATAGAAGAGCCTGGCGGGCTCTACTCCAAGGGGTCAAAAAAAGTCAGGCATGACTGAGCAACTAACACATTTATATTTGGTAGTAAAATGCCTTTTTGCTGAAAAGCAGATTGTGTCCTACCTATGGACCGTAGTCTGCCACACTCCTCTGTCCATGGGATTCTCCAAGCAAGAATGCTGGAGCAGGTTGCCATGCCCTCCTCCAGGGGGTCTTCCTGACCCAGGGATTGAACCCGTGTCTCTTATGTCTCCTGTATTGTCAGGCGAGTTCTTTACTACTAGCACCACCTGGTTATTGCAATATAAAATTCCTCATGTTCCCCCAAATAATTTGAGGCTCACAACTTATAGGTATGAGAATTAAATTATTGTTATTTTCTATCTTATAAGACAAAAAATTAAATTCAAACCACTTAACTTTTTTTTTCATTAAACATAAAGTAAATGATGTCCTGTAGAGATAGCCAAATTGAATAGGTAGTGGTGATAGTTAAAATTTAATAGTCACTGAGGATATGATTATATTGAATGTGATTGTGTAGGATTGTATGTGAATTATGTGTACACCTGTGTTAGTTCTCTATTATTTAATCTGTTACTGAATCACAGTTGTGATGCTTTCTTTGTAAGCAGAGAAAAATTATACCTGAAAATATTCTCTGTATTTATAAAAAAGAAAAGAATGGTGCAAATTTTTATACATATGAAAATATACATATCTTTACATCATCTTAATCATTTTTTCTCTTTGGTGGGACCTGAACTATGTTGAGTTCATGACCTAATGAAGCTGAGGCTTACTTTCCAGGTTAGCGCCTAAGGCTTGCTGTGTTTTGTTGGGATGACGAGTAGGTTCACGAGTTCTGCTGAAAGTTTAATCCAGGAATAGAAATTAAAAATACATGATGATAGCAGAAAGGTCAAGACTGATGTGCAACCAGGTGGGTATTTATCTGCACACTCACCCAATATCTATAAAATAAAATTGCACACTGATTCATGTAAAGTTTTGTGTAAAAAATGTGTGAAAACAAAGCAAAATCTATTACCTTTTCTTTTTAAGTAGTAAATATGCAAGTGGATGATTAAAAATGGGAGAGCTGAAGGTGACTGTAAAAGAACTTAATGAGGATTATTAGATTTTTTATGTACTAGAATTCAGTGTCTATTTTGAGAATGTAACACATTGTTCCTATTTATATTTACATAAAAAAATTCCTATAGCTACAAACAGTCTTTTTATGACTTAGGAAAAATTTCCTGTGCTATAAATTGGTACTTCTGTTGCTGGCCTTAGCTCTGGGCTCATACAGATGGCCATTATAAACATGATTTATTATTTACATAAATTGCATCTTTCTTCACCCCTCCTGAATATTCCTTTGCAGTCCTTTGATATCAGACCTGATTATGAATGGCAAAAGAATAGCAAAAAAAAAAGAGAGAGAGAGAGAGAAATTAATTCTTTTACCATTTGGATTTCTTTTTGTAAAACAATTCCTTAGGTTTGCTTGGAGTTTCTTTACAAGGATGATAAATCCCTCATTTCTTTTAGAACCCTCCTTCCTCTAAATCTCAGGTCTTTAAAATCTCGTAATTCATGATGGTTTCAGCAGTTGCACTTTTCAAGGACCATTTTAAGAATGGCAGTAATTCATGTTTATCTAGTTTGTATTGTAAATGAACTATGATACTGATTTATATCGTTAAATGTGTGCATTTAGGAAGGCATATATTTTCTAGCCAGATTAATACAGTATCTGCTGTATCCATTGTGGACTGACTTTGAATGTCACAGTGGAGCCGTAAGATGGCTTATATTTGAACATGACATCGTTTTGTAAGCAGCAAACTGCTTTAAGGCACAGGTCCTTGCTTTGGTGAAGTTCAAGTCCCACAGGAACATGTGTGGCTCTTTCATTCTCACCATCTGTGGTTCATACAGTGTCCTCAGCTATGATGAGATCGCAATTGGGCAAGATGGAATTTCCTTGTTTAAATTTTCTCATCGGTTTTTCCCACACAGAGTTGCTAATGACTAGCATACTATAAACTGTATTTTCGTTGTAGTTCTTTCACATGTCTTCACAAATATATGGCAGGCACATAAAAGAGAGATCAGTTATGGATGATTTTAAGTGCTTATTAAACATAAACCAAGTACGATATTATAATTTAATTCCATGAAGTAATGGTTTAGTTTTGTGTGTGTGTGTACAGAAAGTATTATAAATACATATGATAAATATATTATTTCTAACAGTATTTGGGGACTCAGATCTATTTAATGAAAATGTTAGCACACTTCCTGGCACTTAATACATGTTCAGTAAATCTGGGAGGAAGGAGGGGAGGGAGGAAGGGAGGGAGGAAAGAAGGGAGGGAGGAAGGGAGTGAGGAAGAAAGGAAAGTAACATTGGGGGTCAGCAGCCATGACTTTACTACTCTGTAGCTGCTTGACTTTGGGCAACCCTAAAGTCTCACTTCCCTCGTCTGTAAAATGAAATTGTTTTGATTAAATGAGATAAACCCATCACCACAGTAGCAATGTATATCAATAAGTTTAAATGTTTTTTCAAATTATTTTTAATGAATGCAAAATTTTGATTAAATGAATAGTATGGTGAGCTGAGGAGTTTGTCTATGATACAGATTGCTCATTTATAAAAGCTAGAAATAAATACACTTCAGTACTGTATATTTACATTGAACATAAAGTATGTTTTTTCTTTGAATTTAAAAGCACATGCAAATTGTTCACGTGCATTTATGTTGCTCAGCACTGGCTTAAATACTGTGCTTTCATAGTTACAAAGTCTTCTGGAATGACAAACATGCAAGCGGATGGTGAACTACAGTGTGGCGGATGGTGTACTGCAGAGTGAGGAATGTTCTGATTGAGGCGTGCAGTGGGATGCTGGAGAAGCAGAGAAAGGGCTCCTTGCAAACAAGGAGAGAGAGAAGAATGAATGTGTGGACACCCAAGATTTTCTGTATATGATGAAATTTTTTGTTGGAAATTTGTAATAGGTACAATTTCTAGAAACAGCCCCAAGATTTCATGCCTGACTTAATCAAATAATTTCTTAAGAGCAGAAGATGTTACTAGCTCCTGGCAAAAGAGAAGGGCAGAGAGAATTCAAACACAAGATTCAGTGTGTTGTTGACTGGAAGATGGAGGGGACGACACAAAAGGGAATGTGAATACCTGAAGAGCTGAGTGAGGCCTTTGGCTGAAACAGAGACATCAGTCCAATTAAAAGAATTAAAGGAGCTGAATTCTGCCCGGAGTCTGCATGAGCTTGGAAATAGATCGTTCACCAGAGGTTTTCCAGGCAAGACTGCAGCCTGGCTACGGCCTTGATTTTGGTCTTGTCGGAGAACCTAGCCAAATCCACACAGAATTTCTGACCTGCAGAAGCTGTGAGATAATAAATGGGTGTGGTTTTAAGGCACGGCTTCTGTGTCGATTTGTTACAGGATTTGTTAGCCTTAGGAAGCTAATAGAATATTGAAGGATATGTTTTAAAGAGTTAGCCAAGGAAAGAAACTGTGGCAAAGAGGCCAGTTTAAAGACTGAGGGAGAAATCGAACAGAGAAGTCAAGAAGATTTTAAAAATGCAGAAGGTCATGGCACATCTCACAAGCAGGAGGGATGGCAGTTACCATTATTCCAAGAGCTATGGAGCATGTGGATAAACATGTGTGATGTAGAGGAACAGCAGTTTGTTCATGGTTTGGCATGTTTGACTAATAGAATGGTTAACTTTCATGAGAAGGTAAACATTTTTATTCAGTCATATCTGCTCTAATGATCTATGCGTAAAAAGTGTTTAACTTTGGAGGTGTAGAAATAATGTACATTGAATAAAAGATTATTAAAAATTTTCCTAAATTAAAATATATGAGAATAATTTCAATTTTGGAAGAGGGAATGACATATACTAAAATCCATGATAAATTAAAATAGAGGAAAGAAGATAAAGGCAAGTTGGAAAGAGTAGAAAGAAATAGGAAGTATATTTTTATAGTGAAACTTCAGTATGTGGAAATTTAGTCTCAGAGTATATTTGTAAATAAGATGCTTAGTTTCAGTGTGTTGCACTGTCCACTTGGTTATTAAATTTAGTACCTTTATCCAATTATGAGAGAAAATGTATTTTAATATATAGATTTTCTGAGTTAGATGATACACTTGCTTTAAGCAGGGTAACTAAAATAAATATATTTTTGCCAAATATAATTTTCTCTTAATTTTTTCACATTTTATAAAAAAAAAAAGTAGGATATATATGAAATTCCAGTACTTTGACCACCTGATGTGAAGAACTGACTCATTGGAAAAGACCCTAATGCTGGGAAAGATTGAAGGCAGGAGAAGAAGGGGACGACAGAGGATGAGATGGTTGGATGGCATCACTGACTCAATGGGGATGAGTTTGAGCAAGCTCTGGGAGTTGGTGATGGACAGGGAAGCCTGGCGAGCTGCAGTCCATGGGGTGGCAAAGAGTCAGAAATGAGTGAGCAACTGAACTGAACTGAACTGCTTAGTTCTCTATTAAATGTTTTGAAAAAACAAGAACTGCTTTTCTCCCAATGTGTTTTTTTAACATAAAATTGTCTCTCATATCACATCAGTAATAAATGCTTTAAAATTCTGAAGTCACTAAGTAGGATTTAAATCATTTTTACATTATTAGCCACTCATCTAGGTCCATGACATCAAAATATATGTTTAAAATTTGTACAATTTAGTTAAAATAATAAGTCCCTTGATCTCTCTGCATATGCATTCTAAGAATTATAACATAGTAATATTAACCATTAACTTGGTCAATGGTAAATTTTATAAAGTGTATAAGTGTGCCTACATGCTAGTGTTCCTGTGTGGTACTTTAGCTGCTATGATAATTTCAGCAAGTCAATATGGTATATTCCAAAAAGTAAAGATGGATGAAAATGTGCCATTTTTCCTACCCTGTGTTTTCTGCATTATTTAACTTGAAAATTGAGCCCATGTTGCTACACTGGCAAATAATAAGCAGTAAACAAATCTCTTTTGATATACTAACAACAGCGAAAGGAATATAATTATCTAGTTCAACTAGCAATATCTAAACAAAGACCAGCCTCAGAAGCAGAACACTATAAAAGTCAGCTCAAATGTATTTTTCTTCCCTTTATGTCTTACCTCCATATTTTCCTATGGAATAATTGAGTGGTATGGGAAAAATAGAGGTACAGATCACTCCTGCCTGTGATCTTCGTCTGTCCTAAGACCAAAGTTACTTCAAAGTAAAAAGTGTTTTGAGCAGAGTTGCCTATTGGCTTCTCTTTTTCAGAGAAACTGAAGTAAACTGTGATTTCCAAGTGGAATATTAATCAATATTGTCTCTTTTTATCTTGGTGGCTTAATTGGTTCAATCACTCTGGCATGAAGTACCTGAGGATTTTCTAATGATGCCCATAGTCAGAAGTGTTTACTTGATTTCTGTTCTGACCTTTTCATAGATGTTCTGACCCTTTCTTTAGTAAAAACTTCCTTGGTTCATTTCTTTAATGAGGTTGAGAAATCTTACTTGGTCTGTTTATTTCATGAATAACTTTTGCCCACAGATTATATATAGAATGGATTTAGAAATAGCACTGAGAAATTCACAAAACGAAGTTGAATGGCTTCATTAAGATACGGATTATAAATTCTAAAGATAAGACTTATAACCCAGGCATAGTTTATACTTGTCATGTTTAATCACCACCATATGTATGATAATTTCATGAGAAGAGACCGGGACAGTCAAATGTATGACATTCCGGTTCACAGATAACACTGTTCAGTTTTGTAAAGTCTGCCATTTAATCGTGTGTCAAGTAATCTTGGAAAATTCAGATCATTTTAAATTTATTGAATAGCTGAAAAATATTATATTCACATCACAAGTGATATTGCCAGATAAAGATACAACTAAAAATAAAATATAAGCCCCATGAGGACAAATATTTTTGTCTTTTGACTGTGGCTCAGATCACGAACTCCTTATTGGCAAATTCAGACTTAAATTGAAGAAAGTAGAGAAAACCACTAGACCATTCAGGTATGACCTAAATCAAATCCCTTATGATTATACGGTGGAAGTGAGAAATAGATTTAAGGGACTAGATCTGATAGATAGAGTGCCTGATGAACTATGGAATGAGGTTCATGACATTGTACAGGAGACAGGGATCAAGACCATCCCAGTGGAAAAGAAATGCAAAAAAGCAAAATGGCTGTCTGGAGAGGCCTTACAAATAGCTGTGTAAACAAGAGAGGTGAAAAGCAAAGGAGAAAAGGAAAGATATAAGCAACTGAATGCAGAGTTCCAAAGAACAGCAAGGAGAGATAAAAAAGCCTTCCTCAGCGATCAATGCAAAGAAATAGAGGAAAACAACAGAATGGGAAAGACTAGAGATCTCTTCAAGAAAATTAGAGATATGAAGGGAACATTTCATGCAAAAATGGGCTCGATAAAGGACAGAAATGGTCTGGACCTAACAGAAGCAGAAGATACTAAGAAGAGGTGGCAAGAATACATGGAAGAACTGTACAAAAAAGATCTTCACGACCCAGATAATCATGATGGTGTGATCACTCACCTAGAGCCAGACATCCTAGAATGGGAAGTCAAGTGGGCCTTAGAAAGCATCACTACAAACAAAGCTAGTGGAGGTGATGGAATTCCAGTTGAGCTATTTCAAATCCTGAAAGATGACGCTGTGAAAGTGCCGCACTCAATATGCCAGCAAATATGGAAAACTCAGCTTGGCCACAAGACTGGAAAAGGTCCGTTTTCGTTCCAATCCCAAAGAAAGGCAATGCCGAGGAATGCTCAAACTACTGCACAACTGCACTCATCTCACACGCTAGTAAAATAATGCTCAAAATTCTCCAAGTCAGGCTTCAGCAATATGTGAACCGTGAACTTCCAGATGTTCAAGCTGGTTTTAGAAAAGGCAGAGGAACCAGAGATCAAATTGCCAACATCTGCTGGATCATGGAAAAAGCAAGAGAGTTCCAGAAAAACATCTATTTCTGCTTTATTGACTATGCCAAAGCCTTTGACTGTGTGGATCACAATAAACTGTGGACAATTCTAGAAGCAATGGTAATACCAGACTACCTGACCTGCCTCTTGAGAAACCTATATGCAGGTCAGGAAGGAACAGTTAGAACTGGACATGGAACAACAGACTGGTTCCAGATAGGAAGAGGAGTATGTCAAGGCTGTATATTGTCACCCTGCTTATTGAAGTTATATGCAGAGAAATCATGAGAAACGCTGGACTGAAAGAAGCACAAGCTGGAATCAAGATTGCTGGGAGAAATATCAATGCCCTCAGATATGCAGATGACACCACTCTTATGGCAGAAAGTGAAGAGGAACTAAAGAGCCTCTTGATGAAAGTGCAAGAGGAGAGCGAAAAAGTTGGCTTAAAGCTCAACATTCAGAAAACGAAGATCATGGCATCTGGTCCCGTCACTTCATGGCAAATAGATGGGGAAACAGTGGAAACAGGGGCTGACTTTATTTTTTGGGGCTCCAAAATCACTGCAGAAGGTGACTGCAGCCATGAAATTAAAAGATGCTTACTCCTTGGCAGGAAAGTTATGAGCAACCTAGATAGCATATTCAAAAGCAGAGTCATTACTTTGCCAACAATGGTCTGTCTAATCAAGGCTATTGTTTTTCCAGTAGTCATGTATGGATGTGAGAGTTGGACTGTGAAGAAAGCTGAATGCTGAAGAATTGATGGTTTTGAATTGTGGTATTGGAGAAGACTCTTGAGAGTTCCTTGGACTGCAAGGAGATCCAGCCAGTATATTCTAAAGGAGACCAGTCCTGGGTGTTCTTTGGAAGGAATGATGCTAAAGCTGAAACTCCAGTACTTTGGCCACCTCATGGGAAGAGTTGACTCATTGGAAAAGACTCTGATGCTGGGAGGGAATGGGGGCAGGAGGAGAAGGGGATGACCAAGGATGAGATGGCTGGATGGCATCACCGACTCGATGAACGTGAGTTTGAGTGAACTCCGGGAGTTGGTGATGGATAAGGAGGCCTGGTAAGCTGCAATTCATGGGGTCACGGAGAGTCGAATAGACTGAGTGACTGAACTGAACTGAACTGAGTGTCAAAATTGGATTCCGTATAGTGTGTTCCATGTGGCTAGAGGCCGTATGTGTTCTTGCTTACCAAATTCTTAGCCCCATGTCTGGTGTGTTTGTATACACACCCACAGGTGAATGACTTTAATATGTATGCATATATTTTTATATGAGATCTTATCATTCCTAAAAACTTATCTTTTACTCATTATATCATACATATATACCATGTTTGGATACACACTTATAAAAGATAATTTTAATGGCCATCTAATATCTAACATAATGTACTAATTTCTTTTTCATTGCTCTTCTGGGATCTTTCTGTTCTTTCATTTGTTGTTGTTATAAAACCAATGTTTCAACAAAAAGGACATTGTAGTTTTCTATTACACAAATAATTGTCTTCTAATGACAGATCCTTAGAAGCAAAATTGAGGGAGGACAGTATGGTTTGTTCATAGACACAGTGCACATATTCTACTGAAGAATAAATGGAAGGAGTTGCTCAGGCAGAGCTGTAAATTAAGTAGAGTTAATGTAACCATTTCCCTTTGCATACACTGCTGAATTGAGTGGCCCTGAGGAAAAGAGTGTTTTGACTGGGAGCAAGGTGTGATTTTCTCCTCTCCCTACCCTTCCTGCATAGGAGGCCATTTGTTAAAAAGAAGGAATCGTAGGAATACGTGGACTAGAAAGGACTTGTAGACTGGATCAGACATGTAGAGAGAGATCAGGGAAGTGGGAAAGAACAAAGAAGATACCGTGGGAAGATAGAATATAAGCTGCATCTTGTGGTATTGCAAAGACCTGCCTTTGCCTTAAACTAGCCCTGTTTCTCAATGTATGTCCAGTTTGGGCATATTTGGGAAGAGTAAACATTTTCTGTGGGACATTCTGTATTTCAGTTCGTTCCATCATTAATTCAAGTATCATCAGCATCAACATTAGAATTTCTGAGATGTCAGGGAAAGGTTCAGTTCGGTTCAGTCACTCAGTCGTGTCTGACTCTTTGCCATCCCGTGGACCACAGCACCCCAGGCCTCCCTGTCCATCACCAACTCCTAGAGTTTACTCAAACTCATGACCATTGAGTCGGTGATGCCATCCAACCATCTCATCCTCTGTTGTCCTCTTCTCCTCCCACCTTCAATCTTTCCCAGCAGCAGGGTCTTTTCAAATAAGTTAGTTCTTTGTATCAGGTGGCCAAAGTATTGGAGTTTCAGCTTCAGCATCAGTCCTTCCAATGAATATTCAGGACTGATCTCCTTTAGGATGGACTGGTTGGATCTCCCTGCAGTCCAAGGGACTCTCAAGAATCTTCTCCAACACCACAGTTCAAAAGCATCAATTCTTTGTTGCTCAGCTTTCTTCATAGTCCAACTCTCACATCCATACATGACCACTGGAAAAACCATAGCCCTGACTAGACGGACCTTTGTGGGCAAAGTAATGTCTCAGTTTTTGAATATGCTATCTAGGTTGGTCATGGCTTTTCTTCCAAGGAGGAAGCGTCTTTTAATTTCATGGCAGTAGTCACCATCTGCAGTGATTTTGGAGCCCCCAAAAATAAAGTCAGCCACTGTTTCCCCATCTATTTGCCATGAAGTGATGGGACCAGATGCCATGATCTTAGTTTTCTAAATGTTGAGCCTTAAGCCAACTTTTTCACTCTCTTCTTTCACTTTCATCAAGAGGCTCTTTAGTTCTTCTTCACTTTCTGCCATAGGGTAGTGTCATCTGCATATCTGAGGTTTTGATATTTCTCCCGGCAATCTTGATTCCAGCTTGTGCTTCTTCCAGCCCAGCATTTCTCATGATGTACTCTGTATAGAATTTAAAAAAAACAGGGTGACAATATACAGCCTTGACGCACTCCTTTCCCTGTTTGGAACCAGTCTGTTGTTCCGTGCCCATTTATAAATGTTACTTCCTGGCCTGAATACAGATTTCTCAAGGGGCAGGTAAGGTGGTCTGATTTTCCCATCTTTTTAAGAATTTTCCCACAGTTTATTGTGATCCACACCGTCAAAGGCTTTGGCATAGTCAATAAAGCAGAAATAGATGTTTTTCTGGAAATCTCCTGCTTTTTCGATGATCCAGCGGATGTTGGCAATTTGATCTCTGGTTCCTCTCCCTTTTCTAAAACCAGCTTAAACATCTGGAATTTCGCAGTTCATGTACTGTTGAAGCCTGACTTGGAGAATTTTGAGCATTACTTTACTAGCATGTGAGATGAGTGCAGTTGTGCAGTAGTTTGATGATTCTTTGGCTTTGCCTTTCTTTGGGATTGAAATGAAAACTGACCTTTTCCAGTCCTGTGGCCACTGCTGAGTTTTCCAAATTTGCTGGCATATTGAATGTAGCACTTTCACAGCATCATCTTTTAGAATTTGAAACAGCTCAACTGGAATTCCATCACTTCCAGTGCTGCTGCTGCTGCTAAGTCACTTCAGTCGTGTCCGACTCTGTGTGACCCCATACTCGGCAGCCCACCAGGCTCCCCCGTCCCTGGGATTCTCCAGGCAAGAACACTGGAGTGGGTTGCCATTTCCTTCTCCAATGCATGAAAGTGAAAAGTGAAAGGGAAGTCGCTCAGTCATGTCCGACTCTTTGCGACCCCGTGGACTGCATCCTACCAGGCTTCTCCGTCCATGGGATTTTCCAGGCAAGAGTACTGGAGTGGGGTGCCATTGCCTTCTCGGATCACTTCCACTAGCTTTGTTCATAGTGCAGCTTCCTAAGGCCCACTTGAGTTCACATTCCAGAATGTCAGGGAAAGGTGTGACCACTTCGTGGTACAGCTTGACTGCCAGGCAGACTCTTCTGTGGCAGTATGCTCCATGCTGAGGATCTCTTCTTTCGAACTGTGGTGTTGGAGAAGACTCTTGAGAGTCCCTTGGGCTGTAAGGAGATCCAAGCAGTCCATCCTAAAGGAGATCAGTCCTGAGTGTTCACTGGAAGGTCTGATGTTGAAGCTGAAACTCCAATACTTCGGCCACCTGATGCGAGGACTCACTCATTTATAAAAGATCCTAATGTTGGGAAAGATTGCGGGCAGGAGGAGAAGGGGACAACAGAGGATGAGATGGTTGAATGGCATCACTGACTCAATGGACATGAGTTTGAGTAAACTCTGCGAGTTGGTGATGGACAGGGAGGCCTGGCGTGCTGCAGTCCATGGGGTCGCAAAGAGTTGGACACAACTGAGCGACTGAACTGAACTCAACTGAGGATCTCTTCAGCCTGTTCTCATTCACTTTAATAAGAAGTTGTCATTGCCTAGTAGTGGATATTTATTGCTCAGAGAGTTAGCAGGTAGTATTTTCAGACATTAAAGTAATTTGCATCTGTGCTTAAGAAATTTTTCCCAGGTGGTACAAAAGTTTATATTTTGATGTGACCTAGAAGGTTAATTGCATGCTGCTGCTGCTGCTGCTGCTAAGTCACTTCAGTTGTGTCCAACTCTGTGCAACCCCATAGATGGCAGCCCACCAGGCTCCGCCGTCCCTGGGATTCTCCAGGCAAGAACACTGGAGTGGGTTGCCATTTCCTTCTCCAATGCATGAACGTGAAAAGTGAAAGTGAAGTTGCTTAGTTGTGTCCGACTCTTAGCAACCCCATGGACTGCAGCCCACCAGGCTCCTCTGCCCATGGGATTTTCCAGGCAAGAGTACTGGAGTAGGGTGCCGTTGCCTTCTCTGGTTAATTGCATGCTGCTGCTGCTAAGTCACTTCAGTCGTGTCCAACTCGGTGTGACCCCATACTCGGCAGCCCACCAGGCTCCCCTGTCCCTGGGATTCCCCAGGCGGAAACACTGGAGCAGGTTGCCATTTCCTTAATTGCATAGCTAAGAACAAATTAGCTTTTTAAAAATTTTCCACCCATAGGGCTCCCTACACATTCCTAGACTGTATTTCAAGCTACTTAGAAGGATGCAGCCTCTTAACTAAACCCAAGCCCTGTCTCCACCATCATATTTATCCAGGGAATAATACCGCTAAAATTTAGCAGGAGGTAAGGGCAGCAGAATCTGGCCCAGTGAAATCATCTAACTCAATGTATGAGAAGTGTTTGGCACTTTTAGCCATGTCCCTATCCCTTCTTCTCCACCAAAACTGTGAAATCAATGTTGGACATAAGAATAGGATGAGAGACTTTTGATTTTCAATGTGTATGGAAAGGGATGCACAGTAAACTTTTCATTATTGTTGTTCAGTGCAAAGTCATGTCTCTTTCATGAGTTTTATTAAATATAGTTTTATCACAGTGGTTTTGGGAAAACTGAAGAGCCATATGTAGAAAAATTATTACTGCATCATTCTTTAACTCCATATACAAAAATAAGCTCAAAATGGATTAAAGATGTAAATGTGAGATAGGACACTATAAAACTCCTAGAGGAAAACATAGGCAGAACACTCTTTCACATAAATCACAGCAACATCTATTTTGATTTATCTCCTGGAATAGTGGAAGTGAAAGCAAAAATAAGTGGGACCTACTTAAACTCAAAAGCTTTTGCAGAGCAAAGGGAACAATAAACAAAGTGAAAAGACAATCCAAAGATTGGGAGAAATTATTTACAAGTGGTGTGACTGATAAGGGATGTCTCCAAAATTTACAAAGAGCTTATGGTGCTTAATAGCAGCAAAACAAACAGCCCACTCAAAAAACAGGCAAAAGACCTGAATAGACATTTCTCTGAAGAGGAAATACAGATGCCCAAATGATGCTCAACATTGCTAGTTATTAGAGAAATGCAAATCAAAACTACAATGAGATATCACCTCACACCAGTCAAAATGGCTGTCATCAAAAATTCCACACACAATAAGTGTTGGAAAGTATGTGGAGAGAAGGCAAGCTTCCTACACTGTTTGTGGGAATGTAAATGGGTACAGCCACTATGAAGAACTATATGGAAGTTCCTTAAAATAGAGCTAATGTATGACCCTGCAGTCTCACTCCTGGGCATATATCCAGAGAAAAGCATGATCCAAAAGGATGCATGCGCCCCAGTATTCTTTGCAGCACTTTTTACAATAGTCAAGACACGGAAGCAACCTGAGTATCCATTGATAGAAGGACGGATAAAGAAGACGTGGTACATATATACAATGGACGGTTATTTAGCCATTAAAAAAAAGAAATAATGTCATTTGTAGCAACATGGATGGACCTAGAGAGTGTCACATTGAGTGAAGTCAGAGAAGGAGAAATATCATATTGCATCCCTTATATGTGGGATCTAAAAAAGAAATGATATAGAAAAAAGATCTACTAGGCGCCAAGTTTTGCTTATTGATTTATTTGTCTCATTTCCTCAAAGCAAAGATGAGCACATTTTTGTGTATTCTCCTCTTAAGGCTTTTGTTGAGGACCTTTGCTTTGCTAAAGTAGAAAACTGTGTTAGTCTCATGTTTTATTCATTTATCATATATATATATTTGATATTATAAATACAATGTGTATGTATTTTTCTATAGATTAGGGTTGCTTTCTAAGTGATAAAGTGTTAAGCTGATACTTTCTTGAATATAATTATCATTTAAGAAACTAGATGGTTTAGAAAAATTCTGGGTTCATTATATAGAATTCATGGAATACATGAGAGTTGCTAGAGCACAGAAATTGGTCATGTTTCAATTTCTAAGAAAACGAGTCAGACAAATTTAGACTCCTTCATCTCCAGATAAGTAACTGAAATTGGTTCTGGCATATGGGACAGAATTTTTTACAAGACTGATTTTTAGAAAAGGAAAAGTTGATCACTGAGATTTAGAGTAGGCTCACTATGATCACATCATGCGGTCAAACATCACTTTTTTTATTCTGAATGAGTTACTCTGTGCATGCTAAGTCGCTCTAGTCATGTCTGACTCTGCCACCCCATGGACTGTAGCCCACCAGGCTCCTTTGTCCATGGGATTTCTCAAGCAAGAATACTGGAGTGGGTTGCCATGCCCTCCTCTAGGGAATCTTCCCCACCCAGGGATCGAAACCATGTCTCTTAAGTCTCCTGAATTGGCAGACCGGTTCTTTACCACTCTACTGATAAGATTTTTGAAATATTGCAGACACTATGCACCTGGGTTTTAGGAAGATGTACATCAGAGTTACCTGTGTTCTCCGTATCAGTGAGGGCAGGTTTGTGAACTGAGTGATAATCCTGTTAGGTAGATCTTTGAAGGTTTGATTCATTAACTATAAACAGTGTCGTTAATTAATGCCAACTTGATGGAAACTTTAGTCTGGCTCAGTATATTAATTCACAGAGAAGCTTAATGACATAAAATTGAGGATATTAGAAGCTGGAAGGGTTAGTTCATATCTTGAATAAGGACACATCCAGAAATAACTCAACAGAAATAAATGGTAGATAGAAAAGAAAGCTTAAGAAGAATGTCACTTATGTAATGTTTTCAAATAATAGATGTGAAAGAGGAAATGAGTTAAGTCTAAAAGTTACCAGAGGAAGATATAGGACTGACAAATAGAAGTTTCAGGAAAATATAGTTTGGTTCAGTGAAAGAAAGACATTGGCAACTTGTATGGAAACCCACTCCAGTATTCTTACCTGGGAAATCTCTGGACAGAGGAGCCTGGCAGGCCTCAGTAAATGGGGTCACAAAAGAATTGGACACGGCTTAGCAACTAAACAACAACAAAAGCTGTCTGCAGTTGAAATGTACTGTCTCAAGAGGTGCCCAACAAGGTATTCCTCCATCAGTGAGCCCAGGGACCACGGGGTGAACACTTGGCTAGTATGTGTCACTAGGTAGATCTTTGAAGGTTTGAATCACTCATCATTTAGTGTCCAGTTCCTTAATGGTAATAAAGCAGCAGGATGGATGATGTGATAGCTCCAGTGTTTAGAGGAACCCTTTGCTACTTACACTCTCACAAGACTTGATCGACTTCAAGTTCTTTGAGATAGAGACTTGACAATCATCCATGTGGCTTGTAGTACCTGATATAATATTTTGTCCATCACAAATAGTGAATAGATGAATGAATGAAATAATAAATACTATACTTTCTTTTCTAGGAGTTAGGACATCCTAAGGTCTTGAGGATACTGTGTATAACCTGTGTTTATACAGCATGGGACACACTAGAACTTCAGGTGTTCTTGCTCTCTTCTTGGGTGGTATTACGCCAAGTTTATTTTTGTCTGGATATATCCAAGTTACTTTGTTTAACCTTATTTATTGGAGGCAATCTAGTAGTCACTGGGAATGTTTATTCATCTTTATATCCCAAATGCCTGATTTACAGTTGGTTCTCAATAATGTTGAATTGCTTCCTGACTATACATTAGAAAGGCATGCTTGCGTGCTCAGTTGTGTCTGACTCTTTTTGACCCCATGTACTGTAGCCCGCCAAACTTTTGTGTTAATAGGATTTTTTCAGGCAAGAATACCGGAGTGGGTTGCCATTTCTTCCTCCAGAGAACCTTCCCAACCCAGAAATCTAACCCAGGTCTCCTGCATTGCAGTCATATTCTTTATCATCTGAGCCATCAGGGAAGCCTCCAGTACATTAGAGCTTAGTTTTAAAAGATGAGTCAGAACTCTGCAACAAGGAGGGGTATATTATTTGCAGAAAGCATCATGAACCAAGAGGTGCAGCATAATGTCATTTGGATCAGGTAAAATAACCTTGTAACTGGTTGATAAAGTGTGATGGGGATGAGGTTATAAGACAAAATGGTACAGATATAACATTGTTAGCATAGCTGAGACTATAGAAGAAGGGTCCTAAGTGCTGTGCCAAAGAATGCATCATGGGCCTCTGAGGACCGTGGAAACTCATCTGTCTCATGGACAGCTCTAAATTTCTAGTCGTTCTACTTTAGGACAACTCTAAACCCTTATGAGAATTTTCTATCACTGGATCATATTCTTCAGGGACTGTTGGAATGGGATGGAAAATTTACAAGGGAGTATTCATGTGGTACCACATGTTGAGATCAAACTTTCATTCTTGGGCGCGGAAGCTAACATTCCAGATATTTGTGCACACAGTTTACATCTGGATTTTTCTTTCAAATGTATAAAGGGCCGAGGTAGATATGTTTACTTAAGAAGTTATGTTATCGTCTGTGCCCTTTGGAAACTTGAGTTTGCAGTGGAGCCTTCATGCTTAGATGCTGAGAGAGACAGAGGTTATGGGGCTAGTGACAAAGTCTCTTTTGTTAGGCAGCTGCCATACTCTCTGAGCCTAAGTGAATTCTTCCTAAAATGTGCTTCCCCAAGTGGCTACTCGTACTGCCTATCCAGTTGGTTAATTTTCAATGGATGTCAGCATTTGCTGCTGAGTTGATCTGGAAAGCGCTCTAATTTAACTCTTCATATGTATTACTGTTCCCTGATGATAAGGGTGATAATTTTAATTGTGGCTTCAGATTTAACAAAGTAATTTAAGTAAATTGCTTTCTAACGGAGAGAAAGAGAAAGAGAGCATGCATCGGGTGTGGCTGTTAGACATGTGGAGTTTCTTCTTGGGGAAGTTGCATTCAATTGCATGTGTATTTCATATACTGATGAACTTAGCTCCCAGCTGGGAGCTAGGAAATTATTTTCTGGTCTGCTGTCATTGTGGTTTGTGCCTTCCTTAAAGCTTTTTGATTCTTTCTCATTTACTAATGATAATATTCGTCCTCTAGATTAATAAGGCTGTACAAGGGCCTGGGTCTTGCTTATGCTTTCTCCATTCCTCTCTTGGACAATATGAGCCTTGGACAACTCGAGCCTTCCCTTCTTGGAACTTGCACTGTTTTCTCCTACCATAGCTTTTAGGCATCTATTCCCTCTACTGGAAATGGAATGTGTTTTTCTTCCTTTTTCCTGTTACTGAGTCAAAGGTTGTACTTCTCACCTCACAACAGGCTGATACATTGAGAAATGAGTTCTTGGGGCAAGGGATAATGAAATGACTATTTGGAAAGTCAGAGGACTGAGAAGATGATGGACTAGTGTCCCAAAGAACCATCTTGCCCAGGGTTTGAATAGTTTCTTTTGTAGAACAAAGAGGAGGAGGTGAAACGGTAAAGTAAAAAGAGGCGATCAATTGTGCAAATATTTCCTGGTTCCTGCCAGACTCTGGAGGGACTGTGTGGATGTCACCCTTCCTGCAGCTGTTCACAGGTGGGCCTGGTCAGAATGTTTCCTGTGAGCTAAACCAGCAGTCCCTGCTCTTTTTGGCACCTGGGACTAGTTTCATGGAAGACGGTTTTTCCACAGACTTGAATGGGGAGGGATGGTTTGGGGATGCTTCAAGCGCATTGTATTTATTATACTGCTGCTGCTATTACGGAAGTCAGAGTGAAGGAGGTAATGCAAGTGATGGAGAGCAGCTGTAAATACAGAGAAAGCTTCACTCTCATGCCTACCCCCAGCGCTCACCTCCTGCTAGGCAGCCCATGCCCAGTTCCTAACAGTCCTGAACTGGTGCTGGTCCGTGGCCAGGGGTTTCTGGACCCTTGAGCTAAGCAAAGGTATTTTGGCTTAACACTCAGGCATGAGAGGCAGGATTGCTGAATAGTTTAAGCTATAGGCAATATGACTTTAGTGATTAAAGGGGAAAGCAAAAGCGATAGAATACAAAGGCTAAAGTAAAAGAAACAGAGTCAGATTTGCCCTTCCCTGTATACCTCTGGTTACTCCCAGCTCTCCTATAGGTTTCAACTCAGTGGACATTACTTGGAAGAATTCTATTTTGAGCTCTTGCCTATGTCGAATCCTGCTATAAGGCCATATACCTTTGATATAATTGTACTTACTTTGATATGATTGTACTTAATTGTCAATTACAATTTTATATGATTTGGTTAACGTCTTACTTTTTTACTAAAATGTAGAAAACCTGTCAATCTTGTTCATTGTGAGTCTCGGTGGTGTTCAGTTCAGTTACTCACTTGTGTCCGATTCTTTGCAACCACATGAACTGCAGCATGCCAGGCTTCCCTGTCCATCACCAACACCCAGAGCTTGCTCAAACTCATGTCCATAGAGTCAGTGATGCCATCCAACCATCTCATCCTCTGTCATCCCCTTCTCCTCCTGCCTTCAATCTCTTCCAGCATCAGGGTCTTTTCCAATGAGTCACTTCTTCATATCAAGTGGCCAAAGTATTGGAGTTTCAGCTTCAGCATCAGGCTTTCCAATTATTCTTCAGGACTGATTTCCTTTAAGATTGAGTGGTTTGATCTACTTGCAGTCCGAAGGATCCTCAAGAGTCTTCTCCAACACCACAGTTCAAAAGCATCAATTCTTCACCACTCAGCTTTCCTTACAGTCCAACTCTCCCATCCATACATGACTACTGGGAAAACCATAGCTTTGACTATATGGACCTCTGTTGGCAAAGTAATGTCTCTGCTTTTTAACACGCTGTCTGGGTTTGTCATAGCTTTTCTTCCGAAGAGTAATCATCTTTTATTGTCATGGCTGCGGTCACCATCTGGAATGATTTTGGAGCCCAATAAAACAGTCTGTCACCATTTACATTGTTTCCCCATCTATTTGCCATGAAGTGATGGGATCAGATGCTATGATCTTTGTTTTCTGAATGTTGAGTTTTAAGCCAGCTTCTTCACTCTCCTCTTTCACTTTCATCAAGAGGCTCTTAGTTCCTCTTCACTTTCTGCCATAAGAGTGGTGTCATGTGCATATCTGAGGTTATTGATATTTCTCCTGGCAATCTTGATTCACACTCTAGGATGTCTGACTCTCGGTGAGTGATCACACCATTGTGATTATCTGGGTTATTAAGATCTTTTTTTTTTATAGTTCTTCTGTGTATTCTTGCCACCTCTTGATATCTTCTGCTTCTGTTACACCCATAGTGTTTCTGTTATTTATTATGCCCGTCTTTGCATGAAATGTTCCCTGGTATCTCTAATTTTCTTGAAGAGATTTCTAGTCTTTCCCATTCTACTGTTTTCCTCTATTTCTTAGCATTGATCACTTAGGAAGGCTTTCTTATTTCTCCTTGCTCTTTTTTGGAACTCTGAATTCAGATGGATATATCTTTCCTTTTTTCCTTTGCCTTTTGCTTCTCTTCTTTGCTCAGCTATTTGTAAGGCCTCCTCAGACATCCTTTTTGTCTTTTTGCATTTCTTCTTCTTAGGGATGTTTCAGTGCTTAATGGTATAGCACTATGCTTACCAGAGAAAAGTGCCCAATTATTGTTTTATAAATGAATGAATGATATTATATTTAAATATTCTTAGTATGTTATTTTCCAATTATTAAAAAATAATTGGTCAATATTTTGTCTTATTCTGAATAAATGTTTCATTGTCCATTCTGTAGCAAACTCTTTTCCTTCCAGTAATGACTGCATATTAGAATATTTATTAGACCTTTGTGGTTTTAGAAAGCCAGGCAACAAAGGTGAAAATGGTGAAGCTTGAAGCCAGGCAAATCTGATTTCAAATCCTTGCTCTGCAAGTTAGCTTACCAGCTTTTGTGATCTCTGCAATGTATTAATATCTTAACTTCTTTCAGCCTGTTTTTCCACCAAATAAAATGAAGCTAAAACCTTTGCTTCAAAAATGTATTGATGTCTATAAAAATTTAAGATGTCCCCAATTTTAAATAAGAAATATCAATTGCCAATATTATATTCACACAAGTACACAGATATTCTCTGGATCATTATTAGTATAAGTATGAAACTAAACAGTAAATATTGAGAAAAATAGTGTAAATGATGTAATGTCTATTGTATGGAACATTATGTAGCCATGAAAGAGAATGTGAATGAATTAGAAGTGAAATTAGGTATGGGAAAATGAACTTGATATGAGGAACACAAATAAATTAGATATGAGGAGATGTCCAGGATATAGTATACAATGAAATATTTCAGAAGGGTATAAAAAATGCACACAAATACACATGCATAGAAGATTTCTGGGAGATATTCAAAGAACCAGTAATAATTGCTGCGTGCTTGCATGCATGCTAAGTTGCTTTAGTAGTGTCCAATTCTTTGTGACCTCTTAACTTTGGAAATTTTAATGAGTGGTCCAGCTGGTTGGTGAATGGGGGTAGTATTTTTTTTTCAGTTTATAGTTTTCTTTACTGTTTTTATTTGTAATAAAAACATATATTGCTGATAATTTTTTTTAAGTCTTAAGATACAATATTGTCCTTTTAGGTTCTTGTAGAAAGAAAATCATGTGAGAAAAGTGTCTAGTTTCTACTAATGAGTTAAATACTCACTTTAAAGGAGATAGCCCTTCTAAAATGTACTTACCAGAGGGTTTCCCAGTTTGGAAGAGTTTCACCAGTCTCTGCTTCCCTGAGTAGCCTGGTGACCATTTGCTATGAAGTCTGGAATTTACCTATGTGAATTTTACCTTGATAGCATGTGCCCAGCCCTTCTCCTTGAGATTGAAAAGAGAAAAAGTGTCCTTTATTCATTCCAGGAGCTAAAAGTCTCTAGGCTGGTTCTCCTGAGCCCTGATGATTACAAACATATTTTATGCTGAAAATTGCAGAAGTTCATTTTCAGAGTTGTCCCTACTTGCTCTCTGACTAAGTTGTATAATTTCCTAATGAAAAACAAAAACAACAGAAGAAACATTAATGGCAAAAAGGGAGGGTAACATGAGTGCTGGAACCAAATACTTAGAAACAGACCAAGTGGAAGAAGCCTCCGTCTTTGGACTCGTGAATGTCCAGTCTTTATTGTCATGTCATGGTGTGTGGTTGAACTGCATGTTTGTTTTTCTTATCTGTCTCTGCAGAAGCCTAACTTCGAATCTTTTCAAAGCATAATGCTTCCCCACCATAAATACATGGTCATTCCTTTGCTACTTGAGCCTGGGTTTCTTTCACTTGTATTCAGTTATATATGAAAACTGCCTTTCATTAGAAACATCATCTTTGTTGTTGTTAAGCTCTGCCCTTAAACATGAGCTGACCTCATATGAACGCTAATGAGTTCAAATCATTCTGGAGCTATTTGGTGAGGTCTAAGACATTTTTTTTTTTTCTCTACAGGTTTCTGGATTTGATGTTTTCTGGAAAATTAGTAATTGATCTGATTTCCCTTAACTTCTCTCAAGCCAACTTTTGCATCACAATATACATATATTTTTCCATCTCATGTAATAGCATTTATTAGTGAATCTGACAAAACTCTGGATAAAAACACTGCATTTTATCCTGGTTAACAGCCTGTTTGTTTTTTTTTTGGCCAAGTCACTGTATACCAGCCTCATTTTTACTGCCTCTATTCTTGAAAACAGTAAACACTCATAGCTTTAGAGTTCTACATGGTTCCACAGACTGACACATTGTCAAGTGGTTTTGATTGACTGCTTTTCACTTGGCAAACTAAAGGTAATAAAAAGAAGTTCACGGTGTAGACGTATGCATGGAGGGGAGCAATTTCTGAGGGCATGTGTGTGTACAAACTAAATCTATGAACTCCCGCAGAGCCAGTATCCAGGACTCTAAAACTGGAACAGATTGATTTATCTGTGACAGTGTACTTCAGCCAAACCTCTGAGCTGGTTTGTTGGCAAATCCTAACACATGGCCTTTTAATAAGAGATACATTAATAACTGCAGTTATGAGTAATATAGCAGGATAGGTTGTGTTCTTTTTATCCTGATAAGGGATTGGAGTTGGTCACTCAAGAAACAGATATTTGTC
Source organism: Capricornis sumatraensis (assembly GCF_032405125.1). Taxonomy (NCBI): domain Eukaryota; kingdom Metazoa; phylum Chordata; class Mammalia; order Artiodactyla; family Bovidae; genus Capricornis; species Capricornis sumatraensis. The sequence goes on along the minus strand of NC_091091.1, from coordinate 8,925,215 downwards.
AGATATGGCGTGCTCATGTTTGACATGCTGAATGGTATGTACTTGGAAAAAATGTGTGTTTTGTGTGTGTGTGTGTTTTATGCTTTGTTTTTTTTCAGGCTCTGTAGTATCACAGTAAGCATTGCACACTTCACACCCAGATCATTGTCATTCTATACCAACTGTCCTGTGAAAATCTACAAAATAAACAGTGATGCTATCTATTATCTTTTTGCTCTTTGAGAGAAAAGACCACGATGAAACAAAGTAATAATTCTTGACAAAAGGATCAAACCGGAGTGATGGTACAGTTTCTGGAATATAGGGCACCATTCACAAACTGATTAAAGTCAAATACAAATTCTTGTCCCAGCCTGCACTGAACATGTTTCTTTACCTGCTAGAATCCACACCCCCTTCTCGTAGTTTCTGAGTCTCTTCTGTGGCCCTTCTGTGGCTCCTGCAACTGACAGCCATCTTATCAAATGACCTATCCCCACTCCTTGCCATGATTAATTGATAGGGTAAAGCCCTAATCAAATGTAAGCTAGTCTTTCATTGGACAGAGGTCAATCAGGTTATTTCTTTTAAGAATTTGAATATCCAAAGACCATCTAGTCAGTGATGAACCCCCCAAATTGGAATGTGATCTACATAATGGTCTGTGTTGGGGACCACCCTGGACATAAACATAGCGTGTATGCCCTAGAAAGTGATGGATGAGATGGGATGCGCAAGCAGAGAGGGCGAGATGGAGATTATAGAAGCGCAGCTGAGAGAGAGCGAGCTGGCAGGTGTGACCTGGAGGTTTGACATTCTCCTGTAGTTTCTCTAAGACCGTGCTTGACATTGTTGTATCTCCCTAGTAAACTCCTACTTTACCTGAGCTGCCTGGAGTGAGTGTTAGTTTCCTGTAACCGAAAGAGTCTTGATGAGAGCATTCCATTTTACAAATATAATCTTATGTTCATGACTATAATTTGGAGTTTATTTCTATCCTCACTATGTAGTATAAGATCATTCTGAAGGAAAGCCTCTGAGACAATCAAAAGACTGAAAGGGAGTCAGCATTAGGGTGTTGTCAACACAGTCAGGGTCCCAATACGGGAAATGTTCTTCAGGCGGAACGTTATCGTCTAGAGTAAACATGGATGTGTTCACCAATTTCTTGATTATCAGAACCAGATGGCATTCTTGAAAAGCAATATTTTCATTCAGATAAGCAGTCTCACTTAACCAAACCTGAAGGGGATAAATGAAATCCTTTAACTCAATGTATACTTAGAGTATGAATGAGGAACTCAGGTAATTCATGTGAGAAGCAACCTTATAGGTGATTGAGATAAATTAAGGAAGTTTGAGAAATATTATTACACCTTTAAAGGGAGAATGATTTTGCCTCCCAACAAAATACCCCCTTGATGTTAGTATCAGGTTCTACCACAAGCTGTACCATTTCCTTCAGTTTTCTCTATGGATAGCAGTGATTAATTTGTCCCATGGCACTCAGATACCTTGCTTCTTTCTTCTTATGAATCATATAAATCTGATTCATCCTCTTCTCAAGAGTCTGGAAAAATAGCACCATCCTGAAAGTTTAGGGAAAGGTTTTGTTAAGTTCATAGGAGTTAGAACTTAGATGCATATTTTCCAAGCTCACATGAATCATTTCAAGTTAGGGCCCTGTTTTGTTCTAAATCTGGCCGTGAAGCGCTTTTGCTCAGCTATGTGACCTGGGACAGATACTTAACTTCTCAATTTGTCTGAATTCATCAATGGTTATCATGAGTATCAAAGACCCTCTTATCCCTCATGGTTTCACATGATAGTAAAGCCCACTCCCTTACTTTGATACCCACTAGATTTTCTCAGAGTAACATCTTCTGTTTCTTTTTAACCAATGAATCCCCTTTCCAGTTTGGGATGATTGTTCTTTTCTACCCCAACTGCACTGAAAGGCAGAAGCTGTTTGCTTCTTTGTAAGGAAAATTCAACCCTTTCAAATACCGTGCTGGAATCTCCTTCTTGGAGTGATAATGGAAGAAAATATTAGTGAAGAGTTATCTCTCTCCTATAAAATGTCCTAGGACAAATATTGCTACTAATACATTCCAGCACAAAAATGTATATATAAAAAAGTAATCTTGTGGTTTTTTTTCCTGTGTTAAACTTGAACTTTCAGCTTTTCTTACCAAACACAATTCATCTCTGTTCTATGAATACATAGTTTTAATTTGGCACTTTTATTCTCCATATTAAGTATAAGGATAGCACAGGAAGATAAAGTAATTTTTCTCCAAACAAAATGGAAGTAAAGCAGTAATAGGCAACTGAGAAAGAATGTCCTTCTGAATAGAAGTTAATCAAGTCTACAGCCCTTTTTAATCATTTTTTTCCCTTACTGAATCTTAGCCAAAAAGCGTTCAAGACAGCCAAAAGTTTCATTTCTGAGTAGAAAAGAAAAAAAAAAAAATTAGAAGCATTTCTCCAAAACAAAAAGCATAGAAAATCAACTAATGATTTTTGCCAAAATTGATGACCAAATATATTGGCCAAGCTATTTTTTTCATGTTTCATGGGTTATGAATAGATGCATTTTGCATAACTGAGAACATATGCCATTCTTAAGTAGCCTGAAAGAAAACCACTAAAATTAGTTTTGATTTTGTATTCCATATGATCTGGATCTGGAAATTCAAGCCAGTCCTTTCCCTATGACCTGGGTATGAGCAACTTATTCTTCTTGAGACAGTAATTCATGCAAGGCATCAGAGTTGCCTCCTCTACCAACACAGGTTGCTCAGTCAAAGAAGCAAAGGTTTCAGACCACCAGCTAAGTTCTGTCTGAAATGACCTTTCCTTTCTCTTACTGGGGAGCTGGAAAGGCAAATATATTCTTATTTGTTTCTCAGTTTTAAGACTAGGTATTACTATTCTATTCCTCTTTGTCCAAAATGGCAAATTCTGGTAAATTTTCTCTCAGGAAATATCCTGGTGTCAATTTAGAACAAGAATTTGCATTTATGTCTAAAATCCTAGATGTTACTGTTATACTCTGAGAACCACTGCTCTATGAATAGGGTTTCCCAGGTAGCACTAGTGGTAAAGAACTCACCTGCCAATGTAGGAGACATAAGAGAAGTGGGTTTGATCCCTGGGTCAAGAAGATCTCCTGGAGGAGGGCATGGCAACCCACTCTCGTATTCTTGCCTGGAGAATCCCATGGAGCGGGGAGCCTGGTAGGCTACAGTACACAGAGTCCAAATGAGTTAGACATGCCTGAAGCGACTTAGCATGCATGCATGCTGTATGAATAAGAGCAATTGGTTCTAATCCCAGACTGTGACTTTACATAACTCATTTGACCCATTAGTCTCACTTTCTTCATCTGTACAATAAGAATAATTCCTAGCTGGGTACCTCATAAGCATGTGAGGACCATATTAATCAATAAATGTAATAACTTTTGACTTCCAGGCAACTATAACCTGTGACACTGATAATTCAAACACTATTAAAGTAGTTCCCCATTATCTGTGGTTTCAGTTACCTGTGGTCAACTGCAGTCTGAAAATACATTAAATAGAAAATTCCAGAAATAATGTGTATTTTAAATTGCATGCTTAAGTAGCATGCTCAGATCTCTAGCCTTCCTGCTCAGGAAGTGAATCATTCTTTTATCCACCATATGCAGGCTGCATACCTGTATACACTACTCAGCCATTGGTTACTTAGTAACTGTCTTGGTTATCAGATCAACTGTTGAGGTATCTCAGTGCTTGGGTCATGTTATCCTTATTTTACTTAACAGTGACCCCAAAGGGCAAGAGTAGTGATGCTGGCAGTTCTTTTTTTCTTTTTTTTTAGTGATGATGGAATTTCTCGTCATTTATTTATTTATTTGGCTGTGTCGGTTCTTAGCTGTGTTATGGGGAATCTTTCAGTACATCACACGGATTCTCTAGTTGTAGTACGTGGGCTCAGTAGTTGCAGGATGTGGGCATAGTTGCTCTGCAGCATATGAGATCTTAGTTTTCCAACCAAGGATTCAACCTGCGTCCTCTGCATTACAAGGTAAATTCTTTACCACTGGGCTACCAGGGAAGTCCCCTGATATTTTCTTACTGTGCCTACTTTACAGATGAAACTTTATCATAGATGTGTATAAGAAAAAATGTATATATGTTTTGGTACTATCCGTGGTTTCAGACATTCTCTGTGGGTCTTAGAATATATCCCTCAGAGATTGGTTTTGTACATAATATAAAAATGTTAGTTAGTTCCAAAAACGTCAATTGACTTTGTTGTCAGTATTTGACATCTATTTTATGATAAGGGTTTCCCTGGTGGCTTAGACGGTAAAGAATCTGCCTGCAGTGCAGGAGACCTGGTTCGATCCCTGGGTCAGGAAAATCCTCTAGAGAAGGGAATGGCTACCCACTCCAGTATTCTTGCCTGAAGAATTCCGTGGACAGAGGAGCCTGGTGAGTTACAGTTCCAGGAGGTTGCAAAGAGTTGAACACGACTGAGCCACTGACAACACATTGTGTGATAAACTTCTTCCACCTCCCCATTACTTTGAAATGAGGGAACTACTTCCCTCATTTGTGCATTCTGAACACAAATTTGTGCATTCTGAACACAGATTTTGGCCGGAGTATAGGTGTTAAGTCTTCCCAAGTGACTGAGTGGTAAAGAATCCATCTGCAATGCAGGAGATGTGGGTTTAATCCCTGGGTTGGGAAAATCCCCTGGAGAAGGGAAGAGCTACCCACTCTAGTATTCCTGCCTGGAGAATTCCATGGACAGAGGAGCCTCGTGGGCTATAGTCCATGAGGTCTCACAGAGTTGAATGCGACTGAGCGACTATACAACAAAAAATAGATATTAAATTATTAAAAAAAAAACCAGGTTCCTTTGAGTTCTATAGGATTCCAGTATAACTTATTTGAATTAACAACCTACATAAAGTGGCAATGTGACAATCAGAAAGGGATTGGAAAGTCTTTACCCTAGCAGAGTTCCTTTGGGCAAGAGGCTCCCCGGTGTGAACATAATCCTGGACAACTTCAGTCAAGGCAACCGTACCTCCTAGTTTGCCTTGTTTGGTTGTCTTAGTTTGAGCCTGTTGTTCTGACATACCTAATGCTCTCTTTGGGCTTCCCTTATAGCTCAGTTCTCGAAGAGCTGGACACGACTGAGCGACTTCACTTTCACTTTTCACTTTCATGCATTGGAGAAGGAAGTGGCAGCCCACTCCAGTGTTCTTGCCTGGAGAATCGCAGGGACGGGGGAGCCTGGTGGGCTGCCCTCTATGGGGTTGCACAGAGTCGGACACGACTGAAGCGACTTAGCAGCAGCAGCAATACCAGCATAGCTCAGTTGGTAAAGAAAGTGAAAGTGAAGTTGCTCAGTCGTGTCCAACTCTTTGCGACCCTGTGGACTGTAGCCTACCAGGCTGCTCTGTCCATGGGACTCTCCAGGTAAGAATACTGGAGTGGGTTGCCATTTCCTTCTCCAGGGGTTCTTCCTGACCCAGGGATTGAACCCGGGTCTCCTGCATTGGAGGCAGACGTTTTAACCTCTGAGCCCCCAGGGAAGCCCTACAGAAGCAGTTGGTAAAGAATCCACCTGCAATGCAGACGATCCCAGTTCGATTCCTGGTCGGGAAGATCCCCTGGAGAAGGGATAGGCTACCCACTCTAGTATTCTTGGGCTTCCCTTGTGGCTCAACTGGTAAAGAATCCACCTGCAATGTGGGAGACCTGGGTTGCTGTCTTTACTTTCAAGAGTATCCTGTTTAGATAATACATTTTAGAGTCTCCTAAACTCTAGGCAACTAGCTTTGAATATTTCCATTTTCATGGGCAGTTCACTCCTAGAAGGTAGGAATGAATCTGACTTTCTTTTTCTGATGACGTTAGTTTTTTACATTCTAAATTCCCTTGTTCTGATTTCATTTCTACCAAATGGTTTTCTGATCCCCATATTTTATAGTTTAGTTTCCTTAGGGCATGAGATGGCTATTTTCATTAAAAGATTGCTCAGAAATGCATGTTTCATGAAAGCGCGAGACTCCAAGGGTACTTACTGGGGAAATAGACAGAGGGTTGTGTGAACGTCATGGCAGTCTACTTCCATAGGGCCCTGGGCATGTCCACGTATCCGATGGGATCTGTCAGGCACCACCTGTCAGTTCAGCTCAGTTCAGTCGCTCAGTCGTGTCTGACTCTTTGCAACCCCATGAATCGCAGCACGCCAGGCCTCCCTGTCCATCACCAACTCCCGGAGTTCACTCAGACTCACGTCCATCGAGTCAGTGATACCATCCAGCCATCTCATCCTCGGTCATCCCCTTCTCCTCCTGCCCCCAATCCCTCCCAGCATCAGAGTCTTTTCCAATGAGTCAATTCTTCACATGAGGTGGCCAAAGTACTGGAGTTTCAGCTTTTGCATCATTCCTTCCAAAGAAATCCCAGGGCTGATCTCCTTCAGAATGGACTGGTTGGATCTCCTTGCAGTCCAAGGGACTCTCAAGAGTCTTCTCCAACACCACAGTTCAAAAGCATCAATTCTTCGGTGCTCAGCCTTCTTCACAGTCCAACTCTCACATCCATACACAACCACTGGAAAAAACATAGCCTTGACTAGATGGATCTTTGTTGGCAAAGTAATGTCTCTGCTTTTCATTATGCTATCTAGGTTGGTCATAACTTTTCATCCAAGGAGTAAGCGTCTTTTAATTTCATGGCTAATGATGCTAAAGCTGAAACTCCAGTACTTTGACCACCTCATGCAAAGAGTTGACTCATTGGAAAAGACTCTGATGCTGGGAGGGATTGGGGGCAGGAGGAGAAGGGGACGACCAAGGATGAGATGGCTGGATGGCATCAAGGACTTGATGGATGTGAGTCTGAGTGAACTCTGGGAGTTGGTGATGGACAGGGAGCCCTGGCATGCTGATTCATGGGGTCGCAAAGAGTCGGACACGACTGAGCAACTGAACTGAACTGAACTGAATTTCATGGCTTCAGTCACCATTTGCAGTGATTTTGGAGCCCAAAAATCAGTGGTCCCTAAATGCTGGAACACTTAAACTGAATTTGATGCTTTGGGAGATAATGGAGCCTACTCCCTACAATATCCTTAATGCATGTCCCAGGAGGTGAGGTGGACAGTCTTGGCTAGCAGCCATGCTCAAAGCTGGCTTTCCCTAAAGACAGAAGACACATGCACACTGAAGTCTTAAGAATTTTGAAGTACTTAAAGTACTCAATGCAAGAGAGTGTTTTAATTAAAAAATAAAATGCTTGGCATAGCACCTCTATATCTATGAAGAGAGAAAGTTCTTGTTATGAAATCGCAAGCACTTCTGACACGTGATAGTTGTTTTTTAATAAGTTCATAAAAAATTAAATAATGTTCAGCTATTGACTTCAGTGTTTCAGAGCCTGATCCTTAACAAGTTTTCAAGTAGTTGGTTAAATGTAGTTCCAGACAATAGTATTGCTAAAAATGAATTCCACATTTATCTCACTTACTGATATCTACAGTGTTATCTGGATGTATTCTTAAGTATTTTCCATGTGGAGAATGTAAGATATCATTGGAATTGACCATTGTTAAAACATGAGATAGATAATTTTATGTATATATTATATATATATAATGAGTATATATCTCATGCTCCAATATAGAATGTTTGTAACTCATTTTCCAACTCGTGCTGCTCTAGTTAGAAACACGTTTTTGTTTGTTTGTTTTTACTATAGCCTGGAAAGCACTAATTCATCTACAAGTAGTAATAGAATAACAGAATCAAAATGTTAGAGACCATCCAGGTTTCATTGCTGGAGTTGTCAAGTCACCAGAGACAATTTCATTGTTATTCAAACATGTTTTTCACATATAGTTTTTAAAACAAATTTTTGGATATATATTTTTTTCTTGGATTCTTTTAGAATTACGAGCTCTTATAAATTTTTTAAAATTTATTTTATTTTTAGCTGTGCCAAGTCTTTGTCGTGGTGCAGGCTTTTCTCTGGTTGTGGTGATGGGCTCTCGTTACCATGGCTTCTCCTGTTGCTGAGGATGGGCCCTGGGGCGTGAGGGCTTCAGTAGTTGTGGCCCATAGGCTCAGCTCATGGGCTCTAGGGCACAGGCTCAGTACTTATGTTGAACAGGCTTGGTTCCTCTGTGACATGTGGGATCTTCCCAGACCAAGGATCAAACCTGTCACACATAGTTTTAACATAGGGCTTTCACATCTGAAACATAAAGAGCATTGTGAAATTTCTCCAATAGGGTCTTGAGGTTTAAATACATTATAATTAGACTGTTTGTTTATATTATTAATATAATTTGTAAACATTTTTCTCATTTGGTATGTGTAGACCCAAAGTTAAATGGTAAAATCATCAAGAATATAAGAAGCTTGAGGAAGGAAAAATGAACAAGAAAGGATTTGTGGGTATAATGATGGAAAAAATACTCTTTGGAAAATAACTTGATTGTTTTAGAAAGCATGATAAACATACTAGCAAATTGGAGTTTGGCCAGCTGCTCTGTGGAAATACTTTAAAATAGAATTTGTGTTCTTAGCTAAAATCTCAGCTCACACCCTGTCTAACCTTGCAAAAAGAAACCAGCTCTTAAATAGCATCTGTAACCCAGAACCCAGAAGTAAATCATAGAAATATTGGAACATATACAAGTAATACAGAAATAAGCCAGATTTCATGAGAGATGTTTTCAAGAAAATATAAAAAATAGCAAGGGACCGATTCTAATACCTTCTGACCTTAAATATCACACTAACAAGTACATATAAAAGTTCAAATTGGTGCTTGCCAGATATTCCTTTTATAGAACAGTATGGGTAAGGAGGTTGTGAAAAGCACACTTGGCCAAATAACTAAACAGGGGCATTAGGCATTTTTTGCACATTTGGATAATGCGTGAAAACATTTCCAACTTTAAAGCTTTCTTTACACTTTCCTCTGTGCTGAGACTGAGCGTGAATGTGATGCCTTGATGGCGACACATGAGGGTTGGATGGGTCCATTGTGGAGAAATGAGAAGCTGAAAGTGAGATTCTCGCATCCTTTTCCTACCTCTCTATATTGAAGGGGTTTGGTGTTTTCAGGGCTGTAAAGTAGTTAAGAGAGGGGACGTGACACGGTGGCTGAGAATGAAATTCCAAAATGAGACCAACCTGGATTTGACTTCTGGTTCTGTGATTTTTCTGGTGTAAAATCTTGAGCAGGTAATTTACCACTTAAGAGCCTCAGTTCTCCTGTGGTCAAGTGGGATAATAGTGCCTGCCTCCTAAGACTGGTATGATAGTTAACCTATTTGTTCTTGAAAAGCATGTAACGCAATGCCTGTAGTGTAGAAACTCTCAGAAAACATTGGCTGTTAGTAACTGAAGACCTAAAGAAGGTAAAGAATGTGTTTCTGAGGCCACCATGCACGTGGCCCCCCGTCTATCTCAGCAGCTTTTATATGAGATGCTATTACCAACGTTGCCATTGATATATGAAAAACCCTCACTTGCCTGTCATATCACAGGGGCTCAATATATAGTCTGCTGAACAGATATATCACTTTTTACATCTCAGGTCATCTCCTCCAATGTGTAAGAACAGTTATTGACTCTCAGTTTTCTAGTCTAATGAGTCCAACACACCCAAATTGAATTACTACATTGCTTTCTTATAGCTATATATTGCTTTTTGGGATTTCTTCTTCTCAAGCAGCCCTCCTCTGTCAGTTATGCCTGATGAAATGTCACTGGTTCTTCAAGAGTCTTCTCAAATGCCCCCTCCTACACTGTAGACTTTGTAGCTTCATGGTGTTACGCACTTTAAATATACCTTGTTTTATTCACCTTTAACACAACCACCTAGCTGCTGAAGCCAGGAACTCTTTCAAATCCATGTCCTCTTCAGTGTGTAAGGAAATGTTTTCACACAAGCATTCAGTATATATTTAAGTGAAGAAATACCTTCACATAACTTAAGGTGATGAAGGATCAGATAAATATCAAAGGAAATATCATCATGAATATTAGGAGATAATTGCTTTGTATAGCCTGGATGGAAAATGCCAGAATGGCCCTGGTAGTAAGTTGAAGGAAACTACCGGCTTAAAGGACTGAAAGATTGGGACAATGAAAGAACGGACCTCTTAAGGATATAAGGAGAAGATTCGGAATCATGATAGCTTTGGGGTAGACCATAATTAGGCTATTCGAAAAGAATAATGAAATAAGAGTTTCTGTATTTCTATGTCTGGCCCATCAGAGATTCTTAGTAATCCTTCTATAGTAATTCCACCTGTAGTCATTCTTTCTTCTATAGCTATATTAATTAATATTGCTACATCGATTGAGAATTTACCACGTGTCAGTCACTGATCTGGGTGCTTTACATGTGTTTTTTCTTTCCTTTTTTTTTTTTTTTTCCCCACTACAACCTCACAAAGAAGGTATTACTTGGATTCTGATTTTATGTAAGAAGAAACAGAGGTTCATGCAGTGGTGTGGCTCGACCTAGAGACTATCATACTAAATGAAGTCAGGAAGAGAAAGACAAATACCATATGCGATCATGTATATGCGGAATCTAAAATATACACAAATGAACTTATTTATGAAACAGACTCACAGACATAGAAAATAGACTGATCATTGCCAAGGGGGAAGCAAGGTGGGGAGTTTGTGATTAGCAGTTGCAAACTGTTTTATATAGAATGGACAAATAGTGCAGTCCTACTGTAGAGCACAGGGAACTATATTCAAAATCCTGTGATGAATTACAATGGAAAGGAATATGAAAAACAGTATGTGTGTGTGTGTGTATGACTGAATCACTGTGGTAAAGCAGAAATTAATACAACATTATAAATCAAATATTGGAGAAGGCAGTGGCAACCCACTCCAGGACTCTTGCCTGGAAAATCCCATGGATGGAGGAGCCTGGTGGGCTGCAGTCCATGGGGTCGCTAAGAGTCGGACACGACTGAGCGACTTCACTTTCCCTTTTCACTTTCATGCCTTGGAGAAGGACATGGCAACCCACTCAAGTATTCTTGCCTGGAGAATCCCAGGGACAGAGGAGCCTAGTGGGCTGCCATCTATGGGGTCGCACAGAGTCGGACACGACTGAAGCAACTTAGCAGCAGCAGCAGCAGCATAAATCAAATATACTTGAATAAAATAAATTTTAGAAAGAAAGAAGTAGAGGTTCAGGCAAGTTTCACCTAAGTTCACAGAGTAAATGGCACAGTCAGAATCTGAATCCAAATCTGTTTGATACCAGAACCACGTTCTTCATTCATAGGCTGAATACTTTAAAAGTAAATAAAAATACCCCCCACCCACCATGGACAATGACCATGGCACAGGTGTGTGTAGAAGTAGCTCATTATTCTGGTCACAAAAGTACCACCTTTAACTACTGACTTCCCTTAGGGAATCACTGCACGTCAGAGCTGGGAAGGTGTTAGCAAGCGTTTATAGCAGCTCATGCTGATTTCACGCTGCTTCCCTGGTGGCTCAGCTGGTAAAGAATCCGTCTGCAATGTGGGAGACCTGGGTTCGATCCCTGGGTTGGGAAGATCCCCTGGAGAAGGGAAAGACTACCCACTCCAGTATTCTGGCCTGGAGAATTCCATGGACTGTATAGCTCATGAGCTTGCAAAATGTCAGACACGACTATGCGACTTTCACTTCACTTCACTTCACTTCATGTTGTTTCAGAGGAGGTAGTCGAACACCAGGGAGATAAAGTTTTCTGCTTTAGATCAGTGAGTTAGTGGCAAAATTGGGACCAGAATTCCATTCTTCTTCCGGTATACCAGCATAGTTTCACACAAGGCTGGGATAAATAGCTTTACAGAGTAGTCTTGCCAATCCAAACCTATAAAGTGACAGTGAATGTCACAATCCACATATCAGATCTTGTTTAGGTTGCAGTTGTTATTCTCTTACTCTTTCTGCCAGATCCTCTCTCTTTAGACATCACAGCCCATTCTGATAACCTGTAGAGTGTCAGATACAGAGGAAAATAATTCTTCCTTCTTCCAACCCCATGCACTTCCCAAACTTGAGGAATTTATGTCTGAGCTCATGAAAATGCCCTTAAAAACCAACTGTTCAAGAGTCCAAAGTCGGTTTTCTAAACGGCATTACTTGCATGAGCTGCACTCAAAACCCTGGATCCCCCGATCCACATCATTGCCAACGCAAAATAGTTTTTTTTCCCTCTGTGCCAAAGAGAAAAGAAACAAAAGAGAAGAAAAAAAATTCAGTGGATAATACAGTAGTTTGGCTTGAAATGAAAAGACTGCTGAATAAGTTGAAAGCTCTGGGAACTGAAATTTGGATAGAATAATAGCTGTGTATTGTAATGGGGAAGGAAAGAGGAAGTGTCCCTGTGTGCAAATGACTGGATAAAGAGTTCTTTAATGAGTACACAGAGGAACAAGGACGTGGTGTTGGGAGAAGAGCCGGATAACCCAGTGCAAGTGTCAGAGGCCTGGAGGAAATGTGTCAAAGGCTGAAACTGCGCGAGAGAAGAAAAGCTTTATAACTACGTTGAGAACAAGATGATAGGAGATAAAGGGATGGTGCTACCAGAGAAGGTCCTTTTAGAAAAAAGTCACACTTGTCTTCCCTCAACACGTGACAGTTTCCCTGTCAGAGGAGGTAAATAATATTAGTTTGGATAGGATCTAACCCTAGTGAGAGAAACTGAAGCCCAAGGATATGAGGAAATTCAAAAACACAGCACTGGTGCTTCAGCTTCAGTTCTGTGAGTGGATGTAAAATGCTGACATTTTGCTAAGTGCCAGGGATGTCAAGATGAATAAGACACACCTCCTGCCCTCAAGGATTCAGTCTAGGGGGTAAGACAAGCACGACACAAGCTAATTATATAACAGGATGATAAATGCAATATTATATCGATTTCTGGTTACTTTGTAGGGCTTGAAGAATGAGAGAGGAATAAAGAGATTAATTGGCCCAGGGTGATGATTTTTAAAAAGAAACTCATTTACCTGATATATAGATAAATTAGATTAGTAGTTTGATACCCATCATGAGCAATAACCTGGAATCAGTTCATGAAAACGTGTGTGTGTGTGTGTGTGCGCATGCCCTCTGTTGCTCAGTATTGCCTCACTCTTTGCTGCCCCGTGGACTGCGGCTTGTCTTCTGTCCATGGGATTTTCAGGCAAGAATACTGGAATAGATTGCCATTTCCTCCTCCAGGGGATCTTCCTGACCCAGGGCTCAAACACGTTATCTTCTGCATTGTTGACATTAATACAAGTTAGAGATGATTCTAAGAATTATTGTGGATTTACCAAGGGAGACTAGACTAATGTAATTTGATTTGCCTTACAAAAAAGCAAATTAGATTGGGAGGCTAGAAACACAGTGCAGACATGCATACCGTAGGCCTCATCTCATATGCTGGTTTTCTCTGAGTATTTGACCAGGTCTTCAGTAACACACTTGTTGAATTAGAAGTCCATGGACATGATGCTAATACACTGAGATGGACTTGGAAATGCCAGTGAACTGGTAGCGGTGAGTCAGAAGGGAGGCTTCTGGTTGTGGAGTGCAGATTCTTTACTGTGGTGTGGCTGTGGTGATCCTTTCGTTCATGACTTGGACGGTGGGTCAATAAGGGACAAAGAGCAGACTTAAGCAGGGCAATTTAAGCTGAATTTAATAAAGGGATAACAAGCAGACACATTTTAAGGGAACTAATAACGGGTAGTACAGAGTCTCCCCACTAGTCTGAGATGCTGAGGATAAAGATCAGACCATGGAACCCAGAGTGAAGCCATAGTAGCCAGCAGAAGGCTGCTGCCCCAGCTAGAGCTTTGGATTACTTTTTCCTTGCATTGCATTTGACCTGCTTATTGGTCCCTGCCCTGTCTTCCTGCAGACACTTACCCACTCTGCCATGTACTTCCTCCTCCCCTGGACTCATTGTCTGTGCGGGGACCGGTAGAAGTCATGTGCTTCTCTGCTTATCAGCTATTTCCTGTCCTTGATTTATCGCTTGTGAAGCCTTTAATTAGTCAGATCTTTGCTGACGTTCTATAATTGTGGCAAAGGCAGTGTCGGTCCCCATCATGCCTGTGAGCATTTGGCACGTGTTCTGATATACCTGTGAACAAGGAGAAATCTGAGCCTGATGCTATTACTTGAGTGGACTTGGATGGGCTTCAAAATGCTAATTAAGTGGTAGATATCAATAGATAGGGCTCCTGGGGAAGTAATGATAAGATTGCATTTGCAGGAGACTGCTGTCTGAATTCTTGTGTTGGCCTCTCCTATCTTCCTGGTAAATTTCTAAAGGTTTTCTTTCTATTGCTTTGGTAAGTAAATTATTCTGAAAACACAGGCCATCAAGATATGCATAATTGTTCCCAAACAAATGTAAGTTTTGCAAGGATTTTTTTAAACAGTCACATCTTTCTTGAGCCAGTATTCAAGGGACATTTTTCTTATTTGAGGGCACACTAACACACACTTGGTAAAAATTTCCCCGTAAAGAGCAAAGTAAATATTTGTAGAATGTGTCATAGGTACTTGTATAACAAATAATACTTATGGGGCTAATCAAGACTTGTTAGCAAATTTAATGAGACTTTCAATGTTTTATATGTCAGACTGAAATGAAGAAAACAAACCATTTTAATTTGATCTAGGAACATTCCCTTTCTTCCATTTTCACTATTTATATCGCCAACGTGAATCTTACAGGTAGACTGAAATTTTAATATCCTTCCTGAGTTCGGGAGATGCAAAATAGATGATATTTATTTATAGGTTACTCAGAAAGGGTTTGTTCTCTCTGTCTGCCTGTCTCCCTTACCCTCCATCTCTCTGCCCTTTGCCCTTGCTGTGGCGGGTCTCTGTTTCAAAGAATCAAAAGGCCCCTTTTAATTTCTCTTTACTTCAAGATGTCCTAAAGGACCCTTCTGGGGTTGAAACACTGTAAGGTTCCCTTACTCTTTCGTTGGTTTTAAACTTACCTGTGTTCAGAGAAATCTGTATGCAGGTCAAGAAGCAGCAGTTAGAACTGGACACGTAATAACAGACTGGCTCCAAATTGGGAAAGGAGTACTTCAAGGCTGTATATTGTCACCCTGCTTATTTAAATTATATGCAGAGTACATCATGTGATATGCTGGGCTGGATGAAGCACAAACTGGAATCAAAATTTCAGGGAGAAATATCAATAACTTCAGACATGCAGTTGACACCACACTTATGACAGAAAGCGAAGAGGAACTGAAGAGCCTCTTGAAGAAAGTGAAAGAGGAGAGTGAAAAAGCTGTCTTAAGAGTCAACATTCAGAAAACTAAGGTCTTGGCATCTGGTCCCATCACTTCATAGCAAATAGATGGAAAAACAATGGAAACAGTGAGAGACTTTGTTTTCTTGGGCTCCAAAACCATTGCAGATGGTGATTGCAGCCATGAAATTAAAAGATGCTTGCTTCTTGAAAGAAAAGCTGTGACCAACCTAGAGAGCATATTAAAAAGCAGAGACATTACTTTGCCAACAAAGATTCGTCTAGTCAAAGCTATGGTTTTTCCAGTGATCATGTATGGATGTGAGAGTGCGACCATAAAAAAAGCTGAGTGCCAAAGAATGGATGCTTTTGAACTGTGGTGTTGGAGAAGACTCTTGAGAGTCCCTTGGACTGAAAGGAGATCCAACCAGTCCATCCTAAAGGAGATCAGTCCTGATTATTCATTGGAAGGACTGATGCTGAAGCTGAAACTCCAATACTTTGGCCACTTGATGTGAAGAACTGACTCATTGGAAAAGACCCTGATGCTGGAAAAGATTGAAGGTGGGAGGAGAAGGGGATGACAGAGGATGAGATGGTTGGATGGCACCACCAACTCAATGGACATGAATTTGAGCAAGCTCTGGGAATTGGTGATGGACAGGGAAGCCTGGTGTGCTGCAGTCCATGGGGTTGCAAAGAGTCAGACATGACTGAGTAGCTGAACTGAACTGAACTGATATTTCAATAACTGAAAAAAAAATGACTTTACATTGTAGCACATTTGTCATGAAAACTTTCTGAAGATAAAAGATGATGTTACCCTTCTTTTACCAGAAACTGATATTTGATTAGACGTAATTTTTCTATTATGTCACTGTTTTATAACCACTTGTTGAAAAAAATGTCCAAGAGCTCATCGAGGCGGGCTTGAAGTTACCTTGTCATTTCTTTTCTACAACTGAGATCATATCTTTTTAACTGCACACTTCACAGTGAAAGCAGCTTCCTTTGTGTATACTGGGACACATTCTGGAGCCTTTGGACACCAATTTAGACTGCCGCCTTCCCTCCCCCGCCAAGACAGGCAAGCAGAACACTGAGAGGTGATTAGAATTTTACTCCCCCATCCACAGACCTTCAGCTTTCCCTGTCTCCTTAGCTTCCCTTTGCTTAGCAACAGGAATGTGGCAAACACTGGATTGCTAACAGATTTCTTTTTTCTTCTCACATTGAAAAGAAGAACTTAAGGGTATAAGAGCCAATAAAGCTTCACACATTTCATGTGGGTTTCCCATTAGAATTTTATATGCTGAATACAGGGAGTTGCTGGGACCACAGTATTTTCACAGTTTTTCTGGGTGCAATTGACTTAATTGTATAACATCACCTGGGCCTCTACTCCCCGGTGAATATAGCAGAAAGTCAGCACCTAAGAAAGTGCCAGTGCATCTTTCAGCTACACATCTGCCCCCTTTTCTCCCCTGGGTACTATTTTTAGAAATTTAAGTCATCTAGGTCAGGAATTAAGACTGTCCTTGTAATAGTAGTTCAAAGTAATTTAGACGTGTGCACATCGTCTTTATTCCTCTGTGAATGCTGAGGCTTTTTAAATTCAGCAAGTCAATTCAACAGTATTGGTTCCTCTCCTCTCAACAAGGCACTGGGTTAGATACCCAGAGAGTAAAATCAAGGAGTCAAACCCTGCCTTTAAGAAGTGAAGTGGACCTGTTTGTTTATATAGCATTAAGCAGGGTATATTAGGTTTCCAATATCTGACCATTTTTGGCCTAAAAAGTGGCAGTTTCATATAATATAGCCTAGTAATGTGCTGTTGCCATGCCTAAAAAACACTAAGCACTGAGGACCTTAAATATAAGTGGTTGAAATTCAGAATGGGCTTAAGAGGAATATATGATTTCAGTAAGTCTTAGAGATTTGTGTAAAATTAGATTCTCCAGTGTTCTTGCCTGGAGAATCCCAGGGACGGGGGAGCCTGGTGGGCCGCCGTCTATGGGGTCACACAGAGTCGGACACGACTGAAATGACTTAGCAAGAGCAGATTCTCCATAAACTAAGCACCTGTACTAGGCACTAGGAGGCTGTATCAAAGCAGTGGAAAGCAGAAAGTAAGAGTTTTACTTAGAAAATATCGAGCAGTCTAGAATGACTGGCACAAATAATTCATGAATGGGGCAGTGGAGGACAGCTACAGCTCAGACGGTGAATTGGTGTCAGAGTGCATTATTTTATCAGGCTAGAGGGAAGCATGAAAGATGCTGAGGAAGGAAACAGCAAATTCATAGCTATGTACCTACTTTCCACTGGTCTTGAGATCTACCCTTGTGCGTTCCCCAGGGACGGCTGACTTTCTCTGGCACAGAAAATTAATATATACATTTGACAGTATATTTTAATGACTGTTTTGAAATAAGTGTCAACATTAATGAAAGGAAGTCCACAGTGACACAGGAAAAAAAAAGGTTTTTTTTTTTTTTTTTAATGGACATTAAAACTGAAAAGGCTAGAGCAAGGGTCACATGCCTAGGGCATCCACACTGATAGCATAAAGCAAACTGCAACTCAAATTCAGCCAACTGCCTGTTTTTGTAAATAAAGTTTTATTTGAACACAGGCCCATTCATTTTCCTCTTGCCTGTGACTGCTTTCCTGCTGCACTGTGGTTGCAGAGTTGATTAGTTGTAATACACAGAATATGGCTGGTAAAGCATAGAATATTTTTGTTTAGCCCTTCACAGGAAAAGGTTGCTAACTCCTGGCACTAAAAAAGAAAAAGGTTGACTTGGTTAATCTATCATTTTCTACTTTGTTGACAGATACTGAGAGAGGAAAATCAGCAGTACAAGTGTGACGATAAATGATAACTGGTACCCTTGACCTCAAGGTCAGTCATCAGTGAGAGAAGTGGGAGCTGGTGATTTAGCGAGCACTTGATCATTGCTACTTATTCCAAGTTTCAGAACCTTTATTGATGCCTTATAGTCAAATTTTCCTAGTTTACAAGAGAACCTAGACTTTGAGACGTTTATATGATATCTCCCAGTTTTAAGACAGTGTCCACAGGTACAGTGTAAAGTTTTTAGCCTTGGGAGTCAAAAGCAGTGTCTCTGTCTGGATTCAGTTTATGACCACGTGTTGTGGCTCTAGAAGAAGACATCATTATAAGAAGGAAGGGGTGAAAAGTTAGGGGGAATTAAGTGGTACAGCAAGAAGATGGAGCGGTATATGATATGGGTTCTCACATGCTCTGCAGGACTCGTGAACAAGAGCAGAGTTGAAGTCAGGAAGAGGACAGGACCTTGTTTATTCCTATCTGGCAAGTTTGCTTTAGAATACAATTCATTGTCAGGGCATTGGTGAAATGATTCAAATATACAGACAGTTTTTATTACTATGTTTATTAAACTAACATAGTTTAGTTTACCATAGTCCTCTCACGTGGGACTCTCAAGTGTGAGAAGAGAAATGAATTAATGGTGAAGCAGGAACTTAGCTATCTATGTTAAATCTGAAAATAAAGAAAAGGAGCAGATTAAGGAATAACATGGACAAAACATGTTTCTTGGTTTTCTTCACATGTCTGTGAGAAGAAGAAAATATTCAAGGGATAAAGAGTCAATATTATTTTCAGTGAGATGTTAGATTTAAATAAATATCTCCTGAACTGTATACCCTTGACAATTGAATATGCACAGCAAAACTTGTTTGCTTTTTTAATGGAAGTTAATACCTTGTGGGCAAAACTTTGTTTAATGTGTTTACTCCCAAATCCTCTGGCCCCAGCACAATGGAGCCTTGCTAAATTTGCTGAATAAATGGATACAGGAGTGAACGGACAACTGGGGGCCCACATAGATCCTGTCTTGCACGTTTCGTTGTCTTCCGTTACGGCCTCTATTTCTGCTCTGATGACATTCTCTTCTCTCCTATATCTCTGGTCTTCTTTTTTTTTTTTTAAGCAAAATTCTTTTTACAAGCAAATTGAATTATCTTTTTCAGAAATGTATTGAAAATATAGACCCAGAAACTGTCATTTCTTATTTTCTGTGTATGATTGTTGTGCCTAATAACTTGACTGTGTAAGGTAAAGTACCATTTAATTGCTGTTTTTCATTCAGACATACTTCTAGATGGTGACTTGGATTCTAATAAGTGTCAGATTTTCCATTTTTATTTGCAAAACAATTTTTGTTCCTGAAGAAGACAGAATACATGAGAAGATGTGAATGTTTCTTATACTAGTGACAGGGAACAGCATATCATAAATTGCTACCTTTAACAAAGAGTGATATTAATGTATTTATTAACAGTGACAGTTGAGCATCTGCTATGTGTGAAGCATCTGCTATCTATAAATGAGTGCCTGAGACCAGTGGGGAAGTGTGAAGTGTTAGTGTGATGGAGTGACCGACCGTGGAAAGGCGGAGGCCTCTCCTGCAAATCAGTGACTCCCTTAAAGCAGTCTTGGCCTGTGATGGATGACTTCAGCTGTTTTCTCACTGCTTACTACACGGCGCAAGGAAGTTTGCAGGAGTTTCTTTAACAGGGTAGTCAAGAACATACTTTTCTGTCTCTCTGGACGTTTGTACATTTCTCAGCTTATAGAAGTGCTCTGCCTTTCCATTTGTGAAAAGTGACTGTGCAAAACTGCATCTGAGACAAAGTAGAACTGCAAGAGTGAATAGTGAAAGGATGGGAAATACATCTCATTTGGCAGGTCATTTAAGGCTGTTTCCTGGTGGTTCAGATGGTGGAGAGTCCGCCTGCAGTGCAGGAGACCTGGGTTCAGTCCCTGTGTTGGGAAGATCCCTTGGAGAAGGGAATGGCTACCCACTCCAATATTCTTGCCATGGACAGAGGAGCCTGGCATGCTACAGTCTTTAGGGTCCCAAAGAGTTAGACACAACTAAGACACTTTGACTTTTCACTTTCAAGACCTTTTACTCACTACATTGCAATTGTAGTTGTAAGAAGAGGGGAGGAAGCTCGAAGTGTGTGCTGAGCTCTCTGGATGTCCTATCGCTTTCCATCCTCTCAACACGCCTAAGTGTTATCATTGTGCCCATTTTATAGATGAGAAGGCCGAGGTGCTGGGTTCCCTTTTTACATATTTGCTTATTCCCTCCCAGCTTTCTCTCTAGACAAATTTCACTTTTCCTAAATACTCATTGTAGCAACATGTCTCTTTTTCCTCCTATTATAATTTTTAACAACTTTTTTTATTAAGGTAAAATTGGTATATAATATATATAAGTTGTGCAAAATTATAATTGAACATTTCCGTACACTACAAAGTGATCACCACAATAAATCTAGTTACCATCCATCACCAAAAAGCTGACCCCATTCACCCATCTCCCACCCCTTCCCCTCTGGTAACCACCGATCTCTTCTCTGTAGCTATGAGTTTTATTTTGTTTGTTTTGTTTTTTAGATTCCACAGATAAGTGAAATCATATTGTATTTCTCTGTTCTCTGTCCGACTTATTTGGCTCAACATAATACCCTCAAGACCCATCCATATTGTTGGTCAAGCGGTGCATTGATACACAAAGCTTGCACATGTTTAATGTATATAATTTGATGAGTTGGGGCATATTCATGAAATAAGATAATAGAATCAAGATAATAGACACAGCTGTCAGTATGGAAAAAGTGGTAATCAAGTTAGTAGACCTGGCTATCATTATACAGCAAAGTAGCTTGTGTTCTTTGTACATTTTAAGACTTACCATGGAATCTACTATCATACCAAATGTTTTAAGTGTATAGTATGGTATTGTTAACTGTAAGCATGAGGCCATACAGCAGACCCAGAGAACACTGGGACGCTGAAACGTCACTGAACGACAAATTCCTGATATGTCTTAAATAAGGGACAGCTTTTTTGATTGCATCATGGATACATCTGAATCCACGTGTTCCACCTTTTAGTACAAGGTGGACACAAATCAGTATTTGTTGTTTAAAACTGGTTATAGTAATTTTCTGACAAAGGTCCACATAGTCAAAGCTATAGTTTTTCCAATAGTCATATATGGTTGGAGAATTGGACCATAAAGAAGGGTGAATGCTGAAGAATTGATGTTTTTGAACTGTGGTGCTGGAGAAGATTCTTGAGAATCTCTTGAACTGTAGGGAGATCAAACCAGTCAATCCTAAAGGAAATCAACCCTGAATGTTCATTGCAAGGACTGATGCTGAAGCTGAAGTTCTAGTACTTTGGCCACCTGATGCAAAGAGCTGACTCATTGGGAAAGACCCTTATGCCGGGAAAGATTGAAGGCAAAAGGAGAAGAGGGGCAGAGGATAAGACGGTTAGATAGCATCACTGACTCAATGAACACGAGTTTGGGCAAACACTGGGAGACAGTGAAGGACAGGGAATCCTGGCATGCTGCAATTCACGGGGTCACAAAGAGTCAGACGCAACTTAACGCCTGAACAACAACAGCATGGTAATTTGGAAATGGGGACAACTTTAAATTGCTTGCTTTGTATGCTTCAGTATAGAGTTATATTTCATTCCCCCCCAAGGCAGACCAGGCACCTATTTCATAACTTGGCAGGGTCATCTGCAGGTTGCATCTTTGCCCTGGCATAATTGCATTAAAATTTGGCAGGAATTTTGGATTCAGTTCAGTTCAGTCACTCAGTCGTGTCCAACTTTTGTGACCCCATGGATTGCAGCATGCCAGGCTTCCCTGTCCATCACCAATTCCCAGAGCTTACTCAAACTCATGTCCATCAAGTTGGTGATGCCATCCAACCATCTCATCCTCTGTTGTCCCCTTCTCCTCCTGACTTCAGTTTTTCTCAACATCAGGGTCTTTAACAATGAGTCAGTTCTTTGCTTTGGATTGCTTTGCTTCCATTAGGTATTGATCCTCCTAAAAGTATTTTACCAGCTATGAACTTTTATGGTCATAATTGACCTACAAAAATTATACCACTTGGAAGGATGTGTGTGATTCATTTCCATTTAGATGACCAGCTAATTACATCTGCTAAGCACCCAGCCAAAGTGTACAGCATTCTTTTATATTTGCATGTTTTAAATCTAAAACTTTTAGTCCGGGTCATCTAGGACTCTCCTATTAGGGGTGATTGATTAGTAATTAAGTAGAGTCCAACTATATGAAAAAAAAATCTTTAGGGACACAGAAAAAATTAAAATATTGCCATTTTCTTTTATGCCTAATGGTTTTTGCCCCATTAATTTCTTAGGCGCTCACTTCTTGGAAACATAGAGCATAGTACTTAATGAGTGTCCTTCAGAAAATGTGCGCATTTGATTCTGTTCAGAATTAACCTCTGGCTCTTAAATACTTGAAATAATTCTACTCAGAATGTGTGGTTCACAAATGCAAATGTTTCGCCCAGATTTTGAGCTGTTCAGTTACCAGATGCTGATGGCTAGCTCTGGGTTATAAACATGAGTATTGTTGTACTCATAGTTTACTGCTGCTATTAATAAGTGAAGACTCAGGCAATAACGTATATTGTATGATTACATATAAATGTGATGAAAGTGTAGGTTATTTTGTGTGTGTGTGTGTGTGTTTTCTTTTTTGAGGAAAATTCAAAAGCTATGTCAGAGCAGGCCATATATGGCACACCGAATCCCACAGATAAAGAGAAGCAAAAAAAAAAAAAAAAAATTGGAAGCCTACAACCTGAAGGCTATGCTTGTTATTTTATAGACTTGGAATTACAAGTCTTCAGATGATAATACTTTTGGTGTATTGAATAAACTTAATTGATTTTAGCAATGTTTTTACTCTAAATACACAGCAATACATTGATGAATGCCTATCAAATGCACTGTGTTGATTTTTAAATACACATATAAAAATCATGCTTCTTATAAATGGAGAGTGAAGGTCATGTTAGCAGAAAAATATTTTGTAAAATATGTTAAATTCTCCAGAAACAGATCAACTCTATATCTGTTTGAACATTTAAGAAGACCCTTCTTAAATGATTAGAGTGATGATAAAGCAAAAGAAAAATCATAACTCTCAATAAGTTCTAGCAGTTCCCTTGTTTCCCATGAAGTGATGAGTTTAATTACTCTCCTTTCAACTCTTTTCATGGCAGTTTGTAAAATTTACTTTAATATTTCTTGCCAGTGTAGTGTAGTCAGAGAAACATGGAATTTGGAATCCAATCTAGTCTGACCACTTATTGGCTACTTAATGGTGAGCGTTTATGAATTTCAAGTTTTTTATCCTTTAAATGGAAATTAAGAAGGCACTGTAACGTTATGCTGAAGGCAGAAGAGAAAGCAGGATGAAGCTCCCAGTGTAATATCTAGACGTTGAAGCTCCAAAATGGCAGCTGGGCTTCCCTCGTAGCGCAGTGATAGAAAATCTGCCTGCCAGTGTAGGAGGCACGGGCTTGATCCCTGATTCGGGAAGATCCCGCGTGCCATGGAGCAATAAGTCATAGTAGGCCACAACTACTGAGCCTGTGCTTTATAGCCTGCAAACTACAACTACTGAGCCCTCGTTTGGCAACTGTGGAAACCCTTGTGCCCTAGAGCCGATGCTCTGCAACAAGAGAAACCACCGCAGTGAGAAGCTTGCATACTGCAACTAGAAGGTAGCCCTGCTGGCTGCAACTAGAGAAAGGCCCGTGCAGCAGCGAAGACCCAGCACAGCCAAGAAATAGACAAATACAATTTAAGAAAGACTGGCAGCTAGTGGAAGCAGCTAGAAGACAGAGGAGGAGAATGATCTTGAACAAACGATAGGGATTTGGTGAGATATGAACCATGTGTGATGACCAGCCAACCCACCAGTGAGAACCCCCTCAAGGTTAAAACCACTGGCAGTCATTTTCTAGACATATGGGAAAATGTATAGAAAAACCAACATGTATATGTCCCCCTATACGTACTGTTTTGGCCAATTTAGCTTACAAAACACTTCTGCTTCTAGGTTTCTAAAGAGAATGTACAAGCATTAATATGGCAAAGCAGAGAAGCTTTAGAAATAGGTGAAGTATTTCCTCCATTTACAGTTGTATAAAGAACAGCACCATACTGCTGATGGAAGAAAAAGGGGTAGAGTGGCAAGTCCAACATTTCAGAAGGTAATACACTTTTTCAGACCACCGTTATGTGAAAAGGAAGAACCAACCGTTTCACTAAATGTTCCCAGTGGCTAGAATACTAAGGAATAGTTTTATTCCTTATAAATCGTACATGCTGATGAAATTCAAGTGAAGCCATTTTATTAGATTATCACATTTCCCTTCCCCGAGCTTAATTTGTGATGGGATAAAGAGCTCATCTTCTTTTCCCCAATAGACCTCTCTTTTTACCACCAGGTATCCAGTCTTGATTTTGAGATCAAAGAATTTTATTTAACCTCTGGGTTGGATGTTGCATATTTCATTCATCTCCAAGCCAATTATGTGCAAATTCTACCTTCTGAACCCTATCAGTGAGTCTCAGAGAAGTCAAGGTTGGTCAGAGACGGAGAGGACTTTTGTCTGCTGTATTGTACTTCGTGTTTGCTTTGAAGCATTCAAAACCGTTGCTTCCACTCATTATCATCAGAGAGGTGTGGAGGCAGCTCAGACATCCCCATCAGAGTGGAAAGACTTTAGTGCGTCACCTCCCTTTAATCTTTGTAAATGCAAAATGTATTTTGTCACGGGGACTTAAATTTTCATATCATTATGCATGAAAAGATTTGAAGTTATTTTTCTTCTCCAAAGGAATCTGTGATATCAATAATTGCATATTGTTTCTGTGCTGCAAATCAGACAACTTGGAGGAAAATTTTTGTCATGTTTTTGAAAGGGCAGCACAAACCATGATCATTATGGATCAATCTGACAGTTCAGCCTCATGAACTTTTAATGTTCCAACTGAGCAGCAGTTGGAAATGAAAGCAATGTAAAGATCAAACCTGTGTCTTATGTGTACCACATTCGAGATCTTACTATTTAGATTTGAATAGATCATTCAAAGAGATTCTGTGGTTGAGCAGTGACTAATTTTTCTGAGAGTTTCTTCTGACTTACAGTAAGGTTCTTTGCTAGTTCATAAGTATTTAAACATACTTTTTCTAGGAAAAGCTGTTTTTTTTCTGGTTTTTTTTTTTTTTTTTAAAGAGCACCTAATGAGCTTCCCTGGTTACAGTAAATAATCCGCCTGCAGTGTAAGAGACTGCCTGCAATGGAGAGAAGTGAGTTTTATCCCTGGGTTGGGAAGATCCCCTGGAGGAGGGTAGTAGTAGAGTGTATTGTTGATCACTCATTTGTGTCTGACTTTTTGCGACCCCACGGACTGTAGCCCACCAGGTTCCTCTGTCCATGGAATTCTCCAGGCAAGAATACTGCTGGTGTGGGTTGCCATTCTCTTCTCTAGAAGATCTTCCTGACCCAGGAATTAGAAAATAGCAACAAACTAGTATTCTTGCCTGGGAAATCTCATGGACAGAGGAACCTGGCTAGCTACAGCCCTTGGGGTCACAGAATTGGACACGAGTTAACTAAACCACCATCATAAAATATTTTAATTTATATGTCTCAATCATGATAATATCTGATGTTTATATTTTGCAAGAAAGTATGCGCAAAACACATTTTTGTAATAATTGCTATTGACAAGGAGAATTGTTAAACCATATACTAAATAATCCCAGTCTAATCCAAATGCTTGTATGGAGAACCAATGGACCATTCTATTCAACTCTTTCATCAGGCAGTTCTGTAAGAGGAAATAAGCCAATCTAAAAAAAGTGATTTTGTAATTATCAGTTAAAACAATAATAGCACCGTACATACCAGTATAAAACTATGCAATGCAAATTAATTAATTCACTGCTTTTCCTTAGGAAATTTAAATGTATAGTTAATTGAGCTAAAGTACCTGACTGCCCTGGGATAAGTTAATCTGTATTCATAGTGATTTTCGGTATTTTATAAAGTTGATAACAAGTCATTTATTTCTTTATGCTTATTTCCTTCATATATTTATTTAGACTGAAAATATCTTTAAAGATATGACTTGGATAAAAAGCTGAACTTCTCATTGAAACTAAATTTGTGCTTAGTCATCCAGTCATGTCCAAATCTTTGTGACCCCATGAACAGTAGCCCGCCAGGCTCCTCTGTCCATGGGATTCCCCAGGCAAGAATTCTAGAGTGGGTTGCCATGCTCTCCTCCAGGGGATCTTCGCAACCCAGGGAAGGAACCCAGGTCTCCCGCATTACAGGTGGATTTCATCGTCTGAGCCACCAGGGAAGCCCTGAGTTACGGGAAACAGTCAGAATGTAGATTGATGGCACATTCTTTGGCTCAGGTTAATATTATGGGAGACACTTCAATTCTGTTCCTTTTGATAGACTTAGGGAAATGTAATTCAGGATAGAATTCCCCCAATAATAACATCCATGTGGTTAGTTGAAGTTAGAGTAATTTTTTGTTTTTACAACCCACAGTTTCAGGTGATGATTTTAAGATAAGAACATGATAAGGTTTTTCAAAATAATGTAATGATCTTTCACCAG
This sequence comes from Capricornis sumatraensis, assembly GCF_032405125.1. Taxonomy (NCBI): domain Eukaryota; kingdom Metazoa; phylum Chordata; class Mammalia; order Artiodactyla; family Bovidae; genus Capricornis; species Capricornis sumatraensis. The sequence continues at coordinate 8,898,369 of NC_091091.1, read as the reverse complement.
GTCTTAATGGTTTACATTCAAATAAATCAGCATTGAGTGCCAAGTATAAGCAATAATAATAATGTATATAAACAAGCAGAATTTTAAAATAGAAATAATTAGTGGAATTCAATCTTCACATATTTCTGACTGAGAAAGAGAAACTAATTCATTCACTTCACTTGGAAGTGAATATATTAATTTCTAGGTAAGTAAATAAGTGTTAGTTGCTCAGTTGTGCCAAACTCTTTGTGACCCCATGCACTGCAGCCCACCAGGCTCCTCTGTCCATGAAATTTTCCAGGCAAGGATGCTGGAGTGGGTTGCCATTTCCTTCTCCAGGGAATCTTCCCAACCCAGGGATCAAACCCAGGTCTCCTGCACTGCAGGCAGATTCTTTACTGACTGAGCTACAGGGAAGCTTGTATTCATATTAAGAAATATCAATTTCTAGGTTAGAGCAATTGATTTCATAGCTTGTATTTTTAGACCAAAAGAGAAAATGTAAGCATTCAAGAACATAAAATTTTATTTTCAATTTAAAAAATTTTTAACTGGAGGAAAATTGCTTTACAGTGCTGTGTTGGTTTCTGCCATACAATAGTGCGAATCTGCCGTAAGTACACATATATCCCCCTCCCTGTTGAACTTCCCTGTCACCCCTACCCCATCACACCCCTCTAGGCTGTCACAGAGCACTGGGTTGAGCTCCCTGTATCATGCAGCAACTCCCCACTAGCTGTCTACTTTCCACATGGGTGTATATTTCAGTGCTACTCTCTCAATTCGTCAGAAACACAAAATTTTAGAGCCACAAGGACTTATGTAGTCTAGGGTCTGTCGGGTATCGGTCAGGATGCTTTTGGCTGTAGGTCACAGAAAAGCCTGCCTCAAACTGTGTCCAGCTGGCTTACACACAATGTTTATTATCTCACAGAAAAAATTTCTGAGTTAGGCTGTACCCCTGGTGTGATATGACAGTGCCCCTGAAGCTCTCCGATTTTGATTTGATTCTGCCAAGTGCTGGTTTCCTGTTCAGACTGGCCGCGCCAATGGCCCAAGTCCCTAGAATTCAGAGGGACCTGTGACACCATTACTTTATTACTTTTCTTTTTTCAGAAGGAAGTAACCCTTTCCCAGTTGCTTCTTAGCAGAAGGCCTCTCATTTCTTGGCTGGGCCACAGGCCAGAGATGCGCAGTTACATCTTACATACCTTACGTACCAGTTACATTGATACAGAAGAATCCTGGTCATCTTCGGAGCTGGGAATATCTACCTCCTCTGAGTCATGTGGTGTTGGAGGGTCAACTGAATAAAACTGGGGTTCCTTTTGAAAGGCAGAAACAGATGCTGAGTTTGTTGCTGTTGTTCCGTCGCTAAGTCATGTCTGATGCTTTCTGACCTCATGGACTGCAACATGCTAGGCAATCCTTATTCATTTTGCAGATAAGAAAATAATGGCCTCGAGAATACATATAATGTATTCCTGTTACAAACTGAGAGCCATTTAGCCCAGTATATTTAGTCCAACATTACTTACAATTTTTTTCCCAGTGATTAAAAAAAAAAAATCAATGTCACTCAGTTCATACTTGTACTTGCAAATGAAGAGAAACTTTACCTGAGTGTCTAAAGTTGAATGAAAGCTGAAACAACATATCAGTTTGGTTTCATACTTTCTCAGGGAAGATATATCTGATCTTGCTATGTGCCCACCACAGACTCCTCTTAGGGCTTTTCATAGAGTTTTTATTTGTATGATTGCTTCATTGTAGGTTGTTCCTTTTATTAAATACCATGATTGAACACTCAACAAAAAATGCATAAATCAATCCTGAGATTTTTTGTTTAAATCCTCAAATCATGATATATTTTTAAACACTGCTGTGTTTTCCAGTATGAGTAGACGGTAGATGTTAGCTACCAGGTAGGTGCTACTAGACATGGTCTCAGGTCCTGAGATAGCGGGGGAAGGTAGATACGTAAAAATAACAATATGAGATAGTCTATGTCATATGTTAGATGAACACTACAGGTAATAAGGGCCATAATAAGACTTCAGGAAAGTTTATGGGGGAGAAAATGATCCTTGGAGATTATTTCATAAAGAATGGAAAATGTGGGCTGAAAATGGAAGGAAAGGTGGAACTTACATCAGTGGAAGGGAGTGATTCCAATCCAGGAAGGTGAATCAAGAAAAAGGATTTGATTTCTTTTAGGAGCAAAAGATAGATGAGTTTACTGAAGGTGTTTTATTATTGGGAGCGAGGGAGACTGAGATGGTAGACTATTTGGAGAGCTACTGAAGCTTTCAGAGCAGGATTTTGACATAAAGGAATCAATATTTACAAAGATTAATTTGAAAACCATGTGTAGGATGGAACTCAAAGAAGAAAATTTGCAGTTAGGTGGTATCGTAGCCCAACTATAAATAAAGATTCAAAAAATAAATGAAAGAAATGGGTATGAAAGGAAAGATTAAACAGTTTTGAAGAATGAAGACAGGACAAGATAACTGATTGAGTATAGGTGGTAAGATTACCAGGAAGCAAAGCTTTCAGGTGCTGAGATTTGAAAAGCGATGGAATCCACTAAGAGAAATAGCAACATCCAGAAGAGAGTTCTCTTTTTCAGAAATGATGGTTAGTTTTGTGTTAAGTGGTCTGGGTTTGCAGAGTCCACGGGTCGCTTAGCTTCTAGGCAGCTAGAGATGTGTCTGCAGATTTCAAAATTAGCAGAGATGGTGCTACAGGTTAGTGAGAATGTGTGCAAGTAATAGTCAAAATCACTTGAGAGCTGGAGACTTGCAGCACTTAGCAAAACACTGGCATATGTGTATCTCACGTGTTGAATCGAAACCAAACTACATCAGCTAGAATACTTTGGGTCGGCAGTGACAGAAACCCATTAGATACTGACTGAAAGATTGAATATGTGGACTCATGTAACAGAATACCTGAGACAGGACTGACTTTAGGCATGGCTGGATCAATATGTTTACATGGTTAGGGGTTTATCTCTATCTTTAAGTTCTATGGTAGCTTTATTTTTCTCAGATGGACTCTCTAATTTTATGGCACATTCTCCCAGTTTAGCCTCCTCTGCAGAAAGAGAGCTCCTCTTTTCCAGCAAGTTGTGAGTAAGCACCTGAATTTACTCTGCCTGGAAACAGTTTGAACATTCCATCATCTCTAAACCAGTCCCTGTAATTCTGATCCACCAGGCATATCCCTAGAATCAGAGAGGAAGCGGAATCTTCCTAGAGCAGAGAAGTATAATGTCCTCCAAAATAAACTTAAACAAAACCTGCAAAGAGGTAAGCATGAGGATAAATTTTTAGAAAATCTAATTTCTTTTGCTCTAAGAGAGGAGTTGGGATGCTAGGCAGGTAAATATAATACTGGTCTACCCTAGGATTTATGGGGTTTCACAGGTAGCACTAGTGGTAAAGAATCTGTCTGCCAGTGCAGGAGACAAAAGAGACATGTTCGATCCCTAGGTTGGGAAGATCCCCTGGAGTCTGAAGTGGCAACCACTTCAGTATTCTTGCCTGGGAAATCCCATGGGCAGAGGAGCCTGATGGACTACTGTCCTTGGGGTTGCAAAGAGGTAGACACAACTGAGCCTAGGACTTATGGGGAAATCTTATAGTAAAGCTGAAACCTGGGCCTAAGACATACTTAAATTTCTAGGGCAGGAGGAAGGAGGGGCCAGTGAAGGAGAAATGAATCAGCAGGGAAGGCTGAGCTCTGACTGTGATGCACAGGTGGGAACTAATCAGCTTCATTTCCTGATCCACCATTTCGGTGTAAGGCCACTAGGGATATGGTATAGCCTCCTGGAGAAAGCCTATGAATGTCTCCATCCCTGCGGGGTAGGTTCTTTTCAGTAATTTAGAAATACAGTGAGACAGTCAAATGTCCAGAGACTATGGTGCAAAAGCTATTTCTAACCTTGTTACATCTTTCATTACCAGGTTGAAAGCCTGTGACTTAGACATTTTAAGAAGAAAGAATATCCTATGTAAATGATGTATAGTGTGACTTTGGTAGTTCATTCAGGCATTTAAAACAGTTTTCAGAAGAAAGAGAGGGAAGAGGACCAATGTCAGTACGTGGTGACTTCAAGCTCTACTTTTTCTTTATGTATTTTAGTCTCTCCAGTTATTACTTAACTTCGTTCAGCTCAGCAGCAGGCTAGTCTCGCTCTGGCATCCACCCTCTGACCTGCATTTTGCTTCCTTCCCTGGGAGGTTGGAAGGCCCTGCCACTGCTGAGTGAGCCAGGAATATGGCAGGGGTCCTGCATCACCTGACTGCTGTGGCCACAGTCAGGATGCTCTGTGTCTTCATCAGGGACACTCCTGACATAGAGTAAGTGCTCAGCAGATATATTTTCTTATTACTATGATTATTAAAAAACTCTGTCCACCTGGCAAATGCCAACACTTGGTAGATTATTCTATTTAGGAACTCACCTATTTTATGATCTTATTTCTCTCCATAAAATGTTTCTCATGCCCCAAGAGCAGGTTAGTTTCTTTGATGCTGGTCAGATCACTATTGGTTGACCTGAACCTGACTTTTAACAAAGGTTTTACTTTCTAAATATTCCTTCTTGCTTCTGTGTTTAGTGATTTCAGTCCTGTTTTATTTGATTTTATAGTTTTTAGGGCTATAATTTCTTCCCCCCATACTTACATATTTGATTTACTTTTTGAGGTACATTTATTCCATGCAAACTGTAAAACCTACAATATAGAATGTGTCTGTATGTTAGTGTATTTCCACATATACATATACATAGACCCCCACAAAGAAAACACACTCACATGTGTACAACTATCAATACTTGAAGCTTTAATGAGACAGAAGTTGTGTGCATGCCATTTTTTGGCAAGAATAACCATTTAGCAGACGCATCTCAGAGATGTATCTTTTTCGTGGAAACACACACTCATAACAGCTGTGATTATTATGATTTACTGTGAGCTGACCGTGTGCTGAGGACTGCGCTAAGTGATTTACATGTTATCTTATTCCCTTCACTTTGACAGTAACCCTCTGGGGGTGGTGTTGTCCTTTTATACATGTGGGAGCTGAGGAGCTGAGATGCCAGTTAGGAAGTTACAGAGCCAGGACCCACACATGGGCAAGTCTGTCTCCCATGATATGCTCTTAGCCGCTGCACAGAACACACCTGTACATCTTTACATTTGTGAACCAAATGAAACCAGACAAAAACCACTGTTAAAAAGGCATCGTATGGAATGGAAAGCACTTATTATGTTGCTCTATCAATTTAATATCCTGATGCTTGGATATTAATTTATAAAATCAATAAACACTTATACGAAGAATTTCATTGTACTCAGATTACCATTGTATCTGTTTCGAAGATCTGTCAGTATGTGTATTTTACTCTCCTAGATGTTTTCTTCATTGTGGACCACAACTTAAAAAAAAAAAATTCTTCTTGTTCCTTTGAGTTATATTGATAGTTCCTCATAGTTTCTCTACAGAATATATGCTCTTCTGGATAGATATATAGGTATATATGATGTGTTTCCAGAATAGGGTTAGTGATTGGGAAATGTAGTGGCTTTGAAAGCATAACCTGCAAAAGTGCATGTGCTGAGATGCAGATTGCCCTAATTTTCTGCTGAAATGTCTGTCTCTGCAGGGAGTGTTACTCTCCAGGGTTCAGCCATCAGAAATCAATTCACCTCATGGAGATTAGTGAAGATTAAGAACAAATACCAAGTCCAAAATCAGTGTGATGTGAACATGTTTATCTGTACGAGTACTGGCAGGTTTTGGTCACCGAGAAATTACATGAATTTAAAAAAAAAAATGGTTTAGGTGAGACTTCGCCAACAGAAAACTAATTTGATTTCTCTTCTAAGAGAAGATATTTAGAAAATGAATTCCAGCAACCACCCTAGTATATAAGCAAGAATACTTTGTGTCTGTTTCTTATTTGATAAGAACTGTGCTGTTCTTTCTGTAAAACTCAGCAGCTTACAAAACATGTCATAACTTAAACTGGCATATTTAAGCAAGAAGTGGCAAATGTTCCTCAGCGAATTTCCAAGGGATTGAAATATTGCCCAAGCCTTTTCGAAGACAAGAGATAATATATTCTTTTGGACTGCCAAAGGAAGATATTATTAAATACAAAGGCAAGATATTTTGAAATTGCTCAGCAAGCCATTGTTTTAATATGCTGTTTCTTTATCCAAAGCTTTAGTACTATTTTCAATGGATCATTGGATTTCACAGAGAAAAATTAGGATTTTTTCAAGTTTTGGTAAATTAAATCTGGAAAATTTTGGCTTGCAACACTGCTAGATTCTGAGATATTCCTGGAGCCTGAAGTCAAGTATCTACATTTCTCTTGATTACTTCTGTTTGGAGTATTGTGAAATAATTGCAAAAAAACCCCAAAACAAAACACTTTCTATCTTTTCATCATATTTATTTTCCAAAAGGAAGCCCAAGCACTGACATTTTTGATAATGAATGCACTTTCAACACTTGCAGTTATAAACAATATAAATATTGAAACAAAGCCAACATTTATACAACCAAGAAAAATTCCTAGGCACATGACTGTTACCAATCTTGTTTAGGTTTATCTCACTCATGCTGGGTGAAGATCAAGTTTTGTTTACTCTTGTTTTTGATCTGATGCAAAAGTATTTCAGAAATATATTCCTTGAATAGTCCCTAAAGTTTTTTTTTTTTTTTTTTTTCTTTCTTGTTTTGAAGTCTTACTATCCTTTGAAGCAGGGTTGTAAACTTAAATGTCTATGGGAGTTGGCAGGGGCAATTCATGAGTGAAGATGGGGACTGTTGTAAAACTGATCCCCTGTTTGAAGAGATCAGTTGCCCAAAGACATGCTGGCCCATGGAAATTCAAAGCCAATGTCAGACTATCATTTTCTTTTTTGGAAAGAAAGCAGATTCCATTGTTATTGAGAAATATCCTGAATTCTTTATGCTATAGACTCATATTTAAGCAATAATGTGACAAAAGGCAAAAAAAAAAAAAAAAAGCACACATCTGTGAACCATATGTGACCTGAAGACCACAGATTTGCAGATTCTTGACTAAAGTATGAAGCCATCAGATCTCTTTATCAAATATTATTTATTGAGAGCTTGGTTGTATTTTCTGGCAGGCCTGTTGGTGTTTATTAGTATTCTGGTGCTCTTATTTCTCTGTTTTTGAATCTCACCATTTCCATTGTATCCCCAGTTTGCACATGAAGTTCTTGGATTAAAAAGGGAGAATTTGACATAGCAAAAGGTCCAATTTTGGCTCTTTATCTTGCCTCTAACCAAGTGTTGGTATCAGAGATTCTTTTTCCTGAGATGATAGTCTTTTTCTTATATTCCACGCTTAGTCATTTGTTTTCTGCCTAGTTTACTATTTCTAAATGTATGCCCAGAAACCAAGTCTTTATAGGATTGGCCTTACGTTGTTAAACTGCTGCTGCTACTGCTGCTGCTGCTAAGTCGCTTCAGTCGTGTCCGACTCTGTGCGACCCCATAGACAGCAGCCCACCAGGCTCCCCTGTCCCTGGGATTCTCCAGGCAAGAACACTGGAGTGTGTTGCCATTGCCTTCTCCAATGCATGAAAGTGAAAAGTGAAAGTGAAGTCGCTCAGTTGTGTCCGTGTGGGGTTTAATGCTCAAACCTTATTCCCCATGCTATAGTTTCATGTCTTCCATTATTTGGCAGATTTCACTGTCTGCCTTCCTTAATCTTCACTGACTCAGTCTAAAATTTTAATTGCTATTCAGAACCTCCCTATTTCTTTGTTCTGTCCCTGATACCCGTGACTTGCTTATCCAGGTTTTTCTGGATTCTGGCTTGCACATGCCTGGCTAGATTTGCTGTATTTAATTAAAACTCTTTCTACATTGGTGGTAGAGACGTTTGAGTGCCCTGGTTGATCAGCTCTTGCTCTTATTAACCCTTCATGTCTGGCTATGCTGTCAGGTGAAAAAACCTTGAGAGAGTGGTGCTTTTAGAACTTTGAAGGAAATGGCAACCCACTGCAATGTTCTTGCCTAGAGAATTCCATGGACAGAGGCGCCTGGTGGGCTAGAATTCATGGGGTCTCAAAGAGTTGGACACAACTAAGCAACTTCCTTTCACTTTCCTTTTGTAGAAAAAAAAGGAGGAATACAATCTTGCTACCTGTATATTGTCATGCTATTCAAGTGGTCTCACTCCTTATTCAAAGTTACTATGCATGTGTACTCTATGAAAAAATACATTGGTGGTTATTTCATAAGTATAGCTAATTGATACAAAAATTGAGTTTTTAACTTCCTGCTGATTCATGAAAGAATAAATCCCAGGGTTGGTAGAATATGAAAGGTACCAAACTATTAAAACCCTCTTGTGGAGTTGAAAGAAAAGATGTAAGGGTTGCTGGAATGATTAAGGTATTACCTGTTAAAATCCCCTTTCAGGGTGTCACATCTCTTTGGGATTATTCTCAAAGAATATGTTAGCTCCTAATGTATTATTATTTGGATCAGTGAACTTGAACAACAGCCCCAAAGAGCTGAACATTGATATGGAAATTTCCTTTGAAAATCAGTTTCTGAATTCCAAGTTCCAGAAAGCTCTAAATTATTGGTATTTTCCTATAACCTCCACCACACTTGTCATGTTGATTCATTTTGTTTGTGAAGCAAGGAGAATATGATCAATAACTTATGCCATCCTTCTTCTGTCCCCTCTCTGCACATCTGTGAGAGATTGGGACGGGTGAGCAACAAAGTACTAAGTAGCTTTGAACCTGGAGTGTTCTCAGGTGCATAACTAAATCCTCCATTAAAGATATTTGAAAGTTGGATCCAATAAGTTGATTGGGTATGCGCCAAGAATTTCATCTACAGTGAGGTAGAAAATAAACTGCTAGAAATGTTGATTATAGACCGTGTGCCTTCTGTGGCTTCATTTTTATATGCCATGTCCTATATACATCTATTTCAGAAGGTAAAAAAGTTCCTATTTTTACAGTATTCTAATCTCAAGGAACAGATATAAATATGTAAATAATAATATGCATATATATGAAAATAACATGTGATCTATAGCTAAAAACACATACTGATATTATGTATGTGTGTATGACAGTCTGTGGCAAACAGGTGTCTGTCATTTGGTTTGCCTGCATGTCTTTTATTTTGCTTATCTATGAAGGCTTCAGCAATATGTGAACCGTGAACTTCCAGATGTTCAAGCTGGTTTTCAAAAAGGCAGAGGAACCAGAGAGCCAGTTGCCAACATCTGCTGGATCATGGAAAAAGCAAGAGAGTTCCAGAAAAACATCTATTTCTGCTTTATTGACTATGCCAAAGCCTTTGACTGTGTGGATCACAATAAACTGTGGAAAATTCTGAAAGAGATGGGAATACCAGACCACCTGACCTGCCTCTTGAAAAATCTGTATGCAGGTCAGGAAGCAACAGTTAGAACTGGACATGGAACAACAGACTGGTTCCAAATAGGAAAAGGAGTGTGTCAAGACTGTATATTGTCACCCTGCTTATTTAACTTATATGCAGAGCACATCATGAGAAACACTGGGCTGGAAGAAGCACAAGCTGGAATCAAGATTGCCGGGAGAAATATCAATAACCTCAGATATGCAGATGACACCACCCTGATGGCAAAAAGTGAAGAGGAACTAAAAAGCCTCTTGATGAAAGTGAAAGAGGAGAGTGGAAAAGTTGGCTTAAAGCTCAACATTCAGAAAACGAAGATCATGGGATCTGGTCCAATCACTTCATGGGAAGTAGATGGAGAAACAGTGGAAACAGTGTCAGACTTTATTTTGGGGGGCTCCAAAATCACTGCAGATGGTGATTGCATCCATGAAATTAAAAGACGCTTACTCCTTGGAAGAAAAGTTATGACCAACCTAGATAGCATATTCAAAAGCAGAGACATTACTTTGCTGACTAAGGTCCATCTAGTCAAGGCTATGGTTTTTCCTGTGGTCATGTATGGATGTGAGAGTTGGACTGTGAAGAAAGCTGAGCACTGAAGAATTGATGCTTTTGAACTGTGGTGTTGGAAAAGACTCTTGAGAGTCCCTTGGGCTGCAAGGAGATCCAACCAGTCCATTCTGAAGGAGATCAGCCCTGGGATTTCTTTGGAAGGAATGATGCTAAAGCTGAAACTCCAGTACTTTGGCCACCTCATGCGAAGAGCTGACTCATTGGAAAAGACTTTGATGGTGGGAGGGATTGGGGGCAGGAGGAGAAGGAGATGACAGAGGATGAGATGGCTGGATGGCATCACTGACTCGATGGACGTGAGTCTGAGTGAACTCCGGGAGTTGGTGATGGACAGGGAGGCCTGGTGTGCTGCGATTCATGGGGTCGCAATGAGTCGGACCCAACTGGGCGACTGAACTGAACTGATGGAGGTCTTTGAGAAGAACTTATCATATTTGGTTTTGCTTTACTGGGGATTAATGTTTGGTGGCGTGGGGATGTGGCATCTATGAAATTTGGACTCAAGGGAGAAGTAATTATAAGGAAATGTGACTTTTTGAAAAATTAAAGAGAACCAGACTAGACACATTTCTTTGAATAGCAGCTTTATATTAGCATCTTGGAAGCTTAATTATTTATTTTGATGGACTTTCATAAACAGTTTTACATTTGTAGGGAAATTGTCCTTTTAAGCCCTAAGTATATTTTGAAATTATTTTCAGTGGTATCAGATAGTGAGTCTTTCAAGATAAATTTTATCTTCAAAAAGAATAAAAAGACATTGGATATTAATGATGAAAGATAAAGTATGCTATAAAAATAGTAATATAGTTGGTATATTTTTAAAGCACACAGGTTTCAGATAATGAGGCTGATTTTCTCATGTACTCAATAGGAGGGTTTTGCATGCAATTAAAAATAATTTCAAATACATTTTGGGCAATGTCAATATCAATGAATAAGTACAAGTGTTTCCAATATGATTTTTACAGGAAAACATTTATTCGGGCATGGAAGGTTTTAAAAAAAAATTCTTATTTATACTTCCTAGAGAATGACTTGGAGAAGGCAATGGCACCCCATTCCAGTACTCTTGCCTGGAAAACCCATGGATGGCGGTGCCTGGAAGGCTGCAGTCCATGGGGTCGCTGAGGGTTGGACACGACTGAGTGACTTCACTTTGACTTTTCACTTTCATGCATTGGAGAAGGAAATGGCAACCCATTCCAGTGTTCTTGCCTGGAGAATCCCACAGTGACGGGGGAGCCTGGTGGGCTGCTGTCTATGGGGTCACACAGAGTCGGACACAACTGAAGCGACTTAGCAGCAGCAGCAGCAGCAGCAGCAGAGAATGACTAGCAAAGAGATAAATCTGAATCATGATAAAGTAACAAATGCACAATAATAGAGGATTTTCAGGTAAAATACTGGATGCTTATTTAAATTTGAATTTCAGATAACACAATTTTTTACCAGAAGTATATAAATTTGACACATGTAATATGTGGACCTATTTATAAAAATTATTTGTTGTTTACCTGAAAATCACATTTAACTGGGAGTCCACTGGTTTTATTTACTAAGTTTGGTGATTTTAAGTGCTGATCAATTGTTGCTTTATTTTTGGAGAGACTCATTTCGGGTACCTTCTTTGTGACAGTATGGCCCTATACCTGGAGGAAATTTACAGAATTCATGTTGCCTATATTCTAGCAGAGGAGATAAGAAATATGTGAATAACTGTATATCTAAAGACACTACATTAAATGCTCCAAGAAGGATGCAAGCAATGAAATGTCAAAGAATAAAGTGGTTATTTCTGGTTGAGGAAACCAGGAAAGGGACAGTTGAGTTACTATTGGGTTTCGACCTAAAAGGATTGTTGGGTTTTTACCCATCTGGAGATAGGGAAGAAATTGCACATCCAGGTAAGAGAACAACACTGGGATAAGTATTAGAATGTGGAAATATTGGACATATTTAAGGAACTACAGTTTGGGTGGAGCAGTGGCCCTAAATTCAGAATGCATCAGAATCATCCGGAGGGCTTGTTTAGACAGACTCCCTGAGTCCAGCTCCCAGAGTTTCTGGTTCAGTTTGGCTGGTGTGGGCAGAGGATTTTCATTTCTAACAAGTTCTCAGGTGGTGCTGATGCTGCTTGTGGTGACCAAACTTAGATAACCATACCCTGGAGTGTGGGTGTCGGTGACAGATGGTAAATAAGTGTGGAAATATAGGTCGGACCCAGAGGGCTTTGACTCTCATGCTAAGGAGCTTGAATTTCATTTAATTGAACTGAGGAGCCATTTAAAGGCTGGTGGGCAGAGTGACATATCAGATTGTGCTTGCGAAAGGTTTATCTGGTGGCCGTGTGTGGGACTGAATGAAAGGAACACTGACAGGCTGAAGAAAAAGGATAGTTAAATATCTGGTGCATGCACGATTTACAATAGCTAAAACATTAAACAACCTAAGTGTCTGTTGATGGATGGATAAAGGAAATGTTACACACACACACATAGCTAAGAGCTATCAGAAAAAAATATAATTTACTTCCATATTTTAAAATGGTAGATCACTTTCCATTTTCACTCTTAAATATTTCTGTAATACATATCTTTATATCTGGACCTTGTGCGCATCCTTAATTTATAATTTATAAAAGTAATTTCTTTCTTAGGGAAGTACGTTTTCATACACTAAGCTGTTTTTCAGTACACAGTATCAAATGCTACTTTATGAAGATGATGCATGATTTAAAGTTAGACCCAGAATTTTAATGCATAGTTTGAATCAAGGCTTTCTGTTAACAGCATGTTTTGCTTTGGCATATAGAATCATAGAGACTGCCCACAGCTTAAGGTGAAGGGGTCAGCAATGTGATTTACTATTACATTAGCTACATATGCTCAGAGCAGCTCAGGCTAAGTTATCCAGGTTTCTTACATTATCCCTTAGGCTTTCATGTTTATTGATGATGTGTAATTATAGAGTGAGAGATTAGTTTTATAGTATTGATACATCATTGTAACTCGATCTGTAAAGTGTACTCAAACTTTACTTTGCAGTAAATGGACAAAGTTCATTATCGAAATAAATTAGAGATAGCTAAAGTATTGATTAGTAATCTATTCATAATCTACTCACTGGCAAAATTAGCATACTCATTAATAAAGTACTAATTATCTTCATAATAAGGCTCAGTTATTCATTTTGGAATCTTTAAGAGTAATTTGGTAGAGGTTTATCTAAAGTATTTCTGTTTTACATATTTTGTCTTCAAGTACCTTTCTATAGTTAAGATGTATGGTGTCTTAAAAGTGATTAGGTTCATAGGGTTTCCCAACCATTCACTAATATTAAATTCATAACATGAATTGAGGGATGTGGGGGCTGGCTCAAATGGTGAGTGATGACTGAAATCCCCAACAATTGGAAAACCATGGATGGGTGTCAGAGAGTCACGCAGTCAGTATTTATGCCTTTCTTCTGTGTTTTCCTCACTCAGAAAAACCAGTTCCAGGTAATCTTTCTGAGACTGTGAGCTTCCTGGTGATGTGTAGCAGTTCTGTCCCATTGCTCATCCAGTTGGTGTCCACAGCTCTCCACTTCCTCCTTGTCAGGGGACTTTGAGAAAATCAAGAGTTGTCTTCCTGGGTTGGGGTGGGGGCAATGCATATATATATGTATATATATCAAGGAATCTAGGCTAGAGTGTTACAAGTAGCAGTAAATATTCCAACAATTCTACTAAGCATGAGAAAATATCTAGGCAGAAGGAGAGTGAGTTTTAGTAGCTACTTAAAATGAGAATTGTTGGCTCTGATAAGACTTTAGAGATCCTCTTTCTTAACTTTGTCATTTTGTCAACAAGAGGCATTGATTCATTCAAGTCTCTGATGAGATTGAGCTGAAGACTTATATTCCCTTTATAACCATTCAGTTGTCACCAGGGGGATTGCTATACTTAAGAAACATCTATGCTAAGAGGAAAAGCTGTATTTAACTATAGATGGTGGGAGGAGTAGAAAAGTTAGTTAATTACTTATTTTTTCTCATTCAAGAATAAATGCTATTTTTTTGCAATCCTTTTGATCCTGGCCATCATCTAAATTCTATCCTTGCTGCAAGTCTTTAGTTCCCTGTGTTTGAGTTCTTCCCCCCAATGGAAACAGCGCTCTAATTATATAATGAAGTCTAAGGGGAAATTGGGTTTGCTTACAGAGATTTGCTCTGTACCCAACTTTGTGAAAATTTTTTTCCCTGCAAAGTGAGATATGCTGATATTAGTAATATGAGGGATGTAGGATGTGTTGCCTACACCCTGAGCTTTGCCAGTGGCAGTTATTAAATAGGCTTTTCAGATCTCCGTGGCTGTTGCTCTCCCAGAATATTTTTAAGAGATTTAAAATCTATGGTCTAATATGATTAGGAAAGTTCAAATATTAATTTTACTTGTTATTCTGTAGATTTATTCAAAGTGGTCTGGGTTAGCCAGAGGCTCCTCTCTACTTTAAAGGGTTCTGAATGAATGTCATTAGAGTACAGGGTAATAGAAATGGAGAATGAGCAGCGAACAGGACAGAGGAGTGAGTGTATGCTTCGAGTTATAGGAATCTCCACCCTCTTTCCCAGCTGGATACACATCTGGAATGGCTTGGGTCAGGAAATGTGCTTGGTCTTGGCAGTCTTGAAGGACCCAACCCTGGCTTCTGTGTGGGTTGCTGGCATTTTAAGTAGTGGGAGTTGTTTCTAGTGTTTGCCTGGGGATTCTGCTCCCTTCTAATGAAAACAGCTTAGGCTAAACAGAATGCATGTGAGAGCGAACCAGAAGCCCTGGTTTCTCTCATGGGGCAACCCTGTAGTACTGTAATACTTTGACAACTTGTATTGGAATCCTAGGTTCACCTTTAGTTTAAACTGCAAGCACTCATCACAGTTAGCCTGTACTGTAATAGGCAGGCAGGAAGTACATAACTGCCACTCACTTTTTCCATCAAGAGTCATAAAGTTGATTTTTTTTTTTGACTCATCAAAAAGTGTTTTTGCCTTCAATTTGTTGGGTTTGGAGTCTTGCCAAGCATTAAGGGTTCACATTTGGAATTTGAAAAGCTATATTTCTTGCTACTGGTATGAAGGACCATTATAACATCAGTAGCTGGAAACTAGCAGCTGTTAGAACTGGTACAGCCCAAAGATGTACTTGGTGGCCAGTCCGGTAAAATATAACCAGTTGTCAGCATTTAAATACTGGGACATCTCCCATATATGTTGGTTTCTGACTTCTAATACTTAGACAGTAGGGCTTCCCAGAACCTATATTTCTGCGTGACACTATCTGGCAGGAGGAGCGGAACTGGGGCCCCTGGTCAGATGGGTCACAGGCATCTTTGTACATTACCATTCTCTATCTGGTCTGCTCATGTGTTTATACTTCTTACCTAATCCTTCAGGCACTTGAGCTGGAGATTTGACTATTGGTTTCCCTAAGTAGACAGGATGAGACGTGTGAACATGTCAGAGCTGGGTTCAATCCCAGTTTCTCTCTTTCCCAAAGCTGTGAACAGTTGCAGCTCTCCAGCTTCTATGAGTTGTTAATTAATAGGGAATATCTCTTTCTAAGTGTGTGGTGAGTTTTAAATAAAATACCATAGATGGAGAGCCCAAATCAGTGTTCTCATATTAGACTCTCAGTGACAATTTATCCTTCCACCTTCATGGTGTCATAAATTCTGTTTTCTGACTGTTTATACTGAAGTGAGAGTAGATGCTACTTTTAACTTTATACATTTGCTTTGAAAGGACTGCCTCAAAGTATTCACTACCCTTGTTGTCTTTGAGAACTAGTGCCTTTCTCACCTTTTCTGTATCCCCCGGACTTGTGAGAACTTGTTAAAATGCTGCCTTTTAACTCGTGTGTCCACTGGCATACATTGGGACTTTGATTTGGATTCCCAATAAAGTTTGGTTAGTACATACTAAAAAAAAAAAAAAATTGCCCTAAGGTGAAAATTAAGAAAGTAATAGTCATTCTGATGGTATTTGAAACATTGCATCTCCTAGTCTTTCTCTCTGACCCTCAGTTCCCCTCCTTAAAATTAGAAGACAGCATTTAGCACTTAAGGAGAAGGCAATGGCACCGCACTCCATTGCTCTTGCCTGGCAAATCCCATGGATGGAGGAGCCTGGCGGGCTGCAGTCCATGGTGTTGCTAGGAGTCAGACACGACTGAGCAACTTCACTTTCACTTTTCACTTTCATGCATTGGAGAAGGAAATGGCAACCCACTCCAGTGTTCTTGCCTGGAGAATCCCAGGGATGGTGGAGCCTGGTGGGCTGCCGTCCATGGGGCCGCACAGAGTCGGACACGACTGAAGTGACTCAGCAGCAGCAGAGTAATGCTAAATAGATCCCAAAGTGTCAGTGCTCAGCCCTACAGAATTTGATATCTCTCATTCATGCAAGTGTATCGAGTATTTGAACAGGTAATAGGGCAGATTGTCTCTGTGCAGTGGTTATTACAACCTTAAGCACACATCTTGAAAGGTCAAAGATCTTTTTCTAATGCCTGAAAGGAAAAACAAACAAACAAAAAGCAATGGAGGAAGATTATGTAAAAGACTGTTACGTGCTAAGCTTGGAAGGGTTGTACTTTCTTCCAGCCACATGGTGGCAGCTGACTGCAGGGTGGTCTGGGCAGGGCACCCCGTTGCTATGTCTGGGGGAATCAAAAACTTTTGGTAGAAGAGAGCTCTTCCTACCACATCCAGCCGTGAGAGTGAGGCATCTGTCCCTCAGTGCCTTCCATACTCCTTGCCCCTTCCAGCGAATGGTAGTAGCTCTTGTTTCCTCGCTGGTGCTATGGCGCTATCACTTGCCATTAGTGGGCCTCCAAATGCTGTTGTCAAGTTACTGAGTGACTCAGACTTTCTGAAAGTAAAATTGAAATTAAACTCTATAGTCATCATCCTGGAAACTGAGGTTACCTAGGAGAAGGCAATGGTACCCCATTCCAGTACTCTTGCCTGGGAAATCGCATGGATGGAGGAGCCTGGAAGGCTGCCATCCATGGGGTCGCTGAGGGTCAGACACGACTGAGCGACTTCACTTTCACTTTTCACTTTCATGCACTGGAGAAGGAAATGGCAACCCACTCCAGTGTTCTTGCCTGGAGAATCCCAGGGACGGGGGAGCCTGGTAGGCTGCAGCAACAGGAGTATAAAGGGTGGATAAAGTATTGGATATGCCATTCTTGTTCATCAGAGCGCCACATTGGTCAAGATAAAGTTCAGTGTTTTGTTCCCACATTAGTAAGTTGCCTTTATTGTCTATTATCATTTCCCCCAGCTTTATTTCTTAAACTTAAGAATTTTACTTTCATAAGTAGTTTAGGATTTAAGACAAAAGCTGGAATCGAATTACCTTTGTGTTCCCAGTATACTGGGAAACCCCATTTATGTTAATACATTTGTTTTTCTATTTAAAAATAATTTTCAACAGAAAATAATAAGTTTCTAATTTTGGTTTTGGAAAACATCTTTGAATAGCATTTAGTAGTATGTTTCTTTGTAGTAGGTCAATTGAACACAAAGGGAATGAGCTTAAGGCTAGTGAGTTTGAGTTTGAAAATTGGTGAAAATACGCTACTGGATTTGGAATGTTGATGTGATGCAAATGCCTTTATTTCTAAATGGAAATCAATTTAAAAATGTAATTCAATTTTATATGTTCCTATAAATATTCACGGAGTGCTTGATGAGTACGTGTAAATAAGCTGCTGTGCCAGAAGCTTTGTGAGACAAAGATAAAGAAACACAAACTGAATCAGAGGAAGAAACTCTGTAAAACAACCTAGAAGGACAAATACAGAACAATGAAACCCATAGGCTACAGGAGAGGGGCATCTGGTCTACCTTGGGTTGGTTTGGATGTGATGGGCAAGACTTCTTTGAGTAAAAGAAAAGGCAGGTAAAGATGGTCCCGGTGAGGAACTAAAGGAATATTGCAGAGAGAGGGAGCGGCATACGCGATGGCACTAAAGAAAGAGAGGAAGAACTTCAAGAATGAGAGTGGCTCAGACTGTCTGACAGTCTGTCTTTTAAGGTGCCTGTGGTGGAAGCAGGAGGGTGGAGACAAGAGGTGAGGCTCTTGAAATTGGTGTAGACCAGAGTGTGAGGGGTTCTGAATAATCAACCAGAATGTGGTGTTCATTCTGAGAGGAGGGGGTAGAACCCCCTGCACTGATAAAAGCAGTGGGTTTTATCTCTGGCCATCATTAGAATTATGTGAGCTTTCTAAGCCCTTTCCATGACTGAACCCACCTCAGTTCAGTTCAGTCACTCAGTCGTGTCCGACTCTTTGCGGCCCCATGAATCGCAGCACGCCAGGCCTCCCTGTCCATCACCAACTCCTGGAGTTCACTCAGACTCACGTCCATTGAGTTAGTGATGCCATCCAGCCATCTCATCCTCTGTCGTCCCCTTCTCCTCCTGCCCCCAATCCCTCCCACCGTCAAGGTCTTTTCCAATGAGTCAACTCTTCTTATGAGGTGGCCAAAGTACTGGAGTTTCAGCTTTAGCATCATTCCTTCCAAAGAAATCCCAGGGCTGATCTCCTTCAGAATGGACTGGTTGGATCTCCTTGCAGTCCAAGGGACTCTCAAGAGTCTTCTCCAACACCACACTTCAAAAGCATTAACTCTTTGGTGCTCAGCCTACTTCACAGTCCAACTCTCACATCCATACATGACTACTGGAAAAACCATAGCCTTGACTAGATGGACCTTAGTCGGCAAAGTAATGTCTCTGCTTTTCAATATGCTATCTAGGTTGCTCATAACTTTTCTTCCAAGGAATAAGCTTCTTTTAATTTCATGGCTGCAGTCACCATCTGCAGTGATTTTGGAGCCCCCAAAAATAAAGTCTGACACTATTTCCCTATCTATTTCCCATGAAGTGATGGGACCAGTTGCCATGATCTTCGTTTTTGGAATGTTGAGCGTTAAGCCAACTTTTTCACTCTCCACTTTCACTTTCATCAAGAAGCTTTTTAGTTCCTCTTCACTTTCTGCCATAAGGATGGTGTCATCTGCATATCTGAGGTTATTGATATTTCTCCCAGCAATCTTGATTCCAGCTTGTGTTTCTTCCAGCCCAGCGTTTCTCATGATGTACACTGCATAGAAGTTAAATAAGCAGGGTGACAATGTACAGCCTTGACGTACTCCTTTTCCTATTTGGAACCAGTCTGTTGACCCACCTCAGACTAATTTAAATCAGAACTTCCCAGAATGGTGCTCAGGTATGTGTATCTTTAAAACTCTTCCCTGTTGGTTCTAATGAGCAGCTACTTGGGAACTACTCTTCTAAATAGTTTCAAGCAATGTGCACAGTGATATCATGCCAATGCTTTGAACCAGAGGATCCCCAAAACTGAAGTGACATGACAGGCCATGAGCCTCATTTTGATCATGGAGTAGGAGAGAAAAATAGCAGGGGTGAGTCTTAAGTTTCTGTCTCCATGACTGTGGGAAAAATGGTGGTTAATTAGCGAAGTAGAAAATGCAACAAGCACATACCTTAAGGAGAGAGGCAGGATTTTATCTTGGTTGAACCTGAGGTTCTGAGAGACGCAGACAGAAGGCTCTTAGCCTACATGCCTGAAACTGAAGATGTAGCCGGATTATGTACCTATGTGTGGAAAATACCAGGGTATCACCAGAACTGAATCTCACAGGAATAGTAAAAAGTGCTTAGGGAAGTTGTGGCAGGAGAATTGGGCAGATTAGTGAGCCTTAAGAATCTCCAATGCTTAAGATCCAAGGAGAGAAGAAAGAATCCACCTTTCTTTCTTCACAAAGCAGGGGACAAACTGAAGATGAATGGAATTAACTGTCTCCTTAAATACTACCAATGTGAGTTTATAGTTTGTTCAATTGGAGACCGTTTAAGTAATACAGAGTTTTTAAAATCCAAAATGTATCTGAAACTTCACATTAAAAACTAGCTCATATTCTTCTAGCAAACATTTCCCACTGGAGACAGCTTTCACGTTCCATAAGTTTCAATTGATTCCATTTGAATTTTGTGTGTGTGAAGAAGCACATTTGTTTTACAAACAATACAGAAAGGTAAATCTCCTGGTGCCCATTTTGACAGCTGAACTTTTAAACCCAAGAATTTCTACCTTTATTTTCTCTGAAGCTGAATAACAAGGACAGATGTACCTTCCTTTTTAGCAAGGAGAAAAAAATGAAGTCTGTTAGTTACAAATGACCAGTATTATAAACAGGCTGTTCTGTTCTGTCCCCCACTTTCCATCTCCCAGGCCCCTGAAAAGAACAAAGAAAAAACTGCTGAAACCATCGTGATTGCCATTTTGGGAGCTATTCTTAATAAATAAACAAGCCAACAAAAACAGAGAGCTTTTGAAGGTGAAGAAACAGAGAAAACATAGGAACTGTAAGAAGAAAAACTACCTTTGGGAGACAGATTACTAGGCAGTTTACCTGCTCTGAGATGAGAATAGCTCCATGGAAATAGTTTTCCCAATACGGGGAAAAAGTTCTTCCCTTTTGCCTGCAAATTTACCAACTAAATTACGTGGTGAGCAGGCTTATAGTTTTGAAAGCAGTAAAAACTTTTTAAGGGTCCTAGAACTATCAGACCTTTATATTTTGGCATAAGTCTCCTGTCCGCCTAAGCTTTGGTTGAGATCAGTGGCAATGAGGCAGTGAGTATGTGCGTGCATGCATGTGTGCTCGGTTGCTCAGGCATGTTAGATTCTCTGTGACCCTGTGGACTGTAGCCCGCCAGGCTCCTCTGTCCATGGAATTGTCCAGGCAAGAATACTGGTGTGGGTTCCCGTTTCCTACTCCAGGGAATCCTCCCAACCCAGAATCTAACCCTAATCTCCTTCATCTCCTGCATTGCTGCTGCTGCTGCTAAGTCGCTTCAGTCGTGTCTGACTCTGTGTGACCCCATAGACGGCAGCCCACCAGGCTCCTCCATCCATGGAATTTTCCAGGCAAGAGTAATGGAGTGGGGTACCATTGCCTTCTCCAATGCATGAGAGCAAAAAGTGGAAGTGAAGTCACTCAGTCGTGCCCAACTCTTAGCGACCCCATGGACTGCAGCCCACCAGGCTCCCCCGTCCCTGGGATTTTCCAGGCAAGAGGACTGGAGTGCGGTGCCATTGCCTTCTCCGCACCTCCTGCATTAGCAGGCAGATTCTTTACCCCTGCCCCACCTGAGAAACCCCCAATGACCATGGAAGGGGGTAAATTAGAGATTGGAAAATTGAGACCATTGAGCATTTAGGGTGGTGGAGCTAGACTATGGGTTTCTCAGTCGAAAAGTGGTGAACTCACCAGAATCACCTTAGCCCAATTCCAGGGAGCTTTGGAAGGTCTGGATGGTGTCCATAAGCAGGAATAAGATTATACCAATAATGATCCAGCTACTTTTAAAATGACCCATGTATAATCTGTTAAACAAAAGAGTTGCTATAACTTGCCTCACTCTATGACAAGCCACCCTATACCATTTATTCCTGAATTCTCCAGGCAAGAATACTGGAGCGGATGAATCTTCTCAATTCATTAAAGACCCCAACCCAAATATTGGGTTAGGACAAAATCCAATGTCATTGTTAATATCAACTGAAGTATAAATTCAGTAAATATTTGCAGCACTGCACCTGAGTCTAGCTGATTTTATGCAGTCACTTCAATAAAGAAATGAACTCTTGAGGCTGAACAAGTTTACAAAGATATTTTTGAACCCAGTGCCTCTATAAACAGAGTTGTATCTGCTAGGCATTTATACACAGATATAAAAATAGCAAGGCATGAAGAAAGAGATTTGACTGTCATACTGGACTATAATATGAATGATTTAGAAATAAGATATTTATAATTTTTCTATGCCAGGTAGCATGAAACAAGGAGAAATTTTCAAATTGCTCATATTAAATCAAGAGCTACAAAATAAAATCCAGCACAAAGTATGTGAATTCACATTATTTGTTGTAAGACATACTTTAAAAGCTTTTGTATGGCTCATAAAGGAAAGGGGAACTAGTATTTATTGCATGTCAGACCCCAGATTGGTTAGTTGTTCCAACAGCCACATTGTCATTATTGGACACACTGAAACACACTAAGACATTATTATTAGGTCCATTTTACCTACTAGGAGACTGAGCCTCAGAGAAGATAAATAAAGCCCCCAAACACAAAACTAGTACCTCATGCAGTCAGAGCTAAAACCCTGGTTTGACTTGCCTGTATGTAGCACTGGCTTGCAAATTATTGAAATGAGTTTATTGTGTTTGTGAAGCATTTAAAAAGAATTCTTTCTGATGTATTACCATTATTTTGTAGTTTCTATTATTGAGATGTGTTTGAAGACATATGTATCTTTGAAAAGAATCTGAGTAATAATGCTTATGCACTTTCTAAAAATGGATGTTCTTATTATCAGCCTGAGACAAAAGTGAAAATCAGTGTCTTATTTCTGTCCTAACAATTTCATAAATACCTACAAGCTTATCATGTTTCCATCCTCAGAGTTCATGCCACAGGAACATGTTTATAGAATATGATATTTGTAAAATATCCTTTTGCAATTTTTTTGTATACTTCCAGTTGTATAACAGAGACAGACAAAATAATGTCTTATATTGTGTTTTGTGTGAGGCTTAGGATTGTGGGTTGAAAAAAAAAATCTTCTCTTATTAAACCTTTACTAAGTGTCCATTACATTGAACAATGAGCTTCTAGGTGAATGGTGTGCTCTTTTAAGAAATAATTTCCATGTATTCTGGAAAATAATATGATCTTTTAGCACAGAAAGCAGCTGAATTTGTGTAGTATTCTTTCTTAGGTTCGCAACTCTCTCTTCTGTTGCTGTGTTGTTGTTGTTTTTTAGTGAAAAATGGAGTTAAAACTTTTCTCAGCCGTCATTAATACTAATTCCATGACTTTGGTTTGCCTATTCTGTTCAGGACCTTAGGAGAGACACCTTTTCTCTAAGAAGACATCTTATCACCCACAGGTAGCAGCAAAATGATCCATGAAATGGTTTATTTTATTTCAAGCAAGACAAGTTAATGTGTCAGTTACATGAGATGGTGTGATTCTACCCTACAGTGAGTGAGACCAGGAAACTCCAAAAACAGAGGAACTGAGAAGGGAAAGGGGTGATGAGGCTGTGTGTAGGTGGTCATGAGCACGGTGAGAGAGAGCAGAGGTTCATTGATTGGCTTGGTGGGGGACTCACCACTAGCAATCCTGTAGAGGGGGATGAAAGGGTTGAGGCTGAGTGATGCAAGGACTTGGAGAGTTCTGAAGTCCCTCTCCTGGAATTTGAAGCTGGCAGGAACCTTCGGGAAACAGAAACATCAGACAAAGTTGATCAGAGACAGGCTGAGAACTCCTACCCATTGGAAATGTCAGAGGACCTGAGATAAAGGGCTGAATGTAGAAGCTTTCAGCTGATGGGGCCAGCAGGGGCCAGCAAGGAATCTTTCAAAGGAATCCTTTAAAATTCAAAAAATGTGTATTTGTTGGCAGAGAAAATGAACACAGCATGAACAATCGTGTATGGCTTCTCCTCACAACATCTCCGACGATGAATCATCCCTATCTGCTTTCCATTTTCTACTCTTCCCCTTTCATAACTTTTATTTTTCACTCCCTTGTTTTGTTTTTGTTCCTTTGGAAAATCTTACAGAGAGTAATCTGAATTTCCTCTAATTCCCTCTATGGCTTTTTCCCTTTTCACTCTGTTTTCACTCTTTGGCTTGTTCTTAGGTTTGTTTCTGACAGCTATGATGGCATGGTTCAGTTGGGTAAGATTCAGACAGAGGCTCAAAATAGTATGCTTTGAATCAAGATAAATGCAATGGGCTCTTCCACTGCCGTGGCTGCTCTGTATGAAGTGTTATAGGGAAGGGAAGGGATTGGAGTTAAAAACAGGTAGCCCTGGGGCCAGGCGTACCCATACTTATTCTTTATTCAACAAATATGTACTGAGCCTCTCTTGTGAGCCTGGCAAATGTCTAGGGCCTGTGATACTGTGGTGCGTGAAACCAAGTTGCCCCAGTGGAGCTTATATTTTTAGGGAGGAAAGGTCGGTAAGGGAAAAAACAACAACAATTATACAGTTTCAGGAAGTAGTATTAGTTGTGAAAAAAAAATGAAAGTGGAGCGAGGCCCTGGCAGCGCAGGAAGTGGTGTTGGTAGTGACTGATTTAGGGACAGGGTCTCCTAGAAGGTGACACTGAAACCAATATCTGTGACTTGTTTCCAAAAACTGAATTCTTTAGGTGATCACCCCCTTATATTTCCTTCTCTCCTTTCCTCAATCAATCTCTTCGTTTTCTCACAAAGTAGACACTAAGTAGTCTATAAGATACGAATAAAGAACTGATACTTTGTCCCTTTTAAAACATTCCTTCTCAAAAATTACATGATCACTTTTATTTGATCATTAGTCATCAGACTACTTTTCATAAAATGTTTCAGAGGAGGCTCAAGTTTGAATAAAGAAGGGATGATCCTTTTCCTTGGAAAGACTAAGACAGACATTTCTAATCTGCTAATCAAGAGAAATTATTACTTTGGTATAAGCCCTAATGTGCGTGTTTATATATTCTTACACAGCCTTATAGTGCTGGGAACCTTTCATTCATTCATCCATTTTTTTCTTTCTTTTTTTTTTTTTTTTTGTTTTGCCATTGAGTTTTATTTTTTTATTTATTTATTTTTTTTCTTTTTTTTTAATATATATATATTTTCTAATTTTAAAATCTTTAATTCTTACATGTGTTCCCAAACATGAAACCCCCTCCCACCTCCCTCCCCATAACATCTCTGTGGGTCATCCCCATGCACCAGCCCCAAGCATGCTGTATCCTGCGTCAGACATAGACTGGCGATTCAATTCTTACATGATAGTATACATGATAGAATGCCATTCTCCCAAATCATCCCACCCTCTCCCTCTCTCTCTGAGTCCAAAAGTCCGTTATACACCACTGTGTCTTTTTTCCTGTCTTGCATACAGGGTCGTCTTTGCCATCTTTCTAAATTCCATATATATGTGTTAGTATACTGTATTGGTGTTTTTCTTTCTGGCTTACTTCACTCTGTATAATCGGCTCCAGTTTTCATCCATTTTTTTCATTCATTCATTCATTCATTCATTTGTCAATGTCTGCTAAAGTCCACCATCATGGTCTCAACCTGAGGTCCTTGATTTGCCGTCAGAGAATGTGTAAATTAACAGAAATAATTTGAGAAAATACCTGTGTATGTGCATACATCTGGGGCAGGAAACATGGCTGCCAGCAAGTCCTCCCTGAAGTTCCCACTGTGCTGTTAAGTGTCCATTGCTTGACCCCCTGCTGGGCCCAGATGACAAGGCAGAACTGTGGACAAATCATATTAGGGTTCTGCTCACTCGGAGCTTAAATTCTAGTACGTTGGAAAGAGGGAAGGAGATGATTAAGGTTAAGAAGCAAACAAACAAAAAAATAAACAATAATTTCATACATTATATATATGTGTGTATATATATATATATATATGTCTATCAAGGAACATTTCTGGATGTCACTGCTACCATGTAAAGAATGGTCAGTGAATGCTTATCTACAGAATCATTTGAACCAAAATTTGAATGGGGAGAACGAGGTCATTTTAACAGCCTGGACCATGTTGAGATACAGATATAATGAAACCATGCTCTTCCTCAGTTATTAAACTAAATTTTTATTGCATATTTCTCATTTATTCACCTTTGATTTTTATATTTACTGCTTAGAACTTTGAAAATTATACTGCCACTTTTTAAGATGTATTTTTTATTCCTATAGCAAGAGGAAGGTGGGCTAGATGATGTCTATAATGTTAAGCTTACAAATTCGATAATTTTAACATAGAAATGCAGCATGCCATAAGATAGGATTCTGGAATCCATGTATTTTATATCCATCAATATGAAAATAGCCTGTGTTGATTTGTTATTCTTCATCTGTTCTCTTTAATTTCAATCATAATATCACTCCACTTACATTGCTAGAGCATGTCTTACTTTTTCCTTCCCTACATGTATTTACATAAGTACATTCTCTGAGAGTGATCAGGAGAAGCTAAAATGTTATTTTTTGGTGGGAACTTTAAATTTCAAATACTGTACATTGAAAGAGGGAGCACATGTTATTGCTGAACAACATATTCTCCAAGACTAGGTACTGCCGTAATATTAAAGGTCAAGACACTAGTCAGATTTTATACACTTGGATTAATTATTGGTATTTCTCCTAAATCTGCTCCTTTAAGTATGGTGTGAAGAACAGATTCGTTCCCAATGCAGTTTGAAAGGGATTGAGTTGCTTCCCTTTAAAGAGATTCAGTTGCTTCATGGGCCCACAGTCATCACATTTTTTAGATTTCAAGTTTGTTGATAATTATGATAGTTCAAGGAGATTTCAAGTGAGTAAGAAATGAAATTCTATTATTGTCTCTTTTATTGTGAGGCTACTGGACCACAAAATAACTGCTTATGAATCTCAGCATACTCTCATACACTAGAATCCACTGCACAATCTCACAATTATCTAGACTCCTCTCTCCCAAATGTGCTCTGAGGACAATCCTGAGATGTCTGCATAAACATTTTCTTGGAGTACTTGCTAAGAAACACTTACATTCATGAAATCTACCACCAGGGATTAGAATTCAGAAAGTTTACAGTGGAGCCAAGGAACTGTGTATTTCCCAAGTATCCTAGGTGGTTGTGATTGTTCATAGAGTAAAAAATAATAGATATACTGCAATCTCCTAATATGAACAAGATGTTCCTGAAGAATAACAGAGGGTATTAAAGTATATCAAAGGAAAGAACAGTGGTCTAGGTGTTCTGACACAGACCATTGGAAATCATTTGAAGGGTCTCGTTCACTGGTGCATGGACACCGGTTCACTGGGAACAGCCTCACTCAAGGTTCCCTGGGAAGCATCAGCAGTGGCTGGTTGACATGACAGCAACTGACAACACTAACAGAAGTGGTAGCCGTAACAGCAGCGCCATGGCAACCAAGAGCTGATGGCTCTTGAAGGGAAGTTGTGACTGTCTCATCCGCATTAGTATGTGTGTGACGGTGTTTGTGTATTCCTTGTGGATGACATTCTTGTTCAGATTAAGTCTTTGAATTTGGTACCTTTAAAAACCACTCTAATCCTGGGTTATTTTTCTGATAATTTGCTGTTGTCAAGTGATTTGAAACACACAGTGAGAGCTTGGTTATCTGCTTGGGGAAATAAAGATACTGCTGTATTCATGTCTCACCCAGATGTGTGATTCTATTGCTGCTGCTGCTGCTGCTGCTGCTCAGCCTCAGGAGTCACTAAACAGAAAAACAGTGAGGACACAGGTGTTCGCTATCATGTCTGGAATCATACAATGCAGAGAGCTAAGAACTTTCAGACTGAAGATTGATAAATAACTCCCATAGTTAATCTCAGCATCATCCAACTGCTATTATTGTGTTAGCCTTGGTACCCTGGCTGGCAAACAGGATATAGATTTATATGGAGGATGTGAAAAATTTAGGTTTCTAAAACTCTCCTAGGGGTAAATATCAGTTAGAGTGCCTTTTACAGTAAACAAGACACCTTTTAACTTTCCCCATCTTTTGAATTCTATTCTGAATCCATTATACTGTTCTTTCTCTTCTAAAGAATCTGTTGGGATTCATATCGGGATTTAAAACTTTTGGGAGGAAAAAAAAAACCCTTCATCGTTTCTAGATTTTGTTGGCTACTGCTTCCTGTTGTGAAGCATTATTGACCAATTCTCCTCTCTTTGTGAAGCAGTGGAAAGAAGATGGACTTTGGAACAAGGCAGAATTTGTTTTAAACTTGGTCACTTACTAAACATGCCTTTGTGCAATGTATTTAACCTTGGAGAGTTACAGTTTTGGCATCTGTAAAGTGAACATACGATTCATGCAGGGTTATTGTTAGAGTTAGGGTATATAAGTACGTAACAGTGTACTCAGAACATAGCAAGGAACAAGATAGATTTTTGTCTTTTCATTGCTCAAAACATGTTTGCTTTCTCATTTCTGATCCCCTGCCTCTAGCAGAGAATATAGACGTGTTCTCAAAGTGTTGTCTCCAGATGAGCAGCAGTGTGAGTGCTCCCTGGGAACATACTAGAAATGAAAATCCCCAAGCCCTATTCAAAAAGGATTGAATCAGAAACCATAGCATTGGGGCCTAAAATGTGTGTTTTTACAAGTCTTCCTGGTGCTCATGCTCAAATTTGAGAACAATTATAGCAGTGAAAGAAAAAAGCAGTTTAAGATTTTTATTCAATCTGATCTCTTTAATCACTATATGCAGACATCTATTCAGCTCTAAAGTCTAAGATTCTTTTAAACATTAGTACGCTTCAGGACGCAGTTAGAATTAGTGCTTTACTTCTCCCTGACTAAAGGGAAGAAAGTTAGCTATTTGAATTTAAAAAAAAAAAGAATCAATAATTTAGCTTGGAGCCACCTGTGTCTCCTTAGATCTTCCCAACCTAGGAATGAAAGTGAGGTCATCTGATCAGTCTACAAATGACATTTCTTAAACTCGCATCCCCACCAACTACACATGAATTTTTTTGTCCCTTCTGACTTATTTCTGGAAAGTCACAGGTTTGGGAGCACCTCTGATGTGCTCCTAAACAATTCCCTAAGTTCTCTCAACCAGCACCAGACAATGAGATGGATTATGAAAGCTCGTGGTGGGGCCATCTTCATCTCTGCTGCTGGCACAGACATCTGTTGTCCTGAAACTGTTCGTGGTGCCAAAGCCAGTGGTCTGTGCCCAGCAGTCCATATCACTGGTGCTATTAATGACACTGATGCAGGTGCTGGTTAACCAGTGTTGATGTAGATTCTCTCAGGAGGACGCCTCCCATGGTTCCCAGCCTCTGTCCTGCTTCCCTGTACTGGTCATACTCTAGGAGTAGAGACTATTTTCCCACCTCTCAGCCCTGAGTACTGGGGAAGTGCGCGGTAGTGAAGTCCTCCAAGTGTCTAGGCTGTGCTGTAGTTTCTGGAGTTTTCCATTGTACCAAAGCCATTCAATTCCATCCTTAAGCATCATCCCCCTAATGATACTGCCTTGGGTCTCTAAAATCTCATGGAAACTTAAAAAAACATTTTTATTGAGGTTAAAATGTTTATAGAGTAAAATATTGAAATGTTAAAGGTCTTCAGATGAGTGAGCATTGACAATTTTCTTTTCCTAAGCCACCACCACCCAAAATAAGATACAGAATATTTCCATCACCCCAACTAGTTCCCTCATACTCTTTTAGAGTCCATCATCCCAGTCCAGGCAACCGCTTTCCAATCCACAGCCACACACTAATTCTGTCCACTCTAGAACTTCATCTGGAGGGATTCGCATCCTTTTATGTCTTGTTTCTTTCATGCGACAAATTATTTCTGAGATTTATCAATGCAGATTTATCCATGAGTGTTTCTCTTTATTTCTGAGTAGTACTCCATTTTGTGAATAGGCTTTCTATTTATTCACTCTCCTTTTGAGCTACATTTTGTGTTCATTTTTTCTCTTTAACTCTTTGTGTTATTTTTAGTGACTCTTCTAGAAATAATATTTATCTCCAACTTCTCAGTTTACCTTCAAAATGTTATGCTAATACCTGGACAAGGTAAAACCTTAAAGAGTCAAATTCCATATTCTTCCACCCGCTCTTTGTACTCATTTGCATATAGTTTTCTTCAATATGTGCTATAAGCTACACTGTGCCTACTTGGTATTTTTACTTTAAATAGTCAATAGTCCTTAAGAGATATATGCATAGTAAAAATGTAGTCTTTATTAAGGCGAGCCCTTTCTGGTTTTCTTTGCACCTGTTTCTCTATAGGACTCAACTCAGAAGACAAATCTGAGTAACAGTCATAAAAATGACTGTTCTTTTCCAAAAGCTGAAATACTTTTATTAAAAGTTAATAAAGTTTAAATGAAGATTTCTTCATCAGCTAGGACTCTGTTGGAGATAGGTGAAAGGAAATCCAACCACATTGACCTAGACCAAAAATTTTGTATTGGTTTTCTTATCTGTTAAATTCAAGGATAAGCAGACTTCAGACATGACTTAGTCTGGAGGCTCAGAAATGATAGAATGAAAGTGGTTTTCCTTTTCTCTAGACACTACTTGGCTTTCCTTTACTGGTTTGTCTCATCAGTGTAGGATGATACTACGAATTGTAGATCTTACCGTAGTCTACCATCCAAATGCAGAAGAAAAGAGAGACCTTTTTTCTCCGAAGGCAAACCAAAGTCAGATTCTGTTTTGAACCTTGTTGCTCAAATTCAGTTATGTGTCTGCGTCTGAACCACTCACTCTAACCAGTGAGAAGGGCTTCCCTAATGAACTGAAACTTCTGAAAAACAAGAAAACACCAAAACCTCCAGAGTTGAGAAGCAGCAATGGATAGCTCCCTTGAAAAAAAGAGCATACCCCTCCAAAGGGTGAACGGATGTTAGCTAAAACAGACGGTTATAGAGCGTTTTTGCAAATAGATTCTTGCTGGATGATATCATCAGTATTCTAAAAATGTTCAGATGTGTTTAGATTCCAGTATAGAACCTATTTTGGAACCTACCCCCTTGTACTACACAGATTATTATGAAGTTGAGGTCTTTGGGACATTTCTTGATTGCCTTTAACTGTTTCTAAATCTTTCATTTAACATTCTTTGAGAATCTCTGAGTTTTAAACCCTAAAACTTGTATTTTCTCTGAAGTCTCCGGTTGATATTGTTAAAGTCAATCTACTCTTTTGGAGGGAGTCTGAAAAAATCAAAGCTGCAACATGGCCGTTACTAAATTTTGTTTTAAATTATCTTCAATATTGTGAAATAATGAAGAATGAACACAATCTAAAGCCACAGCTAGGATTTCTCCAAGGTGTTCTCAATTACTCTGACCTTTAACTGTTTATGTCAAGTTTGGGATAACAGTCCTAAGTTCTAGCTGGTTTTTACTCTGTGCTTGGCAATGGACAATCATCCATGGATTAGAAGAAAAACTGTCCACAGTCCCGTCCATCGTAATACCACACTTTGATTTACTCAAACATCATGCCACTTCTGCTCTGCATCATTGAACCTCACTTTATTTTTGTATATATTTATTTATTTATTTTTTGGTGCTTTTTTTTTTGGTGGGAGTTTCTTTTAGGACAAGAGAGATAGACTTACTATTAAATAAACAAAGGACGTATATTTTTACATGGTCATTTAACAGACCTATTCATCTCGGTGCTATCTTGAGGGATTAAAACTGCAATACACCTGTGAATCCTGTTCAGTTTAAAATAGGACTCAGTAGTCTAAGTGGGATGGGGTTTGTTTTTTCTGCATTAACTACTAGCTCAAAATGCTATTTTAAAACCATATTGATTCTTTCCAACTGATCTGTAGATAGACAGATACATATGGAAATGCTTCCCTTTCTGGGCATAGCTATGTATGTTTATGCACCTTGTATATAAATAGCAACATTTGTATGCACACATACAACATACACCTTTTGCTTATACTATTCTGTATTCTTGATTTTCTACTGTGAATTAGAAGTCCTTTGAGTCTATATCAACATTACCCTTTTTTATCTACTCCATTATTGACACTGCCTTTCCTGTTTTCATGTATTCCTCTAATGAAATTTGAGTGTTACAGTGTGCTAAGCACTGTGCTAAATACTATGATTGCAGCTGTGAGCACGGCATGCCTCCCTCCTGCTGATGCAGTATCTTGGCTGGTTACATATTTGCTATTCTTTCTTGTTTTGTTTTCATTATTTGTTATTCTTTATTTCTTAAAATTTATTTCATTTAAATCTTGTTTCATATTGCAGTGTAGTTGATTTACAATGTGTTAGTTTCAAGTGTACAGCTATATAATCTCAGTTCAGTTCAGTCGCTCAGTCGTGTCCAACTCTCTGCGACCCCGTGAATCGCAGCACGCCAGGCTTCCCTGTCTATCACCAACTCCCGGAGTTCACTCAGACTCACGTCCATCGAGTCAATGATGCCATCCAGCCATCTCATCCTCTGTTATCCCCTTCTCCTTCTGCCCCCAATCCCTCCCAGCATCAGAGTCTTTTCCAATGAGTCAACTCTTCGCATGAGGTGGCCAAAGTACTGGAGCTTCAGCTTTAGCATCATTCCTTCCAAAGAAATCCCAGGGTTGATCTCCTTCAGCATGGACTGGTTGGATCTCCTTGCAGTCCAAGGGACTCTCAAGAGTCTTCTCCAACACCACACTTCAAAAGCATCAATTCTTCGGCGCTCAGCCTTCTTCACAGTCCAACTCTCACATCCATACATGACCACAGGAAAAACCATAGCCTTGACTAGACAGACCTTAGTCGGCAAAGTAATGTCTCTGCTTTTGAATATACTATCTAGGTTGGTCATAACTTTTGTTCCAAGGAGTAAGCGTCTTTTAATTTCATGGCTGCAGTCACCATCTGCAGTGATTTTGGAGCCCCCAAAAATGAAGTCTGACACTGTTTCCATTGTTTCCCCATCTATTTCCCATGAAGTGATGGGACCAGATGCCATGATCTTCGTTTTCTAAATGTGGAGCTTTAAGCCAACTTTTTCACTCTCCTCTTTCACTTTCATCAAGAGGCTTTTTAGCTCCTCTTCAGTTTCTGCCATAAGGATGGTATCATCTGCATTTCTAAGGTTTTTGATATTTCTCCCGGCAATCTTGATTCCAGCTGGTTTTCCTTCCAGTCCAGCGTTTCTCATGATGTACTCTGCATATAACTTCAATAAGCAGGGTGACAATATGCAGACTTGACACACTCCTTTTCCTATTTGGAACCAGTCTGTTGTTCCATGTCCAGTTCTAACTGTTGCTTCCTGACCTGCATATAGGTTTCTCAAGAGGCAGGTCAGGTGGTCTGGTATTCCCATCTCTTTCAGAATTTTCCACAGTGTATTGTGATCCACACAGTCAAAGGCTTTGGCATAGTCAATAAAGCAGAAATAGATGTTTTTCTGGAACTCTCTTGCTTTTTCCATGATCCAGCAGATATTGGCAATTTGATCTCTGGTTCCTCTGCCTTTTGTAAAACCAGCTTGAACATCAGGGAGTTCACGGTTCACATATTGCTGAAGCCTGGCTTGGAGAATTTTGAGCATTACTTTACTAGTGTATGAGATGAGTGCAATTTGAGCATTCTTTGAGTAGTTTGAGCATTCTTTGGCATTGCCTTTCTTTGGAATTGGAATGAAAACTGACCTTTTCCAGTCCTGTGGCCACTGCTGAGTTTTCCAAGTTTGCTGGCATATTGAGTGCAGCACTTTCACAGCATCATCTTTGAGGATTTGAAACAGCTCAACTGGAATTCCATCACCTCCACTAGCTTTGTTCGTAGTGATGCTTTCTAAGGCCCACTTGACTTCGCATTCCAAGATGTCTGGCTCTAGATTAGTGATCACATCATCATGATTATCTGGGTCATGAAAATCTTTTTTGTACAGTTCTTCTGTGTATTCTAGCCACTTCTTAATATCTCCTGCTTCTGTTAGGTCCATACCATTTCTGTCCTTTATCGAGCCCATCTTTACATGAAATGTTCCCTTGGTATCTCTAATTTTCTTGAAGAGATCTCTAGTCTTTCCCATTCTGTTGTTTTCTTCTATTTCTTTGCATTGATCACTGAGGAAGGCTTTCTTATCTCTCCTTGCTGTTCTTTGGAACTCTGCATTCAGATGCTTATATCTTTCCTTTTCTCCTTTGCTTTTCGCCTCTCTTCTTTTCACAGCTATTTGTAAGGCCTCCCCAGACAGACATTTTGCTTTTTTGCATTTCTTTTCCATGGGGATGGTCTTGATCCCTGTCTCCTGTACATTGTCATGAACCTCATTCCATAGTTCATCAGGCACTCTATCTATCAGATCTAGGCCCTTAAATCTATTTCTCACTTCCACTCTATAATCATAAGGGATTTGATTTAGGTCATTCCTGAATGGTCTAGCGGTTTTCCCTACTTTCTTCAATTTGAGTCTGATTTTGGCAATAAGGAGTTCATGATCTGAGCCACAGTCAGGTCCCGGTCTTGTTTTTGTTGACTGTATAGAGCTTCTCCATCTTTGGCTGCAAAGAATATAATCAGTCTGATTTCGGTGTTGACCATCTGGTGATATCCATGTGTAGAGTCTTCTCTTGTGTTGTTGGAAGAGGGTATTTGCTATGACCAGTGCATTTTCTTGGCAAAACTCTATTAATCTTTGCCCTGCTTCATTCTGCATTCCAAGGCCAAATTTGCCTGTTACTCCAGGTGTTTCTTGACTTCCTGCTTTTGCATTTCAGTCCCCTATAATGAATAGGACATCTTTCTTGGGTGTTAGTTCTAAAAGGTCTTGTAGGTCTTCATAAAACCGTTCAACTTCAGTTTCTTCAGTGTTACTGGTTGGGGCATAGACTTGGATAACTGTGATATTGAATGGTTTGCCTTGGAGACGAACAGAGATCATTCTGTCGTTTTTGAGATTGCATCCAAGTACTGCATTTCGGACTCTTTTGTTGACCATAATGGCTACTCCGTTTCTTCTGGGGGATTCCTGCCTGCAGTAGTAGATATAATGGTCATCTGAGTTAAATTCACCCATTCCAGTCCATTTTAGTTCGCTGATTCCTAGAATGTTGATGTTTACTCTTGCCATCTCTTGTTTGACCACTTCCAATTTGCCTTGATTCATGGACCTGACATTCCAGGTTCCTATGCAATATTGCTCTTTACAGCATTGGACCTTGCTTCTATCACCAGTCACATCCTCAACTAGGTATTGTTTTTGCTTTGGCTTCATCCCTTCATTCTCTCTGGAGTTATTTCTCCGCCGATCTCCAGTAGCATATTGGGCATCTAATGACCTGGGGAGTTCCTCTTTCAGTATCCTATCATTTTGCCTTTTCACACTGTTCATGGGGTTCTCAAGGCAAGAATACTGAAGTGGCTTGCCTTTCCCTTCTCCAGTGGGCCACATTCTGTCAGAACTCTCCACCATGACCCGCCCGTCTTGGGTTGCCCTGCGGGTATGGCTTGGTTTCATTGAGTTAGGCAAGGCTGTGGTCCTAGTGTGATTAGATTGAGTAGTTTTCTGTGAGTATGGTTTCAGTGTGTCTGCCCTCTGATGCTGTCTTGCAACACCTACCATCTTACTTGGGTTTCTCTTACCTTGGGCGTGAGGTATTCTTCACGGCAGCTCCAGCAAAGCACAGCTGCTGCTCCTTACCTTGGATGAGGGTATTCATGCTTTTTCAGGTTTTTTCCCATATAGGTCATTATAGAATATTGAATAGAGTTCCTTGTGCTGTACAGTAGGTCCTTGTTGATCATCTGTTTTATATGTACTAGTATGTATATGTTAATTCCAAACTCCTAATATATCCCTCTCCCACCCACCATTCTCCTTAGATTAGAAATCTGGTTACACTGTCAACTCTGCTTTTCCCCATTTTTCTTGGTCTGTTTCCCTTTTATCCTCACCCTCAGATCGTCTGTCCTTCTTCATTTTGGATTTCTTGGATAAATATCAGAAAGTGAACAGTGAAGGATTGGTACCATCCTTTTAATGAGGCTTTTCCTCCTAGCTACCAAATGTTCCCGTCACTGGATTCTACTGAACCCTGCAAAAAGGGAAGAGTAAATACAAACCAGTGAGTCCAAATTCAGAGAAAAGCAACAATTCGCCTCCCCTGACAACAGCATTGTATTAGGATGCAGCGAATCCTTTTCTCCTGCACTTCAAACTGTGAAATTAGCAGATTTCTGATAGAGAGAATAAGTGCCTGTTGGGAGGATAGAAATTTAGGGAAATTAAATGTCCTTGGGGATGCTAAACTCTGGGAATCAATTTGTCCTTTGAAGTTGGAGAATATACCACTTCCAAAATGTGAACTTGTAGGTAGCTCATTGAATAGTGGAGTCTTAGAAAAGCTTCATCCTCTGGAGTGTATTAAGAATACTGCTTTGTCTAATTGCTAAAGCACCATCTGTTATCAACCCTTTGCTACTGATTTATTCCCTTTCACCCCCTTACTCATCACTCCCACCCCACTAAAGCATATAAATTATTGAATCTTCATATTATAGTCTTCCTGCTCATTATAACTAGTATTGAGAGGAAACTTTGACCAGGCCTTGTAAAATAAATGTATCAGTTTGTAAAAATTCATGCTGGAGATTTGGCAAGGGCTGGGAAGACAGCAGAGGAATGTAGGTAGCACTCAGATGACCCCTGTGCATTTCTGTGCCTTGGACAACACAAATGGCAGGTTATTTTTTCCTCAAAAATTGTTTCACAGTGTACTTATACACCAGTCAAGTTACAAATATACCTACATTGTTACATAGGCTAAAAGCAACACCTTGTCATGCATCTCTTTTTTAGTCTCAGTATCTTACTCATGCATGTTGCAGGGGAGAGAGGTAGGCATTTGGGGAATGTACATGTCCTTGGAGGTTTGTAATAAATTTTCATTAATGTTATTTTGGTAATAATTATGTTGATAATTATGGTGATAATAATGATAATACAGATGCATCTCATTGTTTTCTCTCTTAGAAAGTACTTATTTTATGTCTTCCCTTGAAAAAAATGCAAACAGTTTTTAACCCTAAAAGTCAAGGGTAACATAGGCATCCTTATCTAGGAGTGATATGCTTATTTAAAGAAAGAAGTATATTTAAATCTGTTCATCCACAATCACTCTACTTATTCATTCATTCCTTCATCAATTCTTAATTAAGTACTTACTGTGTGTCAGACTTGGTGTAAGTATTTTATATACATTATTTTCTTTAATTTTTATAGTAATGCTATATAGGGAAAGTAGTATTATCCTATTCTATAAATGATAAATTGAGGCTTAGAGATATTAATTATCATGCCTCAGGTCATATGGCTGGTAAATGTTGGAATTTCAGTTTGAACCTACATAATCTGATACCAGAGTTCCAGTGTCATTATTTTGAAAAATGTGCTCTATTTTATAGGCAAAGAAAAGGCACCTAGTTAAATATTGTGACTAGATTTGTGATCTTAAATATTGTAACTCGATTCATGATCTTAAATATTTAGGTTTTAAGTTAGATGTAATTGAAAGTTCTAGCTCCACCAACTACTAATTACATTAACCTGGTGGGAATTGTTCCATCTCTCTGTACCGTGTGCTGTGCTGAGTGGAGTCACTCAGTCGTGCCCAGCTCTTTGGGACCCCATGGACGGTAGCCTGCCAGGCTCCTCTGTCCAAGGGGATTCTCCAGGGTTGAATACTGGAGTGGTTTGCCATGCCTTCCTCCAGGGGATCTTTCCAACCCAGGGATCAAACCCAGGTCTCCCGCATTGCAGGTGGACTCTTTACTGTCTGAGCCACGAGGGAAGCCCAAGAATACTGGAGCGGGTAGCCTATCCCTTCTCCAGGGGGTCTTCCCAACCCAGGAATTGAGTTGGGGTCTCCAGCATTGCAGGCACATTGCTTACCATCTGAGGTGCCAGGGAAGCCCCTCTGCACCACAGTTTCCTCCTTTTAAACAGTGTTATTGAGCAGTAAATGGAGCAGCTCTATCTAGTGATCCCTGAACATAGTACACCCAGTAAGTATGAGTAGATTTTAGCTGTTGCTATCAGGGCTATCACATTGCCTCTCTCATTCTCTCCTTTTCTGGAGGAAAGAGGAGGATTGAGTTTTCTTTGAAGATAGAGAGCCTGGAGTCTGAGAGATAATGCTGGGATCCAAGTGTGAAGTGTTTGGTTCTGATCTAAGGCAAACTTTGGAGAGATGAGAGACTTTCATAGAGACAGAACTAAAACTTGTTGAAGTATTGCATGTAAAAGTGAGAGTAAGGGAATCATTGAAAAACTTCAGCATCTACAATTTGTGTGAATGGGGAAGAAGATGCAAAATAGGGAGTTAACAGGAGTTAAAGGGAGCTAATAGGAGCTCTGCTAGGACAATGCTTGCCACATAGTAGGCCTGCAACAAATGGTTGGATGGTTGTATAAGCGCTTTGTTCTGTATACAGACCTTTTTAGGATGGTATAATTTCATTCACATTGTTCTTTGATAAGTGTTTTCTTGGTATTTCATTAGGGTAGAATACTGTGTTTTGGGGTTTTTTTTAATGGACTTCCCTGGTGGCTCAGAGGGTAGAGCATCTGCCCGCAATATGGGATACCTGGGCTCAATCCCTGGGTCGGGAAGATCCCCTGGAGAAGGAAATGGAAACCCATTCCAGTACTCTTGCCTGAAAATCCCATGGACGGAGAAGCCTGGTAGGGTACAATCCATGGGGTCACAAAGAGTCAGACGGGACTGAGTGACTTCACGTTCACTTTCACTATTTTATTTTTTGTTTGTTTGCTTAAAGTGTAGTTATTAAAGCATTATGACAATTGCTTCATCTATATATTTCACTCTGCCTTTAAATGAGTCCTTTGCCTCCAGAAGGTGGTCTCCTTAATGACCTCTTAAAATCCTGTGCATAGGCATGTCTTTCTGCCTTTAGTTGGATTTATTGCTTGAGAATTTGATCAGTCTCTGTCCTTGCCACTTCTTTAACGTAGTGATAACTTTCAGTGAATGGTGTTAGATTCATGATCTCCGAAGAAGAGAATTTCTCTTTCGGACCAGAGACTTGGTTACATCACTCAGAGCTTTGTCCTGCAAAAGTTTTATTACAATGGTAAAGTGGTAAAGAAAAGAAAGCCTCTGTCATAGACATCAGAAGGGGCAGAGTGCCCTACTTGCTAGTCTCATCAAGGCATTACATACTTTTTCAATTGGTTACTAACAGTAGAAAAGTCTGCCAGACTACTGTGGAACAGACTGGTTCCAAATAGGAAAAGGAGTACGTCAAGGCTGTATATTGTCACCCTGCTTATTTAACTTCTATGCAGAGTTCATCATGAGAAACGCTGGACTGGAAGAAACACAAGCTGGAATCAAGATTGCTGGCAGAAATATCAATAACCTCAGATATGCAGATGACACCACCCTTATGGCAGAAAGTGAAGAGGAGCTAAAAAAGCCTCTTGATGAAAGTGAAAGAGGAGAGTGAAAAAGTTGGCTTAAAGCTCAACATTCAGAAAACGAAGATCATGGCATCCGGTCCCATCACTTCATGGGAAATAGATGGGGAAACAGTGAAAACAGTGTCAGACTTTATTTTTGGGGGCTCCAAAATCACTGCAGATGGTAACTGCAGCCATGAAATTAAAAGACACTTACTCCTTGGAAGAAAAGTTATGACCAACCTAGATAGTATATTCAAAAGCAGAGACATTACTTTGCCGACTAAGGTCCGTCTAGTCAAGGCTATGATTTTTCCTGTGGTCATGTATGGATGTGAGATTTGGACTGTGAAGAAGGCTGAGCACCGAAGAATTGATGCTTTTGAAGTGTGGTGTTGGAGAAGACTCTTGAGGGTCCCTTGGACTGCAAGGAGATCCAACCAGTCCATTCTGAAGGAGATCAACCCTGGGATTTCTTTGGAAGGAATGATTCTAAAGCTGAAACTCCAATATTTTGGCCACCTCATGCGAAGAGTTGACTCATTGGAAAAGACTCTGATGCTGGGAGGGATTGGAGGCAGGAGGAGAAGGGGACGACCGAGGATGAGATGGCTGGATGGCATCACTGACTCGATGGACGTGAGTCTGAGTGAACTCCGGGAGTTGGTGATGGACAGGGAGGCCTGGCGTGCTGCCATTCATGGGGTCGCAAAGAGTCAGACAGAACTGAGTGACTGAACTGAACTGAACTGAACTGAACCAGACCCACTCCCACAACAGACATCTTAAGATAACAGGATTAGTCAGAAGATTTTTGTTAAAAAGGAGAAACATGTCCTCAAGCAATTTACATTGTTATATAATCCCTGGTACAGAGCTTAAGGAAAAACATACCCTTGAGCAAGATGTGTTGTTTTGTTGTATAATCTTTAGCTCTGAGCTTAAAGACTGTTAGTCTTAGGCAAAATAGATTGTTGCCATAACAACTCAGGGATGTAGGAAAAAAAAAAAAGTTTGTCCTCCTCCTCAAGGGCCCTGATCTCCTTATTCACCTACCTAAGAATAAGCTCTCTGTTAGAAACTTTGTAGACATCATACAGTCACTATAACATATGGTTGTAGCCCTCACTTGGATCTAAAATCCCATAGTTTTTTTTTTTTTTTTTTGAAGTGTATTGTTCTTTATGTATGTGGGTGTTTTTGGCATCTCTAGGGGTACTGTATGCTACTTTTGTACCTCCTAAACTGTATAAGTGCTCTGCAATAATGGGAACTCAATAAAGGCCTTTTACATTGAAATTGCAATTAAAATCAAGAATGAATTTTGTGGACAATCTTGATGCAAATGCACAAAAGAACTTCAAGAAAATGAGAATGAGTCATATGGTTCCTGGTGCTATTCACTCCTTTCTAGGGATTATCATTCTGCTTAACCTAACATTTCCACCACCTACGTTTGCCATCTGGAATTATAGGCAACGGGGTATAAGGGGTGTCAAGTCTTGAGAGGAAATTGCCTTTCCTCAAAAGCTGATGAAACTATACCAGAGTTGACTAGATTACCTTTTTAGGAACAGAGTACAATCTTGACTTCATGAATTAAATGTCATAATTTTGTCTGCTTGAAGATGACCCTAAAAGATCACGGGTCTGTGACCAGTTACCATTTTGCTGAGACCTGTTAGTAACTTTGAATTGTGTATTGGTGTGTGAGCCTGGCTGCACACCTAAGGAGAGCAGCTGTGTCTCTGCACAGCTTTTATTTTTTTTTTTATTTCTATATCACACACAGTAATCTGTGTGAGTTACTCATGGCTGCTTTTTTGGGGTAATAGTATTTTATAGCATTATCATAAATGTTAAGTCTTGAGACATATCTCCTCATGAATGTCAATGGATTACTGTATCCAGTGATTTGCTCTCTTAGTCAAGGAATTCTTGCCAAGGTACTGAGTTGTTTTTAAAATGTAATACACCCTTCTTGTTTTTCTTAGCAGAAATATAGCCTTACTGATGAATTCTGCTTTACTCTTGAGTATGGTTTACTTTTGCAACCAGATGTAAATTTAGAAAGCTGGACTTAAAAACCACAGTTAAACACGAATCTCCCCAGAGGTAAGAAGATATAGCAGTGTCTGTGGACACCAGCAAAGGTACCTTCTTTTTGAAAACAATGTTCTTTTTGTTCCACGGTCGTTTAGACACTGAACCTCTGTGTTATCAGGAAGGCAGGCAACAGGGCTTCTCTCCCCAGAATTACAGCCAACAGTTGTCTCCTCCCTATTAGCATACCCATTCCTGATGTGTTGGTTCCTTGCAGAGGGTTCTGATCCAAGTAAAGCTCAATTAGCAGCAGCCTGAAAATAATGTGTCTGCCTGTCTTTTACTGTATAAACCTTGGTAGTGCTAAGGTTCTAATTTTACTTTCCTCTTAATACCAACTGAAAGTACCATGTCTTTCTGTGGAATGTTGATTTTTTTTTTTTTTTGAATGAGATAAGCTTGTTATCCCATCTAAATCTCATGTTTTGGTGACAGCATTTTGGAGAGATATTAGGAAATCTGACAAGGGGAGACATTCATGTCTGATCCAGTACAGCAACAAATTAGCCAAAGAAACTAGCCATCCAAAATCATCACCATTCATTTCCTATTCTCAGTCAAAGAAATCACTGTGCTCTGCTTACAACCCCATGTTGAGTTCATTTCACTGACCCTTCCTTAATTTTGGCTGAAGAGTATTTTTAATAACTCAGTATGTTTGGGAGTCAAAGGAGGCCAAGTTTCTGGCTAGGCTCAGAAGAGATGAATAGGAATGAAATATTTGGGGAATTAGAGGGAAAAAGTAGAAAAGAGAGGTGCCTTCTTTTTGATCTGTTTAATATAACTTACCTAATCATTTTTGAATGAGGTGGGGGAAAGAAATGCACAGAACCCTCTAAGGAAAATTAATTTTAAAACGTAAAGCCTTGAGTGAGCCACTGCAAAATATGCAGTGAATTAGTTTATATTTTATTTGGAAACTAATGTGTAAGTTCAGTGGAACACCAAAAGTTCATACTAATCTAATGGAGAAAGACCAGAGGATAGGGAATAGGTCACTAATAGGTCACCTGTTGTAACATGTTCCTGTCTCCTGAGACCTGCCCCCTTCCTTTGGACATTGCAGGTGTAACTTCCTGGGCACTGGTTTGCTGTTCAGAGGAGTTAAATTCAGCCATGTAATGAGTTTTACAACAGAACCTCCTAGGGAAGAGTAGCCCCACCCTAGCCTTCCAGGTCCTACATCAGCAGACCATCCAGCCGACTTGCCTTGTGCTGGCTGCTACCCTTCACCTGGCTCCCCTGACCCCACAGTGACCTATTCCCTATCGTCTGGTCTTTCTCAGTTGGATTAGTATGTACATGACAGCCTGAGGGGGGGTATGGTACGATGAGTGGGTCCTTGCTTTCTCTTCCCACGTGTTGTCCGTATGAATCCTTCCTCCATCAGCCTCTTCTGAGATATGTCTCCCGAAGAGTTCAGTTCTCTGTACTCCGACCTCTCACAAGCTATTTCATTCGTATCGTTGATCACACTTGGGATCCGCCGTGTTAGCCGTGTCATTACTTCATGTAGTCTGTACATTCCCTGAGCATATGTCTCCTGCTTTTGAAGCACATTCTGCCACTAGCACAGAGCGCTAGTGGGGGATGTAATTAGTGGCTGTTGATTAACTGGTAAATTAAGGAAAATCGGGCCTTATGGTAAATAGCCTTCTAAAGATGTTTGAAACTTTCGTTTACGTTTTAAATAACATCAGTTTGATAAACATTTATATTGAATATGATAATGTAGAGACTGAGTAAAAGTCATTTTAATATTTTAAGGTAAAGGGCTATTTACTCATTCTATTTTTTTCACTTGACATGTTTATTAAGTGCCCGTTGTGTGTATCAGGCACTGATGGTAGAGTTGAGACCTAAGAATTAGTTAAAATATGACAAAAAGTTGTATTTGGGGAGAACATCTCTCTGTTGGTTATTTCAGGCCAACTCTGTTTGTTAATGGTGGATTGCTAGTGAAACCCAGAAACCATTTCTTTAATCAACAGACATTTATAACTGCTACTAAAAAAAGGTGGTGATGGTTTAGTCGCTAAGTCATGTCTGACTTTTGCAACCCCATCAACTATAACCTGCCAGGATTCTCTGTCCATTTCTTTCTCCAGTGGATCTTCCTGACCCAGAAATTGAACCCAGGTCTCCTGCACTGCAGGCAGATTCTTTACTGACTGAGGTCGTGTTGGCAAAATATGGAGATTTGAGTGTATTTTCCATAAAGAAAAGCTTCCAGGGCAGAAGAGAAGATAAAGACAGGGATGAGTAATATTAGAAATATACTTATTTATTTAACAAATAATAATAGCACTCACAATGGACAGGCTCTCCTCC
Source organism: Capricornis sumatraensis (assembly GCF_032405125.1). Classification (NCBI taxonomy): domain Eukaryota; kingdom Metazoa; phylum Chordata; class Mammalia; order Artiodactyla; family Bovidae; genus Capricornis; species Capricornis sumatraensis. The sequence goes on along the minus strand of NC_091091.1, from coordinate 8,854,808 downwards.
AAGCAGCAGCTGAGTGTTCAGCATCTTCCATGAATATGACATCATTTAATCCCCATTAATAAGTCTGTAAAGTAGGTACTATTATTAGCTGCCATTTAAAAATAGGGAAACCTAGACAGGTTGAGTATTGGCGCCAAGGTCACTCAGCCTGAGCTTGACAAAGCTGCTTGCAGAAGTATTTTGGACCTTCACAAGACAGAGAAATTCATTCCAAGGGAAATAAGGGAGGCTAGTAGGCTTCAGAGAAGGAATGCCACTTAAAGTGGGCCTTGAAACCTGGTTAGGATTAATATGTTTACAGATACGGGGAAATTAAGCCTGTATCAAAGGAGAGCTGTTCTATATGGGAAAGAAAGTTAATATATAAGCAAAATACAATTTTCTGCCCCATTTTAGAATTTTGGGAAGTTATTTCCTTCTCTTGTCCTCCTCTCCTGGGCTGTCAGTGACATCCACCAAAACCCACACCTTATTGCCAAGAAATGTCCCAGGTCTCTGCTTGTTAAAAAAATTATCAGCCTCTTTTACTCTTTCAACTCAATGATTAGTGATCGTGGCTGACCCAGAAGGTTGTGCTTAAAATTTGTATAATAATTTTTAGCTTACTGGGCATGACAGATCCTGTTTGCTTTTTAACAGAAGTATTGAATGTATAACTGGATGAGATTGTAATTTTACATTTAAAATTTTGTTTCTGTTGTTATTGCATTTTCCACTGGAAACATCAAATAAAACATTATTAGCAATTTAATCTCTACTCAAGATATCACAATTGTTTGTCAATTTTAAAATGAAAACTAAATCCAAAATTTCTTAACACATCCTAAACAATGAGTCAGCTTCAGTGATCCAAGTCAGAATTTTCTCTGGAAGAAAAAGAGTGTTGTAAAAGTAATGTACCAATAAAAATAAGTCAATGCAATATGTAAATAAGTTAGAAAAGAGGAATCCAAAGCACAGGAAATGCATGCATAATAAATATCATATAATGAAAATAATATTTAAAAAACAAGTTGTGAAAATGTGACATGTAGATGTAAGGAAATGTTAATGTCTGAGGTAATAATCAGTTTGGATAACAAAGGATGATGTTAAATCTATTTCAGTCATGTGCCAGGGACTGGACTTTATGATAAGATCTAGAGACACTTGATCAGAGAAGGCAATGGCAACCCACTCCAGTACTCTTGCCTAGAGAATCCCGTTGACAGAGAAGCCTGGTGGGCTGCTGTCCATTGGGTTGGACAGAGTGGGACACGACTGAAGCAACTTAGCATGCCTGCATGCATTGGAGAAGGAAATGGCAACCCACTCCAGTGTGCTTGCCTAGAGAATCCCAGGGACAGAGGAGTCTGGTGGGCTGCCGTCTGTGGGCTCGCACTGAAGCGACTTAACAGCAGTAGCAGCAGCAGAGACACTTGATATATCTCACAGATGGAGAAATAGATGACCAAAAATTTTAAGGCACTTCCTAAGTCGTGTTGTTTGTAAGGAAATAGAAGGGGGGAAGTCCCTGCTTCAACCCAGAACTAGGAAGCAATGGGATGTCTTCATTGGTGTGCTGGTAGAATAATGGGGGAAAAAAAGACTTCCCTCGTGGCTCAGATAGTAAAGAATTTGCCTGCAATGCAGGAGACCTGGGTTTGACCCCTGGTTTGGGAAGATCCCCTGGAAAAGGGAATGGCAACCTGCTCCAGTATTCTTGCCCGGAAAATTCCATAAACAGAAGAGCCTGGTAGGCGATAGTCCATGGGGTCGCAAAGAGTTGGAAATGACTATGTAACTAAGCGCACACAGTCATTTGTATATTCAGAAGCTTGATCCATAAGTAAGTTGGCCACTGGGCATCTTCCATTTGCCATTGCTTTCATCTAAGGACTGAAGACAGTAAAACATAGGACAGAACTTGCATTCTATGGAGCATTGATCCCTGGAGGGGCAGCCTTTCCCTCTGAGGGTGATAGCTTTCAGACAAAACTCAAGCTCTGCCAACAGGAGAATTTCAAAGCACAAAGTGACTCTATCTCACTTCCCCCAAATTTCCTTTTAGAAATAAAATTGTAACTTTATGGGGTAAAGTTTATTACATGAACTCTTATGCTTTTTACATTTTCAAAAATGCTTTCAAACTGCACATATTATTTCATGCATTTTCTTATTAGCTTTCCTTTACCTTTGTTTCCTACACTGAAGAGGAAGTTGGGAGTGGCTAGGAGATGCATGAAACAGCTCATTTTAGAGAGAACCCCTTCACAGGTAAATACATAAATACATCCATAAATTTTACCAGAAGTAAAGCTAAATTTAAAAAAAAAAAAAAAACAACTTTCTAGACATATTTGCCTTGTGGAAGCCTTCTAATTGGCTTTGATAAAAATGATAGCAGAATGTTCTCTGCCCTCAGAAGTTTACAGGGATTTCAGCATCTGCCTTACATCCAAGTATACACCAGAACACTTCTTTTTACCCTGTTCTAGCTTTTAGAGGAGCTGTGCCTATGTGTGCTAAGTCGCTTCAGTCATGTCTGAGTCTTTGCAACCCTATGAACTCTAGCCCGCCAGGCTCCTTTGTCCATGGGATTCTCTAGGCAAGAATACTAGAGTGGGTTACTGTGCTCTCCTCCAGGGGATCTTCCCAACCCAGGGATCAAACCTGTGTCTCCTGCATTGTAGGCAGATTCTTTACTGCTGAGCTACCAGGGAAGCCCTTGGAGGAGCTGATGGTGGTGAAGAGACATAACGTTTTGCATTGTGTCATGGTTTTCTGGATAAAAATATTATTTTTTCTTAGAGAATTTGACTTGCTAAACAAGAACATCGGGAATTACTGCCATGTTATAGAGGGCATTAGTGACACAACAGAAGAGCATAAAGCTTCCTCACAAATCTGGATGCTGCACAGACCATCATATCTTGGAAACTGTTCTGACTGGAAACAAGGAGGTACTGAGCTAAGTGTTCTCTGTGGGTGGGCTTCCTGGGTGGCTTAGTGATAAGAATCTGCCTGCCAATGCAGGAGACACAAGAGATGTGAGTTTCATCCCTCGGGCCAGAAGATCCCGTGGAGTAGGAAGATCCCCTGGAGGAGAGCATCACAACTCACTTCGGTATTCTTGTCTGGAAAATTCCATGGACAGAGGAGCCGGGTGGGCTACGGTCCAAAGGTCACAAAGAGTCAGACTGAGTCGGCTGAGCACACAGGCATTAGCACTGTGTTCTCTGTGCCTTATGGTAGTCAATTACGTCAACAGCTCTGGAGAGGGGACTTCCTTTGGTCCTTATTTGCTGATGACAACACTGAAGCAAGAATGGTTTGGTGATTTCCTTAAGGCCACAGAGTGAGTGACAGAACCTAGATAGAAACCAAGTTCAGTCTGGGTAGAAGTCAAAATTGTTCCACTACACGATACAGAACCAGCTCAAAGGGTGCACTTTAGGGAGAATTTGCCATTTGTACCCAATTTTTAGGATTCACTTGGATTTTGGGTGTTTTAGCAAACTTTAATCAGGAGATGATGCATATTTTCCTAATCTAAGAGTACGATTTAGGCTTGCTAATTACTTATTTGAAACTATTCGATTGCCCAAAATATTCATTCAGGTTTTTCCATACGATGCTATGGAAAACCAGACTGAACTTTTTGGCCAGTCCAGTACAGTGCACACCCCCATTCGCCCATTTCCTGCACAAAGCCAGGCTTTTATCCAGCGTGGTCCTGGGTGCTCCCCTGTTCAGGACCTGGCGCTCTCTTGGGTGTTATGTGAATGTGGGAAGTGAGCCGGAGTAATGCCAGATACCCATTCTGAAAGCGTTTTCTGAGAGTTGCTAATAGGTTGGCCCTCACTCCAAAGTACATGTCCAGTTCCGCAATTGTGAACACAGCAGTCCAGGAAAGAAGTTTATGCTTTATCCTCTTTCTGCACATGATGTTTGATGAAGAGATATAAGCCACATCTTCTCTGTAAAGACAGGATTCATGACCAGCTGATACCACTGAAGACAATATTGGCAGAAGCTATTAATGAAGCTTAAGACCATTTGCAAAGTTCTTTCACAAACATTGCCAAATGTGTTACTTGATTGAATCTCTCCAAAGTTTTCTAAGGAAGTTAATGGTATCTCCATCTTCTAGATGAAGAAGCTCTGACTTAGAAAGGTCAAAGGGACCTGCTGGGGTCCTGGAATCTTCTGTCTCCCAGTCCAGGATTCGTTTGCCCTCACCCTCCCCAGCTACCTTTCACTGTTCATAGGTGTGAAAGTGGAAAACTGTTTCTCCTTGCTTCCGAGTGTCAGTTGCTTCCTCTGTGAAGTGGGCAAATGCAAACAAACTTTCAGGATTTGATGGTTGCTAATAGTAATGATAATGTATTAATATACGTTGTTCATGTAAGGATACATCTTATTAGTATAATGCATAACCAGTATACATATATAAATGTATGTGTGTGTACACACAGTCCATTTATAGCTCATGTCGTTCACCTAAAATGAGAGTTAACACTCACTGAACACGGATTGCCACATTCCAGATGTTGTGCTCGGCATTTCAATACAAGAATGCATTTAGTATCCTTATCTTATAGAAGTAGAGGTGGAGGCTTGTGGAAGTTAAGTAACTTGCCCAAATTGGTGGCATGAGGATCGGATGCCAAGGGGATCTACCTCAGAGCACGTGCTACTGACCACTCTTTGACAATGCTTTTTCCCGTATTTCTGAAAATAGTGGTTAAAACATGGGAAGGTGGTGTGAAATTTGTGACATCCTTTTCAGTAGACTGGTCCTTAAATATTTCACAAGCACCTGACATTTTCCTCAAGTTGCTGTTTAATTTTCAGCTTCTGGTCTCTAGGTTTACTTCAGTTCAATTCAGTTCAGTTCAGTTGCTCAGTCGTGTCCGACTCTTTGCTACCCCATGAATCGCAGCACCCCAAGGCCTCCCTGTCCATCACCAACTCCCAGAGTTCACTCAAACTCACATCCATCGAGTCGGTGATGCCATCCAGGCATCTCATCCTCTGTCGTCCCCTTCTCCTCCTGCCCCCAATCCCTCGCAGAATCAGGGGTTTTTCCAATGAGTCAGCTCTTTGCATGAGGTGGCCAAAGTATTAGAGTTTCAGCTTTAGCATCAGTCCTTCCAAAGAACACCCAGGACTGATCTGTTTCAGAATGGACTGGTTGGATCTCCTTGCAGTCCAAGGGACTCTCAAGAGTCTTCTCCAACACCACAGTTCAAAAGCATCAGTTCTTCGGTGCTCAGCTTTCTTCACAGTCCTACTCTCACATCCATACATGACCACTGGAAAAACCATAGCCTTGACTAGACAGACCTTTGTTGGCAAAGTAATATCTCTGCTTTTCCTTCCAAGGAGTAAGCGTCTTTTAATATCATGGCTGCAATCACCATCTGCAGTGATTTGGAGCCCCCAAAAATGAAGTCTGACACTGTCTCCCCATCTATTTCCCATGAAATGATGGGAACACATGCCATGATCTTAGTTTTCTGAATGTTGAGCTTTAAGCCAGCTTTTTCACTCTCCTCTTTCACTTTCATCAAGAAGCTTTTTAGTTCCTCTTCATTTTCTGCCATAAGGGTGATGTCATCTGCATATCTGAGGTTACTGATATTTCTCCCGGCAATCTTCATTCCAACTTGTGTTTCTTCCAGCCCAGAGTTTCTCATGATGTACTCTGCATATAAGTTAAATAGGCAGGGTGACAATATACAACCTTGACGTACTCCTTTTCCTAGTTGGAACAAGTCTGTTGTTCCATGTCCAGTTCGAACTGTTGCTTCCTCACCTGCATATAGGTTTCTCAAGAGGCAGGTCAGGTGGTCCGGTATTTCTGTCTCTTTCAGAATTTTCCACAGTTTATTGTGATCCACACAGTCAAAGGCTTTGGCATAGTCAATAAAGCAGAAATAGATGTTTTTCTGGAACTCTCTTGCTTTTTCCATGATCCAGTGGATGTTGGCAATTTAATCTCTGGTTCCTCTGCCTTTTGTAAAACCAGCTTGAACATCTGGAATTTCATGGTTCACGTATTGCTGAAGCCTGGCTTGGAGAATTTTGAGCATTACTTTACTAGCGTGTGAGATGTGTGCAATTGTGCGGTAGTTTGAGCATTCTTTGGCATTGCTTTTCTTTGGGATTCGAATGAAAACTGAGCTTTTCCAGTCCCGTGACCACTGCTGAGTTTTCCAAATTTGCTGGCACTTTCAGAGCATCATCTTTGAGGATTTGCAATAACTCAACTGGAATGCCATCACCTCCACTAGCTTTGTTCGTAGTGATGCTTTCTAAGGCCCACTTGACTTCACATTCCAGGATGTCTGACCCTAGATGAGTGATCACACCATTGTGATTATCTGGGTCATGAAGATCTTTTTTGTACAGTTCTCCTGTGTATTCTTGTCACCTCTTCTTAATATTTTCTGCTTCTGTTAGGTCCATACCATTTTTGTCCTTTATCGAGCCCATCTTTTCATGAAGTGTTCCCTTGGTATCTCTAATTTTCTTGAAGATATCTCTAGTGTTTCCCATTCTGTTGTTTTCCTCTATTTTTTTGCATTGATTGCTGAGGAAGGCTTTCTTATCTCTCCTTGCTATTCTTTGGAACTCTGTATTCAGATGCTTATATCTTTCCTTTCTCCTTTGCTTTTCACATTTCTTTTTTTCACAGGTATTTCTAATGCCTCCTCACACATCCATTTTGCTTTTTTGCTTTTCTTTTCCATGGTGGTGGTCTTGATCCCTGTCTCCTGTACAATGTCACGAACCTCTGTCCATAGTTCATCAGGCACTCGGTCTATCAGATCTAGTCCCTTAAATCTATTTCTCACTTCCGCTGCATAATCATAAGGGATTTGATTTAGGTCATACCTGAATGGTCTACTGGTTTTCCCTACTTTCTTCAATTTAAGTCTGAATTTGGCAATAACGAGTTCATGATCTGAGCCACAGTCAGCTCCCGGTCTTGTTTTTGCTGACTGTATAGAGCTTCTCCATCTTTGGTTGCAAAGAATATAATCAATCTGATTTCAGTGTTGACCATCTGGTGATGTCCATGTGTAGAGTCTTCTCTTGTGTTGTTGGAAGAGGGTGTTTGCTATGACCAGTGAGTTTTCTTGGAAAAACTGTATTAGCCTTTTCCCTGCTTCACTTTGTACTCCAAGGCCAAATTTGCCTGTTACTCCAGGTGTTTCTTGACCTCCTACTTTTGCATTCCTGTCCCCTATAATGAAAAGGACACCTTTTTTGGGTGTTCATTCTAAACGTTCTTGTAGGATTTCATAGAACCTTTCAACTTCAGCTTCTTCAGCATTACTGGTTGTGGCATAGGCTTGGATTACTGTGATATTGGATGGTTTGCCTTGGAGACGAACAGAGATCATTCTGTCGTTTTGAGATTGCATTCAAGTACTGCATTTTGGACTCTTTTGTTGACCATGATGGCTACTCCATTTCTTCTGGGTGATTCCTGCCTGCAGTAGTAGATATAATGGTCATCTGAGTTAAATTCACCCATTCCAGTCCATTTTAGTTCGCTGATTCCTAGAATGTCAACGTTTACTCTTGCCATCTCCTGTCTGACCACTTCCAATTTGCCTTGATTCATGCACCTGACATTCCAGGTTCCTATGCAATATTGCTCTTTACAGCATTGGACCTTGTTTCTATCACCAGTCACATCCACAACTGGGTATTGTTTTTGCTTTGGCTCCATCCCTTCATTCTTTCTGGAGTTATTTCTCCAGTGATCTCCTGTAGCATATTGGGCACCTACTGACCCAGGGAGTTCCTGTTTCAGTATCCTGTCATTTTGCCTTTTCATACTGTTCATGGGGTTCTCAAGGCAAGAATACTGAAATGGTTTGCCATTCCCCTCTCCAGTCGACCACATACGTGGAGGCCCCTAGAGATGAAGCAGAAAAGACTGTGATACGTTGCTGCTAAGTCACTTCAGTCGTGTCCGACTCTGTGCGACCCCATATATGGCAGCCCACCAGGCTCCCCAGTCCCTGAAATTCTCCAGGCAAGAACACTGGAGTGGGTTGCCATTTCCTTCTCCAATGCATGAAAGTGAAAAGTGAAGGTGAAGTCGCTCAGTCGTGCCCGATTCTTAGTGACCCCATGGACTGCAGCCTTCCAGGCTCCTCCATCCATGGGATTTTCCAGGTAGGAGTACTGGAGTGGGATGCTGTGATACGTTATGTATGATTATTTTTGCTTATCTTTTATAAAGCTATGCTGTACTTTTGAAGTACATGTCATAATTTTTAAGAACTTAAATTTTCTTTGTATCAATAGCATAGCAATACAGCCCCGGAGGAAGAAGATATTCAGTGAGAAATTTTATTTTATCTTATTTTGTTTCACTAGGTTTTTAGTTGTCAAAATATGGGCATTCAGGCATTCAGTGAATACAAATGTAGATAATATCTATCTGCACTTTTTGTTGATTTCCCTTTTAAATCAAAGGAAAATAATTCAAAATACAAATAAGAAAATAAAAACAATTAGCAAGTGGGAATTCAAGTACTGAGGGTATATTAAATATTTATGTGCCAACTTATCCGTGGAACCTTTCTACGTCTCCTTCATCAACATGATTTTTTTCCCTTGTGCTCTGTTACGATTCCCGGCTTTGTTGCATTGCCACTTAGAGATTGCCTGTTATTTTGGTGAGCCATTGTGGTGGCAAGGAAACTAAGTAAGAATTATCCCCTAAAGTGTTGAAGGCACTGTCATGGTGTGTACTTTGAAGCAGGTCGCCACCATTGTCTCACCATTTATTTTCTGGCCAGCCTGTGCAAGTGACTTAACTTCTTCGTGCTTCGGTATCTAAATGTAACTGAGTCTTCTGTGGCTCTGGACCTCATAGAAATATTGTGATGATTAAATAACACATTTCATACAAAGCATAAGGGCCTAGTGCTCATTAAGAATTAGCTGATATTATTGTTATTTTTATTCTTAGTCTCATCTGCTGCATTGGGGGACTTATTACCTTGTCCTTGAACTACTGTATTAACCTCTTAACTAGTCTTTTAACGATCAGTACTGTATCAAGTGTAGGAACAGAAAACTGGGTCCTATGAGTTATTTTACAGAGCTGATTTAATATAGAAATTGTTTGAGCAGCTTAGGGGTAGGACTGGAAAGGAAACAAGGAGTTAACAGAGAGAATGACTGCGAGAAAGTTGCACCTTTAGGGCTGAGGACTTTCAAGAGAACAGGTGGGCATTTGGAACTCAAAAGCTTGGCAAATGGGCCTTGCAGAGCTGCTACCCAGACTTTTGAGGAGAGGGTACCATTGAGCTTCGAAGAATTTCTGGAACCTCTGTACTGGGGACACCTCTGGAGGCTGTTGGTGCTGGAGACATGCTGAGGCTGCTTCTGGGAGGGTTGAAGAAAGTTGAAAAGTGGAACCAGTGGCTGCAAGCCAGGCTGAAGTCCCGTAGCAGGCAGGTCAATCAGAAAGTGCAGGCAAGCCTGAAGAAGCAAGCTCCCCGTCCTTTCTCCTGCCTCCCAGTCTTCCACTAGGTTCTTCCAGGCAGACCTTAATAGTGTTCTGGCTGACAAAGGAGAAAAGTAGTTTGTTGATTGATGGGGTCAGTCTTGGAAAACAGGACGAAGGAAGGATTTAGAGCTGAGGCAGTAGCTTGGTAACCAGCACAGGTGTCTTCCCAGTTCTCATCTCTTCTGTAAACTCCCATTTATTTTATTTCCCACAGTGCCACTTGGAACACGACTTCTACCTGCTCAGATGTCTTCCTGTCCTACTGAACAATATCAATTCGATGCACTTTTTCCTAAAGAATTACTGTGAACATTCTGCTTGGGGCTGTGGGGTTATAAATATGAATAAGATGTTTTTCTGCCCTTATACAATTTAATGTGGTATATAGTAAACAGAAGTCACTCCACAGCAAAGGCAAGAAGGTATTTACTTGGAGAGTGTGGTGCATCCTTACTGGTGGGGCTCAGCAAGATTTCACAGAACAATGAGTAAGATTTCACCCTCAGTGATGTGGCCCCAAACTCCCCTACTTGGCCTGTTTCTCATTGCTCCCACATCTTTATTTTTTAGCTACAAAGTGTAACTGATTCCTATTCAACCTTCAGGGTTTCTGCCTATATATATTTTGCTCACGTCAGCCATGCAGTCCCTTGGCCCACCAAGGCCAAGTGCCTCTTATGTGTACACTGAGTATCTAGCTGTACGGAGTCATATTGAACAAAGGAGAACAGGTTCCCTCCTTATGCACCTGGTATTCTAGAAAGGGCATCAGTTCTTAATTTGAGAAAGTCATCCACAGAAATGCAAAATTACAAACCATGGTCGGTGCTGTGAAGGCCAAATGCAAGTTTATATGATAGCAGGGTGACCAAGGTTGGGGTTGAATTCACAGGAGACTTCCTTGAGGAATAATGTGGAGGTGCTAGTGAAGAGAGGAGGAGGCTGTTTCAGAAGACCTAAGTCAGGTAGCAGCAGAATATGACTATGAAAGAAAGTCGGTATGGGTGCAGCAGAGGAGCATGGGTCATGTATATAGCGTCTTTCAGATGGTAAGCATCTCTCAAGGTCTACTTCAGAAGGCACCTCCTCAGTGAAACCTTCCTAGGACAGGAAGACTCCTGAGCAAGTACAAGCTGTGTTCCAAGCCTTCAGCTGAAGGTGCCTGCTTCCTGTTTTCAACTTTTACCTGTTTTTTACACCTCTCACAAGAGTGATTATGATATATTGTTTATGTTTATAATTATTTACATATGAGTCTGATATCTCAAGATCAACTGTAAGCTTTCGGAGACCAGATGTCTCATGTTCATCTTTATATGCCTCAGTGTAGCGTTCTCAAAAAAAAAAAAAAAATACATTTTAAGTCCCCTGCATATGAATGAGTTCCAATCTGAGAGCATATCCATAAGTCCGATTTGTTTATAAATCCAACAAAGTTAGCCTAGGTACCCAGCTAACACAATCAACTATATAGTTCGGTACTGTAATAGATTTATAATACTCTTTCCCACAGATAATACATAAAACAAACACAAAAATTAAAAAAAAATCTTACAGTTACAGTACCTTGAAAAATACACAGTAGTACAGTAAGTACAACAGCTTACTGGGGCTGGCATCTAGGGACCAGGCAAAGAATTCTTGATGGAAGGAGAGAGAGGAAGGAGGTGCTAGTGGAGGTAAAGGATCATCAGTAACAGGGGACGAAGGGCAAGCTGCAGTTTCACTGATGCCTAACGCTGATGGAACACAATTCCCATCTTTGAAAGTTTGCTACTTGAAGATTCGAATGTAGGGGACCTCCTGTTTTTACTGAATGAAGTTACATCTAATATGCCAGTTAACATTTAGACAGTCTGTCTTGTTCAGTGTAACCATTCAGTATCTTGAATTACTTACTGAATGTTATCTAGGGGACTTGGGTGGTCACTTGACATTTGTACATACCAGGTAAGGAAGTATCCCCTGGCCCACTCTCAGGAAGGTATAGGAGTTTAGGATTTGAGGACCTAGCCTTCAGATCTCATGAATCAATGTGAATGACTGCTTCACCAAACTTTTCAGAAATAATTAGCATTGCAGATTTTGTGTTCAGCCAATGAGATTTGCTTTATCAGCTTTTTTTTTTTTTTTTTTTTTGCCACCTGTATGGCTCTGCTCTTGTTCTTATCATTAGACACAAAGATGACCATCTACTCACAGCATGCACACTTGAGTAGCACCAGAAACAGAGTTTCCCTTGAAAAATTAACTTACTCTAGAGAAGAGGGTCTGGAGGGTGCAAAGTGCCTATTGGGCTTCTTCCTGATGTTGTTTAGGTCTCTACAATAACACAGGTGTTGAACCCATCTTTCTGTATTGAGAATCTAGCTGTATGGATTCCTTTATTTCTCAGAATATGGTCATTCATGAGCATCTGTGATGGAGAAGTGGGAAAATTGCTATGAAATAAAGACTACAAAGCTCTCACTAAACATTACTTTACAAAACTGTTGGAGTTAATGGTTATGGCAGGACTGTGTCTAAACAGGAGGACCAAGTTATCACAGATAGCCCCAGAGTTGGCAGGCAGCCAACTCATTGCTAGGATGACCTAGAAGTCCTAGCGGGTAGAAATGATCATTTTATGGAGGTTGTCAATATAATTAACGTTCACTCTGAGATGAGGTATAAAATTCCATGCTAAATGACAGAGCGTGGAGGAAGGAGAACAATAGAAACAGCTGGTTCTGAACTTGTCTGAAGGACCGTGTTGGAATTATAACTATGTAGAGAAATATATAAGGATAAATAGGCAAAGTTGTGATGGATATATGTGTGAAGATATGCCTTAATTTATTTATAGACTCATATCTGATGAATTAACTTTCACTAGTAGATGATTACCAGCCCCCAAATAACAGAGTACACAATTTTGTTCCCACTCTAAAAACACATTCTTTGATGGGACATGTTGCCAAGTTGTTCAGTATGTGGCTAATCTCAGGGCCATATGGTGAAGCATAATTTATGGATGATATTATCTAGCAGTATTTCTTTAGCAGTTGGTTATTACAGTGTTTTATTATTTCAGTTTAGTTATGTCATAGGCTTGAGACATGGGCTAATATTATGATTGCACATTGATACAGAAAGATATTTAGAGGCCAGCATAGTTCCCAGTAAGTTGCAGTGTGTGTATATGGTGATTATGAGGTCTACATGTGTGAGGAATTGCTCTGGAGTGATATATAACATTCTTCCCTATAACTGGTGGTCTAGATAGTCTTGGGCACAGTCTAAATTCAAGTAATGTTTAGGAGAAGGGACAGAGACCTTAGATCCTACATCAGACCTTAGGTCCTAAAAGAGAGAAGATTGCCTACTCGATTCTGGTTCCCTTCCTAGAAGAGCAGGCATTCTGACACAGCATTACAGCTCCATCTCTCTCTTCCCACTTCTTCCTTCCTTTCCAGAGGCTATTTCATCTCATTTTTTACTTTTATTTTTGTAGGTGAATCTCACTATAGAGTTTAAGGACCAGCCTGTCCTAGGTCACGAAAGGCTAGACCTCAATATATTGTTTGTTTGTATCCTGATTTCTTAGGGACACAAACCAGCAATAAAGGGATAATCAGAAGAATTTCCTGGACCTTCCAGTAGGAGAAAGGAGTATTGCTTTTCCTGTACCTTAAATATTGAGATGAAAAGGAAGGGAAACCAATGCTTCTTGCTGCTGATTTAAGGCTTTGGAATATATTCAAATCTTGTCTCACCTGGTAAGGGACACAAACAAGACATATAATGAGGTCTAGTCTTTCTGGACCTAAGGCAGTTTAGCCCTCTTCTTCCTTTTCCAGATGAGAAAACTCTGATTCAGATAATGTAAGAATGCTGTGCAAGGTCACAGAGCAAAGGCATGGTGGAGCCTGAACTTTCACTTGGATGGTGTACCTCTCAACCTCCCTCAATGTTTTTTAAAAAGCCACACTACTTCTGTCAGTGACCCTGAGAATCTCAGACCCACCGTTATTGAAATTCTCTCTGCTTTCCCCACAACTGACCCTTAAAATACTAGAGTTGGCAGGGAAAAAAGAAAAAGATAAGATAAAAATAATTAAATGAGATCATGTATGTGAACACAATTTATACATTGTAAGGTCCTACCAAAAAATTTCTGTATTGACAATAGTTGCAATATGCTCATTTACATAAACCGCTCCACACCTAATTACCACACAGTACAGTAACAATTACGTGGCTGATTAAATACACTCCAGATCAACTCTTTTGCAAACTGTTTGAATTATAGCACCAAACTTGCCTCCTTTAGTTTCCAGCTTAAGGTATAGCACTTGGTGAACTTGATCACCAGCTGACAACTGAAAAACAATTGTGAATAAAAGGGGTAAGCATAGCCTCAGAAAAAAACGGAGACGGCGATGGCTCCCCACTCCAGTACTCTTGCCTGGAAAATCCCATGGATGGAGGAGCCTGGTGGGCTGCAGTCCAAGGGGTCGCTAAGAGTTGGACACGACTGAGCAGCTTCACTTTCACTTTTCACTTTCACGCATTGGAGAAGGCAATGGCACCCCACTCCAGTGTTCTTGCCTGGAAAATCCCATGGATGGAGGAGCCTGGTGGGCTGCAGTCCAAGGGGTCGCGAAGAGTCGGACACAACTGAGCAGCTTCACTTTCACTTTTCACTTTCCTGCATTGGAGAAGGAAATGGCAACCCACTCCAGTGTTCTTGCCTGGAGAATCCCAGGGATGGGGGAGCCTGGTGGGCTGCCGTCTATGGGGTCACACAGAGTCGGACACGACTGAAGTGACTTAGCAGCAGCAGCAGTAAAAAAAAAAAAGTCATAGAAGTAGAAGGTAGGCTTATATTTCTAAGCTCCCACCTACTTTCCTCATAGGGACTGAATTTGTGGACATTGCTATATTTTTATAAACCTTATGTTATCTAGGGGGCTTCCCTGGTAGCTCAGACAGTGAAGAATCCACCTGCAATGCAGGGGACACAAGAAACACGGGTTCGATCCCTGGATCAGAAAAATCCCTTGGAGAGGAAATGACAACCTACTTTAGTATTCTTGCCTGGAGAATCCCATGGACAGGAGCCTGGCAGACTACAACCCATGGGGTCACAAAGAGTTGAACACGACTGAGTTACTGAGCACACACATGTCAGAGTCAAGGATGGTCTTTAAGTTCTCCCTGTGAGAGCAGCCAGCAGCCCATCATCAAGTTCTGTAATTCAGACTCTATGTCCCCACTGGTCTCATGTTTGTGGCCTCGAATTGGTTTCTGTTCAAGGCATTTTCCTAAAATAATTGTAATTACCAGAAAAATTGGACAAGCAAATATTAACTTGAATGGGATATGGTTTTCAAACTACATTACAGTATAGAACAGTTTGTAATGAAACTCTGCCTACTACCATTTAAATTGATTAGGAGAAATGAGTGCTCATCTCTTAACATTCTGGTATATTCTTTCCAAATACTGTGCTAATAAAGGAACTTTTTAAATGGGAAAATGAGTAATTTATCTTTAAATTTATTAATGAGATACAAAAGCATAAATGGTCACTGGTGATCTGCCAACAGAGTCACTATTGTAGTATATTGTAAAATTTGATTGTTCATGGGCACGCATGCTCATGGGCTCAGTTGTGTCTGACTCTGTGACCCCATGGACTGTAGCCTGCCAGGCTTCTCTGTCCATGGGATTTTCCAGGCAAGAATACTGGAGTGGGTTGCCACTTCCTACTCCAGAGAATGTTCCCAATCCAGGGATCAAACACCTGTCTCCTGCATTGGAGGATTCTTTACCGTTGAGCCACCTGGGAAGCATGATTAGTCATGTGAGAGGCAGTTGATGATACTGGACATACATAGGGCAAAGAAGCAAAGGTAATAGGTGCTGTTTATTCTAATAAAGTGTGCTTTAAGCACGTTCATTTTAAAGGTTATAAAAGAATAAGGAGATTTTTAAAAGGGAATATGTGAGCACAACATCTTCATGGGAGAGTGGGGCATTTTTATCACTAATTCAAAACATTATTGATAGAGTCTGTTTCTTGAGTTCTTCTATATTTTGATCTCAGGCTAGGTGCTATTTATCCCACTTAGTCCTTAAAGCATCCCGATGAGAAAACACAGCTTGGATTATCAAAGCCATTTGTCCAAGACTACACAGTCAGTAAATGGCAGAGATCATATTCAATTCCAGGTCAATTTCAATGCTATTTCCACTGTCCTAGAAGTTTTAAATACATATATGGTATTGGTATTGTAAAGAATTACATATGAGAATAGTTTAAGCACAAAGATTTAAGAGAAAGCTATAAAATTTGATGAAGATGAGCATTTTGGTCAAGAGTGAGAAGTGATGAAATAATGTGTAGAAAGGTCCTGTTTGGATAACTCATTTGTCTTCATCTGAACTGCATCTTCAAGGTTTTCATCTCACACTTAATTTGATTTTTCCCCTAAATTGGATACAACTGGGTTTTGCCTCCATATAAAGAATAGATGTTTTCTGTCAGTCACAAGAGCATCAGTGAAAATAGTAACCAGTAGCTTTCATAGAATACTTACTCTATGGGTTAATAATAGCTTGTCTATATTTCCAGTGAACTTTGAAGTTTGTTTCATGACCCACAGAGATGTTATGGGGCGGGAGGTGGGAGGGGGGTTCATGTTTGGAACACATGTAAGAATTAAAGCTTTTAAAATTAAAAAAATAAATAAATAAACCCATATAGAAAACCTGAGACAGATTTATCCTTAGGAACCTTATTCGAATGCCCCTTTGGGTAAAGTATGTGCAGAGAGTCTGAGAGCTAATGTATAAAAATAATACTTTGATGGATTAAAAAACACTAGAGAACTAATTGTGATGATTCATATGAAAGCAGTATGTGCATTCTTAAAGCTAAAAATTATGTGGTTTTATTACTTTAAAGAGTTCTTGTATCTATGGAATGTTTCGTTCTTTCTAAAGACATAGGTGGGCAAAACTGAATTGCAATGCCAAAGTTATTGCTGATGCCTTAAAAGTCAAGACATTCTGTCAAAAATTAATACATTTCAAAATTCCTTTTTGAGGTCTCTTATAGAAAACTTTGAGCAGCAGTCACCAACTCATGACATGGCTTTCTTATTCTGTATCAAGCTTGGGGAATTGTACAAAATGAGTGAGTAGTCAAACATCTTTTGAGCTTGGTGCGTAAAATATACTCCCGACTTTATTTGACAGCTGAGAGATCTTCCCACACGCGGTCTGCAACCCCAGGTGGAAGAAGCTGGTGATCTCCATTGATGGGGTCAGCCGATAGGTGTGTGGCTGTGGGGTATAATTTACTAGGTGTGGAAAGGTCCCTTTGCCCCCAAGAGGTTAATTTCCTCTTCCTCCCTTCTGCTCTGAGGGTATCAATAGGATTGAAATTTTAATAGTCAAACTAGACTTTAGATTCTTATTCAACCTACCTTTTTTATCTGAGCACCGGCTGTGTACCCAACTACTGAGGGATTTTATTGTGTATATAATACATATGTGTATACATAATGTTTAATTTTTATAAGAACACTTTCTCCTATTATGACCCACCAGCCACAAATAATTTAAAAGCCAATTGAGACTTCAATACATGTAAAAATAATGTGGTTATTCAAGAGAGAAAATGTGTAAATGATTTACCAATACTTGCTTTGAATATGAGTGGCCCCCAAGTTTTATTGGAAAGGCAGGGGCTATGTCTTTTTCATCTTCGTTCATTTCACTCTTCTAACTGCCGCCCGCCCCACCCCCCCGCCACACACTCACACACAGATAAGCTTGTCTCTCGGTGTGTGTGAATGACATTAAATAAGGATAACAAATGCTAAACAGGGTGAACTGGTGATGTGTTAAAGTGATTGAAAGCAAAATCAATGAAAATATAAGAAAGAGAGAAAACAGAGCAATGAGGAAGCCAGGACAGGCAAGACATCAAGCATGCAGAGCACACACGATGGGGTGCTCCTAGAGACAGAAGTCAAGGATAACCTGATTTCTGTTCTGATGCTTGCCACTCCTGTGACCATGCTTCTCATTAGCAGTCCCCTGTTGCTTAACCATCTATCAATGTCTCCTTTGCGCTACAGAGTACAGTTGGCTTCTGTAGCCTGCCTACGCCAGAGGCTTCCTGACTTGACTCTGCTATCCCTCCAGCACACCTGTTCCACCCTCTAATCAACAGGGTCTCCCCTGTCATGGGCCTTTGAGCCTGCCATTCTTCTCATCTTGCCTAATGATCCCACCAAGCCAGCCCAAACAGCCTCTGCAGACCCTTCTCTAATATAATCCCTTTCTACTCTGTGCTGTGACACCTCATACATGCTTTATATGATGGCTTATTTGAGCCAATATTTCCAATTGTAAGTTTGCCTGACTGTATTCTCCCTTAGCCTGAGAGCACTTTGGGGAGAGTTATTACATGTACTTACTTATGTTTGCTCATTCAGACTCTGAGCCCAGTAGGCTTTCAGTACATATCTGTTGGATGAGTAAAAATATGGAAATTTTTGCCTCTCAGCAGTCAGTCCTTTTTCTAACTTTCTGAAGATAAGGTACCATAAGAATCTGGGTAAGTTTCTTACTTTTCCAGATATCTAAGATGGGAGTGATAAATGTGCCTACCTCAGTGGCATATTCTAAGGATTAAATGAGATTATATATATAAAACATTTAGTATAGTGTCAAGTTGTTGGTAAGAACCCAGTTAGTATTGGTTAACATCATAGTATTGCAACTTTTACAATATAGGTAAGTTTTTAAGATTATAATGAAAAGTAGTATATTGTAAGGATCATTCATGCTATGAAAATACCAAATAGGATCTTATAAAGGTGAGCTGGTATCAGTGAGAAGTTACAAAGTTGGGTGGAGTAGGGAAACCAGAGGAAAATTCCATCGAAGGAGAATAATTGGCACCAAATGAAAGGATATAAGACTTTTATTAAATATTTTCTCTTGTGAAAATTTTTGGATAAAGGGGAAGCCTGAGAATATTATGTTTAAACAAGCTGAAATTCTTTAATATTTTGTGAAAGTTCTATGCATAAGTTGACATATTTTGAATTTGAGGCCATCTTGAGAAATTGCTTAAAATTTGTGCTTAAATTGTTTTCTGTTGACTTTAATACAGAAGTCCTACACCTTTGACTTGCTTTCATTTTGTCTAAGTCAGGACACATTCCATGATAGTTAAATAATTTCTGTAATAACACTTCATGCAGTACTGCTTGCTAACTGAAATATGATCTTTGCCATTTCTTGCTATGAGCATGCACCGTGGGGATCTTGACAGTTTTTATAAAGTACACAGTGTCCGTCCAGTCAAAACTCTGGTTTTTCCAGTAGTCATGTATGGGTGTGAGAGCTGGACCATAAGGAAAGCTGAACACCGAAGAACTGATGCTTTTGAACTGTGGTGTTGGAGAAGACTCTTGAGAGTCCCTTGGACTGCAAGGAGATGATCAAATCAGTCCATCCTAAAGGAAATCAGTCCAGAATATTTATTGGAAGGACTGATGTTGAAGCTGAAACTCCAATACTTTGGCCACCTGAAGCGAAGAACTGACTCATTGGAAAAGACCCTGATGCTGGGGGCGGGAGGAGAAGGGGGCAACAGGATGAGATGGTTGGATGGCATCACTGACTCTATGGACATGAGTCTGAGTAAGCTCCAGGAGTTGGTGATGGACAGGGAGGCCTGGCGTGCTGCAGTCCATGGGCTCACAAAGAGTCCGAGTTGGCTGGAACTGAACACAGCTTAGTGACTGAACTGAACTGAACTGAACACAGTGTCAAAATTGGCTTCTACCAAATTCCTGTGAATTCTGAATTTTCTTCTTTGAAAACTTTCTAGGTAGCTCAACATTCTCTCCTTCTGCCCTTTGTTTCTTTAAAGGAGATTTTGAATGCTTAAGTGGCTGTTAGCAACTGATTAGAGGACTTGGGCCAAGTCTGTGCAGTCATTTCTGCTTCCTTGTTACCTGTTGCTGAATGGGAATCACTACGAAGCTCCGCTACTCCAGGGAAAGACTGTACAGATAAATGAAATGACATGTTTGAACTATTTTATGTATCCCCAGAAGAAAGGAACCAAGAACATCATTCTTCGGTCTAGCTAACAGTTTCTGGCTTTGTGCTGTTGGTGAATTTGTGGTGCTGCTGTTGATTTTCCTCTCTTCCAGCCCCATGGTCTACCATCCTTGTAATGCCACTGTTTTAGATACTCGAAGCCAGTGAACTGAAAGAGATTCTTACTCATAGCCATCAGACAACAAATGTCTTTTAGAAGCTTTGAACTCAGTTATTCTTGCTTTTCGTTCATAGTTACATCTGACTTTTTTCAATTTTATGGACTGTAGCATGCCAGGCTCCTCTGTCCTCCGCTATCTCCCAGAGTTTGCTCAGATTAATGTCCATTGAGTCTACGGTGCTATGTAACCATCTCATCCTCTGCCACCCCCTTCTCCTTTTGACTTCAGTCTTTCCCAGCATCAGGGTCTTTTCCAAGGAGCTGGATCTTTGCATCAGTTGGCCAGGATAACGGAGCTTCAACTTCAGCATCAGGCATTCCAGTGATATTCAGAGTTGATGTCCTTTTAAGATTGAACTGAAGATAGAGTTTAAGTGTCTCTCTGGGATTTATCTTTCAGGCATCTGCCTACTAAAATGGGTTCACTGTCTCCCTAATCACTGCGTGTATCACTCAGTCGTGTCCAACTCTTTGCAACCCTGTGGACTGTAACCCACTAGGCTCCTCTGTCCATGGTGTTTTTCAGGCAGGAATACTGGAGTGGGTTGCTATTGCCTCCTCCAGGGAATCTTTCTGACCCATGGATCAAACTGGCATCTCCTGCAACTCCTGCACTGACAGGCAAATTCTGTACCGCTGAATCACTACTTTCTCATAAAATGAAGCAAGGGTTCAAATAACCATGCCTTTGCATATTTTGCAAAGTTGAAAAGGGAAATTTGCCTATCTGGTGACAAAAGTAAATAGCTTCAGAAATAAAATAAAAGGCAAAGATGTATTTTATAACTTTCCATTCTATCCTGAAATACCTGGGAGTGAATCTTTTCTTCTAACAGGTTTAGTTACTGACATAAGCAATTTAGCAATAAATCGAGTATAATTGGATCCTAAGTACCTGCAGGTACAATTTGACCTGAGTTGTTTTATTCAATAACAGAAGAAAGTACTTCACCTTGTCTGCAGCTTGACTGCATTTTCTGGGAAGCAGATCAGGTCAAATGCTTCAGAAGAATGTTTTCTCTGGAAGAAGATGTCCTTTTATCTCAGAAAGATTTAGTGGGATTTAATGAAAACATTTTAATTTTTTTGTATATATGGTACAATTCAGTGCTTCAACAAGCGCTGATTGGGAGGCTGTGGACAGAAGCTTACATTACATAGTCTCTGAGTCACACGTACCTCAATGTTGCCCAGTTTTAGCTATATAATTAGAAGTAAGTTAATTCTAATTATACTTGTAATCCTCTGAGGCTCAGTTAGCTCATCTGTAAAATGGAGTTATAGTGTAAGTTTTTATAGAGCAAGATTAAATGAGATAATGGATGAAACATGCTTTGCATAGTACCTGGCACTAAAAAGCATGCACTATTTACTGTACTTGTTGTTATCTAGAGAGTTAATGAAATTACTTCTGTCTGGAGGCTCTGTGAAACTTAATCATACCATAATTAAAAATATGCAGAGTAAATGCTAGTAAACCACAATATTGAGAATCTTAGGAAATCTCCCATTGCATTTAATTCTGTTTTTTTTTTTTTTATAGCAGCCTTTGCAACTCAGTAGAGGTTTCCAGGTGGCTCAGTGCTGAAGAATCCACCTGCCAATACAGGAGACCTTGATTTGATCCCAAGGTTGGGAAGATCTCCTGGAGGAGGAAGCCACAACTGACTCCTATATTCTTGCTTAGAGAATCCCATGGACAGAGGAGCCTGGCAGGCTACAGTGCATGGGGTCACAAAGAGGCAGACATGACTTAGCAACTAAGCACATATGTGCAATTCGGTGTATCTCAGCACATGTCAATTGAAGCAGCCTTATTTCAAGCCCTTACTAACCCCATGAAGCTGCTGTATTGAAGACAGTCACCACCTTTGGGCTCTCAGTTGAGTAATTCTTTATCTGGAGATGAACTCAGCTGGAAAGAGAAACTCAGCTTTGCTTGTCATTCCTGAGGCCAGTGACAGCTGTGGTTTTCTCTGTTACTGAAAGAAGTTTTGGTGTCAATATTAGAAAAAAACAACACACATTTCTCACCCTGAGAGAGTCAACCTGAATAAGTATGGCCAATTACTCTTTTTCTCACCTTTGTGTAAATCTGGAAGGTGCTTCATTCTTCAGTTTGACATAACCCTGGTCTCCAGAATGTGAAAAAATACAACAAAACTGCCTGCCTTTTAATATAATAAAGCTGTCTTTCCTGGTCCAAGGACTTATTTACTAGGCAATAGTGTGGTCCTATTGCAGTGCTCAGGACAGCAAAGAATATACAGACAGAAGAAGAAAATAATAGCAAAAGAATCTACCTACCTTCCAGCATTTACTAAGGGCCAACTGTGTGTCAGGATGTGTGTTAAGTCTTATACGTACATCATCAAAATCAGTGGAATATAGTATTTTTAAAACCATATCTTCTAAAAATTTATAGGAAAAAACCCACTTATTTAGATGAGCTATTTGAAAGCTAAGGTCAAGCATTATTTTATTTCTTAAAAGCACCTTAGATACAATGGTGTGCAATTAAACCTTGGACCTTTTCAGGCAGAGTTTTTTATAAGACATCTTTCTTCTTACTTCTAAAGGCTCATAAATACACTAAGCATGCCTTTTCTTTATGCTGCTCCTAAAAACTCGATGTCATTATTGTTATTTTAATATTAAAAAATATTTATTGAACTGTTACTGTGCCGCAGACATGACATAAAGACTTTCTATATATGATCTCATTCAGTCCCACAAAACCCTAGATAATAGATACTATTTTTATATTACTCACATGTGAAAAAAACTAGATGCTGAGTGAAATTAACACCAAAACACACAAGCAAGGGCTCTCCCTTATCACACAGATAATAATTGACAGAGATGAGATTCCAGTTCAGGTCTGTCCAGCACCAAATCCTTGACCTATACATTAAACTACACTGCATAGAGTTATTTAGGTAATAATGCCTCACGACAGGTACATTTTTATATAAGAAAGTACAGGCACATTACACTTCCCTGAATACACACACACACACACACACACATATAAGATATATATATATATATATGGAAGGTCTTTTGTGAGCATTCTATTAAAAAGCACAGTACTATTATGCTGTGATATATTTGTGTATAACACAGTTATAATTACCTTTTTATCCCTTATGGAAAAATATTTAGATTATTTAGATTGAGACAAGAAGCTCTCACCATAGCTAACACTAAACTTATTTAGTTAAGTATCAATTAAAAGTGCAGCCTCTAGAATCAGATAACCTAGGTTAAAATCCTAGCACATATCAATTCCCACTTGGTGAGTAATCAGAAGCAATTTATTTAACTTCCCTAAACCAGTTTTCTTATCTATAAAATGGAAATAACAACAGCTGTGCTGTGTGCTTAGTCGCTCAGTTGTGTCTGACTTTTTGAGACCCCATGAACTGCAGCCTCCCAGGCTTCTCTGTCCATGGGGATTCTCCAGGCAAGAATGCTGGGGTGGGTTGCCATGCCCTCCTCCAGGGGATCTTCCCAACCCAGGGGTCGAAACCTGGTCTCCCGCATTGCAGGCAGGTTTTTTACTCACTGAGCCACCAGAGAAGTCCAATAGTAGACTTTGATGAGGAATAAAAACACATAGGTCCATGAATGTTAGCTTTGTTATTGTAATGATTAAGCTTGCATATATTATTGATTTCAACAAAATGCCAACAATCCTTAGAAGAGAATGCTTTTATCCTTTATTTTTTTAGAGAAGGGGGGTAATGCTATTTGCCAGATACTGATTTTGATTTCACAGTAATCTGTGAAATCTGCTGGCTTCTCTCATCTTGTGTCACAGGTCAAGAATTGTCCACCTACACTTGATATTTGTGGCTTGCACTTAAGTTACTGGGATTGCCTAAAATCGTGTGATGTGAGGCAGTTGAATAGACATACGATTATATGTTTCTATTACAGGACTAAGATCCTTATCTGAAAGGTAATAGTCTGCGAATTCTCAATTTATTTTACCATTCACACTTTAAATTAGTTGTGAAAACTGGTAAAAGTTTAAATGCAACTACTGACCTCATTTCAGTTTTCAAGCCAACTCGCATATTTTTGAAGTGACAGCACTTATTAGATAACAGAGTTATTGGTTTATCAACGTGGGTCTGGATATGAGGTCTGGCATCCCTCTGACTCCTTAAATTTCTCCAGACACACATTTCTGAAGATTATACAATATGTGAGTAAATAGGTTTCTGGGACGTAACCACACCAGTTCTGAAGTAATTTTTCTTTATTAATATCCTGAAGATTATTAAATTAATGGGAACAGAATAGTCAAGTAATTACTCCAGAGATCCTGAAAGATACAATTTAGGTTTGCAACCTTTGTCTTTGAAAAAACTGGGTAATTGTATTTCTTTATAGCTGAGCAAGAAGAGACTGACTAGAGTTAAAAACAAAAGTTACTTTCAACATGAAGCTGTATCATAACATAAGCCTCTACTTACTGACTTTCATGTGAGCTAGAATAACTTTTCCAGTGCTTTTTCATTTATGCATATGCTATTGTGTTGAGTCACTTAAATATCTGCAGTCTTCACTGTAAATTAAAAATGTTGCCTTCTTACAAAAAGTTATGATTATTGCATGGAATCAAAGAATTAATAGAAACTATACTCAATATTCTGTAATAATTTATTAGGGAAAATATTCTGAAAAATAATATATGTGTATATAACTGAATCATTTTGCTGTACCTGACACTAATATAACCACTGTAAATCAACTATACTTCAACAAAAGAAAAAAAAACAGCAAAAAAATTATTAAATATTTTAAAAGGTTTGCAATAGGATTACTTTGGCCAGCTTTCTTATTTTCTTGCAAATAAATATGTTCACCTCATATGTTCTTTTGCCCATAAAATGTGTTTACTACTCTGAAATATGCATGCTCAATCATATCCAACTCTTTGAGATCTTATGGACTGTAGCCTGCCAGGCTCTTCTATCCATGGGATTCTCCAGGCAAGAATACTGGAGTGGATTGCCACTTCCTACTCCAGAGGATATTCCTGATCCAGGGATCAAACTGACATCTCCTGCTCCTCCTGCATTGGAAGGTGGCTTCTTTACCACTGGGCCACCTGGAAAGAGCAGAGGACAGTTACTAACAGTTTCAGAAAGAATGAAGCAGCTGGGCTAAAGTGGAAACAGTGCTTAGTTGTGGACGTTTCTGGTGGTAAAAGTAAGTCTGATGATGTAAAGAACAATATTGCATTGGAATCTGGAATGTTAGGTCCATGAATCAAGGTAAATTGGACATGATCAAGCAAGATTGAACATGAACATCTTAGAAATCAGTGAACTAGAATGGACAGAAATAGGTGAATTTAATTCATATGAACATTATATCTGCTACCATGGGAAAGAATCCCTTAATAAAATGGAGTAGCCCTCATAGTCCACAAAAGAGTCTGAAATGCAGTAATTGGGTACAAGGTCAAAAATTACAGAATAATCTCGGTTCATTTCCAGGGCAAACCATTCAACATCACAGTAATCCAAGTCTATGCTTCAATCACTAATGCCATAGAAGCTAAAGGTGACCTGCAAGACTTCCTAGAACTAACACCAAAAAAAAAAAAAAAACGAGATGTGTTTTTCATCATAGGAGATTAGAAAGCAAAGTTGGAAGTCAAGAGATACTCAGAATAACAGACACGTTTGACCTTGGAGTACAAAGTGAAGCGAGGCAAAGGCTAACAGAGTGTTGTCAAGAGAACACCCTGGTCATAGCAGACACTCTTTCCAACAACCCAAGAGATGATTCCACACATGAACATCACCAGATAGTTAATACTGAAAAAAGATTGATTATGTTCTTTGTAGCCAAAGATAGAGAAGCTCTGTACAGTCAGCAAAAACACAACCAGGAACTGACTGTGGCTCAGATCATGAGCTCCTTGTTGCAAAATGTGGGCTTAAATTGAAGAAATTAGGGAAAACCACTAGGCCATTCAGTATTACCAGAATCAAATCCCTTATGTTTATACAGTGGAGGTGATGAATAGATTCAAAGGATTAGACCTGGTAGACAGAGTGCCTGAATAACTATGTACAAAGGTTCATAACATTGTACAGGAGGCAGTGACCAAAACCATTCCCAAAGAAAAAGAAATGCAGTAAGGCAAAGCTGTTGTCTGAAGAGGCCCTACAAATAGGTGAGGAAAGAAGAGAAGTGGAAGGCAAGGGAGAAAGGGAAACATATACCAAACTGAATGCACAGTTCCAGGGAATAACATGGAGAGATAAGGCCTTCTTAAAAGAGCAATGCAAAGAAATAGAGGAAAGAAAGGAGGAAGACTAGAGATCTCTCCAAGAAAACTGGAGCTCTCAAGAGAACATTTTGTGTAAGGATGGGCACAATAAAGGACAGAAATGGTTTGGACCTAACAAGAAGAAATTAAGACGAGGTAGCAAGAAGACACAGAAGAACTATAGAAAAATAAAACCAAAACAACAATAAAAACAAATAGCAGTCTTAATGACCCAGATAACCACAGTGGTGTGTTCCCTCACCTAGAACTGAACATCTTGAACATGAAGTCTGTTTAGGATTTTAAACAGATCCTAAAAGATGATGCTGTTAAAGACCTGCATTCAATATCAGCAAAAACTCAGCAGTGGCCATAGCACTGGAAAAAGTCAGATTTCATCCCAGTTGCAAAGAAGGGCAATGTCAAAGAATGTTCAAACTACCATACAACTGCTCATTTCACGTGCTAGGAAGGTTATGCTCAAAATCTTTCAAGCTAGGCTTCAATAATGTGTAAACCGAGAACTACCAAGATATATAAATTGGATTTAGAAAAGGCAGAGCAACAAGAAATCAAATATTCAATATTCATTGGATCATGGAAAAAGCAAGGGAGTTCCAGAAAAAACATCTACTTCTGCTTTATTGACTATGCAAAGCTTTTGGGTGGTTCACAGTGAACAGTGGAAAATTCCTAAAGATAGGAGTACAAGACCACCTTATCTGTCTCCTGAGAAACCTGTATGCAGGTCAAGAAGCAGTGGTTAGAACTGGACATGGAACAATTGACTGGTTCAAAATTGGGACTGGAGTATGACAAGGATATATATTGCCACCCACTTTATTTAACTTATAAGCAAAGTACATCCTGTGAAATGCTGGGCTGGATGAATTACAAGCTGGAATTGAAGATTCCTGGGAAAAATATCAACAACTTCAGATATGCATATAATACCACTCTAATGGCAGAAAGTGAAGAGGAACTAAAGAGCTCCTTGATGAGAGTGAAAGAGGAGAGTGAAAAAACTTCCTTGAAATAACATGAAAAAATTTAAGATCAGTGCTACTGGTCTAATCTCTTAATGCAAGTAGAAGGAGAAAAAGTGGAAGCAGTGACAGATTTTATTTTCTTGGGCTCCATGATCACTGGGGATGGTGCTGCAGCCATGAAATTCAAAGATACTTGCTCCTTGGGAGGAAATACAACATATTAAAAAGCAGATATATCACTTTGCCAGCAAAGGTCCATATAGTGAAAGCTATAGTTTTTGCAGTAGCCCTATATGGATGTGAGAGTTGAACCATAAAGAAGGCTGACCATAAAGAACAATTGATGCTTTCACATTGTGGCACTGCAGAAAACTCTTGACAATCCCTTGCACTTCAAGGAAATCAATAAGTTAATCCTAAAGGAAATCAACTCTGAATATTCATTGAAAGGACTGAGGATGAAGCTGAAGCTCTTTTGCTTTGGCCATCTGATGCAAAGAACTGACTCATTTGAAAAGACCCTGATGCTGGGAAAGATTGAAGGCAAAAGGAAAAGGGGGCAGCAGAGGATGAGATGGTTAGGTATCACCATCAACTCTACTGACATGTGTTTGATAGGAGATGGAGGACAGAGGAGCCTGGCTGCTGCAGTCCATGGAGTCCCAAAAAGTCAGACATGACTTAGTGAATGAAGAACAACAATATTCTAAGACATTACAAGAAAATTAACATAAGAATGAATAAAGCATCTGAGTCATATGGACTGTTTATCATCTAATGGATACCTAAGAAACATAGTCTAGCTCATGAAAAGTAACATCTGTTGTTGTCAAATTAAAAATAAAATTAATCAACATGGCCAGCAATGTAGGTTTCTTAACTAAATGAGTGAGTAGTGAAGTCACTCAGTCATGTCCGACTCTTTGCTACCCCATGGACTCGTAGCCCACCAGGCTCTTGCATCCATGGGATTCTCCAGGCAAAAGTACTAGAGTGGGATGCCGTTTCTTTCTCCAGGGGGATCTGCCCGACCCAGGGATCGAACCCGGGTCTCCCGCACTGTAGGCAAACTCTTTACCGTCTGAGCCACCAGGGAGGCCCCAAATAACTAAGAACTCTTTCTTAAACTGGCTTGTTTCAGTGTGCCTTTAGATTGTCACTGTGGCCTAATGAGTGCTTTTGAAGTATACTCCTGAGGAGGAAATATAAAAAGGTCATGGTTGTCATGCATTGTAATTATAATCACCTACAAATATTTACTGAACATCTACTCTGAACAAGGCCCTCCAGTAAATGCAATCATGCCCTCAAATAAATATTCCTCTGGTAAACATTTTGTGACATGAAATATTAATGAAAGGGAAGATTTTCCTCCTCAAAATGGATATCGATTAAGTCCATTAATGTAATGTTAACAAATATGAAAACATGTCTGGTAGGCTTTGGAAGATTTTTTAAAAGGTTTGTCTATCCTTGCTAGACCCATCTTTAAGTGCTTTGAAAAACTTTTTTTTTTTTTTTCAGGAAAAGAAAAATGAAAAATAATGCATTACCTAAAATCACAGGAGTTCCATGGGAGAAAACATACGCAGTAGTGCCCACAATAAGCCAGGTTATAACCTGGGAAATAAACCAGGTTATATAACCTGGTGGAGGACCTTGATTGCTCCCAGTTCAAATTTCCAATTGAAGAAAATGTGTGTCACATTGAAAAAAGGTGAAGATCAGCTCTTTAGAACATTTTAGTAATTGTGGTTTAGCCTTGATGAATATATTTCAAAGGCCAAAACTTAGGTAGAGTGAAGAACTGTTGAGTGGACAATTTTGATCAGAGGAAGAATCTGTGAGGATAAACAACTCATGAAGGTTAAAGTTAGCCAGTGTAAAAGAAAATGAAGACCACGTTAAGTCGGTGAACTCTGGGACTTCCTTTCACAGCTTATGCGGAGGGGGAGAGGGTGAGTTTCTGTGGGTCTACTCTTTCTACCGCTGAATCAGTGTAGATTCTTTATCCACATGTTCTCACTGGCCCTTACCATTACGTCTCTGCCACAATCTGAGAAGAGGTGAAGGCTTGTGCTCCTGGTGCCCTGTGGAAAGAGCTCTAGGTTCCACGTCACCCAGGCAGCCTGTGGCTGGGCGCTGTGCCATTCCCATCACTTGACAGTGGAACAGGGGCCAGCAGTAGTTAGCACTTACTCAGTACTAACTAAATGCAGAGAGCTCTAAGCTTTTTCATGAGTTATCTTCTTTACCTCACGATGATATAGGTATAGTTACTGTCCCATCTTCAGATGACATTGCTGAGATTCAGGAGGTTATATAACTTTCCCAAAGCCACACAGTGGTTGACCTCACGGTCTTACTTAAATGTAGCATATTTTTAACCACTATGTCAAAGCCACTTCTTTAAGCTGCTGGTGTTAGTTCATCAAGTGTTCAGGCAAATGGATTCAGCACAAATAACCTGGGCTTTGGAGACAGTGTGGGCTCAAACCCCCCCTTTGTCACCTACTCAGTTTCAAACTTACAGTATCTAACTGAACCTTGAGTACTGGTTTTCTTAATTTCTGTAAAAGTAATAAAAATAGCTAAAATTAAATGCTTGCTATATATCAGATGCTACTCCAAATACTTTGTGAATGAACTCAGTAGTCTTGACAATACAATTATGAGATAGATACTATTGTTATCATCATCAGTTTTATTTTTTTATTTTCATTCATTATTTAAAATTTTATTTTATGTTGAGGCATAGTTGCTTAACAGCGTTGTATTTCAGGTGTACAGTAAAGTGATTCCGTTATACGTATTCAAGTTTCTATTCTTTTTCAGATTATTTTCCCGTTTAGACCATTACATAGTATTGAGCACAGTTACCTGTGCTGTACAATAGGGCCTTGTGGGTTACCTAGTTTAGATACGGCAGAAAGTACATGTCCATCCCAGACTCCAATTCTGTGCCTCCCCTCCCATCCTTTTCCCCTGGTAACCATAAGTTCATTCTCTAAGGCTGTGAGTCTGTTTCTGTTTTGTAAATAAGTTCATTTGTATTATTTTTTTAGATTCCACATGTAAGTGATATATCGTAAGACATTTGTCTTTCTCCGACTTCACTTCGTATGATCATCTCCAGGTCTATCCATGTGGCTGCATATCATTATCAGCAGTTTTAGATTAAGAAACAAAGGTCCAGGGAGGCTGAGTGCCCATAGTCACTCAATGTCTAAATGACAGTCCTGAGGTTCAAACCTGCACAATGTCTGGTGGAAAAACAGCTTGACATGTCTAGTGTCTCAACCACTAAATGTGAATGTCCATCCCATCCCTGTCCATAGAAAATGTTTGTGTAAAAACATTTCAACCCTTCTTCCTAGATTTCTAAAAGTGAAAAAAAAAAAAAAGTGCTGGACATACCACTTCCATGCTCTCCAAAAATCATAGAACATGTTCTCCCTGAGAGGTGATACAGATGGGGGACAGGAAACATGAGTCGTTCTGAAGAGTGGTCTTTCACCGGGTCTTTTCCTCTGGATCTTTCTCTTTCTCCTTGTTCTCAGTAGCTTGTCACTTTGTGCCTGCATCGTGATATCAGTCCCCAACCTAGTCTCTGAGCTGCCGTACTTGTTCTGCTAATTGTGTTTTTAAACCGCACCCAGGCAATGGCAGCCCACTCCAGTACTCTTGCCTGGAAAATCCCATGGACAGAAGAACCTGGTAGGCTGCAGTCCATGGGGTCGCAAAGAGTCAGACACAACTGATCGACTTCACTTTCACTTTTCACTTTCATGCATTGGAGAAGGAAATGGCAACCCACTCCAGTGTTCTTGCCTGGAGAATCCCAGGGACTGGGGAGCCTGGTGGGTTCCCGTCGATGGGGTCGCACAGAGTCGGACACGACTGAAGCGACTTAGCAGCAGCAGCAGCAGTGTTATTTAAAAAGAAAGAAAGAAAACAGAAAACAAATCCAAACAAACCAATTGTGTCACTCCATCTCTCCACACTATCAACTCAAAAAGTCATAGTTGCCTCCAGTTGCCCTTAGGATAAAGTCAAAACTCTTTACTACAACCCTCCATATCTCAGCTCTTGCCTCTGGCCTTCTTCACATGCTGGTACTTCAGCCTGTTAGATTCTCCTGATTTCTACACACATACAAACACACACATTTACCACCTTTGCTTGAGTGAGCCCTCCTACCACCATTCAGATCTTAATGGCACTTTCTTTAGGTTACGTTTCTTTTCTTCTAGTCCAAATCAGATGCCTCTGAGTCATGTGCTCCCACAATCAAAAGTTAATTTTCTTCTCCTTCTAGAATGTAGGACCTATGAGAGAACAGACTGTGTCTGGGATGTAATAGACACTCAATAAACATTTATTAACAATGAGGGATGGATAGGTGGACGGCCGGAAGGAAGGAAATAGTAATTTATGAAGCTTGAAATAGAAATACCTCCTTTTAGAACCCTTCCTGCACCTCTGTATTTCTTCTCTTTCCTCATTTCTTCTCTTCCGAAGCCTCTTTTCAGCTAAGTCAGGCTTTTGCTTCTTCATCTCCAATACAACTAACCAATTTCCAAGACCAACTTTTATCTAGTTAAGCCTGCTGAGAACTTCCATGCATTCCTAAAATCTGTCACATTGAATAGGAGAGGGTATAGGAGGAAAGTTGAGGCAGTGTTTGCCTTCACAGAAACAATGATGGGGTCAAAATTAAAGGAGTTCAAATAGGAACCCATGACTAAAGTGGGTCTGATTAGATGAGAGTGGAGAAATATAATATATATATAATAATTATATTATAATATAATATATATAATATATAATATAATAATTTTTAGACTTCCCAAGTAACAGTGGTAAATAATCCACCTACCAATGCAAGAGATGCAGATTTGCTCGGTGGATCAGGAAGAGCCCCTAGAAGAGGAAATGGCAACCCGCTCCAGTATTCTTGCCTGGAGAATTCCATGGACAGAGGAGCCTGGAGGGCTACAGTCCATGGGGCCATAAAGAGTGGGACACAACTGAACGACTAAGCACAACACACACACACACACACACACACACACACACACACACACACACACACACACATATCTACTTGGAGTTAGCAAAAATTTATTTCCCAATAATTTTCTTTTCTTTTTTAAAAATTTATTTATTTTTTAATTGAAGAAAAATTGCTTTACAGAATTTTGTTGTTTTCTGTCAAACCTCAACATGAACCCAAGAGTTCTTAATTCCCCTGAATTTATTTTAAAACCTGTCTAGATCTA
Organism: Capricornis sumatraensis; assembly: GCF_032405125.1. NCBI lineage: Eukaryota > Metazoa > Chordata > Mammalia > Artiodactyla > Bovidae > Capricornis > Capricornis sumatraensis. The sequence goes on along the minus strand of NC_091091.1, from coordinate 8,822,425 downwards.
TAATATTTCAGTTCATCAGTGTATCAGTGTTTCGTGACTAGTCAACTTTTTATGTATTTGCCATCTTGATATATTTTTGTTCTGTTATTTTTGCCACATTGTATAAAAGGAAATTTTCCCAGGCCTAGGAATCTAAGAATAAAACTGTATGTTTCAATGTTTCTAAGTTATTTCTTACCAAAATATTTTGCTATTTATTCAAGCTGTCAAAGTTTTTGTATGATTCTTAGATATTTGTATTAAAATAGTTTCTTCAACGTTTTTAACCAGAATCCCTGGAGAAATTTAAGTAGCTTTTTTTATCAGAGGTTTATTTTTAACCATTATTTTTTTTATCACCAAATCACTTCTGTTACTGTTACTAAAAATTAAAGGAACGTGTTTACTGTCAAACCATCTTTTAGCAAGTATCAGCTATATTATATATTGGTGTCAGGTTATTTTTGTTCAGAGACATAGTACCCATACTCTCTGCACAATGACGAAAGAATCAGTCTGATTTAGGATTGTAAATTTAAATTGGTTACCCTGAATGATCATGTGAAATTCATAGGGATCTTCTCAGCCAAAGCAGGAAAGAAGGTAAAGGATTACACAGTGGTTCTCAGAACTGAATGGGCTTCAGAGTTTCAGAATTAAAACGTGTATTTCTGTCCACAGCGCCAACGTTTGTGATTCAGTGGGTCTTGGTGCGCCCAAGACCTTAACATTTCTAACAGATTCCTGGCCGATGCGGATGCTAATTGCTGTGAACCCCACTTTGAGTAGCTCTTGTCTAGACAATTTCTGAAGATGCACTTTGTCCAAAGTTGCCTCCATGAAGTTTGCAAACCTCTCCAACACATAGAACCAGGATAACTTTTTGAACTGTTCTCTGCTTTTCTGAAGAATATCTGAGAAATAAAAGATGATAGCATTGTCAACTAGTGGAAATCTGTGTCCTTTTTTCTTATTTCTACGGTAGCAGTTGCCTTGGTATGTACACGGTACACACATTGTAAATGTAACATTTATTGTGTGTATGTGTGCTCACTTTTATCTGACTCTTAGCAACTTCATGGACTGTAGCCTGCCAGGCTCCTCTGCCCATGAAGTGTTTCAGGCAAGAATTCTGGAATGAGTTGCCATTTCCTACTCCAGGGGATCTTCCCAACCCAGGGATCAAACCTGTGTCCCTTGTTTTTCTGCATTGGCAAGTGAATTCTTTACCACTAGCCCCACTCCAGCTCTCTTGCCTGGAGGATCCCGTGGACGGAGGAGCCTGGTGGGCCGCAGTCCATGGGGTTGCTAAGAGTCGGACACAACTGAGTGACTTCACTTTCACTTTCCACTTTCATGCATTGGAGAAGGAAATGGCAACCCACTCCAGTGTTCTTGCCTGGAGAATCCCAGGGACGGAGGAGCCTCATGGGCTGCCGTCTATGGGGGTCACACAGAGTCGGACACGACTGAAGTGACTTAGCAGCAGCAGCAGCAGCACCACATGGGAAGCATTTATCTATGTGTGGTGCTTTGCTAAGTTGCTTCAGTTATGTCTGACTCTTTGTGACACTATGAACTGTATTCTGCCAGGTTCCTATGTTCATGGGATTCTCCAGGCAAGAATACTGGAGCAGGTTGCCATTCCTTTCTCCGGGGATCTTCCCGACCCAGAGAGTGAACCTGCATCTCTGAGGTCTCCTGTATTGTCAGGCTGGTTCTTTACCGCTGGCACCACTGGCAAGCCCAGGAAGCATTTGTATCTATTGAAACAGAGCATCTATCTCTTACAAAGTTGCAAAACTTTGACTTCGTTTGCTTATCTCTTAAATATTAAAAAAACACTACTAGTATATGCCACATAAAATCTGACCAACCCCACTGTCTAACAAATGCCATTTGGGAAAAATAAATCACAATGCAAAAGAAAAAAAAGGTCATCACTGAAAAACTTTGTGAAGCAACTGTTTCAGTATTTTTAAGATATTACAGGCATTCTTTTTTTTTTCTGACATGTATTTTACTAAATCATGGTAATAGTAGTAGGAACTTTGGCTGTTACGATTTTGGGAAAATTTCTGAGTAAAAGCAATCATTATACAATTTTAAGGTAAATGATTAAAATTAAAATGCTTAATACACGAATTACAGAGTCGCTAGTTTGACATGAATTGAAGAGTTGATGTTATTTTAAGTAGATCTTAAAAAATAATCCTTTGGTCTTAGGTGATTACATGAGAGATGCTTATATTTATGACCTTGTATGTCACTGAAAGGAAAACCAAAAAAGAGAGGTTAAAGCTGGACTTCAGAGGGGTTTTGAGGCTAAGCATATGTTGGAGCGGCCAAGTTTTTAAATATGTAAATAATAGAGGGTTCTAAGGCAATAAAAGGGAGGAACAGGAAAGGCATATATCAATACAAAATGTTCTCGAAGCTCAAATTTTGAAAATCAGGGTAAAGCAAAGATACAATTTTGGTGATTTGGGTAAAGATTTTGTTTTACTTTGTTTACTCATTTATTTTTTTAAATTATTTTATTTTGGACTGTCATTGACTTTCAACATTATGTTAGTTTCAGGTGTACAGCTAAGTGATTCAGTTAAACATATACAAATATCTGTTCTTTTTGAAATTATTTTCCCATTTAGGTTATTACAGAACATTGAGCAGAGATCCCTGTTCTATAGAGTAGGTCTCTGTTTGTTATCTATGTAAATATAGTAGTGTGTTTATCTCTAGATTTTCCTTTTGATCTCTTTGGCCTCCAAATATATAGCAACATTTTTATATCAGCAGTTCTAATGTTCTGCTTTGCTTGTCTTTATCCATAACTGGCAGCATTTTATGCACATTAAACATTTCAGATTGAGTACAAGACAGGAGAGAAGGGTCTGTGAGGGACAGAGGTGGAGGATATAAAAGATAAGAAATGGAAAAAAATAATAGATGAGAGTCAAAGGACCAAAGGAAAAAGAGGAGAAAGAGAAAGGAGAAACAAAGGAGAAGCAGTTAGCAAGGAGGCAAGAAACAGAAAGAAGTGGGAAGGGACTAGAGAAAAAGAAATAGAAGTAGGAAATTCAGTAACAAGAAAGGGAAAAGGAGAAGAAAAAACATGTCATTGTCCTTATTAAGAGAAGATGAGCTTATAATGCCTGTGTGTGTGTGCCTGTGCACACACGTGCTCTTTCAGTCGTGTCTAACTCTTTGCAACCCCATGAAATGTAGCCTGCCAGGCTCTCCTATCCATGGGATTTTTCAGGCAAGAATACTGGAGTAGCTTGCCATGACCTACTCTAGGAGATCTCCCAACCCATAGACCGAACTCATATCTCTTGGATCTCCTGTATTGATAGGTGGATTCTTTACCACTGCACCACCTCGGAAGCCGTATAATGCCCTTAACTCCATTATTTTTCCCTGGCTGCAATCCAGTCCCATCTTCTGCCAGTTCTGGTTTTTATTCACAGCAGAGAAACACCCAGCTTTCCCTGGATGAATTACTCCTCAGACCTACTTACCTTTCTCTGCACACACTATATTAACTTCCGATCTATTTCCTTTTCTTTGATCTTTCAAAACAGGAAGAAAACTTTGAATTAACTGTTGGGTACTTTTTAATAGAAGTCAGAATTTGATTTGCAACTGCTTAGAAACTGAAATAGCAAAATAGATAAAGAAATTTCCCCTAAAATGGCAGAAATGGCACCTTGTTTTAAAGGAGAATCCAACTTCTGTGTAACTCAATATCATTCAACAAGGATCATTGAGCAGTTAATATTTATCTAGAACTGTGGCTAGTTACAAGAGGAGTGGGCGCAGGCCACTGTGAATGGCTTAGGTTCTAAGAATTCATTTGTAAAAGTGAATTACTTGGAATTTCAAATGCATTTTCCCTCAGAAATAATGTTATAAATAATAGTTATATTTTCCCATATTTAATCCATAGTGTAGCCAAGGTATATTTGAAATAAAGAGTAGGGAGGGCTATTGTTCAGTTCAGTTCAGTTCAGTCACTCAGTCGTGTCTGACTGCAACCTCATGAATTGCAGCATGCCAGGCCTCCCTATCTATCACCAACTCCTGGAGTTCACCCAAACTCATGTCCATCGAGTCAGTGATGCCATCCAGCCATCTCATCCTCTGTCGTCCCCTTCTCCTTGTGCCCCCAATCCCTCCCAGCATCAGGATCTTTTCTAATGAGTCAACTCTTTGCATGAGGTGGCCAAAGTATTGGAGTTTCAGCTTCAGCATCAGTCCTTCCAATGAACACCCAGGACTGATCTCCTCTAGGATTGACTGGTTGGATCTCCTTGCAGTCCAAGGGACTCTCAAGAGTCTCCTCCAACACTGCAGTTCAAAAGCATCAGTTCTTCAGTGCTCAGCTTTCTTTATGGTCCCACTCTCACATCCATACATGACTACTGGAAAAGCAATAGCTTTGACTAGACGGACCTTTGTCAGCAAAGAAATGTCTCTCCTTTTTAATGTCAAGGCTGTCTAGGTTGGCCATAATTTTTCTTCCGAGGAACAAGCTTCTTTAAATTTCATGGCTGTAGTCACCATCTCCAGTTATTTTGGAGCCCAATAAAATAAAGTCAGCCCCTGTTTTCACTGTTTCCCCATCTATTTCCCATGAAATGATGGGACCAGATGCCGTGATCTTCGTTTTCTGAATGTTGAGCTTTAAGCCAACTTTTTCACTCTCCTCTTTTACTTTTATCAAGAGGCTTTTTAGTTCCTCTTCACTTTCTGCCATAAGGGTGGTGTCATCTGCATATCTGAGGTTATTCATATTTCTTCTGGCAATCTTGATTCCAGCTTGTGCTTCTTCTAGCCCAGCATTTCTCATGATGTACTCTGCATATAAGTTAAATAAACAGGGTGACAATATACAGCCTTGACGTACTCCTTTTCCTATTTGGAACCAGTCTGTTTTTCCATGTCCAGTTCTAACTGTTGCTTCCTGACCTGCATATAGGTTTCTCAAGAGGCAGGTCAGGTGGTCTGGCATTCCCATCTCTTGAAGAATTGTCCACAGTTTATTGTGATCCACACAGTCAAAGGCTATTGTTAGAATACCAAAAAACCAATCAGGGAGAAACAACAACATAATTGAATTAAAAATATGTTTCCAAATTACATTAAATTCTGGTGCAGCAGTAGAGACTAACTGGTTTGAGATGGGAAAACACAGTAAGATACAATATCTCTTCCCCTCCTCTGGCGTGCACTACTAATTAGTCATGGCCTGTCTTTCCACTAAGCCTTTAGCCTTAAGATTCTTCCCCAAAGAGTGTTTTCTGTAGCTGCTTAGATCACAGTCATACCTGGCAGAGCAGACTTAGTTGGCTTGCCATTCTGCTGATAGAGACACCATTTATTTTCAACATCGTAAAACAAAGAAATCTATAATGGTCACTTGAGGGCAGGAGGCAAGGTGGTAGTAAGGATAGAGTAGAATAGATGGAAACTTGGGGGCATTGATTGATAGAACTTGGCCAAAACGTGCTTAAACTTAGATGAAAAGTAGTGTTTCTAGGTTGGGGTTAGCTGTACTGAGGCAGAGCATGTTAGGAGAGAGAAAGTAGAAACAAGCCACTTACCTCGTCATGAGCTGCTGCTGTTGCTGTTTTATTGCTGTGTTCAAATCTTTTACCACCCTATGGCCTGTAGCCCACCAGGCTTCTCTGTCTATGGGACTTCAGTCAAGAACACTGGAGTGGGCTGCCATTTCCTTCTCCAGGGGAGCTTCCCAACCCAGGGACTGAACTTGCATCCCCTGCTTGGCAGGCAAATTCTTTACCACTGAACCACCTGGAAAGCCCCAGTCATGAGCTAGTCACTCTCTAAGTTCAGGAGTCAGGGGCTATGGGGTGAGTGTCCAAATTCTCACTTGACAGCACCTGCAAGGACTGTGTATAATGAAAGGCTTATATATAGCTCTGTCACTCAAGATAAGTGAGTAGGGAATAAACTTGGTTTCCTGATTCTAAGGAAGTCATCATTGACCTCCTCTCAACTTCCTCCTTTCAGACAAATCTGGGGGTTCTTCCAGATACCTGACTAGTGATGCTCTGATTGAATTAGAATGTGTAGTTGGATATATGGCTTGAGGTTGAAGTATTTTATAGAGTACAGAAGTTAACTTTTGCTCCTCCTTTGTAAAATGATTTTCACAGACTGACCACATAGAATATTGGGAGCAATGCTAAGTTTGTCCTAAAGAATAATTTAAAAAATTAAAAAATTAAATATGATTGCCTTGAGAAATGACCAACTTATTAATAGGTCATGTGGTAAAAACCCTAAGCCTATTTCGCAGGTGGTGCTAGTTTTCAAGAATCCACCTACAGTGTAGGAGATAGGTCGGGAAGATCCCCTGGAGGAGGGCATGGCAACCCACTCCAGTATTCTTGCCTGGAGGATCCCAAAGATAGTGCAGTCTGGTGGGCTACCGTCCATAAGGTTGCAAAGAGATGGACGTGACTGAAGCAACTTAGCATGCATGCAGCATATATTTATTTTATTGGCACATGTAAGTATTCATTACATTTGGGGAAAGGAGCTCCAATAAGCAGTCTTACATTTTGCTGCAATCTGATTTTAGGCTGTTTTCTGTATAAAAGTTTTATATACCTTAATACTTGAAATATATAAGAAATACAATTTATTTGGCATTCTTCATTTACCAGACAGCTCAAGTGAGTGATTTGAGCTTATGAAATACTTGCTATGAGTGACCAAATGCGAGGTTGACTCATGGTCTTGGATCATCATATAATCCACAGCAGAAGAGCTGTGTATTTTCAAATTGCCCTCCAGAAGGGCTCATCAGAAAGTGCAAAAGTGCTTACATTTCAGAGAAAAGAAGGAGAAATAAAGCATAGTTTATTTTAAAATATTTCAGAAGTCATTCAATTTCCAACAACCTTTGAAATTTCCAGCTTTTTTCTAACTTTTTAATGGTTTTAAGTAATATTAATTTTATTACAAAAGCATTATGCATATATTGTAGCAGATTTTTTTTAATGGAAAAATAAATGAAAAAAATCTCATGACACCACCACCTATAATGACTGCTGTGAACATTTTGGTTTACATCCTTTTAGCCTTTCAACTTTTTATATATGTATAATATATTTCAACCTTTTATATTTGTATAACATATAAATTATATATTATATATAATTTTGTATATATGCTCATTTCCATGTAATGGGCTTTTATGACATATGTTGCCTTATAAAATTCTTTTTTTTCATTTAAAGCATATAATCAACACCTCATGTAATTAAATATTCTTCTGAATTATCACTCTAAAGACTATATAGAATTCCATGTAATTGAATGCACCATGGTTTAAATATCTTATCACTGATATTTGGAGTTTTTCCAATTTTTACTGATTAAAAAATGAGAATATTATCCTTACTGCATGATCTCTAGTCATCTGTGATTATTTCCTAAAGATAAATTCCTAGAAGTCTTGCTGACACACAAAGTTATCATATTTTTAAGGCTTTTATCTTCCAAAGTAGGTACTGATTTATACTTCTATCAGTGGGTGGAAATCTTTTACTTACTTTCAAATGAAATAAAAGCCTCTTAAAAGAGCCCATGTTTTGTTACTCAGTTGTGTCCAACTCTTTGTGACCCCAAGGACTGTGACCTGCCAATCCATGATCCACAATCCATTGTCCACGGGGTTCTCCAAGCAAGAACACAAAGAACCCAGGTTTATAATAATTTTATAGGAGAACCAGACTTAGAGCAATTATCCATTGACTTTTTGAAACAGTTGCCAGTTCATTCTTCCCAACTTTATAGTGTTAGACTTCATTTTATTATTTTAGGTCAAATGCATTTTTATCTACCACAATATTCTAAGGAAAATAAACCTATCACTTTCCGATATTTTCCATGGATGATTTAAATTACACTTACATGTTTATAACTCTCAGCCATGTGTTTCTAAGAGGTTGTTTTAAGAAGTTATTGTACTTAGCTGATGAACAGGAGTTTGACTTTGCCAAATTCATTTCGAATAATTTAATCTTTTTAAATTATCTTCCTCTTCTCAGTTCAATCTGTGTTAAGATTGTATTTTTATTCACAGTTTGTATGCCTACAAATTACCAAATGTTTATTTCCTTTCAGAGTACTTGCTACTGTAATAATGCATGTTAAACATACATGAATATGCAAAGACTCAAAGCTATTTGGATTTGAATTGCAAAGTCCTTTGCAGGTCATGAGCCAGGCATAATACTCTACTAGGAAAAGAAATTACTAAGACAAATCACTTCTGAACCAAACCAATACATGGCTCATCATTTCATTAAAGCTGTCTGACTTCCAATAATACCTAACTATATATTGAGGTGTTCAAAGAAATAGCTGAAGAAATTTTCTTTGGAAAAAAAAAAAATCAATACCATTAAAGTCAACGAAAACCACGAAGAGGGTCTGAAGTCACATTAATAACATATGACTAAAAAAGTGGTAAATATGACAGTCTGATGCGATGGGTGGCAGTGGAGGGTACTTTATCCATATGAGGTTCAAGTTCTCAGTAACTGACTCTACATCTCACACAGACCTAAATGCAGCTTGTTGATTAAAAAAAAAGTCACCTCAGAACCTTTCTTCACTAGCTATTCAAAATATCCATCCAAAGAGCCTCTTTTTCATGACTTTGGAAAATGAGACTGGTTTCCGCAAAATATTTATATTTTATAATCACAGTATGTTGCCTCAAATATATCTTCTAGTGTTTAAATTGCCTTGGAGTCAATTAAGGGGGTAAAGGGATTTAAAAAGAGGTGACTAAGAATGTGAGAGTTGGACTATAAAGAAAGCTGAGTACTGAAGAACTGATGCTTTTGAACTGTGGTGTTGGAGAAGACTCTTGAGAGTCTCTTGGACTGCAAGGAGATCTAAGCAATCCATCCTAAAGGAAATCAGTCCTGAATATTCATTGGAAGGACTGATGCTGAAGCTGAAACTGCAATACTTTGGCCAGCTGATGCAAAGAACTGACTCATTGGAAAAGACCCTGATGCTGGGAAAGATTGAAAGCCAGAGGAGAAGGGGATGACAGAGGATGAGATGGTTGGATGGCATCACTGACTCAATTTACTCAAACATGAGTTAGAGTAAATTCCAGGAGTTGGTGATGGACAGGGAGGCCTGATGTGCTGCAGTCCATGGGGTGCAAAGAGTCAGACATGACTGAGCGACTGAACTGACTGACTAAGGAAGAGAAGTATTTCAAATGGATTTTATAGGCAGTATATCTATCATTTGGTTTCCAAAAGAAAGGGCAGCTACACATTTCAATGAATAATTTTCTTAAAGATCTATCTTCATTGCGTTGCATTAGAAAGATGAAGCCAGGTTTTTCTTTTGAGATTTAATATTATAAAAGTCAACAGGAAGTTATTTTCATCCTCCTGTGGATGAGCAAAGGCTGTGAGATGCAGGCAGGGCAGACAAACTGAAAACTTGCTTTTTTTGGTATTTGTTTCTTCTGACTCCCGTGTGGCACTCTTGCTTATGTCCAACACCCCTGGGTTTCTCCAGCTTCAGCTTGTCTTCCCTTGGAAGTGTCATCGCTGTAGACCTAAATAGCTACTCTCAACCCTTATGGTGAAAGGCATGTCTACAGTGCATTTCATACTATGTTATAACTGCAAGTGATTTTGTGTGGTGTATTTCTCCTTCTAGCACTTAATATTCAATAGGGAAGAGTGTACAATGACTTAAAGGACTAAGAGTTCCAAGGGTGGAATACCAGGTATGAGAGACCAGAGAGAGGGCAGGGATGAAAATGACATCTTTGTAGTCCAGAGGTCCTTCCTGATTTAATCTTAAATCCTGGCACGATGGTAACCAGGCATCTCCTCTTGGAGGAAGGGGAGGACTTGTAAAGGTTACCTGTAGGACAGACAGTAGGAGATGGGGCTGACTCTTCATGGATATGTATGGCGGGGGTAGTTCTGTCCCACCCTCCTTACAAAGGGATTCTCATTTTAGGATCATAAAAAGAATCCTACAGAGAAAGGTTTTAAGAGATTAAGAAAAATAATTCAGTTCTTTTCAACTCTGTATAAATACCCCAGAAAGGACAAGATGTGACTAAACCTTCCAAGGATGTGGAATTTAGACAAGGGTGACTATCTTTAAGTGAAATAAAACATTAGAGTAAGGTTTAGGAACTTGTTTGTTTGCCGATTGAAAGTTTCCTGGCTGCTTCTTAAATCTATATCAATCATGAGTCATCACATTTAATTTGTTTCTTTTTCTATTTGAATTTTACTATGTCATGTACAGACCTAATTTTTCCCATTCACTTTTGTACTATTAGCATCAAATATAGATTTTATTTACATTATATAATGTATATACATTTACATAATGTATATACATTATTATATATAATGTATATACATATTATATACATTGTATATACAATAATATAATAATGTATATACATATAACATATATAATGTACATAATGTATATAATGTACATAAAAATTTGGCCCAAAGCTGAACATTCAGAAAACAAAGATCATGGCATCTGGTCCCATCACTTCATGGGAAATAGATGGGGAAACAGTGAAAACAGTGTCAGACTTTATTTTTTTGGGCTCCAAAATTACTGCAGATGGTGATTGCAGCCATGAAATTAAAAGACGTTTACTCCTTGGAAGAAAAGTTATGACCAACCTAGATAGTATATTCAAAAGCAGAGGCATTACTTTGCCAACTAAGGTCCATCTAGTCAAGGCTATGGATTTTCCTGTGGTCATATATGGATGTGAGAGTTGGACTGTGAAGAAGGCTGAGCACCGAAGCATTGATGCTTTTGAACTGTGGTGTTGGAGAAGACTCTTGAGAGTCCCTTGGACTACAAGGAGATCCAACCAGTCCATTCTGAAGGAGATCAACCCTGGGATTTCTTTGGAGGGAATGACGCTAAAGCTGAAACTCCAGTACTTTGTCCACCTCATGCGAAGAGCTGACTCATTGGAAAAGACTCTGATGCTGGGAGGGATTGGGGGCAGGAGGAGAAGGGGACGACAGAGGATGAGATGGCTGGATGGCATCACTGATTCGATGGACGTGAATCTGAGTGAACTCCGGGAGATGGTGATGGACAGGGAGGCCTGGCATGCTGAGATTCATGAGGTCGCAAAGAGTCAGACACGACTGGAGCGACTGAACTGAATTGAACAGTCACATTAATTCTTTTGATTAAAAATTGAAATGGGATTGTCCGTAACAAGTCATGTGGAATAAAGACAATAAACATGACTTTATAGCTATCCTGCATAGGAATCTAGGGACAGGGGCTAAACTGGGCCTCACGGGAAAAAGAGATACAGTTATCCATTCTAGCTTCAAAGAGATGGGAGTTAGTTCGCTAGTTCAACATTTGCCTCCGGTTCACTGTAGCAGGAGCTTCCACGTTAGCTCCTTACTTCCTCAGCGTCAGAATCAAGAACATGAGTTGGTTACTCATGTTGTTTTTACTCTTTATTGGTTATCTTTTTATTTCTGTCCCCATTAGAACCTAATGTGTTCTCTTTATCTCCGGTTCAAGCTCTGGGGAGAGGGGATTACACCTATTGACCCTACCGTTTAGCCTACAGTTTGGCTGCTATTGGACCAGATGGCGTTCCACTGCCCTGTTGTCTGTGATGTCAACTGTGCACGGTTATTTCTGTTAGAATGGGTCTCTGGGCACTGCAGGCATTCTGCAGTTCTGTGTGTATGAAGCCAGTAACCTAACTAAAATGTTTATCAAAAACATGATAGAATTTTCTGCCATTTTTTAAAAAATTATTTGATATAAAAAGCATATGTAATGTTATATAATAGCTCACTAAGTAGCTTACCTGTGCATTTGCATAAAAATTGACAATGATAGTTGATATTTTTTAAAAATGTGTACTTTATAAGTTCTTTTCACTTAACTTTTCATATATAATGGCTTTCCAGAGATCTGAAGCATGCAGGGAATATATGTTACTCCTACCTAGCAGCTTAGTATAATACTAGGTTGGTCCTCAATAGAGTCATTATTTGCTGATTAAATAAGCAAAGCAGGCTTGTGTCTTTGTCCAGGTCATTTAGCCAGGATACAGTGGAGTTGAAGCTAAGTCTTAACCAGAGTGCTTCTTGTAAGTGGTTACGTGTTCCTTCCATAATGCTTAGCAACTCAATGCGAGTCAACTGGTGGATATCTTTTGATACGAAGAGGAGCCTAGATAAGAGGTACTAAATAACAAGAAAATACTAAAAGAATATTTGCAAGTCTAGATAATAGCGCTTAGTCAGTTGGGGTCAAAATCCTGTGAACGTGTGAGTGGTAACTGACAAGATAACTACAGAGATGACTCTACACCAGTAAGAGAGGGAGATCTAGTGAGTGATGTGGGTACAGGCTGTCCTCCATTCTTTCCCCACTGTGTTTTTGAAATGGGATTTAAAGTGGGCATTTGATGAGAAATTTCATGATGTTACTGACTACATTCTCTTCCTATGTCAAAGGAGTATTATTACCACTGGGGGAAAATCCTCAATATGAGCAATTTACTATAAAATGCTAAATTAACAAGTCAAGATAATTTCACGCTCCCGCTGCCCCCTATGAATCAGTGCAAATTGCATCTCACACTAATTGGTCTGCAAAAATCTATACACAATGAGAACACTGGGATTTCTGCAATTTGCTTGTAAATGTATACACAGACACAAATAACAAGATTATTTGTTTTGGCTTAATACTTTGATACAGACTAATAGGTGCACTCATTAGCCTACATCTCCAAGGGTTCTTTTTGGTAACTTCAGAAACAATCCTAATTAGAAGTTATTGGAGAAACACAAGCTCACAGCAAAGACATGGGTGCTGGATCTAAGACAGAAAATTTTGGAATATGTGAAATCTTAGAATATAAAGTTTTCAAATAAAAAGGCACCAAATTATCTTATTTTGTAAAGTATTTCTTACAGCAAACTCGGCTGACTTGAAAGTGCTTTCAAGTCTTTTTATATTTTCTTTAACAGCATGGACCCATGTTTTGAAATATCATTGCCTACAAAAATGTATTTCCTAAGTAATGATGGATTTTTTGCCCATTTTTAGTTAATTGTTCAGTTCAATCGCTCAGTCATGTCCGACTCTGCGACCCCATGGACTGCAGCATGCCAGGCCTCCCTGTCTATCACCAGCTCCCGGAGTTCACCCAAACTCATGTCCATCAAGTCGGTGATGCCATCTAACCATCTCATCTCTGTCATCCCCTTCTCCTCCCGCCCTCAATCTTTCCCAACATCAGGGTCTTTTCCAGTGAGTCAGTTCTTTACATCAGGTGGCCAAAGTATTGGAGTTTCAGCTTCAGCATCAGTCCTTCCAATGAATATTCAGGACTGATTTCCTTTAGGATGGACTGGTTGGATCTCCTTGCAGTCCAAGGGACTCTCAAGAGTCTTCTCCAACACCACAGTTCAAAAGCATCAATTCTTCGGCACTCAGCTTTCTTTATGGTCTCACTCTCACATCCATACATGACTCCTGGAAAAACAATAGCTTTGACTAGATGGACCTTTGTCAGCAAAGTAATGTCTCTCCTTTTTAATATCAAGGCTGTCTAGGTTGGTCATAACTTTTCTTCTGAGGAACAAGCTTCTTTAATTTCATGGCTGCAATCACCATCTGCAGTGATTTTGGAGCTTAATAAAATAAAGTCAGCCCCTGTTTTCACTGTTTCCCCATCTATTTGCCCTGAAGTGATGGGACTAGATGCCATGATCTTAGTTTCCTGAATGCTGAGCTTTAAGCCAACTTTTTCACTCTCCTCTTTCACCTTCATCAAGAGGCTCCTTAGTTCTTCTTCGTTTTCTGCCATAAGGGTGGTGTCATCTGCATATCAGAGGTTATTGATATTTCTCCCGGCAATCTTGATTCCAGCTTGTGCTTCATCCAGCCCAGCATTTCTCATGATGTACTCTGCATAGAAGTTAAATAAGCAGGGTGACAATATACAGCCTTGACGTACTCCTTTTCCTATTTGGAACCAGTCTGTTGTTCCATGTCCAGTTCTAACTGCTGCTTCCTGACCTGCATACAGATTTCTCAAGAGGCAGGTTAGGTGGTCTGGTATTCCCATCTCTTTCAGAATTTTCCACAGTTGATTGTGATCCACACAGTCAAAGGCTTTGGCATAGTCAATAAAGCAGAAGTAGATGTTTTTCTGGAACTCTCTTGCTTTTTCAATGATCCAACAGATGTTGGCAATTTGATCTCTGATTCCTCTGCCTCTTCTAAATCCAGCTTGAACATCTGAAAGTTCACGGTTCATGTATTGTTGATGCCTGGCTTGAAAAATTTTGAGCATTACTTTACTAGCGTGTGAGATGAGTGCAATTGTGTGGTAGTCTGAGCATTCTTTGGCATTGCCTTTCTCTGGGATTGGAATGAAAACTGACCTTTTCCAGTCCTGTGGCCACTGCTGAGTTTTTCAAATTTGCTGGCAAATTGAGTGCAGCACTTTCACAGCATCATCTTTCAGGATTTGAAATAGCTCAACTGGAATTCCATCACTTCCATTAGCTTTGGTCATAGTGATGCTGCCTAAGGCCCACTTGACTTTGCAGTCCAGAATATCTGGCTCTAGGTTGATGATCACACCACTGTGATCATCTGGGTCATGAAGATCTTTTTTGTATAGTTTTTCTTTGTATTCTTGCCCCCTCTTCTTTATATCTTCTGCTTCTGTTAGATGTATACCATTTCTGTCCTTTATTGTACCCAATAGCCAGAATATAATCCATTGTAGGTAACTGTTAATGAGGACTTCTGAGAAGCATAGCTTGAAGTTACTGTCCTCAGATGACATACTCCCAGTCAAAAGCAAAGTCATAGGATAGTCAACAATGGGATATTTTATTGAGAATAAATATGTAGCTTCTGATAGGCTTTTCAAAGTATTGAGCAGACCATAGTCACCTTTGTGATTACCCATGAGTTCTAGTAAGGCAGACCGAAAATCCCAGAGTTCATCTCATTTAGAGAAAAACAGACAGTATAAAACAAGCAAGGGAAAGAAATATCCTTACCCATTGTAGGAACTTTAGTGATTTTGTACAATCCCGAATTCTCACTTGTTCATTTTTCATTCGTTTACTAAGCATATACTTTGTGCCAGACACTCTTTTCTATATATACAAAGATAAAAGATAGTTCCTCATTTTAGGGAATTAAACCAGCAATAACAACAAGCATGCCCACAATCACAGTATATCGTGACGAAGGCCCTGTGGCAAGACGGTTTGGAAGCCTGGTGAACTGTTAAACGTGAGTTCCAGATCTTGCCCTTGATTTCAGCAGGAAAGTGATTGATGTTTCCTCTGGAGATTATCATGAGTACAGATTATATTAGTGTATTAAATAGCAATTTCAGCTTTAATTCTCTGCCCTATTTAACTCCCCTTGTTCTAGGGGAAGTCCAGTTGGTGTCAACTGCTTGATCATTTCATCACTGTTAGCTTGCTCTCAGTGTGATGTTTCCAATAGCTGTCACTTTAATACGTGCTTTGTATTTGATCAAAATGAAATCTGACAACAGGAGGTTGAATTCCAAGACATTAGTTGGTAATCATTGTGGAATTTTGTTCCCTGGTAATTTATTTCAAATCTTAGACCAGCATGAGATTAGGTTTAGAAGAAAAGAGGAGGACATAGTCTTTAAAGGCTATCTACGTTATGCATTTTAAAAATGGTCTGGTGACTTGTTTTACTTCAAGATAAATGTGTGTGTCTTTTAGAGACAAAAATACATGTTTTATGTTAATTATTATTTTTTATGTATTATTATTCTATTTAGTGCTTCTAACATTCTAACGAGATTTATAGAAATTACTGTTCTCACTTCTTACTGAAGAAATAAAGATCATATTCAAACTGCTAGTAGAAATATTTAAGTGAAATTTTGAGAGAATGCAGCAATTTAAATGAAATCAAACGACTGTTTTTGATATGACCTTTTTATAGCATACTGTCATTTGAGGGCCACATAGACATATTTTTGGGTATCCAGAGTCAAAGGCAGAATTACTTAAGAGATATTGTACTTAATGCTTTTGCTTATTATTAAGAAAGAATACCAAAATGCAGTTGCTGTTCTGGTTATCAAAATGATGTTTCTTGCATGAGTAAAATGTCATTAAATTTGACATCTGTAAAGCATATTTGATTTCAGATGATACTTGCCAATTATAATGAAAGGACCATTTTGGGACATTGGTCATAGAATACTACCTCACGGCATCTAACCTCCCTATATATAGGTATGTATGAGCTCTATTAAATTAAATGCAGACTTCGTAAGTCATATGTTATCTCTCTTCAATGAAGCAGTGGAATACTTTTGATTGGAGGTAAAGACAAACTTCCTCACTCAAACCTTCTTGTTCAATAACAAAATTTATTTTTCAGACATAGAATAGGCTTCCCGGCTTGGTCCATGTGGCAGCTGAGTGATGTTGCCAAACGACTCTAGTTCTTTCCATCTTCATCACTCTGCCTCTCTCGGCACGGGCAGATTCTTAAGTCTGGTTATTCTCAGACACAAGACGAGTGCCAGTGGCCGCTGAGGCCGCGTGCTTCCTTGTTTGGGAAAGAGGTAGAGAGAACAGCTTCCCCCTACAACCCCATCAGGACAGTTTAGTATATGTGCCCTCTCCTGAATTAATTAATGTCACCAGAGGAATATCAGTATACTTACTATCTTAGACACTGAATATCTTACCTTGGATCATATTAAAGATAGCGATTATATGAGTCAAATTAGGATTCTTTTAACAATAGGGAAACTTGTGGGTTGGCATTAGGAAACAGTAGACATTCTGCATAGTGCTCCCTGACAAGAGGTGGACACTATTATAAAACTTGACCTTATAAATGAATTGCTGGCCAGTAAGACAATAGTGGTTGGATGACCAGCCAGATAGTACTCCCCTTGAAGAAAGACTGATAATGCCATTTTTAGTGAAAATGTGATAGCTTGCCATTGATTTTCAATGACTTTCTTATACCTTTTATGGACTTCTAGTTGAACTTGTTTATTGGTATCTCAGAATCTAAAATGGAAACATTTAGTGAGATTAACAGGACAGCTTGTGAATATTCTCGAATGGGATAGGCATTCTCTCCAGGGATTCTCAGTGGTGTCCAAGGAAATATAAAGATCCACTGGCCAAATTTGGCACATCTTACTCGTATATCAAAGTCAAGACAGTTTTGGAAAAGAAGTAAATTAAGAGAATCAGTTCAATTCAGTTCAGTCGTGTCCGACTCTTTGCGACCCCATGTATCGCAGCACGCCAGGCCTCCCTATCCATCACCAACTCCCTGAGTTCACCCAAACTCATGTACATTGAGTTGGTGATGCCATCCAGCTATCTCACTCTCTGTTGTCCCCTTCTCCTCCTGCCTCCAGTCCTTCCCAGTATCAGGGTCTTTTCCAATGAGTCAACTCTTTGCATGAGGTGGCCAAATTATTGGAGTTTCAGCTTCAGCATCAGTCCTTCCAATGAACACCCAGGACTGATCTCCTTTAGGGTGGACTGGTTGGATCTCCTTGCAGTCCAAGGGACTCTCAAGAATCTTCTCCAACACCACAGTTCAGAAGCATCAATTCTTCGGCACTCAGCTTTCTTTATAGTCCAACTCTCACATCTATACACAACTACTGGGAAAACCATAACCTTGACTAGATGGACCTTTTCTGGCAAAGTAATATCTCTGCTTTTCAATATGCTATCCAGGTTGGGAGAGAAAGCCATGCTAAATCTTCATCCAAAATTAACCAACATATCACATTAAAATGAAAAACTTATTAAAGAAATTTTGCACCGAAGATTCATCTGGCCACATACTAGGTTCACTCTGCACCCCATCTCCCATCCCCAACCACTGTATGGCCCCTAAACCTGCATGTACAGTAATTCTCCTATCTGCTCAGAGTACTTCTGTGGAAAAAACATTTTAATATGTGCAACAAATTAAATGTATAACCTTCTATTATAAAAGTTAGCTTTTGAAAGAGTTTATGTATTTTTTTGCTATATCTTAAGACAGTGTTACTAATTAATACCTCCAAGTAGGTGCCTTAGAATTTCACTCTTAACTTTTCCTATTGGAATATACGTACTTTACAGTGTTACGTTATTTTCTCCTATACAAAAGCATGAATCAGAAAGCTTCCTGTTTAAATGTTTGAACAAGATAGTCTCTGTTGGAAAAGGATACTTCTGTTTTTCACCCATAAATACTGACCTGTATCTCCCCCCAGTGAAGCCCAGCAAGAACATGGTTTGGCTCTCATTTCCTGTTCCACCGTGAGTCTAGCGCCTCACAGTTGTTACTGCTTGTTCTGACAGATCCCATCAGTATGAAAAACCGACAGAAGTATACTTCACCCGTCTTTCAGTATGTCTGATCTCTCACAGCAGTTGAATTTCCTTGATTCGCGTAGGGGTTTCTAAGCTCATGATTCTTTTTTTCCCACGTACGATGTGCGTCGAGGCTAGTGAAAATCTACTCATGGCGAGCAGGTGAAATCCAGAGCTGGGGGATATAAAATAGCTCACTTGATGACATTACGCGTAACCACATGATGAGCTGATGTTGATTCATCTTTTACTGTAAGGTTAGTCTGGTGCTCAGTACTTCACAGGGGTGATCTCAGTCTCCCATGAAGACTGAGGTAAGCGCTGTATTATCTCCCCTCTGTTGGCAAAGAGTCTTCGTGAAGTAAACTAACTTGACTGAAGTATCATATATTACACCTGCTCCTAGTGGTTTCTCCTGCTAGTCCCAGAAGAGTGTGTGTTTATGCCTTTTTGGGGGAGACTATAGATTTTTGTTTCTTACATGCCATGACGAGTTGGTGTGTAGCTGTTAAGTCATGCCCTACTCTGTAACCCTGTAGACTGTAGGCCACCAGGTTCCTCTGTCCATGGTATTTCCTAGGCGAGAATACTGGAGTGGGTGGCTATTTCCTTCTCCAGAGGATCTGCCCATCCCAGAGGTTGAACCCGCATTTCTTGCTCGGCAGGCAGATTCTTTACCACTGAGCCACCTGGGAAGCCTCTTGTCATGACATAGGATCAAGATATATGCTCAGCGATCTATTGTCAAGGTGAGAGTTTAGAACCATTCTGTTATTTGCTACCTACTTGTCAAAGCACAGGTGATTTGCTAAAATGCAAATTCTGTTTTCTAAAATCCTAGATAAGAAATTTTATGCTTTATACAGAGAAAATATGAAATTATCTGTTTTGAGTTGATAATGGTTGTGTGTGTATGTGTACGTTTTTAGGCTGGATACAGGCTCCTTCTAGATACACCATTCTCAAGGGTTTATCAGGAAATATAAGGGCCCACTGAAGTAGACAGATAATATCAGAGATTTATAACGGACAGTTCCTTCCCTAAATGAGCTTAACTTTCCATTGAAACGGCAAGATTCAGACAATTATAAATTTAAGCAACATAAATACCATGGAACTAAGAAGAGGAAGAAAGCCTTAAGATCATAGAATAAAAACTGCAAATCATCTTGGAGCACTTCTGTGCCAGCCAGTGTGCTGAGTTCATTATTTGATTTAACCCTGCAAGGCACTCTCGTCATCAGTGTTGCAGGGCTACAGAACCAAAAGGCCAGGACAGTGGAAGGCCTGTCCCTGGTTCCACAGCGGAGCAGCGATGTGAACTCAGCCCATCAGTTTCACACGGCCTCAGCCACTTCTCCATCTATTGTCCCCAAGATAAACTGTTAATTATAAGGATATTAACGGCACTAGTGTTCCAATTCATGGACATAGATGATGAGGGAAAACTGACTGCATGAGATATCAGGTGAATATCATGGTTGGGAAATGGTTCTATCTCTAACAACTTCACTTTTGAGATGATGTTAAATACCTCCTGTTCTGTTTCATAATCTTGTCAATGAACTGAGATTCAAAACTAGCATTTATGATGTGCTTAATTAGAGCCAAGCAATACGGTATACCAAGTGTAAAAATTACTAGAGACTCTTGAGTTGAAGGGTCTGACAAACTATTTCCAACTGTGGGTGTCCCACATTATTCCCCAGGTTGTATAATTTTTATCTCTCACACATTGCTTTCAGATAGTTACTAATCATTGTATAAATCTGATGAAAGCTGCTGTTCTCAGATATAATATAAAACTTGAAGGAGTTGAACCTGTGTTGCCTAATGGAAGGTATGACTTATGCGTTTCAAAAATGAATGAAAATTTTGGGGTGGAGGGTGAGCGAACCATATATATGATGTGTCTCTTTTGATTGGAGCTGTCAGAAAGCAGAGGAAGGGGCTTTCCACTGGTGCTATGGAGTCTCAGATGCTGGGTGAGGAAGGGACCCTCCCTCTGAGCATGTGTCAGCGGGCACAAGAGTGACAGCACAGTCTTCAGAGTCAGACATATGAGGCTGAGGTCTGACTTCCCCACTTACTAGCCATTTGATTTCTGACATTTTTGACATTTCCTGCAAAGATGGACTCAATAAAGGACAGAAATGGTATGGACCTAACAGAAGATACTAAGAAGAGGTGACAAGAGTACACAGAAGAACTGTACAAAAAAAAGATCTTCATGACCCAGATGATCACGATGGTGTGATCACTCACCTAGAGCCAGACATCCTGGCATGCAAAGTCAAGTGGGTCTTAGAAAGCATCACTACGAACAAAGCTAGTGGAGGTGATGGAATTCCAGTTGAGCTATTTCAAATCCTAAAAGATGATGCTGTGAAAGTGTTGCACTCAATATGCCAGCAAATTTGGAAAACTCAGCAGTGGCCACAAGACTGGAAAAGGTCAGTTTTCATTCCAATTCCAAAGAAAGGCAGTGCCAAAGAATGCTCAAACTATCGCACAATTGCACTCATCTCACATGCTAGTAAAGTAATGCTCAAAATTCTCCAAGCCAGGCTTCAGCACTACATGAACCGTGAACTTCCAGATGTTCAAGCTGGATTTAGATAAGGCAGAGGAACCAGAGATCAAATTGGCAACATCCGCTGGATCATCAAAAAAGCAAGAGAGTTCCAGAAGGACATCTATTTCTGCTTTATTGACTATGCCAAAGCCTTTGACTGTGTGGATCACAATAAACTGTGGAAAATTCTGAAAGAGATGGGAATACCAGACCACCTGACCTGCCCCTTGAGAAACCTGTATGCAGGTCAGGAAGCAGCAGTTAGAACTGGACATGGAACAAGAGACTGGTTCCAAATAGGAAAAGGAGTACGTCAAGGCTGTATATTGTCACCCTGCTTATTTAACTTCTATGCAGAGTACATCATGAGAAATGCTGGGCTGGATGAAGCACAAGCTGGAATCAAGGTTGCCAGGAGAAATATCATTAACCTCAGATATGCAGATGACACCACTCTTATGGCAGAAAGTGAAGAAGAACTAAAGAGCCTCTTGATGAAAGTGAAAGAGGAGAGTGAAAAAGTTGGCTTAAAACTCAGCATTCAGAAAACTAAGATCATGGCATCCAGTCCCATCCCTTCATGGCAAGTAGATGGGGAAAGAGTGGAAACAGTGGCAGACTTTATTTTGGAGGGCTCAAAAATTACTGCAGATGGTGATTGCAACCATGAAATTAAAAGACGCTTGCTCCTTGGAAGAAAAGTTTTGATCAACCTGGACAGCATTTTAAAAAAACAGAGACATTACTTTGCCAACAAAGGTCCGTCTAATCAAGTGTATGGTTTTTCTAGTAGTCATGTATGGATGTGAGAGTTAGACTATAAAGAAATCTGAGCACAGAAGAATTTACGCCTTTGAACATGGTGTTGGAGAAGACTTTTGAAAGTCCCTTGGACTGCAAGGAGATCCAACCAGTCCATTCTAAGGGAGATCAGTCCTGAGTATTCATTGGAATGGCTGATGCTGAAGCTGAAACTCCAGTACTTTTGCCACCTGATGCGAAGAACTGACTCATTTGATAAGACCCTGATGTTGGGAAAGATTAAAGGTGGTAGGAGAAGGGGACGACAGAGGATGAGATGGTTGGATGGCATCACCGACTCGATGGACATGAGTTTGGGTAAACTCCAGGAGTTCGTGATAGACGGGGAGGCCTGGTGTGCTGCAGTCCATGGGGTTGCAAAGAGTCAGACACGACTGAGTGACTAAACTGAATTGAAACCTTAATTTTTCTTCTATAAGTGGGTAGCTACCTCATGGGATTATTTAATCATGAGATCAAATAGTATACATGTTGAAGTGCTTAGCATGGTGTCTGACACATAGTAAGGCCTCAGGAAAGGATGGCGTTCATGATTACTAGTATTATTTCCACTTATAAATTTCAGGTATGCAATAGAAAATTCCAGAATTTCTCTATCTTTTAGCTTTGTTTACATCCCTTAAAGATACCCTGGCATTGTAAAGTGACTCAGTGAGTGAGTGAGTGAAGTCGCTCAGTTGTGTCCGACTCTTTGCGACCCCGTGGACTGCAAAGTGACTCAATAGCATTTCTTAATTCCTTTGAACCTTTCCTAAAGGATTTTTCAGACTTTGCTGCAGGAAAGTAGAATCACAAATATAGTGACTTGTCCAAGATTATTTGTAGGTTCTTAATAGAAGTATCCTTTTGTAGTCTGTTGCCCTTTCTTCATCACACTGTGCTGCTTTTTCTGGATACCAGAATTAAATAAGTGCAGAAACATTAATCAGAAAAGAGCTTTTGTTGTCGCTTTTTCCTCTTCTTGAAAAGAAAACTAATAGGCTCAGTGAAGCTATAACCAGCCTGAGAACATAACCTGTTGGACAGGGCTTCCTTACCCCAGGTTTTTTATTTTTCCATTCTGGAAAGATTGTCTCATAGAAGGTGGAAAAATAAAACTGCATCCAGAATTTTGTATTCTTGATGTGGCCCATTTCTTAAAGTCTTTATCAAATATGTTACAATATTACTTCTGTTTTATGTTTTTGGTTTTTTTTTGACCACAAGGCATGCAGTATCTTATTTTCCCGATCAAGGATCTAGCCCACTTTCCCTGCACTGGAAGGCCAAGTCTTAAACCCTGGACCACCAAGAACATCCCTTGAATTTTTTTAAAAAGGTCATTCAGTTAGTTATAAGAGAAAGAACACAATTTCTGAAGGTTTTATTAACATGAGAGACGAGCTGCGTTGGGCGTTGTCTTTGCAAATATCTCCCATGATAGTAGTAGACGAGAGCGTGGATACCACCATCACACTGATGTTGTGAATGGGATTTTCTTGACACCCATGTTTGCACTGTGATAGAATTGCAGATTCTTTTTGCAAGAAAAAGGATGGGAAAAACCCGAGCTACAGCATGGCTAATGTTAGCACTTCTTTATATAGACAGATCCTGCTAAACCTGCACAGTTTTTATTCTTGTATGCGTTATGACAATAACATTTTTTCCTCCCTTAGAATTGGGTTTAGTAGGCAGAAGCTGTACCCTGCACACCTCCAGAGTTTTTATTTTAAAGCATTGCTGCTGTGTTGGCGGCAAAGATCATTGTGAAGGAGCAGAAAGGATTCTAGTATGGAAAAGCAAATGAACCAGAATGCTTAGTGAAAATACTGCTGGAACAAAGAAAATTGCTTCTTCTTTTTTTTTTTTTTAAGAGAAGCAGTTAAGTAATGTCACTGTTCTGGGTCAGTCATATATAGTGTCCATGCTTAGGGAGAAAAAAATCTATGAAGTCCAAGATAGAAAATCAACTTTATGTTTTGCTCAAAGGCTGTGCATGTTATACTCATCTGTAAAAACATGTGTAAGTAGAACAAATAATCTGTTGGCGCCTATCAGCTCTAAACTCTTCATGGTGTCTTGAAGAGTCTACACTAAAGCATGCTTCTATCATTCCACGTCTCTGTGCTTCCCTGCCTCCCTACCACCCTCCCACGCCTTCTCCATTCTCCACTTTCTCTCCTCTGCCCCTTCTGCCTGGTGAACTAATATCTGTACTTTAAAACCCAATTCAAACTACACTCAATATTTTGCAGTGACACACACATATATAAATGATGAACTTAAATGTTTGCTTGAGTTTTTCTGTAACATTTTATGGAAAAACCTGAACAAACATTTTGGCCAACCCAATATATATATAAAACCAAGTCACTGTCATGTACACCTGAAACTAATATGACATCATAAATCAACTGTAGTTCAATAAAAAATAAACAAAAGACCCAATTCAAGTGTTTTTGGTGGTCTCTTCTGCTGACATTTCCCTCCTCCCCTGGGTCAACCCCCATACCTCATGCATGTGTCTCTATGTGCTTATTTGCTGCCTCAGATCTTAGCTGTGGCACTGGTGACCTTTGTCGCTGCGTGTGGACTCTCTAGCTGTGGCGCGCGGGCTCCAGAGCGTGGGGGCTCCAGCAGTTGTAGCATTTGAGGTCTCTAGTAGCTCCTGTCACATGTGTGATCTTAGTTCCCCAACCAGGGATCAAACCTGCATCCCCTGCATTGCAAGGTGATTCTTACCCACTGGACCACAAGAGAAGTCCAGCTGTACATTTTAGATACATTGTTAGCTGTCCTTCTCCCCTAGGTAACCTTTCTTGACTCTTTCCAACCTCCGTCTCTAGCTAGGTGGACCGGGGAAAAAATACCCGGGACTCCCAATGTACCATGTGTGTCTCTCCAGCATTGCACTGTTGCCTTGCAACTGGGGATTCCTGTGGGATCACCTGTCTGCTCCATTAGCCTATGAATTTCTGAAAGTCAAGAACCTGATTCATGTTTACTATTGTGCCCACAGCAGCTAGCATATGGTCCACTCTCTGTAAATGGTTGTTAAAGGAAGAGACTACTTTAATAATTGTGGTACCCCAGGAAGCAGTACAAGTGTCTGGAAATGGTAGGAACTAGATAAATATTTGCTGGACCGAATTAATCTGCTCTATTAAAATGGGACTTAGCGAGCAGTAGGGCCCCCCAGGTGGAACAGTGGTAAAGAATCAGCTTGCCAGTGCAGGAAACACAAGAGACATGGGTTCAACCCCTGGGTTGGGAAGATCCTCTGGATTAGGAACTGGCAACCCTCTCCATTATCCTTGCCTAGAAATGCAGCCCATGGGATTGCAAAGAGTCATACATGACTGAGCTTGCACACGCATGCACACATACAATAGCAAGCAGTAGAGTGAACCCGTGTACGCATGGCGATGGTGGGGAAGAGTGGAATGAGTTTGAGAGCTTTGAGTCTCAGCAGATAGGCAAACACATTTTTAGGTTATAGCAGTCTTTTTTTTTTTTTTTTTTTTGAGGATTGTTGAAGGGATCTAAAATCTTTGCATTAAAGTCAATTTAATTACATAGGTCCCTGGCTAAAGCATTTTATCAACTGGCTTAACCCCGCTTGACTTCCCAATGAGAAGAAGCATCTTCTATTTCGGCTCTCTCATTTTCTGTTGGAAACTCTCCTCAGTGGTAACCCTGACTTATAAACATGGGCCAGCAACCCAAATGCCTGCACACATTCTCAGAAACCTTACGGCCAAACCTCTGTAGCTGTCAGTCAGCTCAGTGTCAATGACAGGCTCTCAATTGAGGGGACTCACTGATTTTCAGCTGTAAAATCCTTAATGGTTACTTCATGGATAAGAAGCTCTTTCTCCACCTTTCAGAAACTTCCTATTGACAGGAATAAAACATGAAGCCTTCTATGGTTTGCTTTCTGACACAAATAGATGTTAGTGGTCATATCCCAAGGTCATTAGAGTTCTTTTTCCCTTTCATATTCTTTCACCACAGTTTTAATGAGAAAACTATTTCCCTGTGTAATTTCTCCTCTGATACACAGTAGCTCTAAAAAATGTTTTTTTCTGAGTTAACAT
This sequence comes from Capricornis sumatraensis, assembly GCF_032405125.1. Taxonomy (NCBI): domain Eukaryota; kingdom Metazoa; phylum Chordata; class Mammalia; order Artiodactyla; family Bovidae; genus Capricornis; species Capricornis sumatraensis. The sequence goes on along the minus strand of NC_091091.1, from coordinate 8,796,503 downwards.
CCTATCTGAAAGTAATTTATTTGAATGACTACAAAATTAAATATTTTCAAATTACTTGAAATGTACTTTAATATTTGTAAAGAAGATAAAACCCATGCTAATTGCAAGGCACTTTGCTGAATGCTATATGGTTTTCAAGACTATTCAATAAATTTATGGTTTATATCAAGGATTCCTCTATCTTATTTTTAAAAGAATTATTATTTCTCATAGTTTATTTGGATCAGGAATTTGTGAAGGGCTCAGCTGGGGGCACGGGGTATCATGAGATTGCACCAAGGTGTTGACTGAGGACAGCAGTGATCTGAAGGCTAAATTGAGGCTAGAGGCTCAGTTTCAGAAATAGTTCACTCATGTGGCCATTGGTCCTGTTGGGAGGGTCTTCTCTCCCTCCATGGAGCCCTCTTATTCAGAGAGCTGGATCCAAGAGACCAATGTAATGCCAGATTCTACTGAATGAGGCAATTTCAAATTTATACTTAGGTTAGGAGTAGGTGGGAGATAGGAGTAAACACACACACATCTCTCAGGAGTCAAAAATTGACACTCTTGGAAGGAGCATCAGAGTCACTTATATATAATAATAGATTGGGATCATATAATGACGGATACACACACACACACACACACACACACACACACACACACACACGCATACATACAACTCTCTGGAAAATATAATCTGCCACAACTGGCACAGTAGAAGTTGAAAAATGTCACCCTGGAGACTTGAGTAATAAACAAGATATGACCTCTGCTTTCAGAGAACTTATGGTCTAAGGAAATGAGACGAGAAAAGGAGGGCATGAATATTAATTTTATAAGCCATAATAGAAAGGTTGTATGAACCCAGAGAAGGGGCCATCTCTTGAGGTTATGGATAGAAGCCTATCCTGGATGGAAGAGTTGAAATTTGTTTGGCCTTTGAAGTCTAAGTCAGCTAGTTTGAAATAGTGTTATAGACTCTTCTTCACTATGGATGTGGGCTCCCAATGTGTTGTCAGAATGCTCTGATACATATAGGCTTTACATATATTATTTAGGTCCAGCTTTGAGAAACAAGGTTGCATTTATTATAAATTTCCAATCCTTGTTTTAGTAATGAATTATTATTCATTGGGATATTTCGGCAATTTTTCCTATGTGTTAAGGTGTGATTTCAGTTTCAGAAGTTTAATTTAGATTTCTTGAAGTGTCTGTAAATTTACATGGATATTGCCTAAAATTCTGCTTGACATTGGAAAGTAGCCAGGATCCTTTATTTATGATCTTTGAAAGATTGCAGTTGTGCCTTTTTAAAATGACTGAAGGATTCATTTGGAATTAGTATGTATGCCTTTATTGTAAGCCTATTTTTTTTTCTCCCAACTAAAATCCTTTTAAAGTCCAATTCTGTTCTAGTGACTATATATATATTCACATATATATAGATACTCTTAATTTTTAAAACCCAAAGTTTAGGTTAAAATAGCCTCAGAAGTAAAAAAGGTTTATGGTTATAATGCTTCGGTTACTTTTATCAATTCTCAGTAGAATGCAGTGCTTCCTTAGAAGGGAAGCCAAGTCAGAGGTATAGAGACTTAGCAAGCTCAGAGGGGCTGTACAGCAAACTTCTGCCACTTAGTGCTCAGTTGGGAGAAGGCAATGGCACCCCACTCCAGCACTCTTGCCCGGAAAATCCCATGGGCGGAGGAGCCTGGTAGGCTGCAGTCCATGGGGTCGCACAGAGTCGGACACAACTAAGCGACTTCACTTTCACTTTTCCCTTTCATGCATTGGAGAAGGAAATGGCAGCCCGCTCCAGTGTTCTTACCTGGAGAATCCCAGGGACGGGGGAGCCTGGTGGGCTGCCGTCTATGGGGTCGCCCAGAGTCAGACACGACTGAAGCGACTTAGCAGCAGCAGCAGCAGCAGCAGTGCTCAGTTGTGTCCGACTCTTTGCAGCCCCCTGGACTGTAGCCCACCAGGCTCCTTTGTCCATGGAATTTTCCAGCAAGAATACTGGAGTAGATTGCCAGTTCCTCTTTCAGAGAATTTTCCCAACCCAGGAGTAGACCCCACATCTCCTGCACCTTCTGCAGGCGTGTTCTTTACTGTTGAGCCGCTACAGAAGCCCTGTCACTTAGTATTTATATATCATTTCAATATACGTTTAATAACTATGACTGTTAACTTTATAATCTTATGGAAATCAGATTTATTAAAGGGAAAAGTAGGCTACTGTGGTTTTGTAAAAATGGATAAAGAAACTACTGATCATGAGTCTTGCAGTAGTAATAATGGGAAAGAGAGAGATACTCGGTTTCTACCAGTGAGGCTAGATAATGTTTCTGTATTAGGAGTGGGATTTTCCTTCATGTGCTTAATCATATAATTCATCTAGAACTTGAGGGGATAGGTGAATGGTTGAAAATGTGAGACAGGCATGAAAAATAAAGGGAGATGAATAGATAAAAGGGCTGGATAGGGAAAGAACTCTTACTTCCATGCACAAAACAATTTATGGAAATACTCCTTCAACATATACCTGTAAGAGTAAAAACTCTGGGCTAGAGAACTAGTCAGAAATAAAGGGAAAACCTTATCTTTTGGAACCCTATTTCTCCCCACTGAGTGACAAGAGGATTTTTAGAAATACTCTTAGAAAGTTGCTTAGGAGCTGCTGGGATATCCTGAGGAAAATACTACAGTTCATGGCTGGGGTAAAAAAAAAATGTTAGTTGCAAATGAGGATAGTTTTTTAGAAGATCATTAAATGGTTGGCACTTATGAAGAAAGCTTTTAGAACAGTGCTTTTATACATTTAAGTGTGGGAGCACCAGGTATAATATCATTTCAAATTAAGTCATGGCAGGAGAGGTGAGCTTTTCTCTGGGTAAACTGATCTGCTTTGTCATTAACACCATGGGCTTCCCAGGTGGCACAGTGGAAAAGAATCCGCCTGCCAGTGCAGGAGATGTCAGAGATGCAGGTTTGACCCCTGGGTTGGGAAGATCCCCTGGAGCAGGAAATGGCAACCCACTCCAGTATTCCTGCTTGGGGAATCCCATGGACAGAGGAGCCTGCTGGGCTATATAGTCCATGGATTCACAGAGTCAGATACGACCGAACAACTGAGCGCACACACACACGTGCACCAGCAAAGTAACCAACCACCCAAGGCACTTTCTCCCTAAGAAACTCCTGAAGAGTACATTGTAGCTCCTTAAAAACATAGTAAAGAGAGTTGGGAAAAACGTACCATTGGAGCTATATGATATTTAAGGGTATTTATTAGCATTTCTGCACCAATGAACGAGGAAAGTTGTTTTTAAATAATATAATAAATCTGGGAAGTATGTAGACAGTTTGGGCAGTATGTGATGTCAAAGAAAGCCTCCTGGTATAATGCTATAGGCTTGTTTGAAGCACTACTGTAACCAGCATTGCCACCATCCTCGGTCGAGTTTCTTTCTTTCTACATGCCATACATGTGTTATCTCATTAAACCTATTCAACAGTTTGGGCACCAGGATTATACCCGTTTGGCACTGGTGGTAGTTGTTTTGCTCTCTTTGAGCTCCTGGACAGGTGCAGCCCAACTGATGCATGTGCACAATTAAATCCTCCCAGCTTGAGTTAGTGAAGTAGTGATCCAGGATTGTTCCAGTCTCTGGGTCATGGTCTAGGTCACACAATAGATTACTGATCAGATATATTTGAAACCTTGTTCATAAAATTGACAACAGACCTCAGTTCCATGGTGAGGAATTTAAGATTTTTTTCTTAAGATCTCTGAGATATAAATGGTAAAGGATTATCTAGTGTAACCATCCATTTGATATGTAATAGTAATCATACAGTTACTTTTGAAATGTGAAGTTACTATATATATATATATATCAGTTATTGTTGGCTCTTATTAAGGCAGAATTTCTGGCCTATGGCATTCCATAAATAAAAGGAGACTCATTGTATACTATTACCCATGTTAGATCTTTATAACATTTACCTCCAAAGTCTATTTTTCACATGACTTTATTCTAATGAATCTATTTAAACTATATTACTCAATTTCTAATTATGCCTAGTAAATTTAGTGTGAGCTACTGCTTTTTTTCTGAAAACAGCATTATTTAAAAATCTTGTGTGTGTGCATGCTCAGTCACTTCAGTTGTGTCCGACTGTGATCTTACAGACAGTAGCCCGCCAGGCTCCTCTCCAGGGCATTTCCCAGGCAAGGATACTGAAGTGGGTTGCCATGCTCTTTTCCAGGGAATATTCCCCACTCAGGGATCAAACCCGCGTCTCCTGCATCTCCTGCTTTGCAAGTAGATTCTTTACCACTGATTCACCAGAATCAGTGTCATAAGTTGATATGTTCACCTTTGTAAGTTATGTTAGAAAATAAACACCAAAATAAATATTATTAAATCCTATGGTTTTATAAATGTGAATGTGAAGTGGATTCAAATATTGGACATTTCATTGACAGACAAATGAAAGGTCAACTAGATATTTAAGACATGAAGCAACAGGAAAAAAGTGTTGAAGACTTCTATGTGTCTGTAAATATGATTATCTTTTTCAGGAAAATAAAAATTTCCTGATATCTATCATGGATCTTTTCAAGCTTTAATGCGAATCTTCTCTTAAGACCAACCTTTAGACAGTGTTATGGTAAGCATTCGAATAAGGAGTTCATGGAGGGAAACGCAACCCTGGTTCTCTGTCCTCATTTGCCTTTCAGAATTCCTTGTGGTGGCCTTTTTAAAATACAGGTATCCTGGCCCAAACCTTTTAGATTCAAGTTCATGCTTGATCTACATGGTGCTGCATGGAGCATGGAGACCTCTATTTTTTTAGATCTCCACATATAAATTGGATGTGTTAATCAGCAGTGGCAAGGAAATGTTTGGGAAACTAAAAGGTGAGGTCTTCCAAAGCAAGAAAAATTTTGGTGGAAAGTATTTCCTGCACCCTATTTGAAAGGAGCTTGACTGAAACTCTGATGTTGGAGAGAATGTTGACTAGCATGCTGCCTTCCAGACTGCCTGCCCCAGTAAATCTTACTGTCTTCACAACTCTCCCTTCTCATTCCGCATGTAATCTACAAAGAGCATATATGCTTTGATATTGATGTAGTGAGGTTCTGAATGCCAGATGGTCCTGTTTCTTCACTGAAGTAAATCAAGGATATTGAATATAAAGACTGTAGATGTAAAAGGAACAAGAAGGGAAAGTGAAACAGGTAAAACTGAACAAAGCTGTTAGATAATAGTAGGGAACAACCCAATGATCTTAATGACTTCAGTTTATGTATTATTGATATTTTATTGTTGGTTAGCTAGAGCTGCTCTTTATTAATTCAACTCATCATCAGGACCATGTGTTTTTGTCCTACTTTTAGAGACTTAAGGTTGACAGTGATAGGAGTCATTGGTATTTCCACTGTGGCTCTGCCCCCTGCACTACTGTAGAAAAGTTCAAGGCATGTGAACCCTGTGGTCCCCATTAGTCAGTCCTGTATGGAGCTCTCTGCCCTTCTCTGCCCTGGTCACATCAATGTTAGTTGGTTTTTTTTTTTTTTTTAACACACAGGCAAAGGCAAAGTACTTTAATTGAAAAGATCCTTATTTTTCTAGAATAGGAGAAAGTACATACTAAATTTTAAAAAATCAGTGTCAATAGCTATGTTCTGTACAAATGGAAAATTGAGTAGAGGATCTCTGAGACAATACTAAGTCAAAAAGTACACTTGGTTTGAGGAATGACAAAAGCAATGGCCTGTCTTCCTGAGCTGGACAACAAACTGGCAGGACATGCCCCTGCCTTCTCAGAACAAGAGTCAGATTAAAGTCACTTCAGTTTTGGGTGAGATGGCTCAGGGGGAAATACCATCCACACTGAATCTTATTCTCAGCTGGTGTCTCTGTATTCTGTTCCATTTACTCGGAACTGGACTGGCACTCTTCGTTTAATCTTTTATGACTGACCATCCATTTATTCTGCCTGCTGTCTTAGGATGGACTCTCAAGTAATCAGGCAAATGGGAGGGACCATTTGGTCACTCCTAGTTTTTGTTTTCCGAATATCTGGTTTTGCACACAATATCCTTGAAAGACAAAGCATTATAGAAGGCCATTGATGTTTATGAAATATTTTTGCTCATTTGTAGTTCGCACTTGACCATTTTCAGTACTCACTAAAACCCATGTGCTTAATCCCGTTGGTGATACATTTCATTCCACTCATTTGAACAAGGTGTATATGCATTAGAAGTAGAAATGGGACTATTATTCAATACTTTAGCAATTATGAGATTAAAAAGAAGGGAAAATACTTAAATGGTCTTTTGGGGTAAAATACCCAGCCAATCACAGAATGGATAGATTTGTATAAAGAGGTTTCAAGGAAAGGCCTATAGATAGGAAAAAAAAAAAATTCTTTGGTTAAAGTGTCTGAGAAATGTGTTACTTCTCTGGGTTTGTTTGTTAAGTAATTGCTCAGCTCAACTCCTGGGTAGGCTTTGCCATGATTAGGAGTTTAGTCCTTAGCTTTACAGATTGAAGATATCAATATAATTAGAGTTGATGAGACTCATGGAGTCTGATTCATGTTAACTAAACACACAAAATACTCAAATATAAACTGTATGTCATATATTAAAATTGGAATATATAATTACTGTTTCTTGAGTGCTTAGTGTAGTAGTAATTATAATCAAAGGTCCTTCACATACTGGGATGTGTATGTTGACAAAGAACATATATTTGGAATCAGGCAGCCGTAGAGTTCAGTCTTGTCCAGACTCCTTCTAGCATTGTAAGCTTAGGTTTCTTCGTCTGTAATGCAGGGATAATAGTATCAACTCATAAGATCAATCGAATGTGTGCAAAGCACTAAGCATAGTACCTGGCACATAATAAGCACACAGGTAACTTATCTGCTATTGTCATCATCGTGTCAGCTTCCTCCTCGCGATCTTCCTACTCGTCATCATCAACAACATTATCAAACAAATCCTATTCTCTGCAATTCAAAGCCCATTTCTTTCCACACGATTATTCTGCCTGCAGGAGTTGGGTTGACTAGCGAGCACAATTCTCTCTAGAGGAAATCCTACACAAGAAATCAAATTATAATCAGAAGGCAGTTCAGACAGAATACAATCAGATAAAGAGAAATCAGCCTAATAATCAGAATGTTCTTGCTCCCAACTCTGGTTGCCTGATACATAGCTGTCTCCACAATGGGGAAATCCAACCACTCAAACCCAATAATTGGGTAAACTTCTTAGGACTATTTCAATCACTTTAATTGTTCTTGCGTGTTTCTAATCAAGTATGTTGGGAGGACTTTGTGCATTGGGATCATATGGGGGCACATTTGAACTGCAGAATTTTAGCCCAATCCAATACTTGGTGAATTAGAACTTCCAGTTTAACCAACGAGCCCATTTATTCAAATGAGCCAATCAAGTGTGAAGAGTATTATGATGAGAGACTCCTCAGTCTTTCACATAGAAACCTGGTCTCATCCATTATATGTTGATTCTCACTAGTTTCCCTCCCACAAGATAACCTTATTCTCAGGTAATCTTATTTCTAAGCCATCTACATTACAGTGTAAGTTTTTTCCCCCTCCATCACTATGTCAAAAAAAAAAACAAACGTTAAAATCAACAACAAAAATGTTGTATGAAAGAGACTAAATAAGAAAATATTTTTTTCTGAGTCTTTGTTTAAAAATGTTTCTGTCAAGCTCTGGAGCTTGGCAGATGGCCTCATTTATATTTAAGGGAAAAGATAGTTTTATATTCTTTGGTTCCAGTTATTAGCGTTTGCTTTTGCACAGGGTGATTTTTTGTTTTTTTGTCACCCTTTGAAGTCTTTCACTCTCCTGTGCCCACCCCCCCGGCTCACCTCCATTTTTGGTCCTCTGCTATGATTTCTCAATCACTGCTGCTGAAATAGCTCCGTGTCAGCTTGACACTGAACAACTGGAAACCTGGCAATTACTTTTGGAAATTCTTGGTCTTTAGTTTTTCCCAACAGAACATAGATGCCTTTCTGTTTGCAACCACTGATAAGTGGATATCCAATAAGCCACTAGTTCTTTTTCAAATCCATGTGGATTAAAAAAAAAAAAAAATTCTTTCATCATGGTCTACAATGAGTTTGATCTCTAAAAAGAAAGTCCATGCCAAGGTTGTCTTGAAGACTTTGGAGGCACCTGATGAGCCCATTCTTTGTAGAAATAACCTCTCTATAGCCCATCAGGATTCCACTTATCTACTCTTCTCCCTGAATTAATGGAACTGAAAATTACCATATGTAAACATGGTTCTTTCCAGATTTTTTCTCTCTGCTAAATTCAAATACAGGGATACGTGTGAGCAAATTGGAGGTCCTTTTTGGTCTCCAGGTTCCTAGAGTGCAAACACACACTCTGTAAAAGCTTTTGTGTATTTGTGTTATACATACATGAATCTTGACCTTATTTAAACGGGATCATGAAGAGCCATTTCCCCAGCATTGTACATGAAAGCTTTCTCCAAAATGTCTTAGATTATTGTTCAGATCCAAAATCCAATCTCTCATTATTGTAAACGGAAACAGAAGGTAATTTTCCCTTGTTTTACTAAGCTTTGTAGTTTAGAGAGGTAAAAACACTTGCCTAAGTCTAACTCAAAGAAATCAAAGACTAAACCAATCGTAATCCACGTGTCTTATGTTCTGAGCCATTGCATCATTAAATAGCCCATATCATAGCAATTGGATGGCAAATTTAAAACTTAACTAATTTGTTATTTAAGGAAACTGGTGAGGGATTACTATTTATTTTACTAGGCTTATCCTGCCATTTAGCAATTCCATTTAGTGACTAAGACTCTTTTTTCTTCAAGTTGTCAGAAGGGCCAAGAAAATAAAAATATTTTCAGCTCTAAAGATTTCAGCAAGGGAGGCTGTAATTTAGTTATGCGGCATGTATTCAATTAGCTTGTGAAATCTTATCTCTTCTACCAGTAAAAAGGGCTTCAAAATAAAGCATTAAAATTCCTAAAGGAGCAAGAGGGTGTTTTTGGCAATAGGGTGACTCAGCTGAAAGAGAGCTTAGTAGCCCCAAAGGGTACTTTTGTCATTTTGTTTTCCTTTTGAAGAGGTGCTGTGAGCTTCAGGGAGGAGCTGAATACATACAAGGCTGCATTTCTCAGGGTGCTCAGGGCTGAAATGTCATTTGCTTCTTGTTCCTTTCTCTACACTTACCAACTGGCCCTGTAAGAAGAACTCTATGAGAGTCTTTCTTGTGATAGATACATTTTTTTTCCTTCATGTTTCACCTGTCCCCTTATTTTTGTACATTTTATCCTTTTTCATGGTTCTTGTGTTGTTGATTATTCTGTTGCCACCTAAACCAGGCAATGAGAGCTTTTTGTGAAGTGGAAGAACTCCAAGGTCTCTATCAGTTCTAAAATAATATTTAGTTGTGAACTAATATGTGATTAACTCAGCCCAGCTGCTAACTCAGCATTTTTTGTCCGGTGGTAAATTGCTATTTTCCTAATCAGAAAATGTATCGCCTTCATGGTAATGTCAGTGCTCTTCGGTTGACATTCAGGGCCTTCAAAGATCCAGTTCTTAATGACGCTACCTTCCTTATTAGTTATTGTTTTTCTGTCACCAAATTGTGTCCAGCTCTTTGTGACCCCATGGACTGCAGCACACCAGGACTCCCCATCCTTCATTATCTCCCAGAGTTTGCTCAAACTCATGTACATTGAGTTGGTGCTGCCATCCAACCATCTCATCCTCGTATTGGTTATTAAACCTCAACTGTACCCCTTTGTTCAGCAAGTTAAGTCTATAAACTTTTCCCAAGGCTCCACTCTTCAGATTATTGTGTTTTGCTAACGTCATTTCCTTCTGTGGAGATATCCTCCTTTTACATTTCTGTTTTTCCAACTCTTACCTGCTTTCCAGGAACCAGGCCAAACACTAATACCTCAGAATATTTTCTTCCGTAATCTTCTCTGATGTTCCTAAATAGAAATAAACCCTCTTTTATTTTTACAATGTAAATGTTATTCAAGACACCTCCTTACCCTTTGCAGGGGCTTCCCTGGTGGCTCAGAGGGTAAATCTTCTGCCTGCAGTGCGGGAGACCTGGGTTCGATCCCTGGGTTGGGCAGATCCCCTGGAGAAGGAAATGGCAACCCACTCCAGTATTCTTGCCTGGAGAATCCCATGGATGGAGAAGCTTGGTGGGCTACAGTCCCCATGGGATCGCAAAGAGTCGGACACGACTGAGCGAGTTCACTCACTCACTCACTACCCTTTGTAAGTCTGGTTTTCTTAGGTTAATCTTTATTTGAGAAACGTTCAGTATGTTTGTCCTTACTACTTCATGATTGAAACATATTTCACTTCTGTGCAGCTTCCTTATAGAGGACTTTGTCAAAAATACGAGAAATTTTATAGCTTCTGTTGACCTTTCCATAGCCATTCACCTAGTGGGCAAGACTTTGCTGTGGAGAGAGCTTCATGAAATCAATACATATTCCAAATTTCTGCTCTTTGGAGTGAAATTGAATTTTCATGTTACCTCAGGTCACAGTCTGTCTCTTTGCTTTTCTAGCACTTGTATCTCTTAGCACCTCTCACCTTTTGGCCTTAAATTCCTTCAAGATCTCACATGGACAAGGTTCTCAGAAAATGCTAGCTAAATGTAGGGTTACAGAGTGACTTAGGGATATACAGTATCTTAAAACATAGAGTTGAATATTTAAAATATGAGTGTGGACTGTGGAAAAAAAAAAAAAAAAAAGATCTACTGTTTTTCTTCCTAGTAGGTCAAGTTAAAGGCTACTGGTAAACAGGACATTTCAGGTAGAAGACAACATGTTCCAGAATGTTATCTGATCAAAACATTTCCTACACATTTGAAAAATGGTAGACTGAATGGGCTTAATGGATTTTTCTTCCATAGTATGCTCAAGAATTTATTCAAATTTATTCAAATCAATATCCATCAGAATGCAGTCTCCCAGTATGGGATATTTTGACTAAAGGAATGAGAGTGAAAAGAAAAAAGAAGAGGAGAGGCTATGGTTATGAAATAGTCTAGTGAACAACCTTAGTGATAGCCTGGATCTTTGTAGCACCTGAAAAGATATTAAAGACAAGATGGTCTCTAAGATTCTAAAAAGGAGTGAGCCAGAACTCCTAAATACCTGGAGATTTTGATACCCTAGGCTTGTGTCTCCACTGCTGGAAATCACTGTCTTAGTGCCTCGCAAGTGCCTGCCAAGTGCCTCATGATACATTTTTTTTTTGCATTAACAGTAATGTGCTCTTCCTAAAGGAAGGGTCTCATATCTCCCATATGTGCTGGAAGAGAAATAAAAGTTGGGAGCTATAATTTATAAGACCTTCATCTGAAAGAGAAGCTACAAGACATAGAAGGAAAGTTGCACACTTTCTAAGTTGCAGAGCAAGATCTGGAACCCAGGTCTCGTGGTTGCCCAACCCAGTGCTGTTGGCTCAGCACCACCCTTTCTAGATAACAGCTCCCTTCTGTTCCTTCCCTGACAACCCTTACCACCTTTTTAAATAGGGACATTTCCAAATCTATGTTTGCAGGAAACTTTGTGATCCGATGCACCTCATATTACCCTGTTGTGCCACATATGAGAGACAGTGGATGCCCGTGAAAAAAGATCCGTGTAATACACCGAGGGCTTCCCAGGTGCCTCAGTGGTAAAGAATCTGCCTGCCATGCAGGAGATGTAGTTTCAACCCCCGGGTTGGGGAAATCCCCTGGAGAAGGAACTCGCAATCCACTGCTGTATTCTTGCCTGGGAAATCCCATAGACAGACAAGCCTGGTGGGCTACAGTCCATGAGGTCACAAAAGAGTCAAACAGGACAGAACAGTGAAATAACAAAGTACACAAGACATTGACACACACTATAATGTTGAACAACTACAGTGGAATACCCCGAACAATCAGATAAGGGTTTATTGTTTACTGTTTTCTATTCAGTCTCACCAGCTAGCTCAGGCCACTGTTTGGCAGGGGCAGTATCCTACGGTGATTATCATTCTGACAGTGAGGTGAGTAATTTCTTGGTGCCATATGAAATACCAAGGTCAGAGAAACTAAAACATAATATATGGCAAAACAGGAGTCAGTCACCAGGTGACCGCTGAGGCTGATCTCTGTGATGTCCTGAATGGGAGCTCTTTCCGGAGCAGTAAAGGCTTTGGAAACCGATTTTTCTTCCAAAGCCATTGTTATTGTTTTGTTCCCCACAGGCACCTTTTTTCTTTAAGATGTAAACACTTTCTGGATGCTGCATGAATCCATCTTAATTTCTTGCAAAGGAGTTTTGTTAAACTATTTTTATTTCAGATTTTGTAGTAGGCAAACTGCCTTTTTTTTCTTGTAGGAAAAGAATCCTGGGTGCCTTTTCCTATGAAGGCTTGGTGTAAAAAAAATAATAAAGTAGCATAGAAAGAAAAACACCAATACAGTATACTAACACATATATATAGAATTTAGAGAGATGATAATGATAACCCGCTATGCAAGACAGCAAAAGAGACACAGATGTATAAAACGGACTTTTAGACTCTGTGGGAGAGGGAGAAGGTGGGATGATTTGGGAGAATGGTAGTGAAACATGTAAGCTATCAGGTAAGAAATGAATCACCAGTCTATGTTCGATACAGGATACAAGATGCTTGGGGCTGGTGCACGGGGATGATCCAGAGAGATGATATGGGGTGGGAGGTGGGAGGGGGGTTCAGGATTGGGAACTCATGTATACTCGTGTCTGATTCATGTCAATGTATGGCAAAACCAATACAGTATTGTAAAGCAAAATAAAGTAAAAATTAAAAAAAAATAAATAAATAAAGTAGCATGAAGCTGAGGGTGTGTGTTTGTGTGTGTATAAGGAGAGGGAAAGTTTAAGTACAAGAGCTAGCCAGTCCCAGCCTTCCTCCCCTCATACTTTACATGGCCTCCCACTGGTAACCAAGTGAAATAGAAGCCCACAAGTCTCATTTTAATTATTTTCAGTAACCACATTTAAAAAGCAAAAAGAATCAGGTGAGATTATTTTTAATAGATTTTATTTAACCCAGAACATCCACACTATTATCAGACCAACATATATCAATAGACAAATGATTACTAAACTATTTTCTGTGAGATTTTTTACATTAAGTCCAGTAAACATTCTGTCTATATGTATATGTAGACCCATGTCAGTTCAGACAACCCACATTACCATGCAGGGTGTCTACTAGACAGCACAGTTATAAAATGAAATTTAAAAATAAACTTGCTCATATGGCATTTAAAATAGTTCATTATCAGTTTGCTGGTTGTTTTTCTTTTTAACTTCCTATGCCCCTGCACCCTCTGTATCCCACTTCACCGGGTTTCTTCTCATTTCCTGAACCTAATATAAACTTTCATCTTTTCACGTCCGTAGCATCCTCTGCCTCCCTTTAGTTTGTCCGTATGTGGAAACATATCCCAGGCTTGGAGGCACCCTAGTATGGATTTTCATGGGGTTTGATTGAGATTCATTTCCAGCTTCATTGCTGAGTAATTGGGTGAATTGAAGAATATTATTTAGCCTCTTTGAACTCCATGTTACCTGTGTTTAAAACTAGAATAGTAGCTGTGTGTATGAGCTTGAGTGTGTATGTCTTTGTGTATGATTGTCAGAAACGGAGTGGAAGGGAGGGAGAGAGAGAGCAGATGAAATGAATGCAAAACAAATAGGAAATACACAGTACAGCTGCTGGCACATAGGTAGTTAAAATTCCCTCCCCTTTCCTAGTTACCTTCCAGGTCGCTTCTGTGAGTAGCACACCCATCCTTGTCTGCCCGCAGCATCTAAGTGTACTTTACTAAGCATCTCCTTTATACTTTGCAGTCTCTTCACCTGCAATATCTGAGACCCACCTCTAACAACCCATGTTCAGTCTTTGCTCCCCAGTTGCTGTTATGTACCCTTTGCTGCTTTCCTCCTGCCGAAACACTAACAACACAATGTACAGCTGCTCCTAGGAAATGAGTGAGCCCGGAGCCAAGTGGGACAGTACAGGTTCCCCTCCACTGAGGATGAGAGCCAATGTGCTACCACTGAAATCTTGGCCCAGCTCAGTGGCAGCACAGCCGCTTCTGTGCCTGGTAGTAACAGTTTCCTAGGCAACCAGTACACGCTACCATGGGAGAAATGGAAGGGAAAAAAAGGCAAAACCTACATCATTTCCACAGTTTTCAATATTTGTGTGCATGTGCTAAAACTATTGAAAATAAATGGATAACCGACCATATGTTTTTATTATTTCATGTCATGTTGGTTATGGACTCTGTCCTAACTAATAAAATTGCTAGTGAATACCTAGTAATGGTATTGTGTGTGAAACTGGATCTTTCTGACAGAGGAAGGTTTATAATTTTTTGAATAGCAGACTTGCCCATTTTATGTTAGATTTCATCTTGCATTTGATGTGTATTGATCTTTTATAAATAGTATTTTAAATTTCCTTTTCTAATTCCTTGTTGCAATTGAGATCTGTATTTTGTATCCAGAAATCTCACCAAATCACCTTATTAATTCTAATGGTTTCTATGTGGTTTCTCTAGGGTTTTCTACATATATGTAATCAAGTAATCTGAAAATAATGAGAGTTTTAATTTTTTACTTCTTTATAAACTGTGTTTCTCTCACTTTAATAGGGACTAAGACTTTTGCTACTACAATGGTGACTACAGTAGAGATAGTAGACAGTCTTGACCCATTCTCAAAATATCAGGAGAAATCTCCAAAATTTATCCTGAAGCATAAAATTTCTATAGTTTTTTTTTTTTAATAGATAAACTCTTCTATTCCTGCTTTGCTAAGAGGGTATTTTAAAAACTATGAATGGAGATAGATTTTTGTCTTATTCCAAATTTGTTTTGACAGTTTTGAAAAATCATAAATGGAGATATAATTATATCAAAGGCTTCTTTTGTATCTACTAAAATAGATATTTGATATTTTAAATTGACTTTAGTTGGTAACTCAATATTTCATTTCTGGAATGACCCCATTGGTTATAATGTATTCTCTTTTTATGAATCATTGGATTAATTTAGCTAATTCTTATTTTATTTAGGACTTTTGTAATGATGTTCATGACAGAGTGTTGCTGATATATATATGTATACACATACACATATTTTTTAATAATATTTGTTGCAGATTTGAAGATCAAGATCATTGTAATCTCATAAAACAAATGTGCATTGCTCTTGGGCTCTATAAGGTATTATCATTGTGTCCATCCATCCATTTATCCATCCCTTCATTCATTCCAAAAATATTTATTGAAGGGAAATATAGTATAATGGGGCTTCCCTGGTGGATCAAATAGTAGAGAATCTGCCTACAATGTGGAAGACCTGGGTTTGATCCCTGGGTTGGAAAGATACCCTGAAGTGGGGGCATGGCAACCCACTGTAGTATTCTTGCTTGGAGAATCCCCATTGTCAGAGGAACCTGGTGGGCTACAGGCCGTGGGGTTGCAAAGAGTCACACATGACTAAGCAACTACGTACAAATAGTATAGTGCATAAAAGTATAAATTCTAGGCTACCTAGGTTTGGATCCTTTTTTAAAAACTTAGTGTGACTATTTTAGTCATCATGGAAAAAGCAAGAGAGTTCCAGAAAAACATCTATTTCTGCTTTATTGACTATGCCAAAGCCTTTGACTGTGTGGATCACAATAAACTGTGGAAAATTCTGAAAGAGATGGGAATACCAGACCACCTGACCGGCCTCTTGAGAAATCTGTATACAGGTCAGGAAGAAACAGTTAGAACTGGACATGGAACAACGGACTGGTTCCAAATAGGAAAAGGGGTACATCAAGGCTGTATATTGTCATCCTGCTTATCTAACTTCTATGCAGAGTACATCATGAGAAACGCTGGACTGGAAGAAACACAAGCTGGAATCAAGATTGCCAGGAGAAATATCAATAACCTCAGATATGCAGATGACACCACCCTTATGGCAGAAAGTGAAGAGGAGCTAAAAAGCCTCTTGATGAAAGTGAAAGAGGAGAGTGAAAAAGTTGGCCTAAAGCTCAACATTCAGAAAATGAAGATCATGGCATCCGATCCCATCACTTCATGGGAAATAAATGGGGAAACAGTAGAAACAGTGTCAGACTTTATTTTTTGGGGCTCCAAAATCACTGCAGATGGTGACTGCAGCCATGAAATTAAAAGACACTCCTTGGAAGAAAAGTTATGACCAACCTAGATAGCATATTCAAAAGCAGAGGCATTACTTTGCCGACTAAGGTCCGTCTCGTCAAGGCTATGGTTTTCCCTGTGGTCATGTATGGATGTGAGAGTTGGACTGTGAAGAAGGCTGAGCACCGAAGAATTGATGCGTTTGAACTGTGGTGTTGGAGAAGACTCTTGAGAGTCCCTTGGACTACAAGGAGATCCAACCAGTCCATTCTGAAGGAGATCAGCCCTGGGATTTCTTTGGAAGGAATGATGCTAAAGCTGAAGCTCCAGTACTTTGGCCACCTGATGTGAAGAGTTGACTCATTGGAAAAGACTCTGATGCTGGGAGGGATTGGGGGTAGGAGGAGAAAGGGACGACCCAGGATGAGATGGCTGGATGGCATCACAGACTCGATGGACACGAGTCTGAGTGAACTCCGGGAGTTGGTGATGGACAGGGAGGCCTGGCGTGCTGCAATTCATGGGGTCCCAAAGACTCGGACACGACTGAGCGACTGAACTGAACTGAACTGAATTGCTCTCTGGCAAGTTGCCATAAACTTAGTGGCTTAAAGCAACACATTTATTACCCCACAGTTCCTATGGGTCAAAAATCTGGGAATATCTTAGCTGGATGCTCTACTTCAGGGTCTCTCACAAGGATACAGTCAAAGTGTTGGTCTGGCTAAGGGACTTATTTGAGGCTTACCTGGGAAGGGATCTGCTTCCAAGTTCATGTAACTGTTGGCAGGATGCAGTTTCTTGAAGGTCGTTGGTCTGAGGATCTCAATGCATTGATAACTGTAGGGTGGAATCCACCCTTAGTTTTTTGCCATGTGGGCCTCTCCATAGGGCAGCTTATTTAATCAAAGTTAGAAATAAGAGAGTCTGTTAGGGAGATAGAAGTTTCAATATAAAGAAACATAATCACCTTTTCCTGCACGTTATTAACAGTGAATAGCTCTTACTCTCAAAAGGAATTAAACAAGCCATGCATAGAAAGAGGTGTAAGTAATTGTGGGCTGTCTTAGAGTTGGTCCACCATAGTATGCTAGACAGATTATTTGACTTCTGTGTACATCAGGGTCTTCATCTATTAAATGAACATAATAATGGGGTCATTAGAAATATTAGATAATTTAATATTAGTAAGGCATCTAGAATAGTGCCTGGCACATTGTAAGTACCTCATTAATTTTAGATTCTATTAATATGTGAACTAGAATAGTGCCTGGCACATAGTAAGTGCCACGTTAATGTTAGAGTCTATTAATATGTGAAGTGCCAAGTACAATTCCACATGTGGGGGACATAGCACTGAACAACAGGGATAGATTCTCATGAAGTTTGCAATCTAGTGAAGAAAAGCAGAAGATAAACATATAAGTATAAACTGAGTGTTGGTAGTGTCAGGGTATTACTATTTTATATAAAGTGATCAGAGTAATTCTTACTGGTAAACATTTGAGCAGGAGTCTGAAGGAAGTGAAGGGACAAACCTTTTATGTATCTTGGAGATCGTAGGAGTGAAATTCTTAAGATGAGAATGCATTGACTTTAGGAACCACATGGAACCTTTGTTTGAAACTGTACATCAGAACTTATATATATTCATGCTATTATCCAGAGATGACAGTTTATTCTCACGTAGCTGGGCCCTTGTATGCAAAACACGACTGTGTAGAATCGTCACAGAAAATGTGCAAAATACTGAGGTCATGCTCAACAGGGACAGTTAAATGGATAAATGCTTTATAGTGTTGGAAACATGAATCTGAGTGGTACCTGTATGTTTATCATAGTTTTAAGTTAAATTTGGTTGCAATAAATAGCAAATATTACTACAATGATGTTGAAAGTCCCTTATTTATTTTCTAAGCCATTCATAATTTAATTACTTGTTATGAAATGACTCAAAGCCTAACTTGTATTTTTTCTAGCCTATATCTTAATAGTTTTTACCTCATTCTAATCTACAAATGTGATTGCTTCTTTCTTATTATTCACTCAATGTTTAATAAATGGTAGCTCTTCTAAGTGACCAGTAATCACCAGGGCTTCAATTTTTAGTGATTATCTAGTCTTCCACTGTATTAGTAAAAAGAAAAAAAATGTGTTTGTTCTTATTCTCTTGGGGATTTGGTTATTTTGTTTGCTTGTTTGCTATTCAAAAATTGGATGATGCTAATTCTTCTTAATTGATACATTTTTCTTCCTTTAAATTATTTTTAGAAAGGATTACCAAGAGTTTATAGGTTGGTCCAATGATCTAAACATTTTTATGGAATTTTATTCGAAACCACATTGACTAAGATGCCTTTTTTGATAGTGACACAAAGGCATTACCTTGCCCATAGATTTCATTTTTATGCCCTTTGTTCCCATGCACTTAACTTTATAGCCTAGTAATATATTTGGGTGAGCACCCAATTCTATTACTTGATAGTGGTGTGACCTTGGGCAGAAGGCAGATAATATACCTGCTTAGTTCCTCAGCTTCCTCATCTGTAAAATGAGGCTAATAATAAGAGGATCCATCTTACAGGCTTTTTCTCAATTAATCTGAGTGTTACATACATGATGGGGGCTCCGTAAATATCAGCTATTATTATTTTCATGTGTTCCTAGATTATTAGTCAACTCAGACCTTGCTAATCCAAACTTGGACAGGAATTTGCCTGAAACTTTAGCAGCAGCTCTAAGTAGCCTGGCATCATCTAGCACTGCAGATAAGAAAATATAGCAAAATAGAAGTCACACACAAGCCACCTATGGACCAAATCCTGCTCATGACTTTTATTCATCCCACACATTGTTGTTGTTATGTTATTTTTAATTAAAAGTTGCTAACTTTTGACATTTTTGAAATTTAACATAAAATCTGAATTCATGGTTTCTCTTAAGAAAAGAATTGAAAAATAAAGCAAAACCAGGATGTTTTGCCTTCTGGCAACCATTAGCTAGAGCAGAGTAGCAGCTACTTTTTTTAGAGGAGGTTCTGAAAGGGACCATGTGTTCCCTGAGCGCCACGTCTGCTTCCTCCCCTGTTGCTTACACCTTGCCTGTTTTGCTCCTTTACTTCACCTTACTGGCTTCTAGAACATTTCAGTTTGCCTCTACCAGCACAAGGATTGAGATTCTCAAGATCAAAAAACCAGGTTATTATAATTGCTCTGGACTGCTCTCTAATTAAAATCCAAATAACTTGACTGATAATTTCCATCACTGGGTACAACAGAGAGTGTTTTTCACCAGGTCCTTGGGTGTCTCATTAGGACAGATGCTTGGTTTGTTTTTACCTTGGCTTTCAGACCACAGACATGTTTACCTCTGTAAGAAATGGAGTTGAGAGAGTTAGAAGGAATAGTTCAGTTCAGTTCAGTCGCTCAGTCGTGTCCGACTCTTTGCGACCTCATGAATCGCAGCACGCCAGGCCTCCCTGTCCATCACCAACTCCCGGAGTTCACTCAGACTCACGTCCATCGAGTCCGTGATGCCATCCAGCCATCTCATCCTCGGTCATCCCCTTCTCCTCCTGCCCCCAATCCCTCCCAGCATCAGAGTTTTTTCCAATGAGTCAACTCTTCGCATGAGGTGGCCAAAGTACTGGAGTTTCAGCTTTAGCATCATTCCTTCCAAAGAAGTCCCAGGGCTGATCTTCCGAATGGGCTGGTGGGATCTCCTTGCGGTCCAAGGGCCTCTCAGGAGTCTTCTCTGACACCGCAGGTCAGCAGCGTCGACTCTTCGGCGCCCAGCTAAACTACTACAAGGAATAGTAGATTACCGAAACACTACGGCAGAGGGTCTGGGAATTCTTTCTCCAGAGGCTGAGAATGGTTACTTCGAAACAGTGGGGAATCCATACCAACAGCACGAAGCTTCCATTTTTATGCCTGAGAGAGTTTTTGAAGCCATTACTCCATGTTTTCCAGGCTTTTAATGCATAATTCATACACAGTACAGATTGGAAATGGAGGAGATTGATATTATGGAAGAGGTGTGTGTATTACCACGGCACCAGCCAACCACAGAATTGTTTGAGAGATTGTTATACCAACGCTAATTGGCTCCTTCAGATTTTTGGGAATGAGTCTTTAGGTTTCCACTGAGTTCTGCATTTTACCTTGTTCACATGTGGTAATTAACAGAGGAGGGAACTATTGTACCTTCATATGAAGCCTGCAACCTTAATTCACATGTCCTGGGGTCTAGTGACAACTGTGTATCATTGTTTCTCGTTATACTAGGAGTTACTAGCTGAGCACTATAGACAGGAAAAAACAACGATGAAACTTTGGGACTGGAGTTCGGTAGACAGGAGTTTTAGTCCTGGCACTGCTACTTATCTGTATGATTTGGGGTAATTTAAATTCTCTTAGACTCAATTTTCTCATATGTAAAATGGGATAACATTAGTACCTCCCTCTTTGGAGTGGAGGGAGTGTGCAAAATAATTCATATTAAACATTCAGGACATAAATAAGCACTTAATAAGTAGGGTTGACTATGGCTTCCTTGTTGTAATTATTCAGCATAATGAATAACTTTCTATGAGTAGTAAATGCAAGTGACATGGTTCTTGCCCTCATGGATCTGAGACTCTAGTTGGATTTAAACTGTCCAAAATGTGTGTGTGTGTGTGTGTGTGTGTGTGTGTGTTTTATAGGACAGCTATTGAGAATGAGACTGTCTGATCATGATTCTCTACCCAACCTCTTAATTCTCTTTAGAATATCAAGCACCTTAGTAAACTTTCTATTGCTCAGTTTAATGGGAATAATAAAAAAGAGCTATCTTCTAGTGTTTGGCCCAAAGTAAAACAATAATGATAATGATAATAATGAAGATGAAGGGAAAAATAGCTTACGTTGATCACATGCATTCCATTTATCATTTAATCGTATTTATTCTATGTAGTTACCATTAATTGATGTAGTAACTTTTACCTGAATTAATTTATTCAAATCTCATATTCTACCTATAAGGTAGTAATTAGTCCCATTTTGCAGATGAGGAAACTCAGGCATTAGAAGAGATGCACACTCAGGAAATAGCAGTTGCTGCCGTGGCATCATTAATAAAATGAATGTCTCTCCACATCACATTATTCGGTTCACACTGTTGTTTACATTCCTTCTCACTAATTCCACAGTGTCTCCATACTTGATCAAGCTTTCTGTTGGTGGAAACTTTGGTTATCATTATGACATTTACATAAAGAGCGAGTTTTGAAAACCATCTCATTTTATTTGAGAGGCTGTCTGCTTGTTTGTGTTAGCGCTGAAATAAATGCTGTATCCTTCTGTTCACTTGACAGATTTAACTGAAGATTTCAGACAGTGAAGCTGTCAGGCTAACCCTGGAGACCAGGAGTGAGAATTTTGGGCAATACGCGTTGGCCAGTATAGGGTTATGTTACTCAGAGACTAGGTGAAGGGAGTATTTTCAACCTGTAAATTGTTATCTCCTCGTGTGTAGACTGTACCTGTGAAGAAAAGCGCAGGGGACAGCGTGCTGGGCTGAATCAACTGAGGGACCCTGTGCACAAACCGAGACTGACATTCTCAGTTGACGTGCTTTTCAATCGCTGAGAAAGTGTGTTGTTTCCACTGCCTGGGTCATTCTACACTGCCAAGTCTGTGACCAGATATCACCTTCTCAGTGAGTCCTTCTTGTCCAGATTATTTATAATCGCACCCCCTCTCTTTATCCTCAGACATTTCGTCTCACTGTTCCCTGCTTTATTTTCCTTCAGAGCACTTATCTCTATTTACACACTGTCCGTTTTACCTCTTTCTTGTCTATTCCCCCGTCAGCGGTATCCTGGAACCTGCTTATACTACTTCTCAAATAAATAAAATATTCAGGAACAAATAAATATTCAGGAATTTGCAAATTGGTTGTCAAAAAGATCATAGTGAGAATATTTACTGGTACACAACCACCATCTCTTAAATGTAAGCTCCGTGAGAGAACACATTTTTGTTCATTTCATTCACTGCTACATCCCCTTTACCCAAAAATGTGCTTTACACACTGTATTTAAAAAGTATTTGCTGGAAGAAGTCTAGAACAAAAGTGTGAGTGAGTGTACAAACTTCCATTTTATCCATGCTTCATATATGATCTGTGCTCTATCCAGAACTTTCTTTAAAATTTTTTTATTGTGGCAAAAGTCACATAATAAAAAAAAATACTGTTTTAACCATATTTAACTGTATAGTTCAGTAACATTCTAAAGACTTTTTATATATCTCATTACAATCTTAATGCCAGGAGGTAGTATGTACCCCTACAGTGTTATTATCCTACATTCACAAAGGCAGAAACTGTGAAGCCAAGAGGTTTGTCAGCTTCTCCAAGGTCATGTGGGGGTAAATGGTAGAAACAGAATGAGGAGGAGAAGAAAGAGAAGGACAAAAAGAAGGAGGACAGGAAGAGAAGGAGGAGGAGATTAATGGCAGCAAGCACTCACATCACACTTAGCTATGTGTCAGGTACTATTCTGAGTATTTTATATACAAATAACAACTAATGCATCTCGTTTCCACAACACACCCATGAGACAGGTGCTAATATTATTATCGCCACCTTACAGCTGAGGAAACAGAGGCACACAAAGCTTAGGTCCCTCGTCAAAGAGCACGTAATACACCTTTTTAGAGCTGAGACTTGAATGCATGATATAAGGCAGTGCTGGGATCCACACTTTTTAACTGTTCTGCTCTATTGTTGGTTGATTGACTTGTCCTACACCAGAGGTCCTGGTTTGAATGACTGGACCTACCAGGGGATTTGTTCATTCTGGTGGGACTTAATCTCTTGTGTTTTATACCTCATAGATTTTGCAGGTTGCCTTGTCTCGAATGGACTTTCTAACCACTGTGTGTTGATGAATTTGACTCACTGCCACCTCTGTTGTATCAAATGAGACTGAAGTTCTGGGAATTATCTTGAATTCCTTTGCTTTCTGAAGGGTTGCTTGTGCTTCCTTCCGTTGATTCCACTCTCCTAATCTTCACCCTAATCCTAGGTTGATTAAGCAAAGAGCAGTAAAGGTTAAGAGAGTGGTGACTTGTAAATGAAGTGAAATGAAAAGAAGAAAAAAGCACCACCTGAAAGACTTCCTTCTTTTTGATCAAGACATCAATATAACCGTTAAATGAATTCTCTTTGAAAAAGGTTTCATTTTTGTTTTATCATCCTGCTTCAAAGAATAGAGAAGGCAATAGGAACCCACTTCAGAAGCAGAGCTCAGATTGTTGCTGAACCCACTTCATAGAGGAATCTGAATTTAGGATGAGGTCTTCTTTCTTTTTTTTATTTTTTAATTTTTTTTATTAATTTTTTTTTTATTTTAAAATCTTTAATTCTTACATGTGTTCCCAAACATGAACCCCCCTCCCACCTCCCTCCCCATAACATCTCTATGGGTCATCCCCATGCACCAGCCCCAAGCATGCTGTATCCTGCGTCAGACATAGACTGGCGATTCAATTCTTACATGATAGTATACATGATAGAATGCCATTCTCTAATGTTCTAAATGTACATTAGTGGGGTAAACTGTCTGCAAAACTACTTGTCTGGTGAAGAGAAATAAACTTGAAGTTTCTACTTATTTTGTGGGCCACTAAAAGTTGTTACCCACCAGAAGAGCTCTGGACTTCTTAGGACATATTCCAGGACTTGATAGATTTAGGTATCAAGGTTCCACCTGTCAGCAGCTCTGGTGAACTTTCTGGACCTCAATTTCCTTGTTTGCCAAGTGTATTTGTAAAGTCAGCTTCTGAGTCTAATCATTATTCAGAATTGTTTCATCTCTAAAATCGTTCCCAATGAAACCTCACCCACCTAGTTCCTCCGTCTCACCCAGCTATTCTTTAATGGAGTCAGTCCCTCCATACTTCACCTGGCCCCCTCCTTTCTAGTATCACACTCTTCTTGGCACCACTTTTTGTCTCATCCAATTTCTACTTCTTTCATTGCTGTTTCTACTTCCGTCCTTAGACTCTCTCTGAGAACAGTGGTAGTTAACTCATATTTCTCTGGAATCTCCCACAGCTTTTAAAATGATGCCAGTTACATAGGAAATAGGTGTTGAATAACATTGAAGATGATAGAATAGTGAATCAGAACATTTAACACTCTTCTCACCAGTTCCGTGGGATCTAGTCTTGTGAAACTAAAAACAAACAAATGAACCAAAAGTGTATAATACTTTCTAAAAATAATTGTGTAAGTAAAGTTTTGTTTCCTCAACTCTGTTGTTGATGTGGGGAAAGCCTTTTTATGAAGTCGTTCTACTGGATGTTTTATTGATACATATTAAAGTTATTAATTAAACACATGAATGCTTAAAACGAATGCCTTGTAGTTTTGTGAAATGGCTGTGACTGGGTAATTCAATGCATTAGGTGTTATTAGGAGAAAAAGTAATGCTGCTCTGGCAGAAGAATAAGTACTCCAGATTTGAAGATCATATTTGCAGATGACTTGAGTATTAAAACTTCCATACAATTATTTTCTTATTTAATATTTTCATGGAGAAGGCAATGGCACCCCACTCCAGTACTCTTGCCTGGAAAGTCCCGTGGACGGAGGAGCCTGGAAGGCTGCAGTCCATGGGGTCGCTGAGGGTTGGACACAACTGAGCGACTTCACTTTCACGTTCCACTTTCATGCCTTGGAGAAGGAAATGGCAACCCACTCCAGTGTTCTTGCCTGGAGAATCCCAGGGACGGGGGAGCCTGGTGGGCTGCCATCTATGGGGTCGCAGAGAGTCGGACACGACTGAAGTGACTTAGCAGTAGCAGCAGTAATATTTTCAAGCCTTGTAACAATCAATGCCAGGAAAAATAAACAAGAGAGCTGAGATCTGTTAAAATGCTCGGCAGTGCATATATTAAGGAGAATATTTTGACTGCATAGTTCATTTATCTATTTTTAAAATGTAAGTATGAAGGCAACCGGTTTAAGTGAATGACTGTGTACCCGTAATAGCCTGTGCTATTTCAGGAAGGGACCAAAGGTGGTGTTAGCTCATCCTGGATCAGGTGAAGCGAGGACAAGTGTAAATAAGCTCATCATCCTAGTCTTCCAGGATCTTCAGAATTGAACCTCTTGGTAGACTCTTTATTGGCCTTCCATTATTGAATCTAAATGAGTGTTCGTGGAATTGGCCCCAAACAAATGACTTCCTAAAATGGGACGTGAATCCACGTGTCATCATGGTGTTTTAGCCACTCAGAGATTGAAATAGTTTCCTGATGGTTTAAAAAACTCAGAAAGACCCTTCATTTCTTCTACCATGTTTCTGTTCTAGCTGTTATATCCTATATTGAAAAAGGATTATAGGGCAAAAGGAAACCTTATGAGTCTTCCATTCCCTTTCTTTTTTTACCCTCTCACATTCTCTCCTTCTGGTCTATTAATAAGTGCCTTTCAAATAAGTATCTATAAAAGAAGTTACATTGACGTTTTAAAGCAGTCAGAAATCTTCACCTTCAGGAGTCGAACTTGTCATGAGTTAATTTTCTCATTGGTTTAAATCAGAGCATGAAAGAGTACTGCTGGTAACAAGAGTTAAATTTACTACAACAGAGAAATATAAATGTCCTGCGTTTTTGAAAATTATATAGTATAAGTTGCATACAAATTATACCTCTTTTCCCAAGAGATTGTTTCCTCTTGGTTCATTATTCAGGATGTTTCAATCTTTCCCATTCCAGGGTGGACTGAAAGCAGCAAAATATTGATTACAATCCTCTTGTTCCAGGAGCAATTCGCTTACCACTTTTGAAAAGCAAGGACTTGTATTAACAACAGCATGACTGTTTCTATAGCATTCTTGTATTCTTATGGTAAATCATTTGAAGGAAATACAGTAAGAACCACAAAAGAGAAAATATGTTCAAGTCTTTGTGTTGGACATAAAAAAACTCAGTTAGTCAGTACCTGGGGAAAAGAGCACTGCCATGTTTCTGCTTTAGAATTTTCTTGCTATCATTGTTTATGGATTAATCTCTTTCTAAGCCCTGTAAGAGAAGAAAAAAGCATTGTGATTTATGATGGAATTGCTATTGGGAGTCATCCATCCTTCAAGCTAATGATAATAGCTATTGCTTTTTGAGGATATACTGTTTATCCAGCAAATGGGACTTATTGGATAATAGGATTTTTACAACAGGCATAGAAAGGCGTTTTTATGGGTTTAACCATTTCACAAAGAACCTGACAGTAGTCAGTTGACTGGTACAGGGTCTCTGGCAGAGCTCTTAAATAACTGAGCAGGGATTTGAACTGGCTTCAGCGCCAAATTCATTGGTGGTCACAAAGGGTCCCTACTCTCAGAAGGGTTTAATGCTAAGCTGTAAGCTGCTTAAAATTTATAGTTCTTTTGAATAAGGTGTCCTGAGGGACTTTCCAGGTGGCTCAGCGGTAAAGAATCCACCTGCAATGCAGGAGACATGGGCTCAGTCCCTGGGTTGGAAAGATTCCCCTGGCAAAGGAAAGGACAACTCATTCCAGTATTCTTGCCTGGGAAATCCATGGACAGAGGAACCTGGTGGGCTACAGTCCATGGGAGGTCACAAAGAGTTGGACATGACTGAGTGACTGTCAGACCTCTCCACCACGACCCGCCCGTCTTGGGTGGCCCCACACAGCATGGCTTAGTTTCATTGAGTTAGACAAGGCTGTGGTCCATGTGATCAGATTGGCTAGTTTTCTGTGATTAAGGTTTCAGTGTGTCTGCCCTCTGATGCCCTCTCGCAACACCTATCGTCATACTTGGGTTTCTCTTACCTTGGACGTGGGGTATCTCTTCACGGCTGCTCCAGCAAAGTGCAGCCACTGCTCCTTACCTTGGACGAGGGGTATCTCTACACGGCCACCCCTCCTGACCTTGAACGTAGAGCAGCTCCTCTCGGCCCTCCTGTGCCTGAGTAGCCACCGCTCCATGGACACGTGTACTTATACACAAAGTACATCGTGAGAAACGCTGGGCTGGAAGAAGCACAGGCTGGAATCAAGATTGCTGGGAGAAATATCAATAACCTCAGATATGCAGATAACACCACCCTTATGACAGAAAGTGAAGAGGAACTAAAAAGCCTCTTGAGGAAAGTGAAAGAGGAGAGTGAAAAAGTTGTCTTAAAGCTCAACATTCAGAAAACTGAGATCATGGCATCTGGTCCCATCACTTTATGCCAAATGGATGGGAAAACAGTGAAAACAGGGGCTGATTTTATTTTTTTGGGCTCCAAAATCACTGCAGATGGTGACTGCAGCCATGAAATTAAAAGACTCGTACTCCTTGGAAGGAAAGTTATGACCAATCTAGACAGCATATTCAAAAGCAGAGACATTGCCTTGCCAACAAAGGTCCATCTAGTCAAGGCTATGGTTTTTCCTGGGGTCATGTATGGCTGAGAGAGTTGGACTGTGAAAAAGCTGAGCACCAAAGAATTGATGCTTTTGAACTGCGGTGTTGGAGAATACTCTTGAGAGTCCCTTGGACTGCAAGGAGATCCAACTAGTCCATTCTAAAAGAGATCAGTCCTGGGTGTTTTTTGGAAGGAATGATGCTAAAGCTGAAACTCCAATACTTTGGCCACCTCATGCGAAGAGTTGACTCATTAGAAAAGACCCTGATGGTGGGAGGGATTGAGGGCAGGAGGAGGAGGGGACGACAGAGAATGAGATGGCTGGATGGCATCACCGACTCGATGGACATGATTTTGAGTGAACTCTGGGAGTTGGTGATGGACAGGGAGGCCTGGTGTGCTGTGATTCATGGGGTTGCAAAGAGTCGGACACGACTGAGCAACTGAACTGAACTGAGTGACTGCTGCTGCTAAGCTGCTAAGTCACTTCATTCGTGTCCAACTCTGTGCGACCCCATCGACAGCAGCCCACCAGGGTCCCCTGTCCCTGGGATTCTCCAGGCAAGAACACTGGAGTGGGTTGCTATTTCCTTCTCCAATGCGTGAAAGTGAAAAGTCAAAGTGAAGTTGCTCAAGTCGTGTCTGACTCTTAGCGACCCCATGGGCTGCAGCCTACCAGGGTCCTCCGTCCATGGGATTTTCCAGGCAAGAGTACTGGAGTGGGGTGCCGTTGCCTTCAAGCAACAACAATACAAGGTGTCCTGAGTTTTCAGTTTGTGCTGAGCTCTGCAAATTCCTTAGCTCATCATATCTCTCTAGGTATAAAGCTTATTTCATTCCATCATAGCTCTCCCAGAGATGAATTTTCCATTACAAAAACGGCCTCAGCAGGAATAGTTACTACGTGCTCTCTACCAACTCTATGACAGCATAGTTTGGTGCACTTTGCCTGCCCCACACAGGTAGATTTGTATCTGAATTGATTGCTAGATTGAACCCCTGGCAATGATGAATATCTGAAAGATCAGCTCTTAGCTTTCTGGTTACTGAATTGCCAGAGAAAAGGAAACAAAATTATTTCACATATTTTACCAACCTGCTTTGGCTTTTCGTTTCTGCTAAACATTTTAAGTTTTATTTATATTCATGGAGACATTTGCCTTCTCCTCCATCATGTTCTCATATGTTTCATTCTATTTTGGGCTTATATAAGGTACATTGAGTATCTAAAATTAATATCAATATTCATTAGTATTACTTTGAAGCAATTTGTGTTTGAATGTGTTTTGAAGCAATGTGGTTTGAAGCAATTTTTTCTACTAAATCAAAATTTTCACAATCTAAACTAAGAATATTAGATTTAAAGTCAGGAGCTGACTGATAGAGTGACATTTTTGTTTTCTCAATTTTTTTTTTTTGTTTATCTTCAAACATTCAATAATTACTTCTTCAGTTTAAGAGCTGAAGAAATGGTATGCTGTATTTTGACATTTACTTTTATGAAACCCTGAATTAATTTTTTGTTTCAAGCCGTTTTTATGACAGTTACCATCACTGTTTTGAATTGTGACAGTTTCTTTTCATTAAAAATATACATCCTTCTCTTTTATTTTCAAATGTCCTCTAGTACCATCACATATTGCCAGACCTTTGGGGGAGTATTAGGAGTAATCCAACCCAGTCCCCTTGCTTTACAGGTGAAGAAATTCATGCCCAGGAAGACGTATAAGAGTGGTTTAAGGTTGCAGAGCCAAATAGTGATAGAGCAAAGATCGCTGCACAAATTCCTCTGAATTTAAATCCAAGAGTCTCTTATTATACCACATAAGTCTCTTTTGATGCCTAAAATCACTAAGATTTCTTTTTTAATTTTTTATCTATGATAAATATTTATACAGCCTTAAGGCTTATGTTAAAGCTTAGCTTATTCAGGCCCTATGAATATGAAAATCAGAAATCTGGAGGGGAATATTAGCTTTTCAGTAAACGGGTAAGAGTGTTTTTTAAGTTCTCAATGTTGTGTCAGAAAAAAAAAATCCATTTTTCCAATTAAATTCTTTTAGCAGACAATAATGTCTCTTTGGATTACTTTGATAATTTTATAACCGTGTAATGCCATTTTATAAAAAACAAATTGCCTAGTAAAGATGTTGGTGAAACTCTTGCCCAATTAAGTATACTGTGGAAAAAAAAACCTAGTTAAATCTGGTGCTATATGAAGGAGTGCCAGCAAGGCAGCCCCTGAAAGATCCTTTCTCTCACCAGGATCCTGGGTTTTTGCTGGGAGAAGATTGAAATACATTTCCAGTAAAGGCACATTTTCAGTTCTGGTAGGCATCCTTGGAAATACAGAGACTGCCTCCAAAATGCCACGTTATTACTATCAACATATTTTTCTTTTTAAATGTGTCCACCTAAATTATGTTCCCAGGTTGCAATATAATTCTGCTGACCAGGCTGGGTAATTTACAGTAGCTAATTACAAGACTTTTACATGACAATTTGTCTTGTATATGCTTTGGATATAAGTTTTCATTCAGTATTTCTTAGCAATACCCAGCACAGGGGAGGGAGGTTGGAGGGGGTTTCAGGATGGGGAACACATGTACACCTGTGACTGATTCATGTCAATGTATGGGAAAACCACTACAATATTGTAAAGTAATTAGCTTCCAATTAAAATGAATATATAATTTTAAAAAGAGAGAAATACCCTCTTCAGAATCCTTCAAAAAGATACCATTTTTCCTGTTTCTCCGTAACTGATTTTCCTAACATTTATGGATTCACTTTTACTCTGCAAGGGACTTTTTAATGTTATGCAGAGTCATTACCCATCACGGATTAACTTTTTCTTCCTTATCCTGCTATCCTTCCCCCAAGAATAAAGATAGTCCTGAGGAAAAGAACCTAAGATAAGTGGAACCAAGAGCTACGATTCAAACACTGTTTATCCTTTTAAATCCCAAACCCATAGGAACTCACTATTCTTAACGAGTTTTCATTCCTGTCCACCACCCCTAACAAGCAGCTAAACGGCTGCATGTGTTGCCAGGCAGCCAGTAGGAGGCAGCCTGGTAGGGGAACAGCTCTAGGTATGAACTTTCACGCTGCTGCTGCTGCTGCTGCTGCTGCTGCTGCTGCTGCTCAGCCACTCAGTTGTGTCTGACTCTTTGTGACCCATTGGACTGTAGCCCACCAGGCTCCTCTGTCCATGGGATTTTTCAGGCAAAAATACTGGAGTGGGTTGACATTTCTCCTCCAGGGGATCTTCCCAACCCAGGGATCGAACTAGAGTCTCTTGTCTCTCCTATATTGAAGGTGGATTCTTTACCCACTGAGCCACCCAGGAAGCCCCTTTACTCTGCTGCTTGCCTACTGTCCTGTCAAGATCTTACCCAAGTTAGTTAACCCCTCTGAGCCTCAGTAAATTTTTGGAATAGAGATAGTAATTTGAGAATAATTTATAAGTTATTTTCTGTATATAGATGGGTTATTGGGTGAGATGTGAGATGACAATGAAACAAGATAATTCTAGAACTAAGATTCTTCACTTCTAGTGACCATTTTTCCAGCAGTCCAATCCAAAGGCTGCATTCAGCATAGAGAGAGAGAGAGATGAGCAACCAAAGATGGGTTGCTTTGACCCTGTGAAAGGTTTGGAAATGCCATCTGCAGAAAAGCATGCCCATGGACTCCCAATAAATCTCTATTTGCTGGCCATATTGCAGACCTGGTGGAACTTCATCCCTACTTAATCCCTGGATTTTAGTCCAGCAATATGTGCTGGATGAGTAGGGATATTTGTGGTCAAGGCATTCTTCTGATTTTGTGGATTAAAATGTTTCAGAACTCCATAATCATTTGTCCAGCATTCAAGGCAGCATCTTGTGGAGTATGTTCCAAGTACAAAAGTCCCTGTGAATTCCACTGGACCATAGGACGTGGTTTTGTATCCATGCTGACCTGGTAGAATCACTAGGGAGGCTCTTGGCTGTGTCCATGTAGGGCCCATCTCTTGGCCTCAGCTTCACAGAATGGTTCACATTCCTAGCAACTACCTGAATACCCAGATATGTACATTTGAGGCATGCATGTGTTCATCAGTGCTCTGAAACGTAGTTCAAGGTGAGAGCACACATGTTTATATACAATTCAACTTTCATTTATAAGTATCATCAATTAATCAGTCTCTTCATGGGAAGGATTTTTGGACGATCCCCAGTATTGACTTTCTAAGATACTTTTGAAGATGGCATGAGTTAATGGATACGTGTAAGTATGGAGACAGTTTATGACACTTAGTTAACCAACCTTTCCCTTCTTCCCACATGTTACATTAATGTTCCTAAAGCCACAGGATTCTTCTTTTGAACAACAGATAAGACCAACTGAAGAGAGGATGAACGCCCATTTATTCAAGAGTTGACAGTTACGAGGGACCAAAGCTCTGATTATCAACTGGGGGTGATTGTGCCCCTTAGGGAACATCTGACAATGCTAATGACTTTTAAAAATTATCATTACTCATATCTAATGGGTAGATGCTGTTAAACATTCTATAGTATGCAGGTTAGCCCCGTCCTCCCACAAAAAATTTTCGTTCAACTCAAAATGTCAATCATGACATGGTTAAGAAACCCTGAACAAATATAATTGGTTTTGATTTTTGGTTCTTATAAACACTGTCTGAAGTGGATTCTGCTGTTATCCTCATTTTACAGAAGCAGACATTGTAGCAATGAGAGATCAAGAGGTTGTCCAAGATCCCAGAACTAGTGGGGAAAGACAGATTTCAATTCATCTAGAATTCACGCCCCTCTCCCTGCCTTCTTAGGGCAAAGTCAGAATTAGAATCCTTTGCTGCTACCATTCATTGTTGCCTTTGGATGAAAGTATTATTACATTGAATTACTATAACATATAAAGGGTGAATGAGTTTTTCAGTTCAGTCACTCAGTCGAATCCAACTCTTTGCGACCCCATAAACCGCAGCATGCCAGGCCTCCCTGTCCATCACCAACTCCCGGAGTTCACTCAAACTCACGTCCATCGAGTCAGTGATGCATTCCAGCCATCTCATCCTCTCTCGTCCCCTTCTCCTCCTGCCCCCAATCCCTCCCAGCATCAGAGTCTTTTCCAATGAGTCAGCTCTTCACATCAGGTGGCCAGAATATTGGAGTTTCACCTTCAGCATCAGTCCTTCCAGTGAACACCCAGGACTGATTTCCTTTAGGAAGGACTGGTTGGATCTCCTTGCAGTCCAAGGGACTCTCAAGAGTCTTCTCCAATGACACAGTTCAAAAGCTTCAATTCTTTGGTGCTCAGCTTTCTTTGTAGTCCAACTCTCACATCCATACATGACCACTGGAAAAACCATAGCCTTGACTAGACGGACCTTTGTCGGCAAGGTAATGTCTCTGCTTTTGAATATGCCATCTAGGTTGGTCGTAACTTTCCTTCCAAGGAGTAAGCATCTTTTAATTTCATGGCTGCAATCACTGTCTGCAGTGATTTTGGAGCCCAGAAAAATAAAATCAGCCACTGTTTCCACTGTTTTCCCATCTATTCGCCATGAAGTGATGGGACTGGATGCCATGATCTTAGTTTTCTGAATGTTGAGCTTTAAGCCAACATTTTCACTCTCCTCTTTCCTTTCATCAAGAGGCTCCTTCGTTCTTCTTCACTTTCTGCCATAAAGGTGGTGTCATCTGCATATCTGAGGTTATTGATATTTCTCCTGGCAATCTTGATTCCAGCTTGGGTTTCCTCCAACCCAGCGTTTCTCATGAAGTACTCTGCATATAAGTTAAATAAGCAGGGTGACAATATACAGCCTTGATGGTATCCTTTTCCTATTTGGAAGCAGTCTGTTGTTCCATGTCCAGTTCTAACTGTTGCTTCCTGACCTGCATACAGATTTCTCAAGAGGGAGGTCAAATGGTCTGGTATTCCCATCTTTTTCAGAATTTTCCACAGTTTATTGTGATCCACACAGTTAAAGGGTTTGACATAGTCAGTAAAGCAGAAATAGATGTTTTTCTGGAACTCTCTTGCTTTTTCAATGATCCAGCGAATGTTAGCAATTTGATCTCTGGTTCCTCTGCCTTTTGTAAAACCAGCTTGAACATCAGGGAGTTCACGGTTCACATATTGCTGAAGCCTGGCTTGGAGAATTTTGAGCATTACTTTACTAGTGTGTGAGATGAGTACAATTGTGTGGTAGTTTGAGCATTCTTTGGCATTGCCTTTCTTTGGGATTGGAATGAAAACAGACCTTTTCCAGTCCTGTGGCCACTGCTGAGTTTTCCAAATTTGCTGACATACTGAGTGCAGCACTTGCACAGCATCGTCTTTCAGGATTTGAAACAGCTCAACTGGAATTCCATCCCCTCCACTAGCTTTGTTCATAGTGATACTTCTTAGGGCTCACTTGACTTCACATTCCAGGATGTCTGGCTCTAGGTGAGTGATCACACCATCGTGATTATCTGGGTCATGAAAATCTTTTTTATACAGTTCTTCAGTGTATTCTTGCCACCTCTTCTTAATATCTCCTGCTTCTGTTAGGTCTGTACCATTTCTGTCCTTTATTGTGCCCATCTTTGCATGAAATGTTCCCTTGGTATCTCTAATTTTCTTAAAGAGATCTCTAGTCTTTCCTATTCTATTGTTTTCCTCTTTATTTGCATTGATCATTGAGGAAGCCTTTCTTATGTCTCCTTGCTATTCTTTGGAACTCTGCATTCGTATGCTTATATCTTTCCCTCTTTTCTTTTCGCTTCTCTTCTTTTCACAGCTATAATAAGTTTTTGATTTTCTCTTTTTTGTGTGTGAGCAGACAAAATAATGCCCATATTTAATAATTGTGGCTCTCAGTTCAGTTCAATTCAGTCACTCAGTCATGTCTGACTCTTTGTGACCCCATGAATTGCAGCACGCCAGGCCTCCCTGTCCATCACCAACTCCCGGAGTTCACTCAGACTCACGTCCATCGAGTCCGTGATGCCATCCAGCCATCTCATCCTCGGTCGTCCCCTTCTCCTCCTGCCCCCAATCCCTCCCAGCATCAGAGTCTTTTCCAATGAGTCAACTCTTCGCATGAGGTGGCCAAAAGTACTGGAGTTTCAGCTTTAGCATCATTCCTTCCAAAGAAATTCCAGGGCTGATCTCCTTCAGCATGGACTGGTTGGATCTCCTTGCAGTCCAAGCTAGGATGCCATTAAAATTATTTTCGTGAGAGGTGCACTAGTGGTGCGGTTTGCTGCTCTTGCTGATGTCAGTCAGATGGAATCTTTTGTTGTGATTTTCTGTGTTGTTTTGAAGTTCCTCTTGCTATTCAGTGGTAATGTGTCTGTTAGTAAAGATTTATGGTCCTATCCTTTTAGGAGAGAATATTCACACTCTGATTTTGCGTTTTGCGGCTCACACACATTATCACTAAAGTACATTATCGTTTTTTATCTGGTGTCAGGGAGGATTTTATTGTCTTTTAAGTTAGGTGGTGTGCTCCAGGGAGGAAAGGGATTAGGGCTGCTCAGAGCTAATAGGACTGATTTTGTTCCACTGTCTTTCTTGCCAGTCAAAAAGAAATAGGGGATAATAGAAACTCATCAGTTGCTATTTGCAAAACTGTTTACTTTCCTTGAATGTTTCAGTCCCTTGTTGACATGAGCATTGACCGCATTTTGCCATAGTGGATGATTTATTTTACATGAGGTGCCTTTTTCAGCCCCCGCTACGGAGTGTTCTGAATTATTCCAAACTCCATCTGGATAAAAGTAAATGCTCTTGTTTCCTCTGATGGATGTTTTGTTTTGGTCACAACAGTTATGATTGACTTTGATGTTTCCCAAACCCACTATATGGGTCCCCCAGTCAATATTTGAACAAAATGTAAAAAAAAAATCATAAGCAAAAACGCCACAGAAATAAAGTGTGGTCTGCCTTGGCTCTTCCAAGTCTGAACCATCAGTTAAATCAGTCCTTAGACTCTCTGAAGAGTAGGAGTTTTAGAAAATGAGTTTCTGTCTAAATAAAAAGGAAAGAGGACCATAATGGTGGCATCTTAATAAATTCATTAAGAGGCAAAGGAGACCAGACTCATCCCCTCATCCACATCCACATAGTGATGAAAATCACCAATGTGGATTAAAGGATGAAATGAAGAAGTGACGTGTGGGGGGCGGGGCAGGTGGCCTTGATCACACTTTGACTTTTGTCATAACTTTAAAAGAAGGTCGCCACGGACTCTTCCGCCATACATCCGCGTGCACCTCTCCTTTACATTTGTTTCTTAAGGAGAAATATCTCATTCTCCGGTTTATTTCTTAGATGAGATTCCTGGAGGAAAAGATTCTGGTTGGTTCTACCATGATTTTAAGCCAGACCATTTCATAGATCAGGGACTTGCCAGGTTGCACGGTAGTAAAGAATCTGCCTGCTAATGCCAGAGAAGGCAATGGCAGCCCACTTCAGTACTCACGCCTGGAGAATACCAGGGACGGCAGAGCCTGGTAGGCTGCCGTCTATGGGGTCACACAGTGTTGGACACGACTGACGTGACTTAGCAGCAGCAGCAGCCTGCCAGTGCAAGAGACGCAAGAGACACAGGTTTGATCTCTGGGTCAGGATGTTCCGCTGGAGAAGAAAATAACAACCCACTCCAGGATTCTTGCCTGGAGAATCCGATGAACAGAGAAGCCTGGCAGGCTACTGTCCATGGGATCACAAAGAGTCAGACACAACTGAGTGCGTGCGCGCATGCGTGCACACACACACACACACACACACACACAGATTTAATAGATCACTGCTTATTCTGCGTGTTGACTGCTATTAGTTTTTAATAGCAGTAGTTTTCCCTGCTTCACATTGAGGGGTAGAGCCAGGGCAGGGTCACCTCATCTAAAGAGAGCTTGTCCCTTTCACAGGAATGCTTGACTGGGCAACTTCCCTTCAAAGGGACTATGGGCAGGATGACTGAAAATCTATAAACAAGATATGATTAAAATAAGAAAAAAAATGATCAACTAAGCAGGACAAGTGGGTAGGCGAATTGAGTGACTGAGTGGAGGTAATTTTTCTGCAATGGAAGAGATCTCCAAGGTATAAGAAGCACATTAGGGAGAAGGGTTTGA
This sequence comes from Capricornis sumatraensis, assembly GCF_032405125.1. NCBI lineage: Eukaryota > Metazoa > Chordata > Mammalia > Artiodactyla > Bovidae > Capricornis > Capricornis sumatraensis. The sequence goes on along the minus strand of NC_091091.1, from coordinate 8,759,687 downwards.
GATGTGAATGCAAGTCTTGACCATATTCACTGCTGTGACTAACATGATATTATTGTGGTTGAAACTAACAGTAGAAAATGCTTTGAGTAGGAAAGCTGTAGTGGAGGAGAGATGTCTTCTGCCCTACTAAAGGACAGGGTCCCCATGACTGTGCACATCTAAGGGTGTTTGCAAAGCTGCCCCCAAGTTTCTCCTGTCTAAACTATCAAGTTACTCTGTGTTGCCCAAATTAGGATAATTCCAGGTGACCAGGCTCACAAATGTAGGTATTAAAGGATTTCAACTTTAATTTTAATGACATACTAAATTATATTATATCCAAAAATACCTTCTTCTGCACTGCACAATTCAAGGTGTTTGATAATAGTATTCGTCCATCTTTGAGTCTTCCAGAAAGTGATGCAAGTTGTATTTGATCATTTTTATTAATTCAGTAAACAAGTAAAAGAAGAAGGAAAGAAGTTCCTCAGGAGTATCCAAACATGATGTCACAATGTAAATTCTTTGAGTGAAAGTCGCTCAGTCATGTCCAACTCTCTGCGACCCTGTAGACTATACAGTCCATGGAATTCTCCAGGCCACAATACTGGAGTGGGTAGCCTTTCCCTTCTCCAGGGGATCTTCCCAACCGAGGGATCGAACCCAGGTCTCCCGCATTGCAGGCAGATTGTTTACCAGCTGAGCTATTAAGTGGTGATTAATAGCATGGACCATAGCATCAAACTCCAGAGAACTGCGTCCTGATTTACCACGTTCTGGCTTTGCCGTATTATCCTGGATACGAAACTTGAGGTGCTCACCTGTAAAATGGGGAAATAGCATTCTTATGGAGGTGTTGTCAGAGCAAAATAGATCATGTGCATAATTCACTTAGCAAATTATAATACTGAGTGAAAGTGAATAACTGTAGTATGTCGAGCCAGACAGCATTAGGAGTCATTTGATTCAAAAGGGTGCATAGCAGAGCTAATACTGGGGTGAACCAAGTGAAACATCCAGGGTGCAAATTTTAAGGGCACACCAGAAACTCGGTATTCAAGATAAGTATTTTCATGCAATATTTAAAAATCAATGCAAAAGACATCCTTGATAAATAACATACTAACATCATAATTATAAATATATAAAAACAGGCTACAACTCTGATTCCAATACAACTTTATTTATAAAATCAGGCAGCCAGCCTGTGAGCCAGAGTTTGCTGATTTTTTTTAATGCATTCAGTTGCTCAGTCATGTCCGACTCTTTGCGACCCCATGGACTGCAGCACGCCAGGCTTCCCTGTAAATCGCCAACTCCCGGAGCTTACTCAAACTCATGTCCATAGAGTCGGTGATGCCATCCCACCATCTCATCCTCTGTCGTTCCCATCTCCTTCCACCTTCAGTCTTTCCCAGCATCAGGGTCTTTTCCTGTGAGTCAGTTCTTCACATCAGGTGGCCAAAGTATTGGAGTTTCAGCTTCAGCATCAGTCCCTCCAAGGAATATTCAAGACTGACTTCCTTTAGGATGGACTGGCTGGATCTCCTTGCAGTCCAAGGGACTCTCAAGATAATAATTTATTGCATTGTAATAATATAATATAATAATTTAATGCATTAACTATTATTTTATGCATTAACATGTTATTTATTTATCTTTATTACTTAGTTTCATGATACCTTCTTAAATTTTATACCTGATGGAAGTGCTTCACTTACTTTTCACAAATTTTACTTCACTAAAATTTGTTCAATTTTAACTGAGAAATTCAGATTAGAATTAAAATTCTAGACATTTATAAGACCTTTGGGACCATCTAAAGGACCATGTCCAACCATCTGTGTGGTTATAATGCTTTCTTAGCAGTGTCTTTTAAATGTCAAAGATAGTAACTTCGACTTGACTAGCCCATGACTGAAAACTCATTTGTGCATGTGTGAAATTGTTGGCCTTTTCCAATAACACTAAACCATGGCCGCCTAGGACATTGTGTTACACAAGTAAGACTGCATCTCACCCAGAGATCTTGACTCACTGGCACGTTAGAGGTTGCATTTGCTTTCCCATTTGGGTTCATTTCTTTTGCACTTTATGTTTTTCCTGACTTTCTTTCATGGTTTTCTGAGGGAAAATTTTGACCATCTTGAAAGCAAGGAATAACTCAGGAAATTGTTTTCTTTATTGCTTTTAAATATTGATGGGATTTTGGCAAAGGGAATATAATTAATCTCACAGCAGTTGTCAGCTCCTTTTTATAACAACCCTTTCATCCCTTTATGTAACATGCCACTGCCTTTCCTTGTTGCTCAGGGTTAACTGGCAGGGAGCCATTTGGCTCACTCAGCTGTACCTTGGCAGAGCGTGCCATGAATCAGATGTCCTTTCCTCCTAGAAGGCAGAATATGTCTCTTACTCAGGTTCACCTCACATTTCAATTTGCAAATGGGTGTGTGGTTTCTGTGTCATTCTATTGCCAGCAGTTGATAGATCAATCTAAATGACAGCTTTCAGATGTGTAATTACTTTAGCTTTCGGGGTCTCCCCAAGAGGAGAGTGAAAAAGTTGGCTTAAAACTCAACATTCAGAAAACTAAGATCATGACATCCAGTCCCATCACTTCATGGCAAATAGATGGGGAAATAGTGGAAACAGTGACAGACTTTATTTTCTTGGACACCAAAATCACTGCAGATGGTGAAATTAAATGACACTTGCTCTTTGTAGAAAAGTATGACCAACCTAGACAGGATATTAAAAAGCAGAGACATTACTTTGCCAACAAAGGTCTGTCTTGTCAAAGCTATGGTTCTTTCTGTAGTCACGTATGGATATGAGAGTTGGACTATAAAGAAAGCTGAGTGCTAAAGAAGTGATGCTTCTGAACTGTGGTATTGGAAGAGACTCTTGAGAGTCCGTTAGACTGCAAGGAGATCCAACCAATCAATCCTAATGGAAATCAGTCTTGAATATTCATTGGAAGGACTGATGTTGAAGCTGAAACTACAATACTTTGGCCACCTGATGCAAAGAGCTGACTCATTTGAAAAGACCCTTATGCTGGGAAAGATTGAAGGCGGGAGGAGATGGGGACGACAGAGGATGAGATGGTTGGATAGCTCCACTGACTCCACGGACATAAGTTTGAGTAAGCTCTGAGAGTTGGTGATGGGCAGGGAAGTCTGGTGTGCTGTAGTCCATAGGGTCACAGAGTCGGACATGACTGAGTGGCTGAACTGAACATCCTGAACCATTGTCTCTCTAGTCTATTTTGTCCATCTTTAAGGTAACATATTAACCCAGGAATCACAAAAGGAGAATACCCTCCCACCACCACCACCAATAAGGCATCAAAAAGTACTATAGCAAGTTCATAGGCAAATAGTGGGGTAAAAAATAGCCATGGCAAAATGTCTGGCTTTGAGTTGAATGATTGATTGTCCCTGATTGGGCAAGTGTGATGGTTAATTTTGTATATCAACTTGACTGGGGCCATGGGGTGCTCAGATATTTGTCCAAACATTATTCTGGGTATTTCTGTGAGGGTGCTTTTGGATGAGATTAACATTTGGATCAGTAGAGTAAAGCAGATTGTATCTCCCTAATGTGAGTGGGTCTCATCCAGTCAGTTGAAACCTTGGCTTGAAGACAAGAGCTGACTTTGCCATGAGGAAGAGGAAATTGCTCCTGCCTGATTACCTTGAACTGAGAAATTGATCTTTTCCTGCCTTTTGACTCTACCTGAAACATTGGCTCTTCTTGAGTTTTGAGACTGTGACCTCCGGTCTACAACTTCCACCATGTGCTCTCCTGGTTGGTTAGCCTTTGGACTCAAACTGGAACTGCACCGAAACAGAATCCTTTTCCTTCTATATAAGGAAAAAAAAAAAACTAGATTATCATTACCTTTTCCCAAGCAGGTAAGGCATGCTAGTAAATGCTGCTGCTAAGTCGCTTCAGTTGTAGGCGACTCTGTGCAACCCCATAGACGGCAGCCCACCAGGCTCCCCTGTCCCTGGGATTCTCCAGGCAAGAACACTGGAGTGGGTTGCCATTTCCTTCTCCAATGCACGAAAGGGAAAAGTGAAAGTGAAGTCACTCAGTTGTGTCCGACTCCTAGCAGCGCCATGGACTGCAGCCTACCAGGCTCCTCCATCCATGGGATTTTCCAGGCAAGAGTGCTGGAGTGGGTTGCCATTGCCTTCTCCAATGCTAGTTAATAAATTCAATTAAATCAGTTAAGAAATGAATTAGTCAATAGTTTACAGCTCCCCTGGTGGTTCAGATGGTAAAGAATCTGCCTGCAGTACAGGAGACCCAGCATTGATCCCTGAGTTGGAAAGATCCCCTCAAGAAGAGAATAGCTACCTACTCCAGTATGCTTGCCTGGAGAATTCCATGGACAGAGGAGCCTGGCGGGCTGCAGTCCATGGGGTCACAAAGAGTTAAACACCAGTGAGCAACTAACACTTTCACTTTTGTTAATAATTATTAATAACATTAATAAATGGAGAAGGAAATGGCAACGCACTCAGGCTACAGTCTACGGGGTTGCAAAGAGTCAGACACAACTGAATGACTTCACTTCAGTTAATAAATTAGTTGGTAGATTCTGTTAAATCAGTCAATATCTGTCTTAGTTGATTATATCTAAGAACCAGATCTAGTTGATTTCTTCATACCCTTAATATTTCTTGAGCATCTTGTATACATCAGATACTCTTCACCATGAGCTAGATAGAACAGTGAGCATAACAGACAAGATTCTTTCTCTCCTGAAGACTATATTCTTGTGGGATGAAGGAATAGCTGAATGAATGAATGGACAGCAAACAATGAAATATATAAAAATATAAGCAAGTAATATAAGTTATTGTTTATTATTTATATTTATAATTATATAATATCATGCATATAATTTATAATATATTTATTATTATTTATAATTATTATTGACTATGCCAAAGCCTCTGACTGTGTGGATCACAATAAACTGTGGAAAATTCTGAAAGAGATGGGAATACCAGACCACCTGACCTGCCTCTTGAGAAACCTGTATGGAGGTCAGGAAGCAACAGTTAGAACTGGACATGGAACAATACACTTGTTCCAAATAGGAAAAGGAGTACGTCAAGGCTGTATACTGTCACCCTTATTTGGCTAGTATGCAGAGTACATCATGAAAAACACTGGGCTGGATGAAGCACAAGCTGAAATCAAGATTGCCAGGAGAAATATCAATAACCTCAGATATGCAGATGACACCACCTTTATGGTAGAAAGTGAAGAAGAACTAAAGCCCCTTGATGAAAGTGAAAGAGGAGAGTGAAAAAGTTGGCTTAAAGCTCAACATCCAGAAAACTAAGATCATGGCATCTGGTCCAATCACTTCATGGGAAATTGATGGGGAAACAGTGGAAACAGTGGCAGGGTTTATTTTGGGGGGCTCCCAAATCACTGCAGATGGTGACTGCAGCCATAAAATTAAAAGACACTTACTCCTTGGAAGGAAAGTTTTAGCCAAACTAGACAGCATATTAAAAAGCAGAGATATTACTTTGCCAACAAAGGTCCATCTAGTCAAGGGTATGGTTTTTCCAGTAGTCATGTATGGATATGAGAGTTGGACTATAAAGAAAGCTGAGTGCTGAAGAATTGATGCTTTTGAACTGTGATGCTGGAGAAGACTCTTGAGAGTCCCTTGGACTACATGGAGCTCAAACCAGTCCATCCTAAAGGAGATCAGTCCTGGGTATTCATTGGAAAGACTGATGTTGAAGCTGAAACTCCAATACTCTGGCCACCTGATGCAAAGAGCTGACTCATTTGAAAAGATACTGCTGCGGGGAAAGATTGAGGGTGATACAAGATGGGAATGACAGAGATTGAGTAGTTGGATGGCATCACCGACTCAATGGACATGAGTTTAGGTAAACTCCAGGAGTTGGTGATGAACAGGGAAGCCTGGCGTGCTGCGATTCATGGGGTTGCAAAGAGTCGGACACAACTGAGCAACTGAACTAAATTGAAATGAATATAAGGAAAGAAATAAAAGCAAAAAAAAAAATCATCTCAATATAATTTCAATGGAGAAAATAAAATAAAATGAATGATAGAGTGACAGGAGGACCACCACGTAGGTGGTTGGGGATGAGCTCTCTTCAGAAATAAGCTTTATTTTGAGACCTAATTGGCAAGGAGCCAGACCCCCAGATAATGGAGAGAAGAGAGTCTTCAGTCAGGGTAATGGTTACTTCAAAGGTAAAACAGAATCAGTCAATACGGGTTCAGACTTGAAGGGATTTTGTAACTCATCGGATCGAAACTCCCAGCTGTATAGTTAAAGATACTGGAGTGCAAATATTTTTCAAGCCTTTCCTGAAGACTCCTGAATGATTCAGGTAACTGATCATTACTCTGGTGAAAATACAGCGCCGAGTATAAGGTGGATTTCAGTGAATGCATTTCAGTTTAACTTTAAATTCTGAAGACAAGATTTTTTTCTTCCATCTGGTTCTTCTTAATTTTTTTCCATTTACATTTTCCCAGACTAGTTCTCCTTTTTGTATTACATGGCTCCTATTCTACTTTCTCAATAGCATGTAATATACAGAAGGACTGACGGAGGTGGGGAGGAGGGATTCGTTAGGAGTTTGGGATTAACATATTCAGCTCAGTTCAGTCGCTCGGTCGTGTCCGACTCTTTGCGACCCCATGAACCGCAGCACGCCAGGCCTCCCTGTCCATCACCAACTCCCGGACTCCACCCAAACGCATGTCCACTGAGTTGGTGATGCCATCCAACCATCTGTCATCCCCTTCTCCTGCCCTCAATCTTTCCCAACATTAGAGTCTTTTCAGATGAGTCAGCTCTTCACAACAGGTGGCCAAAATATTGGAGTTTCAGCTTCAACATCAGTCTTACCAGTGAACACCCAGGACTGATACACACCACTATATATAAACTAGGTAAACCACAAGAACCTACTTATAGCACAGAGAACCATAGTCAATATCTTGTAATCACCTATAATGGACAAGAATATAATATATTCAGATATATATGCATATGTCTTAATATATGTGTGTTTACATACATATATGTATACATATATAGATATACACACACATGCACACACATATATATCACTGTGCTGTACACTTGAAACTAACACAACATTGTAAATTAACTACAATTATTATTATTTTTTTGAAGGAACAAGTGAATATGTATCCACCATTCTCTCCTCATGCCTTTCCTCATGTGAGGGTGGGAGTGGGCATATGTTTCAGTGTAGTTCAAGTGTTAGAATCACCAAGGAAGAACCAGTATGGCTCACAGAACAATGATAATTTGCGAAAGTTTGGGACAGGCCACTACAGTTTTTCTCATATTAAAAAATAGTCATGGGTAAATAGGTTCAGATAGCTTTTTAATACCTGTAAAGCAATGCTATCAAATCCAAATATCTAAATATAATCTATGCAAGCCATGCATGTCACTTGAAATTTTCTTGTAGCCACATTAAAAAGTAAAAAACTTAAAGAAGTAAAAATAAAGGAAAAATAGGTGAAATAAATTTTGGCAATGTGTTTTATTTCACTAAATGTATCTAAAATGTTGTTAGTATAAAAACTATTAGTGAGCTGTTTTGCATTCTTTTTATGCTGAGTATTCAAAGTCAGTGTCTATTTTGTACTTAGAGCATGATGCACTCTTGACGTGTACCAAGTATGGAACGGCCGCTTTTGACCAGTGGCCACCGTTTGGAAAGGGCAACCTTAGAGAAAGCTTGACTTCAGTTATCATGGGCTTGCAGACAAAGAAACGGAATAAATCACTTTACCTGAGTCCTTCTAATTCTATAGATATACATCTTTATAGTTTATTTCCTCCTTTTCCATCTTCCCGGGCCCTTTTGTTAGTCCTATTTCATCACCACTTCCTCACTCCAGGGTTCCTTTTTATCTCCTCCCCAAAATGGATTGTTTAGCATTTTAAAGATTCCTTTTTCAAAAGCATTCTTTTTTTTTTTTAAGCAACTCTCTTTCTTGGTGATTTAATTTTTAACTTATCCTTCGTTTAAAGAAGGCAGTATTGAAAAGCACAGTGAACCCTTCTGAGTCAGTCGACTCAGAATGCTGAGCACAGAGCTTTATTAATCTTTTTTTTTTTCAGTAGTGTTAGGGAAAAGAAATCACAAAGTACTTACTGACTTCTAATAACAGTTACAAGTAAACACTGATGCTGATAAGAAGTCTTCTAAAAGGTTAAAAAAATAGAAATAAGTCTTATTTAAGCTTTGGGAAATTATAATGTCCTGTAAATTTGTCTTCATTAGAAGGCATTTGGAAAATGTTTATTTTTGTGCCGTTCATCCGGCATTCTAGACAGTGGTGCCAAATTTCTGGCACTTTACTGAAGGTTTGGTCTTCAAAAAGATGACAGTAGAATTCTAGGAGATATTTTCTTTTAGAGAAAACCCTTTACCGCTTTTAGAGGAGTGACTTCTATTTGGAAGAGGTCTTTACATTTGCATTTTCAAACAATTCCCTGCAAACACTCTAGTCAAGTAAATGCAGAGATAGCTACAACTAAAATCCACCTACAAAAGGTTCTCCTCACCATGAATTTAGTTTCTTCTCTTATACACACAGGCTGTTTGAGATATGTAAACGATGCGGGCTTAAGAACTGGATAAAAACCATCTCGGAAATTGGATCCCTAGACATGTACATCTGGCACGTATACTCAGGAAATGAAGCCTTTGGAAACCTTTTCCTAGAATCTAAATATTTGGCTGTTGTAGACAGCAGTTTCCTGCACTTGTGGCTCATCCTGCGTTTCTGCTCGTGTGTTTTGACATTAGGTGACTTTGCTCCCATAAAAGGTATCCAGAAAGATGAGGAGGCTCCCACTGAGTTCTTGCGCACAGAGAATGGATTTGGAAGCCGCTTGAGTTTCATCTCCTAGAGTGCCTGCACGAGATTTAGGAAGATGGCAAATTCCACAGGGAGCTCTGAAAAGGAAGCTGCACAGTGGACCTGGAAAGACCTATTCGTTTTCTCATCTGGCAACAGGGCTGTTGTGAAGACAGGGCGGCAAGCGGTGTTTTGCCGTCTACCCTGCTGTTTCTCTGTTGAAGGCTTGTGGAGTGCCTTGGGGATCAGAATTCCACTTTGTCCTCTCTCTGCAGTGATCCTAGCTCTTGGCTTCTCCAGGAAGGCATTCTCAAATTGTCCTAATGATCTTAACTACCCTGGTGGCGAGGCACTGCAACTCACAGCAGCTCAGGACGCCTGCCTGCTCTGCTGAAATCAACCAATGAAATCGATTTGTTGTCGACAGCTGTTCCTCTCCACGCTCATTCAAGAGCTTATTCATCATTCCTCTCCTCTTTCCTGAGGATGTAAACTCTACCCAGAGGCAGGAAAAATGTGTAGGTCCACCAGCATTTCTGACTTTTCTTCTTTATGACATACCATCTTCCTCATTGCCATACTAACTCGTTTTACCAGCAGATGGTACCCAGGCAGGATGGTGCCAGAGCAAAATTGATGAACCTTAACCCACTGGAGATGATATTAGTTGGAAGCCTGTTTCTAACTGAACCCACTTAGGAAAAACCAGTTTAGTTTTCCTATGGACCTAAAATTCTCTAGATGGAGAAAGAAAGTATATTAAAAGGAACCTATTGCATTAACTAC